>NC_134369.1:34583750-35789062 GCF_035582795.1 Mycteria americana
GGATCAGCCTTCAATTACATACTGCTAAAAAGTTAATCATTACTCTGTTTCTCTTTGTTCTTGATTATTAGATATTGATTGCATTGCTTTTATAGTCTGTCCTCTTCAGTTCTCCGAGTTGTATTTTCTTCCTTCTGTGGGTGTGTTCCCCCTCCCCCACCGCTTCTTCTTGCATTGCAGGAGGATTTGCACATTGTTAATATTATTTTTATCACATTTCTCCTTGTTCCCATTTTAAAAATAATTTTTGCTACACAGAAACTATCTTACAAGATGACCAGATTAAGCTGTAGTCCTTGTTCCCAGACCATTGTTCCCATTATCCTAATCCTATTCCCGTCGCCTAGAGCAATGAGGAGGGTAGAGCTGTGGTGGTCAAGCAGAGGTTCCTAGAGACTTTCTTCATGTCTCAGCCATGCAGGATGGTTTAGAGGCCCTGAGGACAGTATGCGCAGCCACCTTCCTCTGCTCTGGGCCAGGAAGGAGCAGTACACAGAATCCTCAGTCCCTGTTGCTGCATGCCAGCAGGAAAGCAGGATGCGAAGGAAGCCGAACAACCCTTCCTGAGCCAGGGAGAGGGCTCAGCTACCACCTCTCCAACAGCAGGGTGTTTAATCACAGCCCCAGCTGGCCTTGCTGCAGGTGGGCTGTAGAGCACGGACAATTTCAGACATCTTCTCCCTAACCTCTCTGCTCACTTACAGAAAGGCAGGATGGAGCCCACAGAAGGAATCAGCTCTGTTTTCACTGTAGAAGGACGTAACACGCTGGCCTGGGTTTCTCAGCAGTCAAATATTTGCCTGGTGGGCTGTCTCCAAAGCTGTTTCCAGCAGCAGGGCTAGACTGCTTCCTGCAGCTGCAGAGCTCCGCTCCTCCCCTCGCCCATCCCTCCTCTCACCCAACGTGCCAGAGAGTATTTAAACATCCACACAGAACCTCATGTTTGAAATTTCATCCAAAATACACCCTTCTACCACCCACTCAGAGCAAATACACCCTTCTACCACCCACTCATTTTATTTGGCTAACAAGAACAAAGGGCTGAGGTAGCTAACCCTGCCAAGCTTACAGCCGGGAATCCAGACTTTCACATCCCATTTATAACACCCAAACCCACCCATTCAGCTAATCCTTACACAACCATGATAAATCATCCTGTGTCAGAGGCATCTCAGGAGCCATTACTTTAGTTTTACCAACTTCAAAAAAAAAAAAAAAAAGGAAAGAAGGAAAAACAGCCAGTGAAGAGAGGCAGAGACCCCTTCCCTTCTTTGCATTCTGGAAAGGTGTATTCCAGCAGGTGCAGGAGATGTATAAAGCAGGATGTGTCAGATTAATAAACACACGCCCTCTCTGTATTACTAATTACATAGCCAAGGCATTCCAATTTAAGGAATAAAAAATAATAAAGGGATGTCTTTTGTGCTGTTAACTCAGAAAAAAACAAATCCTTGCAGAGAGGTGTGAAAGAAAATGCCAGGCAAGCCAGAGTTTAAGTCAGACATACAGTTGCGTGTGCACTGTAATGCCATTGAAATAATTTTCCTGTGGTTGGCAAACCAATATATCCCTGAGATATAAAGCAGGGTGTCAGAAGCATTGCGGTGGAGGAAGAACTGCGGAGAGCAGCGCTGGGGGCCTGGCAGACGTACCGTCAGCATGCTGCCTGCTGCCCCGTGGGTACCAGGCGTCACTCAACTCACTAAATCTCCACCTAGAAAGATCGAGTAAAGGTACTGCCAGTTCATCTATCTATTTAGACAATGTGCCTACAGGTATCCCCAAACTCTATTAATAATTTCCTGAACTTTTAATAATCTGTAACACACATACATCAGCTTACGTAGCTCAGTGCTGAAAGCAGGGCTCTCTAAAGTAACAGTTTCCAAATGCAAAGGGAAAAACACGTACTTCCAGACCGGATGATTTACTGCAGGTTAACAAAAAATGAAAGAATGGAGAGAGAAGTAAAATACAAATCTGAACCAGAATGAGCAGTGCCTCCATCTTGAATCAGCTCGCAGCCCCATTGCTCCGCAGACTGGCAGGCAGGCTTTGCATTTCAAGGCTGCTACACAGACAGCGTACACCATTCCCACGCAAAGATGACTAAGACCCTGACTGTTCAATTTTCCAAGCCCCTCAAATAATCCTAAGTAAATACACTGCTTTCCAGAACCCCCTCAAGGTCAAAAATTTCACAAAGCCTCCCTCGTTGGCCTACTGCTAGCTGTTTTATTTCCAGGAGAAAGCTTGTAGCCACTCCAATAATGTTTCATCCAGCTGATCCTAAAACTTCAAAGGAGTTATTGATATTTATGGGTCCGTGGGACCAGTTCCCTGACTAGTACATTTTAGTTATGATTTTCCATGTATACAGTGTTTTAAATGTTAATAATGCACAGAAATTGTTTACAGAAGTGAAGATGGTTGATAAGAAGAGAATTTGCAAACATGCTGCAATTGACAGTCTTTTCCGGCCTTTTTCTTTTGTTTGGATGAGTGGGTGGGTGGCAAATATTAATGAAAAAGAAAATAACTTGCAGGTTTCTGTCAGCAGCTGAAGTCCATGCTGTTACAGCTACTCCGCTACCAGCACTCGCTGTGTTTGCCTATGGTGTGCCTGCACTTCTAACTGCACTCTAGGTATACCTTTTCTTTAATCACTCTGCTCTTTGCAGCAAATTGGTTTCAAATCTATGTTTTTCAATGGTACGCACAGAAAAGTGGGACTAGTTCTCATTCCTGCACTGCTGATTGCTTGCAGCTCCCTGCCCGTCTGCTTGGCTCCTGGCCTGAGTAGGTTAGAGCACAGCCTGTGCCTGCCTGTCCCTTCTTCGTCCCCGGGTGCACCACAGCTATAAGATTCTGCCGTAGCTATGAGCCCCTTTTTGTCACCAGACAGGTTTGCAAGCATGTAGAGTCATAGAGGACACTGAGTTCAAAGCCAGGAAGCACATCCTCATGGAAAGAGCTTTCCCGCATCACATTCCTGCCACGGGATGGATGCTAGCACAGGAGCCTGAATTTAAATCTGACCTAAACCTTCCTGGTGTTTAGGGATGCTTGTAGATGGGATTTTGGCACAGTCCATTCGGGAGACAGGATGCACTTTCTTACAAAGAGGAAAACATCCCGAGAGCCTAATCAGCAGGAGTGCAAGGTTGTCTTAAACTTTCTGGTAAATCCATTTTGGAACTGGAAGAAATACACAAACTCATCTCTCTTGAAGGAAAGTATCTGTTAGGATTGCACATCTAGTTCTTACGCTCTCTCCCATGGGAGGAAATGTGATGTTTCTTTTTTCTCCTCATCCCGAGGATATCTTCATTATGTTCAACTAAGAGCTCAGCATTACATGAGGACGTTGCTAATGAATGCCTCTAGGCTTCAAAGGGCAGAGTCTCAAGAGCTTTATGATTAAATATAATAATTTGCAGTTCTGCAGTACCTTCCATCTGAAGATCTCGTCTGTTTGTACAGATTCCTGTGAATTAGGCTCAATCTCTCACAAGTGAGCTATTTCTGATAAGTATGGAATACCCTGGTAGCAAGGACACGTTCCCAAGAGGTCAGAGACAGAGTTTTGAGGACTTGTGACTGGGGTGAGAATTGAACCCAGGCGCCCAGTATTCTGGGCAGGTCCTCTCCGCAGCAGTGTGCGCTGGTGGGGGAAAGGAGATATCCCACCTCCCTTTCTGGCAGTTTGGAAAAGGGTGACCTCTTCTCAGCCCTTTCAGAGAAGGCTGTAGATAGTGGATCCCAAACAGATGAATATGCCTCCTGGTAGGCTACCAAGGAGCTGGATTTAATGCTCACCTATCCTCAGCGCTTCCTGGCTGGTTCATCGTAGGCTGAACATAGGAAGCTTCATCCTATGATCTGGTCAAGTCCCATTAAAAAGGAAATTTAACTCTGTCCTTGCACTGTATGTAGGACCTTGATGCCTAACACAGGGCTCTAGATCTTATGCTCTCATTTGATCTCATCCTCCATGATGAAATAATTCAAGAAAAGTTACAGAACGGCCTGACGAGGCACATTTCTTCTTTCTTTTGTGTCTTCTGTTCCAGTCAATGCTTCTCCACCTCCAGCAAAGGTGGTTATTGGCAAAATATTTCCAGACAAGAATGAACACACTTTTATTCTACTTAATGTGACCAGTAAATATGACCAGCTGATAGGTTAAAAAAACCCTGTGTCATCTCTGATCATTCTAGCTGCCTTTGTTTCAGGAATCAAAACTGAGAATAGGTTTAGAACTCAAATGCTCCAAGTGATAGTATGAAATGACACCATACCATTAGACTGAAAGTCTTACTGCCAAATGTCTTAAGGATTTAAAGCCCCCTATATCAAGTAGACTTCTCATGCAAGTTTTTGTTAGCAAGATGTTCTTAGTAGCAGTGAGGTCATGTGTCAAGTGGATGCACGTTCATGTTGCCAAGTTCAGATCCCTGTTTGTTCAGAGTTTTAACTGTTCTAGTTTTAGCTGTTTTGAACGGGAAATCCCATTGATCTGCAGGTTGGGGAAAAGTCCAGAGAAGCAGAATTACAGTAATTAGTGGGTTAGCTTTAATTAACACCGAGTTGTTAAGCAACACAATGCATCAATAAAACATACATCAGTCTTGAAGGCTTTTTCTGCATTTTTTCTAGTACCGTTTGATATATGCTATTAAAAAATAACAAAATATCTTTCAGCAAGATGGGAAGAGAAACACATGGTCGAGGCAGGGCAGCTGATGAAATCCTGCCGGAGGGGGAGGTCTGAGACACGTCCGCATCCAGGCAGCTGGAGGGAAATGCATTCGCCCAGCCAATGAGAAAGACTATCCAAAGGTCAGGGGGTAGCTAAGCAACAGCAAGGAAAAATCCTCCACCACTTCCAGCTGGAAATAAAGCAAAAAAATAACATTTCTGGGATTTAATGGCAGGGTTGTCCGGTGGGTAGGCAGCATAGCTATGGGAGCAGGCAGTGTCTAGTTTTCCTCTTTTTGCAGAGTTGCTATGTGACATGAGGCACATGAACTATTTTGTGCCTCAGTTTCCCCACCTAAAAATGTATATGGTATGCATCAATGTATATAATACACCCTACCACCATAGGGGGGGCTGGGAGGTCTACATTTCTACACTGCTTTAAGACCCTCAGGTAAAAGAAGCTGCAGAAATTGAGACTAATACAGTTATTTTCTGTTTATTTCTAATAGGTAGACACACAGTAGGAACCATTTTGACATGTGTTAGTGTAGGTGGAAATGACTCATTTGGCTGCACTGGAAGCTAGCTGCTGTAGACTGGCTGCTGCTACACTCCTAAATAAATCCCATAAAAGAGATCTTGCAAACTAAAGTGAATCTTGCCGCTCTGTTACTAATTAACTTAATATATTTAATATGTGTACATATGAGCACATATCTTAATTTATACACATGTGAACATACATACACTCCCTATAGTGTATTCATTCTTTAAATTACCTGTATAATGAACAACTAATGCCAAAGAGGGAGCCAGTGTTTTTTTCCCACTGTACTTACCAGTATCATAAGATGACCTAGAAAATACCATAAGGAAATTTCCTGAACATTGCCTACATGCTTTTTAAGAGATCTGTTATATCCAGAAGGGGTTTCAGCAACAAATGAATTGTAACAGTGTGGACAAAAGCATAAGCAACAAAACTAAGGCTCAGACTAAGACCAGAAAAGCTAAGGAATTAAGATCAGAGTTTAATTCCCAATTCCATCAGGGATTCTCTGGCTTCCCAGGGGAGACAGGAGAGCTACAAACCACTGCTGGGCCGAGTCCCAGCTGGGAGGAGCTCCTGCGAATGGCTGTACCCAACAAAAGCTCCTGCTGGCTGCTCCTCAGGGCATCTCCACTTCCTTACCTCTGCACAGCGTTCGTGCATACACTGCAAAGCAGCTAGCAAGTGCTTACCAGTTTAATTTGTATCTTTAGATCTGCATCTTTCTCTTTAGGGTAGGGGTGTATCTTTTCCTTTAGGGTAGAGGCTGCAAAGTGTATTCCCGAGCAGGCCAAGAAGGGTAAGTACTAAGCCATAGTCACCATTTCTTTCCATTGCAATAGGGACGAGCTTCATGATTTCAAAAAAGTGGATGTAAGCTACTCGCAACCTTTCCTTCTGGCCTTGGCAGCTCTCAGCCAGCACAGCACCATAGGAGACATACGACACATAGCAGTACACAGCAAACAGGAGGCTCGCTTACGAGCTACCTCCGCTGGGCTCCATCCAGGTTCCCAGCCCTGGGGTGCCCTGGAGACACCCGGGCGCAGCGGCGGGGTGCAATCTGCCCACGTGCCCCTGCCTGGGAAGGGGACGCGGGTGGCCCGGCAGGGTCGGGGCACCGCCGGCCCCTCCGGCCAGGCGAGGCTGGGTCAGCCGCCCGCAGCCGAGAGGAGCGAGCCGTGCACCTGCCCACCTCAGGGAACAAACAGAAAAGGGCCAGCCGGCCCGCTCCGTTTCTGTTCACATCCCAGGCACACGTCGTCTCTTGCCTGCTCCCACACGCCGGTACGCAGATATTAAAGCAACTGCTAAGAGGCAGCTAGTCAGAGATCCACTGATTTATCTCACGCTTAACGTTGGCAGAAGCAAACTTGGAGGTGGAGGCAAGAACATTTCAGTGGCAGCATTTCAATGCCAGATTTAAAAATCAGGGCCTAATGTTTCTGTAAATGAAAATGACCTAATTAGTCAATGGGCTAGGAGAGTTTTCTGGCTAGGAAAGGACTGTAAATGCAAAGCGCTGCTCTGAGGCCAGAGTTAGGCGGCTGATAACATTCACAAATCTCCCCTTACAGAGTGTCAGTGGGTTAAAATACTGAGGAATGCCTGCAGATAAAGCTGCTAAAACCTGCTCCAAGCTACCTCACGCCACAGATCCCAGGGGAGTTCACTAAACAGACCTTCTGCCGTTGTCCTTGCCAGGAAGGAAAATTAATAGTTAACTGTAAGTCTACAGTTATTTTATCTGTTTTACACTCACCCACTTCCATAGTCCTTCAAGCCTCCCATCAGAGTTTCACCTGCCTTGGGAAAGATCTCAGAGAAGCTCCTGAGCTACAGAGCTGGGATTATGTTTATATTTTGAATTTACCATGAATATTTTTGCAGTTTCAGGTCCCATAGTTTCTAGAGGTCACTAATTCAGCACGCCTAGAAACACAGGGCATGGAGTAGCATTTTCAGAGGCACCCAGTTTCCAGCTAAGTCAATGGAAAGCACTCATTTCTTTAACTCTTTCTTACAACAAATCTTGCTGTAAGTTTTCAAATCCCAAACAACCTGGGAGGAGAGGAACGGATGCACAAAACAGGTGTCTGAGATCGACCCTAAAGCAAGGACGTAATAGCAAAAAGCAAAGCCAACCGTAGAGTTTGAATGCTCCATGAACTGAAGAACCGCCCCACAGAAAGCCTGTGGCTGACTGCTCTGCATAACTACATTCCCCCATATTTTCTCTAGCCAATAGGTCGCGGCCGTTTTGGCATGTGAAGTAATCTCATCCACCCTGAGTTGTGTGAGTGGGGGGCAGCTGGGCATGTGAGTGTGCAACTTGCTAAAATAAGCCATAAGCCCTTGAAAACAGCTTAATATAATCTTTCAGAGGGTTGGTCGAGCCTTCTAACGAGACACTCTTATTTTTCCCTTGCATCTGGCCAGGACTGTGCTATTACTAATGGTTAAAAAAAATCCCTTCCTTCATTGGTTTGTCCTTGTGGCAAGCATCCAGATAGATGAGATTTCAGGCAGCAGTACTGTTTCCTCAGCCTACGTTTGCTTTTTCTTCTCCAGGAAGATACACGAGGAACATCAGGGAGGAGAAAGTGCTGTTCACTCCAATGATCTGTGGGGGATAAAGAGAGCAACAATTTAGGAACAAAACTATCCCCAGCTGGAAAGCAGAGGTTTGTCCTGAGAAAAGGCAATGTGAAGAGAAATTGCTAAACTTCTGCTGAAAATAATGAAAAACACCTGCAATGTAGCTCCCTAAGGAGGCTAATTAAGTGAGAAAGATTGGTGCTTATTGGAACTTACAGACTCTCAGCAAACTTTAAAGTATTATCTCTCACATGACTTATTTGCTTGCTATTTTAGGGAAACATATTTCTCCTTTGTTATACTGATTAGATGACAAGATTGATTGACTTTCTATGTTACTTTGAGTGACTCACATATATCTATACCCTCCAAAATAGGTATGCGCTGAATTATTTACACCCTCTGCACATCAGTGCCCAAAAAGCCCATTCCTGTATTCAGCTGTGTGTCCAGCCTGCCACAGGAGCAGGACTGTGCACTCACAGATGGCCTCTTTGCTTGTACAAATAAGAAATGTGCAATCATTATAACCCTTTTTTTTTTCAAATTAGGTCCCATACTTTAATTTTCCCCTCATCTAAAATGGTGGTATTTATCTATCTCACCGGCTGTTCGAATCATTTTGAGCATATGCAGGGTACTTTGTAAATACAGAAAATGAAAGTCCTGACCCCGGGGGGTGTAATATAGAAAGAATTAAAACACATAATGGAGAAGAGAAAAAGGACAAATGTGCAAGCAAGCAGAGTAATCACACTGCTGATGCATACCTAACTGGCTTGTTCTGTAATGTTTGCAACATTTATCATAGAATCATAGAATCATAGAAGCATTAAGGTTGGAAAAGTCCTCTAAGATCATCTAGTCCAACCATCAACCCAACACCTCCATGCCTACTAAACCATGTCCCAAAGTGCCATGTCTACACGTTTTTTGAACTCCTCCAGGGATGGTGACTCCACCACCTCTCCGGGCAGCCTGTTCCAATGCTTGACCACCCTTGCAGTAAAGAAATTTTTCCTAATATCCAGTCTAAACCTCTCCTGATGCAACTTGAGGCCATTTCCTCTTGCCCTATTACTAGTTACTTGGGAGAAGAGACCGACCCCCACCTCTCTACAACCTCCTTTCAGGTAGTTGTAGAGAGCAATAAGGTCTCCCCTCAGCCTCCACTTCTCCAGGCTAAACAACCCCAGTTCCCTCAGCCGCTCCTCATAGGACTTCTGCTCCAGACCCTTCACCAGCTTCGTTGCCCTTCTCTGGACACGCTCCAGCACCTCAATGTCTCTCTTGTAGTGAGGGGCCCAAAACTGAACACAGTATTCGAGGTGCGGCCTCACCAGTGCCGAGTACAGGGGCACGATCACTTCCCTAGTCCTGCTGGCCACGCTATTTTTGATACAAGCCAGGATGCCATTGGCTTTCTTGGCCACCTGGGCACACTGCCAGCTCATATTCAGTTGGCTGTCGACCAACACCCCCAGGTCCTTCTCTGCCTGGCAGCTTTCCAGCCACTCTTCCCCAAGCCTGTAGCGTTGCATGGGGTTGCTGTGGCCCAAGTGCAGGACCTTGCACTTGGCCTTGTTAAACCTCATACAATTGACCTCGGCCCATCGATCCAGCCTGTCCAGGTCCCTCTGCAGAGCCTTCCTACCCTCCAGCATCTTGACATTCCTGCCCAATTTGGTGTCATCTGCAAACTTACTGAGGGCACACTCAATTCCCTTGTCCAGATCATTGATAAAGATATTAAACAAGACTGGCCCCAAAAATGAGCCCTGGGGAACACCGCTTGTGACCGGCTGCCAACTGCATTTAACTCCATTCACCACAACTCTCTGGGCTCAGCCGTCCAGCCAGTTTTTTACGCAGCGAAGAGTACACCCGCCTAAGCCATGAGCCGCCAGCTTCTCCAGGAGAATGCTGTGGGAGACAGTGTCAGAGGCTTTACTAGAGTCCAGGTAGATAACACCTACAGCCTTTCCCTCATCCACTAGGCGGGTCACCTGGTCGTAGAAGGAGATCAGGTTGGTCAAGCAGGACCTGCCTTTCATGAACCCATGCTGGCTGGGCCTGATCCCCTGGTTGGCCTGCACACGCCTGTTGAGCGCACTCAAGATGAACCACTCCATAATTTTCCCCGCTACCGAGGTCAGGCTGACAGGCCTGTAGTTCCCCAGATCCTCCTTCCAGCCCTTCTTGTAGATGGGCATCCCATTGGCAAGCCTCCAGTCGTCTGGGACCTCCCCTGTTAACCAGCACTGCTGGTAAATGATGGAGAGGGGCTTGGCAAGCTCCTCTGCCAGCTCCCTCAGTACTCTCGGGTGGATCCCATCCGGCCCCATAGACTCGTGAGTGCCCAGGAGCGCAGCAGGTCGTTAACTGCTTCCTCCTGGATTATGGGGGTTTATTCTGCTCTCTGTCCCTGTCTTCCTGCTCAGGGGGCTGAATTTCCTGGGGATAACTGGTCTGACTATTAAAGACTGAGGCAAAGAAGACATTCAGTACCTCAGCCTTCTCCTCATCCTTGGTGGCAATGTTCCCCCCCGCATCCCATAATGGAGATTCTCCTTGGCTCTCTTTCTGTTGTTAATGTATTTGTAAAACCATCTTTTATTAACTCTTACAACAGTGGCCAGATTGAGTTCTAGCTGGGCTTTTGCCTTTCTAATCTTCTCTCTGCTTGACTTGACGAGACCCGTGTACTCTTCTTGAGTTGCCTGCCCCTTCTTCCAAAAGTGGTAAACTCTCCTTTTTTTCCTGAGTCCCAGCAAAAGCTCCTTGTTCAGCCAGGCCGGTCATCTTCCCCGCCGGTTCATCTTATGGCACATGGGGACAGCCTGCTCCTGCACCTTTAAGACTTCCTTCTTGAAGAATGCCCAGCCTTCCTGGGCTTCCTTGCCCTTCAGGACTGTCTCCCAAGGGACTCTCTCAACCAGTGTCCCGAACAGGTCAAAGTCTGCCCTCCGGAAGTCCATGGTAGTGGTTTTACTCACCCCCCTCCTTACTTCGCCACGAATTGAGAACTCTATCGTATCATGGTCGCTAAGCCCAAGATGGCCTCCAACCACCACATCTCCCACCAGTCCTTCTCTGTTCGTAAACAGCAGGTCAAGCAAGGCACCTCCCCGGTAGGCTCACTTACCAGCTGTGTCAGGAAATTATCTTCCACACATTCCAGGAACCTCCTAGACTGTTTCCTCTCTGCTGTGTTGTATTTCCAGCAGACATCTGGTAAGTTGAAGTTCCCCACGAGAACAAGGGCTAGCGATTGTGAGACTTCTGCCAGCTGCTTAATGAATGCTTCACCTGCCTCTTCATCCTGGTTGGGTGGTCTATAACAGACACCCAGCAGGATATCTGCCTTGTTGGCCTTCCCCCTCATCCTTTCCCATAAGCACTTGACCTTATCGTCATAATCGCTGAGTTCTACACAATCGGAACACTCCCTAACATACAGAGCCACCCCGCCGCCTCTCCTTCCTTGCCTATCCCTTCTGAAGAGCTTATAGCCATCCATTGCAGCACCCCAGTTGTGAGAGTCATCCCACCATGTTTCTGTGACGTCGACTAAGTCATAGCTATCCTGCTGCACAACGGCTTCCAGCTCCTCCTGTTTGTTGCCCATGCTGCATGCATTGGTGTAGATGCACTTAAGCTGGGCTCTTTACTTGGCAATACTTTGTTTTAGTTCACTGTACTACTGTATTAGATGATGCTTTCCTTGCCCCTGTAATCCATGGCAGCGCACCTAGAACATATGGTACATGATGAATGAGATTGAGGGACTGGCTGGTGTCATGGTTAGAGGTAGATGAACATCAAGCTGCACGAACAGATACTGTCCCAATCTGTGATACAGATTTTGTATGTGACGTTAGTTAAGTCATTCAAACTTTTCAGAGATGGTCAATAGTTATGTGTTCATTATTTTACGGGTGCCTGACTTGAGTCTTTGAAATTGCAGGAGGTGCTGAAGGACTAAAGGCAAAGCAAGCTGGAGCTAGAGCATGCAAAGTGCTGCGAGTCACCAAGTGCTGTGAAACATGAAGTCCCACTCTAATACGGACACTTGAAATCAGTGACTTCTCTTCAGCTTCCACTCTCCATTTCTCAGCTCTGCTTTCATGAAATAATAGCTCCTCATTCATGAAACACAGCTAGTGCCCTGCCGCCTCAGAGGGGAAGAGAGAAAACAGATGAGTTAGTATTTGTGAGGCATACAGTTACTATAGCAATAAGCAGCACAGAAAAACTCATGAGGGAAGTAATACACGGATAATATGCAGTCAATAAGGCATGGAGATACCTCCAAACAACGAAGAGAAAAAATACTGAGCAGCTGCTCATTAAGTGAGCACCATCCATCTTGTGCGCTGGGTGAGGCAAGGGTCCTGTGGAGTGGTATGTCATCATAAAATTAACAGTGGTCTTTTAACACATGCATACAGGCAGTCTTAACCCTGGCGTTTTCAACTTTTGAAGGCCTGACTTTGAAATCTTTTTGGTGAGGACAGAGAGGCTGCAGTATATAGTTATCCAGATTATAAAAGTAGAAATTCCACGTTGTAGCATCAAGCTGATACACATCATCTGGGACAGTTAGCTCCCCTACACAGACCTCTGTTACTTGGACCAAGGAAATAACTGAGTGCAATAAGAATTCCTCACCCTTGTGATGTGGAGCAATGGGAAGGTATGGAAATCTTGCCTTTCTTGGGCGAAGGTGCTTACCTACAGAAAAAGATTCTCCACCCAGTTTTTTTTCCCTCTGCCCCTTCTTTCCAAACTGTCCGTGATCTTCCTCCTCTCGATCTCCTTGCCCAGATATCCCTCTGACCTTATGTGTGTTCCTGTTGTCAGCTTCACCCGTTCTGGCTAACACCCACTTTCCCATCTAGGGCACCTTGTACAATTTTGTTAGTCATCCCAGCTGGTTTCTTAGTTGCCTCTCCTAAACCATGGGAAGTCTGCCTCTGAATCTTGGCTTCTTGTAAGCTCTGCCTTCCTAGCTCCTAATACTTACTATCTTTGCCAAGTCAGCTTCAGATTCCTCTTCCCCATCTCCTCCTCTGATTCAGTTTTCATGACCACCCATTAGTTTCTATTTTCAGAAAATGGAGATTCTCCTAAGAAGCCAATTGTAGCAATTCTGGCTAATGAAAATACTCGGTATTGCGAGATGAATTAAAAGTCATGTGTGCTGGCAGCACTGCAAACTTTGACAAACATATTTTCACATGCTAAAAATACACAAATAAGTCCTGAGATCAACTCCTGTCACAGGGTGTTGTTGCAAGTGCTGCATTATGGCAGTTTTCTGTGATTTTTGGTAGGATGCTTTGCATATTCTGAGTGTGAGGAAAATCACTGCAGGCACTCAAGTAATTAGCTCTATGTGGCTTTCCTTAAACACTTACAGTCTCAAGGAAGAAAAGAGAGCGCTTTACTAAAAACTGCAAACAACATAGCTATGTTTGTTTTTATGTTTCCTGACGAAGAGTGTTTCCTAACACTCCCTGACTTGGCTCCTAAGAGCAGTCTGGTAGTAAGGTGAAAGGGGAAGAAGTGTCCTTGTGACCCAAGCCTTCCTTCCACCTTCAGGATAAAGACCAAAGAAGGTGAGGGTACCCAGACAGGGTGCCAGAAAAGGCCAGTCTCTCACGGCCAGTAAGGGATGCTTAGCGAAGGGCAAGCACAGGGTTATTCTGTCCCCAGGATACTCTCTAGCAAGCTGCAGCTTAAGGACTTCTTGAACTTTGCTGTACCTGCATCCACTGAACTGCCCTTGACAGACCTTTCTACCACAAATATAGCCAAGAAGTTGGGTTTTTGTTTGGTTTGGGTTTCGGGGTTTTTTTGTTTGGTTGGTTGGGTTTTTTTCTTATTTTGTTTTTTAATATGCATATTCTTCTAGCATCCAGGGAAAACAAGAACTCACAGCCACAAACTAACATGCTATGGGAGAAAGCACTGCCCTCTGCACTTTTTGACTGTGCAGACTGGCTGGGCTTGATGCATCAGTGTGCATGTTAAGTGAATACAAAGTTGTGAACACTCAAGAGGATCAGGGGAAGAGGGATGCAGGGACCATGATCTCACCCGACTCTCCTGTATTGTCACTGACGTTCTGCTACCAACAGATAGGCAACAAGTCCTGGGTCTTCTAGCCCCAGGCCTATCGCCATTTTGCCAGGAATTACTAATTCTCAGGGTGTTGTTTCTAGTCTGTGACTCTTGGCTTTGTGCAGTCTCCAGGTCTCCCTCCAGCCTGATTCCCTTGTGGTCTTACTTTGATCTTTCTTTCCCAGTCCCAGAAGCATTATGGTTACTGGCTGGACACTAACCTGAAGAACGATAAGGATGCCTGTCGTAATGACTGAGTAGTTCATTACAGCAAAAGAACAGAGAAAAAAGGGTGCTTGTGAGTACAGAAACAATCTTCCATGAATGCTTCCAGCTTTATTTACATCCAGCACATCCAATCTGATGCCCTAGTCAGGGTGTTGGAGGACCAACCTCCAGAGTTTCATGTAACCGTTCCAGCTGCCAAATTAATTTTTGCAGTTTACAGCTAACAATCAATCATACACTACTCAGTTGTTAACTTCTTTTGTTCAGATCATCTGGATAATTAAAGTACCACAAATTCCATGGTGTCAGCGGGTCTCAAACAGACCTCCTGCTGGCTCTGCAATCTCTTTCAGAGATCAGAAAATAAAACACTGAATAATACTGGAAGAAGGAGTCCAAGTAACTCATATTCTGTGTTTCATGTTTTCCTAATGACAAGGTCATATAGTCAGCAGTGTGATCAATGCAAATACAATATGCCTTTGGAAAAAGGCCAATGTCTGCCTGTGGAAAGGGCAATCAAGGGAACTGTTTCGTAATAATGTACTTTATGGGTAGATAGCAGAGTTCCCAAAGCTCTTTACCAAAAGGAGCAAAAGACCAGTGACTCAAGTTGCCAAGTTAAAAAAACAAGTCAATGGCAAGTCCCTGGTTATGTACGCATGGGCACGATGTCCTATCCTTTGAACGCACATCTCTCTCTCATGCATACTACATCTGTGTCAGCATCATTTTGCTATGGCTCAGAAAGCCTATCCTCAGCAAATATCTAGAGCTAACAACTGTTCTGCATTTAGTTGACATGCACATGGCCGTGGTAAGCCTGGCCAATCACTGCTATCTCTGCTAAGACGCAGGCAAAAAAAAAATAAATCCACAGATGTTAAATTGTGTCAGCTTGCCTAACCATTTGAAGTAATTAATTCTGCAGACTATTTTTGACTAAGTCTACAAAAACTACATCATTCCTTCCTATTGCTTGTTGTGTATATTGCATCTTTCAAAATCATAGACAACACACAAATGCTGCAGCACACGACACCCTCAGCAAGCAAACTCCCTGCTTTTCTTAGTCCCCTCCGTGGCTTTTCATGATTATGAGAATGAGTAAGATGCTTCTTTTTTTCATCAGGAGTCTGTCCATGTGAAGCAGGTTTTGAAAGCAGGTAAGATTCACTTTTTCAAAATGTAGATAACGTGAAAACAGTGGATGACAAAGGTAAAGCTAGGGAAGGACAAAGCAAGGCTGTAGTGAAAAGTAACAAGCTAGAGAAAGATGGACTGCAAAGTCCAGCAGAGCTCTGGGAAGCCTCTGGAAGCAAATTAGGAGTTTCTGATCATTTATAAGATCTGTCTTTATGGCACACAGGACCCCCAGAGAATATGAGGAAGGAGGAGCACTGCCCCAACACTCCAGCGGGACAGAGCTCAAGTTTAACGTGCTCTGGTGACCTTAAAATAGGGATTCAATATAAAGGCATGGTAGAGTTTGTGAGTAAATGAAACTGCCCATGTAGACAATATTTGTAATCGCATCTGCACACTCCTGGCTCTAGTGCTGTCCACTGGCCACTAGAGTGCAATTACACATTTGCACGCTACAGCAATTGATATGCTCGCTCTCTAAGGATAGGCCCAAAAGTCCAACATTTTTACAGCCTTGTTGGCCTCAGGGCCGACCAGCTGCATGCCTGTGCAACGCAGGCTCCCGGGGGCTCTGGGGCGAGCTGATCCCAGCTCCCAGCCTCAGCCACAGCAGTTACTGCTGCTCTCGCTACAGGGAGCCGGCAGCAAGCAGCTGGGGCAGCATCCCTTGCCAGATCTCCAACCAGCCAGGGCTTTTGGGGAGGGCTTAGCTTCCCCTGTTTGCTTAGTCACCTGCAAAATCAGGCATTAAGATGCCTGGACCATTTTCAGATCGCTGTTGCTCAGCTGTGGGAAGGTTGCTCACCAGTTGCTCATCTCCTCTCAGGACTTCAGTGCTAGAGGTTGTCACAAAAAAAGGATTATGTGCTTTTTGCAGTGCCTCACTAGTGCTCCTGCAAGGCACTCTGCTCTGCTTTTTGTAGTTACTGAGTAATGAAGTAGTTATGGGCATCTACAAGCAACAGGTAAAGCTGTTACAGACTTTGGGAAGGAAGCTGAGGATCAGAGAGAAAATAAGCACTGGTGTTTTGTTTTGTATTGTCATTTTAAGGTGAGCTCTGGAGTCATGTGGTTTTATTTGGGTTGAACATAAAATCTGCATTCTTTGCCCTTAGAGTTGTGAGGGTAGACTAGGTAACGTGAATTCTAAAAGCTCATATGCAGAAATTAAATGCAGAGAATTCCCCTCCCCTTTCAAAGTCTCTCTTTTTTTTTGCCTTCTTTTTTTAAATGTTTGGATTTGCCACTGCTGAAGCTTATGTTCACTGGACTTTTCCCTAGATGCCGGAAGGCTAAACTAACCACCCAGTGAGCTGGAAATGGATGCAAAGGCCATAACTAATGCCAGAAAGGTAAATCACTGTGACAGTAATAGTTTGTGGTCAAGATGCAGTGCTCAACTTGAATAGGAAAAGAGAGGATGCAAAAAGGCTCTTCCTTTGATTAAGTGCTGGGTTAAAAAGCTTGGAACTAATGAAGAGTTGATTTTAAATATGAAAAACTGAGGTCTGAGTTCAATTTCTGTTTGATTCTCTTCACTGTTTTTTCTGGAAAGCTCATTTCCAGTCTTCAGCTCCAACATTACTGGTTGCCTTTTCCTGCATTATATGCCCTTTCATATGATTTCTTTTTCATATGTCTGTCTTCCTTCAGCCGTCTGCAAGCTTCAAAGCTGCTCACCCTGGTTCTCTCATCCCCATGTGCAGTGCAAGGCTCATATGCATCTCATAAAGTGATAATGCAAGCTTGCATCGTTCACTTTGGGCAATTATGGAAAGAAGACAGGAGGAGAGTATGATGAACCGGCTTGGTTTAAAGTGTATTTACACATGTTTATAAGTATCTAAGAGAAATGTGGGAACACCTTTGAGCAGCCAACCATCAAGAAGCAGAAAAGCACAAAGAGACAGGTCTGCATATGGAAACACAGTACAGCATGGAACACAAAGGTTAAATAGCCAGTTCTGGTCCTTCCTGGCCAACAGGAAAACAAAGAGTTCAACAAAAAGTACCCTTGCTCTAGTAACTGTATCCAGTCTTTTATTAGCAATGGGACCTAGCAGGAACGTGAAATAGGAGAAGCTTTGAGACACATGTAACTCTGCAGAATTAAAAAACAAAAAAATTCCTATTTCCTTGTGCAGCATGAAGGTCACCCTCCAAAGCCAGAGGGGTTTCATGATGTTAGTGCACATTCTTACTGTGAATGACTACTTGTGTATGGGGTATCACGTTCATCAGTCTCTAGCAGATTGCTATGCAGAGCCCAATCCAGTAGGAACTCATCCATCCATCCTTTGCATGGAGAAAGGCCATTTGAACATTTGCAAATTCCATACCTGCAGCAAACAAGACAGAGGCATTATACACACCTGGGATGTAAAACCTGGACTGTAAGAACTAGTCCACATATGTGTAAGGAGGTTACAAAGCGAGGAGTGCTCAGATTAGCCCCGTAGCCAGGCAAAAAGCAGAACATGCGTGCTTACATGCACTGCACCCAGGCACTGGCATGCAAGCCCCAAGATGCAAGCCTGGGGCTTGCAGCATTTGTTAGTGTCCTTCAAGTGGCAGATTTTTCATTTTCTCTGGGGGACATTAGCAAGGACAAAAACGTTTGAAGAGTTCCCACCACCACAAACTATTAAATATTTATTTGGTTGGAGCTGTCAGCATCAAGAAAGAACAATTCAGTCAGGGTGTTTGACATAGGATGCATGAAGCAGCTGATAACATTGAAACTGCGGCCCTAGAGGCAGCCCTGCCTCGAGAATTAAAGTGTTCCCACAGGATGGAGGTGGGATTGAGCAGGGGAAGGGTTGGGAGCATTACTGAGAAGGAGTAGGGTAAAAAGGCCCAAGCAAGGCTTTGTAAGGAGTGACTACAGAAGGCAAGGATTCTGAGCCCTGTAGGTAGCCCTTCCCACGTCTGTGTCCTCTGCAAAGGGGTTTTGTACATGAGTGCAAAATGCTAACGCCCTTCCAGCCTTACAGACCGTGGGCCTGTGAGGCAAGAGGCTCATCTTGCTGTACCTTGCTCCCATCTTGCTGTACCTTGCTCCCATCTTGCTGTACCTTGCTCCCACTCTGTCCTTATAAGAAGTGTGGAGGAGTGAGGAGCAGGCACCGCGCTCGCCTTCAGGTGTCTTCACAGGCTGTCTGAGCCAGCCCCGCTCATCACCGCTAAGGGAGACAGCGGAGCAGCGAACACACGGCAACCTTGGAAATAGCTCAGCCAAACATCCTCCTCCGCATGACTTCAAAAGCACAAACAGCACCTCGCACTCTCGGCCGGCCGTGCCCACTCAGCCTGAGCTGGGGAGTCCTTGGGAGCTCATTGCCACCCAAGGCAGAGGAGAGGGAGGGGGGTCTGCGTCAAGGAGAGAGCAGAGAAAAGTGTGGTCATGCAGGTTCAGCCGTGCAGCTGCTGAAGTTACAGGAAGTTTAGTTAGCAACACGGTTGAAATTCAATGCTGAATTGGCACCGTGCGCGCCTCCGACCTGGGTGTTTCTTGTAGCAGTTGGCCATATTTCTGTCCTATCAAGCCTTCCCTCCGTGTGCCCGTGTGGAACAGATCAGCTTCTCCTCCTTTGGGTTTCACAGGAAGCCTGGTGCAGAGAGCTCTTTGCTGGGCATGCAGAACCTCAAGTTACTGCTGCTAGGCCAAAGCATCCTTTTTTTGATGGAAAAATCCATCGGAGAGGGCCAGGAAAACTGTGTGGTTTCTGCAATAGCTTTCTGTCTCACAGTTTTGAACCATTCTCCTTCTCCTGAGGCTCACAAGCCAGGTTTTCAATGGAGTGGGATTGCCACGAGTTCTGCTTCTGGCTGCTACCTTTTTGGAGGATCATTTTAAGAGGGAAAATAAGGTGGTATTAATCTGAAGCAGACTCCCAGCTGGTGTCCACAAACAGGAGCCCATAGTTAGGGCCCCAGTCACCACAGCTTCTTTCTTTGTCTGGATCCCTTATGCTGCCCAGAGGGGCAAGGAAAAGGAGGGAGAGCTGCAGGAAGGTGGCTGAAGTCCAGGTCTCAGAGACTTAAAAATTCCTCATTTCAAATTGCGCCTAGCAATTTTGCATCCATTCAGAGTTTGGGCCTTTCCTGGTGAGTGTTGGTTTCCCACAATGCTGAAAAAAATGCATGACTTTATGAAAGAGCTTCAGGCAGGTTTTCAAACCTTCTTTTTTTTTTTTTTTTTTTTTCCCTTTTACCCCATTTGAAAAAGAGCAGCCACCAGATTAAATGGCTAATTCAGTCTTCAGGAGCATCTGTATATCCCCTGACAGATTTTTCAGGGAATTTTGTGCTGTTTTGATAGGCAAACAGCTGCAGTTTTGTGCTATTAGTTCTGACATATATATAGCAATACAGACACCCAGCATACGCGATGAAGATGCTTCTGTCTCATCAGGAAGAGGACTGAGATCAAGGCTGAAGGTGCCATTTTGCTGCTATATAATATCCTGGTGCACCCACAGCACCCGGGTGCAGCTCAGATCTCCACTTCTCAGGAAGGATGTAGCAGAGTTAGAGAAGGGCAACTAAAACAGCTGAGAGGGTGGAGAAGCTGTCTTATAAAAAAGAGACTAAAAAGGCTAGTAATCCCCTGTTTGGAGAGAAGACCGAGGCTGAATATGATCAAGGTTTATAAAACCGTGGAGACAGTAGATAAACCATGAATATGGAGATGTTCATGAAACCCCACCATGCAAGAAGTTGAGGGTGAGAGGACTCAATTAATCTAGTAGGAGATCCATTTAAAACAGATTTTTAAAAGTCCTTTACACAGAGGGTGGTGAACTTCTGGACCTTCTTGCCACTGGAGGGTGTGGAGTCAGAGAGCGTCAGCAGGTTCAAAAAGGCATGAGAGAAATTCAGGGACAACAGGTTCATACATGGATACTGAAAGGTATACGTAGGTATATACCCTCCAGCACCCTGAATATAATAGCTGTGATTGCTGGGAAAGTTCAAAGGGGAGTGAACTACAGAACGTGGCCAGGTTCACACGCTCTCCCTGAACAGGATCTCCTGCCATTGCCAGAGACCGGGCAGCGGGCTAGGTGGATCACTGATCTGACCCAGTGGGGCATTTCTTGTGTCCTGTGTTTCCCTGGAAAAAAAAAATACTAAAAAAACCCCTCAAACATATATTTATATACAGTGTACCACAGAATCTCCATACTACCCAGCCAGTGGCCTGCCCATTGAGATTGTCGCCAGAAAGGATAAATGTAATGCTGATTTCTGCCTTCTGGAACAGGAATAAGACAATTTAATAACAAATAAATAATTGCCACAACCGAGGCTACATGAATTTTGACAGGTGTCCTATAAATGAAATTGGATGTTTTATTGCCAGTCCCCTTAAGGCTTTTAAGCTTCTGCCTCACAGAAATTTGTTTTGAATACTTTTCCAACAAATAACTACATTAATAGATTTTAACAGATGCTTTAACTAGTCTCTGTTCTCAATGGGAAAATTACATGAATTAAAAATCAAGGCTTTTATAGGTAGGGAAAGATGTAAGTGATATTAGTTTACGACGTAAAAAGGGATCCTTCAGCAGTCAGACCTCGGCTGAAATCCTGCAATTATGCAAGGTGGGGCTCTTTTGAAAGGTCTCAGAGGAAGGCATGCCATTCTCACCATGAAAATATGCTTCCAGCAAATAAATCAGAGCCTCTGTGTTGCTGTTGCTGCACAGAAAGGGAAATAAGTGGAAGTCCTTTGGGAGTATTGGTGAGAAAAGAAAAAAAAATGAACACCAAAGCAGATGCCCTTGGAGAGACTTGTAGACCAAACCCACAATCTCTATGAAGGAGAAAATGAAAAACAGGAAAGAGTGAATCAGCAAGCCCCTGGGCCCATTGCTCTGCTCTTGAAGCAGTATCTCACCGTGCAGACTGTACAGCTGCAGTGTATCCTCACTGATTGACACATCTCTAGTCTGTATTTTTTATTAGTGTTTACTGCATCGTTTCTAATTGTCCTCACAGCAGAAACGCGGGTTCCAAGTTGCTCTTATTCACTTGAGACATCCCACTGTCTGGGGAGGGTACAGGCTGGCCCTTCCAACTGCATGCTGCAGGGTAGGAGCTTGTCATTGTTGCTTGTCTATAAAATGTCGTTCTTTGTTGTTGTCATGGTATTTTACCAGTTGTACGAGTAATTAGCTCCCTGTAGACATGGTATTGCCAACCCCAGCAATCTTTAATGGCTTAATTATCAGAGCCTTAAAACAAGAAGCATTGGGTTCTTTGCTGTCTGAGCCATTGTGTTTCGCCTTCGCTCTTGTCCACGTTCAAACAAACCTGGAAACGAGCAATCAAGCTGAGGGGCTCACCACATCAGTTCTCTGCAGAACTGCAGCTTTAAGGAAAACCACCAAACACTGTGCATCGTGATACATACGTTAACAAGAGAAACCATCATTATAAGCATGGATTCAGCCATCTCCTTCAAAACTTACTTATAGTCAGCCTATTTGTAGCTGATAGGAGCCTCCCTTCATCCCTCTGTGACTTCTCTCCCACTCCTCAGTCCTAAAAGGCAGCCCAGATCTTAAAGGGTATAAAAAAGTCTTGTCCAGATCCTCTGCAGGGACACAAATTTCACCCTTAAAGCCTTTAGGAAACACTTACACTGTGATTTAGAAGCCTGAACCTTACTGACTTTCAACGTAACTTTGGCATCCAAACCATCTGAGAGCTCCTGAAAATATCACTTGTTTGCAATATTTCTAAAGACTAAACTTTTTTTTCCCCTAAGTAATAGCATGATAATTTCAATTCATTCCCGATGCGAGTTTTACTTTGCCAGTCACATCAAACGTTTAATGACACTGTAGATCTTGGATAAAAAAAGGCCAGTTATGAAATGTATTATTATCAAGTGATATTCTGGGAAAGGTTTAATGGAAACAGAGGAAAATGTAAACTTTTGGGTGAAAATCGGAAAGAAGCATCAATACATCCTCTATCTTACAAACAAGCAACACTTTCAAAAATATGGGCTGCACTCAGTTCTTTATTGCTGCCTGTCCCTTCCTAGGTAATAAAGCACTTCACTTTTAGCGGGGGTTTACTGTGACATATCTATATGTTTTGTTGTTATAGAGACTTCTGTAAAATACTCCCCCAAAATTATTTTTAGCTTGCTATCAGCATGTTCATTACAAGCAGATTGGAACATGGCCACCTACTTCACCAACGTATCAAAACAAAGAAAGGGCGAAAAAACCAAACCCTGAGTCATACCCTTGTCCTCCTGACAACATTGAATCCAATGTCACGCACTGGTGCCTTAATAAGGGGTAAAAGTAGTTAATCTGTCTCTGGACTAGGTAGTATGACATTGAATTGCTGGCCAGTTTATTCACAGCCCAGAAGAGAATCAGTTGCAGATAAAAGGAATAGACCCCTCACCTCCCTAATAAGCTCCAATGCCTGCTATCTGTTCCAGATAATTCATCTTTGTCTGCTGTAAAGTACATGTCACCTGTACCCCACTCAGGAACAGTAAACACTTACTCATTGTAATGAAGAGGATTGCCTCTGGCAGATTAATTGCTCTGACTCCCCTCCTCCCTAAGTAAAACACAGTTTCTCATTTTTTTCTGGATATGTTATTTCAGTACTTCATCCAAACGCTTGGCAGAGGGGCAAGTGCCCTAGACACTCCTTAAAACTCCATGACCAAGCTCCTCATTTTATTTCGTATTTTTGTAGGCTTGGGTTAATAAATAAAGTGCTTTACAGAGCTACAGTTTCAAGGAACACTCTCTGATTTTTTTTTTTATGATTTTGCTTAATTTCCTCCTTTTTTTTTTTTTTAAACCATTTATGTAACACAAACCTTTCATGAAGATATTCCTGTTCTTGGCTGCTGTATTTTTGCAAAGTCCTCCCAGCGGAGGCAACTGGAGTTACTTATGGTCATATCACTGCCCTTGAGTGAGCCTGGCACCCGAGACAGCAGAAACACTGCGTGGTCCATACTTTCGTGCGATACTGGAACTAGCACAAACTGCAGCCATGTAGTAGGCTGAAATGCACAATAAGGGCTTTTCATAGCCCTGTGAGAGAACTTACTTATCCTTTCTGGAGACTTGGCAGGGAATTCTGGGAAGGTCGTGGATGACCATGGGTGGTCTATGGCAGCAGCCTGCAGCCACTCTACAAAGCAGTGTAGCACGCCCACTTGACCATATAAGCCAACCGATCCAAGCTACAGAAGGGTTTTGTGTGCAGACGGCAGCTAAAGTAGGGCAACACCTGTGCTCTAGCTCAAGTTAACATTGCAAAAAGAAACACGTTTGAAGTAATAGATGAAGGGAGTTTGACAAGCCATATGGTCAAATGATGACAAAGGAACTGGGTGGTGGCATTGGGATTATCTACCATCAGCCCCGAACGGGACGTGCTTCAGTGAGTTACAGGTGATCCATGTGGCTTACTTTAGTGACCTGCAGAATGATGCTACCATGTTTGCGTGTCTTGCAGAGGAATTAGGGAAGGCTAATTCTGCAATGCAGGATTTGCAAACCTTTTTGAAACCTTTGGGTGGAAAGTGCACTGTTGCATGTGCAACGCTTGTTTCCTGTTCTCCGTATTGCCAGCACATATGGGTAGCCTCGGTTGACGGTGCTTTCTGCTTTCTCTGCAGTGGCAAACATCAGTTCCACTTCATCAGTACAGGATGCTGGCACTGTCTGTAACACAAATCCTCTTCCTAGCCCATGCACCTCAGCGTGGTGGGGCGGCCTCCAGTATGAGAGGCAAAACAACCCTTTGCCGCTAGTTCCTCACACCAGCACAGCCACGAAGTTGATTGCCTAAGCTGTGGGAGTCTGAAAGATGGAACCACACCCCAGAACGCCTCTCTTCCATAGCATGTGAGATTGGAAGAAGCAGCTGGGGTCTTCCCTGGTTACACAGACAGCCTCAGGAGCTGGGGTAGCACGTATCCCTACCCTACTCTCTTACGCAATTGAATAACACTCATTTTGCTACCAGCTTGTCTTTGCTACTTGCCTGAATTTTATTTTCATGATGGTTTGTAGCCATCTCCTGGGGAGGTGGCCTGTAGCCTCTGAGCTTCATTTGATTTAGCAGAGTGGTTCTGCGTTCCTACTCAGGACTGCAGAAACAGTCCCTGGGGCAGCAAGCTGGACCCCTTTCTGGCAGAAGGCACCAGCCTGCCACGTACAGCGCAGAAAGCTGGCTCTGCTGAGGGAGCACATCTTGCCCCTGTAGGCAGTGGAAGGATGCCTCATACATCTCAGTACAAGTCACCTTCTGCACAGTCCAGCAGCAGTATAGTTTTTGCCAGTGACAAGAAACATCACTATATAGTGGGTAAAGGGATTAGCGAGGGCGATTCCTGTGCCTTGAAGGGTACAAGGAAATAATTGCGTGCTATAGGAAAAAGTTAAGCAAAATCAATGCAAGAAAGAGACTGTCAGATGTGTAGGATGAAAGGATTCAACTCCCCTGGCTGGTCTGTCCATAGCCCTGTGCCGCCTGTCAGTGCAGACATTCCTCTCCTCCTGACAAAGAAACAGGCACGATTGCCAAAACAGTTGAGGAAAAAAACATTTTTTAAAATATTACTTTAAGGTCTGAGGAGCACAGGATCATTTTGAGAAGATTCTCTTCAAAGGGCGGTTGGTCTCGGTGGGGTTTCCTGCCAGTCCTCCCCAGGACCACTCATAGTGCAGCCCACTGCGGTAACGGTGCTGCTCTCTGGGTGACTCAACTTCAAAATCTCAGCGGCAGCGTAACAACTAGCATTGTTACCTGACAAATCCTGAGTCCAAACAGCAGTTGGAGCTTCTGTGCCATGGACGATGACACCTTCTGGAAGCAGGCAAGCTTCCTATGAACTTCTGAATGTTAAAGTCCTCTTATAAAAATAAATAGGCTTCGGAGAAAGCCCCAGGGCGTATTTCAGAGCACTTTGGATTTTAGCCTGTTTCAGCCTCTACTGCCAGCTATCCATCTGTCCTGCTAATGTACTTCATTACGCAGCTAGGTAATGAGCCTACAGCTCCTTTACTGGTGGGATTATAATTGTGAAGGGACAGGGAGACAAACTTGTTATGTGGGACTCAGGGGGGAAGGACCATCGGGGGATTTTCTCATGTTGCATTCAAACATGGAGTACATATCATTCCAGGGAGGTTATGCCCATTAGTAAGAAATATGTCCCTTTTCCTCACCATGGGGAAGCTGAACTCTGGTTCAAAGGACTTGCCACAGGGGCTCTCAGAGGTGATGTTTCACTGACATGGAGCAGTGTCTCTGGATCTGGCCGTGCTGCCTCAGCAGAGCACGGGAACGGGCAGACAGATCAAGGCAAGAGGAACATACTTCTTCTATTATGTCTTCCCTGCACATTAGAAGACAGAGATTTGAGATACAGAGCTCAGAAATGCTCCAGCTCCAGCAGGCACAGCTTGCCTTTTGTTCATGCCTGGAAACGACTCAGCTGGCACAGGTGGCTTCTCAAGGTCCAGCCAGCACGGACGGGATACAGCAGGATCAAGCCTTGGCCAAGCGCCTGCTCCTCCACAGCTCCCCTCACCTCCCACTGTTCCCCTCGCTGCCTAAGGAGATCCCTGCAGGTCCCATTTACACGGGTCAGCCTTTCCCGGGCTGCTTTGGGAGCCCCCCCTTTTGCAAAGCAACGATAGCAGGAGGCACACACGTCTCTTATCACCCTTTACTGTCCTCTACAACGGGTAGAGACTGATCTTTGTAGAGGTTTATGGCTTTAAAAGCTATTGTGCTTTCAGTTAATTCCTTGATTTTATCTGCCTGAGTCACTGATGACCTGATTGTTTTGATTTTAGTGGCTTTTATTTTGTCTTCCTTGGAATGGCATTGCCCACTGATAGGCAGTTTACCATCTAAATGGGCTAAATATAAAAAAGTTGTTATATCTTTGCAGTCATGGTGGGGAAAGAGGATTTTTTTTATTTTGATCAGTAGTCTAAATATTTTCGTATCGGGTTTTGGCATTTTGAATGCAGAAAGGGCTGCCTTTGAACTCCACTTAGCTACTGAGAAATGGCACTTCTGCTTTATGTCACGGAGGCATCATCTTCTATAGATTTCTAATAAGGTTTGGATCTGACCTACTGTGAAATCGCAGTGCCAGAACAAGTTGACTGTTTTCAAGTATGTTTCTCATGTAAGTGCTTGCCTTAGTTTAAAAATAATAGCTAAGTTGATATTTTAGTAATTTTTTGTTTCTCTTTGATTATGAGCTTCTCGTGATTATAAAAGTCAACTGTAATATAATCATGGGAGCACAATTGTACAAAGCTGGTGTAGCCAAAAATAAAAATTAAAAAAAAAAAAAAAAGATTATACACATACTATACTTCTGGAAGCAGCCAAGAGTAATAGAAGCTGAAAATTGTCAGCAACTTCGACAACAGAAATCAAAGCCTTCAGGAGAGGCACGCAAATACTGAGACTTCCAAAATGAGAGGTTACTCAGAAAAGAGCTTGATCCCCGTGCTTTTCTCCAGGGCACATGCAGGCTGACCCCACGGGTAGCTCCGGTCTCCTGACAGTCAGCAGTGCTCCAGTTTCAAGCTAAGAGTCTCTTTCTCTTACACTATGGTTCTTCAAATGCAATTGAGTTTCCTCTAAGCTTTATGCTTGATGGAGCGAAATAATGTTCTAATTGTTGAAAGATTGGCTATTGGCCATAGTAACTTAAAAAAAAAAAGAGTCTGAATTCTAAAATAGACAAAAAAGCTTATACTCAAGGTGGCTTTAATGCCACCAAACAGACTTAGTGTTAGCTGTGGCTCTGCCTTTAAATATCAGCTTGCATCCAGCGCCGTCAAAGAAATATCCCCTTCACAGAGCCCAATTCTCCAGCAGGAGCACTCTGCTGGGGAAAATGTTGAAGAACAATGCTCAGGCAGAAATAAAAGGCTAAAAAGCTGCGGCTGCATCGCTTGAAAAATAGAAGCCCACGCTGAAAGAACAAGGGCTGCCTTGGACTGCTTGGACAGCCGATACCGTACCGATAGGAGGAGGCAAAGACAAGGTGTAATTCTACCATCAGCTACCCAGTATAATAGATGACAGTGGTGATCACATGCCCAAAGACCCATTTATGCTGTATTCTGTTTTTCCATCAGATAAATACCTAATTTGGTTCATTTTTGAGAAAATAATGACATTTATTGGTTAATTGATTTAATAAATACACGTTGTATGCCATGTGTATGCATACTGAATGATTTATCTCATGAACTCACCAAGAGACCTTTGAACTTACTTACGTCCTCATCCTTTCTACATAATAAATCTTATGTCTAATGGCCACCATCACTCTTCAGGTGGATGTTAAATATCAAATGCCTAGGCCATGACGAACGGTGACACCGGCACCCACATACCCTGCGTTTATACCCAGAAAGTCCCACCACCCATTCATCCTGGATTATCAAGCCTCAGAAACCAGAGACAGGTTGTTGACATCCCCGGGAGGTACCTCACATACGGCAGCATCTCTGCTTTGCCAGGCTGGCCTCGTATTATGGAGGGCTTGGGATGCCCTACCCAGTAGGGCAGCAGCTCACACGCACACTCGCTCAACCCCTTTTGCAATTCAAAAATAATTTCTCACCTCACCAAATTATTTCTCACCTCACCGGAGCTTTGTGTGTGTTTTAACAAATATCTCACAGTTTTGGTACTCTTTGCACATTAAGAAACAGCTATCTTCACCTGGAAGGATGAAGCCTGGGACTCTAAGCTTTTGGATTTTCTTTTACATTTTCAGGCTCATTTTTCATAGGAAGAGTGAATGACCCCCACACTCATTTTCCCCTTGTTTTTCCCTCAGCTCAGGTTGTCCTTTGTCCTGTCTAAGCTAGAAACAGAATGAGCAAACATGCCAGAGCAAGTTCCACCACTGTTTCCTTAATCCAGTCAAGCAGAGTTTAGTCCTACTGAGAATTACTCTAGCCAAACTGCTTTAGATCTGTGCCAAAGGCACCAATCGCTCTCAGAAAAAGCAGGAAGCTCCTCAGTGCCAGCACTACTGAAGTCCTATCTGCCACAGATTTGCATCCTGTATCCTTTAGCCTTCCCCACGATTTCCCCCATGTCCCATCCCTGACACGTCCCGGTCTTTTCCACGCCCTCCCCTTTACGCCTGCGAGGGCAAGTCCCAGCAAGGGCAGGCTGGAGAGGATGGCCGTGCCGGGGGGCTGGCTGGGAACTGCCTTTGGCACAGACCGGGGCTGCGTTATTGCTGCCTACCTGCCAGCGGCAGGCTCGCGAGCAGGTGTGTGTCTCTCTCGTCTACCTACATGCCCGTGTCGTGAGTTATCCTTCACAGCTCTGACACCCCTGCTCCCTCTCAAATTTGTTTAAAATTAGTGTATGGATGTAAAAGCTATGAGTGCTTGCGTATGAGGGGCAGGGAGGGTAGGGCTGCAGAGACGTAGTTGTGTAAGCATAATTCACTTAGGAAAATAGGCTAAAAATAATAAAGCTACATCATCACATTCTTTCACAATGCTTCAGAAGAACTGGTGTTGTGCTTACAGCTGTGACGAATCTCTATTACAACCGAAGGGATGTAGGTGAGGACGGAAAAGCAACCTCTGTGTCCTGCTCGCTCTGCCAGGTGACACTGGACCAGGGTGCTGGAGCCCCTTGCCCCATCCTGCTTCCCACCTCCCCACTTACACGCAGGCTGCAGCACGGGTGCTGGGCAAAGTCCTCGCCTCGCTGCTCCGGGTTGGCACGCAGAGACCTCATTAAAACCTCCTCTCGGCTGAAGGGCTCCCCTGCCTCCTAAACAGGTTTTCGAAGACAGTTCATCAGCAGGGATGAAGCCAGGTGTTAATCTGTGTTCCCCCCAAGCACGCTGACTAATTAACTAAGTTCACAGGCTGGTTCTCTGGGAGCTCTGCTTGCATTTGTGTGGAGGAGGAATATGACCGTTCAGGAAAGGAAAGGCTGTAGGAATAGTAGGACTGTTCAGACCAAAGCTTTGCTAAAGTTTAGGGTAGCTGAATACAAAATAGCGTGCGTATTCACCCCTGGTTCTGGCTTTTTTAAACATTACTGCCCTAAGATGACTATTCCCGTTATCGCTAGCTTTTAGTATTTTGAGGTTCAGGAGCCTAGGCCAACGGAGGTGGTTGGCACGTACAAGGAAGGCTCCTGCTGCAAACAGCTGACACACTGAGGGTAAGAATAGGAAGAAAAGAAAGCTACAGATAAGAAAGAGACCACAATGAATTGCTGAGACTGTATCTGTCAGTACAACTGGCGGTGGTCTCAGCACACCAGGAGCTGAATCACTGCAAAATACTGTGTATTAGGGCGTCGATATGGGCTAAGCAGCGCCTTCATCGGCAGAGCCTGCAGAAATAGAAGAGAGGTTTTGGCCATGGGGACCCAGCACAGTGGTATAGGAGGAAGCGCTTGGCTGAAGATAAACCTAGAGGGCAATGGCTAATGGCACTGTGGGCAGTTCAGAGGTGGGAGTCAAGCTCTCGGTGGGTGACAATTTTAGGACGTTACAGTTAATGCCTTTTCTGAAGCTATGTTTTTCTGTGGTCCCAGACTCAGCTGGTCCCATCCCCTAAGCAGTAAGGGATACTGCTGTAGCGGGGGCACTTACGCCCCTCATATTCATCTCCTGGGGGTGTATTTATGGCAGGTCGGTCGGTGCAAAGGAATGGAACACCATGCTGGGTGTCTGTGGTACACGGGACCTGAGGGAAAACAGGACAGATGCTTTCTGGTAAAGAGAGGAAGAAAAGGCTGACAATTCATGTGGTGCGGTGCTGTGAGGGCTGCAATAAAAAAAGGAGTCGACGTTTCTCTTTGACGGAGCCACGTTCCAATGGCTAAACAGGCTTTATAGTCAAGAAAAAGCCACATTTACGCTGCAGTAGAAAATAGTGAGCATACACTTTTATTATCTCATTAACACCCTCTCCCCGCCTCCCCAGGATCATTTGGCTCCAAGTCTGGCAGCAGGGCACAATAATGTTCCCAGCAGAAACAGCTGGTACGGAGACAGGATATTGTTTGAAGTGGCCTGAGAGACATCGTCACCAGGTGGCATTTATCAGCTGTATGCAAGCCCCACGCTTGAGTAAGGCAGTCTAAGAAAGGGTATATATCCAAAAAAATGAAAGAGAAGTACAACTTAGCAAAGAGAGGATTTGTAGCTGAAACCTCCTTTTCTGTATAGATGGAGGGGGAGGGAGTAATAGAGAGCCCTGTTAAGCTAGTCGGTTGGCTTTAAACCAAGGTAATGAGGCATGCGGGTGCTTTGACAAGGAGCCAGAAACTGCATTTTGCCACCGATTTGACTTCTACCTTTTTTGTCTCTCTTAAGCTGACAGTAAATTCCTCACAGTCCACTGAGCATATCAAAATGGGGCTCAGGCTAGGTCTAATGCACTGTTAATTGGGGATATAACCTTTTAAAGCACTACTAGGAAAATAATTCACTTAATTAAATATTTCCAGTTGTGGAAACCACCCTCTAGGCAAATTGCACCACCTCTTCCCCGTTTGCACACACAAAATGTAGAATAAAAATGGATATGTTCATTTTTTTCCTGCACACAGCGTTTCCCATACCCGTTCCTTCTCAGCTGTCCTTCCTAGGGCTGCTTCCACAGGAGGGAAGATTACTCTGGTGACTGGGTCTGAGAAGTGGCAGGGTGAGCTCCTGGCTCTGCTGCCCACTTGTTTTGCAGCACTGGGGAAATTTCTTAACCCCTCTTTGCACCAGTTTCTGCATCTATAGGGTCTGGAGACAAGCAGCGTCCTTCCACTCCATCGCTCTGCTCATTGATTAAGTGCCCACAGAGCAGCTTAGACCTCCTTTGGCAGGACGTGGACAGAAGAGCATTAAGAGTTTGTTCAGGCCAGAGCCCTGCCAGTCTGTTCCTTGGGTAGGATATCGTTCAGCTCTAGGCACAAGAGACAAACCCCTGCCTCTGGGAACTGCAAGCAGCATGACCCCACTACCTGATCGAAGGTGCATGACCATACGAGGGAGCCACTGGTGGCCTGCATTAGCAGAGTCCCTGTAGGAGGACAGAATTTCATACAAATCTGCCTGACACTTTAGAGAATCTCATCATGAAAGAAAACCTGGGTTTTGTACAGAGACAAGCCTCCTGAAGGGAGAGCATCAAATCTTCAACCCTCTTGCAGGAGTACTTTTTTTCTCCAGATGCAGTACCATCACAGCCAGATTGAAAAATGTCACCACTGGGCTTCTGGATCCCTTTCATGAGATGAACACAAAGTTTCTGCTGGAGAACAAAGCGTGTCAGTGATCTTTTAACAACCACCTCTAACTAACTTGCAGTACTTGCCCTGCAGCAGATAGGCTCCTTATATCTAAAAGGTGCCCTGCAGCGAAAAGATTGAATCAAAACATACCCGCGTCTTTGTGCACAGTAGCTGTTCAGTGTATAACCTGTACCAGGTCCCCAAGAAGTTCCTAGCGGCTGTATTTTGTCCAAGGGCACGCCTATGCTACCACTGGTATCTGCTAATGTTTCTCCTTTGCGACTGAAAAAACTTCCCCATCTCTGTGCATTTTGCCTGCCTCCTGCTAGGTACCACCACAAATATTCACAGAATCACAGAATCACAGAATCGTATAGGTTGGAAAAGACCTTTAAGATCATCGAGTCCAACCATAAACCTAACACTGCCAAAAACCACCACTACACCATGTCCCTAAGTACCTCATCCAAACGTCCTTTAAATACCTCCAGGGATGGCGACTCAACCACTTCCCTGGGCAGTCTGTTCCAATGCTTGATAACCCTTTCAGTGAAGTAAAATTTCCTAATATCCAGTCTAAACCTCCCCTGGCGCAACTTGAGGCCATTTCCTCTCGTCCTACCACTTGTTACCTGGGAGAAGAGACCGACCCCCACCTCTCTACAACCTCCTTTCAGGTAGTTGTAGAGAGCAATAAGGTCTCCCCTCAGCCTCCTTTTCTCCAGGCTAAACAGTCCCAGCTCCCTCAGCCGCTCCTCATAAGACTTCTGCTCCAGACCCTTCACCAGCTTCGTTGCCCTTCTCTGGACACGCTCCAGCACCTCAATGTCTCTCTTGTAGTGAGGGGCCCAAAACTGAACACAGTATTTGAGGTGCGGCCTCACCAGTGCCGAGTACAGGGGCACGATCACTTCCCTAGTCCTGCTGGCCACGCTATTTTTGATACAAGCCAGGATGCCATTGGCCTTCTATTGACAAATGGTGGCTTGTAAGTGAGGAAGGCACAGCAAGTCACGCATTAGGTTTGCTTGTACCGCTTGCAGACTCGTTCACTTGCTCTCTCCGGCGAAACCCTTTGAAGGCGGGGAGATGCTTCCTCCAGCGCGCCCCATCGCAGCAGCGCAGGAGGCAGGCGACGGGAGCCCGGCTGGGGCTCGGCACAGCAAGCGGACAGCGCTGCCCGGGGGCTGCCTGCAGGCCAGGTTTGAAGGCGGCACCGACAGCACTCTGGGGCATCCCCGGCTGTCGAAGGACGGCGTTCCTCAGCTGGCAGGAGATGCTCACCTTAGAGCTGCTAACTCCGGCTGCGAACTCCAGCTGCTCACTCCTCGCGACAAGACAGCTGGCCAGCTGCAACACAGAAACTGCGTTTCAAACTGCTTCCTCAAAACCAAGGAAGAAAGGCTTTTTTTTTTTTTTCTTTTTTGGCCTGTAATGAAAACAAAAGGGAAGTGGGGAAGCCACATTTATGATCTGGGTAGAAATTTTACTATCCACTCCAACAGGAAGGGTGTTTTCTGACAGGCTCTTCAGGACACGCTGCAGCGCACCTCCCAGCAGCGCGGGCTCTATCGCTCGCTGGTGTGTTTTGACAAGAAGCTGCGTTCCTTCCGACATTATAAACTCAGAAGAGGCCAGGGTAATCTCTTCGCCTGACCTCCTGCCTCATGCAGGCCACAGAAGAGCCCGAGTTCATTAATATCTGAATTTATTCTACATGAAAATTAGTCTGGAATAGCCACTGCAAAATCTATCTTTAACAGCCCTCAGAAATAAGCAGCCCTCAGAAAGACAATGTTCTGCTGCCTGGCTGTAGCAGTAATTATTTGATTATACGGGACATTTCAGACCCTTCCGTATGCAGCTATTATAAGTTGTCCTACCTTGATGCCACACGCTGCCTCCATAAGGAACATATGAGCCATTTGGCAGATCGTGTGAAGCCAGTTGGTGGGTCCCAGCCCAGGTAATAGTGGAGAGATGTCAGCATCACAGGGTGCTCCCAAGTGTCCATCCTGCAGCCTAAATGGCTGGGGACCCCCCACTTTAGAGAAGACCCTCGTTACAGAGGTGTGTGTAACATCTGGATAGATGCCTCCGGTCTCTGGCCCTCTCAGTGTGATGCCTTTCACTGGCAATGACCTGGAGCTATTTTTAGGATTCAATGGGGAAACAAACCTTCCAGTGGTCTCATTGCTTAATTGCTCTCTATTGCCTTAAGTACAATGGCTAACAGCTAAAATGGACTTTGGGGTGTTGCCTACAGAGGTCTGTAATGGTTTCCTGCTTTTTCTTTCTATTTGCAAGCTATTTTAAGTTGTTCTACCTTTCCTGGACTGCCCAAGAGGAGCTGTGTTGTGCACTTTCATCAGCTGATTCTGGGAAATGTCAGTTATGCTGTTCTTCTTTTAGTAATATGTTTCTTGAACAGTTTAAAAATAGCACAGTATGAAACATTTCCATCTTCTCTCTTCTGGAGGAGAACTGAGGGGGAGTTAACTCTTTTGTGCTTCGCTGGAGCAAGAAGTCGTGCAGCGTTCAGGTGCTCTGGGGCTGGAACCAGCTACTGGTGCCGGCAGAGGCAACACAACGAGGGCACCTGGTCGGAGCCTGAGCTAAAGAAGGCCCTCACCGTTGTTGGAGCCGCCGGCAGTCCCGGCGTGCGTGGCAGCCGTGTCAGCGCAGGACATGGCAGGACTGGGCATCTGAATGCTGACCTGCCTCTCTGCTGCTTTTACAGCTTGCTCAGAGGGCTTCCCAGCCAGCGCCCATACGGCCAGCTGATGCTGATCATGTCAAAGCTCCTCTCTGTGAACTGCTCCGACACGTGCTAACCCTAGAGTCTAAACCTAAGCTGGGAACTACATCTCCCAGACATCCACATCAGTCCTATAGTACCATCCCATTTTTAACCCTTGTTGGAGCACCTCATCACTGGCTGCTTGATCTGTGCCTTGTGTTTGTTGGTGTCTCCTTCCTCAGGTGTTAGGTTTCTTGTTAACCTCTCCTCCTGTTTTGTTTTCACCTTCCAGCATCTTTTTCCTTTCTTTTTTGGTCCTCCCCCCCTGCCTTGTTCCTTCTTGCTTCTCCGTCTCTGACGTTTCCTCCAGGGGCACCTTCTCCTACAATTCCCATGTGAAAGCAGCTTGACAGACAGTCATCTACCATGCTGTCCCAGGGAGCTGCTTGGCAGCAGCCTGCTGTGATAAACCTGTATCTACGTATGTTAGAGGCAGCCAGAAAGAAGAGGGAGAAGAAAGATCTTTTTATCACCCGAGCAGCAGAAGCATATACTCATCAGACACAACTTCCCCTATCCATTCGCACTTGCCATGCACTTTTCCTCTGGTCTGTGGCCCCTTTGGGACTACTCCGGTAACCACAAGGTTGGGAAATACTGTTTCAACCACTAAATGCAGCTTCCTCTTTCAGATGACAATTAGCTTTTCCCTGTTGCCTGTGGACAGCCCAGAAACATTTAAACAACAACTGATCTCGGCCTGCTTGTGTAAGCACCTCCAACATGCCCGCGTGGTCGCTCAGATTTTTTCCCTGGTGGCTTTCCCTGGACACTTGTCTCTTCCAAACCTCCCCGGCTGAGTGCAGCCCCTTCCAGCTTTGCCTCCCCCTCGGCGTGACCCAGGTTTTCTAGGTGCAAGCAGTCGGTGCAACCACACAAATTGCCCACATCACCCGGAGCTGGAGGAACAGTGGAGGCTGGTAAGAGTTTACTGGCACACGGTGGTGGTGGAGGGGTGAAGAGCAGAAACAGTGATGCAGTTAACCCCAGATGAGTTGTCCCAGTTCTGGCTGAGGTTTAGTGCTACCTTTGCTCTGTGCCGCAGGAAGGGCTACACAGGAGAGCATTTGTTTTGGAGCCCGCCCCATTGAAATGAATACAAATATCCCCACCAGCCTCACAAGTCTGGGGCTATGGGGCATCTCTTTTCGGATAGGTATCTAGAGGCACATCAGAGTTTCAAACTGCTTCCAGAATGGTGCTATCTCATTTTGTTTTCTTTCTTTTCTCATGGGCAAGTATTACTTGTGGTAGGTCACCCTTGCTTTCTCTGCCTGCCCATAACTGCTTTAAAGCAGTGTTAGATGGTTATAAATCACAAGGGATCTATGATATTTTGAATCACTCCGAACTTGGCATTATAGCTGAGGTCTTAAATGCACTCTCCAGCAAATCCACTCGATATTGGTTTCTGTTTATTCAGCAGTGATGTCGTATCAAACTTTCTGGAGCACTCTGACAGAGACTTACGTTTATTAAAAGAAGTCTGGATAGCACTGCCAGGTTTAGCTGCAGCCAAGTTATTCAGTAAGACAGCAAGTGGGGTAGCAAAGCAGGATAACCCTCGCCTCTGTGGTGAAGTCTGGCTTGAGAGCCTGCATCTGCTCCGTCTGCAAATGCTGCCATGTGCAAGGGTCTGTCCTGAACTGGAATTATCTGCACCAGGGTTTCAGCCTTAGCTCATGTAAAGAAGACACCTGTGTGCTTTATTTGTCTCCCCTTGAAAATAACACCGGCCAAGATGCATTTTCCACCAAGTAAAGGCCCTACAGACATGAGGAGAAACAGTAGTAAATTTCGCAAGAAAATGTTCTCCAGTGGGAAAATACTAAGTTGCTAATATCTCTCAGAAACAACTCACTTTCCATGAGTTTTCAAACAACATGAAGGAAGGTTTCCAAAGTTGCTTGGCAAGCAGCATTGCGTCAGTACCACACATGGATTTTCCTGCAAGTTTCCTTGCTCCTCAGGAACTCACCAATATTTGCCACACTTCCCCAGCCCTTCCCTGAAAGAGATGCAATAGCTGGGAACACAGGGCTTTGACACTCCCTGATAAAGTGTTTCCGAGATATGGACTTGGGAAGCCCTTGACAACGGCTGACTAAAACTGGCATGGTCCTTGTCATCTCCACCAGTCTTTCCAGCTGAATATCTGCACTCAAACCTCTCCACTGTAGCGGCAGAGATCACGTCACTTTGAAGCAGCAGCTACTCCTGGTCTGTGAAACGTGTTTCACCAAAGCGGGGGAAAAAAAGAAGTAGCTACATCTGCAGTATGAAGTCCCTGTGATTTCTGTTTCCTGGACAATTCTGAAAAGAGTATTTTCATTTAAGCATTGCAACAAAACCAAGACTGAGGGCTTCATACAAACAGTAAACCCCAAGTTTCGAGCAGCCCCTTGCACATGCGTGTTCCCTGCCACGCTTGATGCTCCCTGCACAGCCGGGCTGGGGGGGTCTTCTCAATCCACCTGAAACGCTAGCACTTCTTGAGGGGTGTGGGAGGTATACGGAAAAGGGTAAAAGCAACATATTTTTAATGGCTTTTTGTAATGCACCTAAAACAAAGTTACCAGGACTAGCTGCAGCCACGGCTTTCTACGAGCACAGCTTCGTTTCCCCAGTAGCAGCAAGTTGGGCTGCTCTAGCGGGTTGAAGTGTGTTTTAAAGTGCCTCACGCCTGTTCAAAATCCCCCGAGAATGCTGTGCACTGGTGGCCTTTCCGAGCAGCCGGGAGGGCACCGGTGGCTGCTGCAGGGCCAGGGCGCAGCGCCTGTGCCGGGGCCCTTCTTTCTGAGGTTTGCTGCACAGCCTTAGCCAAAGCACTTTGATGCTGCCTGCCAGGCTCTCGGGCAGCGTATTAGCAATAGCACAAGCTGCCTCACGCAGGGAAGTCGGGCGAAATTCAGTGTTTATAAAGTAGAAGCAGAACATCCCGGGGCAGCATAAAATATTACCTTTTTTCCTTTATTGGCACTCACAGGAACAGTTAATGCTCGGTTTGGATGGAGTTGATGACTGCTGTTGTTCATCGTTTATCATCTCTAGGTTACTGTGGTTGCAAATCATTTGGCCGATTTCTCTTTTTTTCTGGTTCACAGATGGCAGTGTCCATGAAGCATGACACCCTTGCAGGCATCTGACTTACTGTGCGGCAGGAAGCTCGAGGACCTCTGGGGATAAAACGACCCTCAATATTAATTGACCTCTAATGTTCATGGGCTGATGCACTGCGATTTGCACGGTCCTCCCCGATACAAACTCACTCTGCCTGGGTCTCTGCTTGAAAGGCTGTGCTGCTTCCAAGAGCAGCCTGCACTGGTGATGGGCCAGCACACATAAGAGTGTCATTTTATTGCTGTGCTACTTAATGTTCATGCTTCAGCTCCAGTTCAACCTCTTCCAGGTTGGGGCTCTAACGCACTTAAGCTGTAGCTAGACTAAGGCAGCATAGAACAAGCCCACCACTGCAATTTTACGTGGAAGGAAAGATGCAGAAGCTGCACTTCTCCGGCTGATGTCCTGTTTTTTCCGGGGTGGATGGCTAACAGAGCTGAGCAGCTCCTGCAGCTGCAAACAGAGAGTGTTTCCAGCCCCAAGACACACTGAATCAGTCAACGTGCTGTTCTCCTCTGCTGCCTTATTAGCAGTTAAAACCTAAGAAAACACAATGTCTTTCCCAAACATCTGCCTCATTTGCCTTCCTCTCAGCATAGCAACAGCCCCCGCCGCAGACTAGCCCTCATTACGGCAGCGCAGGGGGAAGCGTAGGTCAAATTCTTCTCGCATAACGAGCTGCAACCCTGTGATCTTTAATAGGATTATACTGGGGGAAAAGGACAGGACTCAGCCTTGTGATTGCAGAGCAACTTATGAATCATGGACATCAGCGTACTATCTGGGGACATCCTGGACCCTGCCGCCGCCTCCTCCTCCTATTAACATCTCTTTGTGCAGAGACACAGGGTTTGTTCAGCTGTTCCTGACCTCAGTCCCTGACCCTACGCAGCCAGCACCGTCCGGCTGCCAGCAGCTGGGCCGAGGCCAGAGCAGGATGGAGCAGCCCAGTGAGCAACCGAAATGACCAGGCATGCTATCTTGGGGTTTGTTCCTTGGGGTTGACTGGCTTTTGAACTGAATCGTAGTACAATTCGGTCTTATCTCCTCCTGTCCCTATAAAATACAGCTTCTTTTTGCCTTACAGCTCTCCCCTGGAAGAGTACTTTGGTGACAACACGCAGGCTGGCATGTGCTGCAGCACTGGTGACTCTCGGAGGCAAAGTTGGGAATGATGCCTCCTCTCTCCTGCGTGCAACTTTTTTTGCTGAAATTTACAGGACCCTTGCTATTTTTGAGGCCCCCTTAGTCAAATTTGGTTGAAATTGGCTAACAGGCTCGAACACAAGGGGGACAAAATGGGTAGTCCATGAGATCACATGAAACTTCCTTCCATAGGAAACAGGTCTAATACATAGCTAAAACTAGGTGAAGGAGTGCGCTGTGTGAGGAAGAGGGGCAGATTTACAGGACAGAGACAGAGCACGTGCAGAGGCACATGTCCCTCTCCCAGGAGCATCCTTCTGGACCACCCTCACAGCCAAATAGCCCATTCCCACCCTCAGTTAAAAGCTCTTTCCTCCATGTATGATGGGCCTGTACTGAAGGCTAAAGACCAAGGCAAGGCTGAATCATGCATTTGCCACCTCCCACTGTCACCAATGCACTGTACGCCACTTAGGAACGAAGGTTCGGGGTTTCTAGAAATAGAGCGAAATAAAATATCATGTCATCTGCCTGAAGATTCAGCAGCCCACGTGTTCTCCCACACACACTGTTGCGAAGGTACCACGCCGGTGCTTTGGGCAGTCCTCTGGCTGGTCCTTTGACAGCAGATTAGATTCAAGTTCCGACTCCTGAGCAGGAGCGTGCTTCAGAGACAAGTGCTCACATCAGCAGCCTTTACCAGAGGCAGTGGTCCTCTCTGCACCAGGGTGAAGCTTGTGTGAGTTCAGGACAGAGGAGTGCTACCAGCAATATTATCGGTACGGCCGTCATTTTTCTTTCGCAGGAATGGGATGATCTTGCTGTAACCAAGCCTGAATACAAGCCCCTGTCTTCTCAGTTTAGCCCACCCCTTCACTGCAAAATACAAAAGTTGGTAAATAAAATTCCCAACATATCCTAGTAGGGAGAAGAGTTTCTCCAGAAAGTGTCTATTTATATAATCTCTGCAGCGCTCAGATACCATGGAAATCAGTAAAGAATAAGATCTTGGAAGCCTGTTGTATTGCAGCTTTATGTATCATTCACTGTTTGTTACCAAACTTAAACCTCTTCCAGGGTTCCTGCCCCCAGGCTTGCCCCAGTGAGTAGCTATATTTTAGGATCACATTGCATTTTCCACAAATTTCACCACATTATTTCTAGCCGTTTTTCCTTTCTCTGAACCCACAGCTCCTCCCTGTCCAGTACTCTCCAGGAACAGCAGCCAGGTAATGCTTATTCCTCCACCTGGCTCCTGCATGGGGATATTTCCGAATACAGATTGCAGACTATTTAACATCGCACATGTCAGTACCACCCCAGGATTCTCTTGTACTCTCCACTGATACCTTGCTGCCGGCTATCCTTTATTAGCAGCGCTTTGGGCAGTTTTTAAAATTGCTAAGTCTTTGTCAGAGCCAAGGCAATTTGATTTTTGAGGAACTCTTTTTAAATATTTTACTGAGACCCAAATATATTCCACCTAATCACATTCCCCCTGAATCTACTAAGCTTGCAATTCTAGCTGGTAGGTTCATTTAAAATTCATTTTGCTGGGGCATATGTACATTAGTTATACTGCTTATCCCATATTCTGAGGAAACTGCCTTTTAGGCAAGCTTCTATTGCTGGGAAGTCTAAAGACCAAAGTCCAAGAGGGTTTAGTTCACATCCAGCCCCTGTGGTGGTTCACTCATTAAAAGAGATTTCATCTCCGTCTGCAAACTTCATGCTGCCTTCTGATGGGTCGCGGGCTTGTTAGAGACTCCTGTCTTCTGCTCATTTTATGTGGTCGATTGCGACTGCAGACTCCAAACCCTGATCCTCCCCTTGCCAGAGTCCTGCAGGAATAGCCGATTTCTCCCTGGCCCTGGTGATTGCTGCGGAGCTCACAGCAGCTCAAGTCAGCCAGATGGGCAGCATCCAGGGGACCTGCCTTGGGGGATAAAGCCTAGGCTACAGCTTTACATGGATGGTTTACTAACATATTTATCTGATGCCAGAGGGGTCACGCATCCTTTTCTTTAAGCGCTTGGGACATTAGGAAAAAGCTTTGGACTGTCTGTAAATATGTACAAAATATGAGTTATTCAGCATTGCTGAAGATAGCTCCGTTATTCAGGGAGCAGCCCAATTCAAAAAGCTCTCTGGGTGTAAAGAACTACAAAAGAAATACCAGACTAGAGAGGAATAATGCGTGGCTTAGGCTGTAAACAGCCACGTTACGGAAACACGTGACAGGTCCTAGACCTGGCTTTGCTGGCCCACTGGCCGTGGGCACACGCGTGTTGAAGTGGCAGCTGCACACCCTGCGAGGAGAGAGGGATGTGTTTGCCTTGCACTTCCCAAGTGACACCACTGCATTTGATCCCTGACCCTTGTAACTCAATCCATGTGCCAGTACCCACATTTACATTTTCTTGAAGCAGGTACCTTTGTCAAGCTCACGGTTTGTCAGGTATGCAGATAGCAGAGTTGGGAAGTAATAGAAAGACCCAGGGGATTGCAGAAGGGAAGGCACGTTGTTGATAGAGAAGAGCAGATCACAAAATACTCAGATCCTGAACACAGTAAGGGTGAGCAATTAGTGGCAAAAGGGCTCCCCCACCGTGCAGACAGCAATTTTGATGTACGACAATCAGTCGTGGAAGATCGCCTTTTAAATACCCCAAGTCCTCTGTCTGTTCTTCCCCTACAGCAGTTTGGGGGCTTCTGTTTGAAAAAGCAACTTTGTAGGTAAAGACCAAGTCTCTCGGCCAGCTGCTTCAGCGAGCGGTCAATAGGAGGGCTCCAGACGCTTCGTACCTGCCCCAAGAAACAAGCCACATTCAGCACCGCAGGGGCCTGCCCTTTAACAGATGCCAAACGCATCTCCTCACAGTATTTACAGTGATCTATTGTGGCTTCTCAAACAATAAAAATGCAAAAGAAAGCTTTCGTGCTGTAGGCGGCTGCGAACACGAGATCATTTGGGCTGTTAACCTTCTTACTTGTGGATACTGCAAACATTTCAAGATCTGCCTGGGTAAGCACCCTTTCATTAGCTCATGTAGCTGGAAGTTAGTGGAGAGATATGAACAAACGAAACAGAATGCAATGAACGACTGCAAAGAAGATCTAAGTGGACTGCTAAAAGCAAAGTAGTTTTATTTTTCAGTTAAAACCAACATTTTGATTAGAAATTTATGTATGCGTTGATGAAATATATTTTTCCTCAAAAGGAAGCAAATTGTTCTGTTCATGCTGACATTATTTTTCTCCTTTTTTTTTGTTGTTTTACCAGAGAGTGAATCAAAGAATAATTTCCACCACTCTGCCTACGAGGCAGGTTTGCAGATTTGCACTGTTACCTCCTAAGTCAATGGCAAAACTTCAATCGCCTGCAAGCGGAAGACGACCAAGGCTCAAAGAGTTAATGCTTGTAGCCCAGTCAAGTGATGACAGGGAAGACCTGAGAGGGTTTAAATACTATGAAGAGCAAGGAGCCAATTAGCAGAATGGACCAGGATAGAATTAGCATTCAAGGGTAAAGATAGGAAAGGAAAATGTGGAGTATCAGGAAGGACTTTGCGGCAATGAGATATGCGAAATTATCTCCCAAGAGTAAAGTGGCAGAAGCTCCACTGCTTGGTACATTTAAAATTAAGTTGGACAAAGCGATAGTGAGTGAATGCAAGATAACAGTTCTGCTTCAGCAGGAAGACGGGCTCAAGTTATTTTCATCTTCAACTCCTTGGAGCTGACTGTTAGCATGACTGTTTCTAAGAAGGAAACTAAAAGTGTTCTCCCAATAGCAGGTAATAGAGAGCTATGCCTGTACCTACTACTAGCTCTGGCAATTTTAGGACATTTTGCCAGACAAATCTATGAAGAATAGGAAAAACCACGAGGGCTGAGACTGCTTTTCAACTCTGTTAAATCAAGAAAAATCCAACACAAAATTCTAAAATAAATAACATGAGAGAGAAATTTAGAAGTAGATGGAAAAGAAAACAATAGGATATATATGTGCATATATAGCGATCTAATCAGTTTACTACACAATAGACAGTCGTTATAGCATCCTAACTAGAATTTACACCTCTGGACTATTGATGATACTCCCCTAGTGTGCCATGTAAGAGAGACATGCCATCAATATTCTCTGGTCCCAGACTAAATTAGGCATTTTGTACAGGAGATGTTGCAAAAAAGTCTCTCTTGTGGCAACAGGGGTGTGAGGGCTGGGCTGTGATGGGCTACCACCAATTTCCTGCATGACCCGAAATCACTTCCTCCACCTTCCCCAGGGGTAACCCTGATAACATGACAGTGGATGGGACTGTTTGCCAAGCGTGCTTCATCTTACGTCTCTTGCTCAAATCCTTCTGGAGACAAAACTCTCCCAGCTCTAATTAAATATTAGAGTCATGCACAGAAACAGAGACTTCAGTGAAGTGCGGTTAGCAAAAATCACAGCCTACCACGGTGAAAATTTAATACGAGTATTTAAACTCCCAAGCGTTAAAACAGCTCCCTTGCAAAGCAGCTGAGCCAGGTGCTGAGTTGCAGGCAGCCTTAACATGGTGGTGAGCCAAGAAGTTGGGTGGGAGACTGGGGTCAAGGGCAGCTCTCTGCAGCATCCAGTGTAAGGCACAGCCTAAAACACTGCAGATCTGGCTCTGTACCTGTTCGTGGGTTTGGTGGAGGGGCTCTGGGACCTCCGATCCGGCATTGCAAGAGAGAGAGACAACCCTTAAGAAAAAAGGAAATTGTTCTGGGAAAAGCCTGCTATAATTCACAAAGGCAGCAGGCAGCTTTGAACTGGCACAGATCCTACATAGTAAAAGCAACCTACTCATTTAATGCATTTCCTCCAACAATAGCTGGGAACTATAAGGCCCGGTTGTGCAGCACAACACATCATCGTACAGCCAAGTGGATACCTATAGATCTGACTTCAGCAAATTAAGCAATCCATTTACTGCCTATTTCTGCTACTACTGGGACTTGCACATGGGTAGTACACGAGGGGAGAGCAAAGACCCAGCAAGTTAGATTTGTGCTGCTGCCAACGTCTGTTATCAGAGCAGAGAGGAGCATTGTTTAGATACTAGTCTGGGTCTTGAGATCTTGGCCAGAGTCATCTTGAAGCTGCAGGATAACTTCAATCAGCAGCAGTTCCCACAGACCAGCCAGGCTGACAGCATCACTGGCTGTACAGGGGAAGCACTGGCCAGATGGAAAGCAGGCCTAATATATTTTATGCTTGGCAAATGCCACTATTAACAGTGATTGTGACCCCTTTTTCCTCAACCCACACTTTCAGGTCTCAGGCTCACATCGCAATCTGGTTAATGCTCAGAAGGGAGAGAACCAGTCATGCACACTCCCCCCCTATGTATTTTTCTGGGAAAAGTCACAAGGTTATAACAGGAAAACTGGGACAAAACTGAAACATTTCTCAGCTACAAGCTCTGGCCAAGCAGGGAGAACTGTTAAACTGTGGGACAGTTTTCAGGTGGAAAGGACACAGCCCAGCCTCATACTTCATTCAAAGCCAGGCTACCAAGAGCATCGGAGAGTACACTGTAGGCAGCAATCTTGCAGGGAGTCCAGAGAGCAAGCAAGCAGAAACTCAAAAATTAGCCATTAAACCCCCCCCCCCCCCCCATTTCAATTTCCTAAAGCTCCACAAAACCATGCACAATGAAAGCTGGCTTTGCTGGTAGAGGCAATTTTGTCTATACCCTGTCTGTGCCTGTTGGCCTGGAAGACCATCTGGAAGTAGCTGGTACTATGTCCTCCATTGGGCTTTCATGGCTGAAAGATTAGAAATACATATTTGTCACATGTATTGACAGTCTTATTACCTCTGCCATTAATCTCATTACTTCTCCTGGCTAAGCTATTGCTTTCTTAAGCAGCTGACTGTACCCAATTAAGGAGTAAGCTGTGTATATCAAATCACATAGGTTGGACTTTCCTTCCTTCTCTCAGGAAAGGTGATTTTAAACAAAAGTTTCTATTAAGCAAGGTTGGAAAGAAATTCATCCTGGCTTTTATCTTAATGGTCTTTTGAATGTCACCTTTCCATTTAGATCCTCTTGTGATAATCAGGGGCTTCCCACTGACACACAAAGGCTTTGGCAGCTCTTTTCATAATACCTGTCCCTTCAGGCAGCACTCTAATTCAGGGAGCTCGAGTGTCTATAGAAAGAAAAGCAGGGCTTATTAAAAAAAGCACACAAACTTCATCCATTCTGAGCCTCGTACATTATTCCCTGGTGAAAAGGATTTCCAGTTCCTCTTTATGGAAGTGGAGCCTCATGAATACAGAAAACCCAGTGGATCAGTCTGTTAGTCATGCCATGTCCCCCAGCCTTCCTCTAGGATAATAGCAAGCCTCAATTAGGCGCAAAAAGAATTAGTAAAATATCAGCACAAATGATCATACATCCAATATCTATGCGAGACTTGATAATGAAGCACAAATAATTTATTTTTGTCTGGAAGGGTGTATCTGTTATGGTTGCATGGCATTACCAGTCCCGTCTGAAATGCCCTCTCTGGATCTTTACAAACTCTGCATTTAAATCCCTCTTGAAAGGAATTTTCTTCCTCTCCCTTCTGTAATGAGGAAACAGCAGGTACATTTTTTTTTATATATATGTATTTTAATATACCTACCACAAGACCCATTAAAAAACTCACCCTCACTGACAGTAAGGGATCTCTTTCTTCCTCCTATCTTAACACTCCTCTTCGTCATCATCTCCCACTATGACTTCTGAAAAATACAACAAGCAGTCAAGGGAAGGCAGACAGCAAATCTTCTCACGCCTCTTATCCAACTTTCTGTCATTACAAAAATAAGTCTCCAGGGATGAGTGCTTACCCCAAAGAGGCAAGGCAAAGGGAGAGGCACACGCACACATTATTCCTTCAAGCAATAGTGTGATCATTATGGTTTCCCCCTATTTCTCTTCACAGCCTCACCTGAGAGTGATAGCTTTGATCATTGCTAGTGCTGTGGGCAATTAATCTATCAGTGTCTGCTTTTTGCAGCACTTTGAAGAACGCTGCATTTGCAGGGCCCTTCACCAGGCATAAACTGATGTAGCTCAGATGCGATGTGACGGTCCGGCCTAACACAAATAAAAAAATAAGCATAGCTGTGTGTTGAATGGAAAGACCAAGCTGAATTGCAACGTAATCCTCATCTGATACTGACATGGAGGCACAGTCCCTGCCTAACAGGGTACAGACAACCAAGAGCACAGAGTTGCTGATTAAACAAATAAAACAGCTCTGATGAGCAGAGAAGCGCCGAATGCTTCCATCAGCAGTTCATTCAGGCAAGCTCTCAGCGCACGAGTAAACGGATGCCAGATGCCCCCCAGAGCAGTGCAATGATACCAAGAAAAATTCAGGTGATGGATGGATATGTAAAGCGTTAAAAAAAATCAATTTCTTTGCACCACTTGAGAGCAATAAAGGAAGTATATCTGACACAAAAACTGGCCAGCAAAGCTGGGAATGCTGTGCTTCTGCCTGCTTTCTGCCCGTTTCAGTTCATCAGCAAGATTTTCATGAAGGTCAACACGTTTTAATAATGTCATCGTGGCCAGAGAACAAACAATTTCCAAATTTGAGCAATTACTTTTGGTAAAACTCAAGCTAGCATCCCCGTCCATTCACAAACTTGTCATTCTGTGGGAGAACCTTAAATTGGGTAGGAGGCTAGATGATAAACTTATGATAAAAACTCATTAGACCCTACCGTCAACAAGAAAAGCATTGCTCTTTGCAAGGAGAACAGAGCGTTTTCTGCCATCCCTGTACAAAATAACGCAAGGGGTGAAGCTGGCCCTGCAGCAGGGCAGCCCCGCGCTGCTGCTCTCACCTGGAGCCCCGCAGCTCTCGGGGTGCCTCGTCCCAGGCTGCGCTGGCGCAGCTCCAGCTCACCTCTGCGGCTCCGGCAGGTTTGCCATGTGGGGCAATGAATATATAGGTTTTGGTCTTGCACTTCCGCCTGCACTTTGTGGCATAAATTATGCCAGCATGTTACCACCACTCCTTATCTAGCCGTGCCACGTCCTTTCCAAAAAGATCCATTGCCAAAGGCTTTCCTTTTCTCTCAGTATTAACATGCTATAAACACCCATTTCTCAGAAGGCGCGACGGCATTCGATCTAACCTCAAGTGCACCGTTACTGTCTTGCCCTTCATGGCAGTTCCTAAGAGACCCAGACTGAATATTCAGCCTGACAAGTTATTCTTTTTGGGGATTTGAAAGGATTTTTGTATGATTCTAGATATAAAACCCACAGGTATGTGGGGTTTCATCATTATCTCAGCCACAAGTGGCATAACTACTTCAGGTACCGGTGAGAAAAAGCACAATCTCAGGTAGCAAACCCAGGAATTTCACAGGTGGAAATAAATCATGCCTTTCCGACCTCAGCTCTCGGGAGAGAACAGCTGCGAGATGCCACCTTCAGCATTTATCCGCATGGAAGACATTAGCTCAGCTTTCTGAACTAGCTGTCACCTTGGAGCAAGGGGAAGGGAAAGCTCTCACACCCAGACTAACAGACATACAGACTTACTCATTAAAGGTATCGATACCTGACATGGCGAAATGGCCTCTGTTTTTCTTACTCGTTGATATTTTGCTTTACTACAAAGCACGACAACAAGGATAAAAGACCTTTTTTCCCCTCGTACCTGGACCAAAGCCATTTGAATAGGCTTAAATCTTTCCATCGGGTGAAACAAATGCATACTCAATGTTAGTCCCATTTACAGCCAAACTTGAGGGAACAGGAGTCCTTATTCTTTTGTTGTACAGCTTGCATTATGCTTACATCTTATTTGAGTTAGCTTTATAAATCCTAATGCCTTCAACTATAAGGTATTATATATTGTATTTAATTTAAATTGTTCACAAAATGCACATAAATTACTTACAAATCCTGATACAACTGCATGTCCAAACTCATGCAAAGTTACATTCTCCATTAGCAGAATGACACGAGTATTGTCAAACACAAGAACACTTTTTCCAAGCTTTGCCTTGCAATATATGCACCTTATGCAACATGTATGCACATGCATATGTATATGCACATGCACCATGTTATGGCATAGCTGATACAGGTTAGTTAACAGAGGGTGCATGCGTCTGAAAATTGCGCAGGGACTAACTGACACTTTTCTGCGTTGCCATAATTCTTTCTGCTAGTGTGTGTCTCATGGGCTCTTAATGAAGGAGAGATCTAATGGGGGAAAAAAGAGCTTCTAATTATGTCATTAAAAAGGGGATGAAGACACCCTCACATGCACACACAACATGTCGAGTCCAGTCCTATCAGCTGTTCAGCCTGGACTAACACCGTGTGCCTTGTGAGACTAGCTGTGGTACCCAACAACCGAAAGCGGGTTTCTCCGAGAGAAGGAGCTGTTGGATGATGGTCGTGGGAACCAGCCTCATCCCCGCCTGCCAACGCTGATGGCTGTCAGGATGCAGGTGGGTGCCTCGAATTGCCTCGCAGGGGAGTGCTGAGCAGGGCTCTGACCGACGAAGTTGCTTATCTTGACTCACTTTCCGTTCAGTGCTGAGCTTGTGGGTTGAGATTTGAGCTACTGGTGCTTTGCACGTCCAGAGAGAGGAGAAAGCTTTAACAGTTGCATTAGGAAGCCCCTGGTTTTCCCTGCCAGCGTGTGCAGCATTTGCTTTAGGGAGGATGTTTCTCTACCCTCCGGAAGCACATTTGCTTATTGGTTTTATAGCAGACCATCATTTTTCTAAGTTATGCGTAGAAAAGAGTGGAAATAGTTAATAAGCTCAGTCTACCGAAGTGGAATTGCATGGGGCAGGTGAGGGCTTGTTCATCCCTCCACAGCACAGCCGGGAGCTTCTCAAAGAGAAAAATCACAAGAAACATTTGTACCGAAAGTGAAGGCACCCTGAGCATAGAGCCTGCTATGAGACTGAACACCCAACCCCTTATATTCAGCTTTGTTAAAGCTTATTTACAACCCATCAAGTACAAAGGTGGAAGTATGTTACAGCACTACACTAAGGCAATATTGGGCATATTCCAGAATTGCTGAAGGGTCGTGGCAGTGAAGCAGGCGAGGTTCAGCAGGCGCAGATCCATCTAACCCGCACCTGTGGGAAGGTAAAGAGGATGACTCCGCTCTCCTTACCTCCCTCCACTGACTGCAGAGGGATCCTGCGGGACTGCGGATCACTGCTCGCTGCAGCGATCTAGTGGCTCCTGCTCAGCTCCGAGCCTCGCTGGGTAACCAGATAACCAAACACCAGAAAAAAGGTGTTTGGTACCTGTGGTGTGCAGGAGGAGATGGGATGATGTGTCCCTCCCCTGCGACCAGGGGAAAGAGGCAGAGCCTGCAGTATCCAGCACAGTCACAGGCTTTCTTCCAAAGGTTTGGGTTTTGAAAGCCTTCCATAGCTGTCCCTTCCCTGGGGAGGGAGGGGGTGTCCAGTGGGAAACAACCCCCTGGTGAGCAGGTTTGTCTGCCCTTCATCAGCGTCTGCTGCGTGTCCATCCTGCTGCGCCGGGGCTGCAGACGGAAACCCTGTGGGCAAACAGTTCTCTCATCCAGGATAGGATGTGGTAAGCTGGGAAGTTCATTTGCAGGGACTTTATTTTGTACAGAAGTGAGTTTGTGTGTTGTAGCTTGGGCAGTTAATTAAGAACTGAGAGCACTTTTCCTGGGGCAATGTGCTCGTTGGATAAAGACCTTCCTTAGAGAGGGCGGTTGGTATTATTTATGGCTTGAGCAGACCTAACAGCTTGCTGCCAAGGAAAGGAAAAGTCCCACTTCTCCCCCCCTGCGTGGACACCAGCCCTGGCAGCCCTCTGATCTGGCTCTGCTCCCTGAGCTGGCAGAGGCAACGTCCCTAAGTCCCAGGGGAGCAGAAAGCGGGAGCGGGAGGATCCCTTGCCTGGGAGCCGTTAGATCAGATCAGCTGCAAGGTGCAAATTCCCCTTTGGTGCTAAACAGAGGTAAGATGAAATCTGCTTGAAACACCTTGATCTGGCTTCTTGGCATAGACAAGTAACAGCAGAAGCTGATTATAGCATTATTTTCCTGCAGGACACCTGCCTCATTCACTAGGCAGGATGGGCTGTCCAATACTCTGATTCATTCACTGCAAAACATCCAGCACGTTAGGCAAGAAACATATGCCAAAGAGACATATAATTAAGTGATGAAGCAGCATTGTAACAAAAAGGCACTGAATGACAAAGTTGAGGAGGGAAGCACAACTTTATTTCTGAAAATGTCTTCATTCCAAGTGCTTCCATCAGGAAATACGTCCTTTTACATGAAGCTTTTAGCGTAAGGCTTGCTATTTTTTTAATGATAAAGAAACTGTATCCAACAGAATGATGTACCAAACCGAAGTAATGCCCAGTCGTGCACGAGCTTATTTGAGAGTGCATCGCCGAGGCCCCCTCCGTTGTAAGAAACAGTCGGGTCTTTTAGCTAATTGATCTCATGCTGCTTGGACCATTTTAGGGGGAAGGAGCGCTGCCGGCATTTCTTGTAGCTCTGGTTAATGGGCCAGAACTTCTTCACGTTTGTCATCTCAGCATCTCAGCACAGGTCTTGAGGATCAGAACTTTGAACTGAAGCACCTGTAGTGACCAGTAGCATTTTCTGTCTAAGTACTTTTGTGGACCAGATTTCAGCTCCTGTAGGTGCTGAATTAACCTATTTCCATGACCTAGAAATTATATTGTTTTCTGCATATACAGCTTTGCTGAATCTCAAGATTTATTGTGTGTCTCTGAATATTTGGTATTTTTCTTAAATCTCTTGCCTGTGAAGAATGTGAACATCTTACATTCCATCCAAAAGGAAGAAGTTTTGATTATTCTGGCTGGAAAGAAAAACTCGTAGCCCGGGTGCAGTTTGTAGATGCAGCAGCAGAAGGCAAACCTCGCCAGGGCTGCTCAGCTGCAGGTGTCATTCCCAGCGCCCGTTCTCCCTCTCCAGCCACTTGCCTCAGTACAAAATAACAAAAAGTCATTTTAACACCTCTGCACGCACTTCAGGATTTTACAGGCAGGAACTCGGATGACGACATGAAGTACAGATTTGTGCAGGCACATTGTGGCATGACAGCGTCAGGCAGAAGGTGGGTGTTCAGGGGGGGGATGGTCAGCCGGCGAGTGGTCCGGTGACACGAAAGGGACCCAGCAAGGCACCTGTCCCACACCCGCGCCCTGAGGACCCGTCCTTCTGAAAGGCCCCCGCAGCCCCGCCAGCCGGGCAGGACCTGCGGGCGTTGGGTGCGGATGAGCTGGGCACAAAGCAGCTGCTACGGGCCCTCGCCGGCTGCAGGTTCTGCCCCGGGTCGATGCCCCGCGCAGCTGCAGGGGGTCTGTAACTGGGGTACGGCGGGGGGTCCGGGGTGAGCTAACGCAGCAGTGCACGCCTTCGCTGGGGATGCTGCCGCAGCAGCTGTGGGCAGCATTTCGGCTTCGTCCCATCACCACGCGAGCACCGTCGCTGCTGCTAGAAAGCTACTTTAAGCGTGACACTATATAAAAATCTTACAGACATCACCTGCCATTTGACGCAGTTCGTACCTGGAAAAGCCAGATAACTGAGGAATCGTGGTTTTGCTTGCGATCCTGATTTCTTGCTGCAGTGATGCTGTGACTTGAGTCTGGGGGCAGTGGCCGCAGACCCTCTGAGGGTGCGCTGCCTGCGCTGCCTGCGCTGCCTGCTCCCCAAAGTTTCTGTCTGCCTCCTTGGCTGCGCTGGCTTCCAACCAGTGATGACAATACATGTCACCGGTTTTTAACACAGATGGAGTATTTATAGTTCAGGGTTTTTGTACTCTCTTCCATAGCTTAATTAGCAATATAATTTCCTGTAGACCTCCCTGTACTTGTGGGAACGGAGGAGAATGGCAATTACCGTGGAAAGCCAGGGGCAGGGGGGAGAGGGAGAAAGACACAGACATACACACAGAGCCATTTCTCTGGAAGTGGTGTAACGAGGAGATGGCACTGAGCTAATGCCGGCGGAGAGGATGTGTACGGCAGGTTTATAAGGGAGTAATGACTCATTTCGTGTTCGACTTTGGGAAGGTTCCCGTATTGCATAGGAAGAAATCTCGTACATATTGAAATAAACTGGCTTTAGTCCGCATTACCAGGACAGCCTGCATTAGTGATACTTTCACATTTGAAGAAAAAGGATCTAAAAATTATTATAACCGTGCCCAGGAAATCTGAACAACTGCCGATGCCCTAAAATAATTGTGTTATGATAAGTGCTCAAAGGCCATATTGTCTAAGGAGCTGTACAAACATACAAGACCAGATCTGTGCACTGAATCTAGCTTATGGCAAGGTACGATAAGGGAGCTGAAGGGAAAAATGAGAAGCAGTGATACGGGGAAGGAAGTCCAGAGCAAAGAGTTCCTCAGACACACTACTCCCGTGGTGAAAGCAGCCTAAGCAGATCCCTTTCCCCTGGGCAGGTATTTCTCCCGGAAAACCCTTTCCTAGCCTCCAGCCCTGTCACGGGCAACTGGACTTACACTGGGGCATGGCACGTTTATATCATTTCAAAGGCTTTTCTCCCGATCCCCGTGAAGTGCCTTGGCCGCAGAGACCCCCCCTGCAGAGCTGTGGCTCCAGCTGTTGCGGGGGAAGGGGCTACGACTGCAAAATTCAGGCTGTGAGTTCAGATTTCCAACACCCCTGAGCACGGCAGTGCTCGTGGAGCTGGGCTGCTCTCTCGGCTGGCTTCTAGCTCTGCGTGGAGTGAGTTGATCCAGAAACCCTGCCTCCCCCCGAAAATGAGAAAATCTGAGGCTCGCATCTACATCGGTATTATGAAAACCTTTATAGCATGACATATATATATAGAAATTGCTTCCCACAACACTTCTCTCCCATGAGGTGGATAAAACTCTTTTCACCTATGAGAAGGTATGAAAAGGGAGGTGGAAAGAATTAAAATGATCCAAAAGTCACCATAGCAGCAGAGTTTTGACTGCAGTCCAGGCCCCCTTGCCTTGCTGCTCAGCTTTAACCTCTGCACAGACACCTTCTCCCACGGCATCCTTGGCCCCTGGTACAGCAGCTGCCAGCTGAGTCAGAATTAATATTTTAAGCAATTCTCACTCAAGCAATTACGTATTTTACATGACTGTTTTGTAATTATGTGCACAACGGAGGCATAGTTCCCTTCACTGCCACCCTTCGCATCCTCCCAGGCGTCATTTAAAACTGGTGAGGAAAACATTTAGAGAAGAGTTAGGAAAGGTGAGCATCTGCATGTTTATGAATGAGCGAGAGAGCCGGTAAAGCCATGCTTAATCCCAGGCGTTGTTGATAAATCGGTTGCAGGATGCCAATGAAAACACAGATGCGAGCACCCCATAGCAAATCCCCACGTGGGCTCAGGCAGGAGCGCCGAGCTACAGCTACCATCTTCTCTGAGATTCCAGCTCACGCGACCCATGCACTTTCTGCCTAAACCTTCGTGTGATGCTGCTTTGCTGCAGACGTCCCAGGACACGGCTCTGTAAGGCAGCCTTCATTTCGGAAGCTAGTATATGTATATATATATATATATAAAAATATATATATATATATATATACACACACACATAGAATAACGTGTCCTGGGATCTCTTTAGCAAACTGGGGCCTGCCCCTGCACTACTCTGAAAGGCCCGGAGGCCAGCAACAAGGCTGAATCATTGCTCACCCTGCCCGAATGCCTTCTGCGGCCGGGCGAGCAAAGGCGCTCAGCCTGAACACGCTGCCCGGCTTATGCTTTGCACCGTGCCCGTAAACTCCCGCTCCTCTTCCTCCGTCCCCCCACCCCGACCATGAAAACACCTCGGGCAGCGACACGCCAGAGCTAGAAGCAGCTTCCCGGGACGCAGACGGGGACCGACGCACCTCGGGCATTTGGGTGCACGTCGGGCAGGCAGCGGGCGCTTGGGCACCTTTGAGGGGCTGCGGTCGGGCTGCCGGTGCTGTTGGGGGGCGGCCGGGCCGTGAGCAGCCCGCACACCGGGGGAGGGCCGGGGGTGCCGGGGGCGAGGGCGGGGGGTGGGCGGTGTTTTCACCTTCCTTCAAGGCGCTCTTTATATAGCCGGTTACATAAAGCTGTGCAATTTGGCTCCCGTGGGGAGAGAAACGCAGACGTAGGAGTACTGGTACACCAAACCCGACTGTAAAAGTCATCTGTGTGGTTTGGGTTTTTTTTCCTATCATTCACCACTAATCTCTAGAACAGTCGCTGCTAAATATTTAATAAAACAGAGAATAACTTAGCGGTAAGTCACGGCATGCCTCTACACCCCGAGCTGGCAGCCAGAGGATGGCCCCCGTACAGTTTTCCAGCCGTGGCCGTGCCAAGGCCTCCCGGGGGCAGTGCCGCAGCGTTCGTCCCCTGCCCGTGGTGGGGGGCCGGGGGCGGCGAGGGGTGACGGGGAGCTCGGGGGGGGCCCGTCTGCTCCCTCCCCAGAGGAGCTGCGGTGGCCAGGGCTGAGAGAGGCGAGGGGGTGCTGCCCTCCCTCCATCCCCCCGGTGCTGACAGCTCCTTGGCCATGGGGAAGGGTGAGCACGCGTTTTTTGGGCTTGGCACGGGAGTGGGAAAAGCACCGCTTCCCCCAGACTTGACGTTTATTCGTGTTTACGTGGTGCGTTTCGTGCCTGTCACGAAGCCCAGCTCCACTGTGCCGCCGTGCAGCACCGCCAGCCCCGCTGCCGTTCTCCTTCGGGGAATGCATTTTCCATAATGGAAGCCAATTGTGTCGAAAATAGTTAGAAAGCCATGCAGCGTAACATCATGTACAGATGAACTTGTAATCCCGGCCAGCACTGCGCTCCGAGCCAATTATTCATTACACAGGTCACCTCCATTCTTCATTATCCACGAGGGGGGTTTTACAGCACAAGGCGAGGGAGGGGAGCGGCTGGTCGCTCACGGGAATCCGGCAGCACACGTCAGGGCTCCAAAGGCCTCCAACCTCTGCTGCAACAGCAAAGCTGGGGCAGCGGCAGGTCCCAGGCAGAAATGTATAGGGCTTTCATATGATCACCACTTGGGTTGGTCCCGCTTGGTTGTTCAACATCAACCTTAGGTATTTATCAGCTTTGCAGTGGGTAAACGCTGTTTCTGCTGTCTGGAGAACCCAACTTCTCACACCCAGCAGGTACCTCGCCTTTCAGTATATAAAGGGGGCTTAGGAGAAAGATGGAGAGAGACATTTTATCAGGGCCTGTGGTGACAGGACAGGGAGCAACAGTTTTAAACTGAAAGAGGGCAAGTGTGGTGGGTTGACCCTGGCTGGACACCAGGTGCCCACCAAAGCCGCTCTATCACTCCCCCTCCTCAGCTGGACGGGGGAGAGAAAATATAACGAAAGTCTTGTGGGTCGGGATAAGGGTAGTTTAATAAAAGCAAGAGCAAAGGCTGTGCATGGGAGCAAAAGGAAAACATAAGATTTATTCTCTACTTCCCATCAGCAGGCGATGTCCAGCCACTTCCTGGGAAGCAGGGCTTCAGTAGGCGTAGCGGTTGCTCCAGAAGACAAACATCATAAATAACGGATGCCCCCCTTCCTCCTCCTTTCCCTTAGCTTTTATTGCTGAGCGGACATCGTATGGTATGGAATACCCCTTTGGTCACTTTGGGTCAGCTGTCCTGGCTGTCCTGTCCCCTCCCAAGATCTTGCCCACCCCCAGCCTACTGGTGAGGGGGAAATGTTGGAGAGACAGCCTTGATGCTGTGGGAGCACTGCTCAGCAGTAGCCAAAACACCGGTGTGTTATCCACACCTTTCTAGCTATCAATACAAAGCACAGCACTATGAGGGCTGCTGTGGGGAAAATTAACTCCCTCTCAGCCAGACCCAATACAGTAAGATTAAATTGGATATAAGGAAGAAATTCTTCACTATGAGGGTGGTGAGGCGCTGGAACAGGTTGCCCAGAGAAGTTGTGGATGCCCCACCCCTGGAAGTGTTCAAGGCCAGGTTGGATGGGGCTTTGAGCAACCTGGTCTAGTGGAAGGTGTTCCTGCCCATGGCAGGGCGGTTGGACTGTATGATCTTTGAAGGTCCCTTCCAACCCAAACTATCCTGTGATGCTACCCCACACAGGTACCCGTCCAGCACGCGTGTTATCCAGACACAAACTCCCAGGCGGCAGCTAATCCTCACCTAGGCTGGAGGAGTTACACAGCAGATGAAAGACCTCCCCACACGCAGGTTGCCCGCTTGACTCGGAGATCCCAAGCAGTAGCACTTCCACATGATGTCAGGGCCATCTTGTCTCACGGGTGCTGGCTTCCTTGGTCCTAACACACTCTGCATGATGCTGAATGGAAAAAAAGAGGGGGGGGGGAATGAATCGGCTCTCAGACCTCAGCTGTGCCATCCCTCCAGGGATGGCAGCGAGCAGCCCTGGCCAGGGGATGTGTGTCGGGGGGCCTTACTCCGGTACTTTCCCGACAGCAACAAAACAACCTACCTTGAAGTAGAGACATTGTTCAAATGTTTTTTTTTTTGGTTTTTTTTTTTTTTTAACTCGGGTAGGGCACCCATAAAACAAATCACCCAGTTCACAGCCAGGAGCCATTTTTAGGGATCATTTTGACAGATTCAGTGACAAAAGACAAGACTGCTGCAGGAAGCTCCAGCCCAGAGTTTTCCAAGCCTTATGCAAAGGTGAGCAAAGAGCATTAAACCCAGGGCGTAGCAAGCAGGTTACCTTGCTATTTGTAGAAAAGGTCCTGAGAAGGCAAGAAATACAAGCTGCTGGGCTCTGCCGTGGCTGGGCAAGAGAGCCTGGGAGGGGCTGAGCAATCGGTTATTGCCAGCCCCACCGGGCTAACTTCTTTGCAGCTCCAGGGGAGGAAACAGCCCCAGTCTCGCCTTAGATGTACACAATGTACATTGGTGGAACAAAACGCTCAATTAATAGCAAACAACAAGAATGACAAGAGGAGGGGAAGCCGTACTTTGTAATTGCTCCTAATACCTCAGAGCGCTGCTTCTTCCAGAGAGAGCTGCTGTCTTGTAACCCACAGAGGGATGAGCTGCTACCAGTTTTGCTCTCCGCACATCTGAATGACGGTGCTTGCGATTGCGCTGCAAAGAGAGGCATCGTGGACAGCGTTGGCTTCCTCTCTCAGCGGGCGTCAGGGAACACCGAGGGCCGATTGCTCAAAGCGCTGGTAAATACGAAGCGCGCAAAAGAGAAAAAGTTAATGTACCGCAGCAGTTACCTCGCAGGGGAGGGAGAGCTGGTTTGCTCCAAACCCTTGATGTTCCCACAGTGAAAAAGGAGGAGGGCTGGAATGGTTCCTGTTGCTGGGGAACATCGCTACGACCTTTCCATCCCCAGCAGCCGCTGCTGGGATATGTAAAACACGCTCCACCGACAAAGGAGGAAATTGTTTTCTACAAAGACAGCGTTGACTTACTGGTGACAATCTCCTGCCCGTGTTTTCTGGCACCTGCATCAGATGGAGCAGGTAGGCTTGCGAGAGAGATTCACAAGCGTGCAGGCCCCAAAGATTTCTTTCCACAGCAGGAGCAAAAAAGAGTTACTGAACTCCACGCAGGTTCACGGGACGCCTCTCCGAGCCATCCTGTGAAACCTGCCACACCAGTGGAAGGGATGCGGGGTCCAAACAAGCAGCAAGAGCCCCTCAGATCCTCATCAGCCTACATTTCGAGCAACTGCAGTATGGATACGTGTTTGGGTTGCAGGACTTAGCAGTGCATTTGCAAGAACTGCATGTGGAAACAGCAGCCATTTCATTCCCAGCATTGCAGAGAAGCAGGGACACTATGCACTTAAACCAAGGTTTAATCTGCAATTTTGCATGAGAATGATAATGCACCATAATATATACAAAACATTGCAGTGAAGGAAGTGGCCTATTATGACCTTTTTAGTACTTTCCAAGACTGGTATTTGCTAAATCAGAATTGTATTCAAAATTAATTTGCACTTTTAAGGAATTCACCTCTGGTTCACTTAAACACAGGGGAATTAGTGGAAAGAAACTGAGAAATTATACTGGAGCTGCCCACTTCATCTCTTCCAGCTTCCAGAAAGGTGAAGGCGGTCTTTCTCTTTCCTTGCATGTCCTTTCCCCAGTATCTTTGTCTTCCTTTTTCTTGCTGTTTGTTCCTCCCTTCTTCTTACTTCCCTGGCCATGGGATCACTGACAGTCAAAGAAAATTACTGGTTGGTTGTGTGTCTTCCTTCCTCTGTAACATCTGAAAGGGTAAAAACAATGCCAAAAAACCTCAGATCAAACCAACTCGTTCACCCCTGCCCTGGTCTGCGGAGGGAAGGACACAGACCCGAGCAAAGCCAGCTGGCAGCAGAGCTGATGGGGGTGAAGGGCTCCTAGAAAACCACCCCGAGCTCACGCCATGGCTGCGGCCGTGGTGGGGCACACGCTGCTATCGCTCTCGGCGTGCCTGATCAGCGCAGGTCTGGAGCCAGCCCCAGCCACCTCAGCATCTCAGGGGCCTGGGATGGAGGGCAGCAACACACCATGCCATAACCGGCGGGCAATGCTGCCTGCGCTGCCGTGGGGCATATGGGCTGCTCTGCTCCCACCCTATGTGAAAAATTTCTCAGCAGTTTTCATTGACAGGTGTGGGAGGCTCATCACTATTAATAGGCAGCAGCCCAGCAAGGTCCCAGGTACTTTATTTCAGGCTGCGGAATCCCTATATGAAGTGTTCAGCCTCTGCACTCGCTGGAGGGAGTGGAGCTCTGCCCCTTGGCATGTTCCCAGTGCAGGGCTGCTGGGTTGGCGTTGCATTCCCATGTGGAGGTAGGGAGGAAAGGCTTATATTTTTAAAGCAGGGTCAGTTCCCTGATGATGTGAGGGAGAAGCGTCAGCCCCAGCACAAGGGCATGAACGAGCAGGGGCTTTCTGCCACAGGCACTCCCGCCGGAGCCCCCCAGCCCTGGAGGGAAGGGCTGCAGCGTCCTCTCCACGCAGGATTCACGGGGCACCTCAGCGCTCACCTACCGCGCGTGAACGCTGCTATCAGCTTCGCCGCTTAGCTTAGCAGAAACATCGGGATGCTTGGGGGGGTGTGGTGTGTGTGTGTGGAGATTAAAGTGGCATCACTGAGAAAAAACCAAGCCCAAAGGCTCGCTAGAACACCTGAGCAAGCAGGAAGCTAGGTGGGGTTTAACAACTAGCTCTCTGCAATCACAGGCATCCTCTTTCGCCGCGGTTTGCAAGAGCTGGGGCTGGCGGGGAGCGGGACTGGGGCTTCGGCGGGCTCCTGCCGCCACCTCCCGGCCCCGGCGGCGGCTGCTGCTGCTGCAGCGCCCGTGCGCCGTGGGCATCCGGTCGCCACAGCTCGCCGCACGGCTTGTAGCTTGGTTCAGCAAGCCTTCAGCCACTTTGGAAAAGCCACTAGGGAGAGGTGAGGTAGAGGTTCACCCTCCCCCAGGGCCTAGGCCCCCTTTCGAGGGTGACCATTTCTCTCTTTAACACTCCAGGAATCAAAGACTGCCTGGTTTGGGTTGGGTTGTTTTTTTTTTTTCTTTCTCTCCCCTAAATATCTTTTTAGAACTTCACCATCCTACCGCTTATTTACTCAATAAACCTAGAAACTAGCGCTAACAGAGACCTGCTGCTCTGCAATGCTGCCCTTTTCAGAGTGGTTTCTGACACAGCTCGTCTCTTCACGCTTTTTGATAGACTGAAGAAGGCCCAAAATAACCTGACTTTTCAGTTACAAAAGTATAAAGGCAAAAAAGGGAGCTGAAAAGGAACCAAAATGCTCAGCCAAAACATCCATCCATCCATCCAAAGTTTTCCCTTGTTTACAGTCACAGCGTAACTCGGTGCTCTTTCCGTTTATGTAGCAAAGCCCAGAAGGCTGAACCACCAGGAGGAAGTTAGGAGAAACCTCTTGCACAAGCACTGTAACTGTGTGAGCCCATTTCTTGAGTAACCCGAGTTTCCACCAAAAGCACTTCGGTACTCTGCATCATCAGCACTATATGCTGTTAGTGCTGCGATATGACAAGGTGTTCTGCACCAGTTTCTAGGAAAAAACCACCTCAAACCACTTTCTGATGAGTCAGAGTAAAATCCATTTAAGCTGATCCAACCAAAAGGGAAAACTCTCTTAAGAGAGATGCTCAGAAGTGAGCATGGCAATGCTCTGCTGGAACCTAAGTATCATCTTCCTACACAATTATTTTCCAGAGGAAGGCCAATTAAAACCACAATACAGGCTCATCTTTAGCATTACAAGGAAGCCATGTGATAGGCATTACACTCGCACAGACTAGGTGTATGTTTTTGAAGCAAACATCCTGTTCCCAGACATTGGCTCGCATGGATATGCAGTCTTGGAGCACATGAACTGGATTCCTCTCAGGCAAAACTAGATGGTAAATAGACTCCAAGCACTAACCGGGGCTCCAGTCCCCCCATTTTTACCAGTTGTAGTCCTTAGGCAGACACCAACAGCAAAAAACAGTGGACTACAGCATAAATCCATCTTCTCCTTTGCCACCCCTAAATCACGCTGGAAATGCTGTTCGTGTCCTTTTTTGATATTGCCACTGTTAAAAATATAGCTGGAACCTCAGCTACTTTTTTGTAAGCAACATCAGTTACAGACCTTTTGATCTTTTCAATGAAACTCACTAGCTTCTATTAAAAAGGACTTGTTTTTCCTTAAGAACACTTGCAAACAGAAGCAAGTTCCAGTAAATGGATAACGCTTTGGTTTTTAAAAAAGGAAACATCCAATCTTTAGTTTGAAACACCCAGAGCTGTCCCCTGAATAAGTCACCATCATTTTTAGGTTCGAAAAATTCACTTCTCAGAGGGACAATATGATGTTGTACTTCTCTGTACTAGTGTAAAGAAATTTGAGACAGTGTACAGATGGCAGCCAAGTATTTTCAAAGTAGTATCACTTATATCAACAAGGGCTTCATGCAAGTGTAGCATTCATCAGGACTTTACACAATGCTGCACTTGGCTATCAGATGAAGGACAGCAGAAAGTTAGAAATCACTGATTAAACCACACTAGGTAAAATATTTCCCTAGGAAGTATGAAGAATGGAAAACTACTGAGCATAAAGACAGTACAATAGTGTTCTGGGCTTTGAAAACAGTTCAGAGAGAAGGGGAATCTGTGATAAATACAGAAAATGCTTCAAAGACAAGAGAAAAACATTTTAACTGTAGAGGAGAGGGCATGTGGTATTTATGTAAAAGCATGAAAACAGGTATGATGCTGGCAGTAAAAGAGGAATAGCTAAAGTTCTCCTTTCTGCTACTACAGCTACATAAGAGAAATAGTTTTAAAATAAGAGAATCCTTCATTAAAGGGTGATTTGAGTAAACTTAAAATAGTCATTACAGGGAATTTGTGAGAATGACATCTTAAGAGAATGTAATAGTACAATAAATGACAACAAGTGAAAAAAGGTTTTTTATTTCTCAGTGTTTCTCCACTGTCAATACTGTCCTTTTGCTGCAACATGTTGCAAAAAACTCTCTGCCTTTTCCATTTTAAACAGCTACAATATTTACAGGCTGTTTCCAGTAACACACGCAGACACATACACACTCACAGACACGCAGGTACATATATCCCTATCCCTGGCAAGGTATCCGTTTGCTGGTAGAGGCAATATGTATTTTCATTGTCCATTAAAAACCAAAGCCATCCTCTCGTTGATGCTCTACTCCCCTCTCCCTCCACTTCCTAACCAGCAGCATACTGTCAAGCTTTTGGGGGCATCTGTGTAACAAGTAAACATATCCAGCTATTTGATAGTCATCTTTCAGCATTGTGGACTAGGTGTACTGGGATTATCTATTCAAACTGTACATACCAGAAGTCATAAAAATTGCTCATATTCAGATGTTTGTGACCGAGTGATGCATGTATACTCCCCCAATCTTTTGGAGCAGCCATCTTAATCACCTTTTTGGAGATACGTGTATCATGCTGGGGTGAAACAAGCCACATGCTTTACTTTCCACCAAGGTGTTATGTACCCACTTTTTTACTAAGGCACCAGTAATTACCAGTATAATGTCTGAAAGAGTCCAGCGCCACTGAATGTACTGCATTAGATTATCAAATAGCAAGCCAGACAAGAAAAGAACAGATGCCTATATAATAGGTATAAAATTCCTTAATAAAATTAAGTACATAAAACCTGTGGTGGTATAACCCCAAATCTAATACAAGTTGAATAATATTTGAATAATATTGGGAATGGTAAGAAATGCAATCTATCCTACTCCATTTTGTGAATGGAGAGCCCTGTAATTGAGAAAGATCTTTAAAGCAGTCTTTGTGTCCACACTCCTAGGTCATATGGTAGCGTGTGCATTATCAGAGAACAATCTGAAGTTGAATCCAATTGTAAGGCATCTCTTCTCCCCTCTCACACCCTGCTCCAGACCAAACTTTATGGCCACTTGCCAAACAGCCAAGGGCATGGACCTGTGCCACAAGTCTTCATCTTTCACCTCACCAGTCATCTAGGCTTCTCATAAGAGTTCTTCAGTTCCCAAAGGGGTTGTGAACATGGGGTAAGGAATGCCTGGTGATGAACTACACAGCTGACTGGAAAATTGAGATCACCACTCAGAAAGATCCTAAGTGTCCCAGGCAAGGTGGCTGTAGGACCATTCAGCCTACATGGAATTACCTTAAAAAATAATCACCATCATCTTCTCCCTTGCTCTCCCCCCAACTCTGAAATCATTTCATAAATGCTGAATCATGAGAGAGATCCCCAGAATTCATCACAAGTATCACAGAGCGCACGTGGCACAGAAGTCTAGGTGTCATCAGTGGTGTCACATACACGTTTTAGGGTTTTGTTTGTTTGTTTTAATCAGAATATTTTAAAAGATTTCACAGGGAGGTGAAATAGGAAGAGATTTTTAAAAATTAAGTAGCAGCCATTTTTACCAATTAACATAATCTGATTAGTGGGGTTTTCAAGCACTTCTCTGTAATTGAGTATTTGTTTTAGGGAGCAGTAAGTCCTTATGTATATACACATAGATACCACCTTTAAAGAAATCTGAGAGAAACAAAATAGGTTGGGATCTACCTGGAAGCTAAAACAACAGGACTAAACTGGAATGTTCTTATGGCAAGAGAGTATCACACAATGCAAGTGGACAGAGTTAAAGCACTCATCCTATAATGGGTTTTCACGAAATATTAGAAAGAACTAAAAAAAAAAAAATCTGCTCTGTGCTGAGCTCAGTCTGGACTGACAGGACTAATTTGAAAATACCCATCTTTTCCATACTCACAACAGGAGAAAAATATTACACATCAAGACGAAGGCCAAAGAAAAGAAAAGAAAAGATGAAATTATCTCTATCTGGAACAGATGTTTCCATGGACAGATCTATCCTATGGGGAGTTGGAAGAAAACAAACACGGTTTTGTCACTTGCACAGTGGAAACCAAGACAAACTTTGCACAAACCAACATAAAATCATATATGAATCTTAAGAGTTCCAAATGCAGGAAAACTTAAAAAAAAAAAGTTAATTTTCCAAAGCCTTATGGAAGAGTGAAATTTCAACTAGGTGGCTTCTGTTGAGCAGATCTGGAATAGGTACAAGCACTATGTGAATGGCTTCACAACAGGTGTTTGCAGAATAGCTGAAAGAAGGTAATTAACCTGTTAACTGGCCACATTAAAATCCATCTCCTGAAGGCATCACACCAAAAGCCTTAAGATTAAAAAAATAAATAGAAAGATCCATCAATTCTCTTTGCCCCTTAAAAAAAGCCTTTCTTTTTCCCCGTCTGCTGTTTGCTGATCTAATTCCAGGCAGTTAACACAGTCTCTAGAATTTTTATGTTAACAAGCCATTAATTCCTATCATGTCTATTGCCAGCAATGGACATTGTCATTATCTTGCCCTGAAGAGAGTGACAGGGACTGTTCAGAGCCAGGGTTAACATACTGGAAGTACCTTCAGTCAAGTTTTAAAAGAAAAAAACCTATGTCTTTTGTTTTTCAGTCATTTGTTTACCTCAAAGTTTCAGTACAAGAAAAAACCTTGTGCAACTAATATCAAATGGGGGCCTATTTTCAAACAAATTCCTCTTTCTAAAATGAAGCAATATTCCCAGTGATACAGAAAACCCTGTAATTACCTGAAGGGAAGGACACAGAATAAAACCTTAACTAAAACACCTTCAATTCAAAACTTTAAGCATTTTCTTTGTTCCTGACAGCAACATTACCAGACTGCTGAAGAAGGTTCATCTACTGTAGTAGATTTTCAGATATGCAGGAGATGAATCCAACTACACTAAAATGTGCACATATGACAAACTATGTGGAACAGCAAAATTATTTCAATGGTGGCAGATCCAGAACTGTGCATTTATACCAAGATTAAATGGGACTGCATATGCATAAACCAAACAGTAATATGCACCTGCAAGATGCACAGTACTTCGAGTACAAGTTTGCATAGTATATGATGTAAGCAAGGTCCCAGTGTAATTCACTGGGAACAGTATCTAGAATTGACTAGCTACCAGGCACAGACTTACCCTTTCATGGCTAAGATGGCATACCATGACTTGAGTTGGAATACCAGTATTTCTTAGGTAGCTGTTTCTACCTTTGTTTTTTCTCAACCCATATAATTTCACTCTTACATTAGGTACATAATGGACAAGGTTTCTCTGATGTCAGAGAAATAATTACAGTAACCTCTGTGGTATATCAGAAGTCTCTTCTGGTTACATTACATATAAAGAAGCAGAGGTGACTGGGAAGAAGATGGCTGCTCCCAAAAGCTAGGACTGTGTGCAGTTTCCCCACAGAGTCCTACATAATTACAGGTCAGAAACAGGAAACAATCACAACAGGTACATTTTTTTCTTACAGATTAAGAGAAGTGAGTCATAGGAACTGCAAGTCAAGAATAAACCAGTTTCCCTCTCACACTCCCATGATAGTTCTGAGTTACTTGTTTCCCTGAATACACACTTTAAAAAAAAATACAATAAAACCTAGGATATGTAACACATGAATAATTCAACTTCACAGTTATAAATACTCAAATTACACTTACATAGAATATATAATCACGGAAAATAAAATTCAAGTCATAGAAAAGAATGAAGACTAAAGGGAAAGAAAAGGCAAGGTGGTAAAAGTGATACAAGTTTAGGGCTGTGCCTTCTATAAAAGCTCTTTAAAAGCTGAAGTCAAGTTTTTGTTGGTTTTTGTTTTGTTTTGGTTTTTTTTGGGTTTTGTTGTTGCTGTTTTTTCTTTTTAAATTGGATGGAATCAAAAAAACCTTCAAGCATCCATGAAGTAATCATGGACCTGCACCTCCCCCTACAAACTCAAACAACTGTCTCTGCCAGAGAAGAGCCAATGAAACAACATAGCCAGCTCTGGGTGTAAAGAAGCAAAGTAGCCATGGCTAGCGAAGGGAGGACAGATGAAAGGTAGTATATTGGGGTCCACTTTAAAGCTAGACATGTACAGATTTGAGGTACCACTGCCACCACAATAAAGTCTGATGTAGTACAGGGATACTCAGGTGCTTTTCTATATATTTGTTATTTTACCATTTATTGTGAAGAGGATGCAGCAAATGCACTTGTACGAAATACAGAACATAGAACCAAACCCATGGCACAGCCCTTACCATCAACATGTATACGGAGAGGGAGGGGATTAATCCCAAAGGCAATTTAAATAATGGTATTTTATATACTTATATTTATATATATAAATAAATGTTCTCAGCAATCTCAGGGTTGTTTTTAGTGCATTGCTGTAAAAAATTAGTGCAGTTCTCATTAATGTTTAGCTCATAAGGAATAAGAATCTATACATCTGTTCAGTCTCTTCTTGCCACACCTGAAACCCTTACACTGTTTCACCAAACTGAAGGTTTGTAGTCAATTTCTTTAAAATAAGGTGGATGAATTCCACGCACTCTGTGACAAGACATGGCAATTTTTGGCAAAACAATTAGAAAAATATGAGGTGCTCTGATCTTAGAACTGAAAAGTTTGTTGATTTAAAGCATTACGCAATGCATAAACAAAATTTATAAACAAAAAAAGATATGTCTCAACAAATCTATCCTTCATGCAAATGTTTCTTCAGCAGCTAACAACTTAAAAAAATTTCTTACACTTGTTTATTTGGGGAAAGTGACTTAGACAAATCTGTGTTTCAAGTCCTTTCCTACAACTGGACCAAAGTTTCATGTCCTGGGAGCTGCTTCTTCTGGACCCTTCTCTCTTCTGAACTGCTGGAGAAGGGGAAGTTTCAGTCTCAAAGAGATTTACACTTCAGCCCCAAGTTCAAGGACTCCAGTTTCAACAACAGCAACATATTTATCTTCGATTTGAACAAGCAGGATGGTTTTATCTATATGGGACCGACTACTTGGATCTCTGCTGCAAGGCACCCAGCGGTGAATCACCTGGGGAGGGGAAAAAAGTATAATAAAACATAAGTTCCATAGGGAGAGCTGCCATATCAAAGTTGTGGCTAATAATTCAAGACCCTTACAGGGCAAAAGGAACAATAATATAACTGCTATACTGACTTAGTTGCTCAATTTTCTGTGGCAGCATACCCACAGATAAGCTATTCATTGAAGTCTTGCTGGAGACCTGTAGCTTACCTGAGAACAGCCAGCCTTTGATTTGATTTCAGCAGGAACAACTTGACCCAAATTAGAACCAAACAGTTCATGCAAGACAAGTAACAACTGAAAAAAGTGTACAGGTATGGATTTGGGATATTTTGATGCTCTAGCTGTAATAGTCTTAAAATACCTCAGTGTTGTGCAGCACAAAGTAGCACAGAACTGTAGTTTAGCAGGAGTTAGGTGTAAACTACTGTCTCCTCTAAGTCAAATCCCTTGCCCTAATTTTGTTCCCTACTCACTGTGAATTCAAGGTTGATCTTTTAAATTAAATTATTCAAAGATAATTTAAAATGAAAAAATATTACTGTCCTGGTTTCGGGTGGGATAGAGTTAATTTTCTTCCTAGTAGCTGGTATAGTGCTGTGTTTTGGATTTAGTATGAGAATAATGTTGATAATACACTGATGTTTTAGTTGTTGCTAAGTAGTGCTTACACTAGTCAAGGACTTTTCAGCTTCCCGTGCTCTGCCAGGTGCACAAGAAGCTGGGAGGGGGCACAGCCAGGAGGACAGCTGAAGGCCCAAACTGGCCAAAGGGCTATTCCATACCATATGGCGTCATGCTCAGTATATAAACCAGGGGGAGTTGGCTGGGGGGCAGTGATCACTGCTCGGGGATAGGCTGGGCACTGGTCAGTGAGTGGTGAGCAATTGCATTGTGCATCGCTTGTTTTGTATATTCTTTTATCATCATCATTATTATCATTATTATTTTCTCTTCCTCTGCTGTCCTATTAAACTGTCTTTAACTCAACCCAAAAGTTTTACTTTTTTTTTTTTTTTTATTCTCTCCCCCATCCCACCAGGCAGGGGGGGAGGGTGAGCGAGCGGCTGTGTGGTGCTCAGTTGCTGACTAGGGTTAAACCACGACAGTTACAAAGAGGAAGGGTTTCAGAAACAGTACCACAAACTACTGTCCCATACTCCCTTGGATCTACAGAATTCAGGTACTTTGATCTACTGCTTCCAAGGATCCTGCCTGATATTGACCATCAGAAGGTCTCTTTTCCATACAGGCTTTTGTATGACCTTGTACGTCTCTGCTCAGTTGCCTCCATAAAAATACACCCTTAACTTCTGTGTGCCCCAAAGGAACCACAAGGATGCTCCAGTAACATGGTTTTAAGTATTGCCAGCTCCATAGAAATAGAATTATCTCAAATTTGCCAGTGTGGGAAAAGAACCCTAAATACAAGACAAGGTAAGGTAAAAAGCAAATAAAATTAATTTTTACAAAATCCAGGACAGTACAGTTTTCAAGAGTTCTAAAGATACAGGTGGGGAAAAAAGGGACAGAAACCCACAAGTAATCTACATCTTCCAAGATGAAATCCAAGAGATCCCCTTAATCCGCACTATATCCAGCCGACAGCTGCCAATTTCTCTAGCACTGGGTGAAGGAGATTCAGCTTTGTCCACTGCATGGAGATCTGATCTACACTGCATCCATGGGGAGAGCATTTCAGCCAGGGAAGCATGGCATCTTCAGTTCCCCTTTGTTTGATGCAACAGCATGATATTTAAGTGGCCTGTTCAAGTCTGACTTTGATGAAGTCTGTCCAAATAAACTTTTTAGGCTGCTAGGCCAGGGATATTCTATCCCCAGACATGTAAAACATTTCCCAATAAAGTCCAAGTACTACATCCTCGTTGTCCAACTTCAAACTGGTGCCTTTGAGATGGCTACGGGCTGACTCCAAAGGCATCAATATCGTGGCTCCTTAAAAACTGTGTATATGCAAGTTGTACATAGATTATAACTCACTGCACACACACACACACACCCAGTTTTACCATTTCTTCTATCATGACTGGCATTTATGTGATGTCCATAAATGACTGATACTGTGCAAAATAATGTCACTACATAGTCAAGAGGTGATAAGAATCTCTTGGGGGGGAAAAGGGTTCTTCCGCATGCCAGTGTCAGGTATCATAGAAAGATAATGCAGAGTATACCTTAATCTCAAAGTCCTGGAAAAAGTAGCCACAATACAAAGAGGATTGCTAAATTCCATTTCCTTGAAGAAACCCTATAGTGTCTTTGTGTATTATACATACTGTACTGTATACTCAGCAAAATAAAAAGAAAAGTTAAGAAAAATGCTTTTTTCTATGTAGTAGAAAAGTTTTAAACAACTGAGTGCTGAACTTCATACCAAGAGCACCGACATAAGGCTTTGGCTGGTAAACTGCTTGATGAGCAGCACCTCAGGAGGTAAGAATCATTTCTGCCTGTTTGCAGAAAGGACTGCAGCTGAAGGATCAAAAAGCAAACACTGTCCTAAGAGCTAATGGCTTTACTGATACTAGTATGTTTAACCACAGGCAGCTGAAGCAGGCAGTGGAAACTATGTCAAGTTAAATCCTCTCCTCCTAATCACACATAGGATAATCTGGTGCTTTCCCCCTTTCTTCTTAGGTTAAAAGATGCTCTTCTAAAAAAACCTGCCAGTATGCTGCACCAAAAATAGATGAGAAGCATTCAGAACAGTAGCTTACTCTGACCTTCAAATTCTCTTATTTTAATCTTTCTGTAACATCAATCATTGTATATGTCAACATCCTGCAATTTGCAAAACACACTCATGAACTCCTGAAAGAAACTGTCCAATGATACCAGGCAAGATACCAGGACGTGTTTCGATACAACCCTTTACATTCACCATCTTTATGACATTCTTGATCTGCAATAGCTAACAAGGACATTCCAAAGTATAACGTGTAAACCCAACGTAACTATGAAGGTTTACAAAAGCATTCTACTCCTATGTGTTACATACAAGGTAACCCTACTATCTTAAGAGTGGACCATTAACTATGATACAATTATTTGTAGAAGGAATTTATTTCCAGGGCCCTTCCTTCACATACATATAACAACAAGGTAGATTTGGCATGCACTGTGTTATCGGCATATTGCCGTTTCTTACCTGTTTGCAAATACATCCACAGTGATGTGGATATGGACTCTCAGACAGCAAAATCCAGCCCCTGAATCCCATTTATAAATAATGCCTCCAACTGAGGCAAGCAGTCAATCAAAGCAAATTCTTATAAACTGTCAGAACTGACATATTCCAAATGAAAATACAGTTGTATTGATGAACCAATGCAGACACAACGTCCGTGACTCTTCCCTTTTACTATTTATCACTGAAAGAATACTCACTGGAGCATCTTTATAGACACAAAGGTCTAAAAAAGTGTATGCCTCAGTGAAAACAAAAAAGCCTCAAAGATAGAACCAGGTTTTTTTCCTCCTAAAAAGGGCCTAAATTGGGAGATAAGTTTTCTAACTAATGCAGTGAATTTTTATAAAATGCAGATATAACACCCCTAGGGAAACCGGAGATGGAGTTTCAAGTCATAAGCTTTCACAAGTTTTAGTTACAGCAGATTTCCTTCCTAAAGGGAAGTAAACACCTATCACGTACCTATTGTATAATAGAGACATCTAAAGACAATTTTACTTGGCCCTATTTTCATCAGAATAATTTAAAAACAAATACTGTTAACCATTCAATTAAAGACTCGTTGGTAAATTGACCTTCCTTATTTGCTCAAGGATTAACAGTTTAAGGAAAGGAAAATGAAGGTTGGATGAATGAGCGCAATGCCTAAGAGTTCATGACAAGAGCTGGAAGAAGGCAAGGAAGGAGAGGTGGTTGACAACATCTGAATCATCACCCTGCATCTTTTGGATACAGTTGCAGAAATATCCCTCTGCTTCAAATTAGGATTCTAGACCTGCTCTTCCAGCAACAGTGACTTGGAGGATAGCTGCTGATCCAACTTCCTACTACATGTATCTTTAGCCTTGACATCTAGGCAGACTGCCATACAATCAAGACAGTGCCTTTTTTAAAATTAGCTTGTCAACTTCTAAGCAAAACTTACATGGCCTTCCATGCCTTCCTGAGGACTCCAGTCTTTCCAGCTGTTTCTTCCAGCTTTTAGCCGTATCACCTCATCTGGCCACTGCAGCTCTTTCCTTTTTGACACGTTGATCCCTTCCAGTACTTGACTGGGATCCATTAACTATAAGTAGGAATTTTTGACTGTTAGTTCAGCCAAAATTTAAAAGAAACAGATAAACTGTAACCTTTTGCATACTTCCAGAGAACTGACTTTAACCCACAGGAATTGATTTCTGACCAATTTCAATGTTGGAAACTCAAGCTCCAGGCTAGGAAAAAGCCTGAGCAGCACAGAATTTGGAAATTAGGCTGTGGTTTCGGACACAGCTAACAATATACCAGTTCACTGCAGTCTGAAACAGCAACTCTGGTTCCCTTTCCCACCCCTTCTTTCAGTTACACTGGTTCATGGCAGGGTTTGAGGAGCTGGCACAACATAAGCATTTGGCAGCACATGGTCCAGTAGCAGGGAAGAGTTAAGTGATGATGAGCTGTTAAAACAGGCTCATCACTTCTTACAGAATATCTTAAGAAACATGGTCTTGGAGAATTTACTGTTAGGCTGAAGAACTATTTATCTACTAGCATGGTTAGTTGAGACCCACCCTGTGTTTTGAAGTAAACTGGCCTTTCCACAGGGCAGCAGGAGAAAACTCCTGAAAACTCCTTCCTATTTAAGGACAGAGGGAACCACATAATGTCCACTATCCAAGGATATATGTCAACTTTGCCTGTATCCTCCTCACACAGAGGAATTAAGCAGTTTCATAAAAGGGCCCTTGCCTGCAAACAAAAGCTACTAAGCACAGACCTGCAAAATTAATTTGTTAACTTTGCCCCCTATGATGCAGGTTACTAAGGATTACTCTAAAATGAGGTGATATCAGCAATGAAATCACGTTTGTTATGATCTATCCTATTAAAAACACTTCTTGATGTTTCCCACTGATATACTGCCAGAGACACGTATGCGGGGCTAATAAAAGCTAGAAGAGCAAGAATACAAATTTCTGGATTTTCACAAAATGAGTAAGGCTGCCATGACTGACTTAGTCAATGGTGTACTGTTTGCTACTCAGTAAACCCAGACGTGTGGCAATAACCAAAGAATAAACACATATGAAAATGAATAAATACATATGAAAGTGAAAGTGAGTATTTTTACACTTACTTTTGTGGAAAATCTACTAGGTTTAAAAGAAAAAAGCTAGTTGCTTTCTGCCCTGCAAATGAAGCTGTTTAGCTTTACATGTTATCATGAATAAAGGCAAACTAAATATGAAGTGGAACTGAGTTCAGCTGACATTCTCAAACATTGCACTAGAGCAAAACACGTAAGTAATGTAAACAGGGATGTCTAAACATGCAGGAAGGCTGGTTGTCCAGAAAACCTTTTCCTCACATTAGTTCTCCAAATGTAACTGCACAATAGTTGTATACTGAGACATTCCAGACTGTGTGTGTATTTAAAAGTAGTGATTTCAACAACATACAAGGTAACACTAACAAAAGCACATGGAAGCACAGGTTAACTTGTTCTTCTGGACTATTCACCTGGATTCTGTAAATAACGTCATCCTTTTTGGCTTGCATTTGATTTGCAGGGCTTGCATTACCACCTGACTGAGTTTCAGTTGCATTACTCCCTCCTTCTGTCCCTAGAAAGCCCACAAGGGCATGCTGTTTACAGGCTGGGATGCTTTGGCTGGAGCTGCTAGAAGAGGGCAGTCCATGCTGCGCGCTGACCCCAGTCTGGCCAGTAGGTTCCATTTGGTTCACCATAGATAGGCGGGACTGGATGGATGATGGGAGGTTACGAAGGGATATCTGACTGGTGGAAGAGCGCCGACAAGGCACAAAGCCTGTTGTGGATGTGCGAAGAGATGAATGACGACTGCCGTAGCAATAAGATGAATGGCTAGCTACTGAGGCACGGGCAGGGGAATGTCTGACAAGGCTTGACTGCACAGAGTGAGAGCTGTGACTGGTGCCTAAAAGTAAAAGATACAGAATCAGGAGAGTTTGATAAAGCCTCCCACACACATTAGATTTCCGACACACAAATGTTTTACGCTTAGATACAAAACTGATGGGTCTAATCAACAACTTCTGAAACAGCTGTATTGCAGAAGATCTCTGTTGCATTTCATATAGCAGAGCATTTGAATACATTCCATTCATCTTATCTTGGAATTTCATATTCTGTTCAATTCATAACCCCTGCAAGACAACTAGCCTGAAGAATGCTTCAGCCTTGCTCCTCCCGCATTAACAATTTATTTCTTAATATTAACACTTAAGTACTCAAGTTTCCCATACTTAAGGCATTAAGGCAGGTAGAGATGTCCATGTTTCAAAATACTAAATATTCTTTCTTAATATGCTTGACTGGATGTTCAAAGATTGAGTCAGAAAATTTGTTAGAGCAAATGCTGTTTTTAAACAAGTTCAGAAAAATTTAATGCACTTAAAGTGAAAAATAGGAATTGCAGTTTATGAGCATTAGTGTCATTGCTTTTCCTATACTAAGTACTTGTAGATACCTCTCCACAGCTGATAGACCACTTAAGTTGTGTAAAAAAAAAAGTTCATTCAACTACATACACTTTTATATTCTCTGTAAGTAAAGGTAGCTCTTTCTCAGCTTTACTGTTTATCACCTCCCTAACTACAGATCACTATGGACTCTTGGATTCAGCTAAAATACTATAGAAATAGAGAATCCGTTCCACTGTATAAGTAAGGAATGTAGAGACAGTCACAAAAATGACAAGTTTAGCATTCGCAGACAATACGACAGAAAAGATCCAATCTGTAGAGATGGGTTATAAAAAGTTACTTAATCTATTTTGCCAGCACAACTATATCCCTATTGCTCAAATCTCTGTTTGGGAACCTTGCATTGCATAAAACAGCACTGTAGTTTAAGATGAATCCAGCAGGTGTTAACACCACACAATCAAGTCACTTTTGTTTGCTTTTTGTTTTAACTTAGGCCTAATCCAAAGAGCTGAAAGGCCAGTTCTGGCTATAGGATTGTACTTCTATAAAATTGTTGCTTTATTTTAACTTTACCCAGAGTGGAGGGATGAGTTGGTGGATGAGCTGCAGGAAGAGTTGTGGGATGAGCTGCAACAGGAGGGTGCTGTACTGCTCCAGGTCCCTGCCCTGTAGTTGCATTCCCTCCTCCTTGCGACATGCTGCTCTGCGACTCATTGATAGTTGCATTGTTACTTGTGCAAGAAGCTCCACCTCCAGCATCTGAATCTTCAATATTTCCACCGCTATTGCAGCCAGCTCCACAACCTTTCCTTAGTCTGAAAACATCATGCAATTGACACATTAAGTCAGGCCTCCTAATCATCAGTATTCTAAGAAATGCCTTATGATGAGAAGCCAAAGGCTTTACTCTGCACAATCCACAGCATTCCCTAAAAATCGGATAAAACTTGACTTTATTTTCTCAGAATATGCTTTGCAAGTATAAATACTGCTCTCTAAGAGATTTCAATTTTCTTCATGACAGCTATTCAAGTAACAGTTATTTATTGTAAGTCAAATGCTCATATAAAATAGCTTTTGAAAAAATCAAACCACCTCTGAAGCACAATAAAGCAATAAAATTCTAAATATAAAATGCTGGTAGAACATCCTGGCTATTTTCTAACAGTTAACAGTAAAATTTATGCTCCTTAACACACCAGTCATACGTGTATTCTTATACTGCAAAATCTTTGTCTGTTCAGATGAGCAAGAAAAGAATGTTTGTTGTTGGTTTTCTTTTTTTCCTTCTTCTTAATGTATTTGGTTTCTTGTTACCTTCAGTAATATACTCACAGTTGTTTGAAGCATATATTGCAATTATTTGAATCACAAATTCTCATGTGAATTTTGAACATTCAGTCAGTAGGCTCGCCAACATTTTCCAGTGTACATACAGGCTTTTCACCACATTGTTTGCATTAATAAATTTCAGATGAACACAAAAACACACGTTCCTCCTCCCTCCCTTCAATTCCTACTTTTATTATTCCTTTCTTTCTGTTGCACTCAAATAGACTGAGCACTCCTTTCCAATTTTATTTGCTCCTGGGATCCAGAATCCCAAAGCATACACAGCTTGGATCCAAGTACTGTTCTGTGTCATACTTTCACCTGTTATTCTATCCACATTCGGACAAGCAGATGGCGACAGAAGACAACCACCACAGACTGTAGTAAGTGTGGCATATTCTGGGGTGAAGCAGCATGTTCTGTTCTGATATGTTGTAGATGTTTAAGTGTAAATATGACCATCAAAACAGCTACAGGACTGTTCCAACTATGGCACCAGCTCCTGGAACTGGTAAGAACTGGGACACACATTTCTGAATGCCACACACAGCTGCTACTGTTGCTTTTGGAGCCACAGTCGTAAGGGGCCAGAAGTGCAGTGAAAGTTCTCATGGCCTATAAAACACAGCACAGCAAGAGTTTGTACTGGGTTACCAAGGGGTCATATGGAGGGAGGATTATATGATCACTCCAGTTACTTGTTCTGGCTCTGACATACAGTGTATTTATAAGCACTTCTGAACTTCTGAACAACAGCTAAAGCTTGAGTTACTGTGTATGGGCATACCCTAACAACATTAATAGTGGCACTTGCATGCTAAATGTTTGCCAGACAGGAACCCTACCAAATAGTCTTGATTCTGTAAGGATGATAATATAGACTGCAAAAGTGATGGTACTGAAAAAAATAATACAGAAGTTGCATTGTCTCTCATTATCAGACCTGACATCAGAACTGAAGTTATAGTTCTTGCATCTAGACCTTCTGTCCTGTTTTTTCTGAGCTGCCATTTACGTAGTTTGTGGTATTACTTATATGCCTTGAAGATTAATCCTGTACCAAAGCAGTTGCCATATGGTACAGATGTACCTGAAATAAAAAGCCAAAGCTTATTCATTTTTGTGTGACTGAATATTATAATTTATGCCGTGTTGGGCACGTATGAGACTAGTTAATGGAATATGAAAGCATGAACACGTACTAATGAGAACTCACTTCCTTCAGCTCACCTGTGCCATGTAGACACTATGAAGTTTCTGATGTTTCCTAAGCTGATAGCTCCCCCAAGAATCTCCTTAAGCTGTTCGTGACTATCTGAATAGGAAGTAGTCAAAGGTGAGACATAGATTGGGTATCCAATCGGTTGGTCACAAGAGGAGTTGATCATGTTCCTCAGAGCTTGTTTTGCGTTTTGGATACTTCCTCTTTCTGGATTACGATTACGCAGGAAGACAAGCTCCTGTTGTTGTCCTGCCCACAGGCCACGCACACACTCCTTATTCACCTGCAAAAGATGACAGACAGAAGCCAAGTAGAAAGGCTGTGTCAAAGTGAAACAACGAGAGTGTGTGAAGACTGCTTTGCTATACCTAGGCCTTCACGAGTGTATGTAATATTGCACTGCAGAACTGCAAGCATATTCACTTCTTTAAAAGGCTGAACTTAGGGACACAGGCTGCAACAGTGAGAATAAAGCAAATCTAAGAATGCGATAAGAAATAAGGTATTTTAAGTCAGTAACTGATTTTCTGATTAAATACTTCCACTATATGAGAAGCAGCAGCCCTAGCAATGACAGATCAGTAACAAAAAATAATGATTTGAGTTGAAGTAGCCATTCGGAATAGTTACTAAAATGTACCACAACATACTGTCACATTGTGGAATGTGCACAAAGCTTACCTTAATGACTCTGAAACTGAGATAGCGCTTATTCAGCATAATGATTTTATATTCATTGGTGCCATCATCCATCACGTGACGCAGAGCAAGGAGGGAGGGAGAATTGGAAAGAACTGCACTCCGCCAAGCAGGGTCCCCTTCGTGTGCTATAACTAGATTTTCTTCATGGGTTGTTATGGCTTCATAAAGGACAGAAGGATCATCATATTCATCTGGAGAAGTGAAGTGATCCTGTTCCCAAGAACACATGTTCAGTACGATATGATTAACATTTCAGATGTAACTATGTATAAAAATCAAACATTTCACACCTCAAACTCTTGAAAGGCTCAGTGCATTGCACAAAGACATCAAAAATATCAGATACCTACTGAAGAACATTGTTAAAGGTGACCTATTTTCCAACAGATTAGTTCTGTTTGCTTCCTTTTTTAACTTAAAACCAAAATGATTGGAAGGACCTGCCTGTTACTGATTCAGGTAAATTTCTAGTTGAATTTTACACTAGATTTATATCTATTTATATTGCCTGCAGAAGCATTTTAGTTTCAGCTTCTTTGCTTATTCACAAGTCTCCAAGTGTAAAACACACTTAAGATTATTCACTGAGACTGTATTATATGAAAATAGCAACAGGAAGAAAAACAATAAGGTTTATCTGTATTTTCTATTAAAAAGTTCACATTAATACCTGATGACAGACTATTTCAGCATCAGATACTATCACACAACTTAAATTACTGCCAGTCAAATAAAAACACAAAATTTGCAAGTTCAATTCAGTATTATGTCACATTACTTTCTCGTTAAAAAGGATAGTGGTTAATAGCTAAATTCCCAACACTGGCTGAAGCCTCAATATGCTATTGCACTGCAAGTGAATAAAGTCACCTTTTATAGATTAATACAATAGTGTTCAGAAAAAACTTATTCTATTGTTAGAGATATTTGTATTTTTCTCACTTTTCATTCTCTGACTTAATTCAAGCCCATTCTGCACAGAACCCAAATATACTGAAAACACTTCAGAATTGCTGCAGCGGTACTTCTGCTGGTTTCAACAATGATTTTGTAATCATTCTACTTTGCTACATGTACTCCTAACACTTACACACATTCTGCTAAGTTTGGGGAATTTGTGTTACATGAAGGAGTTGATTAGATCACTACAAGCTTTGGGGAACTTCTAGACTCCGCAATGAAGGCAAAAAAATGCAACTTTATTATTTTAAAAAGTGCAACTACGATTTGCCTACTTGCTATGATTTTCAAGCAATCTGTTCTTCTAGAGTACCGACACTCTTCCCCCCCTCACAGAGTGCTTATCACTCAGTACATGCTTTCTTGCACTTGCTGAGCTTAGTTAATAGACACGCTGGACAGAATTTGAGATTGTTCATCTTCACCCTCACTTCACTATAAAGACCAACCCCAATTTGAGCTTATTGAAAGGCAACCTTCTCATTCTCACCTGAAACCGTACTGATGGGATCAGTGAGTAATGCCAAAGTGTCTGTTATTACAATGCTTTAAAGAAAAAAAGAAAAAAGAACAAGAAAAACAACTTCCATTGGCAGCTGGAGAGGGCTGTGCAGCTTTGAATGGCATGATAACCTTTTAAACAAATTACATACACGTGGGGAGGGGAAGAGAGAGGCTGTTCATAAGGGAATTATCTCTAGATGGATATGAAACAGGGCTTGACATGTTCTCTGATCTACATTTGATGTAATTTTCAAGCTCTGAGCATAAACTGCATTCCTTTTTCCTCTATGATCACCTTCCAGATGAGCTATAATGAAACAAAGGACAAGACATGATACTCCCTCATTTTCAGTTGTCCATCTCTATCAAGCGTCCTTTTATTCTGTTCCTCTTTTTTCTCTCTCCCAGCCTCTTATTTTTAAAAGAATGAACACTCAGAAATAAAAAGAACTGGACACATCTTCCTGTGTAATCTCTCACCTGATGTAGCTTAAGTGACATCCGTATTCCAGGAACCACTACTTTCCTCAGCAATTCCATGTCAGCAAAGATCCATTCATCTCTAATTGAAGATATACGGAAGTCACCCTTAAATAGGGCATGCAGGCCATACAGGAAGGATTCCAGATTACTGTTGAGGGGAGGGGGGGAAAAAAAAAAAAAAAAAGAAAAAAACAACCAACCCAAATATTAACAGAAATACAAACATATCCACAATTATCACTGACAAGAGCAGAAAATACTAAGCTATACAGAAAGGCACACAGTTCTTCTCTATAAAGATAACTTACAGGATAAGACAGGGAGAAGAGAACATATGAGTAAGGATGTGTGTGTAAGCAAAGCTTGGACACTAAATATCCATGTGCACTGAACAGGTAATGAATGAACCATACATGCAACAGACTATTTACATGGACTAAAGTAAACAGGAACACTGTGAGGAATGCCCGACTTCATTCTGAAGACTTTTAAAGAGAAAATTTTTCAGAGACTATAACACCACAATGGACCAGTTAAGGAGGATATGTAGTTTCAGTTGTGCATGCTTTAGTACAGAATAAAAGTCTTGACAACTTTCTCATGCTTAAAGGCATAATTTCCTTTTACTAAGCTAACTTAAGAATGAAAAATCAAATATGCCCTGATCACTCCTGCGACTGCATATCTGCAAGACCTTCAGGGGGCGATCAGCTGGTACTTAGAAGAATTAGTCAACAGTTTCCATGAAAGTGAAGTAAAACAGGTTATACAGTTGGCACCCAGCTGACCAATAGCTTCCACATCTGATTACACCTCTTTTTATTTTCTTTTTAAACCATCACCTTGTGATTTCCTGAAACATACGACTATATTTTACATTGGCTTTCTAAAGTAAGTTGAGGCTGTCAGTGTGCAAGAAAGAGGCTGGCATATGATGACAGAGCTGAGCTGAAGATTTGTACAAAACACAACTGCTTGCCACAGAGCCAGCTAAACTGTGAAACTTATCACAACAGTCTGATCTAACTTCCATCAAGACATGTGTTCTTCATTTTAAGAAGCTGTCCTCTTCATATAGGACACATACTTGGAGCAGGAAACAGAGCTCACTTTTAGAACTCAACCAGTTCTTGTTTTATTCATCAGTTATCACTGGTGCTTACCCACACCAAAATTCTCACCTTGCATTAGTCTGACAAAACAAAATGCTCAAATTCAAGTTTTCCCTCATTTGCTGTTCTTTGGTTACATTTCACTGGCTGTTATAACAAAGACAGGCTACATAGCATTTCTGTCCAGTTTAAGGAGAGATGACATTAAATGTCTGTTCCTTTTATGAAGAGGTACTCATCTAATACCTAACCTAGGAACCCTGAGGGATTTTGAGGAAGGGAAGCTTACAACAACAATATTTTTATTACCTAGACATATGATGTGAAGCTGTTCCCAATGCTCTCCGCCCTAGAACACACAGTCCATAACACAATGTCACCAGGGGCGAGTCTTTACTTGAATCCAGTGGCTTGTAGTAACAAAAGAAAAAAGGAATAGTCAGGTGAATGGAGTAAAGAAACTGTCATGGAAAAATGTTCTGCCAGAAGGAGTAAAAAGACCCAAACACATACAAAGGTACACAAACTCAGGTGTGCATATGTACCTACCACACCAGTTTTGACTAGACCACATACAGTTTTTTGTAAACAGTAAGAAGTCAAGGCATTCCTCTACAAACATACTAATGTTTCTATTTAAAAGGTGGAAGGATTTGAAGAGAGGAAAAGAGTTGAATATGGGATGACCATTTTCACAAGCCAACAATTCCAGTGGTCCAAAGGAATGGTATAGTATGACCACTAAGAAAGAAGCAGTCAGTCTTATAAGCTGACAATAGGTATTTGGGCTTTTGGGGCTTTTGTTTTGTTGTGGGGTTTTTTTGTTTAACTTAGGAATGATTTGTAAACACTGACATCTAAGCACAAAACACCAATTCTATAAACATACGCTTTTGTATGTAGATAAATGCCTAAGATTCAACTGATTCATTTGAGCTGGTAAATGAAAATTCATTAATGAACAGGTTAAATAATACACTACTTAGAATTTATTTAAATTCACATTTCAAGAGCAGAAGATCAAAACAAGTAAACTACAAATTAATATTTCAATTATAGATCTTTATTTTAAAAATCAGTATTAAACCAGCCTGTAAGTCAAACCAACAGGGGGGAAAAAAAAAAAAAAAAAAAAAAGAGACCATCCTAAAATAGTGAATGGCTTTCCTCAGATGTTCATACTTACCTTTTCTCTTCGAGAGCAGCAATATTCTATCCAGTTCAAATATATCATACAGAAACTGTCTCTTGAGATCCCTGCTAGACGGTGGTCATAATCCTCATCAATATTGGGGTTAAATGTTGGGTCTACATCAACATAATTGCGGTCTGTGCACAACCGCAGTCCTTCCTGCATTGTCTCATTAGCTAACCATTCCTCTAGCTTGGGGGATGTTGTGACATAATAGATGATTCCCTGAAACAGTAGTAGTTAAAAATATGAGTCAGTATTGCAATTTAAAAAAAAAGTCCATCTCGATTGTTCCAAATCATTTGTATTATCTTCATAGTAATGAACAAAACTGTGTAGCTACATATGCTAAACTGTATGCTACATAGTAGCATTTATTTAGCTTACAGATACAACAAAGTTGCACAGAAAACACAAATACAGGTTTGTATACAGGCATATTTTTCAGAGACTGTCAAGACTTCTGAAGCACACACTGAAGGAATAAGGAAAGGAAAAAAGGACAGGACAGGACTCTCACTAATTTTGCAGAAAAACAAACAAATACATAGGAATTTTTATCTAGTTAACATGCAGGCTTAGATATTGAATTTCTAAAGAATTCAAATGCTAAATAAAAGACAAGACTGTTTTAACACTCTTGTGTTTGGGGGAAAAACACAAAAACAAAACAACAACGTGTGTGTGTGTATGTGTGTATAAGTAACTTGGGAATATTTCAACCTGAAATTTTTGAGGTCTCAGAGGGTAGCTTATGAAAGACCTGGATTAGTAAACATTATCTGAAGGCATCTGAGGCCTACAGTCCTCTTACAACTGCATGGCGCTTTTTTTTTTTTTTTTTTAAAAAGAAACAAAGACAGGTTTGGACAGCTTTTAAACACTAAAGCAGCTAGGCTTTCTCCAAGAGAAACACACTATTTATTTAACTTTCCATTTTCAACACAGCTATTACATTTGGGTAACAGCTTTCAAGTTTCTACTCCAGCTTCAGCTAGAAAGTGTCCTGTCTCTGTTCTAGACTACAAGGTCATTGTCCTGCTCATGCACCAGAGTATCAAGTAATCATCAGTACAGCAAACTCTGTCCTCCTTTGATGAAGGTGTTTCATACATCTATAATTCGTATCACATTCGATGATCCTCATATGAAACACATTAAACGTTCAAGACATTAAGCAGTTCCCAGGTGTAATCCAGCCTACCTCCCCCCAAGGGTGGTACTGATCCAAATCATACCTTCACATAATAAGTGGTGAGAATTTTCCGGAGATCAAAGACTTGAAGCATGGAAGCTGCACTGTTGTCAGTGATGCTGTAACCCTCCAGAACATACTTTGTCACAAGCACTTCCCAAGCCAGCCAACGCTGCCCAAAGGCAGCATTAAAGGAAAGCATGTGAGGAAGATGGCCTGGTTCACAGCAACAAAAACCTTCATCTTCCTCTACACCTTCAGTGATGGCCTCTACTTCTCGCTGCTGGCAATAAGTTCCTTAGGAGAAAATAGACAAAAGAAGAAAGAGTAGAACACTTTATACGATTGCTTTAATGTTGACTTGTGTTTAAAAGTGTTTAGAATCCAACCAATCTCCAGTTACATTTCTGTAACACCAAGTAAACTATCTGCCAATGAACACAAAAGTTTCGGATAGCTTAATTTATCACTCTAGGATCACATTTTAGTTAGGTGTCTCTAAGAATCATTTATGGTAGCCATGTTGCACTAAAATGCAGAGAGAGACTTAGCATCAACTCTGCTAGAGCAAGCTAGTTTTCCTCACAAGTGACAGGGGCATAAAGATGCCCTGCAGCCCATTTTCAAAGCAATTAATTTACAGGATGGAACTGAAAATAATTAAAAGTTTCTAAAGCAGAAGTCCACTTTTTTGTACAGACAGTTAAGGAAGTGTAACATGCTCACCTCTGAATTCAAGCCCCCTCAGCTGGAAGGTGACCAAGCCATTTCCTATCTCTATAAGGTGTACTAGTGCATTGAGGTAGTCGGAGGCTAGGATGAAGCAGTCCCCAGTACTATAATTTCCCCACCGACCCAACAACAAGTCTCCACACAGGCTGTGCTGAAGAGAACGGGTTAAATGTTCATAGAAGATTGAATTCAGGTTGTTATCATCTGAACCTGCAGGAAGATTGGGTTTGGGTTATTATCTGAATCTGCAGAAAAACATCAAGCTTAAATGTCAATTATCACTTCACATTGAATCCTACACTTTTCTTAACAGCAAATTGTTTCAAGGTTATTCTCTGCACCCCACCCCCCCTTTTTTAAGGGGCAACTACTCCAAATGAATGCTAAGTGACATTTAGTATTTTTGACCAAATTTTTTTCCTTCTTAGTCACTCCTCCATTTTCCAAATTATTCCTTCAGTTCCACTCATGCATCTCCTATCAATCTATTCCACATAATAAAGTGCAAAAGCAAATGAGCACAGAGGTACCTCAGTAATGACTGCTGTACTTGTCCCATCACCATGACATTGAGACACCCTCAAATAATGTTTGGGCTTTTTTTAATTACTTAAGAAGAATAAAAAGCAAAACAGCTTAATGCATCTTACAACTATAAATAAAGAAGTAAAGCAGACACACATAAAGGTAAGGGGGAAACAAGAAAAACTTACAGGAGAGTCTAAAGACTAAAGCAAGGGAGAGATGATAGAGGAGAAAATAACAGTAGACAGAACAACAGAAAGGTTGGGCAGGGTTGGAGAAGATCAGAGGGCAAACTGATCACAAATCTTATAAAAATCCTATAAGAGCCATTTACATTTGAAAAAACACCAATATTAAAAAAAAAAAAAAAAAAAAAAAAAAGAGACCCACCAAAATCAGACTAGGAAAGCTACCTGGATTTCGATCAAGCTGCGAAGCCAGTCTTGTATTTGAATGATCCACACGCTTTGTGCTGAAAATAATAAAATAAAGCATACTTAACACAAAATTTATCACTGTAAGAAAATCTAAGAAAATAAACTGCTAACAGAATAAAAATTGTTAAAAAATATTCCCGCTGAAATAGTTTCAAAGAGTTATTTTAAAATAATTTTATATGCAAATTTGCGGCTCTTCTCATACATAAAAGTATTTTCTGCCTATAATAGCATTATGATCCAATACCTAATAAAGTTTGTCCATAGTAGGTAGCCACAGAAAAACCTTTAGCTTTAGATGTAAGTGTATCTATTTTCTTAGATAGGTATCAAAGCTTTAGATGTGACAAATAAATAAACTTAAAAACAATTAAATCAGCACAGCTAACCTTCCAGTAGACTTTACTGAAGGGGTAATTTTCAGAAAATTATTATTTCATTGGCTGAAGTTACAACCTTAACTCTTTAACATAAGATTTGGAACATTGTATTTAAACTGTTCTAGTGTTAGAAGGGAAAAAAGCAATAAAACAGTGAAATGAAAAATTAATTTTCCATAAATACAATAACTATCCGCTCATCTTACCCTATGCTGTTTATCTAACATTTCACTGGTCTGATGCTCTATAAACAATAGTGGACTTCAGAGAAATAAAACACAGGGAGGTATAATCTGACATGAAGAATCTTTTACTACTGATCCCACCTTGACCAAAAAAGATTTACTTTAAAGGTTTTTGTATGAAGGTTAGCCAGTTTTAGCTGTGAAATGAGACATAATGAACACAGGTCAAACACAGTTATGAACTGCCCCCTCCAAAACCTTTTTGTACGTAAATTCACTTTCTCATTAAAATTGCACTTCACAATACTATAATATTTATGTTTGAAAAAGTTACCAGGATGGCATACGTCTAAGTAGAAATTACTTAAGAAGCTAAAGCAAATGTTGCTAGTGTAAAAACCAGCTGCTACAGTATTTCAGAAACAAGTTCACTGAAAACTTTCAGTGCTATAAACTAGTTTTCGCTGGGAAAAAAAATAGCAGCACTTGGAGGCAAAAAAACCCCAAAACCAACAAAACACCAAACCAACACGTTTAGCCATAGTTACATTATTAAAAACAAAGGACACCATCTTTAAAGGTCTTATTTCACCTACTTGTAGTCTCTTTCCCAGAATTTGACAGGCCTGGCATATGAAGTGATGAATATTGCACTTCCCAGAAAAGGATTCAGTGGAGTAGAGAAGAAAGCTGACACAGCTGCTTGGACAAACAACATTGCAGAATCTGCAGGATAACAGAATTAAGGAAAGCCAAGCAACAACTACTTTTTTTCAAGCTTCTGTGATAGTACCCGAAATAGACAGCAACACTAATTAAGGGCATAAAAATTCTTAGAGATCTTGTTTTGCAGCAAAGTATCTTTACAGTTCTCCAGCAATAAAGGGATTATTTTTGTTTTTAAAAACAGAAATAGGTGAAAATTTGGCACCAGACATGGTGGTCATTCTCTTTCTCAAAATTCTGCACAGAATACTAACTCAACACTCTATTCAAACCAGTCTACAGAAGCTTACTTACCCAATGCAAAAGTCAAGAACTAAAACCATAGTTAGTGACTCTTGAAAAAGAGAATGACTGTCAGAAGAAAAGCTGTGTCATTTTCAGAATGAAATAACTCCTGCTTCATGTTTCTTTTATGTCAGAATTCTATTCCTACTCTATCTGCTACTGTATAATTTGTAGCATTCTAGCAAGGCAGAAAGTGTGCACAGTTTTTCATAAATACTCAGCAGACAAACCTGTTCATTCAGTAGATTTAGTCCATAATACATAATCCATTATAATGCAACATTCAGAAGTTATAAATATACAGCTTCAGGAGAAAGTCTGCATTTTCAAAGGATACGTGGCACAGCAAAGGGCTGGGCAAAAGCATGGAAGGCAGATCCCCATGTGATCTGCCAGGGAGCAATGTAGGTATATACAAATCTCAATTTATAAAAGAGTTCCCAAAGCTACAGGAAAAAAAAGAAGAAAAAAAAAAAGAATAATTTAGTGATTTGGCTGAGAATCAACCTGCTTTGCAGTACACAAATATCCTGAGGAATTTACTGGTCACCCTAGAGTTCTTAATGGTCTACCAGAAGCCTTGAGACTTACAAAAAGGATGTAATAAGGAAGCAAGTAACATAATATGCACTTCATTGTTCTACTAACAGAAACTCATGAGATGTTTAGAAAGTTACATATGCTTTCTCAAGCAAACGTAAGTGCTTTGGGAAGGAGAAGTCTTAGCTGTCTTATAGCATATTGATTACAGTACCAATAGGACTGATGATCTGGAAGATTACCTATCAGTTAGGACTATCTGTTTTCCCTTTTGGATGACCTGAAACGCCTAGAAATAGAGAGTTAAAGTTACCTTGCTGAAGAGTATGGACATGAAGAAGAGATCTAGCAGCATGGTCTCAGTAAAACTTTTGTAATCAAAAGTAAAGAAGAGCACTGTGAAAATAACAGTGACATACTGGCACGTTGGGCTACTGAATGATGAACGCAGTAACTTCAAGCCAGCTATTGTGATCATTAAAGCACCCAACCTGTATAAGAAATTCACACAAAACAGTTACTTATCTGCTGTCTGAAAGGGGTTTAAAGACCACCTAAATTGTTGCTGTCATGCAATGCCAATCTCTTCAAACTCAAGGTTTAGATTTGGGTTTGTTTTTGGAGTTTTGGGGGTGGTTTGGTTTGGGGTTGTTTGTTTTCTTTTTTTTAAAAGACAACTTCAGATTTTTTTTTTTTTAAAGGTTACTATCCAAGTCTTTCTATCAGTATTCTCAAGCCAATCAATGTTCAAGGATTAACATTATTTGTAAGAGTCTCACAAAAAAAAGAAAAGGTGAAATATCAGAGGTGAAATACCCTTTTACTCTGAACAGAAACCTGGTCTTTAATTTAGGTTATGAATATAAGAGAGATGCAAAAATGCTAGAAGTGCTCTAGATTAATCAGCAAAATGATGTTAATGAACACTGGATTATCATTACTTTCTGCATGACTATACTGCTCTATCTTATATTGGGGGAACCACAACTTAATGATAAACTTACAGTGATATTCTTTTTTCAGAGATAGTAACTGACAGATCAAACAGTTATAAAAATAATGTTAAAGTAATGTAATGGCAATATTCCTCCCAAAGGTCTTGTAGTGACATAAGTAATAAACCCAAAGCAAGAACTTCCTAGCTAGAGGGATTATTAAACTTAACCAAAAAAACCAAAACCAAAAAACCCCAAAAAACTCATACCCAAAAAATCCACCACCACCACCAAATACATATTCCATTTTGTTTCAAGATTTATTTTCCCTATAACACTTCTGTTTTAAATCAATAGAACTTCAAATCCAAAAAAGCAACCTAGTCGCTGTTCTTTGAGGCAAAAAAATGCAGGGCCTATTATTGAACACTCATTTGCTGAGACAGTCAGACACACTGCTCAAGGGATTATAACTAAGGCTCAATTTAAGAGGCAGTGTGCAATTCCATCTGGATACGGATTATACTTAGGGGCTGGAAGGCCTGGGGAATTCCTTGACAAGAGCAGAAAGCTGTAGAGGGGCTGCAAGCTGGCACACCAACTCAGGGAACGTTACACAAGTCTTAAGTTTACACCTGATAAAATACCAGAACGTATTGTCGCTATCTTGAACTTGCAGTCCAGATAATCATATCGTAGACTCTGAAGATCAACAAGGAAATTCAGATATCACACTACTAGATAATTCTGCAACCTGCCATCTTTATAGTATATGCTATGAATTGAATGATTTATCTTTGTGTGGGTTCCTAGTTTAATACTGTAATAGTCCATTCAGTTTAAGTCAGCAAGGTGACTTGGTTCTAGAAGAGCTTTCAATTAAAGAAAAACTTTATTTATTCCTTGCCTTAGTTTTAAGGCAATAGCATTAACTGTCTTCCCATTGAGGCCAGAACTCACTATTTCATTTCCCACCACAGCAGACATACTCAGATTACTTGATAGCCTTTTCTACTTACTCAGTATCCAGTTTCTTTGGACTAGCAATATTCTTAGCGCTGCTACTAAGCTCATTGAGGACTATCAATGGATAGATAACATTCTTCTCTACAAAAAGGAGCCAAATGTGAAGTTTCTCAAACCACATAACATGTGCAGCATCTATCAAGAGATGTATTAAAAAGAAGAAGTGAGATTGCACTGTCAAATCAAACTCGGCTAACAGAATAAAGGTTCTTGATCCAAGTAGTTTGTGGAGCCAAACACTAACCGTATTCTCATACTGGACTTTCATAGTTTTATCTAACCAAAATAAAGAGAAGGTCCTTCTAAGCTGCTGTCGGTAGAATCAGTAGAGTTTTTGCACTGTTACACATCTATACAAAATGTATTACAATATAACAGTTTGCAAGCTACTTGCTTACTGCACATGGCAGGAAACAAACTGGGTTGCCACCTCTTCAATAATTTCAACATCGATACTGATGAAGCTGTATGACATTACGCATTTTATCTCATGCAAAAGGATATTTTCCAACTATATTCAAACCAAAACCATTCTGGCTTACAACTCTACAATACAGAAGAGCATATGTAACCTGCCAACACAAATGTCTGAGACTTAAGAACTTCTTTAAAACTTCTACAATAATTGCAGAATATATAACAGGATTGCTATGTTTTGAATTAATGCAAATGAAGATAATGAGAAAATTTCTTCTACAAGGCGGTACAAATATAGGCTGGAAGAGCCTGTGTCAAAAGTTATGTTTAACACTGCCGCATACATAAAGGGTTAAAGATATATTTGAAAGAGGCTAGAAAAAGGCCCACCCCTCTTCATTGCTACGAATGACTGCACATGCCTAGATGAGCCCCAGCAAAAACTGAAGTTCCTTTTCTACAGCAGAAGCCATAAGGACAACTAGTCATTGACATGGCATGAATTTTCTTTAAGTTACAGGAACCAAACTGGGAGATGCTACAAACTTGTATTTAACATTACTGGGTATGACTTTCATCTTTCCTGAAAACACTGCTACTACATATGGAAATACTGAAGTCGGGTATCAGCAAAAGGGCACCAACCGTAGCATCTCTAGTTTCGTAGATTAAAAATCTAAGGCATACAATTGCACTTTTCACTTCTTCCTCCAAATAGAGTTGGCGATAGTATTACAATTACTATTCATATTTATCCATCTTTACACCCAATCACTGAAAAAAGCCCACAATTTAGAAATCAGTGAAAAGACCACACCGCATAGCTGCTACAAAGGTAGGAAGTTTGTGAATCAATTCTGATAATTCTCTGTTCCTGAAAGCAGCAGAACGCTTACTTTCTTTTCATTACTGTCTTACCTTGAAAACTAACTGAAGAGGAAAAAACAAAATAGCTTCAGTTGTTTCTAAGCCATTTTTGATAGAAATTTCTTAACTCTGCTGTTAACAACAAAAATGTTGCAACAGTGGAGACCCCACAATCTACTGCTACATTTATCCATACTGGAAAAATGATCAGCAGTGTAACTAACTTGGTATTTTCCACAGCCTCCAGGGAAAGATTTCATGAAAACATAGACTTTAACACAAGGTGCAAGTGCGTGTCTATGCAGATCAACTAGCAAGACTGGTCCCCTAGTGTGTTTTCCACTAGTAGGCCACTTGCACTACTTTCTGTTGTTAAACATGTCAACAATACCATTAAGAATCAAATCCATGCCAAGATGAAACCTCCAACAGCATTCACCATACCTAATCCTCTACAACATTTGAAAACTTACTATCTTGAAGAAATACCTAGTGAAACACACTACCTTTATAAAAAAATTAAGGCAATCATTAGCACAAACTTTGCAACTTAAGATTTTGAAGACTGTGCTTTAATGGAACTGCTGTGAGATAATGTTAGCACATGTAATATATTACCATCATCAGTTAAGAGATACATAAAATGTCATGGAATCAAAGCATGAGGAACTGAGAAACCAAGACATTTCTAGATTAGATGTCATTAAATACTCCAGTGGTGAGAGTAATAAAGAAAAGAGGTTAAGTGTACCAATTGGCAACACAAGCTGGTCAGCAACTACAGCAAGTTCAAAAAAGTGTCATGGATGATACTTACTTCGGACTTCAAACTGATAGTATTCCTTGGTTTTCAGCAGCGGGTGAGAAAAACAATGCCAAGGAAGTTGCTTTCGGAGTTGAGGCAGAACATAATGGGTCACAAAGCCTACCGTACCCACCAATGCATAGAGAACATAACTTAAAATAGGCTAAAAAGAAAAAAATGAAGAAATTAAGGTTTGTGTTTTATAAACAAATTCATACACTAATAATGTAATACCTTTTCCACCATCTAGGCAGGTGCTCCTGTAATAGTAAGCTGGGAATGTATTTCTTCATGAGAAGCTGTACTAACAACTTTAAAATCAAACAAGAAATGCCTGTGAGAGAATAAACCATCTATTTCTAACAAATTTTCACTAAGTTGAGAAGTGTTTTAAAGTAAAAATAGTACACCAATCTTCCTTCATAGTCCATTGCTTCTGACCCATCTGCATTTCATTTTATAAATGATAAAGCTATTATTCTCTAAAGGCTGAACCCAATTTAAATTTTCATCTGCTGGATAAAAGGATGTATAAAGCATAAGGAAAAACAAATCATTCGTCTTGTATTCTCTTGAGAAGGTGAATAAGAAGCCTCCCACCAAGACCAAACTTTCACATAAATCACAAAATACTACTATATTAACATGGTATGAAGACTGGATTTCACAGTAATGCTTTCTATACATTAAAATTTTCTCTACATTTCTAGATATGTCCTAGCAAAAATAGGATTGCATTACCTTGTTATAAGCTCTTGATTCAGAAATTCTGTGAAGCCTAAGCCTATTCAGCTATACAACTTGGCATATAGCCAAGTTTCTCAAACATGGGAGAAAGCAACATTCGAGAGGAGCGCTGAAGTCCAGCCATACAACAGAAGAGATATTTTTCTTAGAAAAAACTAGTACACCTGCTTAAGTAGGACACTTCACCTGAAAACCTGAAGCTACCTAAATGCACGTGCTTTTTAAAATTAGTTTCTTGCTTTAACTGTAGGCAGCAGTGGGAAGGTAAAATCCTTCTAAAATACATGCAAGAAACTTTCATTTGCCTGACATAAGGCTGTTCATAAACTAACCAATGGTTGCATTACAGGAATACGAAAATAAAAAATTCAGTAACTGCAACTCTTTAGGCAAATGTCTCTACTTAAAGAAATTCCAGCACAGGATCTGGTCCCATGTCATCATCATCAAGTAGGAATCATATATACACATTAGAAGTATCCAAAGCAGTAATAGTAGCTAGACTGACAAGTGAAAAACTTGAAACTCAAACACCCTTTGAAGGTCTGTATAAATAACCATTCCAGTAAAGGGGTACTCCCCTATACTATAGTCTACGAACAGCCATGTTAGCATGCAATTGCTGAGTCAAGGTTCAGCCCCTCAATCTTTAAAAATCAAACCTTTTAAATTTTCTTTTTTTTAAAGTTTCATTTTTCCTTACTCCAAAATGATCCTGACACTATTTAACTGAGATAGATGAAGCAAAAGAGGGCATTTTGTGTCAGAGACTAAAATAAAAATCCAGAATGTAAGAAGAAACTAGAAAAGAGCAGGGGAAGAAGATTTTTGGAGCACATAAAACTGGAACGTGAAGATCTTCAGTCATGTACTTGTCACACTATATATTTAAAGACCATCTAAAACCAGTCAGGAGACCCGGTGCACTACCAGAATAAGTGTTAGACAGACACAGATAAGAATATCACATTAGAGTATTTGTATATAGAAGACAAATGGCAGACATGATGGAACACCTTACCTGTAAAACTGTAAATACTGTACTGACGTGAATTGCAAAATAGAGTACACCAATGACTATACACACAATCAGGTCAGACTGCAGTCGTTCACTCTGGGGAGTCAAAACAAAATAATTTTAGAAAATACCAGCTTTGGTTGTCTTCTTCAGATTCTTAATGCTTATCAGCAGTAACACTGAAACTGATTAAAGATTTTCAAATTATGCAAGTGTTAATTACTTCCACTGAAGTTATCAGAAATTTCACAAGATAAATCTTACGGCTAAGAGTATTAGTTCAAATGAGTTAAGTAGAAAGATGCATACCCAAACTGGGGCAGGTGAAATTAATATACCCAATATATACTCTCTCTCATTCTGGACTGTTAGGGGTTATAAGGACACCCCTACAGCACTGATGAAACAGCTGGAAGGGCTAACCAAACTTCCCATTTATGATCAAAGAATTGCTTAGACTATGGGACAATTAAGACCTCTGGAAGACAGCTGCCTAGCCAGAGCTAAGGACCAGGTGGAACAACTAGGCTCTTTAACCCTTTTTCCCCCCTCCTTTGCAGAAGGGTAAAGGATAGCTTTGGAATGACCCTGAGGAATGAGTATGAATTTTCTGTTACCCCTAAAAAATGAAGACAAGCTGTTGATAACAGGCAAAAAATAACAAAACGAGTAATGCTAGACTCAGTCACAAGGGGGCAATATGTGCTTAGGGCCATTACAACTCCGAGTCTCCAAGTTTAGACTTGTTCCCACTCTGTAAATACAGTATTATTTTCAGCCCAGAAAAAACATTAAAAGATTAACTACTCCAAAATCGGCCAAATAATTACACACAGCAATTATTGCTGCAAGGTTTTAACTTCTTGGGATACGTTTATTTTTTTTTTAAATCAATAAGTCCAGATTTAAAAAAACACTGAAAGAAAGACTGTATCATAATCCTCAACAGCCCTACCCCCTTGGTGACTAACAACACAGTTTGAGAGCTAAAGAGGAGCTTGCAGCTCCTACGGTCATTCTTCCCTGTTAAGCTTTAAAACAATTGCAGTTTCTCTGCTCTAAATATTTACTTGTAGTTTCCACACACTGCACCTTGTCACAGTTGTGCCTACTACACTAGGAGAAACCCATCTATACTGTTATTCCCCTGCAGCCAAGCCCTACATAAGGTTAAATGAACGTCCAACGTTCTTTTGTACAAGTTAAACATACTAAGGTACTTAAGTCTTTTACTTACTGCTCCACTGCGTGAAAAAGAATAATGTTTAAATATTACTACTTTCATGAGTATTTAGAGTGAATTTGTACCAAAAATTCAAGGTATGTGCTGAAGTCAATGGAACAGGTTACATCTGCTGTTTAAAAAAAAAAAGGCAACACAGCCCACAACACTTTCCACTATTTTTATTTTCTGCTTCTGGAACAGCATGCACAAAGCTCTTGCTCACAATTACTAGAAATACTGAGTTAATATAGTTTTGCCACCATTAACTCTTTCCCACTAACCTCTGCACAAAAGCAAGTTATCATTTATTATTATCATATGAGCTAGAAGAAAATCCTCAGTGATACTTCACTGAATTCACACTAGGTAATTCCAGTTCTCTCACATGCCTCCTTTTAAACAACTTAAATTGTAATATAAGCATTATACTCTTCATATAGTAAACTGGTTCATCTGCAGATTTAAAGGAAATGCTCTGATATCCATTCTAATCAACACCATGATAATTAACAAGTGTGTGAGCTAAGTAAGATCCAGACCAACGCTACAGAAACCAACATAAAGTAAATGCTAGATTGAATTAAAAAAAAATAAAATAAAATTAAAAAGCCTACTTACCACAGAATTTCTAAGCTTTTCAGGTAAAGGATCTTTTACTTCAGACAGAGGATCCTCGGGGTTTTTGTCTTCAGAATTAGGAAAAAATTTTGATTGCACTAAAGAGCTTGAAGACAGACAAAAAAGAACACTCTGAAAAGCATGTATTATTCTATGTGGTTTTAGAAGAATAACGAAGTCAAAAGTTCTATTACAAGTTGATTACAAGAAAAAATAGTCCTGGCATGTTAATGCTTTCACATGGCTGAGCAAATTAACAAAGATGAGTTCTCAACTTTTTAAAATAATTAGTTCTCTGGTTGCACACAATGACCACCATTAAAAACAAGTAGCCAGATGTTGTTCAAACAGCAGTTTCTCCAGTTCCAACAGGAGTAACTGAACAAATACTGAATTTTAAGTGGAGTTCTCAGTATTCATGAAACAAAACTTTAGTTCATAAATAACTGAACAGAAATGTAACTTGGTGCAAAGTTCAGAAGCGGTCTATTTGTCAACACCAATTAGAAAACCAAGAATTCCTTGGTTTAATTCAAACTTCAACAGCAACAACAACAAAAAATCTATACTACTGTGATTAATTCATGAATTAGCCATGCTGACCAAACTACTAAATTCTTAGCAGACCTTCCTGGTACTAAAGCCCAAAAAACTTATCCCTAAGCTTTTAGAAGACCATATGCAGCGCTACTAGCCATACCTAAGCGTCTCACAACCCCTCAATGTGATTGTTCTTACAATACCCTATGTGGTACAGAAATATGTATTATTTCATTCTATGGACAGGAAGCTCACTACAGAATGAGCCCTAGATCTTCAAAGACAATTACATATTGCAGTGTATTGCAATGCTTAACTGTGCCACAACTGGCTAAACAGGTGAATCTGCAGGTCAAACATAAGCATCCAGGCTATAGTACTTGGAAAGAACAAAAGAACAGGTATCTAGGGACAAGGACCTCATACCAACTGGGTAAAGTCACCTGAACTAAGAGTAACAGGACAAGGTTTAGTTGTCAACCCAAAGGTAAGAATTTTCTTTCTGTGTGAACACTCACGAACCATTAATCTCCCTGTTCACAGAAGGGGCCCCTCACTATCTACCCCAGACTACTGCTCATCAAATCCATTCAACATTATGCCTAAATTTAAATCCAAGTTCAAGCTCTATCTAACCCAGGTATGTGATTGAGCCTCTATTGGCTATTCTGTGGGAGGTGTTTCTCCTACTGGAACTATTTTGTTTTACACACATAATTATTAACTGAATCAGAAATACTCTCATCATCAGATCAATACTCCAACTCAGAATAGCAACACGAATGCACGTTTCCCCGTGCTAGACAGGAATGCTCATCATCAAAACAGATCCTTATTGTTTTGCATCAAAGATGAAATTATTTGAACAAGTGCTTTAAGCGTACATTCAAGATAAGAACACAGTAACAAATTAAGTGAGGGAAACAGTTCAAAAAATCCACATGGGGACTTCAGCTTAAACTAGTGCTTTGAGCACCTCTTTAAATACAGAATGGGTACAGGTTGTTCAGCACAAACACACCAGCAGAAAGATGGCACCTGACCGGCATTTTGGAGAACATCAGCAGGCAGTTAAATCAGATTTTGGCATGTAAGTGATTTACCAGAAGTCACAAAGAAAGGCTGTCATTAGAGGAGGAACTAGGTGCAAAATCTGAGAATTTCTCTCTAACTACTGAACCAGTATCATACTATTTTTTATAATGTTGGTGATTACCAGTTCAAACAGTACTACTATCTAACATTATAAATAGCGTTCCCTTGCAACTTGCTTCTTCCTTGGGGAAGGGACACAAACTGAGTCACTTACAAAAGTACAGAAGGGTCACTACTTTGTCTGCTGAGATGATACGATATTGCCACTAACAAACCACAAAATATGGAGAAGAGAACTGGAATATGCTGCCCATCCCAAGAATCCTAGAGACAGAAATGAAGTGTTAATAAAAAGGAGACAAAGTATATAACACTTATCTGACATACAAGAATTATGTATATCATAATAAGAGAATGGAAAAATTAACTACAATTCCACAAAAATGAAACAGGACTTTTAGTACAAAATATTGTTCAATATTTACAATGTCTAACTATAGATCAGAAACTCTAACATAGTGTACATCCCTTAAGCCTACACCATCTTAATCATTAAATAGTCATCAGTTTTCATAACCCTTATGAAGAATTTCCTGCATTCCTTGAGACCACAGGTTCTGAGAGTTGTGTTTAGTCACTTCTTAATTTTGAAAGTTACATATGTTTTTACTCAGATTTATTTTTTTCTAATGTGCTGAATTCAGATTAAACCAGTGGTTTTATTTTTGTTTTCATGATCTGTACTGGATTTGCAAAGATGAGACAGTGATTCTTTGCTAAAGCTTGTTTATCTTGAACAGATGTGTTTACAAAAGACTAATGAGACAAATGCACAGAAAGCTAATGATGTTCTGCGGGTGATAGCATCATGGGAGTACCTCCTCTAGCAACTTTTTACTCTCTGTGACAGAGTGGAAAAAAGCCAGTCAACTTTGAGTTGGAAGGCGCACATGCTACAATTAATCACGAACTGAGAGCATTTGATTATTGACACATACCTGAAACCAACAGACAGAACCAACACCACACTCTTTTCAAACAGAATGGCATTTCCAGCAAGGAAAAGCTGTTGGTTTTGGGCTTCCCCCCTCCCTTTGCATGCTAACTATACCTTTTAGATAGGCACACATCTTCACTTTGAGACTACAAACTATTTCCTGGTTTCTTTTCAAGTAAAGATTAATTTGAAAAGACTATTTCTGGTTTGCAACACTGGAAAAAATACTCACATGAGCCATTTTGAGGGCTTAACAAACCAATACATGAAGACTATGCTAGAAATAAGCCACTTACATGATTTTTTTTTTTTCCCACCAAGAACCAATGTAGAATGGAACTGATGGTAAATGTCATGTGTTTTTGGCCAAAAAAATAGCCTGTTAATACATGCACAAATCATACACCTTTTAAAAGCAAAAAATCTGCTTTGTTCCTGCATTGCATCTCCTTTATTGACATCACAGCTGAGCAAGTATAAAACCCTACCAAATCAGACCAATATTTCTAATTCACTTTCTGCATATTTAAGTATCTAAGATACAAGGAAGCAGAGAACAAAACCCAAAACATTAGTGTATGCTGTGTCTAAAATTCTGCTCACCTTCAGGGCACCATAGCACAGTCCATACAACAATGCTACTGCCACAATACTACAGATAAAACTGTAAAGTGCTGCAAGCAGGCTTGTGGTAGCTGAATATCATAGAAAAGAAAGAAAAATTAAAACAGTATTATGTAATTAGGTTAGAATACAAAATACTTCAGATTGTTTAAGAAATATATCAGCCCCCTAGTTGCAACACCCCTCTGACATAGAAAAAAAACCCAGCCCACAGCAACTACTTCTATTTTCCCGTACAAATGATTTTTTTAAAGAGCAATTTATGTGGCTTTATTTGCCTCCTCATTTATTCAGCAGCATTACCATGGGAATGGTTAACAACCGCAACAGAAACCAGTTGAGGAAGAGAGTATACTTCTTGACTTACTAGGACAGTAATTCTATTTCTCAGTAATCAATCAGAAGACATTTAGCCTTTTTAAAAATACAATTAGTATTCTATGTTTAGAGGGTAGGAATACAAATAGTGTAATTACTAAATTTTTTTAACTAGCCTACTAATCCGATGGCTGCTCCTCATGTAATGCTTTTGCCACTGACATAAAACACTCACCATTGCCACCAAAGACATGAATATCCAGCTGTTCACAGAGATACATCACAAATGTATTCACCTGAGGCAGGAGACCAATGAAGAATACTATAGGGAAACATAGTGTAAACACTACGGAGGAAACAAAATAGTTGAAAAAGTGGTGAATATGAAAAATATAGCTTGGTAATGTACTCTTCAGTTTAAGTTCTAGGGTATCACACACACCATTTAACTCAACATCACTGAAGTATTTCTACTATTATTTCTACGGAAAACATCCATTATGTACATCTCTACTTCAGTGACTCTGACCTGACTAAATATAGAGGTTACATAGACCAATGGTCAGAAGATTTCTTGTACTTCTGTTCTAATCACTGTAGAAATGGACACAAGCCAATTCAGGCTTTCCATTTTTATTTAGCAGAGATCAGCCAAGAGTGTTTACAGATTAGAAGATTTGTAAGTTTTCACTCATTTTAAGTGAGGCTTATCTGAGCCTAACTGCCTGTCTGGAGTTACAGGAGCAAGCTAACACCAGCCACGCTGACGTAAGAGAGGCCAAGCATTTCACCTCTGGGTTTTCTGCCACTAACAACATCTGAAAATTTTACTCATTTTCCCACACCACTTCTCAGAAGTTCTGATCCTAAATTACTGGGTTTTGTTTTAAATGAAAATGGGTAACTGTATGAACCATCAAAACCTCTGCAAATTCCAGGACTTAAGAATGCAAAGATAAATGAATGCCACTTCATTTTAACACAGAGAATAGTATGTCCCAACCTGTATATATAATCTACTTTCCATCTTAAGGAATAAAAGATGAAGAAATAACAATCTTTTACACAACTGTTAAGTAGTTCAGATATAATTCACAAGCAGCAGCATATCGTAAGTTCTAGGTTCTGAGGGACAGAAAGATCAAACCATGAAAGTAACCCTAGCAGACAAAATCTGACAGTTTAGGGAGGATTTTCTATGACCTTCTTGACTTGTAGCTTCAGTGACCAAAAGAAGAAACTAATTTTAAAGTATCCTGTAAAGAATCACAAGTCTCAATTTTAAGTTTCTAACTTTATATCCACAGAATGGTTGGATACTAAAGGGTATCACATTAGAAATATCTACAGCAAGACAGGTACTGAGAATCTGATTTTTTTTTTTAATTTTTTTTTCCTACTCCTTGGTAAAGTTAAATAACTAAATGTTGTTTAAAACCATGTAGGTCCCAGGCCTGGGAAAAACATCGAGTTCTGCATCTTTTTACTGATACAAAATAGGAAATATAAGACTAAGGACCAGCTATTCAGGACCTGAAGAAAATATTTTTCAAAATTCTCAAGTCAAACCTTTATCTCAAATCATTACTCAAGGAAGCCTACATAGGAGGCAAACAATAAAGTGTTCTCTCACTGACAGGTTAAAAAGTTGTTTTGTGAAGGCCTGTAAGTTGAACTGTCTTGGGTCTGTTGAAAACAAAATTACAAAATAGGTCTGGGAATACACAATTTACAAAAAATAGTCCAGCAAAAAGCCAACATTTCTGATGGCTTTTGAAGTCCATAACAGAACTGCTCTCTGATGGGGACCCCCTAGGTGAAAACAGAAAATTGTTATAAACGTGGGTCAGATTTAGACCAATTAATCAAGTCCAATATGTAGGAGACAAAAAAAAAAAAAAAAAAAAAAAAATTTATACCAGTCTTCACTTGTCTGTTGACAAGGACACAGCAATTATGTTATCTAAACATGAAGTTTGCCTTGCCCTGCACCTGTGTTGTTCTAGTAGCTATGCCTGGGAATGGGAAAAAAGGCAGCTGAGTTTTTGACTTTGTGCTAACAAAGTATGTTTGCTAGCAGCCAGCTTGCTTTGCGATACACACAAAGCTTTTTGGAACAGTGCTTCAGCAACATTAAGAGTTACTCCAAAGGCAAGGGGGGGTGGGGGATGGTGGTTTAGGTTTTTATTTCATTGGGTTTGGGGTTGGTTGTTTTTTTGTTTTCTTTTCTTTTTTTTTTTTTTTTTTTTTAAATAAGAAGTGAGAGCTGTTCTGGCAATCTGATTTTTTTATTGGTAGAACCACTAAGAAATATAAACCACATAAGCTGGTGCAAGATACCCAAGAAGAACACAAACATAAGGATCAAAAAGCATTCAGAACTCTTGAACTAAGAGGTTTTAAAAGTAAATCCCAAAATGGACACTGCCTGGGGAAGATGCCAGCACATCCTTAATCTTAAGTACTTTTAAAAAGTTGGTCACTTTCACAATACAACACACCACCTACATACACACCTATGTATTACCTTATGGGGATATGGGTATACATTATGGCAATGACTCAAAGTGACAGGAAAAGGAAGAAAAGACTTCTGAAATTGACAGAGCATAAACAACGGGAAATGAAGCTAGTTTTACATCTTGAATTAGTCAAAAGTATCTGCTGTCTTAAGTTCTTTTTCCATCACAGATACAGAATGAAGTATGCCAGTGCATTAATAGATCCACAGAATCTGTAAAAAAGCACCTTTGGAAACACCTGGACAATATTCTGTTCATAAATAAGTGGCTTAGACCTCTCCCTCTGGACATTTAAATTTAAATACAGATTTACTAGCAGAAAGTCAAAGGGGGAAACAGTATGAGGTATGAAATTCAGGATGTTCCTAAAATCAAGTAATAAAAACTAATTCCCAAAATGCATGAGTCAGTAATTCTTCTTAATCAATTAAAAGTCAAAAATAAAACAAAATTTAAAAAGAAAAAAGAAAAAAAAAAAGAAGACTCAAAACCAAGACCAAAATTTTAATTTTTCTTGGACAGAAGACTGTCCAAGAACTGGAGGCATGCAGTCATAACATTTAACTGCTGTAGTCTTTCATGCACAGATATTTTGGTGCAACTGAAGAGCAAGTGTGTTCAATTTAGATGAACTCTTACAGATTTTATTCCCCCTCCAAAGAGGTGATCCAGAGAGTATCACCCAAATAACTTTGTTCCATTAGAGAATATGCACAAAGATAAGATGGTCTTCAAATGTTTACATTCTCTCTCTCCTTTCTATGGGCTCTGCCTGATACTACATAGCTGTTACTATTTTCAATAAATTTTGTAAGTAAACAGGTGAAAGGTTTGTTGGTTTGGGTTTTTTTTTGGTTGTTGTTTCTTTTTGGGTTGGGGTTTTTGTTTGTGGTTTTTTGGGGGTTTTTGTTGTTTGTTTGTTTGGGGTTCTTTTGGGGGGTGGAGGGGTGGTGTTAAATGCCAGCAGTATTCTGAATGCACTCTGCTGCTCAAAATACAAGGAAAGTACCTCATACAGCCCAAAATTATACTTTTGGTATTGATGATAGGCCTGTTCTGAGAAGAGACACATTAAATAAGATTTGTCTATAATGTTTTTTAAAATTGTGCCTGTACTGTTCTACCTGATTGCACAAATAACCTGATTTAAGAGAACTCCTACTCATTTGCCACAAGCCCCTCTAGAGACTATGAAAGAGTCCAAATCAAAACATTTCTTTAATTACTGAGCAGCTAGGTCCAAGCACAGGGTAGCATATCCAGGTCCAAGTTAAGAAGAACGAACAGAAGGTTCAGGGATGAGGACTAAGATACTAGTCAATTAAAAAGCTAAAAAAAAAAATTTTTTTTTTTCCTATGACACCACATTAGTTGACATCTCTGCAGTTTGTTACAGCAAAGCAATAGAAGGGGGGGAATTTTCCCATAAACTTCAACAAAGCTAAAACTACTCTTTCCAAAGGGAACTAAATGAACTGCATTTAGAAGGTGATAATGCAACAGTGTCATAAGATGCAGAATGGAAGGGGGGCAGGGGGGGAGACTTGTACTGTGGTGAAGTAAACAATTCAAATAATGAAAAAGCCACTCACCTATAACTAAGTCCCTGGCTGACAGCAGCAGCAATGGGTTGGTGAAAGCCATTCCATACAACCTGAATCTTGTTGTAGATATGTTTCTGCTGCCATAATCCAACAGCCAAATAAGACCACAACATAAACAGAAATATACAGGCCTACTATAGGCTATGATACGATTATGACCCTGTTTAAAACAAACAAACAAAAACACATTTGTTTCATTATTAGCAGAAAAAGTAATTGTTACTCTTTTGTTACAGATAATTTCAGAGCCAAAAATCAATCATTGTTCATCAGCTAATGTACTGTAACCTCAGCACATCCTTAAGTTTTGTTCATAAAATCCTTAATGTGTTGCCTTGCAGTGATATAAGTCCTTTTTTTTTGTGGCTTAGATATAATGAGGACACAACAGTTAGATTAAGTTAGACTAAGCTATAGTTACCCTTATTCTCCGCTAAGTTTTAAAGTATGTTTCTTGCAATACTAAGTGCCAGAGAAACTCTGACTAGGCTTCATAAGCAAGAGAAAAATATATTAATTTTTAAGAAAAAGCAATTACAATTTATTACTCAGATACTGCTCCTGCTGGGGAGGGGAATTATATATATCAGTATTTGTGTGTTCATTAGAACATACAACTTATTACCTAAAATAACATGAATGACTTGCTGCGGAGGAATAATGCTTTTTCATCTCTTATTTAGGACATAACAATATTTTGTCTTGGCAATCTAGCAGACGCACAATAAAATATAAAAATATTGTGCAACACTAGCACATTAACATTTCCATGCTCAGATGTTAATGCTCACTAGAGCATTGCATACTAAGCTTAACAGAGTGAAAAAATAAGGCTGTGTGCACACTAGGACAACTGAATGATGTACAAGACCAGAATAGAACATCAAAGCTGTGTCAGTTCATACCAGCACAGCAAATTACAACATTAAGAATACTTCTTAGTATAATTGCTTGAATACTAAAGATTCATCAAAAAACCTATCATGATATGGCTCTACAGCAAAAGCTATGCTTAAAACAGGAAGGACACGATTTGCTAAACACAAACAAAGGGGGGGTTGGGGTGGGGTGTGGGGAAATAGTATCAGTTCCCTTCTCACACACTAAGACAACATAAGCCTCTTGTGCCTTATGAGAAGGTACGCAAGAGAAATGCCGAACAGATCAAACCAAAACGATCAATTCTCTGTGGAAGCTCTACATCTGCAGGGTTAGTACAGTGGCACATGCCCATGACTTACGTGTCGAGGGGAAGAAGAATCTGGCTGAACGCTCTGAAACCAAAATGGAAAGAGGAAAGTTACCCAATCTAGAGGTAAGTGTGTTTACCTCCCCACACACACGCTTTCTTCTTTTAATGATCTCTACAATTAATTTTACAACTGTCAAGCCACTCTACAGCCTTTAAATAGCACAATGTATTAAACCATAAAATTTGTTCAAAGAGTGTATGTCTATAGCCGAAGTTTAAGAAAAAAAACCACACACCTCATTTTTAGACCTTTTTTAAACACAAAAGGTGTTATGCATTTTAATTTTAAATCTTATTTCCACCCTAGTAGTCTAATCATAAGGAAATAAACAATCATTCTTAAATTACAAAAATACCATTAACAATTGTCTAATAAAAACTAAGATTCTGATTAAAATATGCGTATCTGTAATTGCTTAATATGAATGCATTGAGGTGTATCCACAAAACCAAACCAAAACCAAAAAAAAAAAAAAAAACCAAAAAAACCCCCACCACCCCAAACCAAAACACAATAAAACTTCAAGTTTAGTTTGTAGGCTGCTTTCAACCAGTAAGAATGTGCTCCTCTTTGAGAAAACAAAAAGTGCATGAGAACAACAAATAAAGAGTTGTTTAACAAACACATGCAGAACCATTCTAGTGAAGTGACCTTGTATGACCACCTATCAAACTTTCCATGAAGCTGACGTTTACTCATTTATTTTTAATGCAGGTTTTTTCCTTAAAGCTCTAACTAACTTGCAACACCCAACCAAAGTTATTTCTATTGTTTATAGAAAGTCAAGATAGAAATTAAAATACCTTCAACAGCGAGTACTGACAACTGGCTATTACCAGGCAGAACTGGAAGACCCAAATATCCTTGAAAAAGCCCTCTATAAGAAGTACAGAGCCCAGAAATGCAACTAGAATAGCTAGGATGACAGCTAACACGTTTTCAAGGATCTCACGATTCCTGTATTAGAGGGAGAGAAAAAAAAAAAAAAAAAAAAAAAGAGATAGAATTAAAAGCTAACTATGTTTAGAAAAAGCTGCAAGGGAACAGTTAGGGTCAGAAGTTAACAAGAGTTATGCTGCTGGTAGCAAAGTAGTTAAGAATAGATTTGAAATTGCATAGACTATACTAGCACACTGTCTTTTAGCAAAGCTAAGAGCCACCGGGATTTTAATGATAGCTGAAAGCAATTAGTATCTTATGGAATTGACCTTTAAACAGCAGAAGATAACTTCAGAAATAATTCAAATGCTCAACTAGAAGCATAGTCTGTAACACAAATCTATATTCAAGGCCCACACGGGATGATTACAAGCCTGTGAAAAATATATGCATGATAGCTTATCTGTATATAATCTGTCATTCATGATTTTCTAATGAAGAAATTAAAAATACTCTCACACTTGGCTAAGATATGCCAAGTGGAATAAAGAGAATTCCATATGATATTGGCAGTGCTTAGGAACAGATTTAATAGTATTTCTGCTTGGGCAGAATCACTACTATATTGTTTATCTCAAGGAAGTTCATTACCAAAATTTAAATACTCTATATATTCCAAAAGCTGGTAACTGGGGGGTCACCTTCATTTTAATCCACTAGCTAAATGCAGCAGGGACAACAGGTTACAGTATTAGATGACCCTTTGGAAAAATGCTTTGAAACAGCAGATAAACTCTCTCTACTTGCTGAAATAACTTAAGCGTATACCAAGTTCTAGACCCTTTCAATTAGTTTTTTGGAGACAGTTACTTCCTAGCTTTAAAGATTAGCAACAAATCTCTCTTTCTGACCATTCAAATATGTTATTGCCCCACTCACGCAAAGTGAGGGGTTTGTTTTGGGGGTTTTTGGCAGTTTGGTGGTTTGTTCCCCCCTCCCCCCCCTTTTTAGCATTGCCAGAGAAAGAGGGACAGTAGCCTTCATTATTTTAGAAAAACTACATTTTGTATTATTCTTTCATCTTTCAGAGTACAGTAAATAAGTACAATTCTCTAAGGATAGCTTTAGCTGTATTATTCACAGTTTAGTTACCATTTTTTAATCTTTACTTTCTGAGGTCTAGTAACATACGAGGATCTCACCTATCAAATAAAGCCAGAAGAGTTAATCTATCAAAACTGATGCTAATCCAAAGCTTAGGCAGGATCCAAAAGCGATAGTACTGCTTGACTTTTTGAGCTGCTTCCTCTTGAGGTTGCATGTGGTCCTGAAGGTCAGGGCTCAGGTCAATATCTTGCTGCTCCAGCAGATCTGTATCCATGGTTAGCAGCCTGTTCAACCTGATCTGAGGAAGAGAAAGCTAAAAGAAAGTCAGTATTAACAAAAGCTCATTTTTATAGATCACTGTATTTTATTATATCACTGTATTCTACTGAAAACTGCTTTGGAAAAAAAATGCTAGAATTATTTAGTTTCACTTTTAAGAAGTTATATGTTAAACACTGCCAGTTCTGAGGCTTCTACTTACTTTTCCTGTCCTTATCATGGCAAATGCATAGCACCAGCAGCAATAATAGTTTGCATACAACACAACTGTTTGGCATTTTAGCATATGCTTTATCTCAAATGAAGTATGAACACATCTTCCAAGCACATTATCCCATTTACCCTGAAAACTTCAAATTTGAAGACAAGTAAACTGATAGGTGAACAGGAATAATGTACACTACAAGAATAATCCAATTCTGAATTTAAATAAAGTACAACACATTTCTTATAGTCAGCTAATCTGCATGCACATCCATGCCAAAAGGTTGTTTTTGCATGACAAAGCAACATATGCATGCATCAGTGGCCAAATTCAAACTCATTACATTCAGAATACACTCAGAGACAAACTAAAAAAAAAAAAGCTCTCCCTAACTAGTCAAGTACTATTTGTGACTGACTATATTTCTCACTTATTTTGTAGGTTGTCAGTCTAGAGTTCTCTTGAAATCACAGCAATGCTAACAACCGTAAAGGATATTTAAGGAGAGTACTCAGGGTAAAAGTAAAGTTACTACAGTATGTACGCGTCATCTAACCCAATTTATAAATTTCATTAACAGGCCAAGAAACATCTTAATGCACTGCCCTTTATTCTTAAACAATATCATCATTAAAATGTCATTTAATGAAAAATCTTCATAATCTTTTAAAGCAAAGAGAAAATTTAAATACTCATATCGCCTTTGAGAGTCAAAATATAGTTTGGGTTGTGTTTTTTTTGTTTGGTTTTTTTTTTTTTTTTTTTTTTTTTTTTACAATTATCTTAAAGTTTAACGTTTGATTTCTTGTTTTTGAAAATGCTTTTCATGACTCCTTAAAGCATCAGTGTACTGTAACTATGCTCAGCCAGCTTTTCCTTCCTAGAAAGATCCTAATAAAAACAACAAGCAGGAACATTCCCTTTCTAAAGGCATTTCAAAATTACACAACATACTATCTAAGATAAGCTGCATCAGAAAACAGGTGCTTTTTTGACAACTTTTTAAGCAAAGAAAGTTCCTCTAGCAGACACCAGGTTTGAAGAGCATGTTCTTGATCAAAAGCGTGGTCAGGTAAATGGAGGTCTCTTTCTCCCTCTGCCAAATGCTGAATACATATTCCATTTTCCCTCTTGATTAGGTCATTAGGTACTTCAATATACTCTACTTTGGTTTTTTAGCTTAAAAAACATGACCATTTGCACTGTTTTTATGACACGGCAATATCAGACTTCAGAATTAAGAGTACAGATATGTCTGGACTTGACAACAATATAAAAGGTTGAGATCACAAAACTAAGGAATTCTAAAGCTATTTGTAGTATGAAAGAGCGTAAGCCTCTGCCTTTTTTCCCAGTCACTCCTTGCATACGAATTAAAATTTTGTACAGCAGATTCCAACACCAGATTTTTAAATTCCTTTCAGGGAAATTACTGAAGTTTCTCTTGGTCAGAACACAAAATGTATTCCTTCTGCTGCCTGCTAATCTTAGTAACACACAGAAGGAAAACGCTGTCCAAGTTGTCCAGTCATCTCTGGAAACCTTTGCAAGGTATCTCAGAACATCCAATTTCCATGTGATTTAGAAAAATCACTATGATTTAGATCAGAGGAAGCCATTTATATTTAAATTTTAAAGTGCTATGCAGAAAGATGAATTTGTATGTATATATGAAGACACTGCAACAATAAATAAATACTTTATCTTCATTTAAACTCAGGCAAAAATCCTTCATAAGAACAAAGAACTACCATATAGGATGATTAGTTAGTGCTATAAAATTGGAAAGTCTTCTGATTTTTTGCATGCTTTAAAAATAAATAAGAAAAACTTACTAGATCATGTGGATAAAAGCGAACTGAGGTAGAACTCGATACGTGAGAGTCCGTGTCACTATAAGAACAGGGGAAAGACTTCAGATTATAAAACTACATTTTATTTCAACAGGCCATTCTAATTTTCTAGTGTCACAAATTAATTTTGACTCCTTGCAAATTTTAGCTAAAAATCTTTCTTTAAGTTTTTCCTTTGATCACATATTTTAAATACAAGTATCCACTTAGTCTTGTGTATTGCGGTAAATTCTGTAGCTATAGTAAATCAGGAGACTCTTTACCCTTACCCTTGGTATAATTTTCTCAACGCCTAGTCCCTAAATTGTCTAACAAGGATTATCATAATAGTAATTATTCCACCTGAAAAAACAAAGACATTTTATAATCTGTTAGCTACTGATGTGTAAACACGCATCACATCTCTAAAGGAGTGCACAGTCCACTGTGTGTTCACATACAGAGTTTTTGTTAATTCTATACTGTTTTTACCAACGTCCCAAAACTGCCAAAGATAGTACATACTTAACACGAGTATACTGAGTTACTTAATCTTAAACCGCTTTTGAAAAACTTAACTTTAAATAAACCTCTGGTAAGAAGAGCAAAATTACTTTGCAATTTCCATTCATTAGAGATGAAGAGAAATTTCTCTTACTGTATGAGAGTCCATATCCAACCATTGCTTTTTTCCCCAATTTTGGATAGCTTTTGGATGTTTGTTTTCTATGTAAATCACATGGCTGTAAGACTTGTATCAAATTTATGCAACTTCCCTTGAGTTCCTTGCCTTAAGATAAAAACATTCTTTGTTATCAATTTTACTTCACTGAAACTCAAGTATTCTCTAAAGCTGAGATCTGATTGTTTGGATGTGGCTAGTTTGTTCCTTCCATTAGCACATATAACTTCATAACAGCAGCCATCAGCAAAGCCATTGCATCTGGAACATGCAAGCAGTAGAGGCAAGCATTGGCAGCTTTGTGCAAGGAATACAGAACTTTTTGCCTAAGTTCAACTCTACAAAAGGCACTTGCACACTTTCACAAGAAAGATTTGAAGATGGGAGCTTTTATATTCATTACTCCATAATTCCAATAGCTATTTCACCTACACATGGTGGGAATTTGTAGCATTCAGCATGATGCAACAGCTTCAGAGCAGTTCTATGTAGTGAAGGGGGGGGTGGGGGGGACAGGGAGCGTGCACAGGAGGTTTTGGGTTGTTTTTCTTTCTTCTGCCTCCTGTCCCTTCAGAGAGAGAAAGGGCATCTTTCCAACAGCAGATGAACTTTCCAGTATGTAGCTGGCTATTTCAACTGTAAGTCAAATTTTAACCTCAGGCATGTTAACACTTCCATGTATTGTTTCATGCCATCTATGAACTTGAGAACCAATTTATCAGTTTACATTTGCTTCACAATTGGAAGTTCATTTGTAAATAAGTTAATAGCCATTACAATTAACAGCCACCCATTTTCCCAAAACCTGGGTTAAATCCTTTAAGAAAGGACTTTCTATAAGCTAATCAAAAATGCATTTGTCAGGTTCCCAGTTTGGACATTTATTGCTTAAGCTGATAGTAGTCTTCATTTTCTGACATTTATTTAAGTGGAGAAGATTATTTATGCAGTTAGTGTCATCTTCTAGTAAAAATCACTTAGGTTTCAAAAGTAAAAGTATATGGATAATATTTTATATTGATTTTTTTGTAGTCCATACTAAATAACCTTTTAAAACTGAAATCAAAGATTTTGTTGCAGTAAGACAAGAATCATCACTCTTGACTGGCCTTCACACACACCAGATGTTGGATGCTCTTCTTGCAGCTGGCTCAAAGTTCACAAGTGACATGTCGCAGCCCCCTGTCTCGTAGAGCGTAGAACTGAACTTACCTATTAAAGAAAAGGTTAAGAGCAGGTCAAAATTTCATAATGTTTCATCCCACTGGCACTAGTTTCTATTTATTAACTTACTACTGAGATCAATTTAAACATCTAAGTTTACATCAGTGTCAGAATATAAAATTGTGATTACACATTGTGTCACCAGTGCAGACAAGACATTAGCTACTCAGTCCTCTTTCATACCTTTTACATGACATATATACAGTAAACTGCAATACTGAATTAAATTTTAAGAGTTTGTATTTACAAGATGTCACCATTAACACAACTGAAGCACAATGTAAGCCCCCCTCCCATTAGAGAATAACCAGGTGAACAACTTGCAATGACCAGCTTCTTCAGTTCTTCCCCACCCCCAGTAGAACAATCAGTAAATCATTCATTATAAGCCTTTAAGAACCATGGCATTTAGCTAAGGCAGAGATTCCTCAAGTGTCCTGAATAAAATTCTTTTGAGAGGCATATGTCTATTTGAAAAGAAACACAGAGTGAAAGAAGTGGCCAGAGATGCTTCCTAAGTTATATCTCCGGAAAAACTAAAAAAGGAATGGCAGATTTATTCTACAAGCCAGAAGCAAACACTTCAGTGTAAGAACAGAAGACTGTAAACTAACTTCTCAGATAAACGATTTGGAGTTACTGGAACTCCATTAACCACAATTTCCTAAAGTTGTTATTAAAAACTTTTTGAATGAACAATATCAAGCTATTCCTACATATATAATTAACAAAAAAGTAGCCAGAGATTATAACTCAAATAATAAATTACCTTACTTACAATATGTTTTTACAGTGCCCTTCTCCCACAATAGTCTGATCAGAGAGATAAGCATTGTAATTTCCCCTGAAAGTCAGGCTCAATATACTTCAGCTCTGAATGCAGGAAGCTGATTTTGAAACTGTGATCTCATATGAAGTGTTCTGCCAACCTCTCCATCTCTTCTAGCTCAAAACCCCTTCTTTAAGCCATGATGCAAAGCATGCAATATTTTAAGATCTACTTATACAAAACAAAACAAAACAAAAAATCCCACTTCGGAGCATCTGAAGCAAAACCTGTGTACACCTCTCAGCTACACGTCTTGCAGCTCTTTCTCCTGTTGATAGAGGATAACCAGCAGTCCCAGGGGAAATACCTAACAAGATCAGAGCTTCCCTTTCCCCTTTCTTTCCCCTTTCTGTGAGAACATAACCTGCTTCTGATATAGTGGGTTTTGATTTTTTTTTTTTTTTTTAAACACACTATGATCCTGCTCCAACTTCTTTTCAGACCCACAGACAATTAAGTTCGATTTAGCAGTGTTTGAAAGTGAGAAGGTTAAAGACCTCGAACTGGATTATTAAAGCCAGTGAAACTAAGGAAAAACGTTGGTATATTGAAAATATCTTCATAAAGCTTTCTACCCTCAGAGGGGGCACTTCAGACCTACTAGACACATACCGCAGCCATGCTAAGACGAACTGTTCTGACAAGACAGTCAGCTACATAGTTGAGGAGTCACATACAGCGTGTGTCAGAGCTCAGTAATGCAACAGCTCGCTCTCAATATTTAATTACATCTGCTATAGGCATTTGTAAGGAAATACAAGTAGAAAGTTCACTTGTTAGGGGTTTTTCCTCAACAGTTAAGATTTTAATGAAGCACTTTAGTTAAATATCCTTTGTTTTTTAATGCATAGTGTAGTAAAGAGTTGTTACTGAAGTTTAAATTTTAAACTAGTGCAAGACATTAGGAATCTTCCTCCCCACAACTAATAAGTAACCTCAGTTACACAGGACTATTCCTCACCTGCATCAGTAACACAATTTTCAACACCAAACATGAAGGGATTAGATAATACACTTGAGGTTTAGTCAGGACAAAATTATGCGTGACTTAGTACTGAAAGGTCTTCCGTGCAACCAGTCCTTAAGAGACAAGCAAGTTTGGGTTACATTCTTCATGTTTTTGCACTACTGAATTGAGAGCCTGGAAATTAAAAACTTTCTGATTTTTTAAGTTAGACATTCTAGTCACAGAAATTAGAATATACTACTCGCAAGATATAACTTCCCGTTCTCCTGGGCTGAGATAATACATCAGATATATTTGCTTAAAAAGAAGTTTACTGAACTGTTACACTCATGTCAAATGTCTGAAGAGGATCTCAAACTATGAAAAAAAAATTAGCGTAAAACACTTCACATTAGAAAATATCTACAGTTCCCTCGCATCCAACCCATCTTTGAATCTGTCAAAATTTACTGCATTTGTGTTGCTGCTGTAAGTACTGCATGGCTGCGATGGGATAAAACAAACCTGGTTAATAAAGAGACGTAGCAAACAGACAAAACAATTCCAACTGTTTACACACAAACTACAAAACAGACTCAGGTTTTGCCATATTTGCAATTCACCCACCACCACCACTTATATAAACTTCCTATTCAAAGTTAGCTCTCTGTCAAAAAAGCATGGCTTCTCAATAAAACAAAGTTGCCTGTCTCTGTCATCCCCCCCCCCCCCCTTTTTTTTTTTGAGATCAAAAGGCTCTCCAGAAAAGCCTCAAATCATCCAAAGTAGAAAAGATGACAGGACTATTCAGTGCTGCACAAACCCTAAGGTGTGACTGGAGATGCTATGGCTGAACTCTGCAAGTCCTATCAATTAAATACTTTTTAAACTGTGCGAGATAACAGCGGCTTCCTCACAGCACTCTCAAACTCTAATGAAGGATCCCAATGCTCACAAGATTCAATACATATGGATATACCTAGCGTTTTTAGTTAGCCTAGTAATTTTCTCTCCCTCCCATTCCTAGCTCTCCCACAGCATTCTCTGAAATATTTTTAACAGCATCACACTGAAGAAGCTTAAGGAAGTTTTTTCGTTCTTTAAGGACTGTAGTTTTATCCAGTTGTGAACAAATGGCAGACTCAAAAGTTCATTTTTCAAATCAAGAATTACAGCCAATAGCACATTTGTCCACTAACGTGCTTGTAACTTCTCCCCCCAGCTCCGCTCAAAGGGAGAGCTGTGAGTTCTTAGCAAATTCAAGTCACCCAAACAATATTCTGTTTGGACCAGGTTACAAAAATAACAAAACCAAGTCACTTATACTCAGGCTCACAAATCCAAAATACACCTTTGTCGTGACATGAAGAGAGGAAAAGATGAATGCAATTCCTTTGAAACAAGTTTCCTTGCTTCGAAAGGCAAAAATATCTCACCACTAAGTCCAGAGACAACCACCTAACAGTTCACACTGTACAAACTGGTGTTCAACAATTACGGGAATCAATGAAAGCAACAGGCTGATGAGCTTACAGAGGTGAAACCTGGAAGACTTCAGTGGCTCAGGATCCAACTAAAATGGTGCTCTGATGGTTTCCTCAGCCAAGTTATTTTCAGCACATTTCCCAGTTTTCCATCTAATAAATATTACCTTGTTTCAAACCTCTAATAAACTAGTTCTGAAAACTGGTAACCCTTTTTGACATGTTGAAGCCTACATCATCATTAGATCATTAAGATATATTCATCAACTACTTATGACAATATTTTTAAAACCTTAGTCAGCAAAACCAACAAAGCCATCAGAATTTGAATGCTCTGTAGCAGGCAAGGAGCTATCATTTCCAAAGGTCAAAATTTTACCTTCAGCTGCAGTATGAAGGCTTACAAGTTTTCAGTTAGAACACTTCAGTGCGGTTCATTTTTTATTTCTATACAAAGTTTGTCAAAAGAGTAACTTACCTATTATGCAGAATTCCACAAACTACAACAGGGCTATTTTCAATAGGAACAATGGGAAGTATTTATTTTCTAATTGTACCTTTGAAAATACTCCCCCATACATCCCAAATAAATTAAGTCTACTTAATTATAAAAAGGTATTGAGGAACTGATTCTAAATTGTTTTTAATTTAAAAAGTGATCAGTGTGTTTATTTATATTTAGAGAAAAGTTTTGATCTTCAAGACTATCCAACTGCCTTCGTAAATGAAAATACTTCAATAAATCTGAAAGATTATCACTTGCATATAAGTGATACACTGCTATGTTGGACTTCTGGTTGTAACTGTATTGTAAAGCTCCAGATGACCAGTTCTCTCTAAGCACAAAAGCAATACTCCTCAAAAAAAAAAAATCATCATCTAGCTGAGGACAACAGGCTGTTACTTCACCCCAGTTTCAGAAACTGGGCATCTGTTCTAGTAACTCAGTACTTGGATCCCTAAGTACTTCACAAATTGTAACACCAACAGCCTTCATTGCAAGGACTGAAAAATCCCACCCATCACCTACATGTCTCAAGAATCAGGTATTAGTGAGAATAAAAGGCATCAGTACTGCCACACTGCTCTGAAGACTGTCATTCACTTAAGTCATGGTATGTGTTTTGTTGCTTTTGGGATTCATATTATATTAATACTGCCTATAATCATGGTGTTTGGTCTGCCACCTTTCCTTTCTGTCCTGAGTTCCTCCTATGATTTACTTCATGTTTACTGCTCCACATTAAGCTCCTTTTCCATCCTTTCAAGTTCCTTCCCCCTCACCCCTCACAAACAACATAAAAATTTGATAAAATTTTTCTACTTCGAACCCGGATCCCTAAAGATAATGTTTTAAAGCATCTCTTGCCTTACTCTCCGGACAATGCCCAGTTAAAGACAACTGGCTAGTTGTCTTTAGTCATCACCAGACTGGATGTAGGCTAGGTATAATACAGTAAGGTTCATTCTTCATAAAATAAGCCACCAGAATCAAGTTAACAGACTTGATCTTTAAAGTAAACAAGAAAATAAAAATTGTGTGTCTTAAGGGCTGCAGCTTGACATCAACATATAAATGGAAAGAATGTAGAAGCAGATACTGCATTGGTGCACAAAAAAAGGGGCTTTTATGTGGGGGCTTTTAAAGTAAATTAACACATGCCCTGTTTGTCTTCCAGAAGGGCTGCAATATGCTAATAGAATTTCAGAAAGAAAAGAAATTCTTATATGCATTGTACAGAGATATATAACCCCATCTACTACATTTGTCACTTATATTTCCAGTTGCTGTAAATCAGGTTTTGTTTCCCTGTCTTTTCCCCAGCCTGTATGTTTTCTGCCCTGGGCAGTCACAGCGATTTCCACAGTGACAAAGAACTGGTCATATCACCTGCATTGCTTTGATCAGCAGCAAAACAAAAGTTAAAGAAAAAACAAACTACAACCCTCCCCCAACACCAAACAAGACACAATCTGAAGTAAAGTAACAGGTTCATCTTTCACTGCAAGGTATCTTGGGACAACAGAGCAAAACTAACAGCCTTAGACTTAAGGGAAACAGAGCAGTAGTGTTACTTCATCTCTGAGGATAAAAAACCCAAACAAACAAACAAAAAAACCCACCAAAAAGACCCCCAAACCACAACCATGTACCAGTTATAAGAAAAGATACTCTCCCATCTTGTCAGGCCTGATAAAGGAATCATGCATGTGAAAGCTTGCACCATTTTGCCAACTATTTTACTCTTAACAAAAGATAGTACCACCTGTCACACAAAGCCGGCTACACAAACTAGAAAATTTGATTTTCCTGAAAATAATAAAAACAGATCTTGCCTATAATAGCTGCTTTCATGCATGGAAGGTTTCTAAAGAGATGGTCAGAGCTTCAAAGCAGTAACAAATCCCTATTATACATCAGATTTTTAACTGCACAGATCCTGGAAGTTTTGTGCCTCCCAAAGACAATGAGCTGCCCCATATAACTGTAAGCACAGTACACACAAAATTTCAGAAGAATTTACCTATATAAATTTCTGAAGACTCCAATACACACCAAGGGCAATGAATATGTCTTTTTAGAGAGCCTGAATGCAATGCTGAATTTCTCAAATGCTCCACTTTGATTTCTACTACAACATAGTAATATAAGTTCTTAAATAACTCGGACTTAACTAGATTGTGTATTAAATCTTGAATTCTATAAAACTTGATTGTATTATTTTGGGTAAGATGAACCAAATCCTTCAAATACAATAATGGTGGCTTTAAGAATAAATCTCAACATTAACCTTGGATAGATATAATCAGTATCCCTGAATTTCAGAGTTATATTCCAATTTTTTTTTTTTTCCAAACAAAAGAGTCCAAATTAAATAAAGATATCTGTAGTTTCATGTGATCAGCTTTCATAGTTCAGAGATACATACAAGCATTGAGATATGGGTCTTGATTTTTCTATCTAGAAACTAGTAGGGCCACAGACTCTAAAACAAAAATTATCAGATAAGTAGATTGTGTGTATTTAGCACAACTGTAGCTAAATTTTGTAGATCATCTCAGAGAATGTCAGGGTTGTTTTCAGTTTTGCTTATATTCATTTTTCCTTATATTGCAGCTAGATGGTGCAGAAGAATGGCAACTTGTTAGCCAAACTTGTATTTAAAGGGGTACCACAGACTAGCAACTCTTGAAGTCTTCCCCACTAGTGGAATAAGATAACAATTCACTTATCTTTTACTACTGGGTTACAGTAAGGTCTGAAATAAGTGTTTTGTCAGTGTTCTGAGCTAACCTGTACTTTTAAGTTATTATAGCTGACAGCTGCTCAAAATACTGTCCCTAATAGCTGTCAGTTCTAAAGATGCCCATTTTAATAATTCGAGGAAGAATTCCATATTAATGCTGAAGTCATAAGTAATTCGGGCCATGTACAGATAGTTGCAAAGATTCCTGCCAGGAATTTTTCCACATTGCCCCTGCATTACTATATTGCAGGAGACCAGTCATTTATTATGAACATCTTAACTTCCTTCTCCCTAGCAATTTTATTAGCTGCATGGGAGTTAATAAATAGTTAAGAACACTACATAAAATGGACCACGAAGAACTAAGGGGCACTAAAAGGCTCCATGAAATGATGGCATTTGATATAAGAAAGAGTCCAGATTTTCTTCAATCTCAAGTTCCTAAATTAAAGTGTACATGTAAAGCACTCATTTACATGAGGATTTCTTTTTCAAACAGCAGCTAAGCAAGACTCATCTAAAAAAGTAAGATCAAGAATTCCTAGGGACGGTAACAAACATTTTTTTTCAGGAACCAGAAGTTCCTCAAAGTTGGTATCAATCTCTGTCCAACTACCTGTGACAACGCAAGAAAACTTATGCATTACACGTGTTACACTGTTGAAGTCATGAAAGCTATCGCACCATCACTATTTGTATCTATGCATCCTTAGAGTGTTTCCCATTGTGCATTTGTTAGAGAAAGTGCCTGGAAAGGCAACTGTGAAAGGCAAGGAATTTATAAGCAATATGGCCTTCTAAGAAATGCACCTACAAGATTCAGAAACAAAGCTAAGGTTAGCTGATTTTCACCGCATTATTACCGATATATCTGCCGTATTAAAACTTCCATGTCACCAAGGTTACATAAGGCCTGCATACCAAGTTCATCGTGCAAACTGCTACCGCCTACAGCAGATGCAGTGGCATGTGATGCTTCTAAGTGGACACTCCCATTTCTCACCAGCAAGGAGGCGCTAGCGCCGAGCACAGCTGCCTGGGAAGGGGGGCGGGACTGCACTCTGACCTGGGAGGAGGGCTGCTGGCCTTGCTGACCATCTTGAAGGCTACGAGAAAACACGGATTGGGGACACATTACCAGGAAGAAGAGAAAAATAGCTAGAAGTGAAGCAAAACAAGACTTTTTACTTTAAAGAGGCAAACTTAAAAGAGTATAGCATTAAGAAGCCACTTATTAGGGTTAAGATAACCCATGAGTGCCACGTAACAGAATATTTGGACACTAGTTAACATCAGTAATCTAGAGAGACAGTTCCTGTCCTACTTCTTAAAAGTAGTATTGCTTTCTAACATCTCCCCAAGTATATTCTCATAAGTCTTAATTTGTGGGTGCAAAAGCAAGTTACTGGTGGTTAGTCTAATTGTAGACTAACCCAAGGTATCACCTACCTCATAGTAGGTGTACTATGTACTATGGTGTACATAGTAGATGTACTATGTTTCAGTAGTGACTATACCAGCCTTCTCACGATAGTCAGGGTCTGTTCTGCTCATTGAGGTATGACTTGATCAACTGTTTAGTTGGCCATTTGGGGTTTTTTTGGTCACAATAACATCCCCTTTCTTGCTATTAATCTGCACTCTAACTAGAATATGTCTTTAAGCTTTGTTAGTAGCCATACACTACCACAGACCTTGTAGGTAACTGTAGTTAAAACATTTGGATTCAGAATTTTTTGAACATATTAAGAATGCTTATAACAAATTATTCATTGGCTTTAAGTCTATCTTGAAGTTATTTTGACAGTACAGCAAAAGCTTTATTACTCAGTATTACTACCGCAAAGAAATTCTTCTATACCCAGACACATACCTTCACCAAAAAACGGGTTTTAAAAGCCAACTGGGGCTTCAGAGAAATTTGTAAGTTTACAGCCATGAGCAGACAATGCTTGAAAATGTTAGTTCTCTACACAGCCTTCTCACTGCAAAACTTTTATAAAGTTATTTAACAAAGTTAGATTTTTTTTTAATAGCTTGTTTAATATTAAACAGGCAAAGCGTCAGAATACATGATGTTTACACTTGTATATCACATCTACTTTGCAAGATTAGTTTTTATTATCCTTCATTTTGTGCATTTAAAGAAGTTATTGTCGCAGTCATTAGCTGTGGGACGTGATGAAATAAAAAAATTTTTTTAGACAAAGACTTCATCTTTTAAAGACTTTGGAAAATATCTTAAACACTTTTGAAAAACAATCTTTATCACCTGTTGCTTTTAACATTTCACTGTTTACAGTGTGATGCTACAGTTGGCAAGTGAGGCAACTGAAAAAGCAAGAGCTCAAAAAGCAAGATCTCAACTACGAGTTGAGGGGTTATATCTGATGTACTTGCTTTTATCAATATTTTCTAGAACATCTACTTTTCAGTTCTTTTGTTAGAGCACCACTGGAAAACAAAATACGGATATAAGAATAGGTGTTAAGAAAAGCTCATGCAAAATAAAGCAGACATGCACACAGTTCATGAGGTAAAAAAATTGCAACTCGTTATTTATCATAGTCTAACATATTTTAATTTGAACTTTAAATTCAGTGTTTTGCTGCTGTCCACAAGGCTTTTAGTGAGCTACATGGCAACAAAAGACCTAAGGAAGCTCACAGATGTGCCAGCCTTCATTGTCTCCCTTAAATATTATCAGCAACACCAAAACAATGCTAAACAATACTTAAAGAGCAGCTACATATCAAAAGGTATATCAAAGTTGCCCTTTCAGTGGTCATCCATATCTGTCACAATAAAAAAAAAGTTGACATTAACAGATTACACAGATATGCAAAAGATACATTTATTCTCTAACTAATTAATAATTATAAAAATAAAATTTTGCTTCAGACACTCACTTATGTTCTCATATCAGACACGCATGCATACACCATTGACTACATAGGATGCCAATGCATACTTATGTCCAAAGTGCCCAAAACACTGTTGACATTTAGGCAGGACAAAAGCAGGGGTGGTTGGTTGTTTTGTGGTGGGTTTGGGAGTTTGTTTTTTGTTTTCTTTTAAGTTACCAGGCAAAGTACTCTTGTGTCTAATTTAGTATCAAACCAGCAGAATTTGCTAGACCAGGTTTCACTTAAGTGTCTACCATTGCCAAACACACACGCATATATAATGCCATTGTCTCTTTTACTAAACATTCCACAGAGGAAGTGAAAAGTAATTGCAATAATGGATAGGAAATTAAAAAAAAAAAAAGTCAGGTTGAACTCAACAGGTTCTAAGGGAACATCCCCACGACATCCAATTTTATGCCAGAGTTAGAAGATTAGGAGATTAAAGTTTTGCTGGCAAGAATAAGAAAGACGTAACATCAGGGCAACCGAAGATTAGTAAATCTAATACTGTTAGAAGTTTAACATCTGAAGTCATATGGATTAGCAATATCAGGAACCAGACCAAAGCAGCTCACCACTAGCGTATACAAGTAATGCCAGTACAGTTGCGGTGATATTTTGAAAGGATCTTGCTGGTAACTGGCTAAAAAAAAATAAATCTCTGTATTTCTTCACATTTCTTCCTTATGCATGATTTTTTTTTTTTTAATCTTTAAGGGTTTCTTCTTCCAGTGACACATTGAATTTACACTAAAATTAAGCTACCCATATAAAGAAAAGTTTTTTCAGACTATTCATCTAGAAATCAGAACAATTTTTCAGACACATTCCACAGTTGGAAGTTCAAATGGAATTTATATCAAACAAACCTGAAAGCACTTTGGTGTTTGGATGGACTAAGGCAATTTAACTCCACTCCAAGGGACAGTCATTTAGCATCACAAACAATGCTTTGAGCAAAGTAACCTCATTAAGTATTCAATTCTGAACATATGTTTATAATACAAGTATTTTTGATAATGTGTGTCATTATGTCAGAGAAAGTACAGAGTGTAACAGTTGTTTTGGTTTTTGTTTTTTAGTTTGTTTGGGTTTTTTATTTAGAAAGGAACAAATTTATATAACTGGAAGATGCATAGAGGAAATACAAGACCAGAATATTTGTTCTGCTTTTTCACCCTTGAACATCTTGTCTGATTAAAAAGTTACTTCCACCAACTTCAGTTTTCTCATGATCTCTCACTGAAGTCCAGCTTAAGCCATGGGAACCTTAATGACTGCACTAGCATGTGAAAATGAGGCAGCTGTCAGCCTCAGTTTAAAACAGAGTCCTTTATTTGCCCTACTTTCTACTTGTCTAAGAGAAAGACGACTCACTGTTTTCTGGCTAATGCACAGTTAAGGAGCTCTGATTAGTCTGCACAGCCTCTTGTGAACCAATACACAAAACTATACTACCCTCCTTTTAAAAAAGAAAAAAAAAAAGGAGAAAACAGAAAAAAATATCAGAAGCAAGTGAATGCAATACAGAGTACAGCAAGAGAGATCTAAAAGAATGCAAAGTTTTAGCAACCCTCACTATGAAGTAAATCACTAACTGAAAGTTGAACAAGCTATGTTCAGCAAGACCAGAAGCTTAACAAAAAATTATCTGAAATTATGTGATTACTGCTACATACTGCACTAGCCAGTAAAAACACATCTAACTAGTTTCAGTCCTTGACATGGCACAAGTCAATCCTTCGTTTGTTAGATTTTAGGTAGCGTTCTTGCAATCCTCCTGCCTGAGGAAAATTTACAAACTTAGTCCTTGATTATTTCAGTGGTGCCACAAAGATGGCACGATTCCTCCCCCATCCTCTATTGTAAAGTATTTTCTTCTTATTTGCTCAGCTTCTATAGCTTTTTCCGGTTAAAAAAATTATACAAGTATTCGTGAAACACAAAAGCAGACTGCTCCTATTATTAAAAGATAGCTTAGCATACGAAGGAAGATCATTAAAATACACAACATATACAATTATTCCTGCATATTTATCACATAACTGGAGGAAGAATTACTTTGATATGTATGGGGGAGTGTTCCTTCCTCTACAGGCAATGTTCTTTTCACCAGATTCTCCAACACTGTAGGCAACCACAGGATTGAAAGATTGAAAAAACAAGTTGAAAAAAATTATTGTGGTTGCTGCTTCTACTGTTCAAGCTGACAGACCAGAGTTGCTGTATGTAACATATCACTAGGCTCAGTATTGTTAACAAATAGGCCAGTGAAGGTTGGGGACTCCTGGGATACATGTATATAGCACATTTTAAACATTGCCAAAGCATGCAAAGTGCCACACAATTAGATTTAATACCAAGCAATATTGTGCATTCTGTACCAAAGGCATCGCTATTACTTCATTATTTCTCTTTTGCTGTAAAAAGCTGCAGGATGTTCATACAATGATTTACCTGTATTTTAGATTTTGAACCTTTGCACATACGATTTAGCTCTTTATAATGTTCTGCCATTTTGTTATTATGCTTATCTCTCACTATCTACAGACATGAAAAGTGCTAGTCCCTAATGCTTACTTTCTTAAAGGAACAAAAACCAAGGTGAGGAGTGGCGAATAATATTGTCTTAGGTTTTTCTCCTTGCTTGAAAATAAAAGTTTCTAAAGTTTTTGATAAAAAACACTGAGTCTAAGTTTGTTAGCATTAGTTCATTTTGTTATCAATCTGAAATCAGCTATAACGTGTTAGATACTGACTACCCTGATCATTTTGAAAATAGTGCCACATATACATGCACAATTCAACAAGCCCACAGTGACATGCAGTGACAGCTCAAGGAGGTTATGGTGGGGAAGGAAGTAAAAAGTGCTTTTCTGGCAACACTGGTGGGTGTGGGGAGAAGTGGTCTGCTGCATGCATGCTAAATATGGTGGAACATTTAGATACCCTACCTGAGGGGTGATCCGATGAGCAATGTAGGAGGGGTAGGGTTACTCCCTGCATTGTGCCGGCGTCGTACTGCCTGACGCCTAAATGTGCTGCGTTCACGACGAAATGTGACAGTCTCCTCGCTGGCTTGTGCTGCTGCATCAAGACAGACTTTAGGTCAAATAAGAACCCATCCTAGTTACGTACACAGTAACTTAAGACTCCTTTCTTCCCCCTGACCCTCCCCAAGTTAATGAACTTGACTTGCAACAACAAAAGTAGCTTATGCGCTGACTGCTCAAATAACCTGTCTCAAGACAGGATCACAACACACAATTATTAGTAAAAATTTGGGTGGCTGGGGGGTGGGGTGGGTGTGTTCTCGAATATACGGCTTGCCTTTTTTTTTTTTTAACCCACAGATCCAAATAGCCAGGTTGCAAAAAAAGTTGGATATCCAAATCTCTTCCATTTACACAGGGCAGGAAGAGACAAGACTGATCTCACCCTTTATCTCATTTAATACCCTTTACTTCATTTAATACATAATTAAAGGAGGAGCCTAAAGGACAACCTAGAAAGGTTGTCTGCCATTCCTCACCATAATATTCTCTTCTCAATTTTATAATTTCTGCCAAACAGGCAGGATTGAGGTTAACCTCATCACACCTCCTCAGGGGACAAAACAGAGTTGCTTTTTTCTTCTTCCTCATAAGCACCAAGGGATACATGTTGCTCATTTTAGACTAGTTACACTATGATTTGGAAGAGCAGGGGGTTGAGATTGAGAGAATAACTTCTTTGTAAGGATTGGTGTTTTTGTTATTTCAACTGCCCAAACAAAACCAAAACAAACAAAAAGTTTGGTCCACTTATAAAGCAACACTGTAAAAAAACAGTTTGTATGTACTCCAGGGAGTCTAAGATTTTTCCACAGATTACCCTCCAAAATCCACCTGTGCTCCCTAAGCTTCACAGTCTGAACAACTTCAGATTTGGACTGCTTCATGGTGTGTCTACAATCTCAGAGCCTTCCTCCTGAACGAAGGAAGCTACTAACCAATTTGAATGCAGAGCACTAGAGAGCTCAAATGAATGGGTCACAGAGAAAATATGTTTTGGCAGGCAAGTGAAGGAGAAGGAAAAAAAAAAACTTGACATGAAGTCAGTGCAAGAGGAGAATCAAAATCTTCAAGGGGAAGTCACAACTTGGTAGCCAAGAAGCCTGTTACTACAGTGAGAAAACCAAGGATTGTGTCAAGCCAAAATAAAAAACAACACACACTAACAGAGCAATGCTTTTTTATGGCAGAAAGAATACAGGCAGAGTAGTCCATGTTCACTTAAGCACATTTCAAGTTACAACATTCCCATCATTAAGCTTTCAAAACTTACCAGCAAAGAATCTAACGCTGGTCTACAGGGAACAGCAACCTACTACTGCTATGTATTACTGCCATAGCTCAAGCAATAAAGACTGCATGGAACAAGAATCTAATTCCACCCATAAACCACAGGTTATCAAGTGAATACTCTATATGAAACTTTAATCTGTAGTTTGCTTTAAAAGTTAAGCAGCTACATGAAGAGATATACTTTAAGACCAACATTAAAGTTACAAGCATTTCATTACCAAAACGTCAAAAGTTAGGGACATCCTTAATTCAGTCCTTTCCTATATTTTCAGGAAAACGGTGGGATTGCTCACTCTCTCCTCACTCCCCCACAACTGTTTTTGTTATTCTAAGCGTGAATAGATGATACTTCCTTTTCAGTGTATTTCAGCAAGATTTCAATACATTTCTCTTGTGGTTTAATATACGGCTTTATGCTTTGTTTTAATACACAGCCCAATTTCTTCAAGGATTTCTTTATAGCTCTCATACTTGAAGTACTGGGAAAGTGAAACACACTAAACAAGACAGTATGAATCTTGACTTTTTTCTGGTGGATTAAGTTAACACACAAGAGGTCAAAACTGCCCACTAATTTTGGGTGCCAATTTGTAAAGCTCAATTTTTCCAGTGTATACATCAGCATATAAAAACTCATATTCACAACACAGCTTCACTGACTTCAGATGCAAAAGCAATTCCACACATCTCTGTTAATCAGGCCATAGTTAAGCACCACAAAATAAAGAACAGTGACTAGTCTTAAATGAAATGTAAACATCTTAATAGTAATTAAGATGGTAAACATCAGCATTACACCTTCATTACTATTTGCAACTACTTAGCAAAAGCAGCATTCAGGTGCAATTCTTCAGAGCAGCATACTTAACGCTGACATCATCTGTTTTTCTTTTCTTATCCTTTATTCAGTAAACATCACCTTCTGCAATAACTGAAGCCCAGATTATGGAAACACTAGAGGTCCTTCCTACACAGCTCCAATTTATCACTAAAGCAAGTCTACCTCAAGCACTGACTGAGGCAGTGTCCTGTGAGGAAAGTGAGAGAGATAAACATGTTTGAAGATTTTAAAAAAACTAAAAAAAAAAAAATTAAAAAAAAAATCAAAATTTGTATGTACTTGCGGATTAAATTGAAAGCTGCACAGGCAAATAGTTCTGACATTTGCTAACTTTTTATTATTTCACTTTAACCTTTAAAATCAAAGTAGATTTTGGCATAGCTTTCTACCTGATCTAACAAGGGATTTTTGATTTATCTTGAAACTTTTGTTCAATGCACATCTTATATACACACTCTTCCTGAATGTGGGTGGTGACATTCAGGATCACTAAGCAAGTCTTTTAAGTTCTTTTGAAAAGACTGCAGAGCTTTTCAGCCCAACAAGCTCCAAGTCTGCTAACATTATGCAACACCTCAAGAAGCTACATGTTGAAACCATGACTAAGAAAGTAAAAAAAACCTAGCTGAGCAGAAAGGATTACGGTTTGTTTGAAGTGTGGAAAGCAAAACTGAGCAAAGTTTGGTTTTGTTTCTGGTTGGGTTTTTTTTGTTGGGTGGTTTGGGTTTTTTTTTTTGGGGGGGGGGGGGGGTGTTTTTGGTTTTGTTTTGTTGTTTGGTTGGTTTTTAAAAAAAAACAACCAGCTCATTTTAAAAGAACACCCAGGATTGGGGGGGCGGGGAATATACCAGTATGGAAAGCTACTTATGTTAATATGTATTATTTGTGTTTCTACTTGTCTTTAATTTGAAGGAGCAGTACACCTACTTGTGAGTTCACCAGTAGGATGTAAGATAAAGCTCCTAAATTATCCTCTATCATGCTCTGAGAGCAGTTTAGTCATGAGGGAAATAGCTTTGTTTTACCATAATTAAACTTCCTTTAATATTTACAAAGTAACATAGTGTTTTCATGTTTAAAAACAAACTAAACAAATAAAAGTATCCCCGTAAGACAGCTTTTTTTTTTTTTTAAATACACCTTTAGATCATCACTCACACTTCCCCAATGCTGCTACTTAAAACCAGTTACTCTAGACTCCAGAAAGGTAAGATCCAACATCTACACTCATGTACAAAATCTAGATCCAATTGGGAGAGATAACGTAGGTTATATTTTTACAGTTGCTGCATACTTTAAGTAAATCAGTAAAGGAAGACAAGCCTTTCAGCTTACAGAGTGTTTCTGTTGAAGCCTGTTTTATTTTTCTGTTTTATTCTAAAACTTTTATGTTGAAACATTGCAATTCATTAATGTCAAGAAATTTAAGTATAATTTTTTTCTGCATGTTGTCCCCCAACATTATCTGTTCTCAAAAACAGAAAAATCAGGTTTGAAGTCCAAAGTGCACAAGTTAGAAATACAAACCTACATCCCAGAGATCAATAAAATAAAAGGTGGAGACCTAATGACAACTTTGTAGCAAACTTAACCCTCCCACACCTATTCCCAACTATAATACATATAATTTCATAATAAAAGAGGAAATAATTTGACTTTTGTATTTGTTAATGCAACTGTGCATATGAACACGTTTATTAAAATTCATCCTTTTTTTCTTTCATTACACTTCTGATTGGAAAAAAGCCAAATTAGCAGTTACACACTTAGAAAGTCATGAGGATATCATTTTGTCATCATACATTTGGAATGATACTTTCCCAATAAAAGGACTAAAATTTATTGTAAAGACAATTCTAGAATAACAAATAATTCGCATCCTTTGCCAAACAGCTGGGAACATGTGAACATAGGTTGAACTACCCTGCCTGCAGGTTATGCCTTTCCAAAATTTCTCTTTCTGTACTACACAAGTGGTTTTGATGTAAACCTCTGTAGTTCCTCAAAGTTTTAAACAGAACTGAAGACTCGGAAGTTTTACACTACAACTATACAATTGTTGTACAATACAACTAGCTTTAAGAAACATAAAATGCAAGTATTTTCTTTCGAACAGGAACATTTACACATACAAGCCAAAACATCTACAACATCACCCTGCATGTATGTACCACTGCTTCTAATCCAAACTTAGAAGATGGAAACAGAAGAAGCATGAGATGAAAAAGCAGAATTTCCCAATTTTATTGCATCAACAAGTCCCATTTCATTTTTGCTAGGCAAAAATGCTAAACCCAGTGCCTCAGATAAATTCTTCCCAAATAAGAAGATTCCTGAAAAGATACGGTATGGAGGTAATACAGAGGTAAAGTATCCATGTGAAAAACCACAGAGTTCTCAGGATAAAAATTGCAAACTTCAGTCTGACTGGAAACAAACAAACAAAAAAAACCCCACCACACACAATGGAAAGTGTCCCTCACTCTTCTCAGGAAAGAAAAGAAAAAAAAAAAAAAAAAAACCACACATCACTTGAAGTCTAGATGGTCTTGAACATTAGTCAGGTTAAGCATGGTTAAACACGTGCATGGAACCTGAGTGATGCTTGGACATGCGATTTCTCTCCCTGTCAAATGGGAAATTGTGATCTAACTATTTTCAACCACTTGTAATGACCAACACTACAAATTCTCAGCGAGAGCTGAAATGAATAGCTTATGGCTCGTGCATTCACGTAAGCAGTGAAATCTGTCTTCTAACACTGAACATACTTTGCCAAACCAAATAGCTGAAATTTTGCTGTTCTGTGTTGAGCATCTGTATCTCGTTTGTGTTCAAAACCTGAGAAAAGCCTTACTTCTCACATGCATTTATGGGTTAACACCACCACTCTCCTCACAGTCAAGGCATTTGTAGTTTATTCTCATGTGCCCTAACACTATTTTAAAAACCATACTGGTAAGACACCCAAGTAGAAAGGAGGAGTCCGTTCAGTCCATATCTTCAGTATACAGTTACTAATCACCATGGATTATGCACCATTATAAAGACATACAATTGCAGGGATTTCTTATACTTCTCTGATGAAAAAGCAAAGTACTGGCTTATAGCATTATAACTTACTGTGGACATTTAATGAAAAATATCACTGATGCCAATTTCTGAAGAATGGAGATGTGGGCAGCAAAGGAGAAACAATGAAGAATAGAGGGATCTCTCTAATATATAAACTATTCCTAGAAAATAGGACAGAGGAAAACAACACACAATTTAGGAAGGAAAGCTTGTCACCAAAAAAAAAAAAAATTCAAAGAGAAACAAGGGAAGTAAAGCCCAAGACTTCAGTGTTGTGGTTGAATGTACAAAAAGAACCAAGTTTGAGACTAGGCTGGAAGGTTATTTACAATTACGTCAAACCAGTCACTACAACCATCTGAAAAGCAGAACACTGCCAAGCAGGGAATAACCAGGACGATGAAACCACCTGTTTTGAATTCTGAACCAAACATTTTTACAGACCAGCTTGATAGACAAATTTCTATAGTAATGCCAAAGATAAAACTAGGAGTCTCAGTTACTCTACTTCACTGTACTTCCCACTTGTACTACTCCACCTTTAAAAACATTAGGTGTTACACAGACTTCTTGAATATAATGTTGATGGACTTGGGGTCAAAGAGCTAAAGCTATGACCTAATCCAATCCCCTGCCCAATATAGTACCTATATCCAGGGATTTGGGTATCAATAGCTAGTAGTATGTTCACGCAGCAGACAAATGTTCATAACCTACATTAATCTTTATGAAACTTAATTCTGACTTTGTATTTGGATTTATTCACCTTAAGGAAAAGATGCTTTAAATCTTTAGAACACAGCCTTTCCTGCAGAAGTGCTGTTCTATATTAATATATCATACACAAAGTCACATTTGCTTTGAATGGCCTTCTATTAACTATAACACCAAACATTAATTGGTAGCCAACTTTGACATATCCTGGAATTACATCTCATAGCTACATTTGGCAGCAATGTGAGCACCTCCATTACAGTTCAGAGAGCTCTCGGAACCTTCTCGGCTATATGCATAAGAAATCCAGGTACATGTACAAAGGAGCATGAAAAAAGGGGCTTATAAACTTACGTTAGTAGATGCAGCTTTGTTTATACCAAGTATCAAAAATTCTTATTCAAGTCCTGTTTGAGATGAATACTTGGCAAATTTATGAACAACACATGCTACTTGTCAACAAAATTGAACCATTCTTTCCAAATCAAGTAAAAATTACTGCGAGAAGTAGTTGCACAAACACTACCAATTGAAGACATTTAAATAACTCACTCCTGCAGCAATGCAAAAAAAGAACTACTGCTTCTGGTTTCTTTGGGAGGCTTGAGAGAATTTAACCAGGGTCAAATAATATTCCCAGGAAAAAAACAAACAAAATTATATTAAGTGTATTTTGCTTCATTTTTAACTTTTGGTATATGCTGTAATGCTGTGGCATGCATTTCTCATCAAGTATCCTGAATTTCCTTTATGCAGCCCTGCAGAGCTTTAGGTAGAATATCTACTACTCTGTAGATGACACACTAAAGGAGCATGTTTCTACCAAGTAACAGAAAGTCTCTTACCAGTAGTACTCAGGGCTTTTGCCAAGCAATTACACACATTCCTGGCTCTCAACAGCCACTGCTGCAAGTTGGACAAAACCTGAGGTTTTTGTTTGTTCCCCATCACCACCTTTATGAAACCACAAAGTTATCAGGAAGATGGTAGTTATTTTGGTCATAAGTCATCTAATGAAAGCCCCTGTATTATCCGTAAACTCCAGAAAAGGGACAAAACGGGCAGGATGGAGTCCCCACACAATGTAATAAAACTGCATTTTGCTTTAGTAGGTAGTGACTAACAAATAGTAAAGGCAAAATTCATTCCAAGTGTTATTTCATTGTTAAGTTCCAAAACTGCAGAACCCCATTTCAGCCTCGCACTTCACTCCTAACACTGTTTACATCTAAGTGTTGAACAGCAACATCTCGCCTCTACTGAGATGACAAGATATCCAAAATCATAGGTAATTCTGCAAAACTCAACCTTTACATGCAAAAACGGTGACAGACATCATTATGCTTTCAAAGCCAGATATTGGGAAAGGCTAACATGAAAATTTCTATGTCATGTTTGAACCAAATGCTGTGTACGTTATGACGCTGCTAGCTGACATCTAAAAATCAAGTAATGGAATACAATCTTTTGGTTCCAGTAAAGAACGTCATATGGAAGAGAGCCCTTTCTACTGGCTAATCTGCTTAAACTGATCCAGTTACAGGAGGTGTCCTGCTGAACACATGAATAGAGACAGCTAACATACACACAACCAGATTACAGTAACTTTACACGTTTTTCAGTTTCTACCATTTCTACCATTTCTAAACTCTGAAAGAGTTTGATTTCTCATGCAAAACTGTTTGGTTTAGCAGTCTGAATGTGAACCAATAGACTCCCAGAAAACAGACCAGAAGCCACATCTTCTGTAACTGTATTAATTCCACCTGCAGAAAACATATCAAACTAAAGCCATCAGAAGCATGGAACAGCTCTACAACACAGGCAAAATAAATAATGACTGTAGACCATATGCCACAAAAGCATAGTAGGAAAAAAAGTGATACATTGGTAACAGCTGACATGACCATTGGCTGCATAGCAGAGAACCGAATTGTACTTTTAACTTTGGAGGGGATACTGTCTAATAATTACAGGCAGATACACTAAGCGTATACATACAAATACATGCAGACTGAAAAGATGAACAGGTTTCCGTATGTCATATGAAATGCAAGATTCTAATCCAAGCTCACAAACCCTATTTTGCCTGCCTGTAGAGATGTACTGCAGACCACAAAACGCAAAAGAACAGTATGAGCTGTTACTTCAATATCGCTATGCAATGCACAGAAGGAAAAATGCATTACATTACATGCAGTTTTATTTACAAAAGGGTAACAAGAACTTAAAGTAAATAAGTAAATCTTAAATTACAGCAAGCTGTAAGAGACAGTAGCAACTTAAAGAGTACATCTTTTACAGTTAATATAGAACTGGGGGAAACCACTTGACTTTTCAGGTCAGCTCCAGTTTTACAAAACATCACTATGTCATATACAGCATTATGTTGGTTCTTTAAATCTTTACGAACAGCAGTCCAGAAATAGCAGACATTTGACAGAAACCAGGCATAGGAGAGTATCAGGATGGTATTTCCAAAATATCACTAGACATCTAGGCAAACACTTAGACATCTAAACAACTTCATCTAACCCATAGCCCATCAATTCACTAGCTACTTTTAGATGCTGAGTAGTTAAACAAGGATAACAACTATTGTAAGACGTTCCATTTTTTTGTTATATATCCACCATGTGTTTAATTACAGAATTTTCAAATGCTGTTTTTCTGCATTTTAATGAACTGCAGTTTCTAGTCAAATGCACAAGTTACCTTGTAAAAAGTGAGTCATTCACCACTTCCTGGCATAATAAGATAGAAATGAAACTGCTAAGTTGTATCTGCTAAAGCAAAATATGTACAAGTTCATACAACATCCTGCTTAGTAAAAGATTACTAAAGGCCATATCCATTACGAAACACATTTTAGCGGTTACACAAACAAGAATGTACTTTTTAGTTTACTCCCTAAAGACTTGAAGATAAAATGAAGTTGTAACTACTGATTTAAGTCATATTTGAAAAATAGGACCTGAAAGCTGCTGACTGAAAAAGAGGAGGCGGCATTAACATCAGTCTTTTGGTTATCCAATATCCAATATCTGTTAATATTTGTTTCAGAAAGTTATCATAAGCAATCACAGAAATTAAAAAATATTTATATAAAATTATAAAATAATCCTTTCAGCAGGAGGTTGGACCAGACAACTTCTAAAGGTCCCATCCAACCAATATCCTCTGATCTCATGAAAATCTGAACCAAGTTTATTCTGTAATTCATCTGCTACATGTAAATAAAATAACTTCTTAATTTTCTCAAATAGTTTCTGTACACATACATACGTGATGTATATTTATATTATACATGTATGTCTTTAAAAACACTCCCAAAAGGTGAAGACAACTCAATAGTGGGAAATACTAAATATAAAGCAACTTAGATTCTAAAAAGGTAAAACATTTTCTCTGATTACTATTAGTCACAGGTAAGTGCAAAGAAGAAATCCACAATTAAATATACAGGTGTTACAAAACTTGTAATATAAGCTATGAATTTGGGAAAAGACAAAAACCAACAAAAACCACATAAAATAAAAACCAGTAGAAATGAAGGACAACACAAAGGAATTATTCAGATTGATCATGAACAGATAAATTAAAAATAATTACTGGCTTGATGCTAGACATGACTGCATAAATATTTAAGTAATGCTAAAGAAAAGTAACCGATATTTTTGTTCTGCCTTCAAAAAAAAGCAGAAAGACATTCATTTCTTACAATCATAAAGGAAATATTTCCTATTCTATTGGTAGAATAGAATAGGATAGGATAGGTTAGAATATTTCCTATTCTATCCTGTCCTATTCTATAGGAAACATAAGATACAGCAAGTGTTATTAATATACAATGTCATCAAATCTGGAGAACCTGAATCCAGATTGCTTCCTAAAGTCAGCCTGAAATCCATGGGCAAGTAACACTTGGGTGCTCACCATTCATTAAAAATACTAACAACTTCAAAATGACCATTACCTAAACAAAGTTTAAAGAGGAAACTGAAGAGAATAGTCCAGTAAGAATGACAGCAAGATTTCCCTGCTTAAACTGCTAGCGATTTGCAACTTTAAGATTGCTTTTAAATGTGTTACAGTTGGTTTTCCCCACCATCTCAACTCTTTAAAAGAGCAATCAAAATATTTGGCAGCAATCAGTCATCCACCGATTCTTCCAGACTACTGATGATTGGTGACTGCATATGAAGTCTGACATGTTCTATAAGGTAAGGTATATTAATCCTCCTTTGCATACAAGGAGAGAATCTTAACAGTTTTAAGCCATAATAACACAAACCAAAATGAAATTAAATCTTGTGCTAAGGAGAGCACAGAGTCAAAACAGTAAATACATGAAGCAGACCTTTTATTAGTCAAATTACTCTCAGTAGACATAAAGAAGGGCTGTTACTTTCAACAAGGCATAATAAGAATGTGTGTTAAGTGTTTAGCTTGCAGAGTTAGTACTAAAAGAGCAACTTAGACTCTTTCATTAAAGCTACTGCAGAACTCTGTTACTAGGAATAACAAAGTACCAATATATGCAGATTTTTTTTTTTTTTTAAGTGAAGGCATCTAAATAGGTCTGAGCTAATTGTAAACCAGTCAAATTTGATCAGTAATCAATACACAGCTAAACTTCAGTGTAGCACACTTTTTTACCCCCAGAAATTAACTGTACTGATTTTTAGAGTTTGCTCTTATGTCAGTGTCGGGGGAGAGAGAGAAAAAAAAATAAATAAAACAAAAACCCAAAAAAACCCAACCACACACACACAACACTATTGGTCATATCTCATCTCACTGCAAGTTAGAAGTATCTCCTTTTAAGATGGAAGTCACTACACTTTGCTTAGGCAGTCTAAATAACAAGGACAATAAATTTGCTACAATTTCTTAAAAATATCTATGTCTTGATCTAAAATACAATTGTATGAAGCATTTGCGTGCTTAGCTAACAAGATCCAGATTATCTAGTAGGTATTCCCCTCGAGCAATCCCAAAAGTCAGACTGAGGTAATTAGCAATCCCATACTGCTCTGAAAATGTATTTTAAACACACTTATCTTCCATGACACAAAAAGCCTTCTGGTTAAGGCAGTCAATATGGCTAACCAAGAAACATCATAACAAGTGATAAACAAAAAACTATTAAGAGCTACAGATTTTTTTTTATTTAATGCCCCTATTAATCTATATTAATATCAGCTACTACAGGTAATCTTAGTACTCACATTACACCAAGCAAAGCAATAGTTATAGAAAGTAAGAGGAAACTACATTCCTCTCTCCAGCACAGGAAGGTTATTGTGTTCTCATAATGAGGACAAAAAAAAAAAAAACCACCAAACAACCAAAGTAGACAACACTGTCTAGCTAACAATGGCAAGGCTAAGCAAAATCAAACCCGTAGGAGAATTCAGCTTAGTAACCAGACCATGGTAAGAATGCACAATTCAAGGCAGCATAGTAAGGGGTTTGGTTTTTTTTTTTTTGGTATCACCTCAAGCCATGCCAGAGAGTTCATCTAAGAGGCAGCAGTAACTTCAAACAATCACTTCCATGTTCCCAATTTTCTAAATTGCACAATCTTTCAAACAAAAGTAGTCTCTCTTTTATTGTTAATTTTTAAAATAGTACACATAATTTGAAGTTTGAGTAATACAATGGAGCAGGTCTGATTTGATCACAAATAATAATTTTAAGATACAGCTCTGGTTAACAGACTGCCAGTTACAAACCCACAACATCTCTACCTATAGATTTCATAACATTTGTTTGAATTCAACTCCCATTTCTGCAGATCTCCCAAGAGAATATGAAGGAAATGCTTTGTCAGTTTTACTAGGCAAGAACGAATAAACAGGAAGATGCTTAAGTACAGTTGTAACTTAAGTCATAGATACCAGACTCATTAACAAAATATGGCAAGGTACTTCTGGTAGGTCATTTACTTACCTCCACTTGCTGATTCTTGCTCTTCCCCTTCAGGAAACGTAGCCTGGCTTGGTAAGCTATTCCTAGAACGAGTGACTGACTCTAAGTGTGAAGCCCTTCCCAACAGAGATAGCTCATCTAGCACCTCTCCTTCTTTGGCTTCCAAATCAGATTTTGAAGTGGTTAACTGTTTTATGTTACCTGGTGCCATTAAACTATTTGGGTCATTTAAACAAGCTACAGTACCACTGTCCAGGCTTAATACTCTGGCACGATTCTTGGCACTGTTTGTGCTAGAAGTCCGACGTGTAGATCGTTTTTTGCTAATTCCTTCAGAGCTTACGTGGGTTTTGTGAGCATTTTCAGGGTCTGTGCCCCCACGTTCTTTAGAAACGTATTTGGTCTTTAGAGCACTGTACTTTCCCTCAGGAGACTGGCATGAATGGGAGGTGGTGCTGGAAGAGCTATCACTGCTGAACTGGTGAGCTGACTGCATACTTGATGTCCTGCTCAAGTCACTTTGATCACTGGAGTCCTCATCGTGACAAAACACAGCACTGTGAGGTTTAGTACCAGATACACCTCGGAAGGAAACATATTCCCTGTGCCGACTTGAATCAAAACTACTAGCCCGCTTTTTTCCTGTCCTTCTCCGGCTGGACTTGTGGGTAGATGCTGTTCGATGTATTAAACTAGAAGATTTTGGTCGGACATCTCCTTCTTTTTGTTTTCCACTCATTTCTTTAGAAGCTCTTGAATCTACTAACACAGCTAGTTTCTCACTCTGCTCATCTCTTTGTTCAGCAGCCTTTCCAGGTGGCCTGTCAGCTTGCGTAGTCAATTCATTGGCATGTGGGTTCTTATTGGCCTCTTCTGAAGCAGAGGCACCAAGACCTTTCTGACTGTGCATCTCATCAGATGCATTAGAACCCTTTACCTCTTGAACACCACTGTTAGTGCTCACTTCCACAGCAGTCCTTTCACTACTAGTCCTTTTGTCAGTAGTAGAACTACTGTCATCCTCCGAGTCAACACCACAGTCCTTTTTCTTACCATCCTTTTTCTCTTCTCTAGGAGACTCCTCCTCGTGCTCTGACAACACACTTTCTATATGCGTTGAGCTAGTATGTTCACTTTTATAGCTACTGATGGTACTGTTAGTGTCACGATCAGTCCCACTGCAGTAGCTTTCTGTTGAACCACTGCTTCTAGTACTCAGGCTTCTCAAACTGTCCACACTTTTGTCTGCTTTCAAGGATTTGCTCTTCCCACTCTTAGCCAATGGTTGAGGGCTGCTACTTTTCAGAATGTCATCTAACTGAAAAACTCCTGAAATGCAAGAGTTCTCAGCCAAGGACTCTCTGGATGCAGAAGGGGGCTTGGAAGCTTCTAACTCACTGACAGGATCTAGTCCTCGTCTTTGTTGATAGAGAGGGAAGTCATTTAATGAAGCATCTGGAAAAGCGACAGCAGAGCTAGAAGTCCTTGGTACACCTCGTGGTCTATGATCCTTCCTATAGGCATGAGAATGCAGAGTTACAAGCGAAGCTACTTCTGTGTCACATGCACTGGTTTTAGGCTGGTCCACAAGCTGGTTGTTCGAGAGGCATGCTTTGTCACTGTTGTCTCTTGGCAAATCCTGTCCAGAGGATAACGAAGGTTGGATGGAGACAAACGAGTCATTCGACACCAGACGAAAAAGCTTCCGATCAGTTGCCAAGTCTGTTTAAGTACATATTTTAAAATATTCATTTAGAATGTTCATGTAAGTTATACAATCTGCTTTACAACTGCTTGTTTATATTAGATAAAGTAAATAAACTGAGAAATCCATTTGCAAGTACTATGCATCACATTACCATTTAAAAAATTTCCTAGCATCTGGGTAAACCTGACAGACATTTTTTTATAAAAAAGAAACCATCAACACCAGCTTAATCTTAGCAGCTAATAAAAGCCAACACAATTCTGACAAGTCTCCAACCTCCTCTATTGCTCATGTGTCTCACACTTCATGTTTTTATGTATCTCAAAGTTTCATAATTATAAAAGGGTACCCTGCCTTTTGTTTTATGTCCTACATGCAGTAAACTGTTTGTTTCACATAAACTTTAAAATTATTGAAGAAAACAGAGTAGACCCCATTAACTTTGAAGTCACAAAAAACCCAGCAAAAGTCACCTTTCCTACCAGATACCAATTAAGCTTACAGTTAGCAAGGATGCAGGCACTGGCACAGGTCTATTGGTACTATAATGAAACTCCCTATGAAGTTACTGAGTTTTACTACCTCTAAAACTGGTGGTGTTAAAGCAGATCATGAGGATTTGCTGTTAGCTCTTGCTCAGAACAACTGTTTCTGTTATCCATCACAAGCAGTCTCCTGTACAAGTGCCCACCTGCAGGCAGTACTGAAAGTCAGGCTACTTTCCTTTTTGGTACTATCACTAAAAATAGAAGATTGGGAGGCCAAGTTAAGTTACTCCAATTCCTAAGTTTTTGTAGAGTGTGTTTGTACATGTGTATCTTAAAGAGACTTCACAAACAGTTCTGTTACTCAGCTGAAAGTAGTAGAACCCTGCTGCCCATTACAACAGCACGGCCACCTGTAATCCTCTATTTTAAACGTACTTTCTGCACTGAATCGCACAGTAATAGCCGAAAGAAACCCATCAGTCTGATTAGACTGGCCAAAATGAACTATAGCATTCTCAGAGTTAACTTCCTGCTGCTAATCACCAGGTACTTTAAAATCAGCAAACGAAAGATTTCCCAACAGTTTTATGCTCTGTTTTAGTCTGAGCAGATTTTTTCCTGGCAATTAAGCTAAATGAAAAATGAGATCTGAAACAAAACTGGACAACTAAAGAATACAAGCTAGCAGTTTCCTTACATATTAGGAAGGAACAATTACAAAACTCTGAGAGTTTGCATATTAGAAGTAGTTTATAGCTCCAGAAACACAGAACTCTGCACAGGATTATTTACTTTACAGAAAAGCATGCCTGATTTAAAACATTTTATTTGGCTGTACTGGAAAGCAAAGCAAATTAGTCTACAATGAAGTCCATGAATCCCAGGCCACTTTCAGTATGAGAGAGATTGTCTAGAGACATGTAAGCTAGCTATCTTTCAGCAGCAAGGAGACCGAAAACACAGTAAATATTTATTACCTGCGGGAAGATGCCAGAACAAGAAACATGCAGCCGAAGAGTAAAGTTAAAAGTATTCAAGCTATGCATCCCAGGAACTTAGGTTAATTAAGAAAGGAAACAGAGAGCTTCAAGATAACCTTTCTTAGAGTCTATCACCAAACTGCATTAATTTATTTAGCATGTTCAGCAAAGGGTCTTTGGTAACAAAATACCATGTTTAACATGCAGGAAGAAGAAATTTTACCTTGTTCTTCACTCCCTTCTTTACATAGGCTAGAACTCTGACCAAGACTTAAACTGATGTCATCAGAGGTCTTGGCAGTGTCAGTATCTCCTGTGAATTTTAAGAAAGAAGAGTACTAGTGCTCAATGTATTAACACATACTTCTACATACACTGCAGATTTCTTACCTGTCATGAGAGACTGTTGCTTTTACTTCTTCATTTGAAGGTAAATAACAATTATGACAAGTAACACCAGATTTCTCTTATCTTTTAGAGATAAGTACTGTCTACTCTTTTATTTCATATACAAGACAGTTTTCATTCAACTACACAGATCTTCCATGAAGAACTGGAAAAGTATCTTACACAGAGCCCAATGGAAATAAAGATTTTTTTTTTTGTCTTAAAGATATACCTATTTGAATATTCCTTTCGCATGGTTGCCAATAAAAATGAGGGGTAGATTGTGACAAAATACTTGTAAAGATAAAAAAGGTAAGGAAAAATCAGGAAGGTGACAAAAATTCACATCTCTCTTTTTTCGTCTTATTACTGGCTTAATAAATTTACAAGATAGCAACTTTGCATATTACAAATAATTTATCTTCTCATCTTGGTGGAGTTCAAAAGGGCTGTCCTGGACAATACTTTTGCTGGATGCCAAGCAACCAGAAATAATCAAGTCATTGAAATACAATACCAGAAGGGTGATTGGTTGCACAGAACTCAAAATAGTAGGGAAAAGTCCACTCAAACAAACCCCTTGGCTCCACATTTACAAGCAAAAGAAAAACCTGTGGTTACATGGTAAACAGAGCACGGATTCCAGGATATTCTCTCCTAGTGTTTTAGGCACATAATTTGCAACTCCAAGGAAGATTTCTTCCTATTAGTAAATGCTGTACTTAGCTCACAAAAAAGTTTTGAAGATGAACAAGGTAGGCAGTACTTGGAAACAACATAGTAAACAATAGTGATTTGAAGTGCTACTGCAAGGTAATTTTAAGAAATAGCCAAAAATCTCACCTTTGATGGTTGCTGCTGTTCCCAGACGAGATAACCCAGATCCAACCTAGAAACAGGGAATTATGTAAAAAGCTGTAAACTTTCAGGAATTACAGAACTGTTGTTTCCTATTACTGCAATGCATGCATTTGTGTATAGACCTAGGAGAGATTTTCAAAACCACAAAAGCATCAAACAGCACATTGCTGTAAAATCCTTTCTGACTCAGAATGTTTCCACTGCAAACAGAGATAACAAGACATCTAATTATGCATCCAACTATATCACTGCATTATTCTCTTTTATAGCCAATGTACTTGCAGATTTTACTACGCTGACTTTAAAAACAGTTCCTAATCTAGGAATTCCTTGAAAATACTTCACGTGGAAATAAACTACTAGTGTGGTGGTACACTAATAACTGCTGTTGTAAAGCTGAAAGTTTAATGCAGTGATCACGGTTGCCTAAAATGCTTAAAGAAAACACCATGTTAATATAAAACTTACCTGTTTAGCATAGTAAACACCAAGCTAAATCCAGAAACTGCTCCCATTGGAAGAGATACATATTTTTACCAGGGTTAGTTTTCAGGTCTGTCAGATTTGATCCAGTGACCAGGTAAGCACAAGAACCTAAGTGCTGGTACATGGAAAGTGGCCACAGCATGAACAGGGGATATGGCAGGAAGATCCCTGCTGGCAGCTGAATAAACTTAAATCAGTTTAACCTAATCATTTTACTGTATCTTATTCCTCCCTCTCATTCCTGCAAATGCAATTTTTCTTTTGAAGACAGTTTCCAAGTACACAGATTAGTTACCTCAAAGCAAATAAACTGGTTAGTGAAAGACTCTGCATATTCCTTGGTCTATTCTTGGATATTAGTTACAATCACATTACAAATTTATTGTATCTGCTTTTCAGCCACGTTCAATGGCCAACCAGCAGGCATGTACCTCCCCATATGAAAACTAGCTAGCTGTTTAGGTTTGCAGTCTGTATTTCTACATACGTCCTGTAATCTGTAGCGGATTGTTTTGCAGAGGTGCTAAAAAGAACTTAGTCTTTCCTTAAATAGTATTTCCAATACCACCTCTCTCAAAGAACTCCAAATAGCACACAAAAATGCATGTGTCAAGTAATTAAACCACTCAGAAATAAGATAGGAGAAGAGCACTCAAAGGCAAAACCTGAACCCAAGATACATAAAAATTATGGCAATTTGACTTTACTGTAGACTTACTGGGATACTGTTTTTCAAAAATCCCTAGTTCAAATGACTCTGGGGAAAAGAGAGCATAATTTACTAATTCTTCACTGCAAGCACAGCAAATTTAAGGTAATCTGAAGATGTGTTCAGATTTTATTCAGCCATACTACAGAAGAACAATGGTTTTGCTACATGTAATGCAAAAAAGCAGCTGGAGCTTGTTTAACGCATTTTCTTTACTACACTGTCACGCACACTTTTAGTTAGTCATTTTGCCATGTTTCAACTTTTTTTTTCCCCTTCAGTAACATGCTTTGCTGAATGCTGTAGCTGAATCCAAATGCATCAGCATAGGAAAGCTATTTCACACAAAAAACTGAACAGAATTCAGATGCTTACTATTCACATACCCTTTTGATGCTGCAAATTCAATCACAGGGGACTAGTAAGCACTAATTTTATCAGCATAAACACATTTTAAACACTACACTTCCTTTCATGTAGCTTTAACTGTGTTATAGTGTCAGCATTAAAGCACACAGGAAGGAACAGAGCTTCTTCACATGCTTTAACATTAAAACTGTTATGAATTTGTTCAGAATAGTTTTTTTTCCAAAGACTACTCAAAGAAACATGATCCCCAGCCTAGTTCTGTCTTCCTACATGGACCATTGCTTCCTATTCCTTTGAATACCAAAGGAAGTGGTATTCAAATTGGTACACCAAATACCTGCTCTCTTCAAAGGAGAAAATCTCTTAAGAGTCTCTATGCTGCATAATGGAGCATTATTCAGATAAAACACCAACATTAGCATAACACTGCACTTTATTATATACTGCTTGCTCAGAGAGCTAATTAGAAGGATTTGATACCGTAATACCACACCAAGGATTTCCACTTCATTCAAAAATAGCTTCTGTATCTTTAACATGATGCTGCATTGCTCCTTGTCAACATAACCTTACAGTCTGGCCAGTCAATCTACTTGTCCTCATGAAGAGTTGGTAAAAGAAAGATGCCACAACTGGCTAAACGTCACAAGCCAAATAGAAGGAACAGCCCATGTAGTGCTATGGAAGTTGAATCCATAAATCTAGCAGACATAATAAGGAAACAGAACAACTTCCCCAGTGAAATTACGAGGCAACTAGAGCATAATGAAGTTGCATTAAAATCTACTACAGCCAAGTTTTTCAGCACTTTCACCTGGTGTGCAGCAGCCCCTGTTTATTGCTTTCTTCCCACCCCTGCTGAAGTGTCAAAATAGTGAAGATTTTGCAGAGGTCACCCAAAAATAAACAGTTTTAGTCTTTCCATTTCTACCAGTTTATCTTGCTTTATACTTCAGCAAATTAACATTTTTGACTGCGGAGTCTGAACTGTCAGGAATAATAACTTTCAGAAAGCCATTTAGCATTGCAAGAGATAATCAGCAGTGGGTACGTTCCAAGAAGACTTAACAGAAGCCTCCTCAAATTCAACACAACTGAAGTTTGCCAATTAAGCATCTAAATGACAGATCAAACAAAAGTAAGGGAGGAAAACAAAGTTAGAACATAAGGATGAAGTTACAGCTTGAGCTATCTAACGGCTCACTGATAACCAAAAGGAAGAGGGAAGCCCACCACAGTGGGTCCTGGTACTTATCTGACCAAGCTCTGAGCCATTTTGATTTAGTAAAATCAGAAGAAAGCTAACTAAGCAAAAGGAAATACTTTCTGATGGGACAGTAGGTTGCCTTATAAAATCCAGCTATTCCTAAAATGAAGACAAGATGGCATGAGCAAGAGCTATGCAGCTGGGAGAGTGCAATGCCACCCTAATAAAGCAGTTAAGAAATACAGAAAGGTAAGTTGTTTATCCTAATACAATTAAAAAAAAAAAAAAAGAAGAAAAAAAAATCAGCAAAGATTACTCTACAGATTACAAAGCCAGCAGTACTAAAGCAACAACTGTAGTAGCTTTAATTCTTACCTGGCTGTTTGGATCTACCCCAGCATAAGAATTTCGTGAACTACAGCCAACAGGGGGAGTTGCTTCTCGTATGAACTCTGACATCTCAATCCCTCCACCAGGATCACTGGGAGAAACATAAAAGAGAAAGAACAGAAAAGAAAAAAAAAAAGAACGAACATTAACCTACCAGTTAAACAGAAGTTTGTCTGTCTACGCTGAGTGCCGATTCAAAACAATTTTTCCCTTTTCAAATATCAGGGGCTTAAACATATCCCAGTATCTCAGATGAATACTGCCCAATTGACACAGGAAGCTCAGTCAGAGCTGGAGCACCCCATATACTGTCACAGAAGCTGCTGCCTTGTGAAGTCCACTGTCACCAGCCAACACAAACCATTAAGACTTAGGAGCTACAAGGCATTTTGAAATGCTGACATATGAAACTCACTCTGTCTATATGTACACACATGTAACTTGCAGATCATCTGTCCAACTATAATACCCAGAAATCAATCAATAGAAAAAAAAAGTACTAAATAGAACTCTTTCAAAGAGCAGGGAAAGGACTCAGATTGAAGGCACTTGTTGTTATCCAGATCTTTTCCTTAGACTGGATCTAGGAGCAAAAGTAAGGATGGGTTAACCAAGAAAGCCACACACTGTCAGTAAAAGTTACTGGAAAGGCAGAGACACACAGGGACATGGTATCTCTCCCAAGGACACAAACCACTTCTTTCTACCAGAAAATAACTTCCCTTCAGGTAATTTACAGGCCCTACCAAGAAATATTTTGAGGTACAATATATGTATTACTACATCCTAGCAATTTCACCCTTTCAGGCTTAATAAGTATTGGTTTGAAAGTATTTTCTAGATCAACGCCACCAAATTGTAATTCAACATAATTCAGCTTGTCAAAGGCAGATATGCATGAAATAAAAGCAATTGGGCCTGTCCATTAGGACAATAGGGTGTGAAGTGAGTTGGGGACTACAACTCAGGCATCTAACCTAGCACTGTTTGTTAATTGCAAAGAGGGAGAAGTTGAGGCATTCTTTTTCCTCTCCCAATACAGTTCTCTTCAACCATCTTGATCCAGGAGACTTCTGAACAGAAATAACTGCACTGTAATTTGACACTGACCCTCTCTGCTCCATCCCAAAGATAAACAACTGCCTCCCAACCATCAATGATTCAGAGCTGTGGTAAGTCCACTCCAACATTTTGCTGGAGAAAGAACATATGCACAACCCTTCTCCAGCTAGACTAAAGAAACTAAAGATGAGCCCCTCTGGAGAAGGGGACAGAAATGAATAGAAGCACTGCAGGACTTACTTGAGAGACAGCTAGTCTCATAGAAAAGTCTCAGCCAGCAAGACCAACATGTAATAATTTTTGTAATATATGGACATCAATCTAGGATATTATAAACAAACTGTATGTAGACTAAAGGACCCAAAACATCATTCATTCTGCAGCCTGACATTTCAAGCTGTTGTCACCTCAGAGAGGTGTAAAGGTACAACCTTGGGAACCATTCTAGATCATACAAGAGGCCCCTAAACCTTCCTACATCAAAGAGATGACAAAAAAAGACAGTTTGAAGTTAGGAATGTATTACTTCAGTAAAAATAAGTTAAGAGACAACCAGCCATGTGTTAGCAGAACAATTATGGTCGGACTCCAGCAAATTGAAGAAAGAAGTGAAAAGCCACCATTTTGGTACAGCTCAGCAGTGAAACATAAGCATGCTCTTATTGATGGCTGTTCAGAGAGCCCTCTCTGACCTGATATTATCAATTATGCTAAGGCAGAACCAGGTAATAAAAAAAAAAAAACCAACCCAGAATTCAGCTTCAATAATTTCCACCAGCTTTAGCCAAACAACTATTCCTTATGTCAGCATTTTAAGAACATGTAAGGACCTAACATGAAGTTAAAGACTAAACTGAAAAATTCTCACTTAATGTTTAAGTTCAGCATACATTATGATGACAACTGAAAATGTAACAAAGAACGCCTTTCACAAAAAGATGAAATTCCTTTCCTGTTTGAATAATTCATTCAGAAACACTGCATATGATTAAAGTATGTCCTATGAAGTAGAAAAATAAGTCAATGCGAATAAGCTCTCATTCATAGAACTGGGTAGTTAACTAGGGTGGGACAAGGAGGTGATTTTGTCTAAAAGTGATGCAACAGATTATGAGCATAAGCAACAATACAACCCAACACCACCACTCTACTCACAGCTGCTATATTCTGTGGCAGCATATACAAACTAACCAATTAACAAAAGCTAGTAACACACAACAACAAAGTCTGCAGGAACAAGCAGGAAGTACAGATTTCTAGGATTAATCATTGCACGCATAAGGAACTGGACTACAACAGCATGCAGAATCTAGCAATTTTCTGCTAGTGTTGTGGCCATTCCTTTCTGCTATTAAGATCTACAATCAGTTTCTCAGTTTGCTGACTTCGTAACTTAGAGCAAGTACTACACTTTTCAGTTTGCAAGCAAAAAAACTGAAGTGAAGTTGCTACACAAATTGGGAAGACTGAATAAATTATGTCCAGCTACCTGCAACGGAGATTGCTGTGGAAAAGGCATTCAGAGATTGCGCAAAACAAATTAAAACTAGTATTTCTAGTTATTACTAACTGTCCTATCTAAAATTACTATCTCCAGCTATATTACATTAGTGTGTCAGAGACTAACTGAAAGTCTGAAGAGGCTGTAAGTCTAGTGAATTCAGAAGTTTAAAATCTGACTTAGAATGATTAACTAAAGAAATCTGATATTTGGACTAGAACTTCCAGAGAGAATTTGGAATAAGCAATTTTGATTTCAGGACAAAGCAGAAGAGTTCTTTTCTTTTGAACACCTTCTTCTGTCCCTAATTTCCAATTAAAATAGCGGGATAACTAGTCAAGAGGCTGCTCTCAATACACAGAAGGACCACAGCATGCACTACAAATACTAGACCACGACAGTTTCAAGTATGAATAGAAGTTTTCTTTAAAGCTTGAATCACTAATTATAGAGTCAAAAAGGCAAAACAACTCCAAGCTGCAAGCCACAGAAAACTGCAAGGAAAAGGAAAAGAAATAGCAAAGCAGGGCAAGAGTTTTAGAGATTACCTTTTTTTTTTTTTTATTTCTCTTGCTCGTACTTGTTTAAGTAGACTGTACGTAACTCAAACATGCAAACAAATTAGCAAACCACATTCTCCAGCTGTCAGTTTTATTTTGTAGAAGTACATTCATGTAGTATCATTATTACAGCTCCCCCATGTTGATGGAGATCAGTGACAGCAGTGTCACCAGGTCAATGCTTTATGATACTTTGAACCTTAGTAGTCGTTGACACAAGAAAGAAGCCATATTCATATCCCCAGAAGCAAGACTGACTTAAGTGTATTAAGGTATCTATGTGTGTCCATTGATATCCAACAAAGATTACGTTTGCACTGTTCCTTCTACCTTTTATGTGAGATTAGGAGCCTGTATCCCCATTACTTGTTTTCATGAAATCTCACAGAAGCATTACTAACATCACTCCTGTATGAAAGCAGCAACTGCACTAGAAGCTACAGAAGAAGACAACTCACATTCCTTTCTCTAAATTAAGACTAGCTTCTTTCAAAAATATTAACTAGAGAATTTCACCTTTATAAAGAGGATGAGGAAAAAAAATAAACAAGGCATTTCTCGGGAAACAGTAAGTTGTTCTTTACTTAAGCATGCCAAAGTTTTAGGAAAAAATTGAAAACCCTCAGAGTTTGATCCTATTCACAAACCAATGTGAACCAAAGATAAATGAGCAGTTCATGTAAACCTACAAATGACAGCACATAATTTTTGTCAGATACCTGAAAGCACCATTTTGCAGATAAACATCTTCAGGAAGAACGGCAGCTCTTAGAAGCTAAACAGAATCCTGAACATATGTTTTGAACATAAACCAGACTATTGCTTAATCCTTCAAAAATACTAATATTCATACCTAAAGTGGTCCCAGGGAACGTGTGTGTGGAGATGGGGGGGTGAAAACTCTAGGACAGCTTTGCATACTGTACTCTATATTTTATTTGGTATCACATGCTGTAGCCTAAGCTATCAAAACTAATATTCTGATTATGCAAATATTTAAGGTAGTAGATCTGCTTAGATCTCCCCTATATCCACTTTATGCTAGGGGAGCAAAGTTTAAAAAAAAAAAAAAAACCAAACCACACAAAACCCCTACATACACGCTTTCTTCCGAGACAGTTTTTTTTATTAGTGTTCCGATTTAACTTACTAAGAAGGTGACAGCTCAATATTAAACACTCACTCTACATCCCCTCTACTGATTTGAATGTTATCCCAGAGTTCTTGTAAGCTTCCAGGCAAAGATTAGTATATACTGTACATCCCACTTACCAAAAAGTAACTCCGTAATTTCTGCATTGACCTTGTTCCCAGTTCTAGTTAAGAGACCTGAAAGTGGGAACAAGGATCATATAAAAGTTAATGAAACTTTAGTTGGCAAGCAGGACACACAGCATCAAACTAACCTCTACTTCTGAGCTCACAAATGCTTATAATGTAGTAACTTGTCCCATGTCAACTGCTCCTTAGACAAAACAGAACTTCTGAAACATCCAGAAGTAACTCACAACACTAGTAGAAAGAAGTCCCTTGCCAAGTCTTGGCTACTGTTTTGGAAGCAAAAGCTACATGGCTTAAAAAAGAAAAAAAACATCTAAGGATCACAACTAAAACATGCGTTAGCAAGGTTGCATTGAAACAGAACAGACCACTAGTTTACTTTCACGAATTTTATTAAGCAGAATAAGCATTAATATACATTCAGGCAAGCATTCTGCCAAAATAGCTCAATACAGTTTTAGTAAGGTATATGGTGATCTAAATGGAGTCACAATTAAAATCAGCAGGTTCAGTTACCAAAGACAACATGGAAAAAGGGAAAGGTTATAAAAGATTGATACAAGAAGTTACTGTATATCAACTTTAAAGGAATCCAAGACATTGTTTTTGCTAACAATACGCTCCCTAAGCTGAGAGCAGATACAGAAGAACTTAAGACCCAGCTCATGAGAAGCTACCCCATATGCACAATTAAGTCCTTTTACTTCAAGGCTGAATATTTTAAAAAGCATCACTTTAACACTTCCTTTCTTTAAGCATTCTGATAAACAGACTTAAGAGGCTTCTTTCAATTACATTTCCTTATAGCATGCGTCTCCATGTAAAAGTTTCAGGGTTTGGCATTTTGGTTTTTTGGGGTTTTTTTTGTTTGTTTGTTTTTTAATAAAACACACAACCTCTTAAGAGTCAGGACAGCATACTAATTGTCTCACTTTGAAAACTATTCATGGCTACTAGTACCAGAAACTCACAGACAAGAGAAAGGTCTTCTTTAAAAGCTAACAATTCAAGGCTGATTTATTTCATGCAGTGTAACTCTTAAGATGGCCTTAATTATCTGAAGCCAGGCAGAGGCTTTGATAATAGAGCTCGTAACACATCCACAGTCTGATCAGACTGGTTAGGCTAGCCTTGTTGATGAGTCATCTTTTGCTCTTCTTTCTCCAAATAGTCTGGTCAGAGGAGGAAAACCTCTGGGTTTTTGATGCTGGCAAAAGCAAGGAAGACCTGTGGAAAGGAATCACCTCCTATTGACAGTACTTCAGAATCATCATGTTCATTATTGAGCTGAGCAATTCCAGAATTTCCAAATTCACAAGACAGTGTTCTCCTGAAGTAAGACTATAACTGGAGTCAAGCATTGTATCTGACTCCTGCGTTTGCAAAACTAAGCAAATTGAAACCCAATCAGACATTCTTTTTAGTGATAAAAGACTTCGCATGTAGTATGTGGTTTTTGACAGCTAGATTTTTAAAACTAAGTCTACTGCTGAAATAAGATTACTTGTACTGGTTGTGTTCATTAAGTATTTAGTGACCTAATCAGCACACATTTTCCATGCTATTGTTTCAGTGCTTCCAGCATTTTCAATATTGTTCTGGAACTCCTTTGGGGGAGGAACCAGGAAGTTAACATGAATCCATCATTTCAAACCTAATATATTAATAAGTTTTGCTTTCACAGACCAGACTAAACAGTCTTCCAGAACTATGGAGGTCTGCATCTATATTCCTCAGTGTTTATTTCAACCACCATTCCAGTTACACATCTGATGAAGACAGGACTGTTTATCATTTGAAGCAGTATACAAACATCAGCAGACACCTTACCTGGGCCCATTGCTGTCTTTCCTCTTGGCTGAAACATTGCTTTGTTCTGGTTTTGCACCTCTGTCCATATGCTCACTGGCATTCCTCTCCACAATTTCTCCCTCATCCAGTGCCCTGTGCAAACGGTAATTCACCATCTTCAAAACGATAAAGAGAGCTGCTATCACCGGGCAGTAGACAGCTACTATCATCATGGAAGAAGGAAGGGCCTTTCAAAAGAGAGTAGGAAAGAGTTAATGAACACAAGGGCAAATGTTCATAAGAATACATAAAGCTATCTAGAGTTTAACAGTTTCTTTCATACAGAAAATACTGATCATACTGAAAATGAAGGTTTAAACACACACACCCCCAGTCAAAGTTTGTGTGGAGATTGTTAGAAGTCTAGCAACATGGAAAAAAGGAACAGTTGGGCTACCAAAGCACCACAGCACCATGCTAAGTAGACCTATCACTGGAGCTTGAGAACCAAATTCAGTTCTTGTTCTCTTTTTCCAGGCTATTGGAACGTAAGACCTAGACTAGGAAACCTAGAGCTAGCATGATTTTTTGTGTCACACTCACTATTTTTTAATAGTTGTTATGAATAAAAAAAGATGGGAAGATTTTAAGCAACTTGAAAACTAAACCAAGCACAGAGTATGATCTTATTTCAGGCCTAGTACACAGCACCAAGTCTATTTTGGAAAAACTGACACAAGTTTGACAGCATGGCGGATGGGAGAAAACCTGCTCAACTACCCAACATAGATGTTTTGACTTACATTGTCAGCTTCCAACAGCTACTCTTGCATGATAAGATGCAAGATACTGATCAGTCACAAAAGTCAAACTTTTCCCTACCTGCATACAAGAAAAAGGCTATTTATGTTTGTGGCTCACACATTTGAGCAGTAGTCCACAATAACATCCAAGATCACATGCTGCAAAGATTATCTGCACTAGACCATTACATGCCCATGGAAAGGCAGCCAACACAGATGTTCTGAAGAGAATTTTTCAGCTGTGTCAGAGGTGGCCAGAAGCCACATGAAAAACCTCAGTCCTGAATTCAACTTTTGAAATTCCACTCAAAGTTAAGACTTCTCATGCAACTTTTGCTGAGGCCCATAAGGCTTTTACAGATCAATCACTTCAGCAACAGATATTGATTAAGTACGGCCTAATAGCTATTTAAAAGAAGTGTTCAGAGTACTAGTTAAACTTCAAATTTCACTTCAAGGCTTTCACCCTTCTAAGTCACTTTTTATTCATATTTATAATTTTGCCATTTCCCTAGGCAGTCACTAAACACAATGAGATATTAACTCTTAAGTCTTCATCCACAAATAGTCCACTTCCCTTACAAAAGCAACAACAGTCTGCGTTCTCAAATATTTTGCTGCATCACTATCCTTTACCCCAGTGATGGTGTAGTTTGATATAAAATGCTAACAGCCATAAATACATATATACACACACACAGACATACAACAATCGGAATTAAACAGCATTTGTTACCCATCATGAACATTAATTTAGTAGATGAGAAGAACAAATGAACTGTCTTTTTAGACCTCCTAGCCTAAGGAGAATTCCAGCTTGTTTCGTACACCTGGTCTCCCTCCCTATACAGACGACTGCAAGAGAAGAGTCTTTATGGTGATCAAAGCCCCACATGCATCTTGTGGAATCAGAAAGGGAACATGACTGAAGAATAAGACAGAGAGCCCTCTCTATTCTGCACATAAAGCTAGTTTTAGTCATTTAAAAGAGATCTGATTACAACATTAATAGTTCTACATATTTAAGAGCTTATTAGTCCTAGAAGAACTGGCAGTGCTCATCACACAATTTAAACCATAAATTTAGCAAAAGCACTTTTTGAAGAGATCTCCAAATACAAAATATTGTACTAATAAAGGGGATAAAATAATAAACATTTCTAAATATTATATTGGCTGTTGACTTCAAAACAAAACCAAACCTTAATCTGGCTGCTCACTTTCTGGCAGTAAGCAAAAACAAATAATCAGTATAACATTTTGTGCTGGTTTTGGCTGGGATAGAGTTAATTTTCTTCATAGTAGCTAGCATGGGGCTACATTTTGGATTTGTGCTGGAAACAGTGTTGACAACACAGGGATGTTTTCCTTTCTGCTGAGCAGTGCTTAGACAGAGTCAAGGCCTCTTCTGCCTCTCACCCCACCCCACCAGCAAGTAGGCGGGGGGGGCACAAGAAGCTGGGAGGGGACACAACCAGGACAGCTGACCCCAGCTGACCAAAGGGATATCCCATACCATATGGCATCATGCTCAGCATATAAAGCTAGGGGAAGAAGAAGGAACGGGGGGATGTTTGGAGCGATGGCATTTGTCTTGCCAAGTAGCCATTACACGTGATGGAGCCCTGCTTTCCTGGAGATGGCTGAGCACCTGCCTGCCCATGGGAAGTACTGAATTAATTCCTTGGTTTGCTTTGCTTGCATGCGCAGCTTTTGCTTTCCCTATTAAACTGTCTTTATCTCAACCTGTGAGTTTTCTCACTTTCACTCTCCTGAGGCTCTCCCCCATCCCACTGGGGGGGAGTGAGCAAGCAGCTGTGTGGGGCTTAGTTGCCAGCTGAGGTTAAACCACGACACATTTCTAAAGCCAAACAAGTATAAATAATTGAGTCTGGAATCAATCAGGAAGCAGGTTACTTATTAGGATTCTTTTCTTAAAGAGATCAAGTTTAACCTACCTTTTCCTCCAAAACAAGTTAAGTCAACACCTAATATAACATTTGAAGTAGGCCAGGCAAACTAATTTGGGGTATGCTAACTTAGATTTTGCATGCTGAGCTGGACAAGACCCTAAATGGTGATTCACTTACCAAGCACCACCTCAGGAGGAGAAAGAGGAAACAAAGCTATTTAAAAACAGCATCAGTAGAGCAACCAGGAGCCACAATGATGCTAATGGCATCCATACAACCCCTGAAGCAATGCTACAAGGGTTTCCCCAAGAAATGTAGTGCTTCCTCTTCCAAGAACTTCAGAGGCAGCTAGCTCCCTGCAGGCAAGGGCAAGCCCATTAACTTTGGCAAAACACATGAGCTTCCTGTACCTGCTAAGCAGTCTGCGACTCAATCACAAACACAACTTCAACTATCCTCTCCTTTACCTAGTGTTCAGAAGCCATTACCAGAAGAGTCAGTTTAACACTAGATGACAAAAGCTAGAGTTAGTCTATAAAAGACATGCCTATACTCTTCTATCTGGAGAGCTCTTCAATTTCTCCCCTCCACTCCATCAGCAGTCACACAGTGTCAGTACACAATTTATCTTGTGGAATGCAAAATCTACACATCCTGTTCTGCAAAGGAAAGCTTTGAGAACAAGTGGGGAAAAAAGACAAAACACCTCAGGTAACTTGCAGCAAACCCAATAAAGAATTAAAGGGTGCTGTTTCCTCACATTCTGTTTCCACAGGATTGTAGAAGCTACAAAGATAAATTAACTCACTACTTTTCATTCTTCATATTCATTAGCAGTTACTCCTCTCTGAATAGGGCATATACTCTGGGAACAGAAGAAGTTTTAGCATGTCCAGCATACTCTGCTGTCTGATCATACTTAGTATTAAGTCTCATGCTGTGGTACAGCAGTGCTACCCATGGTACCAGCAACTTGCCCACATTCCAGCCTCAAGAAGAAGAGTTACTGCAACCTAACCTAAACCACTGGTGCCTTCTCTGTTTTTCTTTGCCAAACTTAGAAGCATCCAGCTTCCATTTGGGGTCTTCTCCCCACAAGCCAAGGCAAGTTAAAGTGAGACTAGTATTTTAAACTGTGCTTGACATTTTACCACATTTGAGGAGAGACAGGTCTCTCACCAGCATAACTGAGCATCCTATACAATACTGTCTTCAAGACTGGAATACAAATCTAAGTCCTACAAATTTGCAGCTAGATCTCATTTCAGTTCTTTTCACAAGTACTAGAGCATTCTTATTGGGCACAACAGACAAAAAATCTCAGGTTCAAGATTGTTAGCAAACACCAGCTGGCTACAAGTCTGTAGCTGTGACAGCATTTCAGAGAACATCCCATTTTACTGGATATCTCTAGTTGCTTCCATTAGCACCAAAAGAAAACATACTCTGAACAGCAGTAGTCACAACTGAAGCTCTTGTAGGAAAGAAGATCTAGACATGACCATACAAAAACTGCCTCCTTTAATTACATTCTGTTGAAAACTTCAGTCATCTAATGGCTGAACAAACCCAATCATTAGATACTTTCAGCTGGGAGTTTATTTCCCTAAACCTTAAAGGGAAGTTAAGCAGTACTCTCAAAGATGGAGGGGGAGGAGAAGGACACCAATTTTCTACCACCTTTCCCTCAAGAGTTACTTTCCAAATGTAACCCTTTCCAGACAACTTATGAAATCCATACTATACACATGGACAAAGGTAAGATGCAGGAATGCACAGTTGAGGAGTGGGACTGTCCCTTCTGGAACCTGCTGGCTGTTAGGTCAGCTCAGTTGTATCACAGCACACCTTTTGTGAAAGAGTGGGCAGAAAAAGCTTTAAGCACTCCTAGATTCCAGTGGTCAATCTAGAACAGAAAAGAAACCTCAGACCACTAGTTACAGGACTAAAATATTCCCATTTGAACTACAAAGGTCACTGTATCTTGATTCAGCATTTCAAATACATAAGTGCCAGGAACCAGAGGGAATTTCATTGATCACAAGCTGTGCTGCATACTTATGAGGAAACAAAGACTATATGGATCTTACCTAAGCACATCTAGCTTTAACTAGACACTACAGATGCAATGAAGTTTCCAGATTCTTTTCAAAAAGAAATGTGTAAGTGTTGCCTGTTGAGAACATTCATAGGAAAGTCTCCCAACCCAAATCAGATTGCAAGTCCTTACATAAAAGTGATATCAATCAAGCATTCATTAAGCAATAACAGTTGTCTTGTAAAATGCTTTCAAGTTCAAGCATTTTGAGGCCAGTATTTTATAGAAACATTCATACTGGAGAAAAGGAAAGATCAAGAAACGGCAGATGTAGTTTTGTCACCATTTTTTGTTTATGAACAACAGCAGCTCTTAAGGGCTCTGGCTATCAGGAAGCATGTTCAGTTAAAAGTTATCTAGTTTTTGACTGAAACCACAAGGTGTACAAATGAGACTTGAGTAGCCAAGAAACTAGATGTGGCTAAGAGCCATGTGGGATACCAGGTATTCTCATCATACATCCAACTTCAAGTACCTAAACTCTTAGTTTAAAAAACAGCACATATTTCAGAAACTTCACTGGAAAAAGACTTTCACACGAAACTACAGTTATATGACCTACTTCTATAACTATGTACACAAGTCACGAAATCAAATGACTATTATGTGAACTGTTGTCTAAATGAGCTTGACTTTGACAGACAAGTTCTGTAGGTACATACGAGCCCATCACCCCAAGCAAGGTACAGTCCTGGCTCCTCTTCAGTCACTGGCAAAGTTCCCCCAGTGCCGGAGCCAAGACTTCACCCCCTCCTGCACACGTGGTGGGGCTGAAACAGCATTCCGACTAGGGGAAGTGCTTTGGCAGCCTTGTCTCTTCCCCTCCCCCTTGCAACACGGATGCATAACACTGGCCTCTGCATTTAGGGTATTTTGTCCAACTTTACCACTACATTTTACAACCCGGTTATAGTTTCCCCATATCGTAGAATATTTTCTTCTCCCAGCTTGAGTTTTGGATTAGAGCAAAACCAGGGATCAGCTCTTAAGACAGATATGCAGATCAACAAGCACAGTTGAGTCTGTTACTGAATACAAATATCCAAACAGGATAGATTTAACTAGTCTAGAAAGCGGTATTTTTGTATGCATGCTGCCAAGCCACAGATCCAAGAGTACAGACTGAAGCAGCTTCACTCAAGCAGACATTCCTCTTCCTCTACACCCCAATTCCTTCATTATCTACACTTTGCTTTTTGCCACACTTCCGACAAGGACAGGTTAAGCGTATAAATACACACAGGAAAAAGAAAAGTATCCAGATCGGTAATATAGATACACTTATGTATACATCTGTCTCTTCTTCACACAGGGTACAGACCTCACTTTCATGTGCTCAAGCTCAGAAGGCAGATGAGGGACCAAGGAAGAAAGGCTAGCTGAATTCTACTGCTTATTTCTTCAGTCGGTTTGCACCATGTGTTAAACCCATCAACCCTAACAGCACTGGCATACACATGCAAAGAAACACACGGATTTATGGTATTACTTGCTGACCACAACCATTACCAGATTCCATTCTGAAAACACAGGATCAATAGAAGGAATGCACAGACAAAAGATTAGCAACGTTGGTGCAATAAACCAAGTCTTTAAGCAGTAAGTGCATCTAAATTACCATATCCAAAAGAGGTTAAGTGTTCCATTCCCGTTGAGGGTTAAATAACATTTGAAAAAAGTGATTAGCTTACTGTAAAATGCGTTTAGCCTTAAGAGCCAGCTACAAGTGAAGTTCTTAGGGGATCCTTTTGCCTTTGTTGCTACAAAACAACCTGGGAATAACTACAGTTATTGCTACCTCAATGCATCAAAGCAACAGTATGATCTTGGAATTCCTTATGTGAGGAAGTTTTGTAAGTAATATAAAACCTGCCAGCATTCTAAGTCGTTATATATACACCTTGTTTTTTTAAACACACAGGGTTGTCTGCCAGCAACAAGTCATTTGAAGCTAGCTTAGAAACTCCCTCCTACACACCAGTGAGCCATGCTCAGAATTCCGATTACGGTTACCTAAGACTTTTTAAGCAAGTTCTGCTTATTTATGTATGTCCTACAGCAATGCAACATTTACTGCTTTTTATTCTGAAAAAGAGCTTAAGAGATGCTAAAGAGCTGAGATGACCATCACAGTTCTGCCTGTTTAGTTTACGTCTAGACAACACTTAAACTGCAGAAGGTGGAAAGAGGGAAAACAGCCAAATATGATTCAATCTGCTTTAACTTGTGACTAATCTCCCTACTTATTCTCAGGGAAGTTAGCACTTGTTGCATCTTTAACTGGTCCAGAGCTATGAAGCAAGAGAATTTCTCTGACCCCGACAAAACCCAAATCAACTTGCTTTTGCCCATCTTTTCCCTTTGCACAGGAAAAGAAAAAAAGTTTAAGTGACACCGAAGTTTCCCCATAGTATGGGCAACTGAAGCTTAACTGCTGCTTCAGGAGCAGCAGTAGGAGACTCAAGTGCTGGTCCAGATTTATCAGTTGTCAAAAGACCCGTGTACAATACAGATCAGCCCCCCTTCAAAAGTTTCCTGCGCATGCAGGATATAGCTCACCACACCTTTATGAACAGCAAAAGAAAAAAGCTACATTTGAAGCCAAAAGGACTGTTCTCTTCCCATATTCAATGGAACTCCAAATAGATATAGATTCACAGTTTTTATACAGAGGATCTGCTTAGTTGAAAGTTTTATGTAGCTGTTGTCAACACGCTACATGTTGTTAACCTTGGTTTTAAAAGCAGTTTGTCTCAGCCTGCGGTTTCCTTGCCAGCAGTCTAAAGTTTTCAAACAAAAAGCCTTGGAGCTACCTTTTCCAAGACACGGTAATACGAATTAAAAACTAACCGTACAGGGCTGTAACCTCCTCTTCCACATTAGCTATTTCTTAGTATGAAGTGTCTCATACCGCAGTCTTACAAATTGCTTTTTAACAAAGCAAATGCCTGACCCCAGAGCTCTCAATCTGTGCAACTATGCTCATGTGGAGTTTTTCCTCCAAGGTTTCATTCACTAACTCACATTTTTTCACAAGGCAGTTTATACTTTAAGTTGTCACAACATCTGGACCTGGCAGACTTGCAAATTACATTCTACCTCATATGCTCAAAACTGGTCACAACACACCTAAGTATGATCACACTTTTCTACTGAGAAATCTGAAGTGAAATATTAGCATTTTGTAAATTACACACAACTTGCACAGAAAGAAAAGCAATGGCCAACAGGCAACTGCCCCCTTCCTTCATAACTGATCACACCTCTCCTATTTTTGCTTCCAAGTCCAAATGTCAAGAAAGTTTCTAGGTTTTAAGGTTAGTATCTTAACAGCTTTGATTGAAGGGTCAGATACAAAGATACATTCAACAGGAATTCTCCCAAACCAAGTATACTGAAGTCTGGACACAAGCAAAAGAGCCAAAGTAACTTCTTGTCCATAACACACAGTCCAGATACACACTGCCAGCCAGCACACTATGCTATGGCCAAATAAACTTCTAGGTTATGGACCCTGAAGCACATCCCTTCCCCAGTCTCAAAAGTCAGAAGAGAAAGTCACAGAGCTGCCAGACAGAAATACTGGCTAGATCTGACAGCTACTACAGAAACTGTGTGTTTTCCTGGTCTACCAGTAGATCTGCAGTGGAAACTAGTAGAGTTATGCCCAATTTTGAAGGAAAGTAAACAGAAAAACGAAGGCCAAGTGCCAGCGACTGAAGCCCTGCCGCGCCCGATGCGCCCCGCTAGCACCCACCCACATCTTCCCGGTAACAGGTCCCTGCTTCCGAAACGCCGCAGCCCCAGGCGTATTCCGGGCCGCCTCGACCGCAGCTGCCGGGCCCGCCGCGGGCCACCGCTCTCAGCGGCGGGCGCCGACAGGGGAAAGCCGCGGGCAGGCGGACCCGGGAGCGGCCCTTCCCGGGGCAGGCGGGCACGGCAGCGCCGGCAGCGCCGCGGGCAGGGGGCGCGCGTGCGACGGCCCCGGCCCCGCGGCCCCTCCCGCCCCCCCCCAGGGCCTCCCCGCCGCCACTGAGGCGGGCGGCCCCCCGCAAGGCCCGCCCGCCCCGAGGCCCAGGCCGGCACCGTTCCCCCGGGCGCGGCGGCGGCGGCCTGCGCTCACCATGTAGAGGGTGAAGGGGAAGCCGAGCAAAAAGAGCCACAGGTAGAGGTGCAGCGCGTTGACCCCAGCGCCCTGGTGCGGGTCCTGGTACCAGCCGCCGCTCAGCGCCGCCCACACGCCCTGGCGCAGGATCTGCAGCACCTGGGAGCCCATGGCGGCCCCGCTCCGCCGAGCCGGCCCCGCTCTATCCGCCCTGCGAGCCCGGGCAGAGCCGCGCACCGCCCGCGCTCCGCGACAGCCCGCACGGCCGCAGCCGCCGCCGCCGCCTCCACAGCAACGCCGCCGCCATCTTATGTCCGGGCCCCGGGCCGGCCGCCCGCCCCCGCGCCGCCGATAGACCGGCAGCCCTTGCGGCAGGGGACGCCCGCCCCGCGCTCTGTCGCCGGGGAGGGACAACGCGGCGGGGGCGAGGGCGCCCGCTACTGCGCCTGCGCGCCGCCTCCCCGCTGCCCCCCCCGCCTCCACCGAGGCGGGCGGAGCTGCCGCCAGCGCCCCCTGGCGGCGTGGAGGAGGGCGGGGCGGCGCGGGCCGGCTGGGCGCTGGGCGGGCTGCTGTAGCTGGCCCTCATCCCCATCCGTGGCCCAAAGCCCACCTACGAGGCGGCGGCAGGCCGGGGTTCGGGGTTCCCCCCCCGGAGTACCCCAGGGGAACGTGTCCCTCGGTCACCGAGGCGGGCTCAGACCCGCGGCTTGGCCAGGGTAGCTCTCGGGGCTCATGCCGTGTCAGGATACTCTTAGAAAATGGAGGGAGACACAACCATCGCAAAGGGCTTTTCCTTACCCTCTCTCAGGGCCTGACTCCTGGCCAGATGCAGCGTCCTCTCCTTGTGCTGGGCAGGAGGACATGGTCCCAGAGTATCGTTTAATTCTTTAAAATTAAAGCAAGGTAACAACCTTGCCAGTTTTGGAGTCCTTGCATTTACTGTCAATACATGATTTTACCAATACCCTTGCATGCCTGTCCCCAGCACGAGGTTTGTTTTGTTGTTGCTTCCAACACGTACAAAGCCACAACCACTTGGATTTATTAGAAAGGAGAACACAACGCAGCAGGCCACGGGTACACCACGGAGTCTGTCACACATTTAAGTCTCAACTTCCACATTCACCTGTTCTTACAGAAGGTCACTAGTTCTCATCAAGTCCCAGCTTTTCTAGCTTTCCCTTTAGACAAGCACATCCCAAAAGTCACGCCTCAGAGAGAAAGGGACCGATTAGGGAAGGAGTTCCGAGCGTGCTGTCAAGCAGGGGAAAGGGGAGGTCTCTTCCTTCAGACCCGATGAATGAGTAATGCTGAGGATCCCTCATTATATTACCTGACTTTCCAGTCATATTTGGGGAAAAGTAGCTTTGAGGGCACGCTATGATACTGTCGCTGTGGTGGCAGAAGGATCCCACATAGGTTCTGTCCTGAAACCAAGTTACTGTCCTGCTCCAGCAGATACAAGACAGGGGAACAGCACCTTCTGGATCTCTGCTGCGGAGGAATTGCAGGAATGAAATAACCCGAGCACTCAGTTATGACTCATGATGAGCATGCATTTGGGCTGGCGTTTTCAAGAGGCTGCGTTAATGCCAGTCTCCACAGTGTTTTTCTCCCTGACAGCAAACCAATGGCAGCATTTGGCTATTCTGGGAAAACCAAAAGACAGAAGTGACTGACTCAAAGCAGATTTAGATGATTTTTTGTTTCCCCAGTGGGAAAGTAGGAAGAAGGGATGGACACAAAACCCCAACCATGATGGCTCTCTCCCCAGTATAAACAAATAAACCATTTTTAACTTTGTTTCAGATAATGCATTTTCAAATGTAAGACTGCCAGCAGTATTTTACCAAGGAGCATTTTTCTCTCTCTGTCAAACAGGATTGAGGTATAAAGGAAAAAAGGATGCAAGGGGGGAAGGAGAAGAGGAAAAAAAAAAAAACAACAGAGAAAACCTAGAGGATTATCATGGATGGGGAAGGGGAATTCGCTTTATCCTTTTGGGATAAAGCCAAGCATGACAAGCCTCACCAGCTACAGTAGGCTCAGAACAAACAAGACTATGAGGCCTGTTTCAGCTACATCATTTGCCAAAATACCATTAAAAACTAAAGTTACAGTTACAGCTGTTAAAAGATGAAGTTTTTAGGATGTGTTATCCATAAATATACTATGATACTGTAACAATCAGGATTATGAAGCATTAGTTCTTCCAGCAGCTATTTTATGAATGTTACATAAAAGCTTGTTCACCTTCACAAAAAGGAGGAAAGACGGATAACATTCATTAATAACATGTCCAAGGGCTGCACTAAATGCTTTAAAAACCTTTATGCTTCTGTTTAGGAGCCATTAATTAAATCTGGACAGATTAGCCTCAGCCTCATAGTAATGATTCACGTTAAACAGTGCCCCTGTGAGAGAGGCTGGATGCTGTGGAAGCTCATGGCTGCTTCCCCAGCCCTGCTCCTAGAAGTCATTGGACCAGCCATGGAGTGATAGAGGCTTTTTGCGGGGGGGGGGGGGCTTAAAGCAAACAAACAGAGGAAATAAAGTGTGAATATTACAGGCTCAACCCTGCTCCAAAACAGCGTAACCTAGTTAAGCACAGATAGCCCTGCTCAAGAGCACTTCATTGTGGGATGATCTAGTCTGCATCCAGTAAAATAAGCAAGAGAATATCATGTGCTTGAGAGGACAATTAAATTTCATTGTTTAGCTATTTAAATGCAGACAGGCTGAAAACATTAGGATGCAAGATAGGGAAATAATATTATTGGAATCCATCTATGCCTGAAGGTAAAATTGATAACAAGCTCAGTTGTAGGCATCATTAACAAAGAAAAAAATCATTATTAGCTTTTAAGGGAAACAAATAAACAATCCACATCTGGATAGCAAGTAACAGCAGGGGACTCAATCCATGCATCAAACCTCTGCAATCCAACAAATAACTAGCTTATCCTTCTGCACCCTACTTTAACCTTACAGTACTTTTTTAGGATGGGTATTGCTCTCTGTACAGGAAAAGAGCATGCTCTAGGAAAAATAGAGCACAACATTGGTGAAGAGTGAACAGTTTTAGATAAAATATTTAAGAGAGGGGCCATTAAATCAAATGATTGGAGTTCAACCTATTTTTTTCCAGCATTTCTCTTCTAATTTAGTATGCCAAGACTGAGGCAAAGAAGTAGTTTGCCACATGAGCCAGCGTTACACACGAGGAGACCAACCTGAAACTGCCTGGCCAAAATACCAGTTACAATACTTCATTTTTCCCCTCACATTCTTTATATACATACAGTCAAGCGCCCTCCTTACAACTGCAGGCTATTGGGGAAACTTCTGTAGCAAATTAATATTGTGGGCTCTCTTAGGCACGCCATCATATTAAAGATATGGCTGTTTTGACTTGGACAAGGAACAATGATCTTGTAATCATATTGTCTTTATGTCATGCCATGCTCCAGTGGGTTGAAAGGGCATTTGCAAAATCAGGGCAACGCTATATGTGGTACACAGGAGAACGTAGGTTATACCAAATACTCAGATAAATAAACTAATCCCAATTTCTTGACCAGCCTTATGAGCGCACTTTTTCTAATGCATGATATTACAAGAACAGGAAGTTAACCAAAACAGTAACAAAAGACTGAAACCTGCCACAAAAATGCTTCAACATGTTGCCATTTCTAAGAATAACATTGCAGCATGCTTTGCTCCATTACTAGTACTTTAGTCTCTCTTATCTTCTCATTCCAGGGAATGAAGTTCTACACTTTCCCTCCAGACATCTTTTGTGGGATACCCAAAATTATTTTTAAATTAGTTACCAAGAGAATTCCTAAGTTTTATGAGAACACAACTTAGATAATTAGGACAAGAGGTCAAACAGAAAGTTAAAGAGAATATTTTGCCTAAATTGGGTGAAATTTATTATGTCCAGAAACAAGCTTATGATTGGCACTCCCTTGTAATTTCTCATTACAGTAACCATCACAGTAGGATACCAAGCTGTAAGTAGCTACTAAAACAATCAGGAGAAAATAAGAAAAAACACTGATTTACTAACTTTACAATTATGAGGGTTAGCACTTCTCTCTCCATGCTGGATACAGCATTTGTTTTCAGATGAAGATTGACAAACTAGGCTTTGGTGGCTCACTACCAACTTTCATTTACTTCTTCCTATTGATTCCTTGTCTCAGGATCTATAGTCAGACAGCAGCATTTCAACCCCGATTTTTGGATCCTGCTGACACATACTACTTACTGTGGATTGGCTGCAGTATCCAAAGCAGCAACTCTGGCTCCAAAAACAAAGAAAGAAAAAAGACAAAAGTCAATTTTCTATGTAATTGATCAGCCTAGGAGAGAAGTGCACCTACCTTTTGATTTCCTGAAGAAGCAATAGTTAAAACATGTACTTGCTACTTGGGCATTAAGAGTCTTTGCATAATTTTAAGTCTTGACTCTTTTTCTGCCATTTCCCTGTAATCACAACCTGGTTAAAAAAGGGTTTATCTGAATTCAGAACATTGTCATAAATGGTGATAAATGTGTTTTATTCTCTTATATGAGAATTAACAAGTAGGCTTATTTATGCAGGTGGTAGAGAGCAGAAAGTCATTCTACAATAATATTTGTTAACCTGGTTTCACTGTAAGATAGCTAATTTTCTTATAAAACCTGTCAGAAGGTTGTTCTAGATTTGTTTTTAATTACAGTAGAGTGGTTTTTGACAACTGCAGGACTCTACTGAATATGTTGCTATCACATTAGCATCCGATGGCAGCTTATCTGCTATTTGCACAGTTTTTAAACAAACTTCTAAACAAGAGCCAGATCCTTTCACAGACCACACTCCCTTTCTAGCAGAGAAGTCACACTATATGCAGCCTTGCACACTAAGAGGTTGCTATGAAATTACTCTGTGAGATTTAGTCCTGTATATTATCCCTACTCCCAACTGGAATACAGCCTTTAGAGACAATGAGAAAAATAAGCCTACTCTCTAGTGTCTCAGTACAGACCAGGCACAGCTTTACCAGCAGGAAGGTTACCTGGTAGGAGACCTCCTCTCCCTGCTGTGCTGGCAGGTTCACCACTCACAGCACATGATACAGCCCCTGCTGTGTGCCAGGATACAGCCCACACCCATCTTCATCACTGCCACGGCACCAAACGCGCTCCCAGATCCACCTGCCCTTTTGGGATACACCCTGCCCAGCAGCTTGTGGGGCAGGCAAAACCGTTCCCTCTCTCTCAGTGTGGGAGAACATAGTTCTTGCCCTCACAAACCAAGAACAGGGAAGAAAGGTTTGAGTTGGTTTTTTTTTTTCTTTTTTTCAACTATCCCTATGACTAATATAGCTCTCCATAGTACTTCACAGTGCTACTTAGGCAGAGATCAATTCACTGGGTGGAGGATGCTAATTACTGATCTGCAAACAGCTGAACCATGAAGCTCACAGTCCCATTAATCGTGCCCTTGCAGTTTGTCTCAGCTGCCTGCTGCACGTTTTTGAGTATGTAAGCTCTTTTCGTACACTCTCTGAGCCCTGTGGTTTTCTCAAGACAAAATAAGCAGACCAAAGCAAGATTCTCCCCAAAGAAGAGCACTTACATAAGTTTCTTATTATCAGGGAGTGCTGAAAGGGGAAAACCATTTAAAATAGATCCATGCGGACAAAGAAGTCCCATGACAGCTAAGAAAAAAGAATTCTTACCAACTTGTTGATAGCAACCCTCTGTAAGTTGCCACTAGAACAACAGCATCTTGAACTCCACTCCTTTTCTTTGTTGTCTAGAAATTGTCTCTGTACAGCTTTCTGCTGTACATTTTTAGCAGCTACGTGGGCCCCAGTCTCACTATCCTAACCTCTTGCAGCTGCTTCAGCATGGCTGAAAAATCAATCGGAATGGCTTAATGCTGCCATTGCTAGAGACAGAGTGCAGCTTTAAGATGAACTTTCCTCCTAAAGATGGTTCTGGTAGTGTTTCTTGCAAGAAAATTGCGATGGCATCATCCACTTTCACATTACAGGACCTAATTGTGTGAATGTGTCCATACAGAAATCACACAGAGAAGCATCATCAGTGTCTCAGTGACCACAAGGTCTCTCTGAAAAAGAGGAATTTGCTAGCATTCCTGGCACAAGAATTGCCTAAAACCACCATGGAGATGAAACATAATAAACAAGGCTAAAATTAGAATATCCAAACACCGAGCTGACAGTATTTTAGCAGCATTTATACCACATTCTTTAAAGTACAGCACAGTGGTGCCTCACTGTAAGAAATTTCTACCAAACAATGATTCATGATGCCACTGGGATAAATTCCTATTTCAGATCTTTGTTCACAGTTAAAACTCTCTATCTGAAGTACAAAGCTCCCATAGCACATGAATGAGTCCCCAAGACCATCTTCTCCATTTTGAAGGATTTCCTCTCTCTTATGGCTCTTTTTAGCCATTTTTCTAAGAAAGTTAAGCATTTTGAATTGGCCAGTCCCTGTCTAGGAGAGGGTTTCAGTTTCAAGTACATTGTCAGAGGCAGAATTTAGAAAATATTAAATGCCTCCCAATTTCAGGGTAATGAAAAGAGGTCAACATTAGGATCCCCAAAGGGGAAATGTCAGCAGAATCTGGAGAATAGTCTTAAACCAGCTGGCTTATCAACAGGCATGTAATGTCATATTATCCACAGTATGGACCATGCCTTGCACAGTTAGCCGGCCAAAAATGTGTAGACGGGGAACATGGGTTGGGGAGATTATTGCGGGGAACTATGGAGGAAGCTATGACATTGTGATGAGGGCCTGGGAAGAAGCTGAGAGTAATGTGCATATGCATGGACTGTGGAAATCTGTGGAATGACTAGTCGCATTGCAAGGCAATAATGGTGTAGGGGATATAAGTCACAATTTCAGGCAATTGGATTTCATACGAGTACAAGGGTCTGCTTGGGCAGATTAGTTGAGAGGCCCTGCAGGCCTTGGCAGTTCCCCTAGATCTTTCTTGGATTTCAGCTTCATTCTGAGTAAACAGAAGACTAACTTTATATTTCTGTCTGATTTCAACTCCTTTGCTAACTGTGTATGTAAGACTCCTCACTGAATACAGCCTTGTCTGAAGTGGAATATGGCAGTGACTGTGTGCTTTAGTAGGAGGTGTGAAGAATAATTTTGACATTCAAGACTATTGGAAACAGTATGTAATTCATTGCCTTGAAATGGAATGTGGCCATAGTTAACAACCTGAATTTGAGAAAAGAACTGCAGAATCTCAGTTTTAAATCCCTTTTGGAAGGTAACATCTCTAGTCACACACTGCTTTAGCACCAATATAGGTCGGTCGCAGCAGAAGCAGTGCTATGTTTTAAACAACCAAGGTTTAAATTCCCAGAGATGTTGTATGATTTATACTGGCAAGAAATCTCAGCTGCCTCACAAGATCTGCCCCTTCCTGTATTCTTTCTGTTCTCTGGTGGTCTCCCAGATAAATATTGAGCAGGTCAGACCTGCTTAGTGTAGAAGATCTGATGAAATCATGCCCTGAGGTGTTGTGACTACTATTTTTGTATTTACTTGAATTGGCAGTGCCTGAAGGTACAGCTGACAGATTTCAGAATGTGAAAATGATTAGTCTGGGGGGAGTGCCCTGAAACACTGCCACTTTATGGCAGATCTAAAGTCAGCTGGATTCCAGCAACCCTTTAAAGAGTTATTTAAAAAGAAAACCTGTATGAGCTACCCAGTGAGTAACATTGCAGTAATCACAAAGGCACAGACCCAGGCTGTCCCAGACAATCTTTCCTTTTTCTCTAGGCCATGTTTTCTCTAAGCACTAGCTTAAGGAAGCCATCATCCTACAGTCCATCCTACAGCCATCGTACCACTGCATGAACCAAATGAAATCAGGCATAAGTACAGCAGAATGAGGGAAGCCTGAAGGAGGTGTGATGAGAGCTTTATTAGAGAGGACATATGGCTTTTAAAGAAAGGGTCTTTGGCAGCCAGCTGGAGGTGGCATAATTATTCATCAGGAAAAGAAGAGCAGCTACAAAGATCTTCTTCCTCCCCTGCTGGCTGAATAGATTTGTTGCAGCCATTCAATGGGCAACTGGTTTTAACCTACCCTTCATAAACAGCATTTCATGTTAAGCTGATTTATAGGAGGAAGCTCTTACAGTAAAAGAAATCCACAGCTATACAGAAACACACACACACATTCAACTCAGCCTCTCCTTGCAGCCCATACTTTCAGCTAGCTCTTTGCTATAACCCAGTAAGACAGTCCTTGTGAACACAGGGCACACATATGCATGTATATAGACCCATGTGTTCATGTCCTTATATAGATACACCACAGGTTCTGAAATAGCATAATTTTCATGCAAATATTCTTTCAGCTGCATTAGCTAATAGTCTTCAGCCTGTTTTTACACCAGATTGTGTTTCACTTTTTACGTTTCTCCTGGTATCTGTGAGGTCTGTTGTCAGAATTCTTTGCCCTCATCCGTACAGGTAAGGCCTGATGATCCTCATCAACAGCAGCAGCACGGTGGCACCATATTGAGTAGGGAACTATGTGCAGCCAAGAAAAGTGGAATTAAAAATAGATATACTTTTTGCAACTCCATGTTATCTGTTAAGTGGCACTGATACTAATGCATGTGTTGGATATAGTTTTTTATCTGTGGATGCAAGCAACTTGCAGAGGAGGTATCCTTAATTCCTTTGTACAGGTGTCAAAACTGTTGCAAATCGAGTGATTTACTCTGGTTCATGACGTAAACCATTGACAAAGCCAGCACCAAGATCTCCCAGGTCCTGATCCATTAAACGGAGTGATGTTTAACATAAAGAGCATCTGTACAAACTGTCACAGCTTCTGCAGAGTTAGTACTAGACAAGTGAGCTTTTTCCTGGTTCAGAGACAAGGCAATGGGATGAAACTGAGGCTATTCGTTCCTCTATATTTATTTATCACATGAGATTGTTCCCCACTTCATATCAAGAGCAGATACTGAACAGCACAGTAGCGGTGGAGTTCACAGATCAGAGAACTGCAGGCAGATTTGTTCCAACTCCCAGCCAGCCTAAAGGTTTTTCTATAAACACTGCTTGTTGGTCCATCCCTTCTGTGGAAAAACCCGTAGCAGATCCTCTGAGAGGGTGGATCCATGAGCAACCCTTTGCAGAGTTTCTTCCTGATCTTTTGCTCAGGAATGAGGGATTTTGCCCATCATGGAGCAACATGTAAATCCCTTCAGGGATCTTCAGGCACCCAGAGGCATCCGTGTTTCCCAAGGCCGCTTGCATGGATGCCTTGTGCAGCTGCTACGTTCTTGGCTCCAGGTTTGGCTCCAGAGCACTGTCCATATTAATAGCATTAGTCTATTTATTTCATTGGTGCATTCTTTATCAGTCCGCAGCATGGAAAGATATATTCAGCCCCTTGGGAAATCTTTGATGGATTAAGCAATGAAAATGAACAGGGGGAAAACTGTTAGAGAGCAAAGGAATTAGATATAGGTATACGATGCTGATGACAGTCATATATTTCTGACCACATCTGCTGGAGAAACGTATAACCTTCACCTTTTCATAGGCCTTCCCAGAACAGTGATGACTGCAGAATGGCCTGGAAACACTTTTCTGGAGATAAACAATGGAAATGATCTAACATTAAAAATAACCCTAAAGGCAAAAAATCAGAAACGACTTTGAAACAAAGGAAGGGTGGAGTAAGCAACCCTTCTGGAGAGATTTATACTCTGCTTCGTGCTGCTTATAGAACCCAGAAATGCCAGTGAAGGTTGCATCAGAAATCTGTAAGCTATATGCCTATAGCTGTTATATACAGTGTTCTAAACATTATAGAAATTAGTGAACCTATTACAAAATTTGCAGCAGTTAAAATTAGATTTGGAGTGATTTATCTTTTTGCCATTGTTTCAGCATGTGACATGACATGAAAAGAGGTTTTGTTGCAAACAGTATTTCAACCACAAAAAACTATTTTGCAGTAGAAAATGTACTTCCAAGATTTAATCCAATACTGAGTGTTACACAAATCATATGAAAAACAGTCTCGCTGTGGTAACAGCAGAATTAAGCACAGGTGGCCAAAGTATTTTGACTCTTGGGCTGAATTTTGAATTTCTGGTACACACTGCTGCTTCGCAGTTATGTTGGTAGCAATGCAACTAAATGCTTTCTTGTAAATCTTTAAATGGCAGATGATGGAAAACAAGCAAAAGATTTAAAAATTTTTAAAAAGAGATATAAGTCAAAGCTTCAGGCATAATTTTGCAAGCTACATATTGAAAAGCATCTTCATTCACAACTGTTACTGCTACTGACATCAGGAAAACTGCACACAACTTGATTCTTTTTTTAACGCAGAAAGCCTGTAGGATCTGGGTCTTACAAGTAAACAGTTCAGAGCTTATAATAATCCAGCTTTTCACTAGCCTCCCTTCTGCCTTACTCCTTACAACAGATCTAAACAACACATACTTTCTCAAAAAGAGTTCCATGTGACTGGCAGGCCTGGTAGGAGCTTCTGTTGGATGCTATTCTCACTAGCTAATTGCATCTCCTGGTTCTATGAACCTCATCATCTCATAAACTTTAACAAAAGCACTTAAATTGTCAGATTTGCTTATAAATACAACAGAGAAATTACGAGGGATTGAGTTTAATGGAGTGATGGAAGAACATCAGCTCCAGGCTTAAAGCGTTTAGTAGGAGTGTGACTGATGTCTCCAGAAAATCCATCAAATTCAGTTAGCTGGAGTGACCTTCAAGCAAATTCAGCAGGAGGTGGCTGCACAGGCAGCGTGCGTGGCCTTGTGTAGTCTACAGGAGAAAGAGAGATTTCATTGCTGAAAGCTTAGCCTTTATAATAACACCTTGTCTTCTTCCCACCGATAAGACAGCAACAGCCATTGTCTTTGTGATCCGTCTGTCTTTCTAACACTCTCTATCCAAAACAAGGGTAGAAGTGTGCTGAGAGTTAGTCAATCTCTGTGGCTACAAACCTGGGAACTCTCATGTTCTCTGAATCGGTCGGTATCAGAGCTGAGGAAAAAGCCCGGAGACCTAGATGTGCACGTACAGTTACATCTGAATTAAGACTAATTCAAACTTTAAGTGAAAATTAATTAACCTGCCTCACCCTGCTGCACAGTTTTTAAGAAAAAGGAACAAGGTTACATCCAAAAAGCATGTGTTTCTCTTTTCTCACTCTTACAGCACCCCCAGGGTTTGTAAGGGCACATGTAAGTCCCACAGAAGATTAAAAAGGGTAAACTGGAGGGCAAACAGGAAAGAACTGAAATCAACCCCAGTTTCAGGGGATAAAAGGAGTTGTTCTGAGGGGGAAGCTGGAGGAAAAGTATGGTAAAAGTAGTATGAAGCACGGGCCATGAGAAGGGGTCTTCCAAGCAGTAACTGGGTGTTTAGGGGAGCCTGAGGACCTAAGTATTCCAAACCTCCTTGCAGATCTAGGTGAGGCTGGGTTCAGTGGTGTCGTTCATAATCAAATGCAAGTGGAGAGAGTTTATGCTTCTGCTGAGGGCAACCGTGAGATCGTTTCTCATATGTGCTAGGAGATGACTACATGCAGTTCTATTTTCGGTGCTATACCCCTGGCTGGGCTTACTGGCTGTGGGATGTAAACGGGGCCTGGCAAACTCCCTCCTGGATGGGTGAGAACTCGACCAGATGAAGTGCTCATGAGCGAGATGACTCACGCTACCTCATTCCTTCGCTATTACGCAACTTGCTTTTTTTCCAGAGTAAGGTTTTCTTCCACATTCTTTCTGTGATTTTTTTTCCCTCCGGTCGAAGCGCCTGCCTTTGTCATGATTTCACCCCGAAAGGGGCAGGGAATTCAATAACGCAACCTGGCAGGGTCTCAAAGGTCCGTTTTCTCAAGGGGAACAGGAAAAGGTAATAATGGTTTGAGGAACTGGAAAACAAATACGTCCTATATAGGCTGCAATTGTTTCATCTGAGTGAATAAAAACAATGAGCTTTGAGCCCTGAGGGAACGGCGTGCGGCTCCGCCAGGACCAAAAATAGCCCGGGCGAGAATTTCTTCATTGTTAACCGCAGAATGGAAAAATAAGCTGTCTCTACGCGGCGGCGCTGCCGGCGAGGGCCCGGCCGGGCGCCCGCAGCGCGGCGGGCAGGCGGCATGCGCGGCCGGGCCGGGCCGGCGGGCGGGCAGGGGCGCGGGCGGCGAGCGGGCCCCGGCGCCCCCCGGCGGCGCGGCCCCCGGCGCCCCCCGGCGGCACGGCGGGACGTGGCGGGGCGGGGCCCGGCCGCCTCCCGCCGCTCCCGCCGCGGCCGCCCCGGCTTCACTGACACCCGCCTTAGCGGGGCGGGACTCTTCCCCTCCCGCCGCCAAAGGTTGCGTCCTTCCGCTGTGTTAACCGAGGCCGGCTTCTCGCCGGTGCCGATCAGTTACGGCTGCTGCCGGTGAGGTGATCTCGAGTCTCCTTCACCGGTAAGAATGACCAAACGTAAGAGCCGGAGGGTTACTGTCAATGTCGTGTTATGTCTTGCGTCTCCGGAGCGGGTCTGAGAGGAAGAGAGACTGCCCAGGGGCTGACACCGCAGCTCCTCCGCATGGGTGACGTTCCCCTGGCACACCCGTGATGAGACCTGCCTCGTCTGAGAGAGATCCTCCTCCCCAGGCGGCTCTGGAGCTGGTTAACCTTTCCTTTTTATTATCCACGTAAAGAAATTCTGCCACGGTATCGACAGTTTAAGGATGGATACCTTCTGCTAGCTTTCAAGGTCCTGCACTTGGGCCACAGCAACCCCATGCAGCTCTACAGGCTTGGGGAAGAGTGGCTGGAAAGCTGCCAGGTAGAAAAGGACTTGGGCGTGTTGGTTGACAGCTGCCTGAATATGAGCCAGCAGTGTGCCCAGGTGGCCAAGAAAGCCAATGGCATCCTGGCTTGTATCAGAAATAGCGTGGCCAGCAGGACTAGGGAGGTGATCGTGCCCCTGTACTTGGCACTGGTGAGGCCGCACGTCGAATACTGTGTTCAGTTTTGGGCCCCTCACTACAAGAGAGACATTGAGGTGCTGGAGCGTGTCCAGAGAAGGGCAACGAAGCTGGTGAAGGGTCTGGAGCAGAAGTCTTATGAGGAGCAGCTGAGGGAACTGGGGTTGTTTAGCCTGGAGAAGTGGAGGCTGAGGGGAGACCTTATTGCTCTCTACAACTACCTGAAAGGAGGTTGTAGAGAGGTGGGGGTCGGTCTCTTCTCCCAGGTAACAAGTGATAGGACGGGAGGAAATGGCCTCAGGTTGCGCCAGGGGAGGTTTAGACTGGATATTAGGAAATTTTACTTCACTGAAAGGGTTATCAAGCATTGGAGCAGGCTGCCCAGGGAAGTGGTTGAGTCGCCATCCCTGGAAGTATTTAAAAGATGTTTGGATGAGGTGCTTAGGGACATGGTGTAGTGGTGGTCTTGGTAGTTTTAGGTTTACGGACTCAGTGATCTTAAAGGTCTTTTCCAACCTGTGCAATTCTGTGATTTTGTGATTCTGTGATACTAGGATAAAACAGGCAAAACAATTCATACACTAAAATCAGATAGAAAGGAAGCATATATCTTTGCTGGTAGTGAAGCAGCTATGCTACACTAGAAAGGATAAGTGTGTGAAAATGGGGAAATGAACTTTTGGTAGCCGTCAAAACAGTCTCACTGTAACATATTTTACATATGCATTCGAAATAATAGAGGCAAATAGCATGCTAGGTTTTCCTGAAGCTTATTAGAAAATGGCGGATTCCATTCAGTGTTTTCAGTCCCACCAGGTACCTGTTTACAGTCCCAGGGAGGTGCTTGCTTGTGTTACAGGCTTCAGTCCTGTTAGACTCCCACAGGAGCACCATGGAGTCCAACGAGAGTAGATACTGTTGTGGAGTAATGGAAAGGCTCTGCTGGCATGACTTTGAGGTGAACGCTTAATGAGCATTAAAGCCGTGCGTGAATTATGTAGCTCACCTTATTGAGTGCTGGCTCATCGTTGCCCCATTCCCCGTTAGCTTGGCACAAGTTACAGAAAAATAGATATTAAAAAAATCTGAGCATTCAAAAACTTCTATTGTGACTCTTTTTCAAATCCCCTCTTCCTGTAAAGTCAAGTGTCTTACTTGTTTTGAATACAAGGGTCAAAGCTGACTTCAAGAAAGGTCTGATTATTACTTGGCTGTCCATAAATGTTGTAGGTAGAGTCTTATCTGAGACCTTTTGGGATCGAAGCTGAGACTCTCCGCTTCCCAGTGATACAAAATTTCAGATTCTACCAGCAGCGGAGCAGGAAAACTTACGCTTAAGCAATATATATGTGCAGAAAGCCTGTCATTCATACAGTAACAAATCTTACTCTTAAAGGCCCTTTCAGCGGCATAATTTAGAGGGAAAATACCACACCATGAGAAAGAAGGAGGCACGTATCCTTCAGAAGTTAATTATGTTTAATCTTATCTTTTGAAAACTACTCAGGTACCAATTAGAGTCAAAGACAGTCAACAGTCTGCAGTCTGGGACTGATCTGTGTAGGCTAACTCCGTGAATCATGCTTCTCTCATTCTACAAAAGCTTCAGCTGTATAGTGAACTTTACAGTGCCTTGATGGTGTGCAGAACCAGAGCCCAGCAATTAAGACTGCCAATTAGGGAAAGAAAAAAAAAAGTAAGTAGATAATGCAAATTAATTCTGGAGTGTAAAGGCAGACTCCTTGAGATGTCTGCGACAGAGTAACATGAAATCCCTGCTCAATGGGTTGATGTCTCTGGCTGTCTATGGATCCGGTGCTGCCAGTACTGAGAGACGGCATTACAATAAAAACATGATGTGTCTCTCTGCCCACACTTAACTAAAAGATCAAAACAGAATTAGGTCCATTTCCATGTAAGTACAAGGAAATCCCCTTGCAGTTGCCTTATGAAATATCGAATGACTACAGTATCATACTTAAGCTTAGTCACCAGGCAAAGAGTAGACGCTATATAGGAAAATCCAGACAGAAAATTTTCCGGTAAAGAGATACACATTTTTTGAAAGAGACTCCTCTAACTAATTCGGCTAAGGCTTTAAACTGTGATTGCAAATAAAAGGAGACAGCAGGCAAATGTTGCCTATTCCCTCAAGACAACATGGAAAAAAAAAATTACTACTGCACTGACCTAGTTGGTCTTATTTTAGATTGAGTAGATTGAGGTTTATTATTTTGAATAGTAAGTTAACTTACTGAATACAAATTATAGAAAAAAGACATCAGCCTCAATCAACAAAAGGATTATTTTACTCCAAATGAAAAGGCTATCTAGTTTATGTCCATAACTTTGTAATGACAGGAGATTTAGTAGAGTTATGATTTGGGTATAAAGCTATGATTTGGATATGAATGCTGGTATGTAATGGATGTTGTATGTCTCTGTGTTGTAATTCTAATGCACCATTAGAATTAGGAATAAAGTTTGCATCCATCTCCTATGGTTTGAATTCAGATGCAGGATTCTTCATTTTTGTGTTGTGTTTCTGAATGTATTCAAGGGTGGCTTCAGCAACCTGAAAACTGGCCCAAACGCTTTGTTTGACAATCTTAAAGTCTAAATGAAACCACGAACTAGTTAATATCTTGTTTTTGTTATTTCCAAACAAAACCTCATTGCCCTCACAAACAAGGGAGACTTGGTGATTCCTTGGGCAGAAGGCCTGGAATGGGAGCCGAGGTGCCGCAGGCAGTGCAGAACACTGAGCAAGTGCTGCACCATATGCCGACTGTGGCACTGAAGGGTGCTGTGCTGCTGCTTCATTTTTCACACAAAACATAAAAAGGAAGATCGAGGCCACCAGCACCTATAAAGATTTCAGAAACCCAAAAGGTTTGCTGTAGTGTCTTTGCTGAACTCCGGTGGGGGCGTTTGCATTCCACTGATCTCAGTTCCTCTATTCAAATAAGTTAAATTTTTGTTCCACACACTTGCAAAACTGTGGTGCAATGTTGCCAGTCTGGCAGTGCAGTTCTGGGTGTTCCTCTACAGGAGCAGCAACTCGACCAATGACAAATTAAACAAGAGCTATAGATGTGGCTTGGATTGAGATAATACACAGTATGCAAATGGTAGTCATTACTAAGCCAAAGTTAAACATTATTTCTGTTAGCTGTATATCTTTAAGTGTAGGCAGAAATGTCATTTGAAAATCTTCCTTTATTTTTCTTATAGAGATGCCGATAAATGTATGAATGCTTCATGTTACATGTGAAATTATACTGTGACCTGTACTAAGTCATGTAATCATTGCTATATTTTATTATCAAAACAAATTCAAACTAAATTTAAAAGCCAAGTCCATCTGTAAAATCTACTGGAAGCTCCCAGATTTTGGCCCAGAATTTCCACTCTCCAGTGTTTTTAGTCTTCTTTTATTTTCCAGGTCATCTGTTCTTATGGAGAAAGAAGATATAGCCATCTGGGAGATTAGCATATATATTTTATGAAGCAGAGTAGAGCTCTCTCTTTTACTGACTCAGATGCTGAAGACCCAGATTCGCAGCCTGCCTCCTAGCTAGCACAGCACAGTTCATAATGCTTCTGTTGCCAGTGGCTTACCTCTCTCCCCTGCATGAAGAACAAACCTAGACTAAAGTGTTGTTGGCAAGGCAGTACTGTTCTAAAGTGGGGAAAAAAACACAGTCCAGCTTTACAGCCATGCAGAGAGGCAATTTATGACAGAAGAATCCATTTGTCAGTGAAGCTTGCATTGTTCAAGGAGAGATTATCAGCAATTGATCAAACAAATCTGTCCACTGGCATGAGATACATCTCCAGAGCTGTGTATATGGTTATCTCTCTGGATAGAACCACGGAACACAGCTGAGATACATCCTCTGAAATGTATAAAAGCCAAATGAGAGCATTAGTGCTGGGTTAATTTAAGATGCAATATAAATTACCACGGGATGTAAAAGGAGTGAGCTGCACTAAGCAGATGTGCCAAGGAGCATCTCCTTAATCTTTTATACTTTCTTACTGTGCTGGTAGAGATGTGCTGTCACGGTAGCTATAGTTGGAAGTACAGTGGTTTTCTAGTACTGCGGTGCAGTTGGACTGTGCTGGTACTTTTTCTTCTTTCTGTATATTCCTCTTTCTTTTTTTTTTTTTTTTTAGCATTCTGGTTTTTTTGCCTCACAGAGCACAGAGACTAGAAGCCTAGAGTGCCAACATTTTGATATCCAGTGTAGATTTATAACCATGGACTGGCACAGTGGTAACATGTTGTTATAGAGCTGCTAAGTCCAGTGAGGAGAGAGGAAAGGCGTCCATTGAAAGGGAGAGTACTAGTTTAGTAGTCTGCACAAACATCTAGAAAAGACAGGGCAAAAGCTGAGATGATCATGCTAAATTTATATGAATAATAGAATCGAATAAGCAGAGTACTTTCCATAGCTTCTTAAAACAAGGGCTGGGGATAGACTGGCCTTTTTGTTTATCCTCTAATAATTTGTTGGTTTTTTTAAATGTACATGCAAAAATGAGCCTGAATTAAAATCCTTGGTCCAAAGTTCCCATTTTGGAGGAAGTTTGAACAACATTCAGAGTATCACCTGCATTTTGCAGATTAGACTCTCCTTTTCAAACATATTGTAACAAAATCTATATCCAAACTTTGGGAAGCACTGAGTGTGTATTCAGACACAGATTTTGAGAACTGGATCTGTTATATCTAGAATCTAATTCCCATTATTCAGATCTGCTGAATAATAATGGGAACATATACAGTCTTATTAGAAAATGCGTAAGAAAAAACCCTCCAGTGTAGCATTTAGGCTATATGTTCACCAGAAAGGCATGCACCATTTCAAAAATCTTTCTGTATCTTGCAAATGCTAAAATGTCATCTTTCACAGGCTGCATGCAGACAGTCTTTAATGTTCTTTTCTTCTGCCTTTTGCCAGTTACTGAAATATGAACTTAACGTTTACTGACTCTTCTATTTACCTTGATCTTAAGAACAGCCTTCCCAATCTGGCCAAATCTTTTCATTCAGAAACCAGTCTTTGACACGGCTGGTAAAAGATGCCAAGAGAAGTCTGTGAGAATGGGAAAATCCTATCATAGCTCTTCAGAGCATTTCCCTGGACACCCTCCCAGCCCCAGGCACTGGCTGCTCTGGGCTTCCTGAGCCAGTCACACCGTCTCTGTAGAAACAAACACACCATCGGTGAAAAAAAAGGAGAGGAAAGAAAACCCCCGAGATGTCTTTGAGAAGCAAAGCTGACTGCGTACTTCAATATCAAGGCGTTCCACAAGATGGCAGGGTTCTGTCTTGGCAGGTGACTACAGCAGGCAACCCCAGCCTCTACACAAGTCGTTTTTCTCCCATCATAGTTTTCACTGTCGGTGGTATAACTCTGTACTTTAAGTCTTTTAGTGTTCTATAGCAGTGATCAAAATAAGTCGTTTTTCAGCTGAAAGACAGGAGACCTCTTTTTTCTTACGTCTCACTAAAATTTTTACATTTTTATATTTTTTAAAGCATAATATTCACATAAAGCATAGTAATTCCCCACTGTGTGAATTAAAGAAATAATTATTCTCTCTAAATAAAATTGTACAGAAAAGTATTGCATGCAACTGAGGCTGTTTTAACTAGGGACATTAACAGCAGTCCTTCAGATTCCATCTCAATCATCCATTATTTGAACTCCAAAAATTATGAATACAGCTATTTGTTACCCCTCAGCTTCATGACCAAGACAAGGTAACCTAACTCTGGGCTGTTGCTGAAAGGGCCAGGTCTGCTGTCCCTTTCACCTGTCCTGTCCTGCTTCCTTACGTTGTGCTGGCTTTAATGACTGTGTGTACAGTCCTAACACAAGTCAGATCAACCTAAAAAGCTGACTGAAAACTAGCTGCTTTTACTTGGCGACTTAGCTTTCAATTAGATCAACGAGCTGCAATGACTCTACAGCCATGCAGTCACTACTGCTGCAATCAGGAAAGCAGGTCAAGCATGTGACAAGGGGCAGGAAAGTCCCTTTCAGCAACAGAGTAATACTGGATAAGCTTATGCTAATTGTGAAAACACACCCTTAAGTAACAAAAGAATAGTGGAGAAGGTGCATCCTCAGCTCCACCCTCACTGGCAGGAGGAGATGGAGATACAGGAGAAAATCTGATGCTCATTTCTTAGACAAGTTCAATTTGAAAACTAGGGCTGCAGTATGCCCAAATTGAGGTGTTGTGTTAGTTCCAACCTCAACTATATATATTTTGCTCTGTAATTTATTTATAAAATGAGGATATTAGTATGACAACTCTTTCTAAGCAAGGTGCTTTTGGCTTCTGTCAGAAATAAAGGCTGTGAAGTTTGTGAAAAAAGAAAGGAACTAGAAAAATTTCAGTTCCCTACAGGGTTCTCTGCAATACTTGTTACTAAGTTTCAGTTGGGTGGAGGTGTTTTCCCAGAAAACAGACAAGCAAATGCAAGTATTTTACAAACAACAATAAGGGTTTCGAATGACCTCTTTAACTCAGAGCACACTATTCTTAAGATCTTCATCATTATTTTTAAAGCCAAAACCCTGGTGCTTCCTAAGTGCAGCAGCATAGTGCTAACAGAGAGGTAGATAAATAGATAGACAAAGCCCCCCTGCACAACATTTGAGAACTATGAGCAGTTACTCTGTACATAAAACAAAACAAATGCCTCACTAGGGAATGGAGAATTTTGTAAAATTTCATCTTGCAGAGGAGAATTGTGCAACTCCGTTACAAAACACTAAAGAAAAACTAAGCCCAAGATCTTATGTAAGTGGGAAGACATCATGTGTGGTCAGGGTACCTGGGATTCTCATTCAGCATCAGTGGGCTTTGTTACCATGAAGTATGAACAGATACTTTTCATTTCCAGTTTTACCACTGAAAATCGAATGAGAATCTTAAAGAAAGCTGGAGTGAAACGGAAAGAAAATCTCCCATCAGTAAGTATGAACAGATTCTGTTCACAAAGTCTGTTGGTCCAAGCTGTTGGTTGCAAGAAGGAATTTCTATTTTCAGAACCAAGAAGGTATACACTGATTACAAGAGTGAGAAATAAATTCTGTTGTTTAGTTTTTAATACAGACATTCAGCAGGGATGCACCCATGTTAACCTTGTACAAAAATCGGGTAACACCTGTGCTGAAGTACAGGCTGACCGGCTGGAATAACTCAAAACAAAGCCTGTCCCGGCCCCTGGTTTGACTCGGTTTCTGGCCTAAGCCGCTGTTCCAGGCCACTGCCCCAGAGCTATGACGGTCCCTCGGGGGGCAGGAGGGACAGCGGGGCGCTGGGCAGGGCCCTCCGCTGCCCAGGCAGAGCGGAAAACACGCCAGGACAGGCAGCTCAGGCGACACACGGCACCACCCCAAATCCCAACCGCCTGCACACACAGGAGACCCGGCCTGGCTCAGCATCCCTCGGGAGGCCCGGGCGGGACGCCGGCGCCCGGGAGCGGGGGAAGGGCATCGACAGGCGGCGGAGCACAGGACGCCGGGCAGCGGCCGCGCCAAGGGACGGCGATTGTTGAGGAGCGAGCGTTTCCCCTGGGACCGCTGGCCCGCTCCGTGCTGCCGGTGGCGGTGGCAGGCCCGGCCCGGCCCGGCCCCAGGTGCGTCCCCTCAGCGCAGGCGGCGACGCCCGCCCCGCCGCGGGCCAGCAGCGCCCCGCGCGACCCTGCCCTCCGGCCGCCGGCAGGCGGGGGCAGCCCCGCCCACCCAGTCGCCCCACCCTCGACCCTCTCCCGTGTCATGCCCCTTTCCCCAGCCAATGAGAAGCGGCGCGGAAGGCGGGGCTTGGAGCGCTTAACTGACAAGCGCCGCGAGGCCCAATGGGAAGCGAAAGCTGTCGAGACGGGGCCAATTGGGGGGGACACCGGTGAGTGCGGGCTCCGGGGCCGGGGGCTGGGCGGGGAGGGGGCGTGGCCAAGAGGGAGAGGGACCTCAATCAGGTGAGGGCGGTGTTGACGGGCGGTAGCGGCGGCCAATGGCGGCGAGGAGGCGGAGCCCCCCCCCCCCCCCTCCCGCCGCCGAAGCTGCCAGAGAGTCAGGTCGCTCCGGGATGCGCGGCCGCGGCGGCAGGCGGAGGCGGGCGAGGGGGAGGAGGCGGCGGGGGGGGATACGGCGGCGGCTCGGCGGCACGCGCTGCCTGCCCTCGCCTCTTCCCGCGCTGGGCTGAGGCGGCCCCGCGCCGGGCCCCCCCCCCGGCGGCGGCACCTGCTGCCGGCAGGCGCCGGGCCGCATGAACAATAGGCGGCGGTACCGGCCCCGCCGCCCCCCGCAGCGCCCGGCTGCCGCGGGCGCCTCCCCCTATGGAGCAGCCTCGCCATGGAGCCCCTCACAGAGCTCAGCCAGGAGGGCGCGGGCGGCGGGGAGCCGCCGGGCGGCGGGCCGCTCTGGACCGCCGTCTTCGAGTACGAGGCGTGCGGCGAGGACGAGCTGAGCCTGCGGCCGGGGGACGTGGTGCAGGTGCTGTCCCGGGACTCGCACGTGTCGGGCGACGAGGGCTGGTGGACGGGCAAGATCGACCAGCGCGTCGGCATCTTCCCCAGCAACTACGTGAGCAGCGGCGTGCAGGGGGCCGGCCCGGAGCTGCGGGCCCGCTACCCGCCGCCCCCCGCCATACAGCGTAAGGCGGCCCGGGTCCGGGGCGGGGGGTTCGGCGCGGCCCCTGGCCGCCACCCGGCGGGAGGGAGGCGGGGAGAGGCCCGGCCCTCCTCTGGGCCTGGGGGGGGGGGGGGGGGCTGGGGCCGCCGGCGGTGGGGGGGGAACCGGACCGGCGGGAGCCGGGGCTGCCGGGATGGTGTGGGGGGAGCCCCGGCCCGGCCCTCCCGAGGGCCCTGAGGGGAGGCGGGGCCGCCGCCGGCGCAGAGGGAGGCCCGGTCCGGCCCGGCCCTTCCGTTGGCCCTGACAGGAGCCGGGACCGCCGCGGCGGCGGGAGGCCCGGCCCGGTGGGCAGCGGCTGTGGGAGGCCGCGGGGCCCGGCCGGCGGCGGAGAGGCAGGGGCGAGTGGGCCCCGCGATGGCCCTTGGCGTGGGAGTGGAGGGGGCTGCGGCGGCCCGGCCCCTCACGGCTGCCCCAGGCCGGCGGCCCCGCTCGGCTGGGCCAGGGCCGCCCCGGCCCTGTTCTCCGGTCCGGTTCGCTTTCCCATCCGCAGCCGCATTCCTGCTGCTCCAGCGCCCTTCTGTCTTCCGGGCTAGCGCTCCTCTCCGGGGAGGCCAAACCTAGCTCCGTGTGTTAGGGTTTCATCGGCGCCAGGAGCTGTTTCCCATTGTTAAGTCCTGTGCTTCCAGGGGCTGATAAATTTTCACCAAACGGCTGAAGCTTGGTGGCTAGGCAGTGGTGGAGTCGCCGGGGCCTCTGGTGACTCTCCCGTTAAGAATATCCATCCTTAAGGAGAGGTTGCTGGGTAGGAAGCAGTTGCTTTCTGCAGTGTTGATTCACTGCTAATACGTGTTCAGTGTCTTCTTTTCTCCTAATGAAAAGCTTATTACTTCTGCCTTAAAAATTCCTAAGTTGACTTGTGTTACCAGGTTGCTCCTTAGTCCTTTGCCTTCTTACAAATTCTGTTCTAAAATACCTGTGAATGAGTTTTATCCAAGTTTGGATATCTGGGCCTGCTCGAGGGTTGCTTGGCTAAGTTGCGATCCTGAAGGCACGAAGGGATTGGTTTGTTTCTGTGAACTTCAGTGCAGTTTTCAAGCCTTTGTTGGAGCCAGAGAATAGGGCCATTTCATCTCTACATTTTTTTTAGCCACTATGTACAATTGTAGAAAGAGAAACAGTGTGGAATGACAGTTTCTAGATCCTGTTTCTCTATCACTATGGACAATTCGGGCAAAGCTTTTTTTGGAGGGGCAGAGAAAAATCTTCAAACTAGTAGGCTTTTCTAGAAAGTAAAAGGAGTAAAAAGATGTTTTGTCCTATCTAGGACGTACCTCCAAGGAATACAACTAATAGCTTTTTTCTTATTCTGTGTTCTGCTTGAAAGCATTTAGGTAAAAACTCAGTAATTTGTAGTATTGCCCTTGGGATCGTGAAGGGACTAGGTTGGGCAGTGGTGGTGCTTTCTTTCATGCTGGAACAGTATAGATAAATTATTTTTTTCCCTCACATGCAGAAAACACTGTGAATGCTTATTAGGTTTTGCCTTTGAGATAGTTAGGAGAACCATTTCTGCAGAACTTCTTGAAGCCTCAGCTCCCCTCCTGTTTTGACTGTTCAAGTGCAGGCTTTGTAACTATGGATTCTCCTGCATTATTGCACATCCTGTGGTTTGAGAGTTCAGGAACGGTTGTGGAGTTGCACCTTCTCCCTTTATCCTTGTCTTTCCCTTCTAGTGCCACAACAGGACTACACTACTTATGTTCTCTCAAGTCATCAACCATATGTTCATGACAGGGTAGAATTTATTGCCTTCCAATAAGTTTTTAATATGCTGAAGGAGTATGTTTCTTTTTTGATAGAAACAGTGCAATTTGGACAGGGGGTAAAGTTGGTTGCTGTTGAATTGGATTTTCAAGTTTAATGTTAGAAATCCCCTTGCAAGGAATGGTACCCACTTTTAGAGCTGGTAATGTTAGTTTGATGGCTGTTTGGAATAACAGTCTACTGTTAACTTGCTTATTGGACTATGAAGTATTAAAGTTTTGCAGGAGTAATGCAAGGTGTCATTCCAGACACGTGCACCTCAGTGCAGAAGCTATTTTTAGTTGTGTTCCTAAAGTTTGTCTTCATATTTGATGAAGGTGTTGAAGGTGATGAAGTCCTAGAGATTCTGCTTCCACTGAGAGCTGTAGTAGCGTAGCTAGTAATTGCATGCTGTCTTTCAGCCATCCACGTAGCGTGCTTGAATCTTGTCTCAGTGGGGGTACCATGAATGCTAACAGTAGCCTATTGAGGCTGTCAGCAGTGGGCCAACTTGAAGGACCCTCATCTGTGCTGTGGGCTCTTACACACTACAGACTGAATTAAATAGCTTAATCATATGGTATAAGAAATGCTGATTAAACAGCAACTACTTTGCAGTTGTCAACATGGCCACTCCTTCATGGTGTGCAGGTTCTGTAATTCCTTGTTGGTCCCCAGACGAACAACAGCATGTCCGTTCTTAAATTCTAAGGCAAAAAACGTATGTTAAACATTCCTGTTGCCCTTACGGTCCAGTACATCCTGTCTGCCAAATTAAACTGGAGTTCAGAAAAGGGGTTAGTGTGTTTAGAAAGGTGAAGAAAAATAAGTATTTTGTGCACAAATGTAGCTGTATAACTCTGTCTGTGAAAATGAAGAAACTAATTAAACACAAAATACCTTTAAAAAAACCAAACAAAACTTTTCTAAGGATGAGTTGGTTTTTTTCTGAGTAAGCTACCCATGAGGGCAAGCTGGCTGGTCTGCCTTAGAGAAACGTACATTTTCAAAGTAAAGCTAAGGTCGTAGTTGCAAATAAAAGAAAACTTTCTTTGCAAAATCACTTGCAGTGTAACACATTAAGCTTCATCTGGAAGCATAAATCTCCCCATTTTACGTCCCAGAGTGGTTCATTGGTGCACCCAGCAGGGGTACGTTTTTTCTGCCGTGCAGTGGGTGACAGCATACAGGAAGAGTTTTGCTTGCCATGTCTCCGGTTTTCCTTTGCCCGTCTCCCTCTTCTGCCTCCCACCTGCCTGTCGCACTTCTTTTCTGCATCAGGAGCTGGGCGAAGCCGGGGCCGGGGCGGGGGCCGGGGCCGGGGCCGCGGCCGGGCGCTGCCCGCGGGGCCGGGCCGCCGCTGCCGCCGCCGCCGTGCCGGAGCTGTCCCTTCAGCACCGCCGGCCCTGCCCGCCGCCGCCGCGCCGCTCCCCCGCCGAGCTGCGGGCCAGCGGGGAGCGCTCGCTCAGCCTGTCTTTAACGCCTTCCGAATCCTTGAAATGGCCGAGGAAAACGCGGGTTGTGAACACCACCAGCATGTGGTGTGCCGGGAGTTCGGGGGACGGTCTGTCGAGCTTGCTTTGTGGCTTACGCGTTTGTTCGTTTTCAGTCTTTTAATTGACCTTGTCCCTGGGAGGAGGCTAAGTGAGCGTTCCAGCGGTGCTGAAATTCTACTGACTGAAGGTGATGGGACTCGGCATCTGGTTTCTTTAGCTATTTTATCAGTGAGAAATACCAGAGCAGCTCCTTTTGTGTATTCTCAGTGACAGGGCGGTCTCATATCTGGAGTTACTATTACAGTCTTGTTCTAAAATGTCAGTGTTTCTGGTCAGAATCTACTCCCTCGTCTTTTCTAGTAGTCTGTCGCTCATGACCATTTGAACACCAAGGCTGCTACTGTAGGAGTGAAACCTTCCTTGGTGTGTTAATCCTTGAAGTTCAGAGCATTCCCCAAAAGATGTACTCACAGTAACAGACAAATACATTATTTTTGTGTTCTGGACTGGAAAGGGCCTTTCCTCCTTTTGGAAGACTTTCCTGGTCGGTTTTCTATCTTGCTTCCCATTAAGCTTTTGTTCATGGAACACTAGGAAAAAGAACATGGGCATCCTTATTACACTAGCTAAGGATTTGGATGTATTGGCTGGACTGCATAGGAAGGTTGATGATATAGTCCCTATATGTAGTCAACTCCTAGCTCATAGGTTTGACTGACTTACAAAAGTAAGACAGACTTTTTAAAGTCATGTTCATGGAGGGTAGAGCTCAGTCAAAGAATAAAAAAGTCTGCAGCTGTGGACAGCAGAGTTTGTATTAACTCTATACAGTTTTGTGACAATGTCTTGTACTATAGGCTTATACTTAGGAAAGACATTTGATTGGAATAAGTAAAATATTTTACTTCAGTGGAATCTAACCTGCTCCCTTATATGTCCTTATATGACAATGTAATTTCTTTTAAAAACAGTGGAGAGGTTTATATATACAATCGGTAACTACAAAACCCAGTAATATAGTACAGTACTCTGAATTAATACCTACATCAAGTAAGTCCATTACAGGCTTAACTTCCTTTCTACTAGACAAAGTAGGGGAACCATGTCAGATTTGGCATTTCAAATGCAGGGAAGTATTATAAGTCTTGGTGACTTTCTGCTTAAATCCTTGCATTATGGTATTTTTCCTTTAAAACTTTAAAAAATTTATTTGATTGTAGTTGGTAACCACCAAAATATCAGACAGATGAGCATCAATGATATCTCACCAGTAGCCTACCACTACTGTAAATTCAGCTGTGTCAGCATGTTTTCTTTCATTAGTCAATATGTGGGGTTTCCATTCTACATTAGTCAGTATTGGATGGGTTCTTTTGGCCATCTGTGAGCATAAACCATGTTTAGTGTACAGTTGTACAGGATACATTTTCTCACATCGTTTGCTCCAGATGCAATTTATATGCTGAATTAAGACATCTGCATCCATAGATTTTATTACACAACGTGAAGTAGCCACCAGTTACTGTGGCAGCCTGTAAAGTATAGCTGTGAGTGCATGGGAATGGAAAATGATGATTCTGTTATTTCATATAATTTCTGTAATAAAAATGCAGTATGCATTAATCAAAAAATGTTTTTCTTATTGCTATCTCTGCATACTCAGTATGTGGTCTGATCCATCTGTTTGTCACACTATCGTCAGTAGTGTCAGAATTGATTAGCAGATCTCTTGTGGGGAACGAATCTGCGAAGCTTGTAGAGATGTGGAAGAATAAGCATGATTTGGGAAGGACTAAAAGATTGTTAGTAGCAGTTGAATAAGAGACGTTCAAATGAGGGACAAATGCAGGAACAGATGCATTTTGTGTTGAATTTTAGCTATGTCACATTAAGCACTGTAGTCAAGCCAGTGAAGTGGCTTGGGTGTGTTTTTCTTTTTTGGAATCTTGTACTGTCATTGAGGGCAGGAAATGAGGGTTTATCCTTAAGGGGGTATCAGTGTTATAAGGTTTTAAGTGTGTTAAGAGGAGGCTATTTTATTAAGTGTGTCATTCACCACCATTAGGTCAAATTCATCACCGATCACAGTGAGTACTTCATACAGCTTTTATGATACTGCAAGATCTGTTTTACCACACTATTTGGCAATGAAAGATTGTCAGAAGGGACTACTGCTTTCATTTTTATTGTTTTGGAGTGAAGATTGGCCCTTCCTCCAAGGCTAAGGGTGAGGCTGGGCAACATGGACCTTCAGTTGATCTACAGGCTGTGTAGTTGCTAAATGTTTACTTTTTTTTTTTTTCTCTTTCCCTAGTCTTGGAGATCGACTTCTCAGAGCTTGTTCTGGAGGAAATCATTGGCATAGGGGGCTTCGGAAAAGTGTATCGAGCTGTATGGATAGGAGATGAGGTTGCTGTCAAGGCAGCTCGCTATGACCCTGATGAGGACATCAGCCAGACCATTGAGAATGTCCGTCAAGAGGCCAAGCTCTTTGCAATGTTAAAGCATCCCAACATCATTGCCCTCAGGGGTGTGTGTTTGAAGGAACCTAATCTTTGCTTGATCATGGAGTTTGCCCGTGGAGGATCACTAAATAGAGTGTTGTCTGGTAAAAGGATACCTCCTGACATACTGGTGAACTGGGCAGTACAGATTGCGAGGGGAATGAACTACCTGCACGAGGAAGCAATTGTTCCCATAATTCACCGTGACCTGAAGTCCAGCAACAGTAAGTGCTACACAGTGAACAGCCAGGGTGCTGGGATAGGGTTTTGGAAAGAAATCGTACAAAGAAGAGAGGGGTGTAATGTTAACTTAGCGATCCTTTCTTGTGAACCACTGTATCCTCTAATTCAATCCCAGAGGGGTTTATTTTTCTACAATATGGTGCTACAGACCATAGGAAACATGTAAATGCATTCACTTTGTAGAAGCAACTTAAATGATTGGATGCAAAAGTAACTGTAAATGGAGCATACTTCTCTAGTAGTTCATATATAGTGTCTCAGTTTTATGGGCATTTCAGCAGACTCCTGTGTGTTGGAAAGTCTTGTTGAACTTAAAATGTGTGTTGTCCTTCCACTTTTTGGAAGGATAAATGCTCCTTTGGAAAGATAAATGCTCCTGAGCTTTCATTGTACTTGCTAGATTTTGCTGTATAGATGAGATGCAAGCCTGTCTTCCCTATGGGAGATTTAACCCATCCCTGCTGAATTGGATCTTCTCTCTATCTCCCATAGAGCTGGTGTTGACAGAAACATTAACTCAGGTAAATGAAATGTCCCACTGGGTCCCCTTGTACACCCAAGATTTCAGCTGATGTTTGTGGTGCTTTACATGGGATGCAGCTGACCCGTTAGAGCATGGGGACTGAACTTTGGTGGTTACAATTGTGGAAATCATGGTGAATAGCTACTCTGTAATACTAATAGCATTATTGTCTGCCATTTGGGTATTGTTTTTGTAGTGTGGCTGTTTTCCCCAGCTTAAAAGTGCCTTGAAATCAAACGCATGCATAGAACATTATTTGAGTGTGGGAGCAAACTGCTGCAGTGGTTTAAAGATCATAATCTCCTTTCCTGATGCCTGCATGCAACTGTTTAGCCTTTCTCTCTGCTTGTCTATGTCTAGATGGCAAGAGCAAACGCATTACCTGTGTGTTGGCTGCAGTGGTTTAGATAGGTGTGTTAGTATGAACTCATTTTCACTTATGACTCAAGGTAATAAGAAGCGCTGTGAACTGAGTGTCTGGGATGCAGGCACATGTTCTTTTTTGCTTTGAGGGCAGTAATGTCTAGCAAAGAGGTCTGACAGATGGGAATTTTAAAATCTTAAATAGATTCACTAGAGCTAGCTTTAACCATTACAATGCTGTAAATTTCCAGGCCTTGCAGAATCTTCCTATGGTTTTTTGGCCTCAAATGTTGTGGCAGTGAATTTACATAGTTTTTGTGAAGGAAAAAAAAAAGTATTATTAACTCTTGTTAGCAAGTTTGAAAATAGTAACTATGAGAGCTTTCAAATTAGTTTCTATAATATTATTCTTATACTATTGAAGTTTCCCTTTTTGTTAGACATTAAGATTGCCTTGCTCTGTAAAGATTTCCTAGTATCTAAACTGTTCCCATACAGATGGCAGTATATATGGGCATATTGATAAATGCTGTCAAATGAAGGTTTGGTTGGCTTGGTTAATGGATGACTGGCTCCATCTGTGAATAAGAAATAGTTGCCTTTAAGTGTTGGGCCTTTCCTCCTTGCCTAAGAAAATATTTACTTGCTTATTTTGCTAACAGACCATTAAGACTTCATTGCTTATGCTATCTGAACATTTTTGAGGTTTAGAATGAAAGTTATTTCTAAGATAAAAAGCTGTTAGCTCCCGGTATTTCACTGTTCTATTCGGACTAGAGACTGCTAGTTGTAAAAGGGAAACATATCAACCAGAAGACCAGCCCAACTAGAGGGACACCAGTGCATGGTGTCACCAGCCAAACACAGATATGGATGCTAGGAAACTTCTGTACAGTCAGCAGCAAGAGTAAATGTCTCTTGTCACAGTGAATCAGCAGTATGTAATTGTGCTGCACTGTAAATTATCAGTGAGAAGTTGAGGGCTTTGCTACATATATTACTAGCATTTTCCTCATTTGGGAGGAAGCAATAGTAAAGAAAGACGAAGAATGAGTGGGAATGCCTGTGGAAGGATTCGAAGACGTCCTATGTTTGGAGGGGAGAGGTAGAGAATTTACATGGTGGTCTTGACCAAAGATACCATCCAATCTAGTACAGAAATGATGGGTGTAGGAAAATTCTAGCCCAGCTAAGTTCACAGAAAGCAGTATTACATTTGGGAAACTACATAAATGTAGGAGCTGGTACTGGAGAGAAGGACTTCAGGTATTTTAAGAAAAATTAATTGTTTTGTAACTCTGTTTTGAAATAAGATGAATTAGTAACCTCAGGTATGGGATTGACATGTTACAACAGCTGTTTAGTTTGGCAATATAGAGTTCTTCATTCTGTGCTGTAAAAATGCATACTATTTTAAACATTTGAAAATATATGTTCTTTTCTGGGGTGTATCTATAAAGCAAGTATCATAAATAGTAGACTGTGACAACGGTGGAGCTTTTTTTTGGGGGGAGTGACTGTTGGTCTTTTCTGTTTGTTTGGGGCTTTTGGGGTGTTTTTGGTTTTTTTTTTTTCCCCAAAAGTGTATATTACCTATACATGCAGGTAGACTTAACTCATGGTTATCTGTAGGATAAACAACTTTGGACTGCCCAAGTCATGTCTTTCCTGAATACTCTGTCACTGCATTGCTGAAATCCCTTTTCCGTTATATGTAATAAGCATCTTGGAAATTTCTCTGCTCTGTTTTCTGTGGAAAGCTTTTTACAAGTTTTGTAAAGATTAGTGGACTAAGTATATTATTGCATCCGGATTTATATATGGTTTGCGTTTTCTGTGTTTTTCTGATGTACTTAGTTTTCTCAGTTACTGTGGATAATCGAGAACAGGTTATGTGGTTAGCTTTGTGCCTGTAGAATTACAAGCTTGTAGCATTTTCTTTGAACAAGTTACCACCCACCAACTGATAGGCAGTAACGTGTCTCTGCAGAAGGAACAGTTTCTGCTTGCAAGAACTTCAAAAAGATTCTTGCAGACACATTTCTTTCATGTACTAAACATCTACAAGTACTGTAGAGCTGTCATGGGAGCATCAGCTGTATTGATCTACTGATTGGTACTGCCTACGTTTAGTAATAGATAGTGATTCTCATACATCTCATCTTGCCTTCAAGCACCAGCTGGGACCTGCACTATCCATCTGAAGCTGCAGGATGAGTTAGTTTGGGAGTTAGCGAACAAGATGGGGGAGTGGGAAAGAACAGAGTTGCCTTATTTAAAATGAAATTTTCTACTAGAATAGAAGAAAATCAGAGAATGCCTTGCTTTCAGATGTCTGCCTATATTTAGGCAGATACAGAATGCATAAGGATGGTACTTCATGATGAACCTTTTAAGAAGGTCACATTACACTTCGAACAGTAAAATAAGTCAAGTGGGCACCTTAATACAAGTCTGAGAAATTACCCCATTATATATGTATAAGGATTTGAAAAAAAAAATCCTTTTTAATCTAAACTATCGCAGCTTTGTGGACTCAAGTAGTGGGAACCAAAACAATGCTCAGAATAGTTCTCAACATTTCTGATGGCATAGTAAAGAACATAAGGTATTGATTGCTTTGGGAGGTAACTTCGTCTTGTATAGGGACTGAACTTCAGGGGATTATTTGAAGATTCTGGGAGGTGTGTGTTTCTTGAGGTTCTCCTCATCAAAAAGCACTTGCCAAACCAATTGTCTGTTTTCCTTCTTTTAACCAAAAAGGTGGACATTTTTTCTGTTCCATCATTTTTCTTCCTTTTTTTCTTCTTTTCATTATCACAACTTTACGTTTAATGCTAATACGTTTAGAGTGGAGGAAAAGTGCCCTGTACGTTTTAAGGACCGTGTTTAAGGCAGACATTTATTGTAAGTCTTGGAGGTTCCGAGGGCTACCTGTTTCATTGCTTTGGGGATGCTATCAGGAAATGAGTACATAAAGATCTTCACAGAACAAATTGCACACCTGTGATTTATTTTTAGAGACCCTGAAATTCTTTTGCTGAGTGTCAGTTCAGTTGGCAGTGAGTCTGGTAGTCGAGTGTTCCAGTGGCATTACCAACTCTCATGTCAGTTGTATAACTACACAAGAGAAAGAAGATAACCCAGGAAAGCTATTTTGTTCTGCTGTGTGAGGAGATAAGTGTTTCTCTTTTTTTGGCATTTGATTAAAGAGACTTAATTTATTCCATGTGAAAATTAATCTTATTAATCTGACAGAATCCTCTCTGGCTTCTTTTTCTTCTCCTTATCTGGTGATATTGCTAACCTTTCCCTCTTCAGCTGCATGTTGGCGCTTCACTGAGCGTATGTTACAGAATTGGTAGTAGGCGTCTCCCAATGTGAAGGCTCCTAACTAATCTAAATGCTGAGCTATAGAAAAAAAGCAACTAGGAGTGCCCACTGAAGTCAACATCACTATGTTTAGCACAGCTTGTAGAGTTTCCGTTTCTCTTATCTCTTATCTGTGATCTGGCCACAGGAAGGTGTTTGGCATATAACACTTAGGATCAAAAAGGGAAGTCCTGTTGGTTTTAGTGAAGTATTGTAAATAATGAAGCTGGTCCTGTTTGTTTCTATTTGTCTGTCAATGTTAGATATGCCAGCATTGCTATAGGAATAATGGCAGTTAACTAATGCTGCAGAGAACTAGCAAAAGCATATTTGCTCTTTTTTTTGACTGGTTCAGCAAAATATGTTTGTTATTTGCACTACATTGAAAGATTTTGCTGAGGGTGTTCATGCCAGTTAGCAAAGTGCTTTACAAAAGTCACCATGTTTGTGTTCCACAAAGTGGCACAGAAGATTAGCAGCAAAGTGACATGGCCAAGGTCAAAGAAAGAGGTAAGGACAGAGCTCAAAATAAACGCCAACAATTCTGATTCAGTCAAGTCAGTAGTTCTTCTCTTCTAGTTCTTTGAAGATGTTAATCTCTCCTACTTTTTGGACCACCAAGGTAAGCTTGTGGTATCCTGAGAGTCAAAGCTCTAGCTTTCTAAAGAATTCAAAAATCTGCTATAGCTTTGCTTATTTATTTTATGCAGTTGTTAAGCCTTTTTCTGTTCATAAAGACGTTAATAGAGCTGACTTTCACATGGTCTCTGGACAGTTGTTCCTAGGACTTACAATATTCCTTGTTCTTTATTTTTTTTAAAGTATGGGCAGAATTTGGGAGCAGGGAGTTCCTTGCAACTAGTTCAAATCCAACCCAAGGACAACAGGACTGCAATATTACGTATCAGTCTTGATAACATGTCATTAGTTATCTCATTCCTTGTTGCAGTATTCACGTCCCAATCCATTCATAATTGACACTTCTGTTGGGCTTTTCAGAGAAGAAAAAGCACTTAATGTAAACCTCTTCCTCTGTCTGGCAGTGTCACAGAGGAGAGCTCTTCCAGGGTCTGCTTAAAGTATGTTGGCAGAGCAGTTTGGAAGTCTGCACTATTATTGCTGCTTCTGGTACTTCAGTGTAATTTGCTGACTAACTCTCCAATCTTGTACGTTCTATCAGAATGGATTTCCTTTGTCAGTGCAATTAAATGAGTGTGAGTAATGCTTCATGTAAAGTGTAGTGAAACTATTTCAATGGCATCTGAATGCTTTACACTGGGTGAATAATTGATCTGGCCTTAGTTGGGTGGTCCCTTGCCCTGTAAGAAGAAAGTGATAAAAATGTGAGTTTTTGGGGGGGGAACAACAGCTGGGAGATTAATTTTATGCAGATGTTTTCCAGTTCAGTTTCAGGGAGCAAAAATCAGTAAATCAGTAAACCTCTTTTTTTTTTTTTTTTTTTTTAATTAAAAGATTTAAAAAGTATGTACAGTAGAAATTCAGGCTGTTTGAAAGGCTTGATATACTTCTAAAGGTGATTAAAGCTGACTTTTCAGGTTCTGCCCTTAAGCAATTATCTGATTCTGTGGACACGCTATACAATATTGCTAATGGTGCATAACTCCTGGTTCTGGTTACTCTGCTTATTTCTCTGTCTCCCCAGAGTATCGGCCTTTGTGGTGATATCCTGGTCACTTGTATTGAGGTTAAAAAAAATTCCAAATATCTATAATTTTTTGCATGTGGTAATATGATGATGAAAGTCATGCCAGTAATACTACAACTTTTTGTTGAACAGAATGAAAAAAATTTTAATTGCATGTGTTATTAGTTCAGAAGATGTAAATTATACCTGAAAGTTATGCTAATTTTTAAGCTGTTGAGACACGGGGAATTCACAGAAGTAGGGTGACAGTTTACTTCGGGGTTTTTTTTTTTCTTAGCTTGTCTAAATTAGTGCAACTACTTTCCTCTTGGAGAGGTTTGACAGATGCTTTCATGTTGCAGTCTTATTTTCAGTATGTTTTAGTAGATTTCTGAGAGTTCCAAAATAAAAATACATCTCCTGTAAATGGTTTGTTTTAGTTGAATATGAATTGATGTCTTCACTGTTAATTGCAAGTCAAAAATAGAAAGATTTTATGGAATAAGCTTGATGTCTACAAGAACACTTTGGTATTCTCCTGCTCAGACCAAGTAGCAAAAAGGCAATTTCACAAATGGAATACCTTATCTTTGTAGACAAGAATGGAAAGAGTTCCTCTCATTTTTAAGAAGTGAAATTGTGTCTACTACTTTTAAAAACCTAGCTAATATCCTTCTCATGTCTTTGTGACACTGCATATATTTTTCTGCAGGGTTCTTTCTCCTCCTAAGAAAAAAATAACCAAGAGTTATGACACTAAGCACTTTCCCCAAATGCTGCATATGGAACCATAGAACAGATATGAGCAGACCTGAGCACCATCATGCAGGAGGTGTACCTAGGCATCCTGTGTGCCACTCCCATGAATTCACTGTCTGACTATCTGTGACAGAGCTGGGATAAATCTGTGTTTTTCTGAAATGTCTAATAGCAAGTCAAGAGTGAGAACAGCCTTGTGGCATTTCCGGGAAGCTAGAATAACTTCTTCAGCTCCACTTTTTTTTTTGCTGTTGCTCCCATGTCAATAAACTTAATTTGAATTTTGAGATATTTCTTTCAGCAGCTTCACTTTTGCTTTTCTCATCAAAAATTCCTTTCAGAATTTCAACATATCCGAAGCAAACATACTCACTCTTGAAGCATCACAAGTTAAGCACATCACTTGCTCTGTGAAGTGATGATTCATCACCCAAGATGATTCCTTAATTTTAAGTAATATCCCATTTTGAAGACGGTGCATATTCCCTTATGACAAGACAAAGAAAGCCTTAAGCTGTTGGAAAGAATACAGGATATAGCACGTGATTTTAAGAATCTGCCTTTTGGTACATGTTTACTTTCTGATTCTAGAATAGTTTCATTTAGATTGGTGTGACTTTGATTTCCAAAAGGTTGCCAAAGTTGACTGCCATATCTGGTAATTGCTTCTTAATTGTCCAGCTGCTAATGGAAAGGTAAATTCAGCCATCCTCAGACCTGAACTTTTTCCAGATATGAAAAAGAAATAGTAACAGAACCTCATGCACTAAGAAGAGAAACTATCGCGATGTATAAGGATTTATAATTATGTTGTTTGGTGTCATCGGTGTTTCTTAAGATCAGGGAGAAGAGGACTCACTCGCATAACAGTAAATGTTTGGGTCCCAGCCTGTAGCAGAATCGTTATGGTGGTAATGACAGCATGGTGCAGCGTCGTTTAGGGTTCTCTTCAGAAGGAAGTAGCCAGAGGATAGACAGCCGTCCTATGAACTATTTGTGTTACTACCACACACAGCCCTTCCATTCTGCTTTCTAAAAGCATTGTTATATTACTCAGGTATTTATTATAACACCATTTTTTATTAAAAACAAAAATACCTTCCCAAAACACCAAACTTTATCTAATGCACAATTCCAAATTATCTCTGAAAACCTGTATGTGCTTTGAATGCTGTACTACTTAAGTCCTGGATGATTTTGAGAGCTACAAGCCAAGCTCCTAGTTAGCTGTACAACGTCTTCCTCTGATGCTTCATCAAACAGGCTTCTGGAATTTGCTTTGGCTGTTGAGAAATATTAAGTTTTGCTGTTCATTTTACAACTGGAAACCTTCATTTAAAATGTGAGCATGGCTTCAACCTTGCTGATTTATAGACTTACTGTTTAGATGGGTAGCAAATAATAGTCAGTGTGCCAATAGCTCCCTTTAGTAGTAACAGGTAAATATTTGTGCCACTAAGATTTTGTTTATTGCAACAATTGCTGTGCTTAAATTGGGGATTCCTGGGGGGTTCTTGTGGTGCTATAAAGAAGTGCTAGTATGGGTAATTGCTGTGAAGATGGAATATGTAAGGGCAGTGGGATGTATGTGAACCAGGTCATGTGGTTCACCTGCCACAAAAGTGTTACAGCATTTCCTACTGTTTTCTCATCTTTGAGTATGGGCTTAGGAAAAGATGTTAGAGAGAATAGTCTTTAGTTGCTTTTGACTTTGCATTGTTCAAGGATCCTGAAAATAAGAAAAATCCCATAACTTTGATTAATAGAACTCGATATGCATAATTCTGCTTGTTGAAGTGTTGTCAGTCTTGCCCTTGGATTTATTGATTTGCTTTTTCTTGTTTGATGTTATCAGTCACATAGTGTGAGGCTTTGATATGAATATGGTCATCTGGTAACTGGGGGATATTCCTAATGCTGCATCAGGGTACTGTGTAGTCACTTAATACTCTTTGATCATAGAGTACACTGGGTCAGAAAACTAACAGAAATCTAACACATCAAAAAGTGAACAGCTTTCTTACAGGTTTACTGCATGAGCTGTTATCTTGCATGGACTTTCATGTGCAACAGTGCAGGACTACCCTCTTTCTCAGCAGCTGGCAACTTGTTCTGCTCAGCTTAAGGTAAAACTCTGCAGTATTCAAGAAAGTCTGAATTTCACTGTTGTCAGCTGTGTTGATTGTGCATCTCGGAGCCTTTTAACATTTGTTCTGATGAATGGAAATACACCTCTCTTCCTTTGCTTAAGGTTTTTAAATTAAATCTGATTTAAAAAAAACCAACAAAAAAAGCGCCCCAAAACCCCACAAATCACCAAAAAAACCAGCGTCTGGTGTGGTTTGTGCTGCTGCCTGTGAAGTTTTTATGTCTTCCTTACCTTCTAGATTGTGGAGTACCATCCTGTTCCAGGAATGAATAGTACTTGGTGTTTTTGACTGTTTCATAGAGATGTCTTAATTGAAGCCAAAGCAAAACAGTTCTGTGCTACTTTTTTCATCATGAATTTCATGTTTCTATTTGCCTGGAAATGTCTCCCACTGAACCAGCATTATTATTAAATCTCTTTTCTGACAGTCTCTTGAGCAACAATGAATGAATGCCATTCCTGTGATTCTACTCTTCCCTTTCCTTTTTTTGTTGTTGCCTAATACAGTTCTTGTTGCAAGCTTTCAAACTGATATGATTTGGTGAAGCACTGTGTTGGGTACAGATGTAATTATATTTTTTCCTTGGAGCATTTAACTGATTATGAAGAGTACAATAATCCATGCCTGAGCTAGAAGATTGTTCCAGTGTAAGCAGTATGGTAGGATTTAGTCTGAAACCAGAGTTGAACAGCTCCATTTTTCCAGGAAGCTCACGTGAGTGTTCTCCGGAGCATTCAGAGTGTTTTGTACCAGATCACTAAAGTGATAAGACTTTTTCAGCTTGGCTAGGTGAAAGGATCGATTCTAAATATATCGTGGCTCTGGAAGCCTTTCCTATCCCCTCCCCCTTTATGCATTAGCTCTTTAGAGTTACTGTACTGCACGGCTTAAAATCCAAGAACTGCTGTGCTGTCACATCCATCACCTCCTCTAGGTTGATGGAAGAGGACAGTCGGCCAGCTTTATGGATTTGCTGAACCCTCATGCTTACCGAATAATTAAAAAGCTTTTGCTTCCAAGGTGTATATTTTTTAAATGTGTTTTTGCTGGATGGTTAGTGATAAAAGAGAGCAGATATTTGCTTATTACTAGAGACAATATTTGTATTCTTTGTTTTTCCTTCTAAGAGGTGAAATTTTGAGTGAGTCTTAAATTCTGTGGTCTACAGGATCTTAGGCGACACTTAGCCTTCTGCACCACAAACAAATATTAGAATAGAGATGCAGTCCTACTGAAATGAACGGCGGAGTACCCAACAGAAGGTAGGTAAAGGCTGCATGTGGAAAGCCCGGCCTCAGTCCGTGTGCAGATCTGTTAATCACTTTAAGTACTTTGAATGCAGGATCAAGAGCAGATTGCTCATTATCTGGATACTTGTGAAGCAGAGCTGTGCAGGCTGACTATGGAAGGTAGAGCTAAAATTGCAAATTAGATTTTGGCAAACTGCTACAATATGAGGTCTCATTTTGGAGTGAGTTTTTGAAATCCTTTCCCAAAAGCTTAGTTCTGTCCTCAAGGCACTATGCCAGCGTACTGCCAATAGGACTTAATTATTAAAAAAAGGAACACCTGGCAAGCTCAGTCCCTTGTCCCCTTTGCAATAATGCTGTTTTTTTGACTTGTTAGGCAAACTGCAGACTTACTAGCTAGCTTCTGGCTCTCTGAGACCATGACTCTCAGACAATGCAGCAGCATGAAGCAATATATTAAGGTTATCTTTTTATCTAACATCCAGTATTTCCCACCACCACCATCTGAGCTGAAATGTATCTTGAAGTTTTGCTTATTCATGGGAGGGGAAAATAGGATTGGAACAATCATGGTAAGTTCAGTGAAGCCATCTTCTATGCAAGAGCATTTTTGCTTGATCTATGGATACTTTTCTCCTTCAAATAAGGACTGTTCAAAAACTATAGGACTATGGTTAATATTTGCTATTACTATAGTGCCTTCTAAATAAGAACCCTGAAGATTTCAGAATGCATTGCGTTTCTTCAGAGTACAGTGGAAGTTTTTATTCACTTTTCAGATAAAAGCAAGTATAAAAAGTAGTAATTGGCCCATGCAAGAGGCGAAAGTTGCTTATCTCATTTTTCTGAATTAGTCTCAATTTAAAAAAATAAATCCACATTTGCATGAATTTCACAGCTTCTCAGTAGTTGAAAGTGTTTGAACTGGAAATAGATCTAGAAGGCAGTCAAAGGGATTTGGGCAAAGCGAAGATTATACCTAGATTGTGGGGAGATGAGTACAAAAAATATTGTAAACTGAAATTGGCTGTCCCAGTTGTGAAATTCCAGGGTGTGTCTGTCAGGGAAGAAATTCAAATTTAAGTGTAGTATTAATATTTTAGTGTTCATGGACCCTCTGGCTAGGAGTAGAAGTTCTTGGAAAGTGCCTTCAGAGCTGTCCTAGCTTGGATAACTTTATTCTGTAGTCTGAAAAACAAACCCTTAGAAAACATATGGGGCTGAGTGAGGAGATTCTTTGTTCAAGGCAAGGTTTCCTGTAACAGATTGGCTTGGTTGTGGAGATGTGGGTGGGTTGGAGAGGCTGGATCCTGTGATATTAATCAGACTTTTTTCCTCTCTGACACACCTTCAGCTTCAGTAAGCCTTTAGTTGACTTCTGAAACTTGTGTAAAGCAATTCTTTGCTTTAAATAAATCTGGAATTGTTTTGAAATAGAAATATTCTCTGTTTCATTCAACTCTTGCACTTAAGACTTCTGCTGTATTGCTGGCAGGAAGAAGTTTAATGGTAGTACCTCCTCATACAGGTCTGGATTGCTCTTAAATCCTACCATGGAAAAGACTTGCAGCTTTTAGAACTGAAACCCTGCTCATGGTTTGCATTTAAGGGTCTCAGAGTGAAAAAGCATTAGTTTCCATAAAGGTTTTACTGTGTTCTTTTCTTTCTGTAAAGCTCTGGGATTTGATGGACTTGGTATCTGATACATCTCCTTATAGTACTTGAATTATCTAAGTGGAGGAAGTGGATGAGTTGATGCTTATCCACTATCTGACAAAACTTTTCCTATTTTGCATTTTGGTAAGTGAATCCACAGTAAGCTGTTCTGTTTGCAGGATGGAGGAAGAAATAAAATGTGTCCAATATTCCCACCCACAATGAGTACTCAGCTGCAGCAATGGTCTTTCACACTCCAGCTATGACAGGGTAAGCATTAGTTCCCCTCTTCGTAGCTGCCTGTTGACCTTACTGCTGTTGAAAACAGTGATCGTACAGTAACAGATGAGCAAAGGCCTATGGGAAAACAAATCTGGTACTAAGCTGTTGTATCTCTAGGTAGTTGAGTTGCTCTGGAGTGATCTGCAAAAACACCCAGCTGCAGCAAAAATGCATTATATTATTCTGGGAAAGAAAAGATAAGTTCAGTAGAGTAGTGTAATTCTGTGTGAGTTTGAGTTCCTTTGTCATTTTTCAGCCTTTGAGGTCTTAAGTAGTGGTCTTCTCGCTTCTCTTCAATCTAACAAAATAAGAATAGATATGGTGAAGCATTGGGACTAAAGGAGAAGTCTAGTTGAGAGTCCAGGTAAGAATATGAGAGACTGGGGAAGAAACTTCACTAAGTCTGTGCAGGTAGTTGGATGGCTACTTAATGATTTAAGTGTTAAAATTAAATGTTTCTGCACCAAGTAAAATAACAAAGATGACATATTTATCCTATTTATAGTCCTTCCTCTTGTCATTCTCACCCAGCCATCGCTGTTGCTCTACCTCTTGGACTGTGTAGCCAGCTGATGTGGCTCTAAGGAGACAGACTACAGCACAAAATAATGAGTAGGGGCTCTTGTGAATGGGTGTGAGTGGGATGTGCTTGCAGGCTAAATCCTTTTGCTGGAGTTTTTCATCATGTCTTGATATGACTGCTTTCCTCATTCCTGGAATCTTGGATGGCAAAGCATTCAACCCACAGCAGTGCTAACATTGAAGACTGGAACAGAACTACTGAAGTGCACTGACAGTTACAGGTATTCAGATATTTCCAGCACCTTTGGGTTTTTCAGGCCTGTTCAACTCTACATCATCAAGTTGCTGTGTCTATCTGGTAGTTTGCAGTCAGGACCTCACCTGAGACCTCTACCACCCCCTCTGTCTGGGAGCTCCCTTTAAGCTCAAGCTAACTTGAAGTACCTTCATAATCAGATTTTCTTATGTTTCTGGCAAACAAGCTTTTGATACTTTCTTCAGATTGTTCTCCCAACCTGTTTCAAAGCACCACTATCCACCGTAGCACACTAGATACACTGTTAATGGTAGGCATCTCTGAAGAATTGATAAAGCTTCAAAATACAACAATAGAACACATGAGTTAATGTTGCTTTATCACTAGGTAGTAGCCCTCTTGTTTCATGGTCTACCTAGAACTGTAGTATTTAAATAAAAGAATGGCAGGTATTATGGCACTAAAATACTGACTGTATTGTCTCAGTTGGGGAAAAGTTATATGGAAGTTAAATGTGAAGCCAGCAATCATCCATCAAGTCAGAGATACATCCTGGTGTACCACAGACAACAAATCCAGCTTTTTCCCCTACAGTAGGGATCTTTATCTTCTAGCCTGCTCCCTTCTGTATTTCTTCCTGTATGCTTTCAGTTCACATTGCACTCAGTCCCTCTCTTATTTCTTTTTAATTTCTCCCTTCACTTAAAGATTGTAACCATTTCCATCAGGCTTCATATTAATTAGCTAATAGATTTCTGTTCTTGTGTGCCAGGCTTACTGAGTAGCGTCATGCACAGCTAAATGACTTGGTGTAAACTGTAAGCTTGACCATCCAAGAGACTGTCTTGGATTTTTTTGCAATTTCTTTGTGTTTCTTAATACATACACACTCTGGACTGGGAACGGGACCATGAACTTGCTGATAACAGCTGTTGTCATGAAATACGGGGGTGATGGGCAGTTTGGTGGTTAACTATTGTGGTAGTATTGCAAGGTAATCTTGCTTTCCTTGGTATTCTGTCATTACCAATTTTTGCCTCTTAAGTCAGGAAGTTATTTTCTTGGTGTGCTGTGTGCTAAATAAATTGGGAATACAACAGTGGAGTAGTTGAAGAAGTGGAAGCCGGTACAGCCAGAAAATTTTGGTATGCCTGGCTGTTCGTACTATTTTGTGCAGTAGACAGCAGTCCCTTTCCTCTACCTTCATATATAAAAATGGGCTATTTTTGCTGTGGGTGATCATGCTGTAGTAGTTCCTCCCTGAATGTTGTTTTGTTTCTGAAGTGATGAGTCAGCTTTTAGCACAAGCAAAGGAGTATTCTGTTCAGCACTACACTATGCAGATAAACCTAATCCTTTCTCTAGGCTGAGAAACCAGAAAAAGGCAATTATACGACCATATTTTGCTGTCTTGTCACATAATTTTGACAGTGAGATGAAATGAGGAGCCACTTCCTACCAGTTTTTTGATGTTACTAGCAACTGGATCAGCATGGGTTAGTGTTTATTTTTCCCTATTTGCTCTTTCCCACTACTTTCGCCCACTGGAGACTAAGAATGCTGTCCTAACTGTCCAAAAGTGTAGCTGAAAACTAAAATAACCCTTCCAAAAGAAACAAGCAAAAAATCTGACAGTGTTACTGCCTTCCAGGGGAAGTTTGTGTTTGTGAGAGGAGGTTACAACATGTTTTCTGGCTCTGCTGGTATAATATGAACAGAACAGCGGATTAAAATAGCAGCTGTTAATTTTGTTGCAAAAAAAGATATTCTTAATTTCCCGTGTTAAAACTTTCTTTCTGTGAAAGTAATCTACCTCTTTAAACTAGCTTTTCATGCATACTGGAGGTAGTATGTTGCTGGATGAAAAATAGGAGGTGTATTACTGAGGTTTTATAAAGTGACCAACTTAGAACCTAAGTAAAGCTTTATCATGTTTGTTTCAGTGATCGGATTGAAAGATTCAGTACAGATGGTTTATCTGTTTATGTAGGGTAGAGGAGTGTGTTTGGAAGAAGAGTAGATGGGTTTGAGAAGAAGAAAATTAAAGGAAAGGGATAGAAATGTGTATATTCTGGCAGCAGGGAAGAGATCCAGACCAATTAGTGCTTCTAGCATAATTGGAAAGAGGACAAAACATGTTGTAATAGAAATAAGTTAGGTTAAGCAGAATGAAAAATATATCAACAATGCAATTATTTGCATTGGAACACTATAATAAAGTTGAGAATATTCCCAAAACAAAGTTTGCTCAGCAGTTTTAAACTCCTTCCTGCAATGGCTAAGAAGCAGGAGTGATACTGGCATATTAGGTGTGGTTTACCCAGCCCTCTTAGAGTTTATTAAAATGTAGGTACAAGTAGATCAAAGGATATACAGCTTTATACCCCTGTGTTTACCTTGTCATGGTGTATTTGTATATCTGATATCGTATCTTTCTGGTAGATGCATGAGTAATGAAAATACAACTGTTTAATATCTGGAAACTAGGTTCTCCTTGCAGTAAGACTTTGTGTGTTTGACAAAGATGTTTACCATTGACTTTTCAATTGATTCAGTGATCATTAAGCTGAGTGGTGCAAGATGCAATGAATTATGACCTCCAGCTGTCTTTGTGGGCCAAGATACAGTTTTATTTAAGACTGATTTAACAGTAGTACCAGTTTGACTTAAATCAGCTGTCCTACTAATAGAACAATATATTTCTGAAAACTTAATTTTAAAAAAAGTTCAGAACACTGAGATAATCTTGCAACTATGAGTAAATCGGTTTTCACCAGATGGCTCTCTAACATCTGGTGTGCTGGGGAACTTCCCTAATTGAAATTGCTTACTTATACCAGACCACAGATTCATGTGGTTTGAGTTTGGGCACTTAGCACAGATGTGCCTCTAATCAAGAGAGGCTCCTGTAGAGAGTAACTCAGAGCATGTATATTAGACTTATGCTTGGAATCCCCTTCTGCAGAGGCTTTGTCTTTTCTGACTGTGTTTGGAGCCTAGGAAGGCTGCCTTCTGAGATGCTGTGAGTTTGTTTCATCCAAGCTAGATTTCACTGTAATGATCCATGACGATGGAGCAGGGGGAACGGGAAGAAATTTGCCTTTTGAACATGTGAGGCTGTGGTAGGTGTGCATCTTTTCCATGCATGCAAGACAGAATTTAATCTTTCTGAAAATGTTTATCACTTGCCTCCAGGGCAGCCCTTCTATAGTTTTATCTTATAGTTTATGGCAGAGTTGAAACTTGGTTAGCATTTAATCTGTTAATTTTTTTAACTCCAGTCTGTATTCCTTCAGAATTAATTTGATCCTCTGTTTTGCCTACTTAGAACTAACCAGTGGTTTTGGGTACTAGTACAAGATGCCTGCAGTAACAAAATTTTAAAGCTGCAGGTTTTGGTGTTTTCACTGCAGTGATTTCTCCTTCTGAAAGGACATAGAATAGTCCTAGATACGTATAGTCCCAATCCTAAACACGCTAGTGCAAGTTCATGAGTTGCTAGTGAAAGTTCAATGTTCTAACATGAAGATCCACCTTTGGAACCGTCCTTAAAGGTCTCATTAGAGCAACAACAGCCTTAACTCTGTCCTTCTGTTAAGTAATTGTGCACTGTCTAGTGCCCCACAGAGCGGGCATCCTCATAATGACTTGTGATGACAAGACAGAACTGAGGATCCAGTAGAGGCAACTACATGAAGGCTGAAGGATATAATGGTATCTTAGAAGTCTTAATCAAGTTGCTTTTTGTATTGCTTTGAATACTAAGACAGATGGGTTTGTCTTTCTAGTAAAGCATAATAATGTGGAATGGGGTGGAGCAGGAGGAAGAGCTGACTCAGTGTCAGATACCATTGTGTCGGTCATACTTCAGTGGGTCTGTTTCTGTGAGGTCTATTTTCCATACAGATCTTTGTTTAAACAACAAAAGCATCTGAATTGGCCCTGACTCTAGGAAAAAAACCCCTCATTCTTGATGTCACTGATACACAACTGTGACTCACGAAACTGAGAATCATCCCCTCTGGGATCTGTTATCAGTGGGATCTGTGTACTTCTAAAGACTTTATTACTTTCAGTAAGACTGACATTGGGTTCTGTCAAAAGCCTGCTAGCTATTAATACACATACAGAATGATACTTAAACTGGAGAAGGTAAACTGGCTTCACCTGACCTCAAGAAGTTGATTTCCATTACTTCCAACTCTGCTAGAAAAGCTGCTAGCTCAAATCACAAACAAGGATAAGAGGATCTTGGGTACATCCTCAATTCTTCCCCCCTGCCTTACTAACTAAGAAACCATCTTTAAATCGTACCAGCACTGGCTGAGTTAACTCCCCATCACTCTTTGTGCAGATTGAGACTGGAATGAGAAACTCCAGTTGTATCGGGAAAGTCTCTAATGATACTTGTGTTTCAGCATCTGGTGTTGCCTGCTAACTGAAGAGTATTAGACCTGGTGAAAGGTGTGGTTAATGGCCAGCATTCAATCATCTGCAGAATGTACTGAAGATGCTCTTTGTAAACTTTATCAGTCTGCTTTGGCTCTGGCCTCTTAACTATTGCTTCAATAGTCAAAACAACTCAATCAAAACATATCTGAAGCAACTGGACTTGTTCTTGTGGAAATTAATACTCATCCACATTACTGTGATTCTGAAGGGGTAAATGCCAGGACTTGTTGACTAAGGATGATTCTCTGATAATATGGATCTTGATTGCTGAATTCACTCATGGCAACAAAGACAAATTAAAGGATGCAATTAAGAAAGGCTGTTTAGTAGCTGGGATGGTCTTATAGGCCTGGGTGCTACAGGTAGTACTGCGAGCATGATGGTAATTGTCCATGAAGTGTCAAAGTACCAAGCATAGGGTATCCTAAATCTTCAGAGAGTAGGCTACCAACTGCCACCTACAGCTCTGAACTACTCGGAGATAACTGAAAGTGCTGTAAAGTTAGTGATGAAAGCAAGCCATGCAGTGCCTTTCCTCTTTGTTACTGCAACTTCTTTTGTCCTGACTAGAAGCCAAAGCATCACATAGATGGAAACCTGTGTTAAAAAGTACTGAAAATATAACGATAACAAGTTTTCTCATCTCTAGCAATACACAGTTTTTTGTTTACTTGCTGTAATGTCAGACAGTATTACTAAGGACTGCACTAGACTGAGTCTTGTCAAATGATCTTTGAATTCTGCCTTATACTATTCTGCTAGTTAGTCTGTCTCATCATCAGACCAGTAAGTGTTGGCTTATTGCCTTTGGTTACCTAACCCACCCCTTTGTTTATATGGTGCCGCCTCCTTTCTCTGTACCTGAGGAAACTTTCTCACAAGAGTCTGATATGAAAATATCCTTGATGCTTCTTGTAAGGCACCAAAGATGTTCTGAAAGAATATGGAGGAACATCAACAGACATTTTCATTTCAAAGAAAAAAGACTGGTCTTCATCATAACCTAGATAAGAGGAGGCCCAGTGTTTAATTTCTGCCTTTGTATCTCTCTAAGCTCAGATCTAACATGTCTTGCTTGACTGTTGTCTTTCAGCACTTGAAGTATGCCTGGCTCTCAAGACGTTAAACAGTGGGTCAGATCATTACCAGTAATGATTCTTGAGAGTCCTTGTGGTAAAGTTCTTAATAAATTCTTGGTAGTTGAAGTTACACATCTAAATCATATGTACCTGTATCTGGATGACTGCCTGATCCAGTGAAGGTCTTGCTAGGAGATACCAAGGCCTGTTTGGATCATATTCCTTTCTTGTTGTCTCAGCTGGGACACCTTGAGATATGGAAGAGCTGTCTTGTTGGACAGAATTCATCTGAGCTGTAATTAATTTCTCATTGTCAAATGCTTATTTTCCAGAGGACAAGTTCCAAGTCTTTCAGGAATCTATGAAAATGTATGCGAGCACTTCTGGATTATTACTCCTGTAAGCACACATGTTCATGATACCCTTCACCTAAAGTTGCTAACAATATTTATTGCTAGTTTAAGCCACCATGCTTTGGTTTGCACTTGCAGCATGCAAAGTACATGGTATTGGTGATTTGCTATATTAAGTTGTTTTGCTATAGCAGTTGGATCCTCAAAGCTTTCTGAATGTGCTTGTCATACCCGGGTTGCTTCGCTGGTCCCTTTTGCACACTGCCAGTTGGCTTCTACCCATGCTACTTAAGATCAGCTTTCAGCTTGTGCTACGGAGGAAAAAGGTGTTTTTTGAGTTGTTAGGAGCAGTAGTACATAGCACACCTTCATCTACAACTTGGCTGGCTCTGTGCATGCACACAGGAAGAGATTTCTTGCATGGGCCCTGCTGGAACGGGGAAATGGTGATCCACCATTAACAAGCTGACCCAGGTTCGGCATGTTCCTGCTGATTTGGCTCTCATTGCTCCCTGGTTGCCTGAAAATTAGGCCCAGTATCTTTGCTGCCAAACAATTTCTCTTTTTAAGGCTGGGAATGTGAAAGATTTTCAATTCAATTTTCTACCTTTTTTAAAAACCTCTATCTCATGCAGACCTTTTAAATCAAGAGACAGAATGTGAATATTTACTGCCTTGGTAGATTAGCTGTGGTTTTGGTGTAGGTGCTCTGTATTTGTGTCTGAATTTTTTTTGTTAGGCTGATCATCTGGCCACTGTTAGCTCTGTCCTAAGTGACCAAATCTATTCAAAGATGGAAAGGTGTGTTAACTCTGTAAGTGGAGGAAGTATGTTGCTTGCTTGTGTTTTGTATCGTGGTAGACTAATAAGAGTGCAGAAGAAATAGCACTTGAAGAAGAGAACTTGCACTGAAAGTATTAAACAAGAGGCTATAACTGGTTGTATATAAAGCTCGCAAGCAAATGAGACCATGTTGATTAGCATGAGTAAAATGCATTTGCAGTGGCCTAGCAACCTGGCTTGTGTTCTTCATAAAGAATATTTTTAAGGAGGAAACTGAGAGGAATTCATATTTCACCTATTTACAAGATTATTCATTGAAATCTGAGCAAAACACAAGAGGGAGAGTTGAGGGTTTTGGTTTGAAAATCTGACAGATGGGCTAGGGAGACTCCTAGCAGTTACAAGTGAGCCTGTTGGTACCGACCAAGATAAGGAGAACTGAAACAGATGCTGGAGAGAGATATGATTCTTAAAATTAATTTTTACAATTTTGGGCTGCAGGATTGTTATCCCAAGCAGTTATTACAAGGAAATAGAAGGGGAGTCAAGGTTGTAACTTGGGAATCAAGGACTAGCAGTAAATCCAGCTCTTTCATTGTCCCTCTCTGTGGTCTTTTGTCATGGTAATTTATCTTACTTAGCCTACATCTGACAAAAGAACAAGTTCATGGATACAAAAGAGCTGTGTAAGTACTAATTATTTTGTTAGAACTTAATACAAATCAAGGTAATTAGATTTAAATAACCTTTTGCGAGGAAGGTATGTACAACCCAACTGTGATATCTGGCTCTCTGTCCTGCTATTGAGCTCATTCAGACAGAATATGATCTACCTTGTGAACAACAAATTTGCTTGGTGCTCGCTGTGCTTATGGAGGGAAGCAAAAAATACCCAAACCCATGTTTTCTTGTTTCAAAGTTTTACTTTACTTTACCTTTACAACTTTACTGTATATCTATATATTACTCCACTTAAATCTAAAATTAGATTTTATTATTCTGCCAGCTCTTTAGGCAGAGTGGGTATATGGTATGTATATTCTAGGAAGTTTTTCACTCTTGCAATCAATGAGCGACTTGTTAGCAATTTCTCTTAGCAGTTCTTCATCTGCTAGAAAGAAGGAAAAAAGTTAGGCTTAGTAGAAGAAGAGGCACAAAGGAAGCCTTCTTCTGTATCTTTGTTTCTTGTGGTGGTTCTGTTCTACATTGAAGTGCGGCTCTAAAAATAAATATGCTTTTGCCCAAATGAAGAGAATAGTAACTCTAGGCCTCAAACTCCTCCTTCCTGTGCAATTAGGAAAATGAAGCATTCAGTAATGTCAGGAAGGAATTTTGCAAAAGAAGCAAGAACCAAGAGCTTAACCATAAGTCTAGTTCATTCACAACTTGAGATGGCCCACAAAAATCTTTAATGAAGTAGTATTTTGTGAATTCTGAAGCCTTGTAGAAAGGGTAGCTGATTTTTTTTTTTTTTTTAATTTTCAGAGAATAGACAGTTTGTTTAACTTTTAATAAAGTAAATGCAGTATTTTAACATTTAGATGTGTATTACTTACTATGCAGAAGTGTTCAAATAATGCTTTTGGCTTTTATTTCATGGGAAATCCCATTTTGAATATTGGAGGGAAGTATGAGAATGAATGTAAGATTTTTAGTTTTGTTGGTGCCCCCCCCCCCCCCCAAAAAAAAAAAAAAAAAAAAGAGCTGTGTATTAGCTTGAGACTGATACTTGGCTTGTGCCTTTTGCTGTGAAGTCATTGGATTAATGGTAATACAAATATTTTTTCTTTGTGACCCTTTACAAAGTGGCTGAAAATAATTTCACAGGTTTATGGCTACGTTAGTTATGGAAGTTTAGTGGCCTATTATATTCTGTTGCTTGATGTTACATTGCTGGTGCAACTTGTGTGGTCACTTCACATTAGGATAAAGAAAGAGGATAATGAGGTGCTGCTAAAGCAGAGTGGATACTTCTGGCCTCTGGTATACACTCATTTCACAGTGTTGTGACAGTACAGCTTTCTGGGTAAAGAGGAATATGTGCCTTATACCAAAGCATTCTTGAGTTCTGCCTCAAGGTTTTTTTAAAGTTCTTGGGTATAGACTCCTTTGCCATTGAAACATGGTAGAAACTTTTGGCAGTTTAACTAAAAAAAATTAGTGTCATGATGATGGGGGAGGGAATCTATAACATGGTGGTATATATGAAGTCTTGAATTGGCATGTTATTACTGGTAATCAATTTTTTTTTAATTGTGACTTTAAAAAAAAATAAATCTGTGTACATAGAGCTTCCACTCCTAACACATTTCCATGAAGGGTATATCCAGCCTCTGTGTGTATCTGGATTTAAAAAAAAAGTCCTTTAAGCAGTTCAAGAAAAAGATGCTATTACTGGCTTGCTGAGAGAGGATTAATTAGGCAATGTCTTCCCTTATCTGGATTTCTAGAAGTTACAGTGGTTCACTTCCTCTTAGCAGAGAATTACTATGCAGAATGATACTCGGCACTGTATTAAATAATTAGGTAATTACCTATTTGTTCTCTGGGGCTTGGTATTTTGGTTAAATTTGAAGTTATTTGTTTGACAGCTCTTCACTTGTCAGATGAAAGGATCGGCTTGAAATAACTTGTAACGGAGTGTGGTAGGTTTGAATAACTAAAAGTCAGGGAGAATCTTCAAATCTGGGAGATGTCCAAGACAATCTTTTTTGCATAAATACTAGCTTTACTCTGCATACCTTTTATTCCCCCCTTCCCTTTTCTCCAGTACTGATACTCGAAAAGGTGGAAAATGGAGATCTGAGCAACAAGATGTTGAAGATCACGGATTTCGGCTTGGCCAGGGAATGGCATAAAACTACCAAAATGAGCGCAGCTGGGACATATGCCTGGATGGCTCCTGAGGTCATCCGCTCCTCCATGTTCTCCAAAGGCAGCGATGTGTGGAGGTATTGATTTGGCATTAAGTGATTGGATACTAAAGAGTAACTAGACCTGCCAGGAAACCTCTTTTATGTTTAAGAATAAGTAACGGCGAACCAAATATTAAAATTCAGGTCTTAAGAAAACTTTATCCACCAGCTTTCCATCTATCAGACTCTCAGACTACTTTGTATTAATTATAAACATTTTTTTTACTGTAGAAAGTGGTGGACCAGCTCCTGCATGCCTCTAAATTTTTGCTGTTCTATAAATTTATATTCAGATTATCCTAGGATTCATAATCCCAATTCCCTCTGCTTTATCTAAAACTTTTTGTGCTTATTTGGCTATTGGCTGACATAATCAAAGGCCATAAAACAATCTGTGAAGTACTTAAAATTACTATTTTTCTACTGTTTTACCAACAGTTAAGATCATTTTATGTTTTGGTGGTAATCTGTCACTGATGTTATGTACGCAAACACACTGTACCAATCAAATTCCCTGTGCAGTTTCAACCTGAATACAATGTTTTTCACTTTCATAATAATCTTATGAATTATTTCCACCCTTCTGGTCTTTCACATAATAAATCTATTCTCTAGGCCCATCTGAGTATGTAATCCAAAAGTAGTAATTTGCATGTATATATTGTCTTTTCCATTCATGCACTGGGCTTTTTGAGAATAGGAGCTACTTTGGTGGGGAGGATTGTAAGGGTCGGCCCATAGACTTCTAGAAATTGAGTTTGAATACAACCATTAAGTGAATTGGTAAATCCAGAGTTCAGTAAATAGCTCTAGGAAAGTGACTTTCTGGATGCTGTGCAACACAGAATTAGTACTGAACATCTGAAACAGATGAAGTAGACAGAATTTTGTTTTTCCTGTGGGGAGAGAGGTATTGAAATGTCAGGGTGACTTCATCTTTAGAGCAGTAAGATTCTGTCGCTGGCCAGTAATGCTCCCACACAAGTGTGTGCATGCTGTGAAATCTGTCAGGATAAAGAAATATCTCAGCTGGCAGAATTGTCTGGCTGTTACGGCAGAGATTTGGTGTGGGGATTTTCATTTTCCTTATCCAGTTTTGCTGAATAGATAATGTATTCATTGCCTTGTGATAAGTCTGTGAACTTGTATTTTGCACACTAATGGTGTGGATAAAGTTCTGACTCTGTAATTAAATGTGGTAGCCTCTGTAGTTAATCTGAGACAAATTGAGCAAGAACCAGGCTTTTATTCTGGGTGAAGCCTGGCAGAAATGAAAACCTCAAGGCTGTGCACCTTTTCTGTGCACGTGATGACAGTACTGGTTTGTAACACAGCTTGTCAAGCTCAAACCTCAACTTGCTCTTCTCTGAAAGAGTGCCAGGAATGGCCTTTAAGGGTAACCTGGGGCAGAGGGAGAAGGTAAGGGAGAAACAATTTCCCTGTGATGGTAACTTTACTAATCCAGGCACGCTGTGAACAGATCAGTAGATGTTGTGTACCAGTATGACCTAATTTTAAAAAAGATGAGACTTAATAGGTCAGCTGGTGATTTTCATTAATGTAGCTCAAGTGCCTCTGTACCTGTGCAAAAATACCAGTTTGGTCATTGACTTAAGCACTGTGAATCACTTCAGGACTTAAGGATTGTAAATAAATTATTTGTTAGTTTTTCATACAATACTGTATTTCTATTTTTAGGATTCCTTCATCACTTTCTCTTTTTATAGTTACCAGTCTTCCCTTGAAAACAGGTTGAGTTCCTTCCTCTCAGTGCTTTTCCTTAAACAGAGGGTCATCACCATTGAGAGTTGTTACGCTGTCTCTGAATAAGCCTCCTGTCTATGACTCAAGGTTTTGGCCACCAGAGTTAAATAAGCTGAAATGAACATGGTGTTTGAGGCATGTATGCAGAGGATAAATACTTGCCAGTGTGGTCACTACTGGTGTGTCAATGATTATAAACACTGGTTTTTACAAAAGCAGTCATGGACATGTGTAATAAATCCTGTCCCCACCCAAGGATGCGACTTGAAATTCTTAACAGGATGAACTTTTTTATCCTATTAGACTTGCCCCTCCTCTTGTCCACTTCAACCTCTTGGTTAAATCACTGGAGTTGAGGGAGTTTTTTACCTGACAACCTTCCAGTTAGTCTGTGCGGCATCAAAAAAATTGGCTGTGTCTGTCTCTAACATTCACAAACCCTTTTATTTCAACACCTTTTCTTTAAAGCTTATTAGAATAATACTGCTGGCTGAATTGTTGCCTAGTCTTTTAATAAGAATCTTATTCTGCTTGTGTTCTCACCGCACAAACAGGTGAAGAGGATGCTGAAGAAGATGCTTGCCAGGACTGAAATTTCCTGAGTCAGTCTTATCTCATCCTAAAGAACTGCTTCATGCAATTCCTTTCAAAACATGTATCAAGCTCCATTTAAAAAACTCAAACTTTTTTTTTTGTCCCACTCTAAAGGAGGGTTGGCAAAGAACTTACAAGGCTGAGGAATGCTCCCACACACTGGTGTCTATCACCACGGTCTGGGCCACTGTAAAGCTTGTTGATAATAACAGTACTTAGTACATCTTGCTAGTGAAGATGTGTTGTATGAATTTTTCTGTGCTGCACCTGCAAGCTTTAGATGTAAAGCAGAAACCTTGTGCTTATATTGCACAGAGGACAAAGAAGCTACAGTTCTATTTAAATATGTCAGTACCTGTAAATCTATTTATGTGTTTGAGAGGAGAGTTATGTATTTGCTTTGGATTTACAGGGGTGAAGTTGAAGCACAGATATTGCAGCTTATCCAGTACTGTATAGCAAGCTAATGTTAGTAGGAATATAATTCGAATTTCCCTGTCATTTTAACTGCTTAAATGTATTTCTTGTTTGCTGCACACTTTATTTTTGACTTGTGCTGCTTAAGACAATCATGTTGTCAATATGATTGGTATGCGGAATATAAAGCCACTGTACAACCTTCATCTGAGTTCCCTGAGTTCCTCAATTTAGGTGCTTTTAAGATGTACCCGTGAGATGAGACCAGTGAAATAATTAGGAATTTAAATTTCGTTTAGGAATGGAATACCAGAACTGCCTAAAACCATCTGATTAGCAGATTAGGATGGCTCAGGCATTCAGTGGTGGGTGTAGGAACTTCAGTCATTAGAATATTTCATTCGAATCAAGTGTTGGCAAGCATTCTGTCCACAACTGACTGCTTGCAGGCATCTGTAGTCTTCTGTGTGTAATGAAGCACTGCAAGACTTCAGTACCTGGCAGATAAGTGTTAACTAGCAATGTTGGTAGAAGCTCATGTGGGAGAAGTGTATGCAACTGACTGTTGTGAAATAAGCAGGAAATGTCATGTCTGGAACTGCCAGCCCAATAACATGCAAAATGCGAACTGTTAATAGCCATTAAAATGTAATGAAGTTTTTTTTTCTTAACAAAAGTAATATTCTAGTTTCTGTTGTTGCTGGGATCGCCTTGTTGGGCTGATGGTTCCTTTCTCATGGAAAGTGCTGAACCTAGGGAGATGGGTAAGAGAAACATATGGTAAAAATGCCATTGAACAGTAACGGTGAGAAGAAATTACTGGGTTTTTTTTCTAAGTTCACAGACTTACAAGGGAGGTGGCAAAATCACATGTGAAATCCTGCAAGCCTCCGGCCTCCCTCTCCCTGAAAATCCAGTGTGTAGGATTGAACCTGATGTTAAATGGCTTAAGGGATTACTGGATCACTGGGAGATGGTTAATTATTCATACAAGTGTCAGTTGACTTGGACGCATGGTCTGTATCACATGGTTCGTTTCATAATTAAAGTCCAAAAATTACTACTGGGTGCTGGAAGAGTAAATGAGCTTGATCAGTTTTTCTTCCTCCCTGTTGAGAATGAGGAGGGGCCCTTGATTCTTTCTCCTATGCCTTTTTTGTATAAATCTCTTCTGTCTCTGGCTTTTTCCTTTGTAATTCCCAATCCCTTGCTTGAGAGTTAATGGAAAGCACTCTGTTCAGCACCTCTCTTCCTGTTTAATCACTCGGGATGACTGTTGTTCAAATGCCACAAAGCAATGTTTCCCACGTTCTGTGGAAGCGGCGTTCTTGGCAATGAATGGTAAGTAGGTGAGGAAGAGGTGGCATTCAGTTTTGTCAGAAACAAAGTGACCTCTCCTGCAATATATACTTCTAGTATCACATTAGAAGAAACACCAATCTGTCCATTCCTTTGTCTTTTAAAAATTACCCTGCAGAAGAAATGCTTTGAGCACATCAATAGTGCTTTCCTAACCATTCCATTAAGAGAAATATCTAATACATGCTTTATCCAGCACTAGTGGTAAAGTAATAACACAACTCTTTGGTAGTTTTTCCTACCTTTTGATATCAATACTCGCATTCAAGCTGAAGAGTAACATGAATGATCAATCAGATTTAGACAGGCCAAATATCTATTCAGTCCAGTATTCATTTTCTTTGAGTGTCTTATGAATCCTAGGAGGCCAAAAAGGAAATGGGAAATCCTTAAACTCCTGTTTATTTTATTCAAATGAGACTCTTGAGACAGTAAGAAATTTAGAACCTTGATGGAAAGCAATAATCAATTATAATTATCATTATAATATCAAGAGTATGAACTACATAGGAAAAATTCAGAAGATTGTATAGGTGAAAAAATACGATATTTTGCTTAATAAAGTAAATTAACTATGTTAGCAGCAAAGGTGGAATCTCTAGTGACTGAAATTCCATATCTAAATAGGAAAAATAGTATTAAGACTGTCCAACTAAGGGGGCAGCAGTTAATGTTAAAGATTTGGTGGGGTAGGGGGGAGATTGCAAAAGCACAGGTTGTGGTAATGAAAATTTTTATTACTCCCAAATGGATAGGGCAATTGTTGCTTTGCAACAGGAAGAGATTAATCTTTTAGCTTCAGAAATTACTGTTTCATGGAACAGCTATTCAGGGAGCTTTTAGGAGGAGAAGCAGCTTTTCGTTTGGTCTTCAGGTGTGCTTAGGAGGCCTTCAAAATTGTACAATATGACCATGGTCAAAATATATGTATACTTAGATTCAATATCTTTGCAAGAGCAATTAAGAAAAATTAGTCAATTAGTCCAGTGTTTAATCTCAAGGAGATTAATGACAATATTGAGGAATTTTGTGTAAAAACGCAAAAGGAGAATGTGCAACATGGATATCTTTTAAGGACAGTATGTTAAATGCATAGGAAAGACTTTAAATGAATGAAGAAGACTATGTAGAAGAGACCACTGGAAGACATCCTTCAAAAAGTTGAATCTGTATCCAAATGAGGAAAATTAGGCATGAACTTAAGCCCTGGCAAGTTGAATGTAAAACACTGAAGAAGATTAAAAGGGTTTTGAGGAGAGTCTTGGTGAAAAGCATAAAAACAAATAAATTGCTTTCAAATGCAGCGCAGGTGAGAACCCTGCAGGACAACATATGGCCCAGAGGTGACCAAGATGTAAGACTGCAAAGAAGATAAGGCTATAGCAGAAAAAACTTAGTGACTTGTGTCTGCTAGAATGGAGCAAAGAAAGGCTTTTTAAGCTGAAAATTTCTCTTAAGGGAGCTGAGCTGGAGGACATCTCTTCCTGAAGTACTATCCACAGAGGTGTTAAAACTGACTGATAAAATGAACAGTAACAAATTGCTGGGATTTACTGTAACACCCAAGATTTCTACAGGAACATGAGGGAGCCAGCTGAATTAATAGCTGTGCTGTGTAATCTGTTGCTTAAAGCTGCCTTAATACCAGAGAAATGGAAGGCAGCAAACATGATGACAGGTCTTAAAAGAGCTTCCTAAGTCTGATTTTCAGTTCTACTAAATGGTAGAAACAGCACTAAAGAGTGGGGAGCTGGTGGACATATGAGCATATCTGGGGAAGAGTCAGCTTTTGTAGAAGGAAATCATATCTTGTGGAAAAAATTAAAATTCTTTAAGGAGTTACTGAATATGTGGACAAGTGGTAAGATTGCTTATACCGTATTTGGATTTATAAAAACTTTCAATAAAATCTTTTGTCAAAAGCTTTTAAAGAAAGTAACTTGATGTGGGAAAAGAGGGCAAGTCTGTTTCCCATCACTTAGTCAATTCTTAATTACTAAAGGGATAAATCAGTTTTCTTGGTGGGAAATTCTGTGTTCAACATAATCATAATTGATTTGAAAAAGCAATAAATGGTTAGGTAACATTTGTTGATGATACCAAGTTATTCAGGATAAGAAAAATTAATCTACTGCAGAGAGCTGAGGAAGAGTTTTACTATACTGAATTATAAAATAGATGAAATGGTAATAAATACAAAGTAGTACCAATGGGAGAATTTCACATGTACGATGATGGGCTCTAAATTTTACTATTATGATTAAGTAAAAAGATATTGGAGTTACTGTGGGTAACCTAGCTCATTTTGTAAGGAGTCAGAAAGGCAAGTGGCAAATTAAATTTTAATAGGAAAGAAATAAAGAAGAAAACAGGAAATACTTTGCCTCTCCCCATATCTTTAAAACTTTATGTGATTTTGGTCATTCCAACATGAAAGGTTTAAATGGAATGAGATGGTACAGAAGATGTCAAGGTCAACAAAAGATATGAAATGGCTTCTGTTCTGGAGAGTAACTAGATTAGGATTTAGCTAGATTAGGATTTTGGGGGCTGGAGAGAAGATAATTTAGGCAGGATGTAGTGGGAGCCTGTGAAATCATGGATGGCATGGAAGGAGCTAATAGGGAACATATGTTCATTCTTCCTTGTATTGCAAGAACTCCGGGGAAGCAAATGGAATTACCAAGTGACAAGCTCAAAACAAACACACAGAAGTGGTTTTTGGTAATGCATCATTAAATTTGTGGAACTCACTACCACAGAACATAGTGGATGGTAAATGGGTTCAGAAGAGAATAAGACAGATCAATGGAAGAAAAAACTGTCAGGTCACTGAGTATGAAGAAGCTGTCTCTGGCTCAGGTTTCCTAGAAGCAGAGAGAATATTCTGAGGATATGTTGTTTGTTGTATACCTGGGGGGAGAACAGTCCTGGAACTATTTCCATAACTTCATAGTTAACATTTCATAGAACATCTTAAGAACAACTTAATTCTGAAGAAGTATTTTTCACTTATTTTTAAAAATCACAATCCACCAAACAACCCTCCTTCACATTTTTGAGACTTTCACTGGGTTCTGGTTTGAAATTCGCTAAATTAGTTAGAAGATTTATGTTAATGTTTTTCAGATTGTTCCCAGTTTCCAGAGAGAAAATTATTTATGCCTAAAAGGAGAAAATGGCATCTTATTTCAGTCTTACTTAAAAAAGCAGGTAAAATAAGGCACTTCACCAGCTGGGCAGCCTTGATGAGTTTGCCCAGAAAACTGCAATTTCTTCAGTGTACCAGACTCACCCTGATAGGTTCAGGTACTTTCGCATGTACTTAACATGTTGCTTAACTTAGTGCTTAACGTGTTGCTTAACTTTCACATGTTGCTTAACAAAGAACAAAGGTGTTGAAGTCAAACACCTATTATCTTTTCTGCTTTCTTCCTGGTAGTTACGGTGTGCTGCTTTGGGAACTGCTAACAGGAGAAGTACCATTCCGAGGAATTGATGGTCTTGCAGTAGCATACGGTGTTGCCATGAATAAACTTGCCCTTCCAATCCCTTCCACGTGTCCAGAGCCTTTTGCCAAACTCATGGAAGGTAAGCCAGCTGTGGTGTGAGTATGATTTGTGCTGTTTCTAGAGTGCTGTTGAGCGTTGCCTCCTTGTGTTGGTTTTGATACCTAAGAGCACAGATTTCTCAAATGGCTTTATTCAATGGTGCAAGTTATTATGGGAGCTAGGCTTGGCTGTTAGCGTGCTGTGACAGTTACTCTGTTACAAGAGTTGTATGTGAAAGGAATTTCCCTGCCATTTTTTATCAGCTGGCTTTAGAGGAAAATGGGGGCTATTGCTGTCATCATCTAGCTTGTTGTTTTCTAGTAGTGAAGACTTACCAACACCAAAACTTCACGTATGTTGGTCTAGTTTGAAGTCTTCAACTTGTTTTGAAATTCATAGCTTACTGCCTAGTAAGCTGTTTATCAGACTGATTTGGAATCAAACTTTATCCTACTGACATTTCAGGGAGAGGGTTTAAATGTGGCTTTGACATTTGAATACAACCCAAATTTTCAGTCAGAATGATATGATTTTCTGCTTTCTGTGTGGAGATAGTTCAGGCCCAAGGTGGGCTACATAGGGATGAAAGAAATATAGGAGTTTGTTATCAGAGCTGCTGTAGTTATTAAAAAGGATTCTGTGAGGTAGCTTTTGGGGTGTACCTGTGGCTCTGCTGGCTATTGCAACTACTTACATATCTCCCCAGCTTCAGTTGTTCCTCCCTCCCTCCTTCCTTCCCTCCCTCCCTCTCTCACAGTAGTACCTTTAGTTGTTTTTTTCAGTGCCCCTATTCCCAAGGATTTCCAGGTGTTTATATGTAATAAACATTTTTATACCTGTCTGGCAGAAAGAAAAACTGAGGTAAAGAGAAATCAAACATGTTTTATAGTCTTAGTGAGCAAAGAATGAGTCTGAATATAGAACTGATATTCTGTGGCCTCTAGTGGTGTTTTTAGCCCCAAAAAAGGAATTTGATTTATGCAAGAAAATGTTTCTGATGGATTTCTTTGCTTTTAGAATACTTTTGCATTTCTCTGGTGCTTTCTGTAGGTTACAGGCTTCAGTTAAGTTAAAGTAGAAAATTTCACGTACTACTGTGATAAAAAAGAAATATCCTACTGTATAGTAAACAGCAGCAGAGTTGCAGGTATAGTAGCTTGGAAGCAATGTAAAGCAAGAAACTGCATCTGAAAGAGTTAATAGAACTACCAGCTCAGTGTTGTGCCAGGGCAGTTTATTTTGACATGGTTCCCTAAAACAAGGACCCTGGATTTCAAATACAAGTGAGGTATCTGCTGCTGGGGTTAAAAATAATGCCCTCTATTGGGAAAGTCGGGTAGAGGCATATGGCCTGCACTTGAACCCAGCAGCCCAGGGCTGAGCGCCCACATGGCTTTGGAACGCTTGGCTTCTCCATGTGCAGCGGGAAAAGAACAAGAAAACAATTACTTTCTGCCCCTTCAAGAAAACTGTTTTTCAAACAGGCTGTTTCCCGTCTCGGGTGAACTCTTGTTCCCCTAATGCTGCTTCTACTTTCGAAGTACTGCCCTGGTGGTCTTCACTGAGACAACAAAGCTGAACTTTCCCCTCTTCACAGAAAAGACTTGTATGTTACAACTGTCCTCATTAGTGCAAATAATGGCAGATCTAGGCCTGGGAAAATAAAAGCCACGGGCCACCTGCATAGTTATCCCGTTCACTCATTCATGCATTTGGCTGGCTGCAGCATTTTGTTTTACTCTGCTTTGGTCATGTTTGCTTTGCCATGCTTAAAACCTGGGGTAAAGAGACAGGGATTATGGCACTGACAGTCCAGCTGGATCACCCATTGCTATTAATTGGTCAGCAGCAGGGGACCTTCAGAGCACTCTAACATCCTCAGTTCTCTGTTTTGATAAGAGAAGCAATTTGAAATCCATAAACACAAATGTCTTCCAGCTTATGCCTGCTAGAACCTGATCAGATGCTTAAATACCAACATCTTGATACCAGCAGTTTTGAAACCAAAGCTCCCAAATGCAAAATCTCAGTAATGCTAAAATCAAAGACCTGCAAAACCAAGCTTCAGCAGTTGCACAGATTTTGTGAAGTGTTAATTTATTTTTAATTACAGCTGCTCCTTGGTGTATTTCAATCCACAGAACTGATGAATGAATGCCTTTTAGGACATCACCAAAATTTTTTTAAGAATGTTTCCTTTATTCCAACTGTAAGGTCTAGGAAACTTTAGAACATTTTTATAACTTTTGCCTCATGCTGCAGTAATGTGTATCTTTAAATCCAGTGACCATTTAGAGCAATGATAGTATGAGCATATTGAGAGAGACCCATGTGTTAATGTCTTCTGTTCATGCACAAAAGCTGTATTCCCTAGAAATATACTTGAATGCTAAGTTTTTCTGGTTTTGGTTCTTCTCAAATTTTGGCATGCTGGAGTCTAGCAGTGCTAAAGAGAGTAAGGATACTTGTTGAACAAGAACCTGTGTAAATGCCAGTACGGGACAATATAGGATAAGAAAGTTATGTTTTCTGCAGGAGTAGAAATAAGGCTGAAGTAAGAGGGAGGACTGAATGAGTAAGAATTTCCTATTCAAAAGCGTTGTTAAGTCAAACATTTTGACTTAATGGCTTTTTAAAAACACGTTTTTAATGATTTCGTAGTTTGAGATGTTACTTCGTATCATTTTGTGTTTCCGTTTGTTTCCAATGTTCAATTCCCATCACTGTAAAAGGAGTACCTTTTTGTACTGTTGCCTCATGGTAAGATGAGTTCCTTAAATTCTGCATTTTCAGAGCTCTGTAATTGGGTAAGTCATTGCATTAGATTGTAAATGAAAAAGCTTATTTATCTGTGGTTTCTCTTAAAAGCAAAAGAAAAAAGCCTGATCAAACAATTTTTCTCTCAAATAATAAAAAAGAACCCCTAAAAATAAGGAAGCTCCAAGTGCCCTATTTGATGCCATTATTTACTTGAATCTGCTATTTTCACTCAAGCTATGCCTAGTCTGCTTTGCAGGAGAGATTTTCAGTTCTGTGGAAGAGATTCATAATGACTCAGCTTAGTATTAGAGTTTGGCATTAGAAAGAACTCTGATAGATATCCTTCTGCAGTATGGCTGTTAACTCTGCAGTGTAAATGTGATAAAAGAACTGCTTGCAAGAGTCTTGCATAGTATCTCCACTCTGTGAGCACATGCAACTTAAAGCATAATATTTAAGGAAATTATTTATGATTTGTTTAATATATGCTTGAAAATGTAACTTTCTGCAAAATTAGTACACCTCTATTTTACTTGGCATATTATTGCAATAGAACCTAGAGACCAGGTAGGTCAAGATCTTAAGTGATGTTGGATATTGTATAAGCATGAAAGCATGAATTCCATACTTGACTTATGATCGGACAATAGTCAATGCAAGTGGGAAATGGGAAAGATGGGGTAACACGGATAGTGTGCATGCCACTCTTAGCCACTGGGGATCAGTAAAGTACTACTCATCCTCTCAAACCTCCACACTGAGAAATGCTTAACAGTTGCTTGTCTTTGTCCTATTCTAGATTGTTGGAACCCTGACCCACACTCACGACCTTCCTTTGCCAGTATCCTAGACCATCTCACTGCCATAGAAGAGTCTGGTTTCTTTGAAATGCCCAAAGATTCCTTCCACTCCCTGCAGGAAGACTGGAAACAAGAGATCCAAGAGATGTTTGATCAGCTCAGAGCCAAAGAAAAGGTAAGTAGAGAAAAACACTCCATGCTTGTGCTCTCTGGGTTGTAATTTTCCCATTTCATAATTCAAACAGGGATCATCGTTTAGTGCGTCCCAGAGTTAATTTTGTATGTGCTTTACTGGAGCTTGTAATAAGTCCCCGAATCAATGGCAGGTTATAATGCACACAAGGGCAGAGAATCATGAGTAAAATAAATATCTGCATCCTGAGCTGCTACTCTTTCTAATATTGTAGTGACCTTCCATTATACACTGTGCAAAATGCTATGATGAGTTGTCTTCATTGTTTAATGCATCTGATAACTATTTCGCTGTTAGCATCTTAATTGAGAAGCCCAATGATAACTGTTAACAGTAAAAGTAGGAGGGGTAGTTTCAACATATATACTCTAGTAAACATTGCAGCTTTGGTTCTGTAAGGCATGTGTTTTCCAGGTTTTGAGCACAGCCAAAGTGGATAGACTATAATAAACATGAGTGCTACCGGGGGAATGGTCCAATAACTGTTATAATTGAAGTCCATCTGGGTAAATAGCAGGAAACAAAAATGCTAGCAGGAATAAAGGAAATGTGACCATCAACCTCAAAGAGTAGAAGTAAAAAAGCTGAAGTTTTCTTCGAGTATACTTGCAGAATGCACAGCTTGCTGCATCTATGTTAAGGTCCTTACAGAGACTGTATTTACAGTTGTTGGTATGAAATACTGCAGTGGAATCACTAAAGTAATAATATTTTTCTAAGTTCACCATCTTTTGCCTAAAAATACATTTGTAATACGCAGCCAACTTGATTTGGGCTCAGGAAGTTGGGTTTAGGAAGCAGAGAGAAAGAAAAGGAGACCTTGGGGCAGGGGAGAGAAGTCCCACAACAATACTTAAAACATTTCTATTCACATATTACAGTAGCTTTTGGGAAAAATAAAATAGCTAATAGGCATTTCCCTGCTGCTGTTGTCCTGTGGCGTAGCTGTGTTGGAACAGTTTTTGAAAACCAGAAACTTCAACAGACAAACAGAAGACCAAACAGTAGTAGCTAGACTGCCCTCAGGTTTTGAGTACTATATTCCTCTGTAGCAATGGGGAAAGAGAATTTTATATCCTATTCACCTCATGAGTAAAATGTACCAAACCTCCGTGGTGATGGGACAGGTAACAATGATGTTATTAAAAAAAATTTAAAAATCTAAACTAAAATCTATCTGATAATCTATCTAAAGTTTAACTTGAATTCTTCAGTTTTTACCATCTGCAATGGAATTAGCTGTCTGGAGATAATTATTCTGAGTGCTGAATTCTTTTGTCCTTGTGGTGAGAGGAGAGGAGTGTAGTGAGGAGACATTTTGAGATCTCAAGGACAATTTAAGTTGATTCATTTTTGTCAACAAGGGAAGGATTGAAAAGTTTGCCTTATGCATCTTTATGCCTAAGGAGCAGCCATGCTTGCTGGAAAATGATGGGAATGACTCCTGATGATGGCTTTTTCATTCATTTTTACGTTAGAGCTGTGGTTTTTGCTATTTTATGATGCATGAGATGGCAAGGTTATTTTTAAACAGTTTAAGTCAATACTGAAGTTAACATAGGTACTTACTGAACAGGAAAGCAAGGATTAGTTCTTTTCAATGCTATGAATACATCTTCCGAAATGGGTTCCCATATGCATGGTACTCTCCAATGGCTCTTGTAAACATGTTCATTTTGGATATTCAGCATATTTTCTCATGACACTGAATTTAGGATTCAGTGCCTTTTCACAGAATCACAGAATGGTTGAAGTTGGAGGGACCTCTGGAGGTCATGTGGTCCAACTCCCCTACTCAAGCAGGGCCACCTAGAGCCAGTTGCCCAGGACCGTGTCCGGATGGCTTTTGAATATCTCCAAGGAGGGAGACTCACAACCTCTCCAAGCAACCTGTGCCAGTGCTCAGTAATGTTCACAGTACAAAAAGTGTTCAGAGGGAATTGCCTGTGTTTCAGTGTGTGCCCATTGCCTCTTGTCCTGTCACTGGGCACTGCTAAAAAGAGCCTGGCTCTGTCTTCTTTGCACCCTTCCTTCAGGTTTTTATATACACTGATAATATCCCCCTTCCCCCCACCCAAGCCTTCTCTTTGCTAGGATAAACAGTCCCGTATCTCTCAGCCCTTTCTCATAGGAGAGGTGCTCCAGTCTGTTAATCATCTTCATGATCCTTCGTTGGACTCTCTCTATTATGTCCATGTCTTTCTTGTACTGGACAGCCCAGAACTAGACAGGGGATTCCAGGTGTGGCCTCACAAATGCCGATGTCCAAATTTTAATACTGATATGAAGGGCCTTGAATGGCAAGCATAGAAGTTCTTGAGGATTGTTTTAGGTTTTTGGCTTTCAGCTGAGCCTTTTAACAGTGGTGCTAGCAGTGCTGTGAGCACAAGTCATTGCTGCTGTACCTTCCGAATAGGTAAGGTTAGTCTTAACGCACAGGTCACAAGGTAACTTTTCATTTCTCTTTTCTTATCTTCCTGCAGGAGCTGCGCACATGGGAAGAAGAGCTGACTCGTGCTGCTGTTGAACAGAAGAACCATGAGGAGTTGCTACGAAGGCGGGAACAGGAGCTGGCAGAACGTGAGATTGACATCCTGGAAAGGGAGCTCAACATAATCATCCACCAGCTGTGTCAGGAGAAGCCTCGGGTGAAGAAACGCATGGGGAAATTCAAGAGGAACCGGCTCAAGTTAAAAGATGGCAATCATATCAGCCTGCCTTCAGGTTGGTGATGTGTTAGGCTGTGTCAGGTGAAATGGGAGGAACAGGTGAACCCGTAGCTTTGGTAGCTCCTTTATACTGATACTTACACCTTAAAAAGTGTTGGATGTACTTTGGGAAAAACATGCCTCTTTGGGATCGAGAAACTAAATTTGATGCTCTTGTGGCTAGCATTCCCCAAAGTTCCAAGTATAAAGGCCAGAAGTAAATTTGAGACGTTACATGTTTGTTAGTCAATGGCTGTATATGGTTCACGGTAAAAATGTTGGTGTTGCAGTTTAACAAGTTAATGCTCAAAATGATCAGTTTAATAAAGGATGTACATAAAAAATGGTGGAGGTTCTTGCTCTGGGAATATTTTACATAATGCTGCAGCGGAAACCATAATCTACTGGATTTCTTGGTGCAGGAATCTAGAAATTATCAAAAAAGTTGATAGTTGTGAGACTACAGCCCTACGTTGCTAGTTCATATGTGAACTCATATTAACACACAAGTGACCTCTAATACCGCCCTTCTGGGAGAAATGTTAAATATTGGTGAGGTTTCAGGAAGTCACTCTTAAGAGTGAAGATGGTGATTATCAGAAATATTGAATCCTTAGCATTTCTGCTGTGGATTCTGTATAGAGATTCAAATCTGTAAAAGAACAAAAGTGTGCATTTTGTAAATCACCTAAGGCTCATCATTACCTCAAGGATGATGGGTTACACTATATTCTTTGCTTTCTGAGAAGACTAGCTGTTCAGAAGAGCAATGATGATAAAATGTGCATGTTAATTATGCCTTTCTTTAAGTCTGTAAACACCTATTGCTGGTGGTTTTGCTTAGCTTAAGAAACAGAGAAGGTGAAAGGAATTTGTACAGGGATATACTTTGGCATAAATGTCAGTCAACACATGGGGATCTATGTGTGTATGTGTATGTATCTCACACGTACACTAAGAAGATATACCCTCATGAGTGTGAGCGCACATCTTTGTTCTGAAGTAACTGCATGTACAACGGGGGGATAGCAATTAGTTGTAAAGCTTCATTTCTACATAGATCCTGTAAATTGTGCTCTTCGAAAGTTACCGTAAATTATTGTTCCTTTTTTCTTATATTAAAAAAAGAATTTTAACTGTGTCTTTCTGCTTTTGTTTTGATTTTTTTTCTTTTTCTTTTGGTAAACAGATTTCCAGCATAAATTCACTGTGCAGGCTTCTCCAACGATGGATAAAAGGAAAAGCTTGATCAGTAGCTGCTCCAGCCCTCCTGCAAGTCCTACCATTATTCCCAGACTCAGGGCCATACAGTGTAAGGAGCTCAATGTAGTATTGAATTTGGGAAATGTGCAGTCTGTCAGCGTGGTAAGATGCCAAGATTCCATATCTAGGACAGGACTGTAAAAAAAAAAAAACAACCAACCAAACAGAAAAACCCCTAAAACCAAAAAAAAACCCTCCCACCATTCCTAAAATGTTTGCCTTGTACCCTACATGTATGCATTTAGAGAGAAAAATGGAATGTGTTGGTGATGGGGGAGTATCACCTTCTTTGGAGTCCAAACCTTAATTACCCAAGTTCTTGAAATATTGCTGTTTGATTGTTTAGAAAATACATTCCTTAGGTGTACAGGTAAATTTTTAAAAATACTGATTTGCAGAATAGATCTGTGAAACATTATTGAAGTGGATAAAGTTACTGTTGGAAGGAAAGAAAAACAAGGGCGCTTGTCATGAAAATAATGTTCCCATAATAAATCAGAATTAGGCAGAAAAGCATGTATTAGAAGTGTGAAAGGGATGTTATTTAATGTGTAGTGTTTGTATTGGATATCATGACACTTGTGTGTCTGGTATCAAACTGGTGGTTCTAAAAGAGAAACCAGTGATGGAATAAAGCTGTCAAGCCTATCTATACTAATTTTGAAGGGATCTGGTTGTTAGATCTGTGTTCATAAATGGTCAGAATTATGGGAAAGAAGCCTGAATGGATGTCTTCATTACTGTTCCTGTTCTAGCCTATGTTTTATTCTTTATGTTGCTGTGGAACCAGTTCTTTAATTTGTGTATCTGTTTTTCTTTCTCATTTTCCACTGTTCTTCCCACTTGTGAAGTGACTCCTGCTGAAAGCAGTAAAACATGGGGACGAAGCTCAGTCCTTCCAAAAGAGGAAGGAGAGGAAGAAGAGAAGAGAGGCCAGAAGAAAAAGGGACGCACTTGGGGACCGAGCTCACTTTGTCACAAGGAGCTAGGTGCAGGAGAAGATGGGTAAGAGAGGGCCTGGAACCAGACTGGTTTCCAGACTCTAAAACTGCTTATGAGCTGCCTCACAGGAGATTTGCCTGTCCTCTTGCAAACACTTTTCTGCTTCCAAACTTATTTGCTGTACCAGAGATGTTAGAGATTCAGAACAGATTACAAAACTTCATTGCATTCAGTCCCTTGCTAGAGGTCCAGCACTGACTGATGCTTTCACTGTCTGCTATTACCTTGTTATGTGTATTTGTAAGCAGTAGAACTTCTCAGCTGTGGAAAACTGTTTCTCTAGTAGCTTTTCTTTATTTTCAGGCTCAACTTTCTTAGCATATCTGAAACTACTTCTCTTTTACAATTCTCAGCTATGCTTTTTCTTGTCTTAAATGCTATTATTTAAGAAGTATCTGGTGGAGCCGGGCAAGTATCTTCTCTTCAGCCTTTTGAAAAGGACATGTACCTTGAGTGAATACATCCTGAAAGTGATTTTTTGCAGAGAGACAGGTTGTACCTCTATTTCTATAGATTCTCGTTCTGTGGCTTCTTTTTTTTGTGTGTGTGAATTATTTATACCAGGACTCCAATGGATCATTGCCAAAATGCTGCTTTAAACATAGGAGTATTTTGATCTTCTAAGAGGTTTGAATGCCTTGTGACTTTTAGTGGAGTTTGAAGCTTTTCCCTGTGCTAAATTGATAGTTTGACTCTTGCCATATTTTTTAGCAGGGAAAAGAAAATAACTGGTTATAGTTTATCTTTAATATTATGTGCTCAGGTGTGAAATTCCTGGAAAATAGATGTTTATGTAATGCATCACTAGTGCAGTCCTCTGCAAGAGGGCCTGGATCTAAGTGTTCTAATGACATTAAAATATGTTCTCCCTCAAAGGTACTCTTGACATGTTAACAAGATGAAGTATAGCATTCTATAGAATTAAAACAGATGTCACACTTTACAATCATTAATTATATAAAAGGGCAGGAGATCACTGAAGCTGGTAGAAAAACAATTCTACCTTGAAATCATGTTCTTCGAATTCTGGGAATGAAGCTCTTCAGTTTTCTGTTCATTACTGTACAGTCTGAAGCACTGAATTGCTTTTGTACATAGACAGCTGGAAAGGAGTTGCTTGCTAACCATGGTTGCTCTTAAAACTATCCTGTTCTCTCTACAACTGAGATGTTCTATAGTATTCATCATCTTTTCCAGGGTCACTCAATACAGCTATGGCATTTTGCAGAGTATCTGAAACATGATAGTTTTGCTGAGAGGGCAATATGGTTAACATACAATGAACTACTGCTTCTTGCTGAGGTCATGGCAGACTGCAGACTTTAATTTAGAGGGAGCAAAGTTGCAGTAGACATTAGTGACTGAAAAGATAGAGTGCTTGCTATTTTTAGTATTTTTTAATTCTAATTTTAGAGGGTAGGGAGATAAAAATTGGCGTAAAGTGAAGAGCTAAACTTAGGATAGAAAAGTCCAGTTGAAGTCTTCTCCATGACACTGTTCTGGTAGCAGCAGTGCTGCTATTCCAGCTGCTTACACGACTCTGTGATCAAGGGAACTTGAATCTTCATCTTTTTTATCACTTTCCATGTGTTCTCCACAGGAAGCAATTCCAAATTTATGCAAGAATTACATTGTGGGAATTGCAGTGAAACTCTCCAGCATGAGTAAACTGACCTATAATTAACATCAAGTAAAGGCAGTCATGAAAAGATTATACAGTGATTATTCACCTTTCTGCATTTATCTTTGAGCATAAGGAATACGCACAGCAGCGGAAGGTTGCTGTGCTGAATTGCAAAGACTGGATGAAGCTTCATGTTGGACTAGTGTTGTGACAGTTCAGTTGTGATCTTATGGTATATTCTCAAGGATATATGGCAAAGTCTTAATTGTCTTTAAACTTGGCATTGATTAGTCTCAGACTGTTGGGTGATCTTTATCCTGTTTAAGTTTTCATGCTGGTGGTGTTACTGATTTTATGGAAGGTGACAGTGGATGTAGGGTAGTCATAGTCCTTTAGCAGTTATCTCTTAAAATCTTGCAAGCTAAATAAGGGTGAGCCTGGGAACAGACACTTTTTATTCATGACGGTATTGTATTAGTGCCTCAACATGGTGTTACAGAATGGTATTAAGACACTGGAGATGCTGTCATACAGTTGTAGGGAAGTTTTTTTGCAATTTGCTGAGCAAATAAGCCTTGTCCTCTTATCACTCCTAAAGAGAGGTGCTTTTGACTTCCCAATAGAAAAAAGCAATAGAGAAGTAACTCAACTGTAATAAAACAAACAGAGTAATAACCTTCCTGTTATTTAATCTAAATAGATTACAGGTAAGAAGTCGTTAGGTTCCTGAATTGTCATGCGGGTGACTGAAATAGATAGTTTTGCTGCTAGTGCTTTCAAATCATTCCAGTTGCTGTTTCCTTGGAGCAGTAACAGATAATACTGCTGTAGTAGGAACGTACTCTATGTCAGCATGTTTCGAATTGTTTTCAAATGCACACTACCGTCTAATTAAGAGGATGTGCAGCTATCCTCTGCACAGGTCTTCGGGGTCTGCTTGTAATTTGGGGGAGAGAGAGAGAAGGAGCGAAAAATAAAAGGGGAGGATGAAGATTCTATAACCTTGAGGCAAATGTAGCAGGCCTTGAAATTATTCTGGTAGCTCTTTATCTTTCTGTTCAGATTGAGCGGTGCTTTGTCAGTAACAGCAAATCTTTAGTCTGTTTTTTGCAAGGGAAGATTGCTCTGAAGGAAGTCATAAGGAAGCAAACTAAGCTCATGTGTCCTGCTGTACAATAAAAGGCAATTCCCAAGACCCTTTAGATAACTGACTGTAAAGTGAAGGCTAAACTGAGGATCACTGCTGCCTATTACTTATAACTTTGCTATCTCTGCATATAGAGAACAGAGCATGTGTTTTCCCAGCTCAATGGGAAAACATGGAAATCTCCCCTTCCTCAATAGCTCTGCCCATATTGTAAGAGCTTTGACATTTACTTTTGGAGGTGATCACACTGCTAACATGGTTCGTTTTCACTCACTAGCTTTCCCTTAATATGCTGCTCTATTTATAGTATTTATCCTAACTATGCATGTTGTACACATGGATAGTTTACATACAACATACATTAGTTGGTGGGTTGTGTTACATAGCTGAGTATAGTATGGAGGGAGTAAATCGGAACAGCCCCACACACTGAGTTCCATCTCTGTTGAAAACCATGTGGTTGTCTGTCTTGACAAGTACAATTCAGCACTGTGCTGTCTGGACTGAAGTTCATGGCAGGGTACTGCATGTGCCAGAATGGTTAATGGGGGGAAAATGATGGACTTTCAAGACAGTTGAGAACTGCACAGGATACTTTTAGTGTAATGCCTGTAGCACGGTCATCAACCAACTGAACATGTGCTGAATCAAGTTTAGACCTTGTGACCTTGCTATAGCAATATAGTTTGGTGACAAGTAGGGCATCTCAGTTAGGTAGAGAATAGAGGAAAAATACATACCAAGGCAAAAAAACCTGATGTAATAAAACTTTCAAATCCTGCAATGGAAGCCATCTTAAGAGTGATTCTGGTGGAAAATAAGAATCATGAGAGAAAACTTCTATATGCTCATATCTTTCTCTGTAAGGGAAGGATTGTAATGAATTATGTGTCTTATCAAAGAATAGTGCAAGTTAGTAATGAAGCTGGAAGAGGTCTCATCTCTTAAGTTTTCTGTTCTTTCAATAACAAGTTGATGCCCTTGTGTGTCCAGTTGAGATCATTCAGACTATCCGCAGATCTTTTTACTCCTTTCATTCAATTTCTGTCTATCCTAAGTGTGCGTCAGCTTTTCACCAACACTACAATGTGTTTCATGTTGGAGTTTGGAGAAAGGCACCAGAAATCTCCCAGTTCAGACTATATTGATAACCGAACAACAAAACTTGGCTGTGTATTAATATGCCAGAAAGTTGTGCTGCTTAGTAAAGTTGTTTCTGATGTCATGAAAGTACTGGAGGGAACAAATAGGATGATGGTAATGAATGCCTATGAGTGGGACTACTAATAAGCTCAGGTGCCTGGTGACATACCTTTAAATGCAGGTGATGTCAAAATAGTGGTTTCGTTTTGGGTTTTTCACTTGTCTGGTTTTGTGGGTTTTGAGGTTTTTTTTGTCTGTAAGTAAAAGAAACCATGACATGATTTATGATTTTAGTTACCTATTTTTCCATAATCTAGAACTTATGCTTTTAACTTATGCAGTGTTTTCTTTAGAGGGGAAACATTGGGGTTTATAATATAGAGGCATGACTTTCCTGTTACAATGACTTTAGCATATTATTGTCCCAGTGATCGATCTTTGACTTTCATTGTTCATTTGTATTTCACATGGAAATGTTTTTGGAGATATTTTTCCCGTCTCCTCCTGCTGAGCACTTTATTTTTTACCTGCCATGGTAGGTTTGCCTTGTTTTAAAAAGCAAATGTTTCACCTGTTTTTTGTAGTGGTGGTTTCTATTATTCTGCATTCATAGCTGTTGGTTATCAGCAGAGGCCTTTTGACTGCCATGGCATAACAAATGAGGGAGGGACTTTTTGACTCCTTTTGTATTTTAAGGTGCTGTAAAGGTGTTGCAAAATATCTTGCTAAGGGAGGACTTCAAATCTATGTAATTAAGATGGATACATGCATACCCTAAGAGCAACAGAGAATATAGAAGGGGGGAATGAAAATTGGTTGTGAGCATGGTACATTTTCTCCCATCTTTCTACTGTTTCAGTCTGAAAGCTCTGGTAGAAGGATACAAACAGTGGTCATCCAGTGCACCGAACCTTGGGAAGATCCAGAGAACTGCGCCTGCTTTTCCAGGATTCACCAGCTTAGCAGAGATGGGTAAAGGAATTCCCTGGACTTTATATTCTCATCCCCACTTCCATTCATGTTTGAATGAATCTCTGCTTTCCTGACCTTCACCTGGTACCTGAAACCAAAATGTTTTCATTTTGGTGGTACCCATTTTTCTTTTATTCTTTGTGAAGTAACTACTTTCTCCTTCTGGATTTTCTTGTTGTTCACCTCTCTGCTTGTGCTTCTCATCTGTCAAGCTAACAAGCTTCTCTTAATTCCCCTCTAGCTCCATGCTACCTTTCAGCTCCTTTCCTGTTAATGATATTTAGATGTGCAGCATGGTTACACCTTCACTTGCAAGGAGAGATCCTTATAATTTTCCTACATTTTGCTCCTCACTCCCAAACATATAAATTTATTCTAGAAGTAACTGAGGTGTAGATTGCTTCTGAAATGCTGCTCTGCAATTGATCCCAAATAGCTTAATGTATCACTAATTTCTTCCACTTTGATACTGTTTCCAGTTACTTGTCTCAGCCTATCTGCTTTGGAGACAATAGCCTGTGAGTATTTGGCAGTTGGTGAATTATGCTTGCAGTGAGGACAGCTGCATCTTCTGAGGAAAAGCTTATTTTCGTGTATATTTGTAAGACAGTGCGATTTGCCAGTGAAAATGTTACATCCATGCAAAGTCTGTTTTCATTTGCTTTCCAGATGATGAAGACAGCGAATGTCTTAATGGGGAGGGCAAAGTGCACCCTTCACCTGGGCACAATCAGTCATACCTCTGCATCCCATTTCAGAAGAATGAAGAGTGGGATGGCCCTTCTAGTGATGCCAATGAGGAGTCCACCCCTGTGAACTCTGCTACTAGTACCCCACAGCTGACACCCACCAACAGCCTCAAACGTAGTGGTTCCCACCACAAGCGATGTGAGGTTGCATTGCTTGGCTGTGGAGCAGTGCTGGCTGCTGCAGGCCTGGGTTTTGATCTCTTAGAAGCAGGGAAGTGTCAGCTGCTGATTGAGGAGGAGCCAGAGGCACCCAAGGAAGAGAAGAAGAAGCGTGACAGCATTTTCCAGCGAGCTGGGCGCCCACGCAGGAGCACTAGTCCACCTTCCCGAAAGATCTTCAAGAAAGAGGATCCCATGTTGTTGCTAGGCGAGCCATCCACATCCCTCACCCTTCTTTCCCTGTCTTCCATTTCCGAATGTAATTCCACCCGGTCCCTGCTGCGTTCAGACAGCGATGAGATTGTGGTGTATGAAATGCCTGTCAGCCCAGTGACAGTCAAGGCTCCCTTGCCAGCCATTACCAACCCACTAGTCAATGTCCAGATCGAGAGGTTCAAACAAGACCCCAACCAGTCCCTGACTCCCACACATGTGACGGTCTCTTCCCACACCCAGCAAAGCGGGCACAGGCGCACACCTTCTGATGGGGCCATCAAAGGGAGTGGACTAGTTGTCAATGGGTGCCCAACCAGTGGATGCCCTTCCAGTAGCTGTTTAACTGGAGCACTGGGAGCAGGTAGGTTTTCAGCCATCTTCCTTTTCCTCTTCAGAATAAAGACCCGAACAGTATAATTACTTGTTAGGAAGTAAACTTATGTTGCTTATACAGCATTGACTGTGATGGCCAGCCCACAAGAAGAGCTTATGGATGCTATCTTTATACAAATAATGAACAGGATAATGCAGTAATGGCCTCTGTTCCAGCATCTCTGTGCTAAGCAACCCTCTCTGCTCCCCTGTACTGTGAGGCAGAGGTAGTATTGTTTCTTATGGTACAAAGATGGTACCAAAGTACAAATATTGCGCATTTTTAGCAATTCCTCGGGACTCCATCTCCATTGCCTTTGTACACTTGTTTGTATTGCTGTTACAATTTCAAAGTAAATTTTGATCTTTAAGGCAGTGAAAACTGGATCTCTAAAGCAGTTTGGAGCTATGCCACTGTTGCTCTTATTCCTTTGCAAGCAAGAGGGATCTTCCTGGGTAGGTAGTGTTGTCACTGTTGCAGTCTTTAGGAGTGGCATTAAAAAATGCTTCTTGTTTTCTTGCCCTAGTAATTCAGAGAAAAAAAAAGAACTAGAGTAATAAATTAAAATCTGATTTAATTAGATTTTTCCCAATGGTAAAACAAAATGTGAGGGTGTCTATTGAATGGCAGTCTGCAGTAAAATATGGGTTAATGCAGCTGAGAATACCTATTAAAATGGTATTAATGAAAATTTAAAAGTTATCTTGTGTTTATAAAAACATAAACAAACCCACCAAACACCATCCCCCACCCATAAATGAGAACAAACCAGGAAGCGTCCACAGTAGGTAGTGTTAAATGGCTCTTCCCGGAAGCTGTCCTGCTCACTGCAAACAGGTGTCACGCATCCTGCTGTGCAAGTGTCTACCTGATCCATTCAAGCTGTTAATGGGTAATGTGTCCTCCGAAGGATTTGGAGAGTCCTCACCTCTGGTAGGAGGTCAAATCCATGCTTTCCAGTCTGAAAATTGAAGAAAGCAAATGCGAGAATGAACAAAACTTGCTGCTTGTGCTAGGTCAGTGAAACAGGTGTCTTGCAATGTGTTGAGAACAGTATAGGGATAAAGCCACCAGTTATTCACTTCAGATTGGTGTAATCTTGAAGATGCGGAGTTTGTAGATTCTGAATGGAGGCTTTCTGCTTTGAAAATGTTTTCAGTGTACATACAATAAACTAAGATCTGTTAGAACCATTTAGCAGTGACATCTAACGTGTTTCCCTCTTCTCTTACATTCTCTGTTTTGGATAGGTGTATTAAAAACACCTAGTCCAAGTAGAGATCCCAATGAGGTCCCTCGCCTGCCAGACCCCAACCTTGTTTTTCCTCCAACCCCAAGACGATGGAATGCACAGCAGGACCCCACACTGGAAAGACCCAAGACACTGGAGTTCCTGCCCCGGCCACGTCCTGCAGCCAGTCGGCAGCGGCTTGATCCCTGGTGGTTTGTGTCACCCAGCAATGCCAAGGGTGAATCTTCTGCCAACAGTTCAAGTACTGATACTCCAAGCAATCTGGACTCTTGTTTTGCTAGTAGCAGCAGCACTGTAGAAGAGAGACCTGGACTGCCTGCACTGCTTCCTTTCCAGGTGGGTCTTCCTGTAGAGGAGCGGACACTCTTGGACATAGATGCTGAGGGGCAGAGCCAGGACAGCACCATTCCGCTATGCAGAAGTGAACTTAACACACACAAAGCTGCAGCATATGAACTCAAGCAAGAATTCTGGTCTTAGTATGAAATCCACTGGGGACAGTGAGCCCCTCTAAATTCAATCCTACTTTTTGCACTGAGAATGCACTTTGAAGACAGATGAGATGGAGGGATGCTACAGAGATCACATGGTGCTGCCTCTGCTGAAGATGTGTTGTTCAACTGCCTGATTTTTGTCTGCAGTTGGATGAAACTTGGCAACTCTGAGCTGCTGACTTCTGTTGTGGGGTTTTTCTGTAGTCTTCCCTGCCCTCTTACTGCAATTTGAATCTGCAATGAGCTAAAATTATCATATCAAAGTCTTTGTTACTGACCTTGTAGGATTTGGCACTTGCAGTAAGTATATTGGTATCTATCCTGGTATTAATCAGTATGTTCAGAACTCAAATATTACACTACAGCAGACACCAGTGTTTGATGTTTTCCCAAGGAATCCAGGACAGAAACAAATATCTGGAGACTACCTTCTCTGAAATGTATTCAGATCATTAAAAAGGCCTGGGAATCATGGTACCCCTGCTGAAGGAGCAGAAGTAGCTATCTTAAACTTGCTTGTCCTCTTTTGCTCATGTGATAGTGCAAGGTGGAACAGATTGCAGAGGAAGGGCATGGCATCTCCACTGATGGAGGTCTTTGAGAACAGACTAACTAGACTGTTGGGAATGAGTAGGTGTAGTTGATCCTGGCTTCAAGACAGGTTGGATGGACTTCAGTGATCTCTCGAGGTCCCTCTCAGCCCTATTTTTCTATGACCCTGTGCTTTCAAAAGGTGAAGGCTTATGGTATGGCTGTTTACTCTAGCTTGCTTTTTTGTCTCAAACTTTGGTTCCATCAGCCTCCTTTTCCCACCTCCTGTATCCCAGGCTCATAGTCAAGCTGCCTCAGCTTTGGGAAGGGAATTAGCAGGAACTCTTTCTTTAAAGCTGTGTTGGCTTGCAGAAGTTATGCGTCCCCTCACTCTCCCCCCCCCGTTTTTCCTCCTTTCTTACACTTTTTAGGAGTGGCCCTTGAAACCCAGGACTGTTCCTATGCACATTGATACTTGTTTAAGGCTCCTTTGAAATTGAGGCTTGTTAGTAGTTGGATTGTGCAAACAGGAATCAGAACATCTGGATTCTGTTTTATTTTGTCACTGACTCACTGTGTGACCTTGGGCAAATAATGTAACCTCTGTGCCTGAATTTCCCCATCTGTAAATAATAGGAATAATACCTACCTCACAGGGGGAGGGGTTGGGACATATGTAGTAGGTATAAAGTCCTTTGAGATCTTTGAGTGAAAGGCACTATAGACGTGTAAAACTTTATTCTTGTTCAAATATGTAAAAACTCCTAACTCTGGAGCAAGAACAGACCCCTGTCTTGAAGGAGGAGGTCACACAAATAGGGTGTGCCTACGCTCACGGTTTTCTGTACAGAGACTGCAAGTGTGTCTGTGCCTCTGCAGGTATATCTTACTGGCTTTAATGAGAGCTTCACTCTTCCCCAGTTTCGGCATTATAAATTAAGGGATGTGGCCTTTATATGAGTGTAATAGGGTAGTCTGCTTTATTGCAGGGTACAGCATATCTGTTCACTCTTTTTGTACAGATCTGTGCTCATTTTGCTAATCTACTGACCATTTGGGTGCAAATAACTGATTTGACAGTGCTGCCAATGCAGCGCTCAACCTGTTGGGGCAGTCCAGTCCTGTTGTGAAGGCAGTGTAGCCAAATACTTTCTCGCAGCTGTCAGCACAGAGAACCTGTGTGTTGAGATGTTTGTAACCTGATGTTAAAAACCAGCATGTGTGGGGAAGTACTGTACTTAAGGTTTTTTAATTCTGTTCGAGGGCTAAAACCAGCATGTTGCCATTAGTCAAGTGCACCCTTTTTTTCAAGCAATTACAGTATGTTTTCATGTAGAAAGGTCACACATTTCTTGTTTATCACATTCCATGAAACGTGTTTAATGGCAGAATTACTTTTTGCTGCCTTCCCCATTGAATGCTCCAGAGCTAGCCTTAATGATGCTACACTAGCTGCTGAAGCTGTGTAGGCAAGGTATTCTGATGTGGGGCTAAGATACTTTAAAAAGAAAACTTACATTTCTGACACTTTTGTTAAATGTAGACCTTTAGCATTATTGATTTCTTAAGCATTCATCCTTTTGTTTTCCATTTCTGAAAACTCAGTTTGTGATCCAGAGACTAAAAAAAAGGCAAAACCCACCCAAACAGATGGTTAATTTCGATTGTGCTATAGAAACAAACTCAAGGAAAGCCCAGTCAGAGCCTGTGTCGAGGGACTTAAAAGCAGGACATGAAAACTCTTTTTCATAGTCTCCCTTTCTATTTTAAACAGGCTGAAACAAAACTGGATCAGCTGTTCTGAAATGTAATGTTTTCTATCCAAAAAGTATCATTACAAATGTCGTAGGAAGCATCATCTGCTCTGCAAAGATATCACCTGGAATAGCTCCATTCGAACAGAAATCTTTAAAATCCATTTACTTGCATGGAGTGGGAGGTTACCTTTCTAGGTCACATTGTTTTAACTCAGCCCATTAAACTTCCTGATAGTTGGCCAGTTGCTTTCACCAAGTGAACTGTAAGGTTTCTGTCAAGTTCCCAGCAGGCAAGATAGCTGTAAAGCCAAGTTGTTCTGTCACCTCTTGCTTAGGAAAGTTGAGGATGAAGTATCAAACCCCTTCCCCCTCTTTCCCTTTTAGATAATCACTTGGTGAAAGTGGTGTGTAGCTGACCTATTAGAAGTATTTTGCTCCGAAGTGCGTCTTCCCTAACACCAAATGGACATTGCTACATCGAAGGAACTGCGTAGGACAGATGACAAGGAGTCAAGGATCCAGATCAGGATTTCCAACCTAAATATTCTCTATTACAAAGCTGCCAGAAAGACTAGGTAGAAGCATAATGTTTGGTGTTTGTTTTTTTTAAACATGCCTTGGATGCAATTATCTTCATTGAATCTAGCATGTGAAACAAAATGAGGTAGTCTGAGCATCAACCCATAACTGTCTTCCAGTTGAGAGCTGCGAGGCTAATCTGAGGTATCAGGCAAGAGTTGTCTGTTGTAGAAACAAAGCTATTGGCTTTAGCAGGTGGGGGGGTGTTCTCTGACAGGCAGAGGGGGCTTTCAAGGCAAAGAGTTGTCAGGTGTTTTACCTTATGCATCCCAAAAGCTGTTGCAACTCGTGTCCTGAGGCCCAGAGGCTATGTGCGTGTTTAAGCTAGCTCATAACCTCTTCCTATATCCATCTATCCCATCCTGGCTTGACTTCTCTCTTTTCTTAATCTGTTGGGTTTTTTCCTTCCCAGTTGTGGGAGCTGAGGTGCTCCAAATCTCCCAAGGAGTGCTTCACTGTAGTCCACTAGATACTGAGAAGATATGAGCCTGTCAGCTCACAAATCTTTTTTTCTACTGGTTACTAGTATTCCCATTTGTCAGGGGGACAAAAGTTTCAGAATATTTTGGATTGACATACCCTTCTAGCAGTGTTCTTGAGGAAGACGGTGAAAATCTTTCTATAAAAAAATTCTAATAAATTTATTGTGTCCTAAATACCTAAGTTGCACTTTTTTTTTCCCTGAGAAAATGAGGAAGATAACATGAGAGCACAAAATCACTGAGCAGTCTAAAACATAATGACAAAAGAATGGGGTAAAATGTGTTAAAGTAATTACAGGGCTCACAAAGAGGAAGTGACAATTTTTTTAACTGATAGTCATAGTAGTAAGATTGTTGCCGAGAGAAATTTTTCTGGTCTGGAAATGTATATGTATTTTCTTTTAAATAGTCAGCTGACAGTATGTATCGCTAATTTATGTAACTGATGTGCTGATTTAGGAAATAGAAAAAAGTTTGCCAGCCCTTCAAAATATGCTATCCTTGTAGCCTCTTTGTTTTTCCTGTAAAACTGGGGGGAAAGCACAGACATAGCAACCAGTGCAAAAAATGACAAAGTTTTTGATAAATTTCTACTGGTTTCACAAAAATTGAGTGTGGGACAGATAGAGAAGAAAGCTTTTGTGTCAAAACTAAGGTGACAATAGTTACGTTTTTTTTCTAATATTGTTGCTTCCTATGGACTGCACAATGCTCTGTTTTGCCAGCAAATAGGTTTTATCTCCTTTCAATCCTTTTCAGAGGTGCAAATGTAACTTTTTATAGTTTGGTTTTGGTTTTTTTTCTTCAGATTATTATTGCAATGGGTTGATATTCAGTATGGGGCAGGGAGCCTCAGTGAAAATATTTTTTTCGTAATGGTTTTCTAACAAATTGAATATTTGCAAAGTGAATTTTTCATTATTGATGTGGAAAGACCTGTTCTGGTTTGGCATGCTTTTATGATGAAGTATTTTTCTGTACCTCTAGGAATGGGAGTAGTTGCCTTCCTCTTCATAGCATGCTGTTATCTTAAGACTTTATGGACAATACTGCATAGAGATGTTACTTCGATTTGTCATGAAACTGGATACCTCTACTTCTGTTGAAGGTGAGGCAGTAATGGTCAAGTAAAGAAAGGTCTTTGCCATCTGGAGTGTTCTGTTAAATAGAAAATGACAGGAAACCTCCCATCTTGAGTCACCTTTCTATCTTGAGCTTAACTTTTATTTGAAACTTAATTCATCTCTGTGGGATGAACATGGGAGCTGGAGTCCCATTAGATGTATGGAACCAAACCTAATACTGTATCCCAAAATTCAATGATAGCCTGTTACTTTCATAAGTAATTTTAAGCTAATATTAATGGTTTTGTTTCATTTGGGTTTTTTGAAACCTTTCTTCTTGGAAAAAGTGCTTATTGCTTTCTAACCTTTTCCATGCGTTTTAGAAATATTCTCAAGAGCTCTTACCAACTCTGGCAAATAAGGAGGCTTATATCTTGCACAGTGATACAGGTCCTCCGTTTAGCTTCTCTTTTTTCAGTATGAAACAAGGACACCTATATTTGGAAATGAAGATTTCCAGTCCTTATCCTGTTGCTGCAGAACGGTTTCTTAGCTTCCATATTTATAATTTGGGTAAAACTGGACATTAAGAGTGAGGGGATAGGCATGTGGTAAACCATATTTGCAAACAACCAATAAATACAGCATGTATGAGCAAAGAGAACCAAAACATACTCATGCTGTCACAGAGGATTAAATTCAGACTTCACAAACCTTTGGTTGATCATATATTTAAGATATCATTAGGAAAGAATGCCTTCCTATGTTTTTCTGTTGTTTCCTATTGTTAGATAAGAATATGGTGGTTTGCACAACCAGTGGTATTATATCTAGCTGGACAGAGAGGATCTTCAACCAAATTTTTATCTTTCTTTTTTCTATTTCCAATTCAGTTTGTGGTTTAGATTTTCCTTTTTTTTTTGTGGTTAACAAACAAGAGAGTCTTAAGAAGAACTTCTATGCTTATTGCTTCCTCAGCCCTACTTTTACAGTTTTACAAGGCAGTATAGAAATGCATTTATGGCTTATTCTGCTGTTCCCTCTATTGAACACGCTAGTAGAAAGTCACCTGCTGCAGTTAAAATGTGTGTTTGCTTTTGTTTTTCCTCATGCTCAGCTTTTTTAAGTAGCTTTGCCATAGGTCAGAGATGAGTACAGCTTCTGAAATGACCTACATCAGCTTTATTTTTGTATGTTAAAAATAGTCATTCCCAGGCGAAGAGGTGCATGTGCTTGAGTAGAAGGTAATTTCCCATTGGTGACTGTGTGGTGGGTCTGATGTAGCTACCAGAATTATTATTGTTCCTCTCTAACAAGGATCTCCCTTTTTTTGTAACTGGAAAGTCTTCAGCATTTCATCGATGTTTGCATACAAGAAACACATTTCATCTCCTTCTGTACATGAATGACAAATCTTTTTTTTTCTTTGGTTTTAAATGAGCAGGAACATAATTTTCCTACTGAGAATGGCTTCTTGGACTGTTTGGTAGGGTGGTTTTTTTGTTGTTGGTTTTTGTGTTGGGGTTTTTTTTTTTTGTAAGCCTGTGAAATACCTATGTATGTTAGGCGCATCCTGTATTCCTAGGTGCCTTCTATCTCACATGCCTCCTTGCTAGGGCCTGAGGTTGTTTTTTGGAGGGAACTCCTGGTTGTAGCTTTCAGTACTGTAGTGTTCTTCAACACACATCAAGCCAAATACCAGCACAGTAAACATTTCATGTCCTCCCATTTACTGATGTGTGTACACCCTTGTGGAAGGCAGTGTGCTATCACTGGCTCTCCTTATGTCTTGATCAGAATTCTGCCCCTATCCCATCTTTATCGGTTATTAATTCTTGTTACCATAGTGCTTGGGGGCCTAAGACAGAAACCAATACATGTTTTAGATATGCTTTGACCTAAAATGTTTCCAAGCCAGAAGTGTAAGACACAACTGGGAGAAGTGAAAGCGGAGGTTGGCAGGAAATAGCGAATAAAAGAATGAAATTATCCTTAATGTAATAAGCAGTCAGAGGACAGAGGGATACTAGCTGCTTGGTAATCTCTTGGCATCATAGGTAAATTGGGTCATAAAGAAGAATTTGAGGAATGTGTAGTTACTTAATTTCTGGTTGGTTTGTTTTATTTTACCCTGAGCTACCTCATTTCTAGAGATGGAGCAGGAAGAAGGCATAAGTTTTGGTAAGAATTGCTCTAGGTAGGCAGTTGAGGCTGGAATGATGGGAGGACAGAAGCAAACACTTGTATTTGGCTCCTTGACATGCAAATTCCTGACAGAAAAATAAAACCAGCAATTCAGTTTTGTAAATTAAGATTATACTTGCTTTTACTACGTATATCTCCAGAATAAACAATAAATGACAAGGCAGGGCATTTTTCTTGATGGTTTCTGACCTGTGGAAGAGCTGATTGTCCACAGACCAAAACGTGATGATTTCGTATTGGTCACTGCTGCTTTTAAAAGTGAAGGTCTGTTTTTTGAAAACAGATTTTTTTTAAATAATCTCGTGTGCTCTTAAAGTGGACCTACACACAATCCTGATTGTTTCCCTGTATTTGCAGTATTGTTTTTCTAAGTTATCAGATCCTAATACAGTCGTTATTGTATCTGAATGCTAATAGTTTGCAGACAGCCCAATATAGCTAATGTTAAGAAACCATGACACAACTTCAGCGTGTAGTACAGTGGATTTATAAACTCAGCTTGAAGTGGGCTACTGTTAGGCCTGTAGCTGATGGGTCAGATGGATGCACAGCTAGCAAAAGGGGGCTTAGAACAAATCTGCAGGAGGAATGCCAAAGTTTTATTTGCTTAAAATAAATTATTTGAAAAATAATGTGGTGGGGAAAGCCTTTCATTATTCAGAAATACTTTTCTAGGACCTTGTCCATGCTCAAATTTTAGCTTCCAGGATAGCTAGTGAGAACCTACATTGTGTTCAAAAGTTGTTGGCTGAAACCCCAACATAAGACCAGAATAATGCATTTTATATATGCTATTTCAGAGTGATTGACACTGTCTCCCTGTTTTGCCTTGATTGTTCCAATTTAGCATTTTCTCAAGAACAGATGTTGAGGTTGGATAAAGCTAACCTCCTTCTCTTGAAGAGCAACATATGGGTCTGAGAAAAAAGAAACATTGTTCTAGCCATGTCCTGATGCTGTTGTCTCTCACTGTCTTAGCAGTAGAGGTTATAATGGAGCAGGAGGACTTGCTGGTGTTTTTCCAAGCTTCATTGATAAGAATGCTGCTAACAGCAGATTTCAGTATATAAATGAACAAGTTCTTTGGGAACCCTTGTACTTGGTTTCTCCTCATTGAGTTTCAGAACAAACCTGGCCTCATTACTCTTTGGCATAGCTCAGTTGCACACTGAGCTCCTTGAGTTTAACTACAGCTGGAGGAGAACTGAGCTTCTTCCTTGGATTCTTCTGGAATTTGTGGATGTGGCCAATTCTCAACTTGGGTTACTTGGATGTGGCCGCTTCTCAACTTCAGTAATGTGTTTTCTCCCAGGCCCAGTCTGTGTCACAAAATGAGTTGTCACCCTTGACTGATTGCCCAGATATTCATAGTAGGCTTGTTCTTCTGTCTTGCATGCTTTAGTGAGCAGCTCTTACAATGTCAACAGGGTTAACATTTGTATCTGAATAGGGCAGCTCATACCTCTGAGTGGACTTTTCACACTGCATCTCAAGCAGATGTTACTGCATCAGTTCTGCCATTGCTCTGTTTTCAAGGTTATCTTGACAACGGTAACATCCAGAAATCCTAGACTGTAAAGAATAAAGCCACAGCAAAAAAAAAAAGGGAAGAAAAGAAAGCATATGAGTGTTTGCCACTTGAAAGGTTGAGTTTGGTCAGTGCTTTTTGCAGAGAGTAAAATCCATTCTTGTGCAACATAGGTCTCTGGGGGATGGCTAAATTTGAAGTGGAGAATATACCTAGATCCACTTAAAGTCAGTAGGCACCAGTGCCCCTCGTATTTGGCAGTTATAATAAGAAACCACGTAAAGCCAAGCACATATAGTAGTAAAAGTTCATATTTAGGGTAATTAACTTTTAACTTGAAAGGGAAGAGGCCTCAATTCAAGAAGGCTCTTCATCACATAATTAAACATCACTGAAGTCAATGGAATGTATCTGTGGGTCAAAATGCACGAGACCCAAGTTCAGCAAAGCTCTTTTAATCTAAATTGGGGGATTGTCCTGTAGAGATTAATGGTGAAGGATGAGGCTCCATGCTTTGATTGTCAGAGGAAAGAGTCAATTTACCTGAGGAAAGCGTTCCTTCACAAGCCTCTGGGTAAATGCTGGTTTGATTGCCGACTCTTGTGGCCTTTCCATGACTGCACATGCCATGCCTATTTGACTGCTAATTCTTACCATAAACAGGGTAAGCTTTGAGAATATTTTCTGGCACAGGAAGAAAGAGCAACAACTTCTGCATTAGCGGATTACTAGCTGTAAAGGGGCAGTAAGTGGTGCATGGAGGTTGTATGTGCAAATGTCAGTTTAACCTGAGGCCTTTTCTCAGGTGTTTTTTCTCATTTCAAAAATGCATCCCTCCAGGCTGGTGGACAGACCTGACAAGTTCAGCAGTGATCAGCATCCACCACTGTACTAGAGTTCTTGGGTTGTTTGTCAGCTGTTGGCGCAGCACTTTGTGCTGGTATATATGATTTCTTTGTCATAAATTCAGGACAAGCTGGAAATACGTGAGATATTTTGTCTGACTTAAGTTGAAAGGCTTATGGAGTGGGCAGGGCAACAGTGGTGGAGAAATCAGGGAAAATACCTGTGCTTTTAACAATATCTCTTCTGTGGCTTTGAAAGTCCAAGAATTTCTCAGCCAGAGAATGTGTTTCCCCCCTCTTTTTATAAGCTCCTTCTTTCTTTTGCCTTATTAATTGTGGATCTGCTCCTGCTTCTATTTAAAGCCAGATGCAAAAATCAGTGACCTGACTTTCCTAGGTACAATGTTGTAAATCTGAAGAACCAGGTGAGTAGATTACTGTAGTGTAAGATCATGCCCCTATGTCTGTTCTTTTGAGATATGGGATAGTTCCTGCTTGTGTTGAAATCACTGTGTGGAGGGTGTTGGGTACTTCATAAGGAACTCCAAACTCTGCAGGACTGGGATTCACCTTACAACTGAAGTATTTCAGTCTGGTTTTGGAGACCTCTCTGTGTCTTCTCTTCTGTTCATGGTGTTCAAAAGTCTGTTGCTATGGAATTAGCACCTGAAGGTATGTTTTGCCCGAAGAACCTGCAATGAAGCAGTTACGTTAACAAATGGTAATGTACCCCAGAGTTGAGTAAAATAACGGAGGCCACCAAGTTTTTCTTGTTTGTGTGATGAAATGTTGTCAAATTAAGTGATTTGTTGGAGCCTTCCTTTAACTTCTGTACAGCAGTAAGTTTAGAGGAAAAGAAGATTGCATTATTTTTTAAAAAGCTTTATTTGTGACCCAGACTTGTTGCCTCTGACCCTCTTGGGCTTAAATAGCTAAATTATATTAATGTCCAGTTTGTTTCACTGTAGGTAACACATCAGCTGAATACTCTTGTGCATAATCTACTGTATCTTTCCTCTGTTCTGTGTCAATGTATTATGTGTATTTGGATTACAGTTCTTTTTTGTATTAAATTATTTTATGTTATAGAACAATATTTAAGCAAAGCAAAGAGCTAATGAAAGTTGTTGGCGTTTTGGGATTTCTTTTCTCTTTGCTCTTTTTTTGGATGTACTGTAAATTGTAAACCAAGGATGCCAAGCAGGCTTGGTTCAATGGCTAAAATTATTGTATTACAGTGTAATGCTGATCTAGGCCTTGTCTCAACACTAGAGCACACAGACTTGAATAAAACTGTTATAAAAGTGATTGTCTTTAGGCCTTGAGTTCTTGGTTTTGTGCTTCAAATAATTTTGAGCAGGTATTTAGAATAGCAGTGGCATTACCTTGCTCTGAGGAACTCAGAATTTTTTCCAGTGCCACAAGAAGTTTATTTTTCATTGCTAGGCATCTCGGTCCTGATCAGCTATTTCAGCTCTGGGTCCTCCATACGGTTTTTGAAGTCTGTTTTTGCAAAACCTCAGACAGCTTAATATCAGTCTTGGCACACAGTACCTGTCTGCTAACCCCCTTCTGGCTTTTCTCTCAACAGGGTAATTAATTGCATACCATTTTTATTAAGGTTAATATTTCTGTTCTGTTAGCTTAAGATTTTTCTACTCTTTATTTAGGGTCCCAGCCAGAATGTGAATCTGAATGCCTGGATCTGGAGCTAATGCAGTAACACGTTTTGTGCATGATGACATTTAACAGATGGTTTAGATTCACTTCTGATGCTGTGCCTTTGTCCCTGACACATCATTCAGTGAGACACAGTTGCTTGAAGAAGGATATTTCCAAGCTGTCTTTCATCTACTGTTGGTGTGAAAGCCAGAACAACATGCTTTTGATTCCTAGGTTGTGTGTTTGATTCCTAGGTTTTGCCTTTCCTCTTCTCTGCCACCAAGCCACCATTTCACATTTCTCTGCTTTAAGAAATGCAGCTGCACTGATGAAGGACTATGCACTACAAGAATTTAAGTTTCATAATTTCCTTTGCAAATAAATTTTTCTCTAATGTGGTTACGTGCAAGAAATCCTACACCCTTCCTGCAGATATAGAGACTGAACGACGCATAGGTAATCATTAGTCATGTGTTCCATTCAAGATGTTTGTTTTGTGATAGGTTGGGAGGAGAGTGGACAGGCAGTCAATTAAGTTTAGTTAGAAATAATGGCATACAAAATGAATTGCCTTTTCACTTGTTTTAACGAAAAGTGTCTTGCAATGGATTATCTTTCAAACCCTTTCCCCTCCCTCCCCCCAAACCCTGAATGCCTCAAACTAAAACAAATATTTTATTTCTACCTTCTGTAATGTTTTGCAGAGTAGGACTCTGTTCTAAAAGAATATGATTTTCCAGGTCAATTTACTCACCTGTCACAACCATGAGGTTACCATAATGTTCAAGCTGGCCTCATCAGGAGCAAAAATCTAGATGCATCATGGCAGATAAACTTCTGCCAGCGAATGCAGCCTGTGTAGAAAATGGCAGGAACACAAGGCACTGGGGCTGAATACAAAAATAAAGTTAGAAGTTTTCTAAGCAGGGGAATCTAACCACTTCTACCAGAGAGGGAGGATCCTAAAGGAAAGCTGCCAGGGTCAGCATGGGTACAGAATAAACGCACCAGCAGTTTTAGGCTGAGTAGTTTTTCAGTTGTTGATGTGTAGGCAAGAGTTGGGTATCTACAGCACGGATCTTACGTGGGCCTTCAGCTGTAAATACACTCAAGTGAGGAAGACGTCATGTGTTACATTATCATGTTCTTCAGATGGCACGTGCTGGAATAGCACGTGCAAGTGGTGCTCTGAAAGCCCACCGCATACCTTGATAAAACTTCTGATAGCCTTCCAAGGCTAAGCAGATTAAGGGGAAAGAGCCCAGGCTTTCCTATATGATGCAGTTGCAGGTCATATGATAAAATAATCAGTTTTTACTAGTGAAATTTTGACATGCTTGGCCCTTACATGGAAGAAAAGGCTTTGCAAGAACCTAATTAATTGTAACATGAGAGGTTTGCAGGCAAATTGGTATCAGGCTCGAGGAGACTAGGCTTTAGGAAAAATGCTGGAGTGAACGTGGCAACAACAAACATCGGAGTATCTTAACAAGGGTTAACAAGCTTTATCTTCATGCTTGGACCCGATTGCCACTACAGTTTGCTCGGGGAAACAATTGTGACTAAGGATGAGCAAAGCTGTGGGTCTTTCAAGTAGACTTCAACATGCTTTGTGGCTCTTTACTAGTTAATCTGAAACCTTATTAAATAGCATGTGATTTACTTTCTGTTAAGTCCTCATTAATTTAACAAAGAACAAATCCAAGTGCAATGAAAAGAGGCAGGATCCACTGATAGCACTCCAACACAAATCAGAACAAAACCGTAATCACGTTACGAAATATAACCAAAGCCTGTACACTTCATGCCTGCAAAATTTGCTCTGAAGTTTATTCCTTTCTACAAAAATCATGCTCTAGCACCTTAACTTTAATAATAAAACATGGGTTTGATATTACAAAAAGCATGAATGGGTTACCTGTCACAGATTGCAAACAATATTAAAATAACCAGCTCTGATGGATGTGAATGTCTTATGCCATCGTGTTCTCCAACAGGACCCTGAGTCGGTAGTTGGAGAACAGATCATTGTACGAAGAGCTTACTATTTTTGCAGCAGTCTGGCGTTTTTCGTGATCTTCCTGCAGTTGTATCTGGCTCTTTAGTTTTTTCTACAGATACCCCCATCTCTATGACCAGATCTTGCAGGATCTGGTTAGAGGTAAGAGTATCTTCTAAGCTGGTGTGCATTCTAAAGGAGAATTGTTCTTGATATGGCTTGTGATGATGACTTGTGACTGGAGAAACTGGGGCAAAGGAAGAGTTCTGAACTTGGGGGGGAGTGGGGAGGAGGGGGGAGGCGGGAGATGGTTTCTTTATGTTTGTCTACCCACAGAAGAGAAGGGATGGGAAGAACAGGAACCAGCACCAAGAATGTGACTCAGAGCTTTCCTGGGATGCTACAGGAAATAAGGAGAAATCGGCAGAGTTGCTACAGAAGAGGAAATACCCTGACTGATAGCTGATCATGCAGCTGGTTTCCATCAGCAAAACAGAACTTGGGGTCCTAACTTCCAATCACTCTTGTCCTAAAGACCTCCACCTTCAGCACAGTCTCAGTTTCCTCCTTATCCTAAGACACAGCCCTCACTCTTCACAGAGCCTGCTTCTCTGCTCTTTTCCAGGACTACCTTTGCTCACTCAATTCCAATTTCCTATCTTCCACCCTGTCCAAAGCTTCTGCTCCCAGAGCCTTCCTAAATGAGCCCTCTAGGTTCATTGCTTTAAAGTCTCTGTACTTGCCTCTGCTGCTGTGCCATCCTCTCTCCGTGGGTGACTGGTAACCACTCCCATGGTAACATGTTGCAGCATCCATGGAGGAGAGTCCAGTGCCTGCTCTGCTGGAGTAGAAAAGCAAGCCAACCCTGAAATACTGATCTGCTCAGGGTGTTTTTGAAGCCAGAGAAAGGAGGTTTCCAAGAAAGACCAAACCTAGGGTTTTCATGCCCTATCTGGTATGAAAGAGAGGTAGAATTTGTACCTCTGAGGGTAGAAAGAATTTGTATCTCTGAGGGTAGAAAGAGCAGGGTAAGACTAGAGTGACAGGAAGCAGGTACGGCAGCAGAGAGATACCCCATCATCAGCTTCAGGTCTTAGTCCCCTGCCAAACTGAGTGAGAACGTTGTCTCTATAGACCCAATTATCTCACTGCATCTTCTTCCAAACAAGCAAATGTCAGTGGTGTCTCTGGGCAGGACGAGCCTTTCAGGCAGGCTCTGTAGCACAGCTGTAATTTCTGCTACTTTTGCATTTGCTATTTCTGGGGCAGTTTCAGGACTATCTCAAGTCAGCACTGAAAGGATTTTAAATTCAGACCTGCCTAAGGCAAAACCAAATTCCCTCCTTAGGAGGTATTGCACCAGTAATGTTGCTAACTCATGAGCAAAACTTCCAGGTATACATACATAGCTTTATTAATTTAAAAACTTTATTCTACTCATCTAGTAAAACTATCTGTATAGTCACACAGTAAGTGAAGGTTTTCTGAAGAGCCTGTCTATGCCATTGCTGCTGGTGGCAGTTCTCTTCAGTGGTATCAAGGTTATATCTGTAACATGTTGGTTTCCTTAATTAAGTTGCATCTCTCTCAGCTGTCCTTGAGCCCAAGCAGCCAAACCTGTAGAAGAGGGACAAGAAGTTAGAGGCTCTTGTGTCTGCCCCCCTGAGTACCCCTAGCCAATGACAAATCCATTATAGATCATAATTATCTTGGTTTGTGTTTGTCTAGTTCTGTAGTTCACCATTGATAGTAACCAAGTGCAGTTAGAGGAAGAGAGGAAGGCGAGGACCCAGGAGCTTTCACTACTGCTGCAGGTTTCAGAACCTCAGCTTTTGCCAAGTCTTGGGGAAGAAGCAGCTCCTGCAGCCTCAGTGCTTACTGTCTCCAGTACAAACAGCTGGGATTAAAAACCGTTCTTTGCTGGTTTTCTCCTCCTCCATGCAATTTTCCATCTTTATAATCCAAGCTCCTTTTCTGCAATCAGAAAGCTTTCTCTGGAGCAGTCTGTCGTAACTGTGTGCCAACTGATTTCTCACCTGCATGCAATTCTGACATTAGGACCATGCTGTTCTTGCAGCCACATGTCAGCTCTTCTGGGTTAGCCTGAAGTATTTTTCCCTTCACAAATTACATGCAAGGTAAGGCATGCAAGCTGCTTTTTTTCTCCCAGATTATACACATACCTTTGAGCAGTGCTATTTCAAGTAATGCCCGTCATTCTCCTCCTGCCTAGAGACATGGATGAGGAATCAACATTATCTGTTCTTAATTCTGAAATGGCATCACAGCAACTTAGTCTTCAGCGTTCCTCAACTTAAACAGCCACCACAAAAACTGTTGCCTACCCCTTAATCACAAATTCTTTCCCATCCAACTAAACACGGAATGGATTTTTTAAAAAATTTTGTTGGACAGTGCAAAACTGACAGTGTCTGGAGAGCCTAGGGATTTGCTGTAATAACCTGCTACTTATGCAAGTCCTTTCTGGGCTTGTATCTACACAGTCTTCAGGATGTAAGAGCTATCTGGTATCTCTCCAGAACATCTCTCCAGGGCTCTTGGGACTAGGGAGGGCCAAGGCAGAAGCTGCCATGAGAGCCTTTGAGCATCAATAATGTTAAGCATTGCATGAGCCACCAGTAAGGGCGTTGGAAAAGGTTTTACTTTCCTCATCTAAACCGTGCGGTGGTTGGGTAACAGTTGGCAAGCTTGCACACAAGCTTTCTAGAAGAAGAGCAGATCTTTGGGACTACATGGCTAAGGAAATCCAAGGACCTGACCAGCTCTGTGCAACTCCTGTTTTTTCTCATCCAGTAGAAAATTCCCCTCGGGGCTGTATGGCACGTCCGAACCGCCTCATTTGGATGCAGTTCTTACCACTTTGGGCTCCACCTCAGACTGGCAGTCTTAACCTTGTGGCAGACCCTTTGTAAATTTATTCTTCTCCCAAGGTTTTGGTGTGCATCGGGACGTTGCCTGTATATATTCTAAACAAAACCAGCTGAGAGCAAGGCGTGCTGGTCAGCAGCATCCCCATCAGCCTCTCTTTTGGGAAGCACTATGCAAACCATCACTTTAAGTGCCATCACCTAGTCCTATAACTCATACAGCCATTTTCTTTGCCAACGGCTCTGCTTCAGGTTGCTAGTATTGACTGCTGAGATCCACCATAGGAAAGCAGACTGAGGCTGAGAGCTTGGATTCATCTTCCTGATGTGGTTCCTAGATGCCTCATGACACCCCTCCTTTAACCACTTTTAGAATGGGGATGTTTATTCTACACATACTTCTCAGTAGACCGCGGTGCACGATATACCAGATATTTTTTATTTACTCTGCGTGTGGGAGTAAACGTGATTTAGATTATACAAGGCTCTCACCTTTATTCAGATTTATCTAAAGTGACCATTTGCTAAATCGGCTGAGATGATAGTTGAGTGTTTCTCTTGATGGGTAGTTAAAACAGAAGGTGTTTGGGTTTGTGTCCTGTGGTGACTGTGCACATGGGGAGGTAAACCTCTCTGCTGGCATCCTGAAAGCTTTCGCAGGTTCTGCCTGCAACCCGCCGTCGGGTCCATTCACATCCCGCCCGAGGCTTTGACGGGGACAGCGGGTTAAGCTGCTCGGGCCCTGCAGCTCCCCCGGGAGCCGTGGGGGTGCAGATCAGGCTCCCACCCCAGGTGGGGTGTCCCTGGGGCGGGCCGTGTCCCCAGGCAGAGCCAGGGGAGGGGGCGCGGGCGGTAGGGGCTGCGCTCGAGCCTCTGACCCCCATCCCTTAGGAAGCGCATCGCTTTTCTTGTCGTTCAAGGGTGTTTGCCTGGCACCCACTACCATTATACCGAGGTACCTGGCGGACATGTCTAAGCTTTTCAAGGCAGGCAGGGGAGCAGAGAAGCAGCAGGACTTGGCCAGAGGCGCTTGGTGACCCTGCAGCAGAGCCCTTGTCTTAATCGCTCTTCTCAGGTATGCGTGCACATCACCAAGCTTGCAAGCAGTACAGAGCCCTCAGTAAGCGCAGCAGAGCGGTGCGTTTCCTTTGCTTGCTCGCGCCTACGTGTGGGATAGCACGCGCGTGCCTGTAGCGCTCTTACCGCGTGGGTTGTACTCCCGGGGTGTCACTGTTAGCCACAGTTTGACCCCATAGCATCAACGCTTCCTCCGTGTGTCTGGAGCTCTCCACCCCGACCTCAGTTCTAATCAGGAAAACAATAAACTGGGAAATCACTCTGAGGCCCACACCTGGGTCCGTGCAGGTGTGTAGGGGGGCTGGCTACTTTGCCACAGGTGCATCAGAAATGCACAAATTCCTCTTGGCATTCTGCTCTGTGTCGGTCCGACACCGACCTCCTATCCCTCGAAGACCTCAGTCATCCTCACTTACAGGTGTGTCCTTACCTTTGGCTTTTAACACAGCTCAGTGACTGTGCCACGTTATTTCTTCCGTGATAGGAATGAACAAGGTCCTAGCACCAGGCTGGAGTTTGAGGGATGTGTATTAAATTTAGGCAAAATGCATGGATTTGAACATTCAAGGTGTGTAGGATTCTTCACCAGCTGTGCTAAAGCGTGGATTAATTTTATCCTCACAACACACTGGGAAAGTGTCAACACTTGATCTCCCTGAAAGTCACCATACTGCTAGGATAGTTTTCTTCCTTTCTAGAAGGATGGGTTTTGGCAAACACAGTGCTGCTGCAGCTGCGAACAGGGCTTAAAATAACACCGAGGCTCCGGCTCACATTGGTAGCCTCTGGCAGCTGCACTGTGGATTGCCAGGAAGAAACTGTTTGCATCCTCAAACTGTAGGGGATGTTCCTACCGGTGCAGAAATATTATTAATTGCTAAACGCTTTGTGCCATGGCAGGCTGGTAAGGAGTAAAAAGGCAACCCTGGGTATAGACAGCAAGTTTGTGCTGCTGTGAGGCTGGATGACTCAGGCTGTGATGGTCTGTGTCCCGCTTAAGAACTTGAAGGACAAAATCTGCTGCAATGACTATTTCATTTCATCACTTTAATGCCCGAGAAAATTTACCACATCTACATCTCAGTGCTATGCTGTGCCAGTGATAGACCAAAAATAAAACTCTTCCTTTACTGCACAGGCATTAGACAACATGGAAAAGAAGCCTTGCACAGACACCCCATTGGGTTTATTTTGCTTTGGGTCATGTGGTAACCAGCAGCCACTCTTGGGCACCGAGCGCTGGGTGGCCCTGTGCTATATAGATTTTGGGTCCCCTAGTCAGTCACAAGGCAGAAGCCACCACCCCCTTCAAGACCTGTTGTACCCCTGGAGGATGTTTTACCCGGGCATTACAAACGGGGCGTTGCGCAGACCTGCTCCCAGCCCAGCCATGCAACTGCTCGGTAACCCTTTGTTAACGTGCATGACCCTCGGTTTTCCTCCCTCCAAGCAAAGGGCTCCTGCCCCCTCTCAGGAGGCTTATGAGGATAGAGACTTCTCTGTGGGAGCAGGGGACATCTCGTCTCTGAAGCCTTGCCCTTTGCTGGTAGGCGTGATGGTGGTGGTGGGTTTTAATTACAGGTGATTACATGCTCTTTTTACTGCTAGTGGCCTCGCTCCTGGGCAGAACTGAAGGACACTGCCCAGACAGGCTGAAGGCGTCTATCAAATCATAGAATAGTTTGGGTTGGAAGGGACCTTTAAAGGTCATCTAGGCCACCCCCCCTGCAATGAGCAGGGACATCTTCAACTAGATCAGGCTGCTCAGAGCCCCGTCCAGCCTGACCTTGAATGTTTCCAGGGATGGGGCATCTACCACCTCTCTGGGCAACCTGTGCCAGTGTTTCACCACCCTCATTGTAAAAAATGTCTTCCTTATATCTAGTCTAAACCTGCCCTCTTTTAGTTTAAAGCCATTACCCCTTGTCCTACTGCAACAGGCCCTGCTAAAAAGTTTGTCCCCATCTTTCTTATAAGCCCCCTTTAAGCACTGCAAGGAGTACTGCAAGGCTGCAATAAGGTCTCCCCACAGCCTTCTCTTCTGCAGGCTGAACAACCCCAACTCTCTCAGCCTTTCCTCACAGGAGAGGTGTTCCATCCCTCAGATCATTTTTGTGGCCCTCCTCTGGACCCACCCCAACAGGTCCATGTCCTTCTTGTGCTGAGGGCTCCAGAGCTGAACGCAGTACTCCAGGTGCGGTCCCGTGAGAGCAGAGTAGAGGGGCAGAACCACCTCCCTCGACCTGCTGGCCATGCTTCTTTTGACGCATCTATCCCAGGGCTGAAAGCTCCTTATCTTCAGGACCGCGCAGCAGCTCTGAACATCAGCAGAAAGTGGATGTGCCCATCTTGCATAACCTTTCTGGAGCTTGTATTGGAAGACCCCGGGAATATGTGTGTATTTTCTTTCCCATTTTATGTTTTTAGTTATATTCTTTGCCCCATTCCCTCATCTTTCAGAGTACTCAGTCTTTATTTAAAAACAGATGAAGGGTTTCTTGCATGATTATTAGCCAAGAAGCAGTCTCTGATGTGGCTCACTTGGTGCCAGTTCAGTGCAGATGAAGGGGACGTGGGAAGAACAGCGCTAGGAGGTGACAAGTCACGAGGGGCCCCACGGCTGTCACAACTCCCTTTCCGTTCAACACCCCTTGTCGCTCGTTGGAGACGGTTGGCGAAAAGGCAGGGCTGTTCCCAGGGTGTTATGCCAGAGAGCAGTCTCACGGCAGATCTGGGCAGTTTGCTGATCCCAACCCTGGACGTAGCACAGGGTGAGGGAGCAGCTCAGGCTCTTCCAAGGGTCACACAGCTGCGTACAGGCAGATAAGGGCTGGGAACAGGAGCGAGGCTTAAACATGCCTGATAGAGAGACTTGCTGATTGTTTTCCTGTCAGGATCCACATGCCTCTGGCAGCTGAAAAACAAAAGGGCTTCTGTGGATAGAAAGGAAAACATCCAGAGCTCCCATCTGGGTTCTGCACTCTGAACCGCACTGGAGCGGTGCTCCGCAGAGACGAGACGATGCTGTAAAGGACCCTGGGGAGGAATCGGCTGGGCTCTGGCCTGTGTCACCCAGGCAGGGTGGGGAGCTGCGGGTCAGCAGGGCGCGGGTCTGTGCTCAGTCCCTGCACCTTGCTGCCCTCTCGTCATCCGGCATGCAGCTCGTGCGGAAATTGCATTTCACCGAGGGCTTGAATTTTACAGTAGTCATTCAGGGACTTGCCAGCATGCACCTACTGCCTTCAAAAGCTGCAAAATGCCAGCCTTCTCAGGTGCCACCGAGCTTTTGGTGTTCCCTGTCCTCACATCCGAAGCAGCCTTACACATAGGTCAAGAGCGAGTGGTCAGACAGAAGGTGTCTGACATCCCAGTCTGGTGACTGGGGACCGTGCAACCCTATGTCCTGTTGCTAACTCTGGGAGCGATGAGCTCCCCACGTGCTCCCCATATACCCTTCCTGTCCTCCTCTTGCTTCCGTGTGTACCCATTCAGTTTCCTGATTCCCACCCAACCTTCTCGGATGCGTTTCCAGAGCCTCATCTGCTAGCACTCAGTTTTGCAGCTTATGTGGCTGTGCCTTTTTCTGTATTTTCTAGCGGATGAGATACTAATTGGTGTAGATCACATCTATTTCTAGCTGAGCTGACTTTCTGTATTTATAGGTGCCAATCACAGACTGGTAACTAGGTACAAAATAATAACCAAGGTGAGCATATGACCGCCACAGAACTGGGCTTTGTTCTTGCAGCTGCTTACTGTAATTGATTCTGTAATGGCTTTTCCTGTCTGATTTTTTTCTTCTGTTTCTCTCTATCAGGGCTCAGCCTTTTGTCAGTTTTGTCCCAGGCACAGGCTTAAGGCTTGCGCTGATCTCCTCTGGCAGCGAGCATCAGGATTCAAATGCAACATTATGTGCAGCTTATGTGCTTCCAGCTCCTTAAAATGTCTTCCTAGCCCCTCTGGTTTCTGTAAGTTGTTCACTGGCTAAATTACCTCAGTGAGCTGTGAATTGTGTTTTGACTACCCTTACACATCTTTGAGGTGGTTAAAGCCATAACACATCTCAAAACCAAGAACTTCTGTTTTCTCTAGATTTAAGGAGAGAGCCAGATAAGCACAGATCGCTGAAGCAAGTTGCATTCCTCCAAGGAAGGGAACTGTACGCACACATCTATACGAGGATGGCGTCTCTGACTTAGCAAGGCCATGCAGCACGTCGTCGTTCCTGGCCGCGGGTGCAGGAGCTGGTGGAGGCAAAGCAAAGCCATGTGCTGAAGGACGAGAGATAACTGGCATATGCTGCAGGCAGGAAGGCTGAGAGACGGCAGCGAAGCGACTCTGACAGTAAGGACATGAAACCATGGCCGTGCACTGCCGTGACCTCCTTTCCAGGCGTGTGGCCCGAGGATCAGGAACACTTGGCAACGACACGGAGTAATTGTGGGGCAGGCATGTCTACGTGCTTATTTCCTGGGGAAAATGATCATCACCTTGCTGTCTTTCCTGTTGGAATTGCTTTCCTAACATCCACTACAGCTGTCTCTGGCTGCAATTTAAATGAGTGCACATAATAACCCAAAAGGAGGAAAAACTCATAAGAAGAAAAATTTGAGGATGGAAGGTGGGAGAAGGAAATGGGTAGAATCACCATTTTGGGATGAACATGGTGTGATTAAGGGGCACAGGAAGTGCAGACCGACTTTTTTGTGTGTGCACTTAAGACCTTAAATCCAGGATCTTTGCAAACACTGTTTAATATTCCAAACAAGCCTCTTCCATGGGTCATTCTACAGTTCAGAAACTGAGGCAAAAGAAGGTTAAAAATTCTTTCCCAAGGTGCAAGCTCTAAGCAGGACTGAAAGTAGAGCCTGGGAGTCCTGCCTCTTAATTCCTTTTTCTGGCCCTTTTCGATTTTCTACAAGTGTTTTTTGCTTGAGGTATACATTAGCTTGCTCTCTTGGACAATTACATTCAGTTGTTAGCAAGGATGATGATATTAAAACCAAATGGCTGGATATCTCTAGAGGTCTACAGGGAAGCACAGGATGCTCCAGTAAGAGCAGCACTACCAGGAAAGTGATGAATGCTATAGCTAGGTACTGAGTAATGTAGCAGAAGAACCAGCCTTCTAATGGCCCATTAAGAAGAAAAATGACATACAGAAGTTGAGGCTATTTTTGGTTTTCGATAATTGTTTCCTAAGAAAATGCTGCATTCTACCCAGAGGATCAGTCAAATGTTTTGTTGTGAGTTTTGCGGGCTTTAGCTTATAACAGGGAAGTTTCTGACAGGTGTGTGAGTACAGAATGATAAAGCATTTCTCTTGGTCAAAGCTTAAAATATCCAGCGAGTGTCAGCATTCCTCAGCAGTGCTGTGCGTTACACATAGCATCTCTGAACTGGAGTGCTGAGCCCACATAATCCGAGCCGTGGGCTCCCTTGTGCACACCACCGGGGATGATTCCCGTGCAGTGTTTACTGTCCCCCCCGTGTTGGGGGGTTGCAGGGTCTCCCGGCCCTTCGGAGAAGTGCATTGGGCCTCCTGGGCCCCCCAGACCCGGGGACCCAGCTGGGTGGGTATCTGCCACGCAATCTGGTGGGCAGGGCGAGCAACCTGTTCTTAACATCAGTGAGTCCTGAGGGGACCCAAATTATTGTGGGATCAGAGTATGTGGGGTCTTGGCTTCTTCTAGTTTTCACTGCATGTGCTAATACTTTTTAATCCTTGTTCTCACACACACTCTGGTCGTATAAAAACAAGCAAATCTTAATGCCAGAGGCTGCTCTTCCCATTTTGCCCTGTATTTTGCTTGCATTTCTGCAGGACAATCCTCAACATACAGGAGATGCCTCTGGAAAAGTCAGTATTGGTACCTCTGCATTGTGTGCGGAGACAGGGAGGCGGTGGCTGGGAGGTTGCCATAGGATGTATAGGGAGACGATATAGATGGGTCAGAAGCTTTGCTGGGGACGAACCATCATTTTTCCTTTTAGTGCTCTCCAGGAGGCCACCTATATGCCTTTAATCCTCTTCCTACTACAGTTTGGCCATTTGCCTGATGTTACTGACCTGGGAAGACTAGACAGGTCTGGGCTTAAAGTGCCCTTTTCAGGGCAGGTACTAGTCCTTCAGCGTATGATACTGGTACTTCTTCCAGTAGCATGTTACACACCAGTGCTGATAACCTGGGGTCAATGCTCAGAACCTCTTCTGAATAAGCAATACTTTAGATAAATTAGGTGGAACTAATGAGATTGGATATACTGGGAGGGAGAGAGCTATCTAACTGAGCATCTCAAATGCCCATTGCAAATATAGGCTGGGCACATATTTTAATTGAGAGCATCTTCCTTCCTCAGGATTTCATGTGGCTGTAATCAGACCTGCATAAAGGACAAACCTGGGTAACATCAGTGTTTGGGGGGAGAGGAAAAGTATGCAGATAGGAAATCTATGAGCTGCAGAAAAGGTAAGGAATCAATAACATGAGGTTTAGTGAAACAAATATAGTGTGATTGAATGTTTTCACTCCATGCAATATTTACTGCTTGCAGTAATTTGTCCCAGATACAGGCCATGATCTGGAGTTATTCACAGGCATTTGAGGATGCAGTTTCTGTGACAGATGCCATCCTAAATAAAGCTGTATTGATTCAAAGGAAAGGAATAAACTTTACAGACATGGAGCAGGGAAATGCTGGTTGAGAAGCAGAACCTTAGAAAAGGATCTGCGGCTGGAAATAGAGTTGCCTGTGGATTAACAACAAATGCTAACATAAAAGGGAAAATGGCAAAATACCTTTTGGTGCAGAAAGGGGCAGGGCTCTCCTTCATAACCTGGGGAAGAAAAGTCCTGCTCTGCTCTACAGCTCAACACCACTTAGGGCCCAGCATAGCAGCTAAAGGAGATGGACTTAAGTTGTGAGCTGTCATTGTAAGTTAATGTGTCCTCCACTGAAGGGGAAATGAGTGAGGGGACAGGAGCCCAAGGAACTAAAGTTGCTTTTGCCTTTGTGCATAGTCTATCCTGGAACTGCCCTTACCCTGGAAATTGGTCTTTGATGCTCTTCTGCACATTGGAGATGGGCTTCACTTTGTGAAGTACCCGGTGTTCATAACAGCTACTCGGTGCTGATTTCTAAGTCTTGCTCCCATTTATTGTCCCTCTGATTGGCCTTATGCGGTGAATACATCCTTCTGAATACACTCAATCTTTTTGCTGTTCTAGCTCCAGCTGGGGACAAGGAGAGGAAAATAATTTCTGACCTCCCTTAACAGGTAGATGGTTGGCGTGCTAGATAACGTCCTCTCTTCTAACTGCACCTGTAGATAGGAAAGCGAGAGGCAAGTTAAGGCCTTGGCACAACTTTAAACTAAAGGAGAGGAGAGAAGCATCTCGCCTTGAATGGCAAGGGGAGGAAGAGATCCCATATTTTCCTGGGCATGTCCTTCTCTCCCTATGCCCTTTCCCTCTCTTACCTATGTGCGTTCAACAAAGACAGATGATATTCTGGGCATCACTCCAATAAACAACCTCGGGCTCATACCAAAGGACCACAAAATTTAAAAGGTTCGGCACTCCAGTCATATCGCCTAGGGGTAGGACTGAGGGCAGAGTGGGAATAGGTGAGCTGATGAAAAATGCCTGAGAGACATGTTTCTCTGAGATGGAGAGCAGGGGCCACGCAAGAGACCAGGGATCTGTTGGTGTCGTTGGGTCCCCCAGGTCAAAGCAAAAACTGATGAACTTAATCTACATGAGGGGAAGTCTGATGTAGAACTAAAATCAGTTTAAGTGAGGGAGCAAATAGCCAAGGAAAGTCTGGAACAGCTATGCACTGAGCTTCAGAGGCCAGGATTCCACAATCTCCTTTTGCAGATGGGAGAAGGTTGAGGGAAATATAAAATACCTCTAAGGTGTATGTATGCGCCTGAGCATTCACGTCCTTTCCCACACGTGCACCCAAGCATGTGTGTGTTGGGGAGGCATCCGCACCCACCTCAGATCCGTTCTTTACAGTTTCCGAGAGGGGGTTATAGCTGGTGTCGCAGCAGCCACTAGAGAACAACCCAGAACAACTGTGATACGCTTCTCAGCATCGTGGAATCGTGAATTAAAACCAAAACAAAATTCTCTTCTCACTCTTAATGATATTAACACTCCTAGTAACACTTGCTTATTATAGAATACGGTTCTAAAAAAGGCAGTTTACTTTTGCTGATTTTTCTGCAATTCTAGGGAATATCTGTTTTCAGGCTGTAAGACTTCGTTTAGATTAAATGTGATGACAAATGAAAAAATAGAAGTAAAGCATTTAGCTGCTTTCTGGATCATGCTGCAGTAGTTTGCTTTCATAAAATGGCGGGTCGTCCTACAGCTAAAAATGTGCAGTGCAGAGACGATACAAGCTAAGATGAATTTACCACATCTCCCCTACTCCTGCTAAGTCAGTAGGGTCCAGACTGAACTCTGGAAGTAAAAAATGGCATCTATTTTTGTAATCGATTGTGGATATAATACAGAGCATGAAATCTGGGGAGGAGTTTACCAACCTGATAGAAAGCCCAAGGTACCCCTGTAAGAAATACTCTGACAGTGGAAGCAGAGCTTCAAGCAGAGCTTGAAGACTTTTTGCCTTGGGAAGGGAAGGGCTCTGGCACTGTAGGAAAAACCTGCAAGGGGACCAAAACATTCATGAATGAGGGGTGCTCTGAGAAGGAAGTTGTCATGCTTTCTGCCCTCGAGGCTGTGGGCTGCAGCATTTCCGTAAGCACAGCCAAGCTATGATCAGACACATTCTTTTTATTGCAACAGACGACAAGACGGTTTTTCAGCAGACGTTCAATTATTGTACAAAATACATGGTTGAGCAGAAGGGGAAAGTTCTCTTTTTAGATAAAGCTGCTCTTCACTTGGGACTCCTGTAATCAGAAAATGTATTTGTAGCTGCTGGACACTCCTGCCTCTGCGAGATTTTTGGATCTACATCAGAATTTCAAAGGTACAGATATTTTAAGATAAAATATCTCTGAGATACTGGACTCTAATGTCAGACTAAAGTATGTAACATACTGCAGTGTAGGTAAATAATAAATAGCGCCTTTCCAATGCTGTCACCTTCTTAATAGGAACAGTAAAAAAAATGGTGTTCCTGTTCTGCTAAATTTATCTTCCGTCAGTGACTGCCAGGTGAAATCCACTGGCTATACAAGGAGTGAGAATTTACACTCCCACCGTCCCTTCCTCCTCACCCCCCGCCTCCCCAGCAGTCACTGCCAGCTCGCCCGTTCGCCCTGGGAGCAAGCCACCAGCCTGGGGGGACCTCCCTCGAATGCCAGAGCTCCCCGCGGCAGAGCGGTACACCCACTGCTGCTCTCCGCCACGTCGGCACAGGCTGCGGGCTTGACAGCCGCTTTCAGGCTTCTCTTAAAATTTGGCAGCGGCTCTTCCTGCCAGGCTGAAGTTGCCTCTGATTCAGAGCGCGATGTTGCCGTGCTTTGAAGGCCACGTTGGGATTGCCTGCCTGCGCTGTTCCAAGCAGATACCCTGCTCACCTGCTAACCCACCTCTGCCCTGGAAGAAGGCTCCTTACTGTTAGAAAATGAAAGGATTAACACCTTCTTGGTAATTTGTTTTTGTGCACCTCCCTTTCCTCACATATGGGTTTGGGAGACGGGGGATGTCCAAAACCTCCAGGACCCAAGTAACATTCCATTATCTTCTCTGCAAACCTGCCAGGGCAATGGCAAACCCACGACTAAGTGCAAGTGTGGATCAGGATGAAGAAGTACAATGGCAGTGCTGACCACGGTAGATCAATACGGATCCAAGAAAGCAAGCCACCTGCAGGCTTCCTGTATTAAATAGTGAGGTGTTTTAAGTAAAAGTCTCCAAAAAGAAGTACATGGAAGAAAACTAATGAGAAATCTTTCCAGTGATGGGAAATAGAGAGGTTCCTGAATTGCCCCTATTGTTTCTGGGATTCAGCAGTAGAAAACTGGTGTAGAGTTTGCATGGAATTGGATTAACTGTTTAAGATATCTCCTGCAAGCCAAATCAAACCAGATTATTCATTGTAGGTATCCTGCAAGTATATATGTGTGTGTGCCTATCCTAGAATATATTGAGAATTTCTGAGATGTTAACAAAAATTTCTCACTGCAAGGTCACTGTTTACGTTCAACCTGAAATATTTTGGTGACTTCTGGTAGATCCAGCTCATGTTGACTAGCCAACTCTCCAGCCTCTACACCGTGTCAGCACGGCTTCAGTAGTGCCGCAACACAAACCCGCCATCTCATCTGCAGCCGCTCTGAAAGACAGATCAGGGAGTTATGGCTTCAAGTGTCAAGGAAATGAAACTATCTCAGCGTTTCCTGAGGGGGCATTACAGGCAATGGAGTGATGAGCCAATTTTCTGTCGTCTCAAAGGTGACTGTAAAAATGGCGTCAGAGGGTTTCTGATTTACTCTTTATTCACTCCGTGTCACTTCCCGGTCAGATGCGTTCAGCTTGCAAGTAAACATTGCTTTGTATCTCAGTAGCAGGAAGGCACCTCAGAAGGTGAAAACTTGTTCAGTCTGTCTCTGACTGTTACCAGCAACACAATTTCTACTGTTAATGCTTAGGTGACCGGATTACGCAGCTAAATCCGGGTGTTGAAAAGCTAACAGCCGGTTTGCTGCATTGCTGAGTCTACCTCCGTTTATTGCTGCTGTATAAATTCCTCCAGGCAGAATCTCATGGCGAGTTGTTTGGACTCTTTCCCATTTAAATACATATATGGGTAAGAGTAAATGGATGGATTTTCATCCTGCAGAGCAAACCCATGCCTGCTGAAGGGCCTTTTCTTTCTCTGATATCTAATCCTTTCCTTTGAAAAGTAAATAATGAGACACTTCTACAGATCTGATTAAGCTCCGAGTCCCTTTTTAAATGACAGAAGATCGATACTATTACTAAATCCATTAAACAGTTCTTCACACTTCAGTTGTGTTCTCTCTAGGATATATGAGAAAGAACAGAAGGGTATTTTGGCTATTATAAAGAAAATGCATGATGAAGCCTCTTCTCATATTCCACTTTCTCTCCCTGGCTCCAAGCCACCCACATCTTCCAGGCTCCCCATCCCTTGAATCTGGCTCACAGGCAGATGCAGGAGCGACTTTTGTCTTTCAGTGTCTTAAGCCAGGCTTGAATCCGTCAGTAGCATCTAGAATTTCTGGGGTTTGTTTCCTCTGATGACAAGTGAGCTGAAGTAGGTCTCAGTTTCTGGTTTAGTTTTTGGTTTAGTGCCTGCTTTTTGCTGGTACGCTGAAAGCTTTCACAGTCCCTGGATGAGAATCAGGGCACCGCAGCTCTGTGCACGTAAATGACAATACAGTTTTGCAGCAGTTTTTGAGGTCTCGTATCCATTTTCAAGCCAATGGTTGACCATGTGTGAGGAAAGGCTATAACCTTAGGGACAGGAATGGGGTTTCTTCCCAAGCCAGAGCAGAGGGAGGTTTTCTGTGTGATTTGATGAAGAACAGAGACTTGGCTCTAGAGCTCCCACACTGCAGGCTGGGCTTTGCGCTTCCTGGTATCTTTTCTCAAACAGCTCTCTGAGGTAGGGAACCTCCTTGGCATTTTAAAAAGCTGCCACAGAAAGCTTTGGTCTCCGCAACACAGCATGTTTGTTGGGAACGAGCAGCTCTCCCCATTCCTCCTGTCAAGAAAAACAGTATTGCTGTGACAGGTCAGTACCTCCCGGTTAGCACTAGTTACTGCTTCTACACTCTTACTGGAAAGGTTAAGTACCAAAAAAGCTGGGGACATTGAATCCCCTTTCTCCACCAGAGGTGGACCCTCCAAACCAGAAAGTCCTTTGATATCTCAGAGGTTAAAGGCAAAGTGTTATAATAATTCAGAAAATGAAGTATGCAACCTGACGCACATCCGTGCTTGTCTGTGGCCTGATGTCACTGCCAGCCAACCCGAGAGCTCCATCTGTATCCCGCTCCCTGTAACCACTCCGTAATTATGTCTCATTGTACAGCATTTTTGTTCAACAACTCGCTGGCTGTTTTTCACATCCAATGAATTATTCAGCAGCAGACTGTGTTCTTGTTTCTAACAACAGCAGCAACAATACTTCATGCTCATAGAGTCCCTTCAAAAGTGTGCTGGAAACATTTGCTGAATTTTTCCATGCTCAGCAATAGAAGATGGGGCTAGTTCAATGCAGTGAGAAATGGGGCTCAGCACAGCTCTCTGACACGGGCCAAGTAAAAGAGGGAGCTGCAGAACGAGGAGAGAAGTCCAGCTTCTACTGCTCTATGCAACTGCTCTTCCCCTCTGAGCTACTTTTCAGCAGTGTAGCCATGTGCCAGATCCTGAGCTTCTTTAATCAGCATTATTTCCTTCAATGCCTTGGGGAGATGCCAACATTTGTCTGGATCCAGCCCTCATTTTCAGGCTAAATTCCCATGGATTTCCCATGGATACTTAACATTTTTTTTAGATGTCTTTTAGCTTACTGCTGCCATCAAGAGTGGTGAGTGTTTGGATTATTTCCTCTCTGGGCAGAAGCTGAGCCCCACCAAGTCGGGTTATGAGGGCAGGCTAAGTTTGTACGTGCAACACACTATTCAGTGAAGGCGGATGCTGCATGTTTGTGCCTGGCCACTTCACCTGCACTTCAAAGGTACACTTGGAACCCATGCTTGCCTGAAGATCTCACATAGCAGAACACATAACAGGCTTTATGCCACCACTGATAGTCTTGGAGAGTGAGGGACCTACCTACTCTGCAAGCAGTGATCTGGTCTCAGCAATTAACACCTTTTAACATGAACCTGGGCATGGAGCCCACAATGGGTAGAGAGTTTTAACAGCATCCTACAGCCTTGTTCGATGTAACCAAGCAGCTACAGATTCGACCCTGCTCTTGCCACTGGTCTCCCATAGAGTATCAGATCCAATTCAAAGCTGGCTTTTCCCTGGAATGAAATGTTCAGTGATGTTAGGAGATCACTAACATCACTTCAGTGCCTTCAGAAACTTCATACTACTTGCGACTTGTGTGGGACACATTTCTTCAGTGTTCATTAAAGAAGGAAACACTGGAATGTGTGCATTCAAATCCCGTGACCTACCAAACCAAGTCCTCTGTTGCACGTGCTTTCTACCGTTGGGAAAGAGCAAACAGCAAGCAAATGTCTTTCTGGATGACACTGAGCTACTTGCTACCTGTAAGTACAGGACAAAAATCTATGAAGAAAAGAAGAGTATCCAAAGCATAATCTTCACTGGAATCTGGACATAGATTAACAATTTCTGTGTTTTGGGGTTTTTTTCATTTCTGTTGAGCATCTTCTGGTTTTATGTTCATGGTCAGGTGCATGAGCTGCTAAAAAACCAAGACACCCAGGAGAGCTGGGGATTCAAACCTATGGGTTGCATTGCCTGTGACCTCTGCTTAGAAGGTTTTGAAAGAAACATCTATCCTCTGTCTGTCTGGGGGACGCTGGGGAAAAAACTTGCAGGGTGTGGTGAACAACACACTAGCTCTCGATATTTGTGCCATTGTTCTTGAGTGCTCCCATGTTGCTCAGGCATTAGTAATCCTACTTGTTTTGGATGATCTGAATGTGCCTGACGCTGCAAGGTAATCTAAAAGAGCGGGAGTTGCTTTGCCTGGTGAAAGAAAAGTGTGAGTGATGCTCCCAACAGACTGTGACTCTCAACTGTCAAGTAGTGTTTTCCTTAGCTGCCAAAGCACTGTAGAGCTTGGGCAGCTGTAGAACTTGTTAGCAATACTACAAAAGTGGAACAGGTATATTGATTTCCCCCCACCCAAAAGCTGGGACTTTATGCCGAGCCTTACTTTTGCTTTGTCTTAAAATTTGACCACATGTATCCTTTAAAAAGCAGAGAGATGCAGAGCTGTTCTTTCTGTGGAAAAAGAATTGTGATTTCTGATATCCTGGAATCTAATCGTTTCTCAATCAAATACAATACAACTCAGTAAGGAGTGTTGGCTCCACAGATAGATACAAAAGGATCTGATGGCGACACAGCAGAAGAGAAACTGGGATGAGTCAAAGCAGTCTGGGGCGAGATTTGAACATGAGTCAATGATGTCTTGCTAGTGGAAAGAATCTATAAGTAGGCCTATCGTATATAGGACTTCTGAAATAATGCTTCTGCTCTATCTTGCACTGGAAGACCACACCTGGAGAACTGTCCTGCTTTCAGCACTGCACTCCAATAAAATGTAAACCACCTGGAAGAAATCCAGAGGTGAGTGAGGAGAACAAGCAAGGAGCCAGAAAACTTGATGAGTTGCAGAAATTTTGATGGAAGCTGAAAAAGCATAGTCCTAGAGAAGAGCTTTTCACGAAGATCAGGAATTGCTGCAAAGAGAGAGAATAATTCTTTCATCATATCTACTGTAGAGAAACAAGAAGTAATTGGTTTAAATCACACAAAGGAGACTTAGCTTAAGCTTTAGTAAAAAGTCTCTTAACTTTCCATCTATGAAGGCAGTGGTATTCTGTCATAGGAGGCTTTTAAGAACAGGTTAGATAAACATCTCTCAAGAGCAGTTTAACTTTATCTGACCTAATTGCCTTAAGGCAATGGGGTGATGTAGACGCTCTCTTGAGGCTCTTTTCCAGTCCTATTTTCAGAGCTGGTACTTCCTCAGATTTATGGTGTGAGATGACACAGCTTGGCTTGCTCATCATGAACAGAGCTGTGAAGTCCCTGCAGGCAATCTGTATTTATACTGGTGATGAGTGAAAAGGAGAGATCCCATCTTATATTAGACAGCCATCAACTGAGTCCATCCGGCATTGGATCACAGAGATGTAAATATTTGGGATCCCTAGAGCTCCACATCAGTCTCTAGACTAATAACAGGTGGAGTGGGAAATGGCTGTCCCAGAACGCTGAAAATAAGAGAGATGTCTCTCAACAACAGCGTGTGTCTTAGAAGAAGATGCATTGCTTGAGAAGAAAAATGGAGCTCATTTTATAATGGGAACCTGTACTAATGACACTGTGTCGTTCCTCATTTTTCTGTTGATTCGAATTCTGACTGTGTATGTTATAAATTATAGGATTTTCCTAACTGACAGTGTTGTATTCCCAGCCACTGATCTGAGAGTCAAGCTGTGCAGTTACCTGTAATCTGTAGATTCAGACCCTATTCCTGTGTACAGCTTTTCATCTTCTTCTCTCATATGGAAATAATTTTCCAGAAGTCAATCAGATCTCCCAGACTTAAGTCTGCTGAAGAGCAACTTGAGCTTGCCAGGTTCAGATGAAAACTTAAGTTTGGGGTACTACTGTGACATGTTGGTTTGCTGATGTTCAAGGCAGGCTTTTCTCTTGCTCAGCCCTTCCATTTTGCTGGGCCACTGACTAGAAAACTACTTTTTTTCTGTGCTTATATGAAAGCCCAGGCCTGTGTGATACATCAGCAAGCAGCATTGCCTGCCACAAACATTAAGAAACTATGAGCTCAGCCCCTCTGAATCATGAGAGCTTAAAAAACCTCATGGATTTTTACAGTTTGCCTGTTGATGTTTGGAGTCCTTACTACTCAGGTTTTAAAGGGCTTTTAGAAACAGGGACCTGCCTCTACCTCAGGATGACAGTGCAGTCCCAGCACCAAAGACTGGGAGAGTCAAAAACCGTGAGAGTTGTTGGCAATGGGGGTATGCCAGTCAGGGGTCAGCCCTGGCTTCGTGAGCCACCCCCGCAGCTTGCAGAGCTAATGTCAGAGATTGGCCTCTGGACCACAAATGGGTCACACATCTGTTCTGCCCGGCCGATGCTGAGACCTGACTTTTTGTGAGCATCCTGGCTCAGCCCCCATATCTCGCTCAGCCAGAGGCCATCTAAAGGACCCCATGAAAGGGCTTGTATCTCGGCTTGCTAAGCTTATTTCAGGGAACGGGCTTATGTGCTCTCCCTGAGTCAATGCTCAGAGCTTGCCAACAGGCAGCCGAGCCTCAGAGATAACCTACTGAATTCAGCAAGCTGTTGGTTGGATCTGATTCAGCCCCAGCAAGATGCAGGAGACCAGCTCTGAGTGAAGGAATATGCCATTTGCATGTGGCCATTTTTCTAACCAGAAGTTTGTGGGAGGTAATATGAAACAGCTGGGTTTTATCTGATGCCAAAAGATTTGCTGTAACCCAGTATTGCTGCTGTGTGAAGTGGAGGAAGTCTGCAGAGTCTGTAGCTCTATCACCAGCCTTTTTCAGGGAGCTGATACCACAGTCCATCCAGCACGTGACTTTCCCCTGAGGCTGTTCCAGGCCACACTAAGCTGCTTTCTTTGGGCTGCCATCGTGAAATGAGAATAACACTGGCAGGCAGACTGGCTGAAAACCATCCATTGTTGGTTAAGAAAGTGAAAATCCTTGTGTTCCCAACTGTAAATCCCCCAGCTGTCTTTGCTAAGCAAAATCAGAGAAACGCTTAGTCCATCTGTTTCATTCTGGGTAATCTGAACATGTATTTTTTTTCCTAGCAGCCATTAAAATACATTTTAATTATAGTATCGCATGCTCAGCAACAGTTTCTGTCTAGAACAAGAGTTTAAGATGCTGCTGCAGGAGAAACACAGTGCGACTGCATCTGAGTTGGAATTGCTGCTGAAGCAGAGGCATTGACAGCAAAAATCTCCCCCCGCCAAAGTGGAACAGCAGCCTGCTTTATGGACAACTTTGGCAGAAGGGCTGGCATCTGAAGTCATCAAGAAAATCAAACTCCCTTATCAGCCTTGGAAAAAAGCTCTCATTTGCTTTGTTTCAGGTCTCAAAATAACTCTGTCCCCAAAACACATAATGAAGATGGGTTACCACTTCCAGCTAATGCAGGTCTTAAAATGATGACCCTATGCATATTGTCCCTGTCCCCCCGCTCCGATGCTGCTGTCATGTGTTGAAAAAGACATTAAGGCAAGGCAGCTGGTCTGTCTCTTGGTTCACCATATGGAAAGCAATACAAAGGCAAAAGAAAGGGATCAGCATTTAAAGGTCCAGCAGACAGCCACTGCCTGGGGTCTCCTCCTTGTGTCCTCAGGAAGATATTGGTCTCGCTCTTCCTCCCCCTTGTCTCCAGGGTCAGAGCTATGGTAGGGTCTGGTTCACCCAGATGCCCAAGTCCTACTTGGCACAAGTCCTACTTGTGTCATGGATGGGAATACTTGGTACCAGCTCCATCTTTTCATTTTTCTACCATATGCCATTTCCCTATTTCCTTTTTCCCTTGTGTTTCACTCCTTGTTGTGTCTCCCATTCCAAAAACCCCTCCTCCACCCTGGAATCAGAGCTCCTGCCAGGCCCTTCAGGCTTTCAGCTATGGGTATCTGTGGCTCTTTCTCCTCTGTTCCTTTTCCCACCTAAACTCTCCTTTGAGATACTCTCATTCTCCTTTCTCACCCAAACAGGATCCCAGGCTGTGAATTAGATCTGCTTTGATTGATTTGTTGTGAGACTTTTCACTCAGGCTGGTTTCCACATTCAACGAAGCTCTCGCTTCCCTTTGGATATCTTCTCCCTCCACGTGGAGTGTGTGTAAGCAGTTATGTTCACTGCAGATTCATGGCCAGATGAAAGCCTGCAGAACTAGGAACTCATAAAAGCAGTAACTGGTAACCAAACATTTGCCTTGCTCTCATTTCAAGAGAGTCAAGTAGTCAGTAAAAAGGTGTCAGGAGTGGTTGAGCTAGAGCAGGTGCTGCTGTGGGATGGACTGGACAGCAGGACAAGGTCTGGCCCAGCTCCGTCTCATGCATTTCTGCCCTCAGGGCTGCACCCCACATGCACCTGCAGGCATGCACACTCACGCACAGACTGAGGAATGCCTCCCTAAATGCTGCAAACAAAGTCACTGATTGAGATGATTTAATATTAAATCTAGCTTCTGTTACTAGTAACCAGGTCTTTTTCCTTTCCTTTTAAAGTGTTGTTTTTTTTCTTGGCAGAGTTCTTTATATAAAGCTTTTCTGTCATCTTCAGTGCTCATATTTTGCATTTTGGATGTCAGTATTTCACAGTAGTTAACACCAAACCTTTACAGTACTGAGGTAAGCTGGGGTCTAGTACGGAAAATGTACAGTTTCATATGAATCACAGTTTTGATTTGTAGCTCTGACAATAGACAAGAGAACATATGCTGATATGCTTCTGTTAGCTCAGCTCTGGGGAGAAAATAGTATAAAGAAGAGAGTACACTGGTGATTCACCCTTCCTCTGAGCTCATCTCCCATCGCCTCTGTAGGCTGTGGTGGGAAACAGGGAGCTCTCATGAGTGCCGTGTATAACAGGCCCCTGGGCACGTGTAATCACCGCAGATCTGGTGGCACTGCTTGCATGAGGATCCGTGTTGGCCCCAAAGCCCCAGCCAAATTTGTCTTATTCCCTAATGTCCTTGCCAGTTCCACCTGGCTATGTTACAGGTTATTTCCTCACCAGTGATGGGGAGTTGCCAGAGGTAGCTATGAGCTGGCACAGGTTCACGCTCCCCGGCGGGCAAAAAGGAGTGAAGGGGAGCCCTCTGGAAGGAAACAAAAGTTGTGGAAGTTAGTTGTTGCGGAGCTGCTGCTGTTTATAAAACTTGGCTGGCAAAAAAAGAAGGAGAAAGGCTGTGGGTAGGGCCCGTGAAGTCAGCCTTTCTTGTAGAGCAGCTTCATTTGCCACTGCCGTGGTTGAACAGTGCTGTCCCTGGGGCTCACAGCTACAGCCAGACCATCTTCCCCCACCGAACACAAACAGTAATTTTGCTACATAAGGAAAAAATCCATCTGCTTGTTCGGCCCATGCGCCTGCACTACCACACAGCTGTAGCAGGCAAGAAGGAGATCTGGAGCTTGTCCGAAGCAAGCAGCGGGGAAAGCAGGAGGTCCCGGGGCAAGGAGAAGCGCAGTGCTGGCTGCTGCGCCTGGCAGAGGCAGCCCCGGCACAGAGGCAGCCCCGGCACAGAGGCAGCCCCGGCACTCGCTGCTCATTGCGATGTGGTGGAGGGAAATTCAGGAGCACAGCCTCCTGCTCCCAGGTTGTGGTGGACGAGTCAACTTGCTAAATGGGTCCTCACATTAGCAAGTGAAAAAGACTTGGAGGCTCAGTGAATTTGCTCCTGTATAGTTGTGCTAGGGAGAAGGGGAAAAAGGTGTATTGTGTTTCTTTCCATCCTGCCTCATTCCCTCTGCTCCCCCTTGCCCTCTTATCTGTCCACGTAACACAACAGATGCTTTCCATAGGAAAAGGAGCGAGCATGACATCAGCATAACAAGGTGTGGTGGGTTGACCCTGGCTGGACACCAGGTGCCCACCAAGCCGCTCTATCACTCCCCCGCCTCAGCTGGACAGGGGAGAGAAATATAACGAAAGGCTCGTGGGGCGAGATAAGGGCAGGGAGAGATCACTCACCGATTACCATCACAGGCAAAACAGACTCGACTTGGGGAAATTAGTTTACTTTATTACCAATCAAATCAGAGTAGGATAATGAGAAATAAAACCAAATCTTAATAACACCTTCCCCCACCCCTCCCTTCTTCCCCGGCTCAACTTCACTCCCCATTTCTCTCCCTCCTCCCCCCAGCAGCGCAGGGGGACGGGGAATGGGGGTTGCGGTCAGTTCATCGCACCTTGTCTCTGCCGCTCCTTCCTCCCCAGGGGGAGGACTCCTCACACTCTTCCCCGGCTCCGGCGTGGGGTCCCTCCCACAGGAGACAGTCCTCCATGAAATTCTCCAACGTGAGTCCTTCCATGGGGTGCAGTCCTTCGGGAACAGGCTGCTCCAGTGTGGATCCACCATGGGGTCACAAGTCCTGCCAGCAAACCTGCTCCAGCGTGGGCTCCTCTCTCCACGGGTCCACAGGTCCTGCCAGGACCCTGCTCCAGCATGGGCTTCCCATGGGGTCACAGCCTCCTTTGGGCATCCACCTGCTCCAGCGTGGGGTCCTCCACGAGCTGCAGGTGGATATCTGCTCCACCATGAACCTCCATGGGCTGCAGGGGGACAGCCTGCCTCGCCATGGCCTTCACCACGGGCTGCAGGGGAATCTCTCCAGCACCTGGAGCACCTCCTCCCCTCCTTCACTGACCTTGGTGTCTGCAGGGTTGTTTCTCTCGCATATTCTCACTCCTCTCTTCCGGCTGCTGTTGTGCAGGGTGGGGTTTTTTCCCCTTCTTAAATATGTTATCACAGGCGCTACCCGTGTCGCTGATGGGCTCGGCCTTGGCCAGCGGCGGGTCCGTCTGGGAGCCGGCTGGCGTTGGCTCTATCAGACATAGGGGAAGCTTCTGGCACCTTCTCACAGAAGCCCCCCCGCTACCAAAACCTTGCCACGCAAATCCAATACACGAGGTAATTTCCTGGGCACTACAGAGTCTATTTATTTCCTCATTCCCCGCCACAATCGCTACAGGAAACAGCTGCTGTAGGCACAGCTCTCCTTGCTGAACAGAGTTTGAGCTGGCCCCTTGCCGTGACAGAGGGAGCATCTATCTCTGGGAAGCAAAAGAGAGGGTTTTTTTCCCCTCCCTACATCTGTGGGACCACTTGCACCCCCTTCCACCTCACAGGCTGCTAAAGTCGTGTATTGCCACAGGTTTCCTCTCATCTTCTTACCAAGTAGCCATTCCTTCCTAAGGAATTTACCTTCCTTAAATTGTGGCTGTGAGAGGAGCCAGGAGGGTGTCTCGGCTTTTCATCACCTTCACTGAGGCAGCATCGAGGCTGTTGTGGTGTGGTAGTATAGCCTGCAGCATTTAGTAACCAAGGAACTCCTAAGAAGATCAACTCAGAACAATCTCTGGAAACCATCTCATACCAGCTGCAGCGATACAAAGTCCTACTAATTGGTTATGTGACCTCATGGATAGTATTAAGGGACCTGATAATTTACTGCACCCTCCCAAGCATCCCATCTGGGTGGCTCAATGGCCCACCACTGTTCCTCCTCACCTAAGTAACCCCTGCCCAAGCCTCTAAACTACTGTGCAGAGCAAGGAGTTTCACAGTAGAAGCTTGGGAGGAACATCAGTGTGCTTCAGGGTGCAGAAGGAAAGGTGAATAAATGAGCAGAGAAGAGGGGTCAGCAGGTCCTGTGAGAAGCTGGTTTGATTTCCCCTTTGCCCAGTGCATACCCTCCCCCTTCACTTCTCCTGCCCCTTGGAAAAAGAAAAGAGAAAGGGTATCATCAAGGGACTGAACATTAAAAAAAAAACCCAGTGCAGACAAAGCCTCTGGAGATCTCACGTGAACCATCACAAGAACACAGCCGCTCCTGGGCCTGCTGGGCTGTAGTCTGGGGAGAACATTTACACAGATGAAACTTGCAGAGAAATTCTGGGAAAGCAAAACAGAGATGCATGGCTAAGGAGGTTGCTCTGCACTCAAGATCCTCCTCTTCATCTTACAGGCTTCTGGGTTCCCTAGCAAGCAAGAAGAGCCAGACCTTTGCCTTCCTGTCAGTTCTGGAAAGCAGTCATACCTTCTTCTTAATTTAAACAAAGACTTCTCCACCCTGTCCAGGCCACTTTTACCAACTGCAATGGTTAACACACATTTGGAAAAATTCTGCAGCCAGCATGTGTTTGTCTTCTCCTGACACCTTCAAAAATGATTGTGCTGGAGGAAGGAAGCCTCCCCCTCTTTTGCCCCCTCCAGCTGGAAAATCACCTCTAACCTTACTGCCCTTTTTCCTGCTGTGTATCCTGCCAATTAAAACTGGGTCTTGTTAGGAACTGTGAATAATGTGGCTAAGCCCTTGGCCAGGTTCTTTCTAGTTCAATTCTCATTCTGCCCATGAACCTGGGTTTGGCTTGTATTTTGTATCCCATGACAGCTCATCCCTCTCTCATTTCAACCTCAGTTCTTGCTTGCTGTCAGCTTTCCTACTGCTCTGCCTAGCATCTGCCATGCCATTTTGTTCCTGCCGTTTTCACATGTGAGGGGCAAATGGGCTCACTTCCCATTGCACTGGAGACATTTTAGCCCTGCTGGGTACCTGGAGGGGCCTGTGTTCATTCCCCTATGTACTGCATGTCGAGGACATATGCATATACCACCTGGCTGAGCTAAAGCCTTGTTTGCTTGTTTTGGCTTCCAGGATGTGTATTCTCACGTTGCCATTTGACTGCTCCACAGAAAAATACCATTGACTTGTAGTGGACATGACCACTTCCAACAGAGTGTCCTTCTCTGTCTCTCCAACTCCCTACAGCAGTGGCTGGGTAACTTGGGTGGGATTGGGTGGCCTCTGCCCACACCTCCACATCTGGCTGTTAAGGACCACTCACTGGAAAAGGTGCGTAACTATTTCCCTATGGACTCTGGAGGGTCTTGTTGTATACATAGACCTCTTTCTTGGGGGCTTGATAACAGGTTCTCCCCTTTATGGCCAATCTTCTGTTTCCTGTTAAGACAGTTCTTGGACAAAACCACAAAGTTTCTCCCTTGGGTATTCTTAAATTCAGCAGTGGCCAGGAGATAAACTTGCCCATGGTCTTTTAGGGCCTCGCTCCTCTAGAGCTGAAGAGCCTCTTGATGTGCTGGAAGTCAAATATGCCTTCTCTTTCTTTTTGCAGAAGACAAAGCCTTTTAGGAAGTTTCAAAGGCTCTTCCCTACTCCCCCGACACATGCAGTAGAAGTGGTGATGTGTCTGCACGTCTTTCCAATTAGACAGCAAACTCTACCGAGATGTTTGATACTGCAAGGCAGAGCTGGCTACTGTGGGAGAGTGCAGTCCACAGGAGCTCTGTTGGCTTTGGTGGCATTGCTGCTGTCTCTCTCTTTGACATGTGCAGGGCCCCCACCTGGAGTTTTGTCCATGTTTCGCCCAAGCTCTCTGTCACTGTGGAAACATACAGATGCTACATAGCTGGCAAAACAGTCCCTGACCATTTTTCTCTTCGGTGACTTCCTTCTTCCAGCTCCTGGTGTGAGTCCGTACTACTTGCAGGTACCCTGAGTGTCAAGCTATGTAAGGTCAGCCATTTTCTGAAGAAAGTAGGTTGTTGTGTAGCACCTGGAGGCTCTCTGAGATCTTTTTCATATGCACATTCCCAAACTTCCCACTTTCCCCCACACTTTGCAGCGCTCCTGGAGGGAAAGAGGCTGAGAACTGAGGAGACTACTTTGGAGTCTGCTGTGCCCTTTTTATACTAATGTCTACATGGGACTGATGCAGTGACAGTATGTCAGTGAAGCCATTGCGAGGGCTAAAATTGCTTCCAAAGTGACAGTCCATGGACCTACATCTCCAGTGACTGGAAAATGCCCTTTCTCTTACATTAAGTTCACGAGTAACAAGCCTGCCTCTGCTTGCCTGAGCTTTTCTGGGGCAGAGACTGTTTGTGTAGGTGGTGTCCGCTCCTCCTGCATGGCCCGCAGGATGAATCCTCATTTCACTCCCGGTGAAGAGACATGCGCAGCTGGGGGATGAACTGTCATGAGCAATATGAAGTACGTGGGAGTCACCTCTATTTGAATTTGCTGCGTGCTGTGATGTGTTTAGGATATGGAGGACTGCACGCGCCTGAGAACCGGAATCTTATTAGCTGTGTTTTATACGGTACCAGGTACACCTTACATACACCCAAGCACACCTCTGCCTAACCTTTTTCCTGGTCTAGTTAACAATTACCTACAGAATTCCCCTCATTTGTCCTCTTCGTATTTAAGTCAATTGTTGTCCTAGTAGCAGCTGCAGCCTCATTTATTGCTTAGGCATGCGTTAGTGGTGGGCAGAGGTGCTACTATTTCTGGCACAGATGTATAAACCATGGGCCATCTGAAGAAGGTGATCATGCTGCCTCCAGCACACAGCCCTTTTCTTCACAGTGGCTGCACACAGTGTTCCCAATTTTGGGAAGCAGCTGCTTTCCACCACCCACCTGAGGAACATGAACTTCTGGTGCCATCAGGGGTAATATAAGTTTCACACAACTGATGTAGGTCCACCTTATCTCAGAGACACATATGCCATTTTAAGATGGTCTCTTCACCTCCCCCAATGTGGGCTGGATGTGTCCCTGAACTAAAGAATATTACCTCAGTTTTTTCAGAGACAATGACAGAGATTTGCCTTTTCTCTTGATATTTCACTATCAACTCTTTCAAATTTTGGCTAGAGAAAAATGTGGCGAGATACCACAGCTGGAATGTGTGTTGCCATAGCCAACTGTCTGCAGACACCACATCTGCTGGGACCAAAGCACGCAGCACTTAAGCTGAACGGTTGTCTGTTCAGCTCTCTGTGTTTCAAGTTTCCATGTTTCAGCTGAGGGCTGAGTGAAGTATCTCTGGGGACACTCACTTCACACCGACCACCATGGAATGAGACCTCTCATGTACATCCCGCAACTGGGAGCAGGTCTCTATGGGCCACTGATGGGGCAGTCACACTGGAAATGTGTTTGTGGCACTTACTGATCCCATTACTGGCAGTTTCAGAAAAGGACCCTTGAGCCAAGGAGCCCGAGCTCTTAGAAGTGATCAGACTGCTGGAGGAGGTCTAAACAGGCCCTATGAGCTCCTGAAATAGGCTCCAAAGCTGTTGGTCCTGCCCTGTTTGTCAGCACCATGTTCTCCTATGAAAGAAAAAACAGGACACAGGAAGCACCAACACAAGGTGGGAGAATCAAGACCTCAATCCAATGTACTAATAATACTTAGCACTGTACATCACTGTACTGTTACTTACAAACATTAACTAATACATCCTCACAACACCCCTGCGAGGTAGGGAAATATTATTATCCCCAGTGTACAGATGGGGAAACCGAGGCACAGAGAGGCTAAGTGACTTGCCCAAGATCACACAGCAAGGCATTGGCAGAGCCAAGATAAGAATGGAGATGTCCCTTGTTCCCCACCCCATGCTGCCCCCCACTAGACAACGTTGCCTGTCTGGACACGGGGAACCCAAGAGGTCCCTTCGAAAAGCAATGCCTGGACTTGTTGTCTATTAATAATTTTTATTTGCCTTTAATGAATTATTTCACAGTTTTTCCCTCACACTGTACACCACGCTTTCACAGTCCGTTCAGCGTTCTGTGGTAGCCCACAGCCTTCTCCTCTGGCACCGGGACAGCTCTGCAGGGGGTTTGTAGGGTGCTCTGTGCTTTCATTAAGAGGATGTTCAGAAACAGTTTTCACTGGCATTAGACTGGGAGTATGTGAGTTCTCACTGGAGACCGATAACACACACTGGAGGAAGCAGGCAGAGGGAACTGATGGTACAAAGGCAGTTGCTATCCCCTGTGAAATGACCAGCAGCTCTCTTGGTTTCTTAGCTCTTCCAAGCTCCAGTGATCACTCAGAGCAGACACTGTCTCCAACTTGCCTGGTCAGGAAGTCGTTGTTCTGGGGGTTGCTTCCCTAAGGGCAATAGGCAGTCAGCTCAGGACCAGAAAGGTCCCCCAGCATTGCCTACTCCAGATGTGTGACGCTGTCTTGGAACAAGGCTGGCTGTAGCCATTGTGCTCTCCTGCCACGGGGAAGGGATACTACCACGGTTGGCAAGCAGCCATATCCAGCGTCTAAGTCTCTTTTTTTCAAAACTGGGATTCAATGAAGAGCAAGGGAGAGTGGATGGATGAGGAGATGAGGATGAGGCAGAGCAAACAGGAAAATCCACCAAATGGGCTTCTAGGAAGGAAATGTTCCCCCTTGGGCACTTCAGCTGAAGTAGCTTCATTTTCACAAGGCTTCTTTCTCTCTCTGGGAACATCTGCTGAGCTTCATCTCTGTCAGCTGGATATATCTTATGACATTGGTATCTGCAGGGAAAGAACACACACATACACGCATGGTGGTTACAACTCCCTGTGAAAGACAGACACACTGCACCTTCATCCCTAGTGCATCACCTGGGGAGCAACATGGCTGCAGTGCTGCCTGCAGGAACAGCATCAGTTGGAAGGGGCTCTGAACCAAACCCTCCTGCTTTGGTTTTGAAGAACCTGGTCTGATTGGTGCTCACCATCCCTGTTGCTCACGATCTTGCCTCAGCTACTTCTTACCTTCTCTCTGATTACTCTTGGTCAGCACAGTTGAATTCACACAGCTGAAACTATTCAGGTCATCCCTGCTTGTTCTCGTGGAATGGCACCTCCATTGGCTTCCCTTCCCTCAGTGCCTGCACGCAAGCCCCTGAAGACATCTTGTGTACATTTATGCTCTCCCTGTTCGCCCTCCTATCCCTTTTACAGCCTATTTCACTCTTCTCACATTTTTCCATGATGAGTTGAGCTGGGAAGAGCATTCTTCACATCCTCTTTGTACCCTCGCTTTCCTTAAATTTCATATTTGGAAGTCCTTCCACCATGACACTCTATCTGCATTTTTGTCATATGCGGGATGCTGCGTGCAACCTTGTCTATCCTGTCTAACGAAGTTCCTAGGGGCAGAGAACGACTGCTTCGTCCCCGTAGAGAGCTGTGAGATCCCAGTACCGTGCAGGTGGTAAGCTGAGCCATCTTTTTCCTTCCAGTATTTCAGTGCATCACCACAGCACACAGAACATGTGAGTTCTGTTTTACCTCCTGGGCCTAGCAGCGAGGGAACCTGATCTAAACCAGTATGTATCCCCAGACAGACCTCATGATTCTCCAGTCATGGTCAGTCCTTTCTCAAACCATGCTGACTTACTATCATAAGGGTGACTTCCCACGCACGTGGCACCCACATAGTGCCAAAAGCCATGTGGTATCAGAAGCAAGCAAGCAAAAAAATAGTCACTTATGTATTGATTGAAAGATGGTTCTTTGCTCACAGCCTTACTCAGTCAGCCAACCAGGGCCAGCTTAGTCCATTTAAGTTATTAGGTCCTCAGAAACCAATCTGAAGTGCACTGCAGTCCAGAGTCAGAGGGCAATCTGGTCTCCTCCTCATCCAAACAGCGATGTGCCCCACACCAGCTAAGGAAATGAGAAGTGCTTGAGCTTTCAAAGAGTTGAGCAAATTACTGGTAACACGTCCAGCACTAGCAAGTGTGGGTATTGCACCCACCAAAGCAGTTGTGGGTGCAAAGTTTCCTTTAAACACGAGAAGGGGACTTCTCTGTTGTGCCCTCAGCCAGAGCTGAGACAGTGGGAGACAGATCTGTTTCCCTTCACGCAGAGCTCTCCACAAACAAGCCATGGGGTAGCCGTGGGCTGTGGCAATGCTGTTGTGACTTCTCAAGCTGTCTCTGGTGAGGTGGGTCTCCCTACCGAGTCTTCTGCAGGCTCAGCTGCAGAAGTCCTAGTCAGTCCAGAGGGTGGGATTCAGTGATTAAGTTACCTGCCCTTTTTGGGGCATTCTTGATGAGCCAAGAAATTCTGTTGTTGCTTCTGTTAGGCAAGGTGCACCAGCATCCTGGGCTGTTCATGCATTAGCATTTCATATCAGCCCAGCAAACTTTAAAGCAGCTTTTTTAAAAACAGAATTGGTTTCAGTTGCGCAGCCTCCCGGAGTGAAGAAATTCAGTTGAGGGGGTAGCCCTGAATTTTACGCCTAAAATAAAATCAGTGCACGTGGCAGGCAGGTGGCTAATGCCCAGCAGTGTAAAGGCAAGGCTCACAGCCCAGCCAGAGTCCTGCTGTGCTGCCTGCACCTCACTGCATCTCTCTGCTCTGTGCCTTTCTAGGCTTCGATGGGCTGCAGCCTGGGCAAACATCCCCGCTGCTGAGGTTCACGCTTTGAACGTCTGCCCGGTGCAGGCGATAAGTGATAACCGCACAGGCACGTTGGGGAATCACACCTGCCTGGGCCCGCAGGGACTCGATGCCTGGCTGAGGGGGTGGAGGGGGGTTCGGTGCATAATTGGGCAATGAAAGGTTGCCAACTCCCTCAGGCTTGTGGGCAAAGTAGCTAGCTGCTGATAGCACACCTTCACTCACCTGAGGGATTTCCACATGCCTGGGAAGCCGGGGCAAAATAAGGTGTAGCCTGAGAGAGGGTGGGAGGTACTCCTATTGCGAGTTAGTTATAAATCTCCCGGGCAGGTTTTGGCATGTTTTGCTTCCTTTTTGAGGGCCACTATTTTACCAAAGAGAAAGAATGAGAGTAGCACTCTGTTTACAGAATTGGAACCCTGTCTTTGTCAGTGTTTTCCATCAAATAGTATTGCACCATACTAGCTCTGCGTGCAGAAGTATTTCAAAGCTAAATGTAGATGTTAATGAAGAGAAGACTCTCATCTCTCAGTGAGGAAGAAGCGATCCCCTTCTGCTGATGTGGGAATAACAAGTGAGGACAACTCAGGTGACTGGTCAGACCCATACAAAGAGATGCCGGCAAAGCTGCAACGGCTTGGAGGACCACGCCTGTGTCCTTGTGCAGAGTGGATTCCTGCTGTTTTAAAGGTCATTTCTGCTTCTCCCTGTAGTTTCAGAGCCCAGTTGCTTATCTGCTGTGCAGACACCGTGGCCTGGGTTTTGTTCCCAGGACTTAGGAGTTGCAGGTGTTCAGGAAGGCGGCTCCTGAGCTCAGCCGTGCGCCTGCTCCACGCAGCATGGGAAATCTGGCTTGTACGTGCAGTCTGCGTGATGTCCGAACGTGAGCCTTCAGCGCAGGGCCCGCAGAGACTAACCATGCGTGTTTGATATCACCAGGTCAGCTGATGGTCCGGTGTCAATCCCAGTCGGTACCTACATCGATGATGTGGCCCCACCAGTGGGAAAGAGCTGAACAAGGCTTGAAGGCAAGGTGTATGTTTGGCTGCCCACGCTGCACCAGCCTCTGGACACGCAGGACACAGAGGGCTGCACACACGCTTTGCACAACTTAACAGCGGCTTCTCTCTCCTTTAGTAAGGAGAGTTATACAATTATCTTGTGTTATTTCCATCTGCTTTTGTGATTTTTTTTTTTTGTTTGTTTGGAGGTAGCATAAGAAATCAGGCCAGACCTAACCCTCACCCTTGACAGACAGTAAATAGCCATAAGGGATTTGCTGTGCTGACAGCCCTTTAGAACAGTAAAACCCTTTGCTAGCTAATTCCTTTTTACCGTTTAAAATCTCCCCCACCAAAGAGAATAACTGCCAAAGATTTGTGCCAAAAACATTCCTTATTAGAAAAAAAAAGAACACACGGAACATGACTGTAATAATAACCAAGTGTTTTTACCAGTGAGCCTAGTGAAACCTCAGATAAAGGAAAACAATCACATTTTGCAGATGGAGACACTGAAAGTGGTGACGCTCACTTATTCCGGGTCACATAATGATTCTTGATAGTGTTACTTGATTCCTACTGCTGTGTTTTAACAGCCACATCCTTTCTTATTGTATGTATTTGCTTCTTTCTCCCTGAATACCCTTCAAGTTTTCCATAATCATAAATAAAACAGTGGAACAATGGCCTTGAATGGTCTAACAATAACAGGGAAGAGTCTCTGATGCAGAACTGAAGGCCAGAACTGTTTTTTGTATACATTAAGGGCCTTTGGGGACACTTTCTGGTATGTTTTTGCAGCAAGCTGTGGTATTTGAAGCTGTTGCTGTTGAATAAATTAGTATTTATTTGAAGAAGCAATGAGGGATACCAAATAAATAGTATCACTGGGGCGGGGGGGAGCGCAGAAATACATATTTAAAAAATGGAAGTGAAGTGGTTCAGCTAAACTGACTTTTTCATATCTGAGCCTAGTCAGAACCTCAAGGTTAAAATAACTTCTTATTTTCCACTGCCTATTTTTTCTCTTGCACAGGCTTCTCCAATTCCTGGTTCTGGCAAGGGCTGAAAGCAGAAGGGCACGCTGTAAACGAAAATAGGCTAAACTGAGCTTTTAAGAACATTTGCTCAGGGAGTGTGGGGTGCACAGCTGTGCTGTCAGACTGCCCGGAGCCCATGGCCAAGCGCGGCAGATGGGACCAGGCACCCTTACGGGAGGTGGAAGAGGAAGGAGATCCCAGCACAACCCTTAAGTGCACCCTCCCCGGTGCTCCTCCAGGGCCCTTGCAGGGCCAGCGCCTGTAGGACACCAACCACAGCCAGCTCAGCCTCCCTTGCCTCCGCTACTTCAGTAACATCAGCTCCACCGCGCTCTGCCAGGGCCCAGGCTCGCTCCCGTTTCATGCCCAGTTCTCACTCCTCCCTCTCACGTTCAGGTGGAAGAGCTGCTCGGTGGGGTTTTCTTTGCACGTGGCTTCCGTTTTGCTTTCTTGTGATCCTTTAATTTTTCTCTGAGTATTAGAAAATCCTCTTAACAGAAATGGTTTAAAACCTGTTAGGCAGTTCTTGGAAAAATAAAAGCACCATCTCTGCATCGTGGCCTTCCACCCACCTTCTGAGGTTGAGGAGGTTAGGATAAAGGTGGTTGGCATAAAGGTGGTTGCTCTGGCAAGGCCAAGTTGTTTGAATATGTGATTTCTTTGCTGTCCCAAAATGAATTGTTGGGTTTTGACACATGGATGACAGATACTTGGCTGATTTCATGGCAAAAGTTGAAGCATCCTTGATGAATGTTTTGTGAGTAAACATCTGCTTCTTTGATCAAATTAAAATACTAACCCTTTACTGAGATGGTGGAAGGCACGGCTATTGGGGATTACAAATAGCGTCCTGACTTTGCTAAGGGGAAAAAGCTTGTTCTCAGAGCCAGAAAATGTAATGGTCGGGGTACACTCTTCCCCATCCTGCTTTCTTCTTCAAAAATAAACTAGGGAGGGAAAGAGAGGCAGGATCCCCTCCACACAGACGGCATTCCAACAACACTGTTATCTTCCAGGTTGTGCTGCAGCCTCGGCAGCGGTTAATCTCTGGGCACTGCAACCTTGCTGCACTGCCAGAGAGTGCTTGGAGGGGAGTACGGCTAAGGATACCCTGAGTCGTGCTCATCCCTGTGGAAATCAACGCAATCAAGTCAGGGACAGACTAAGTCTCGTGAAACGAAATGCAAAAGTGCTCAATGCAAAGCCACGTCCCCGCTCCCCCCATTACCTGTCGGCTGGCGGGATCTGGCCTCTTTCAGGTAGTAGAGGGCCTTGTTGAAGTCACCCAGGTGGTAAAACGCCACTCCCGATCGATAGAGCGCCTTGAAGTTCTCGCCTTCTTTCTGAAGCACTTTGAGGCAGTACTCCTTGACTCGCTCGTAATTCACCAGCTCGGCCTGGAGCAGGCAGGCTGCAGGGGATGGGGACGGTGCGGGGGAGACAGACAGACAGCAGAACATTAGTGCCGTATTTCTCCCTGCTCCTGCAATCTGCGCAGGGGAAGAGAGCAGCTTAGGTGAGGGAAATGACTCAGACCCATGATTCAGAAAGGGTGCAGTCATACGGATTGTTTGCCAAACTCAATTGTTCGCAATTTAGATACCAACGCTTCTATTTTTGGCATTGCAAAGCGAAGGGATTGTGTTTGCTCCGGCGGGGGGGAAGGGGGGAGAGAGCGAGAACGTAAACATCCCTCCGCAGAGCGGGAACGCTGTACGGTCTCGTGGCAGCGACTGGCTTCGTTTGTAGTAAAATCGCTTCTCAGACTACGGGCTGGAGCTCAGGAAAGTACAAAAAGGCAGTCAAACAGTTACCTGACAAAGAAAAAAGGGACTAAATCGGATCAAATTTTGTATTTGCTTTAATCCAAGGCTGTTAGACTTACAAATAATATGTAATTGCCTTTTATCCAGAAGGTCCTGTATGGAGTTTTGCTATAGGAAACAAGGGGCTCTGCTCTGTTGGAACGTGCTGCTAGCAAACCAGAGACACCTGGAGTTGTAGGGCAGGGAACAAACGTGCTAGGCTGTGGGCTTTCTGCAAAGTATTGCAACGCAAGTTCATCCCGAGAGGTCAGTTCTGCTGGCTTCCTAAAGGAAAAGGTAAATACAGTGAAGAAACAGCCCGCGGAGGACTCTGTGCTGAAGGACAATTGTTGCATAAATGTCAAGGAGCTGAAGAAAATCCCTATAGTGAGTTTCCCACAACCAGGAGTGAAATGAAGAGGAAAGGGGGAGATCCTTCAGGCACGCTTTACAGCCCTGTTCGTGGCTTACTGTAGTGCTTCCTCCGGTAGGCTAAACTTCATTAGGCATACTGGGTGTTAAGAATGGTTTGGGGAACACTGACAAGAACAGGACACAGTGCAGTCACAGTCCTTGGGGAAACGAAGAAAGTTGTGCTGTCCGCAAGCCCACCTGCTGCTGCAACCCAAGGCAACTTTGGGAATGACACGATTTGGGGACGGGGAAGGAAGGCAGGATGCCGCTGCAGGGATCGGTTCAGAGGCTGGCAGTGTCAAGTGCCAGGGCACGGAGAGAAATTTCCCATGGCAGGTGGTGTTACTCAGTGTGTCTCTGGCAAGGAGGAGACTCACTGCTCCTGGAAATCCAAGTCGCCACAGTTCAGGTGTCACCAGTGAACAGCCAAGACTTCATTTTTTGCATGGTAACTGCAGCCTGCAGCTGAGAGGGTATGATGCTGGGTCAGGAATACGGTACAGTTCTAGATCCCCTTCCCCTGCACCCCTAAAATAAGCCCTGCACCCTCTCTGTACCTCACTTCACATTTCATGAGCAGGAGGTTGGCTTGATGACCTCCAGATATTCCTTCCAACCTAAATTAGTCCGAGCCTATGATCAGTTAACGTGGACAGAATACGTTCCTAACGCAAGTACACATTTAAAGCTTAAATAGCTAACTGGGAACAATCATAAACAGGCTTTTACCAGTAGGGAATTGATGGTACAGATGTGTTGAATAAGGCCTGCAGAACTAGCCCCACTGATGGTGTATTTGGTTGAGTGACACAGTAATTACTAACGAGAGCTTTGTCCCATTTGCTTCAATGATGAACTCTCAACATATTTTAGCAGCTCCTGCTATTAAAGTGCATAGGTATTTCAAAGGTATCTGGTTGCTCGCTATTTGATTTCCAGTTAAAAAACACGTATGTTTCTACAAGCTTAGCAGCATTTCCTTATCCAGAATTTGTCCCTTCCTATTTGTCAAACATTGATTTTTCTCACTCTGTTTCTAATGGAGCTTGAAATGACTGTGCCTTGTTTTCCTTTATTTTTCAAAGCTATTAAAAAGATGGCTGTGTAAATTTACTGCTGGCTTCACAGCCCTGGAAATGGGATTGCTTTGTTTATCTGCTGAGCAGTAGCACGTACAGCAGCGGCAGTAGCTTTCTGCACGCTGCCAATCTGACCCAGCCTTTCACGTTCTGTGAAACTGCCTTTCAGAGCAACTGGGGGGGTGGATTTCAGTCTCTCTGTTCATTTACTACTTGGTATTTCCAGTTGGAGTCATAGAAATGACTCTGTGAAAAATGACAGGCAGTCTATTCATGTGTATTAACTCAGTAATTCCCTATTGGACTTGCTTCACGGATTGGTTTAAAAGAAAAGAAAAAGTCTCCCACATCCTGCTAAATTCAGAAACCCAAACCGGCTTCCAGATACCCAGCTGGGTTCTCTCTGGGACTCACGCTTCCAGCGAAGATTCTGCAGGGCATCCCCGCTACCCGTGCACGCAGCAGCGAGAAGTCAGTACCACGCGGCTAGCAGGAGAGGCGCGTGTTGGTCTGAACCAAGCGAGCAGATGGATGTGCAGGAAACAGTTCTGCTGGAAGAGCTGGCCATTTGGAGAGCCAGCATTGGAAGTGGCTGTTGGAAATGAACCTGGAGGGACTATCTCCCTTATAAATATTTAGAGGTGCGTGCTTTCGGTTCTTGGTGGACTGAAATGATCTTAATGGACCGTGATTCCATGCAAATATTGAGGCTGTTAGTAATTCAGCTTTCAGAAATGGAAGAGACATGGAATCCTTGTGCTTCCTACCTAATTCAGTCAGGGGAGGATTGTTTTGAAAACGTGTTGCTTTCCTAAACAGATATGTGCATCTCTAGCTGGGAGGCCTTGTTTACCACATGAAACACCCCATCACCCTCCTTCTCCGTTCATAACAGGCCCCCAGTGAATCCTTCTGAGGAACAGGGCTCACTCAAAGAGACCGAATCGAGAGGTTTATCCAGCTCCTCCTCCTCCTTCTGCCTTCCTGAAACTGAATGGGCTTGATCCTGCACAGCACCATCTCTAGTAGCTCTTCGGCGATTAGAAGGGTGGCCTTTACTTGCAGATGCGAACCTATAGTCACCCATTCCCTGCAGGTCTCGTTGTCGTTGTAATACAGCATCTGGTGGCTACATCTCTCCAGCTCAGAACGCAGGGTGTCCCGCTTCCCCGCAGCCTGCGACATTGGTTATCATTCTCAATTTGGCAGCTGATTTATTGAGTCAGCTTAAGCAGTAAGTTAACTCCTAATTTTTAAAACCTTGTATGTCACATGGTGATGAAGACTCCCTGTCTGCTGTAAAATAAGTCATTTTGAAACTACTGGGTGAAATGTGCTATGGGGAGGGGGAGAAGGTTAATGCTATTAGCTCCAATGGAGGGGCCCTGTCCATCACGCTTCCCAACTGACTGTTGATGTTTAAGCAAGGAAGTAGGAAGTTTGGCTGGGTTTCCTCATAAGAGGAGTGTAAAGCCTAGATTTCTAAGTTTTAATTTGAGGACTCAATCTATGCCAGCCAGTTCCATGAGTTGCAACAACTTGAGAGATGCAGTACAGATCTGGTACCAGTAGATAACTGTACTGTTAGAGCTAATTTGTGTGGCCCTGCTCAACACGAGGTTAGGCAAAACAAAGATTAAAGCACCTGTAAAGCCAAAATACACCTACACCTTTAACCTTTACCAGTAGCTGTGGTTAGCAATGGTGGGAAGTTGTAACTAAAATCCTGGCAGTTGAGGGTTTTGGATTCTAATTCAGGATTGAATTCAATTAGAATTCAATTCTAATTCAATTAGAATCTAATTCAGGATTGAATTTGGATTCTAATTCAGGATTGCACCCTGAATTAATTTTGAATTCCAGAGTATCTTTCAGGAAGATATCTAGGCTTGACAGGTGCCAGTGAGAAAGGATCCATGGCAGCCCTTTTCTCCCAAAGGTTAATTACTTCCATTGCTTAAGAAACATCACTACATTTCTATACTGATGTTTTGTTTAGCTGCAATTACTAGCTACTGGTGCAACTACTAGCCACACCTTTGCTACCCTGAAAAGCTTGTATTTGCTTGTTGCATTGGTATTCTGAGACTCTGATCAAGTCACTCCTTCATCTTCTCTTTAATAGTCTGCATAAAGAAGTGCCTGGAGTCTCTTACTAACCCCCCCCATATTTTTCAGCTTTCCTCACTCGTATAGCTGTTCTCTGAGCCCTCAAAGTGAAGTTCAACTGAAAGTGCTGTCAGTTAGCATCTTACCAGAGAAACCTCTTCCGTGTGAATACCTCTGTAGGTTATGCAAATAGCCCAAACTTTTGGCTTCTAATTTTGGCTGAGCTAAGAACTAAGTCTGGAAGTAGGATGTACAGGTTTTAACATGGAGATTTTGAACAACAATATCAAGAGCCTTGCCTACCTGGCCATTTTCACCAAAGGGTAAATCTGCATGCCAAAACAATCCTCCAGAGACAGTTTACACTATGGCTAAATTCCCGCTGTAGGCAAGGCTCAAGACCTATTCGTGTTACAGAACACTTAAGAGAGTGAGCCAAATTACTGTGCAAACACGTTAGCATATCCCTACCCTGTGGCATGTTCCTTGGGCTCCACACATTGTGTTAGTCATAACAGGAATTCCATTTGCTGTTGTTCTGGGAGATGAAAATGCCCTTGCCCTACAGGAATATCTTGGGTTGCGAGTTCATATTTCACAAACTCCTGTCTTGTTTGCAGTTTGCTGCAAAAAAAACCCAAAAAAGCACTCTGCTGCCAAAGGGATTGAGAAAAATGCATTAGCGGTATCAGTTGTGGCATACCACTTGGCTGCCTTTGACTCCAGTTCATATCAAAGTTCTAGCATGTCCGGCACGGCAGCACTCAGCAGCGGCGTGACTGCATTCAGGCCACGATAGCCTACTGTTAGTCTCCACTCTCCATTAGACTTTCACACTGGCTGTATGGGCCTGTTAAAGGGTGAGCGAGTCTTGCTGATCACTTCTTGGCTCTCCAGTCGATGAATCAGTTTATGGATGGGAATCAGGGAGTCTCGGTTGGTGCGATATTGCCGCCGGTGCACCGTCGTGGTGGTGATCGGCACCCGTTGTTCTTTGACCCTCAGCAACCCCACAACAGGGTCCTTTGAGAGACCGGGCAAGGTGGACAGCTGTTAATTTCCTCCATCTCCAAGGCAGCTATACCAAAAGCCCACCGGTACCCTTTTGGGTCCTTGAAATACCCTCTCCTGAGGCAGTCTATGCCAAGGATGCACGGAGCCTCCGGGCCAGTCACAGTGGGGTGCTTCTGCCACTCATTCCCGGTTAGGCTCACTTTGGCCTCCAATACAGTCAGCTGTTGGGATCCCCCTGTCACTCCAGAAACACAGATGGGTTCTGCCCCTTTACAGCTTGATGGCATCAGGGTACACTGTGCACCGGCATCTACTAGAGCCTTATACTCCTGTGGGTCTGATGTGCCAGGCCATCGAATCCACACGGTCCAGTAAACCCAGTTGTCCCCTTCCTCCACCTGGCTGGAGGCAGGGCCCCTCTAGTCCTGGTCATAGTATTCGTTACTCATTTCTTGTACATATGAGTCAGGAGTCCCTTCATTAAGATCGTAAGTGAGATCAGCTCTTCTAGTCTGTCTGGGGAACTGCTCACTGGAAACTGGAGCAGCAATTTTCCTTGAAGATCCCCCTTGTGTGATTGTTTTTCCTTGTAACTCACATACCCGTGCCTCTAGGGTCGAGGTAGATTTTCCATCCCACTTCGTCATGTCCTCTCCATGGTCATGCAGGTAAAACCACAGGGTGCCCCATGGTGTGTACCCTCTATATCCTCTCTCTTGCACAGAGGAACGCTTACTCCTAATAGCTGAGATACCAGTCCGTACAGGTGGAGAGTAGGACCTATACTCTTCGAGTTGCTGGACCTGCCAGGACAGTTTCTCTACAGCCAAGATGAGGGAGGAAGAAATACTTTCTTTGTATTGCTAGAGCTGGCCAGGCAATTCATCCACTGTTGGGTCCTCTCCATCTTTCAAGGTCAGTACTGCCAATGAGTTGGCATACAACGATTTGTACAAACTTCTGCCACATGGGTTGTGTGCATCAGACTTCATCTGGATCTTTGGGTAACTGCTCGTTGTTCAGGTCATCATAAATCACCTCCAGCACAGCTAATTCCCTCAAATACTGGATACCTCTCTCCATGGTGGTCCACTTGCCTGGGAACATCTTCCTTGAAGGGATACCCTTCCTTCATGCCTGACAGGAGTCACCTCCAGAGGCTGAGGGCTTGTGCTCCTTTTCCAACTGCTTTGTCAATGCCCCCTTCCCTAGAAAGGGATCTCATCGGCTTGGCTTCCCTACCCTCTAATTCCAGGCTACTGGCCCCGTTATCCCAGCATGGGAGCAGCCAGGTGATCATGTGCTCACCTGGAAGACGGCTGAAGTCCTTTCATATATCTCGTAGCTCACTCAGGGATAGGGATTGGGTGGTTACCGTCTCGTTTATGAGTTCTTCCTCTTCTCATGACGGCCCTGCTTTGTCATCATCCCTAACTAAACGAGCTGACTTTCGCTTCCAAGATTTCTTCCTGCGTATAGGGGCGACTGATACCGGCACGGGCTGGTTCTGTGGTTCAGCCACAGTGCCTGTCACCAGGGTTGGAGTAGCTGCAGTGCCTGTCATTTTGTCGTCAGATCCAGAGACCTTCTCTTCCCCTTGAGGGTTCTGAATAGCGTTGAGCAGGGCTCGGCAGGCATGGGCCAGGCCCCAGCACGTTGCAGTGATTTGAGTCTCTCTGGAGCTGCCAGGGTGACAGCATACTTTTTCCAAATACTTTACTAGTTTTTCAGGATTCTGCACTTGTTCGGGGTGAAGTTCCAAAACACTGGAGGTGCCCACTGCCCTAGGTACTTGCCCATACTATCCCACACACCCTGCCACTCATAACTATCCAGGCTTGGGTAGATCTCTGGGTGGTATTCTTAAATAGTTGTTTAACCTTAAACAAGACCTGAAACACATTCAGGAGTAGGAGCAACAGGAACATGCCAGTTTGAACATCCTAAGGACATTCAAAATTCTCAAGAGCTGTTGTAACTAGCCTGGAGGAGAAGGGGAGGGGAAGGGGAAGGGGAAGGGGAAGGGGAAGGGGAAGGGGAAGGGGAAGGGGAAGGGAAGGAAGGTGTCTCCCCTGTAAATTGGCTCTCCGAGGAGAAAAGGTAAGAAGTGTAATTATTAACAGTTTATAAGAGATGGCTCCCGAAGTATGGAGATGACGGCAATGCTGAGTACAAATACCAGCTTAATCTCACGACCAGCCATTTTATCATATCATAAACCAGTGCTACAAAGTACAGCAAGATGATAACCTTAATCCAGCCCCCAGAGATGATCAACAGCACAACAGGGAGCATATACTGCAAGTGAGGTGTTACCTAACACAGTAAAGTCCTTGACTTAGTGTAAGCACTACTTAGCAACAACTAAAACATCAGTGTGTTTTCTCATTATTACATTACTCTCATACTAAATCCTAAACACAGCACTATACCAGCTACTAGGAAGAAAATTAACTCTATCCCAGCTAAAACCAGGACAATCACCCAGGTAAGCAGGTAGTGCTGCCTATTTTTAAGATTGCCTTGTGCCTTCCACTGTAGGAGACAGTCAGCTGCTTATAACTTTGTTGGTCTTTTAAGTTTTTGGACTAAAATATTCTATGTGCAATGTCTGCCTTTGATGTCTGCTTTTGGAAAATGTCAGCCAAGACTGTTCAGGTATTTTTGAAAAACAGGCTAGGGAAACATATCTTATTTTTCCCTTGTTAAAGATCTCTGGTGATTGTCTCTTCAGATTTGTCTTATGCCCTCTCATTGTTTGGCCTTGCAAACTGAAATCTGGCAGATATCATTTGTGTCAAGCAGGTGCCTTCTGTTATGCCCGGGGTAATCTATAGCTGGCCAACTGATAACCTTCTGAAAATAAAACCACTATAATACTGCATATAGTACTCAGTAGAGATGCCTTACAATTTGGTACCCAAATCCACTGAATATTTGATCCACCCTGGGCACAATCCGATCTAGGAAAAAGCAGGTATTTGTAAACTTAAAGAGCAAGAAAATTCTCTTATTGGCTCACTGGTCACAGGAAGAAAGAAGAGGAGAAAGTGGAAACCAAGCTGAGAGGGGTTGTCTTAGAACGACAGGGAGACAGATGTTTGCAAGGGGAGGAGACCAGGGCTGAAACGCACGTGGGGACAGAGGCACAGAACTGTTGGGGTGGTGAAAGTGGTGTACGAGTGGGGAGTTGAGGTCTATTGAGGAGGCAAAGTCTGGGGGGAGAAGTGGAGTCAAGAGTTTGGGACAAGGTGCTAAGGACATAGAGACACAGTGCAGGGAGCCCGAGGACCAAGAGGAGCATTTACAGCAGGGAAATCCAAGCAGAGGAAACTAGTCTCCCTAGGTGTGTATGAGAGCAGCTCCTCCAGCAGATCACTTAACCACAATCACATTCCTACTCAGAATCACCTTCTCCTCTGCTGAGTGTACTCACCAAGGGATACTAACCTGCAATGCTTAAAGCTAGCCCTTGCAAACATCCCCTGGAGACTGGAGCAGGTGTCCTATGCAAGAGCTAACAGTAAGTCATGTGGTCAAACCACTCTCGTATACCCGTGCAAAAGGGTCTGAATCCAAATGACCTTTGCTTTCCACCCCTTAGACTGAAAATCTAGGGGATATTAGATTTGCCTTCCAAAGACGTATTAGTGCATTTGGCCCACTTTCACTGAAGAGTTTACTGCGAGATGGGCAAGGCTAATGAGACTGTTCCAACCAGTGGTTTAAAAAAAAAAACAGCCTGTATTGATTTGTTTGGTTGCAAAGCAGAGAGAAGTAGCTAAACCCATTACTGCTTAAACGTGAAGTGGATATTCCCTCTTTACTGTATTTATTCTTGACTCCACCACCGGAGTTTAACAGCCTATGTGGATTATTACTCTTGAGTAAGTGCTCTGTACTCCAACCACTACAAACTCAAATGTGTATTTCACAAACTGACAGTGTCATTCCCAGAAATAACCACAATTAAACTCTGCAAAATACTTTGCTTTCTGATATGATCTCGCCCTAAGTATAGCAGTCAGCAGCTCACTTAAAATCTGTTTAAATCGCAGGAAGATGGTACATATTCTTGCTCTGGTTCTATTTTGGAAAACACATGATTGATGCTTTGATATGACGGCTTCAGGGTTTTATTCAGACACTTGATTAAGACCTTTATATATCATTGAACAGGCTTTGTTCTCATATCTCTTTAAGACTCAAAATAATAGGGCAGACTAGGAGAGTCTCATACTTCGGTTACTTCAGAAGTGGCATCTTTCATGGTGATGCTCTTCCTCAGAAAAGAGAAAACGTGATAGTGATAAGTTTTGGTTTGATTTAAGTGTTTGGGAAGAAAAATTATTGGGATATACCAAAAAAGAACAGGAGGGAAAAAAAGGAAAAATGTTTGTCTTGGAATAGACAGTGATCTTCTAACCATGCCACTAATGGATGTATCACTAATCTCTGCACACTGCAGTCTGTGTAAATGGTGTTTACAACAAGCACATGGAGCTTATGGTGTCCACTGGAGGAATTAAAGGGCATACCATTACCACACGACAGTGAAAATTTCAGCCATATGTTAGTAATTTAAACTGTAATTAACTTCTAAAATGAATCAGGTAAAATGTTTCATAAAATGATGCTGAAAATGTAAAAGGTTATCTTAGAATAAAAGTCACCTTGGACTTAAACTACCGTAATTTTAACGTACAGCATAAAAAGATCTGGACTACCGGAATGCTTATCCAAACTTCTCTGAAATTGAACTTATTGATCCTGAGTGTGCAGATTGCACAGGTTACATATGGATGGCACAGCCCAATTTTTAACCTATGTTTTAACACGTGTTAAATTTTCAGTCTGGATTGGCACTAAAAGGAGCCATATAACATGCGGGAATGTAACAAGCCTACACCAAGGGAACAGAGCAGAGGTGGTAAAGCATCCATATCTGCAATGAGCTCCATGTGTGCTGTGCCTTTCCAGAATGCAACCCAGCATTCCTCAACAGAGGATGTTTCAAGCATCTTTTTTTCAGACAAATGCTGCATGCAGTTTCACTACAAGGCTGAGATGTTAATTAGGATCCACAGTTTCCAAACAATCTCTTCCATGAAATATTTCTCTTCTTTCTCTATAGTCCAAGCTTGCAAACAAAGAGGATTTTATGGCTTCTCACCAATAAAAAGCTAATTATAGACAGCTTGATAATGTCTGGCAATGATCTGATCAGCTGACTCCTAGTTCCCAGACAACCTTAATGGGATGAAAAGGGAGTATCAGAATGACAGTACAACTTTCCAGCCAGCGGCTCTCATTTATTCCTCTCCAGGTACCAAAAAGGCCTAAATATGCCCGTATGTTTCTGCTTGTGGGGAAACATGTGGAAAATTAAAATCCAAACTGTATGACAGGTTGTCTCTCTCTGTAGGGAGGGATTAATGCTAAATGAGGTGTGGATCCATAAATGTTTGGAGAGCCCGGAGAGCCATCTCTTCCAAGCCGCCTTCCCCTTCTTCCCATCCTGCCTTCTTGGCCATGCCTTCCTCCCAATACATAGCATGGTCTCCTTCAGTTCTCTGCTGCTCTTGCATCCTTCATAACTCTTCCAGAAGAAAGACCCTGACTTCACAGTTCCAATTAGCTTTTCCAGGAGAGAGAGACAGTAGTAGTGACTGAAGTACATTGATGCTTCCACCATCATGCACGTTCAGAGGCATCTAGCAGTTCTGAAAGGAGCTGCTGAGCCTGTGTGTCAGGCTTTTCGTGGCTGGCAGCCCAACCCTAGGACTCTGCCTATTGCCATCCCTTGGAGTGCACAGGGCTGATAACAAGGAGATAAGTAACGGCTAATGTGAGCTGTCAGAACAAATCAGTTTAACTTCAGTCTGTGATAGGGTGATCAATCTCGAAGATAAAGGAGAAACAGTAGTTGTTACATATCTTGGCTTTTACACTCGTCAAATGACAAATTCTAGTGACATTTTCTTAAGCAAATTGAAGGAGAACAGTCTAAATTAACAGACTTAACTCTGTTAACAGAGTGAAAGACAATATTAAGTAGGGTTCTGCACTGATCTGTCCTAGGCCCCATGGTATTTGGTATTGTCAATAAAGACCTAAATGACAGACTGCAGACCGCCTCATCAATTTGCAGATAACACCAAGATGTGAGGAGCTGGTGTATGTCGGAAGACAGGGTAGAATTCCAAGGGATCCCCACAAACTGGTGGTGTCCTGATAAAAATAAGATGCAATTCGACAGGGTCAAATGAAAGGTCCTACAATTAGGCAGGAAAAAACCCACTGTGTAAGTACAGCAGGGGAACAGCTGGTGGGAGAGCAATGCTGCTGAAAAGGATCTGGGGAGTGAAGTCGATCACCAGCTAAAGTCAACAAGGCAATACTGTTAATGAAGAAAAATGCACACCAGCATGTATGAAAAGAAGCAGTTTGCAAGACATGTGAGGGTACTGTGTCTCATTTTGGATGCCAATCCTGAAAGAAAATGTGGATGTAATCCACAGGAGGACCCTGACAATAACAAGTGGCCCAGAGAAGACAGAACATAAGCCCTCAAGAAGACCGTGAAGGAAGATAGGCTAACGGTGTTCATATAAGTAAAAAGAAAAAAAAAACCAAACCAACCCTGTAATGCAAAGAAGGATATAACCAGGATACAGTCTGTTCTTCTTTACTCGGGACATAAGAGGGCTTACATTTCAGCTAGGAAGAACTTTCTAGCAATGAAGAGAGCGAAGCATTGAAAGAGACTGCTTGGGGAAGTTGTGAAGGATCCTAGTTTTGGAAGTGTTTAAGAACAGCTTAAGCAAATGTGACCTGGGATATGTCTTATCTGTACCCTTGTACCACGCATGGGTATGGATAGAAGACTCTTGAATTGCTGTTCAGCTCTGCAGTCCTGTTACTGATTGTCCTGTTAACACTCAGAGCATGAACGGTTCTCAGTTCTCCTTGACGGCTGCCATTTAGTGCTAACTCCTATCAGAAGGTCCTGCTGGAGGATGTCAGAGCAACATCCGAGCCAGACATGTGAATATGTAAGCACTTAAGTAAGAGCAAGAATGAATGATTTCTGCCTTTGCTGTGTGTTTATGTTCCCATATTTCAGACTTTTCTAATTTTCAAGAGCGCAGTTCCTTAGAAGCGTTCATTATTTCTAAATGATTCTTAAGCTACTTTAAGGCAAGTTTGCGGTGATTTATGCTTATTTTTCATCACAAATCCAGTAATGTAATACTGCAGTTCTCCTTCAAAGGGCCAAAGCTTTGAGAAGCAGGGAATTTCAGCAAACTTTTCATCTGATCCTCATAGCTTCTGTTTTGAAAGAGTATTTTGACCTACCAGTTCCTGTAGTTACTGGTCCTTCAAATCAAAACCAGAGGCTTACTGAAAATTCTTAGCTACAGTAATATTAAAGAAGTAGTTAAAACCTAGATGTCAAGCAAACAAGAATTGTTTTCTGAAGCCAAAATCTGCCCCCAGCTGTGTACCAGCAAATCTTTATTCTACCACAATAAAGAGCTTAAGGTGGAGATGGTCTTCATATTGCATCTTCTAATCTCCATGCCTTTGATTCTCCCAGCCAGGAGAGATAGGAGTGAAGTCCTAGAAAAGCACTGGTAGAGCAAGAGCTTCAGTCAGCTTTTAACTACTAGATCAATTTTGATTGATCCATATATCCATATATACTAGCTCCTCCTGCAGCCACGTTAGAAGAGATGGAAGTCCCTTCTGTTTGTTTTTGCCAAGGCTGTTATTGTTGATCTGCCAGGTCAAATCCCCTGGAGGTTTCCTCCTCTCTGACTTTATATTTATCTAGGAATCTTTGACCTGCCTTTATCTTTTAAAATCAGTACTCATCTAGTCCAGTCTAGTTCAGTCAATATGACTTCAGGTATGTTTGGCCTTCAGATCTGCTGTTCCAGTTGCTATTTATTCCACTGCCCCTTCCTTGCTGTTTGCTTTTGTTCACCTTGTGTTGCTTCACTCTCTCACTGTGGCACCTTCTCTACATTGTACCCCTTCCTCCTCTGGCCTCCTGTCACTATTGATACCCGCTGGAGGAATCTGGTCTCTTGAGTCGTTTTCACAAGGGAAAAGTACATAGAATTTTATGAGAGATCAGCAACATCAGATGGTGACAACCATCTGGTAAGTGCCTGGAGTTCAACAGCAGTCCAACTCTAGCAAGTGCTATCAAATATTTTATGATTCTTACCAGAGTATATTACACAGTGAAATTAAGGTCTTAATGGAATGATGGTTGGGTTTTTTTCAAACCCATCGGAGACAAGGAGGGGATTTCTGTAAGTAGGGAGACGCTTTGGAGGAAGTGATGGATTTCAAGCTGCCTTCTCTACTGAAGGGTAAAGCATCCTTTGCTCACAGTGGTTCAAACAACTGACAGCAGTACTGTGAAATGCAGCTGGAACGGCTCGAAGGCTCTCGAATGAAGTCACTGACAGTCGTGCATACCACAGTTGCCTCAAGCCTGGCTTACTGCAGCATGTGCAATTTGGGATGAGAGCTAGCACTTTATCCTGTACCACAAACAGGGCAGGATGACGTGGCTGCGTAACATCTGTGTGCTGTGCCCTGTGGTGGCTCGCAGTTCCCCTCCCAGGACACGTGAAAGAGCTGACAATTGCGGAGTCCACTAAGGGGTGGAGAGCAGGCTGTCTCTGGGGCCACCTCCTTCTGTATTCATGCCATGTATAATTGATAGGGACTGAAATGCTTTGGGTTTTTCCTTGAACCCTCCCTAGCTGAAAAGACTCATCTGGCAAGATGGAGAGGTCAAATGGGAAGGAACATTTCCTTCATTAAAATAATAACCCATTCACATGTTTTATCCAGGTCCAGTGTAGCCCAAAGCCTTTCCATTTTAATGATGTTTTGAAACAGAGAAACCTTTATGGCCTCTCTGGGAGGGATGGAGAGGAGAACAACTGACAGAATCAAAGAGGCAGAGGATGCCCGAGTCTACTGTTTTCTAACTAATTGCCGAGAGAGAGGGGTATAAAATGAAGCCCTTGAAACCTTATTTTCCTTAAAAAGGCACAAAAACTTACACAGAAGTGTGGTTTGTCAGCAACGGAGCCAACTAACTCTGGCTGTGTCAGGCTGCGTCACCTGGCTGAGCTTTGATAGACGATGTAAAGTGGGCTTAAGCATCACCCTTTCGTGTAGTTGGACCTCTAGTGTCCTTGCCTGTTCCCTGCTCTCCATTTATACCGTATAAACTTAGTACCATTGAGACATCTGTCCCTCCATCAAATCTAGCTGGCCAACAGGTTTGAAAGTTATTGAGAGGGGACTGACAGGCAGACCACAGAAAACATACTTGCTTATGACTCATTTCCTTTGGAAATCAGGCTGAAAACGAATAAACTGAAGACCAGAGGGATGATTCAGTATGTTATTTGCTTGAGAAAGTCAGGGTTTGAACTGTGCAGGAGCATATAAACCAGCCCTCTAATAGGATGCCTTCTTTTTAATATAAACTGTGGCAAAGCACTTCAGGTAAAGATCTCAGGTCATTCCCAACCCCCTCATAAACTACGTCTGTGCAAGGCATTGGAGGCAGTGGAGGAACGAGGTAGGAGTGCATGTCTGATTTGGAACGTGTGGAGGGTACCTTCCACCCCAAGTAGGGAACTTGTTTTCAGGCACCAGGAACACCCAAATCATTGTACTGGATCAGGCCAGTAACACAATTCTCTGTCTTGACTGTGCCTTTTCGGTTAAGCTAGGGAAGATGAAGATACAGTGTAAGAATTATGTGGTGGCTAAAGAAGCTGAAATGGGTTCTGCTGACAGGCATATTGGTCTGTAAATAGAGATCACTAGTAGAATACCTCAGGAATTAATTTCAGAATTGAGCTTGTTTAGTGTTTTTGTTAATGCCCCTGATGTAAAAGTAGGAGTGCCCTACAGACAGTGTGAAGTTGGAGGGTACTGTTAAAAGGGATGAGGACGACAATGTAATATAAAAAGAACTACTTGACCTGGTGGACAGCAGTAAATTTATTTGGGATGGAAGTCGATAATACAAAATGTAAGACCATGCTCTTTGGGACTAATTGGAATTTCTGGTAGAATTTGTGAGCTCATGAGCTGGAAACAACCAAAGAGGAAAAGGATGTGAATATGCTAGCTGATCACAGGATGACTGAGTCATTTATGTGACATGGCCGTGGACAGGGAAATGAAAATCTCAGCGAAGTTTATTTGTAAATCCAAACCAGTTAGCAGTGGTTCTCAAGCATGAAAATGTAATATTTACTTTACAGTTTTTATCCTATCTAATACAGCAGTGAATGTTCTGATTAGTTATGTGTCTAAGCCTTCTTTTCTAACCTTATTACGTTCTTTAACTCCATGATACCTTCTGGCACTGTGCTCCAAGTTAATCAGCCCTGGGTTTTAAAAATTATTTTGTATTAATCTATTAATTTAATTTACCCCCCCACCCCATGAGCAAAGCTCCTGAGCTGCCTCAGTTTGAGCTCCATCACAGTAGTTAGAGAATGTGTAAAGGAAAATGAATACATTTTCTTTGTACTTCCAATATAGGTGAGGATCTTATGCTGCTCTGGTTTCCTTGCAACTTGAACGCACTACCGTGTCTTAAGCAATTAATCACTGCAAAGCATTTAAGAGGACAGTAATCTAGGATTTGAATTATGCTAGTATTAAAAAAATATGGTGACTAAAGGAGTTGAGACTTAACTTTGCACCACACTGTTTGATGAGAGAATCATAGCTACAGACATGGGGCAGAGATTCTGATTTGGTTCTTTTGAAGCACTAGACAAGAAAAAAGGTGCCTTTACAGAGCAGTGGCTAGGGCTGACTTATGATGGTCTTCCAGAGCATCATAACAGACTCCTCCTCTTCATCGTTCTGCTTCTGCAAGATCAACTGGGTGGGGTGATGACCTCCCTGGGCAGCTCCTGTTCAGGAGAGGCTACGGCCATTCCATAGGGCCCACTTATTCTCTGAAAGAGTGAATGAAACAAATCTTTCGGCCCTCTTCCTCTCTGGAAGCAGGAGTGGAGCAGAGGAATGCGAATTCTCACAGCTTCTTCCCTGCAGTTGGTTGAAAGATCATTCTTTATATCATAAAGATGCTTTTCATATCAGGGTGAATTTGTGGATTAGATGGTGACTGTAGGGATAACACAGCACACCGGAGGTAGACGTTTGTTAGTCACATCAGCCCAGGAATAGCCAAAGGAAGCACTAAAGTTCTGACATAAATTTTCAAGTCCCAGACATTTCCTCTGCTTTTAATTTGCTTCCAGGAGTAAATTTCCTCTCCCACACACCACACTGGGGAATGTGCAGGGCAAAGATACCCCACTGCTTGTTTTGTATTCTCCCCTCCATCTGCTTCAGATAGCAGTAAACAGCTCTGCTGCCTGGAGTCAAGAGCTAAGTCTTTCAAGTTGGAAAAGACCTAAGATAATCAGCATCCAACTGGGCTGATCTGAAATCAGTCTTTGCATGTTAGGCTAAGCCTTACAGACGCATCAGACCGGTAGCAAATTTCCACCATTGCCTGATTAGGTTCTACCAAGAGGGCCCTGAACCCTCTTGCTTTACAGAGTAAGGTGACTTAAAGCAAGGTAGATACCTCACTTGAGTTTCCTCAAGTAGGAAACGAGCTGTTTAGATGTCCCTGATGTGGCCAGGCCAGAGTAACACCAGAGGTGTGAAAACTGACAGTTGTAATCAGGGCATCACAGGAACTTTGGAATCAAAATTTGAGGAACACTCGTTTGGTGGCTCTTTGCTGGCTGACCCAGCTGCTCCTTTCCAGCAGCTCCCAGGCAACTAGATCGACAGCTAGATGAGCAGAGTTTTGCTGCCTGCCACTGATATGAAAGGAGTTGCCATTGATGCAGAACAATCTACATGACAGCCCCCTAAACTGGCAGCAAGTAAACGCAATGGGCAGTGCTCCTACTAAAGAAAGAAAGGGAATACTGAGCAGTGGCGAGAAAAGTATTCGCTTCAGTAGGGCAGGGATTTGACTTGTCAAATGTGGATGTACTGGAGAAGGAAAAATGCTGTAGCCTTGCAACCAATAATCGGTGTTCTGCATCCTGAAAAGCTTACGCAGCAGCCTAAGGACGGTTGTTCTCTCCACCTAGGGACATCTACAGAGTTGCAGTTCCTGCCTCGTTGATGGTACATATGAGTGAATAGGACTGAGATGTCATGATAAAGTCAGGAGCTTGAGACACAGGACTTGTCAGGCATTTCTGGGTTCTTTGGCAAACAGATCCACAACTGCTAGAGTTGCAAACAGCACGAGACTGCTTTTTCCCCGACTCCTGTTGGGAGGCTGTTGCAGAACCATTCTGGGGCGGTGATTTACACAACCTAGGGCTTTAATGATGAGGACATACTGCTGTGACAGGCAAAGTTGTGATCATGGCTACACAGGACAAGCATGTGTTAAAATTCATGCCCCTGATCAGAAGAGTTGGTGAATCTATAAAGGTGAATGACAAAGGGTGTGAAGATATGGAATATAGTCACATGCTTGCACATGTACACACTGTTGTGGAGAGGTGCTCCTCCTTGTTATACACAAATAGGTAACCAGCACCAAATGACTGGCTTCTTGTAGGTGTCACAGCAGAGATGGGCCTTGAGAAGAGCCAGGAAGGGAGAGAAGGTCCAGCCTGACCTAACATACCCCAGGCAAAATCAGCTCAAAGGAATCAGGTGTTCCAAGAGGCAGAGTATGAGAACAAAGGGGATGAGAGGACCTCACTGGCAGAACAGAGATGGGGGAAGCCTGGAAAGGGACAAATCTTTGTCTGAGAGGTCAAAAAGTCCGACATGGCTGCATTGCAATTGGGAGAGTGAGTAGAGGAATTCAAAGGGGGAAAGGCATGGACTGCGTAAGCAGCCCTGAGTCCTGAGCTGAGAAACGTGATGGGAGAACTGGGTACACGGGACAAAGCCAAGGAGAAGCAGATGGTGCTATCCAGCCTATGAGCCCCAGGGCAATGGCGTGTCAAGAATTTTGGAGAGTGGGGAGAATGGAGTGGATTTTGAAGTAAAGAACATGATGTTAGCTACTGCCTATGGATAGTAACAGATGAGCTCTGGCACATCAAGCTCTGACAGCTAAAGATCATTGCTCCCAGCTGTCGCTTCTGCCATGGGTTATCACAGAGAGAAAACGTGACTGCGCCTAATTAATTTCCACGAATTGTCTTAGTATTGTTTCTAGCAGTGTCCTAAACTCCGAATGGCTCTACTGAGACAGACTTTCTACCCCAACCCCACCTTGAATGGCTGCTAACGCCTAGGCAAGCGTATAAGAACAGGGCAAGCTACAGTGTCCTACCACCACCTCCCAGCCTCACACAAGTGAGTATGCCCCAGCTGAAGCTACCTTCAGCAATTCCAGCGCAGCTTCCAGAAACCGCACTGACTCTACAACCTTTGTTAAAGAGGACAGAATAGCAATGCTCCACGCCACCACGAGAAGATTTACCTGCATTAATCTATCAATGTCCTAAGCTTACTGTTTCCCATCCAAGATGCAGTGCAGGAATGAACAAAAGGAGACAGATTCCTGAGCAGCCATTAGTAACAACTTTCTAGTTAATGATAGTTAATATTGATTCTTTTTCAAAGCATTTCTAACCCTCAGTATTAGTCACTGGTATGGTCGTCTGAGTAAGCTGAAAACAACATTAATAAACAGTTGTCTTCCTTCTATAATTTAAACCAAGTTTGGAGGCAGCTTGCCATCCTTTCTCTTCCTCCCTTCTGCCCCCCAGCATCTGGATGTATTTCCATACCATCCTCTCAACGCACAAGAAACTCCTCCCTGAAGAGGGAGAATTTTGTCCTCCAAAATAAAAGGGAATAGGTACATACGGAGTTATTTCTAAAGAGTAATTCAGACAATGGCTTCAAATCCCACTTCTTTCTTAAATGCATGTCAGGGTTTGGGCCTATCACTAAAAAAACCACACACAGTCATCTGTGTTTATTCTCTGCTGCAATTGCACCTACCTGGAGCAGTAATTGCATCAGGCCTGTAAAACAAGATATTCCCATGCACTCTGGCTGGATTAGACGTATCTAAACCAAGAGTGTCGGGAAACTCCCACCTCAATCAGTGAAAGTGCAGACCACATCCTGCTCTGTTTGCTGCTCTCCTTCCCATTGCATGGCATCCTTACAGAGGGTGTTTTTTGTTGATGCAGCACATAAAAAAAGCTTCACATCAAGCAACAATCCGAGACTGCTTTAACACCCACAGCACCATGTGTCCTGGTAGAGTCTGTACTTGTTAACGGCTATATACTGGGATGGGATTTTAGCAAAGACTCCTTGTGAGGAGTCCTAGTGGGTGGTCAGTGGAGACAAGTTTTACCAGCTTTTCTCATGTTTAGTTATATTTTTACTTGGACTAAGTATTATAAATATTTTTTTACTTGGATTTCTCAGTGGGACTACTCACCAGCATCTGTGCAACTGGTGATGGTTGGGAGTAGTACCCACACCCCAGTCTGGAGCCCAAGGGTGCTAGGAGGTTCCTACGCTGCTGGCAGTGCCATGTTTTGTGGGACTGTCGCTATGACCTTCTCACAGTCATGAATGGTACCAGTGCACGTTTCTGCCAGTGTAGGAGGCCAAACCTCATTATCCAGGCTGAGGCATATCTTGGATGGCTACATTTTTTAATACTCTCTACGGGTATGTGTGCTCTCCTGCCGAGACTCCTATACTAAACTAAACATACCTGAACAGGTATATAAATGCATTACACTTAATTTACATTCATGTAATCAACAAAGCCTTCCTGTACTCCCAAGAAGTCATAAACACAGATGGATAAACTGAAGTTCGAAGAATGAGAAGATTTGGTGAAGATAATGCAGCTGGTTAGCACAGAGAGGGACGATTAGAAACCCAGATCGCCCAGCACCACTCCTCGTCCCCAGTTGTCTCACTGGTTCCATTTCTCCTGCTAGGATTAGCTCTAGCATTTCTGTGTGCTTAGGAAAACCAACAAAGGTTTGCTTATCGCACTGCAACACTCCCTCACCAGAACAGCTTAAAACTATGCTTACCCTTAGCATTTTTCTGCTTTGGAACGACTAGGACTTGTTTCTCTCTGCAGTCCTTCTGATCCTGTAAACTTTTAGGCAGTAGTGCTGGAATAAAATTATCATTGCATTTAATGAGAGTAATGGTTGCGTTTGTAGTAGGTAAATGATCCCTGCCTGCATGCAGTACATAAAGCATTTAAGCTTCTTCTAGATCAAAGATGCTATAGGAGTGGAAAGGAGACTGAGACCTGAGGGATATTTGGCCAGTTTGCTTTTCTGCAGGCATTCTTCATACATTCACCTGTTTTTAAAAGAGCACAAACCACTGACTTGGGGGAAACTCAGTTGAATGCACCATCAGGATGAGATTGTGGTCCCTGTTCTTTATTTTTCAATTGGGCTGAGAGAGGCAAAAAGATGTCAAGTGACTTCCTCAAGGTCAGAGACCGTCAGTGAGTCATAAAGGACGGACTGTTTGCCTTACAGCCCTGCATTCATTCCACGAGGCTCTGTGCTGTTGGGAGGCTTTTTCTTTGCCTACCCTAGCAACTTCTGGGAGCCTCGACCATGCTGCTGCTCTTGCATCTGGTGACATTTAACAGAGAGGCTTGTGGTAAAATGAAGGGGTATCGGCAGGCCCGTGCAAGAACGCGGCAGCACTGGATTTTGCAGCCCTGAGGGGGAGTCCCTTTAAGGCAAAACTCTTGGAGCTTAAACTGAAGCCCAGCTAGTAGCTTAGTGAAAGAAATGTGAGCAGCACTGCCAATGGCAAGCAGTGAAAATCCTAGGCCGATTTAAAATATAAAAAAATCACAAGAATTTAAAAACCAGCAGATTTGGGATCGTTTGAAACAGGCTAATAGTTTAGGTTGTTGGGGTGCCACACAGCTCCAACAACAGGGAACTTCAGAAAACACACCGAATATTGTGGGGCTCTGATTAAATACAAGAGTTGGCCACCCCACCTGGCAGGATGAAAATTGCCTCTTGAAGGTGCTCTACAAAAGAAGCGGAGCTAAACAAGAATCTGTGTGCATGTCTGTGCCTAAATTTACATTCTGCAAGGCAATACAGGCACTGACAACAGTTTAGTGTTTGCCCACATGTTCTTCCTTACTCATGTAACCAGTCAGATTAAAAAAAAAACAACCAACCCAAGCCTTCACCCATGAGATTGCCCCAAATCCCCTTTGGGTATATATTTCTCACCTGCTTATTTGGCAAAGTGCGTATTTATCTATAGTTGATGCTCTCTTCTGACTGGTATGCTGCATCTAAACAAGTAATTGTGTGTGCGTGCATCTATATTTGTGATGCAAAACATCTCTGACAGGTGGATGTGTGGTGGCCACATGAAAAATGACAGTGCAAAAGCAAGGTGGGCTTCTTAAATGCTAAGCTTAGAGAGTAAGCGGAGGTGCTAAAAGAACTTGATAATAAGGACACTCAGATGACAGCTGCTAATGCTACCGGGTATAAATCAGAGCTAAGTGAAAAACTGCCTTCTCTAGAATTCAGATGTACTGCTGTTATGCTCTCTGCACTATGCAGATTTATTTATCTTAAAAACAGCTCTAGGCCCCCATTCAGCGCTCAGAAGCAAAACTCTCTGCATCTCCTCTCCTCCCCGTGTCAAATAACACTGACTTCAACTCTCACAGTATGCGCTGCTGCTTCTGCTGGAGCCCACTGTGTAAAGAAACTGGTGGCTTCTGCTGCACCACACTTAGAAAATAAAGTCCCACTGCTGCACCTCTTGAAGTTGCTATTAGAAAGGTATACTAATTATTATGACAGTTCTGGGGAAAGTCCCTCCCCCCTCTTCCCTTCCCTTCAGACCCAAATTCACAGTTCCCCCTGCTAGAATGGGAGCTCTGCGACGGCTAGGAGTAGCAACACTGCAATTCCAGTTTAACTGCACACTCCCCTCTCCAACATGCAGGGAATTTCTTTAAAATTGCTTGCAGACAGCCCAGCAGACACACGCGAAGCTACGCATTTCCGAGACAAATGCTGTTCTCTGCTCTGTGCGTGCCATCTACTGAAAACATGTGACAACCGGCTGTGCAAAACGACACCTTGACCCGCTGCGGGGTTATCCCAGGAAAAGCACTGCTTGCAACTCCAGGGTTAATTATACTCATCTCCTCCTGTGTTCACACTGGTTAAATTTAGGAAAAAATCTGTTCAAATCTAGGTTAAAGATGGAGCACGTTTCTCTCTCCCACTGCTTGCTGCCGCTGACAAGATCAAATACAACCAACAGTGAAAAAAATTCCCCACAAAACCCCAAAACAGTAAATAAATGAGCTGGACAATGACCGTTATGCAGGACAACTCTGTCAGCAGGAGCAGACCCATTTCTAGCGAGTGGAACTTGTATACTCAGCAGAAAGCGCCACAGAAGCAAATTGCATCCCTCCCTCCCACTTCGTTTACCTTCTGCCTACCACGTCTCATTTGTATCTAGCAGAGATATTTCCCGAGTACTTTTTCAGGCCCAGGAACTCACCGAGCTATATTGTTCAGAGTATTATGGGCTCTTTGTATAACCCTGCCAATCTAAATGATCCTTGCCAAATACAATGCATTTTAATAAACCTGTGAACAGAAATTTGGAGAGAGACAAAATTACAGCTGTGCAATTATGGTATCGCTCTGGAATCTCACCTGCCTCTCCCTCTATGCGATTTCAACAGGCTTTTGAAGGAAGAGTATTTGAAAACGTGATGAAAGGAGGCTAAATTGTGCCCCCCATTACATCCCAAAAGGCATATCGAGTATAACAGATTGGCAGGGATTTAAGACAAGAGGAGATTCTGGCTTGGTGTTTCAAACCATTTGCTTTATCCTGCATCTTTTTTAGCACTAGACGACAGGAAACAAAGCTAATCAACTCTGTCTAGAAAGCTAAAAGCCAAGTGATGGTGACAGCCGACACACTAAGGTCCTGATTTTCGCCAGTTTTTCCCCCCAAAATATAAAGGGTAACGAGTGACCCTTCATCCTTCTGGAAGATAGCAGGGCTTTATTAATGTTGTCATTCTGTGCCCCTTGTTCACGTTATGAACACTCACTTCCCTGCATGTACCTAGGCAGAAGTTTTTGTTTTAGAGATGCTTTCAGGCTTGGAAAGAAAAAATCCACGCGCTGCTAGGGACGAAAAATAACCTCTGCTCCTGCAGTTCTTGCTTGGGTAAAGCTCCTTGAAGTCAAGAGGAGTTCTGTCTCTGTAAGGACTTCAGAATCAGACCACAAAGTAGTTAAACCCCCCATCCCTCCCCTCCATCTTCCTGCAGCACTTCCAAACAGATGGCAGGGAGCAAAGGGAGTGATGATCAAATGTCTACTGACCACAGTGGTGACTGGCGGCTAGCGAAAAGCCAGTCCTGTATTTGCTTTCAACTTTCACCGCTAAGAGGCCAAAAAATTCTTTTTATATCTAGTACTATTTGGAGCTATTGCCGCAGCGCCCAAACCCTTCCCTTTCCTTACATCAAATGTGGTAGAAGGAGTCTCCCTCTCTGTAATACTGTTAATTACCGGCACCAGAACTGGAGCCGTGGTGAGGGGACTGAAGGACATCTCGGGCTGAGGGAAAAACGCAGCGTGCGATCCTGGCCGCTTCCCCAGCCGGGATTTCTCAAGTCCGAGCATCCCACGTACGCACCGCTGCCTTTTCACCTGTCTCCCAGGGGAAGAGGACGCGGGGCTCACCCCGTGGCGGCCGGAGCAGCCCGGGGAAGGGCTGGGGGGCCGCGGGGCTGCAGAGGAGCCCCCGCGCAAGGAGCGGCCTGGCCGTGCGCCCCCTCCCCAGCGCTGCCCGAGGCAGCCGGGCGCCGAGCCGCGCACCGGCAGCGCTTGTGTGCCAACCGTGCGAACGAAATTAAAAATGGAAGACAACGGAAGGAAAGGCGATTAAACGAGCAGAGAAGTGAGGCAGCGCTATTCTGCGGAGGGGAAGGGAGGTGTGCGCGGCGACGGTGGGGGGACCCCGCCGCCCCACGCCCCGCGGCCCCGCTGACCTGCCAGGCTGTTGTAGCAGTCAACCTCGATGGCCTCCACCGCCTGCCGCTGCTCCTCGCTGAGCCCGGCGGCGGCGGCGGCGGCGGCGGGAGGGCGCTGCCCGGCCGGCTCCTGGCTCAGCAGCAGCAGCAGCGCCTTGAGCTCCAGCAGGGCGCGGTGGTACTTGCCGATGGCCTCCCGGAATTTCTTGTCCTTGTAGCACTGCGCCCCTTCGCTCTTGAAATCCAGCGCCCGCCCGATGAGCTCGCCCGGCTCCGCGCCGCCCGCCGCCGCCCGCGGCTGGGCGCCCCCCGCGGGGCCGTGCCCATCGCCCGCCCCGCGGCCGCCGGCGTTCAGCTTCCCCGCCGCCGGGCTCGCCCTCTCCATGGCCGCGGCGCCGCCCGGCTCCCGCGCCGCCCTACGCGGGCGATGCCGCGGCGCCCGCCGCCGCGCTCCCGGCCTTGCCCCCGCGCCGCTCCCCGGCTCCGCCGCTCGCTCCCATCCTCCGGCGGCCGCCGCTCCTCCTCCCCCGCCCCGCAGCCCGCGGGGCGCCCGCCTCCGCCCGCCCCCGCCGCCAGCCGCCCGCCGCGGGCACCGCCGCCCCCCGCCCCGCCGCGACCCCCGCCCGGCGCAGCGCGGCGCGGCGCAGCGAAGGGCGGCGAGGGCGAGGCCGAGGGGCGGGGGAGCCGCGACCGCGCTCGCTGCCCTCCGCGCTGGCCCGGCAAGGCGCCAGTGCGTGGCCGGCCCCTGCGCTCCCCGAGCTGGCCATCCCCACCGGCCCCCCACCTGCCCTCCCGCTCCCCCTCACGCCGGGCTCCCTGCGGCCCCCCGTTGCCGCGTCGCGTCCCCTCCCCGTGCCTTGCCCTCCTGCACCTTAGGGTCTCACGTCCCTGGCTGCCGGCCGGGGTCCCAGCTCCTCCTTTCCCCTCCTCTCCCCGATTTCCCTTCTCCCTCGCCTCTCCCAGATCCCACCAGCGGCCATCCGCCACCTACGCCGGCTCATGGTCCCTCAAGGGGTTTTGGTGTGTGTACTCCGTATCGCTGGGCAAACAAGTGCCGGGCAAACAAGCCTGCTGTGTCCGCTGCATAGGGGCAGCAAAAGCCAGGGCCCAGCAACTGGCCAGGCACCCGCCACTCGGGGACTTTGACTTTCCCGAATGAGGCTTTCCCATGTGCTGCTGAAAAATGGGTCGATGCTCACTGATGGCTGGAACATTCCCCGGTTTGGGGGTATCAGTGGGAGTGGCTCTCGCTGTGCAGACAAACAGCGGAAAAACTGCTCTCAGCACCGGGCTTTGCTTTGTTAGGCCAAACACCGTGTCTGCATTGTGTGTTAGAGCAGTTTGATGTATTTTGGGTGCATTGTTGTGCCAGGATATTCTGTAGGTCATACCTCATGCTTAAAAATTAGAGGATGCATGAAAATATAGTGAGATTTTTTTCTCAGTAATATATCGGGAGGCATCTTTTCATTACCCATGTAACTCTTACATGGTAAAGCTGCAGCTGTGGTACAATGTGTTCAAGCTTCCCTCTGCAACCAGGAAGACATTTTAAAATGGAGACTTGAGTTTCTCTTTGAGGTATGTCCAGCCTAGTGCGATGGCCTGTGGTGGGGCAGTGCTGGGCAAACTGGGATAGCTGTGCAGCACAGCTCCATGCAAAGATATTAATGCAGGTCTGGAACTGGTGCCTGGATAATTCCTTGTTAGCAGGGCTAATAAGTTGGGCTTTATGCATTGGTAATGTGAGTCTGCTGCTGCTGGGTTGCTGGCCCTTGCCAAGGTTGTGGTCACAGGGTGGTAGAGACATACGTCTACGCACTTGAATCCAAGAGCCAGAGCCTCAAGGAGAAGCAAATAGCATCATGCTTGTGATAAAAGTATAATTTTGAAAATAGTTGCATGAGAGAAATTAGAGCTAAGATATTCAGCAATGATTACATGATTTCAAGTGCTTTCATTTCCAGGTGCCTTACTAGACACATCTTCACAAAACCGTACTTTATGAAAATGGATGCTCAGCATTTTCAGGTACCTCAAGACAAGAATAAGATCAGTCAGTTACAAATCTTGCTCAAAGTATGTGTGATTTAGAATCAGGAAGCCCTGGGCAGGCGGGTGTGGTGGTGGTGGGTATTAGTCACAGTAGCTAGAGTGGAATTGATGTGTGGAACCTAAAAATTAAGGAAGGAAAATTTCTGCTGGGTCATTTTTTAATCTGTCTGCTAGTCATATTGCACAAAGTGAGTTTAGTAACTTCAGAGGTTTTGTCGTACCATTATTGATTGCTGTTCAGGAGAATTCACAAGGACAATGTATGTCTCTTGTGCTGGAACACTGACTTTGCCAGAGGAAAGGAGATTGCCACAGAGGTTTAATTCTTCAGATCTGAGCAGCTGCAGAAGTAATCGAAGAAGTGACTGGTTTCTTGGAGGGTGGTGCGGCAAAGTGACATTGGGAGTTCATGTTGCCTCCCTCTTTCAGAGTTTGCCTGAGCCCACGGACACACATAGTATAGGGGCACTGAGACATGGGTGACTTTTCCTTCTCTGCCCCCTATGCATTAGCCTTAAGGAAATCTTTGAGATTTCTTCCTTTGGTTACTGGTCAACAGTGGATGCCTGAAACAAGCTATGCAAAGCTGAAGTTTTCCTACAGAAGAGTCTGGCAGTGGTCACTGCCAATATGGGTGCAGATGTGGTCAGAAAAGCTCACAAAATATTGACAAAACTGGGTGCTCCTCACATTATGAACTATACTGAATATACCAAACTGTGGCTTAGTCCCGAATGTTGCCTAAAGCACCCAAATGAGTTTTCCGTCTTGTAGTTCTTCCAGAAATGTCCAAGCTCTCTTCCTGACAGATTGCTGGTGAATATGAAGAAGAATGTCACAACTGTGTAAATCCCAGAATAGACAATAACAGAAGTGTCTGAATGATTGCTGTTTGTTGGCCAACTTAGACTCTATGTTGATACCAAACAGTATCCCTCAGCTGAGAGCTGGATCCCTCAGCCAGAGAATTTAAAGCTGCCATAAGATTTGTGCAGGATGACTGGCAAAGGTCAGTTTAGCCCATCAGCTCCTTCCTCCTAGAGAGGAGCTACGTAATGTGTTGGCTGCACTGAAATACTTAGAAAAGATCGCAGTGTCAGTCATAGGGTCACCACAATGACCGTTCTTGTAAGGGACTGCTTTTGTTTGTTTCTTTTTCAAGGGGAATGTGGTGCTTGAGGGGAAACAGGAGAAACTATCACCTTTCCAAGTGAGACAAGATTTATACTTGAGAGGTACCTCACATTTCATTTAACAGATGACGTGATGTCCAGATCTAGATTTCAGCTGCCAGGGGCCCACTAGACTCCCCATACAGCCTTGCAAGATGGTCAACACCTCTGATGATATCCAGCTTGAAAATCTGACAGGAACCTGAAAGCATCAGAAAGAGTGGGTTTATATATTATATAGGTACACTGGACTGTGAAATAAGGCATACATTCAGATAAAATGAAGCCAGTTTGCAGTCATCATCTGTATGCCATGAGGTGAGGTCATGGTATTGGTCCGTATTAGCTGTCGTGCCTGTCTTTTGTCCAACGGTGAGTTTTTTTGTCCGTAGAAGCAGAACGTGCTTATCTGTCTCATGCTGTAATAGATGGGGCATGCTTGTCTGTCTGGATGCCCCTAGGTGCCGTGAGTGTCTAAAACTGCCTGGGTGTGCCTGTCTCTCCTCCTCCACACTGAGATTTCCTTAGCACGTTCCAAAACCATACACTTGCATTGCTTTATTATTATTATTATTATTATTATTATTATTATTATTATTATTATGCAGCAGTCACATGTTTCATATGGATATTTTAGGATCTGTGACTCACTAAACCATAATTTCCTGCTCACAGCTTACCTGAAGAAAATTGTCTTTGTGGGGTCCTGTTCACGGTGGGGAGATGTGTTCTTGGGTGAAACCATAAATATTGAGAAAGATATTGGACACATATCTGTGAGATCTTCAGACATTCCTCTAGCTGTGATCATTTGTGTCTGCCCAATGGGATGATTAGTTTACAGACAGATGTGGAACAGATTCCTCGCATTTCAGGACAGTGCTATAAGGAAACTGGAAAGGCTTCTGAGGAGAGCTAAGGAGGCTGGGCACTTGGGCTCTGGTGATGCATTTTTCTAGCTGGATGTGAATTCGCTGTAGCTTTTATGCCGTTGGGTGAGATTTTTACAAATTGAAACTTTAAGGGCGGCTATGAAGACTCAAGTCTGTATATATTCAAAAACAGGTATCAATTTGGAAAGCAGTGCAGGCTGTAAGGCCTCAGTCCCGCTCTCCTTGTGCATTCAGTGGTGCTGATGGGACTGTTGGCCATGTGAGAATTGTTTCATCAGGTCCTTTATGAATACTTACAGAGGCAAACCAGAAGCCTCACCCCTTTCTAAATGGGCCAAAACCAGACTGTGATGAAAATGGTGTCAAGCTTTTGTGAATGGGAGAAAAGATCCCTCACTGCCTCCATTCAGCTGGAAAGAGAAGAAGTCCCAAGCTGCAGCGGGCTTCCAGCATACACAGCTGCTGCTGCTACAGTCTGTCACCAGCTTAGTCAATCATCCATTATTTATTTCCAAATCGTATGTAAAGCTCTGCACCACAGCCTTTAGTTCATGTACAGGGAAAAGAAGAGACACAGCTTCTGAAAGACCTGGGAAAACAAAAGCAGAGAAGCCTCTGATATCCTTGCTTGCGAGATTGTCTTATGTAGTTATAGCCAAGGAAGAGAGGAAAGGGAAATAAAATCACATGCAAGAAAAGGTTGCCACCTTGGTACAAATTCCTTTGATCTCTCCATATCATTTGTAGCAGTCAACCATTTCTTTTAGCACAAGAGATCCTGTGTTTACAAATGTCCGTCAAATGCAACACACTTCACTTAGTATTGTGCATGGGTTTTCGTCCACAGTTTGGGTTGTGTGATCGGTCAGTCGATCCTGCTGGGCTGTTTGGTGCCTGCTGATTGCCTGGTTGAGAATGGTTAATCAGCACTGCAATGAATTTCCCAGGAATAGTATACAATCAAGGAAGAATGGTGAACGGAAACATTTGCAATCAAATAAAAGTGTCTCCATGACAAGCCATTCCTTGCGCGTGTATATGAGCAGCATCTTTGTCACAGGAATGTTTGCTGATAAAGAATATTAAGAGGTAGATGGTTAAACAGAACAGCTGTTCAGAATGAACATGACTGTTCCAAATTCTGTTTTTAACATACTGAAGCCTTTCTTTCTTTTTCATAAAGACGATAACAAATTGCTAACTAAGAGGCTTAGCCATGGAGGCTAAAGGACCCAAGACAGGCCAAATCAAAACCATTTATCATAATTCCCAGTGTTTCTTTTGCACTTTAATTAAAAATGAGCACTCTGATTTGCAGAACGATCACACTGGAAGGGAATGCTGCCAACAAAGTTTGAAAAACACTTTTAATGTCTTAAAATCAGTTGTTGACAGCCCATCTGCAGGCTGCAGCTATAATCTCTCAAGTGAACCCCAGTGTTCTGGGAAAGCTCTGGCACTTTACTCAGGCTGGACTGAAGAGCAGCGAGGTTGATTCCTCTGTTGTGTGTGAAAAGAGTAGATTTGGAAAAAACCCCACCCACATCTTTCTTATCAGGCAGATACTGAGAACGGCAAAGTAGGCACTCCTGTATCTTTCAGCCCTCATTTTTCCTCTATCTTATCTACCAGCATCCAAGGCTGTCCTAATTCTGAAGGCACATCTGCGCCAGGCGAAGGAGCATGGTGTGAGGTTTTTGAGTTAGCAGTGACCTAGATCTGACTTGAGAACAATGCTTTTACGGAGACCCTAAGGAAGCAGACCCTCGCTCTATCGTCCCAGTTACCACTGCCCCACGGAGACCTGCAGAACTGCTTAATGCTGTGCCACGGCAGTATGGGCTGGAGTTACTGTGCATCAGCTGCTCCACCACGGCTGGCAGGGTGCCTGCTCTGACCCTTCACGCAGGTGAAGACACTCATTCCTGCAATGCTGAAAGACCGCGTATTGTGCAGCATTAGTGGGGAACAGGAGACTGCACAGAAGCAGTTACTGCAGGGCTGCTCGTGTCTGGCATCCTCTTACTGCCCAGGTAAATGGCAAGTAGCTCAAGGTCAGTAAAGATCACTTAACTCCAAGAGTGGACCAGGTGACACTTGGTGTTCAGATCTGTACAGGTGTGCAGTAAGTCACTTGGGTTTGAGTCTAATCAGACAGTATGTGAGTGTAACTGGAAATTGAATTACTGAACAACATAAAAGGAATCCTAAAATGCACTAACTCCCCATAAATCTTGAATTGCTGGCACTCAAAAATTGCTGGCACTCAGAAGAGAAACGCCATCCAGTGACCACCAGCAGTAAAGCCTGCTCAGTTTACGTGTCCACATTAGGACTGTTACCTAGTCTTTACATCGTGCTTACACCTTCAGGATCAAGCAGTGGTTGCAATTGCACTCCAGGATAAGTACATATTTGTCATTATTTGCCCATTACCTACATAACTGACACCAGCACCCCTGGGTTGAACTCACACATATGGCTGTAACTCTCATTCAGCTGAATTCTTTCATGGTAACATATAGACACACATCAAAGGTGCATCTAACTACCCCTAAGCTTGAAAAAAGGTCTCTCTCTCAGTTTTGTGGATCCATCTCTGTTTATGAGATTAAAAATGAAGCGTGGGAGCAAATGGGGACGCTTGTGCTTCTAATTGCTTGCTTTGCGTGACAGCCAGATAGTGCGAGGCACAGCTATTCCCAACCCTTCTTACAGCTGAACTGAAAGAGGAAAACTGTGAGCACTAATTTTACAGAGCAAGCAGACCTGCTAGGGAAGCGGCTGCCTTTTTAATATCTGTTCCAGTGATGTGCGAAGGAGTTAAGATTTCACAACAAGCAGAGTTGTCTGGAAAGTTCCTAGTTTGGCGACATCTTTGAAAACCAGGGCTTACATGAATTGTCTCACATGTGGCATCCGTTTTGATTGTCTTATGTCATGGGGCAATCTTTGCTAAGGTGAAGATTCAATGCCTACCAACTTTGTCATGCCTGATGAGTACCAAACCCAGGCCCCTGGGAAGGCTCTTGCTGCGCTAGATGTACCGGACCGGGCTGACACCAGAGGGAAAGTTTCTCCTGTTTTCCCGTCTGGTCTCAAAAGTCCCGGCAAGTTGTAGATGGTGATCAGATGAGTGGCCTCCAAGGAGAAACAGCCTATTTCAGGAAGTGTGGCTGATGATGCAGTAAATGGTACTCTCCCCTAAGAGAGTACTTAGCCACTCTGTCGGCAGACTGGCAGGCCCTGCAGCTCAGTTAGCTATGCTATCTTTGGAAGAGAGGTGAGATGAAGGTGTTTTATGCTCCTGACCTTTAATACGCTTGTGCTGTTATTGAGTTTGAAGTGTAAGCTGCAGGGCCTGGGTCAAATTTCAGTGTAAATGCATTCGCAGTTGCTTCTCCAGTTGGATATAGTTATTCTGCTTGCTTTTCTCTCTCTCCTCACATGCTGAGGGTGCTGCAGTGCACAGCTGAGCAGATGGCTCACTTCATCCTAGAGACAGATCCATTTCTGAGCATGGGGATTCTTGTATCTAAAGAAGTGCTTGAGTGAAACCACTTGAGTGAAAGCTGCAGTGGAAACTGGAGATCTTTAAGGTCATTTACCACATGTATGGGTGATCTGATCACAAGAAAGCAGAAAAAGGGAGAAAAGCTCTGAAAGAGGAATGCTTCTTGCTGCATCCCCAACATTCATCATCCTGCAACATGTGGGGTTTTCCTGAGGAGATGCAATCCCAGATTTGCTAGAAACAAATTTGTGAGGTCTGGTGAGTGCAAAGCCCCAGGCAGCACGGTCACAGGCTTACGATCTGTTCGTGATCCTAGTAGCATCAGGCCTGCAGTTCACATGTGAGGTTCTTGGCTTTCTTCTTTTGTTGCAAAAATGGTTCTGTTCCCCATCCAGGCAGCTTTCCAGGCCAGACCTCATCTCCCAGGACGCTGCAGTGATGGAAGGTGGCCAGTACGGTGTGGTATCAGTATAACTCTATGTATACCGGGAGCTTAAGTGAACCTTAAGTGAGGAAACATCATTGCTTCATCCTGCAAAGAGAAGAGAAATTCTAATGGACCTTGATCTATGAAAGCCTTTCAAACTCATTTAGAGGGGCCACGTGATATTGCAAATGTAACATCCCAAGTGCGGACACACAGAGGTTAGCACTATCACTATTTAATTGACGCTCACTGAGGATTTCACTGCAGAAAATGTATTTAATGGTTCCTGCAACATGCTGTTGTTGCATTGTTATACTCTTTGAAAAGGTATTTCTTTCCCCATAAGCTGTTGTGCACAGCTTGTATTAACAAGATCGCCCTGAGGAGAGTCCGAAGAGCCTTTATGGCCCCACTTGTCTGTGCACAGCTGTCACAGTAATTTCTTAGCCCTGAGCAGGAGTGTCCTGGCAGCTCAGGAAAGGAAGGCTTCCTGGTGTTGAGGAGATTTTGGCTGCTGCCTTGGCATTTGAGTTTTCTCTAATGTTTCAAGATTTCTTCGTTGTTGCTGCCTGCCTTGGACCTTTTCTGTGCCTTTTCTATGATTTCTTAATTCACTTCTGCATTTTGTGTGGCAGTGAAATGTTCCTTGGCCTGATGGCTTGGCTCCCAAACACCATTGACAGGCAATATGTGAAGGCTTTTGATGAAGTGTCCTTGGTGAATGCAAAAATGCGTGTCCTGTATACGTATACGTGTATGTGTACTTACACAGACAGGAATTAGCGTCCTTAGCTAAATCAGCAGCAATGGGAATACAATCCAAAGACTTTGGTTCTTAAAATAAACAGTTGCCATTAAAAGTATCATTTTCAGCATTACTCTCATGCAGCTCTATTTGGGCTATTTCTAAATTAGGCCATCTAAAATATAGGCAAGCTGTTACATGGGTCAGTTTTGCTCTGGAGAAAATATCTTGTACAAGTTGTGTCCCTCAGGTAATACAAGGTTAAATGACGCAAAGTTTGAAATACTTTGTATATGACTGTTAGGGCAATATAAAATATATGTCATCAGAATACACCAGGTTAAAAAGGTAGTTTCAATGCAGTGTTTCCAATGCCTCAAAAAAGAGAGCCATCATAAGCTATATTCATGATCCTCTTTCCTTACCCTGCACTTGCCTTAGAGGATCAGAGTATGAAAATCATTAAAAAATATAGCACATGTTGTCAGACAACTATGGGAAATTGCTGCTTTGAGCATCTAAAGCTGGGAATTCCTTTGTCTTGGATGGCAGCTATAAGCTTCCTGTCTTGATACATCAATAATATGTTTCCTCCTTCATAACATCTTATTTAAAAACTTTAGTATATACAATATACGGTATTTACTAAAACCAGAGATATAGTCCTGATTAATGTTGGGTGTGGAGGATGGAAGTAATTTTTTATTCCAACCCAATGGTTCTATAAAATACTGCGTGGTTTCAAGGCAGATAGCAGTTAAATACTAGCTAGGGAAAGGAGAAAATCTATTTCTAGCAGGGATTTGAAAAATGGAGAATCAGTGGTCTAGAGAACATCAGATGGATGCTCCAGAGAAGGAGCTGAACAGGAGCTTTGAAATCAGAGGTAGTGAGAATACAAAAGAACAAAGACAGAGTAGAAAGAGGAAAAGATGAACTAACTAAAAGGAGGTTCGTGGATGAGGAAGAAAATGGAAAATACAACAATAAAAACAGTACCTTTGCACTTCAGTGGGGAAGCAATGTATGTTTGAAGATGGAGCTGGTGCAACTTCTTGAAAGATGAGCTGGTGGCTGGAACACCTGCACGAATGAGGATTCTAGAGCAGGGACGAACAGAGGCCACGGCAGCACAGGAGTGAGGAAGCAAAGCTAAACATCGGTGGGAGTGAAAAATCCATGCTGAGGCATAAACAGGCAAAATGTGCAAACCTCTTTTATCTGTCATCACCCTACAGGTAGTATTTGGTATCCAGATGACTGTTCTCTGGAGAAGCCGATTTAATCCTAAATTAAGTAACAAAATGGCCAGCCTTTTTTTAGTAATCCCTTGTGACAGGAATAGCAAGCAGAATTTGTCTGAGCCCTGACTCACTGTTTTCTTCAGAAAAACCTGTGAAGTGACATGCATTGATTGTTTTCCAGATTGTACCAGAGGTGGATTGTAGTCAAGACTCCAAAGGCGTGGATCTCTACAAATAAAAAAAGGGGATACTATTCCCAGATGAGTAACCAAACTTACCGAGATGGGCACAGTGGAGAAAGGTGGTTAAGGAGGAAACTCATTTTCTAAACAGGGACAAAAAGTTGTAGGGGGTTGATCTGGTCCAGCTAAAGTCAGTAAGACATCCCTTCTATAAAAGACGGACTTGCAAAATTCCTGTTGCATGAATTCAGAGGTCTGTGCATATACCAGTGAAGTACGTGGGCATATGGGACAGACTTTCTGAGAGCCTGTCTGCAAACCTGCCAAATCTACAGTAGATAACAGACTTTGCAGCTCTCTAGGATTTTCTCATGCCAAGGTCAGGTGCAGTGTATAAGGAATTAATCTGAAACCAGGCTTTCTGTTCCCTCGTTATTCTCATAATTTATATTAACCAAATCTACACTGACTGAACAGAAAGAAAATGGACAGTTTTCCTCTAAAATGAAAATATCTGTATTAATATAGATTTATGAAATTACTCATTCACCATGCCTCTGTTTGCTTCCCTGATTGCATCTCCCATCAACTACCCACTGACTTCAGTATCCAGATTTCATTTCATTCTTAGTCCATTGGTTTTCAATTAAGGACAGTTTTCCCATGAGGATCAGCCTAGAAAAATCTCTCACTGGGCTGTTGCCTTTCTTTATGGAGTTGCACAATTATTTGGCCATTCTCATCACAGTGCTAGGCTTAGAAATACCAGTACTGAAAAATACAGAGTAGTTAGAAGAATAAGATATGCTTGACCTTATTAGCAAGATTGCTTATTCTGTATTGGGAGGCTTTGGGGATGCTGGGAATTGGGCCAGTCCGTTGGGAGTAATGGGGTATGTCGCAATTGTCCTTGTGTTGTTTACTTGCTAACCCATTTAGTATTTGCTTTAGTTTATTGATTATTCTTTCTTCTTTGTGTTTAAGGTTCTTCCTACAGTAACTCATATGTATATCTTACATTACTAAATGTGAAGGGCTCCATGTAAGCCACACAGTTTACTCAAATGATTCTTAGGTAGATAAGTAGGTAATCTACCCTCTGTAGATAAGTACCCATGAGAACAGGAGACTGCCACAAACGCATCAGCTGATAACACAGAATGGGTGAACACACGCTCACGAGCAGCACAGAGCTCTCAAAGCTGCTGATTTCGGAGACTGACTCCTGTGGCGTGGCAGGGCAGTCACCTTTGGGAGCGTGATCCAGGACAGGTGACAGGGGCCCCAGGTTAAAGTCCAACCTCTTAGCAACACCTTCGTGCATCTCAGCTGAATTACCTTCCCACCTCTCTCCCGAGTCTCTCCCCCTTCTCCCAAGGACCCGGCCCCTCTGACGTGTCCGCACCGCCTGCTGGGATGAGGCTTCTCAGCCGCAGCTCTTACAGGGGGTTGGGGATTAGGGCCAGTATCAGTGTATGTATGAAGCCACCTTATCAATGTATGATGTGTTTTTAGCATTTTACTAGTGAATGGGGGAACGAAGAGATGACAGGCATGGACAAAGTACTTAGAAACTTGCTTCTAAATATTTACCATATGCATTAAGAGTGCTTTACAATTAGGGCAGATGTTGAAATGAGATGTTTGAGCTGCATTAAGGATATAGGAGTTGATACAATCGCTTAGCGTCATGCTCACGTTACAAATCAGATCATTGTGTAACACACGGTCTTCTATAGATTGAAAGCAAGTAGGTCACTTCTTTATCGCAGCAAATATTTTATGAAAAGGTTGATTTGTGTAGACAGACTGGATAAGCAGCAACGTCTTTGTAGCTTCATAGATGATTCTTTTTCTCCTGTTTGAGAGGTGGTATTCTGACATACCCTTGCACTCATAAATCCAGTGTTTATCTGCTCAACTGACTGAGGTCTCAGGGTTACAGAAATGAGAAACGCAGGTCCTAAAAAGAATTAGATTCCGGATGTCATTGAGACAAGCTGTTGCATTGAAAATTGGTATGGGATACGATATGGCTAGTATCTGGAAAACAAATGCTGTATATAGTCACTTCCACTCCATCAGCAGTGAAAGGTAGTCAGGCTTCAGAAACATATTATTCACAAATGGGAAAGTCAGTGTCTCCTGACCTGACGGGCCCAAGATCTTTGGGGTGAAAACCAAGAAATTACAACATCTAGTATATTCTGTATTTTTCCTGTAGACAGACTGAAAGAGATTTTAAAATATACTGATAAATCTGATAAATAATAACTATAAAACATAGGTAGACATATGAATCTTAACAAATGAGAGTCATACAGAGAGAGAAATGTGTGATGAATACAGCTTTCCACGTCCACTATTGTAAATGTTCAAAGACAGAGGAGACATTTGATCTGCCATAAAATCCACTGTGGACGACAAAGTAGAAAACCCATGAGTAATACAAAAATTCAAGCTACAGCTTCTGTATCCTTCCTACTCACCTGAGATACAGTTTGAAATGACCAGTTATTCTGCCCAGAATGGAATCCAAGGTTTCGTCTCAAAGACTAGTAAGTCAGAAGCCATAAAATGTTCCTCTCCATGCACTTTTCCCTTTTAGGAAGGAACAACCATCCTGAGTTGCATAGATGGATAATATGGATGGAAAAGATGCTCCAGTCAACCTGGAGCTTAAGTCTGAAGGATATTACTTTTGCCACAGCTCTGATAGTGGATTTACAAAGGGAAGGAAACTCATTTAGCTCAACCTTCCTTAAATCCAAATCTTGTTATAACTTGGAATAAAAAAAAAATTTAACACGATTGAGAGATTTGATAAAGCGGCAGAGACTAAACAAGGCTTAATGATATATTCTGGGGCTGGGTGAACGAGACCATATAGCTTGGTAAGGCTCATGGTGTCCTTTGTCAGTACGGAGCGCAGGCTGATTATGTAAGGGCATTTTCTGCTGGGCAGAAATGCAATTTCTTACAGATGCAATTTTTTACAGATGCAGTGCTCAATATGTGAATAAAACACTTTGCTGCTGATTTGTCCTGTACTGGGGAAGCCTGTCGTGGAGAAACAGCCCTATTGATGGAGGGTGCTCGTTGCCCTGCCTTACTTTCTGTTCCCTCAGACAACAGTCGACATGGCATTGAATCAAGCTATGAAGGTCAGTCATGTGGTGTATTGCTGATGGTAAATGTTAATTTTTGACAGATTTGTAGGACATATAGCTTGTCTGTATTCATCTCCTGATGTTCCTATTATCATTATTTATCACTGGATCATGATAGCTTCTGAGTCCCAGTGGAGCCCCACTGTGCTAAGTACTATAGAAACACATGCCTGGCTTTGCTGTTTTGGCTTCTCTCCAGTAGATCAGCTATATTCATGTACCTCCTGCCTTGCTATCCTGGTTTTTTTCCTGTTCAACAAAGGGGATATTTAAAACACTGGGGAGAGGGGAGTGGGGGCAATGATCACATAAGATCTTTTGCTTGTTAATCTGGAAGTGTCCTTGCTCCGCTCTCCATTGCACCGACACAAAACCATGACTAGTTCTTTGCTGGATGTGCAACTATCCCAGCATATTCTGTTAGTTGCTACATACCTACTCACTTCAGTATGATCTGCAAAGCAGAGAGGTGCTGTGGCACTTTCAATTATACAGATGAAGCTCTGGTATCAGTGCAGGTTTGTCGCTTGTTTGAAGCACATGCTGAATCTCTGTGATGTGGGCTTAATTAATTTAACCTACTCTTTCCTATCAAAGTCTGATGTAAAATACTCGCAACTGGCCCACTCTTGGCTGATCTGGTTGAGAGAATATCCCATCCCCAGATGGAGATTTCTCTCACATGCAAGATGTACTGGGAAGCGTCCTCTTGCCAAGCTAGATTGTTTCCAGCTTTGTACATTGCGAGGGCAGGGTCACAAGTACAGCCTCTTTAAGTTTCTGTGAAGTGGCAGAGCAAGACTAATCTCAGTCTCTGATGATGGAGAGTGCAGCGCCAGCATGATGGGCTGATATTTTTCTGATACCCAAGGGATCAACCTTACTTCTTTGGCATCATGCTGAAGCCAAAGATGAGATAATCTGTATTTGGGGAGGAAAACCCATAATTTTTTAATGCAGCCTGTGATAGGAATTTTGCTGCTCCTGCAGGAGAAGGGATGGATGCTCCTGAGAATGGGATTCCTCTGCAAGTTGCAGTCCAGAACTATTTGAGCAGACTTATGCACTTGTATTGGTTCCCAGAGCCCATGCTGAGCACTGATTCACTAGTAGTTTCCTACCATGTAGAGGACCTTGTAGCTTAGAGGCTATAGGGCAACAAGGTGAAGCCTGTAGTGATGCTCTCTGCGGCAGCTTCTGAATGGAAAGAAAGAGGAACACATACCTTCTCAGCCACACTTGCAGTGATCGAGTAAATCCCCTCTCTGAAAATACCTTGTGCAGACTAAGCGGGCAAAAGCCCCGTGTAGCTGTTGAGCTGAAAGGCCCCCATAAACTCATGCCACCCCTACCAAACCGGAACTTTCCTCTGCCCAAAACAGCGTCCAATTACCTCGCAAATAACCTTCAATAATGCAGTGTTACCCGGCAGAGAAGGAACACTTTGCTATAGCTCATTTTTCACAGGCCTAGCAGCAAACGCACCAAGTTCCCCACCTTAGGTTAGCTCAGTCATTAGCGTTAATTCTCTCTCTCTCTGGGCCCAGGGATGAGCAGCCCTGGCTATGCGGGGGGATAGCCAGCCTCGGGTCAATGCTTGGGTGACTCGTCTGCCTTCAACATTGCGTAGTGCGGAGGCACAGATGAAGAAGGGGCATAGCAGTCAGGATGGAAATAATGAGTTTTTATCGGTACCTGTTGGAGAGAACACGTAAAATTCCTGGGAAGGAAGCAGAGGTGTTAGGGTTACCAGGCAACCACCGGTAGGAAAAAATAATGTGAAAGGAGAGCGGGGAAGATGGGATCCAATCAAGGACCTGCCTGGCCATTTACGTGCCTGAGACAGTGACGGAGTGAGAACATTAAGATTGCATAGTAGGTGAGGAAATCTGTTTTAGGTAGACAGAAAGTGCAGAAAAAAAGGGTATGTGACTAAATGGACAGAGCAGAGACGAAAATTCTTCACTGAAATGAAATAAAACCCTTTATTTTAAGCATGATAAAGCCTGGGGTTGTTCAAGCAGAGAGATTTTTAGAGGTTTCGTTCATGTCCTGCCGCCAATGCTGCTTGTTGGATTTTGCAGCTCTCTCCAATCTTGAAAAAAATGAAATTAAGCGTTTCTTTTTGTTTCCTGATCTGGTCAGCCTGTCCACGTTTTGCATCCTCCCACTGGGTAGCAGTGGGCTCACTGCCAGACCAAAGCCCTGTTTTTTAATAGAAAATACAGTAAACCAGGAAAGCAAATCCTGATTTCATTCATCAGATAGAGAGACTCTTATTTTATTAAAACCTTCTTTCAGATCAGCCAAGTGCCTGACTAAGGGCATAAAAATCAAGGACTTTGCAATTTGGCCACATTAGGGTTTATAATGCACGGTAAAACGAGGGCATTCAAAGCTTACCGAGAGGTATTCTACAAACGCTAAGTCTGTAGTGCGGTCGGGAGATTGGGATTATTAGATTATTAGGCATGTGCAATGCAGGGGATGCACGGGGAGGTGATTGCTTTGCTTTCCTGCCCTTCCCTCTCCCAGCCAAGCCTTGGCTGTAAGCGGTCACTCACTGCCTGCTCACTGGCAGCGAGCGGGGCCAGGGCTCTGCTCCACGGCCCTGATCTGCCCTTTGGAAACCGCATGGAAATAAAACACCGGCTGACTCCCAATCCAGCAAAAAAATGCAGACAAGTAGAGCCGTGCGGGATGGAGGCCGTGCTCCGGGGTTACCTGACAGCTCAATCTGCCTCTTCCTGGACATCGGTCTGCGTCTGAGCCATGCGGCTCTCGGGACACGGGGCAGCTTCTGCTTCTCCCGCCAGTCCTCTCTGGGTGATCCAACACCTGCAGATTGGACTTGTCGCATCCTTCTCTGTCGCGGGCTTTTGCGTTGGTAATGCCAGTGCGGCAGCAGAGATGCTAAGACCAGAGATGCCTGCAGAAACACAAAAGCCAGCATCCGGAGCTTCAGTGTGGTTTTAATATGTGATCATGCGTGAGAAGGCATAGCTGGTGCTTCGTTGCTTGGGAGCTCATTTCCCCTCCTGCCTGCAGTTGTCAGCAGCCATTGGCATCCTGACATTTCGTCTTTATTAACTTCTTGACAGATAGCCTTTTGGGGTTTATTGGGAGATTAATTGTTTTCAGGAAGCTTTTAGACTGTTAGCAAGGTTTTATCTTTTTTTTCCCCATCCCTTCGAACAGGTAACTAATAGAGCACTGTGAGATGTATTAAAATGCTCTGAGGATGCCAGGAGCATCACTTTTCTCACTCTCCCCCAGCTTCTCTGCTCCTTGCAGCCCAGAACTGAGAGCAACGAGGGGGGACCCAGTTTTGAAGAGAACACCAGCTGCAGCCATCATTGCAGCCACTTTAGCTAGATCTTCCCCATGGCATTTTTCCAGGAGAAAAAAAGAGCACACAAGCCTGGCTATTTTTTTTCTAGAGTCAATGCATGTGATTAGTGGTATTTATAAAAACTGTGCAGAAAACAGCATCTCAGGAAAAGGAAAAGTACAGGCAGATGCACTGGCCAAAAGGAGAAATTAACAGACTTTGAAGTCAGCAAAAGTGCCTGATTAAGGATTTAAAAACCAGAATTTTGCAATTTGGCCATGCTATGGATTTCTAAAGCGCAATTCAGCGATGGCTTTTGAGGCCTACTGGAAGCTATTCTGTAAATGACTGCATGTGTAGTGCCATCTGAAGGTACTGGTAATGTCACCATTGTTTTCAGGGTGGAAAGAAGGAAATTCCACCAGCAAAAATGTCAAAACAAAATAAAGGGGATGAACTCATAGTAGCCCACTGAAACCTTCCCTTTGCCCCCTTTACAATTTTGTGATTTCAGCATTTTCCTTGTATTGCCCATAATTTTCTGTCATTGGTTTGTTCATTTTTTGATGTCTTTCCCCAAAGCCAGAAGATAAGCATTTAAAAGAACATTTTCCTGTGCCTATTTACTATAAAACCAGTAGCAAATCGCTCGCTTCATAAGTAATTCAAGCCCAGCAATTTTGCATTAGCATAGGAATTTAAATCTCCCTTGTGCTTCACTGCAGAACTAGATTTGCCCAGAACACGGAATGGGACTACTATTAATCTGCGAGTTCAAACGCAGGTTGGCAGAATCCAAAGCGCTGTGATGATCTCCTTGTTCAGGAGCCTCTAATATGTTTTGGAAACTGCCCAGAGTATAATGATAAGGGTACATACACTATACTTTTCACCTGACAGCGTTTAGCTAGTTTATTTGTTCCATCTCCGTGGTGCACAGAGATGGTTTTCCTTCCATTTGTAGATGTAGACTTCTCAATTTAGCTGTGTTTATTTGAGACTGTAGAAGTCCTTGGTAGTCCTTGGTAGTGTCCCCACTGTACCCGTAACACGATTGGAGTGCTCAGCGCTACCAGTCCTGCACCCACCGGAGATAACGAACATTGTAAATTAGGGGCAGTCTCTTTTGGTGTATCTATGTGTAGCACCTAGCAGAGGGGGCATAGGAGGATGAGATTCCTCATTAGCTCTGACCAGAGAAATACATAAAAATAATTCCACTGCGGGGGGAGGGTGACACTAAATGACATCCAAACACTAGGGCATGAAAAGTTGCCAGTTTTTATCCAAGTATTTTACGCATTTTTAAAACACACAAATGGAGTGAATATATCTAAATACTCATTGCTTAAGGTGCCTTTCTTTGACATTAAAAGCAGTGTGCATAAATTCCTCATTTTACCTGATAGCTTTCATTACTCTCCATCTGTAATCCGCCCCTCCTGCTAACAAGGACAGAACCACAATACTCATTAGGACTCTCCCTTTAGAGGAAGCCGAGTGAAAAAGCCGTAGACTTTTATGCTGCAGTAGAAGGTGAAAATGTTACCAGATGAACAATTCTCTCCAGCAGTGCTTCGGCTACTCTCACCATGTAATCGAAGATTGATTGTAAGCCATCAAATCCCATTATTTCCCATCCAGGAGTCTTTGCTTTTCAGCCCCTCACTCATCCGAAGACATACTTGCTGAGGAGAGGTGCAGAGTCAGCAGGAAAGATGGACAACATGAATAATTAAAATGGAGGTTGAGTTCCCATTTGGTACTCAAGAGAAATGGTTTGCACAAAAATTACATGAGACAGGGCATCAGGGACGCTCCGGAAGGGTGGCTGTTATGTCTGTTGGCATTTCTGCTCTCCGGGAGGATTGTTCATGACAGGGATATTTAAATATTGGGCTTAGAATGGCAACCTACTGTAATATTATTTGGAAACATTCTGCTGTGGATAATGCTAGAGAGGTGTGTTTGGCAAAGGTAGAAACTGCTAACAAGTAGCAGTTAACGAGTGAATGGGGATCTGCAGCGTGCGCACATGTGAATTACCTGGTGGAAAAGTATATGGCACAGAATATTATCTCAGTAACAAACACAAGCACTCAGAAATGAGAAAATAGAAAAATTAAGGTTAGCTTTGATTTTTAATGTAGTTGTGCCATTAAAGACTACCAAGTGCCATGTTTTCATAGCTTTCTTCTGTATTCAGTGTTAAGGATGGACAGCGCTCATCTGTTCAGTACTTTGTTTTCTTTCACTGTTCAATCTTTTTACTTATTTTTTGCACATAAAGCAAATCCTTTTTTGAAGAGGGGATTATTAATTTCCTCATGACACTAACCACCTGAGCATCATTATATTTTTGCAGACATTATTAAATGTATTTTCATAAACCACTCAAAGCTAAGGGACCTGTTATCACTCCCCTTTTAGAGATGCAGCCTTGAGGCAGAGAGATTACAAAAATCTTATTTTGGGTGCTTAAACTGAGAGAGATTTCAGAAACTTGACTGCTCAGAGTGCAGAGAATTATAAAACGCACAAAGCGTCACCACCATAACTTTATTTGCAGCGAGGGCTCAGCACATCTATAAATTGGATCCCTGGTGTTGATCTCCAACAAATCAGGAACTGAAATTACTGGACAACTGTGAAATGTTAGGTTGACAAAAACTTCATGTCATGGTTTAACCCCAGCCAGCAACTAAGCCCCACACAGCCGCTCGCTCACTCGCCCCCAGTGGGATGGGGAAGAGAATTGGAAGGGTAAAAGTGAGAAAACTCATGGGTTGAGATAAAGAGAGTTTAATAGGGAAAGCAAAAGCCGCACACGCAAGCAAAGCAAAACAAGGAATTCATTCGCTACTTCCCATGGGCAGGCAGGTGCTCAGCCATCTCCAGGAAAGCAGGGCTCCATCACGCCTAACGGTTACTTGGGAAGACAAACGCCATCACTCCAAACATCCCCCCGTTCCTTCTTCTTCCCCCAGCTTTATATGCTGGGCATGGCATCATATGGTATGGGATATCCCTTTGGTCAGCTGGGGCCAGCTGTCCCGACTGTGCCCCCTCCCAGCTTCTTGTGCCCCCCCAGCCTACTCGCTGGTGGGGTGGGGTGAGAGGCAGAAGAGGCCTTGGCTCTGTGTAAGCACTGCTCAGCAGTAACGAAAACATCCCAGTGTTATCACCACTGTTTCCAGCACAAATCCAAAACATAGCCCCATACTAGCTACTGTGAAGAAAACTAACTCTACCCCAGCCAAAACCAGCACACTGGGATTAATAGAATGTACGGCTATATCACTGGCAAGAATAGAGTCCAGTTCTCTAAAGCAGCGTTCTGTGGCCTTAACTATTTGATCTTGTCACTTTCTGTATCCTTCACTTGGCACCTTGACATTTTGCAATGTCTGAAACATGTAAAGCAAGTGTTCTGCAGGCAGCCCTCCTTCACAGAAAACAAACCCAGGATATCTGCAAGTCATATAGTGACTCTAACATATAGAACGAGACAGGAATCCGGGGGGGGGGGGGGAGAAGAGTATGTGGTTGTGCAATTAAAATCCATCTCCTAATGCATTGGTACGAGAGGACTGAATAAAGAGCAAATAAGCAGTGTCAGCTCTGGTTTGTCCGAACTTTTTGATTGCTCTCATACAATAATAATATCCCTTTCATGTACTTATACAGACTATACATGTCTCTAATGGAAGAGGAAGAAATTCCATCACCCGTTACCACTTCGACATGGCATCGGCGAGGTGATAACCTCCAGGCTCACTTCACAGACCCTGCTGCTCCCAGCGAGGGAGCGGCTGATCTCGGCAGCCCTCCGCCAAGGCTTGGGCGAGATGGACGCATGGAGCTGCGCTAGCGGGACGTGGGGGTATTGGGCACTCTGTACAGCAGCTTGGTAGGTTATGGTTGTCAGTCTAGATAAAAAGCTTGTTAATCTTCAGTGTATGTATATTCTTCCACCCACTGAATGTTGTTCTTCACCCTATAAATGACCGGTGATATCACTTAAGAGTCAAAATGCCAAGAACCAAACCTCAGGACAGGAACCATGCAGTGTTTCGACTGCACGGTTGTGTCTCAAACATCCCATATTATTCCCACACGGCCGTCGAAATCCGGGCTACCCCAGTCAACTCGACCAGGATGGGTGCGATGCTCAGCAGGAACCTGCAGCCCACCTCTCTCACTTTGAAAGTGACCGGCAATTACCAGAGGGCCAAGATGAGGTGAAAAAGATTATAGAACGCCTGTATCTCTGTTTTTGAACAAACAGCTCAGAATTAGCATTAAAAATGCATTTAGTTGTCATCACTAATGCTGTCATTCTGCTGTGAAGAGCAGGTCACCTTGCGGTTGTGGCGGGAGGCTGGGGCAGCACAAGCCTTCGCTTCACGGCCAGCGACTGCGTGCTGGGATGAGGGACGTTCTCCTGTCCCATGCCATGCCATGCCATGCCATGCCATGCTGTCCCATGCCATGCCATGCTATGCCATGCCATCCCATGCCATGCCATGCCATGCCATGCCATGCCATGCCATCCCATGCTATGCCATGCCATGCCATGCCATGCCGTCCCATGCCATCCCATGCTATGCCATGCCATCCCATCCCATGCCATCCCATGCCATGCCATGCCATGCCATCCCATGCTATGCCATGCCATGCCATGCTGTCCCATGCTATGCCATGCCATGCCGTCCCATGCCATCCCATGCTATGCCATGCCATGCCATGCCATGTCATGCTGTCCCATGCCATACCATGCTATGCCATGCCATCCCATCCCATCCCATGCCATCCCGTGCCATGCCATGCCATCCCATGCTATGCCATGCCATGCCATGCCATGCCATGCCATACCATGCTATGCCGTGCCATCCCATGCCATGCCATGCCATGCCATGCCATGCCATGCCATGCCGTCCCATGCCATCCCATGCTATGCCATGCCATCCCATGCCATGCCATCCCATGCCATCCCATGCCATCCCATGCCATGCCATGCCGTCCCATGCCATCCCATGCCATGCCATGCCATGCCATGCCATGCCATGCCATGCCATCCCATGCCATGCCGTGCCATGCCATGCCGTGCCATGCCATGCCATCCCATGCTATGCCATCCCATGCCATGCCATCCCATGCCATGCCGTGCCATCCCATGCCATCCCATGCCATCCCATGCCATCCCATGCCATGCCGTGCCATGCCATGCCATGCCATGCCATCCCATGCTATGCCATGCCATGCCATCCCATGCCATGCCGTCCCATGCTATGCCATGCCATGCCATCCCATGCCATGCCGTCCCATGCCATCCCATGCCATGCCGTGCCATCCCATGCCATCCCATGCCATCCCATGCCATGCCATGCCATGCCATCTCGTCCCGTCCCGTCCCGTCCCACCGCAGGGCAGGGCTGGCCGAGGCCCCGCCTTCACCCGGCTGGCCCCGCCCCGCCGCCGGAGACCCCGCCCCCGCCCCGCCCCTCCTGCCGCCCCGCCGGGCGTGGCGCCGCTCTCGGCTCCCGTCTCTGTTGCCGGCGCCGCTCTACCCCGCTTCCTGTTCTCGCCGCCTCCCCGCTGTCAGGGCGCCGGGCGGAAGTGCGCGGCGCGGCCATGGCGGCTGTGGATATCCGAGGTAAGGCCGGGGCGTCTGTGGGCGCTCGGGGCTCCCCGCTAGCGGCCCTGGCGGGCGGGGCGCGCTTCCCGCCGCTCCGGGCCCTGGGGGGGCCGCCTGCGTGTCGAGCTGTGGCCCCTGCCCGCCGCCCTGGGCTGAGCTCCGCCGGCGGGCGCGGAGCGTCTGGGCGCCGCGGGGAGCGCGAAGGGGTGAGCTCCTTCCGTGGGGAAGGAAGGGCCGCCCGGGGCAGCTGCGGCTGAAGGAGGAGGTTGGTGTAATGGCCACCGTCCTGGCTGGCTGGAGGTTGCTGCGCTGATAGTAGTCGCTCCAAGGAGCGTCCAAGTTACTGGACGGTGAGGTGCGGCCAAAGGTGCGAGGGTGAAATGGAGCTGCTTCCTTTATTAGTGCTCTGTAGGGGTAATGGAGCTCCTAAGTTTGTTTGTCTGTCTTTGAAAACTCTGCACAAGAGAGTTTAGTAGCGTTGCTAATGCATCTATGTCGTGAGAAGGAGCTGGGAGGAAAACCTGACCAAAAAGCAGTTTTCTTGGACATAGGCAGGCTAGGAGGGCGTGTTTAGGGCCACCTGGGAAAAACGGCCTCCCTTCTGGTACACTTCTACCTCTTCAGGTGGAATAAGGAGGTCCTGGGGTGAGACCATAACATAAGGGAACAGCTGAAAAAGAGAGTTCTGTCTCTGAAGTGTGGAGGACAGTGGGAGACACTGGCATGTGTGGGGCTTGCAGGAGACCAAGGCAGTGAGTTGGGCTGGTAACTGAGCAGCGGTTTGGGTGGATGTGATGAGGCAGGCCAGGTGTTAGAAAAGCCAGAAAAAAAGCTGAAGTAACTGAGAACAAGAAAGGTTTGGGTGAGAATTCAGAGAGAGAATGTTTTGAAGAAGAAGGGATGATATTTGAATGAAGTATTAAAGGAGGTTTACATTGTAAGCAAAATACAGGTTAAGTTACTGTGAAGAGTTTGAACTTTGAGGGAGGAAGAGGAGGTTGATAGGGCATGAGAAAGGAAACTATTTTTCTCCATAAGAGTGTCTGAAGGGAATCACACCAAAAGCCTGTGTGGTGGAGTCTCAGGGAATGACCAAAAGCACTTATTTAGGGAAAGCTCGTGAGGGGTTAATTTTGATAATGCCACAGAAATTTTCTTTTTTCTTTTTTTTTTTTTTTGTTTTCCCAAATTCTTACTTAATGGTGTCTGCAGTCTTGTTTGCTTTTCTGACAGCCTTGTTTCAGATTTTCTGACAGCCTTGTTTCAGACAAACTCCTTTCAGGAAGGAGTTAGGTGAACAGTTAATGGCAGGAGTGCTGTATTAAGTTATTAGCTGGTGTGAGAACCTTCTGTCTTAATCCAGATCATTTAAGTTCTCTCAAAGTCTTGTATCTAATATGGTTCAATATATTAAGTTGAGTTTGAAGCATACTTCTATTTGTAAGCTATCAAACTATTTTATTGTTCCCCACAGTTTGTCAAAGCCTAGTGTTGGGCTGTCAGGCCAGGTACAGCACATTGTGTGAATTGCTCTCCTCTTATTTTTTGCCATGGCTTGCTGGCTTGTCTCCCAAATTGTTCTGACATTCGTGGCAGAATGGCAGTATTGTCACAAGCCCTTTACTTTTGCATTTGTGATGCAAATTCCACAAAAAATGCTTTGAACAAGATTTCCTGTTTTTGAAAGGAACAGGGAAGCAGGAACACCATCCTTTCTTTCTCATACCCAAAATAAACAGAAGTAGTCCCTTCTTAGTGGGAATAACAGGCATGTCAGGTTCATGGTTGGTTTTGTTGTTCCCCCCTTTTTTTCCAAGAATAGTTTAAGAGAACAATCTTGCTAGTTGTGAACGCAGTTATAAATATTGGCACTAAGCAGCTATGGATAATTGAGTCTTAGAGCCCAACTTTATATTCTGTTTTACGACACGTTTATCAGTCTATATACAGCATTATAGCTCTATATATATATAAAGAGGAATGTCAGGCAAGCTTCATGAGAAAGGTAGTTATTGTTAATCGTACAAGCAAGAAAAGTTTGTATTTGAAATGTAATATGAGAATTTATTACAGCAAGAATGCAAGCACTTAAGATTTTGGGTTTGTTGGAAAGGAAAGGTTGTCTTTTGGTTTTGAAGGGCATTTTAAGATAATCAGTGCTACCACAACTTAAGTGCCTAATAATGGATCTTAGTGCAGTGTTTCTGAGATATTTTTTTTTTATAGTGAGGAGAGAGAGACTAGTGTATGTGAAATAACATGAATGCCTCTAGACTTTTGGTTTTTTCCCCTGTTCTATGAAAGAGTTAGGCTGGCAATTCTGAGATTAACGAGGCAAAATGATTTATGCATGACTATTTATGCTGCATTTTTCCTGGTTTGCTGCACAGCTAGTGTTACTTTATTAACTGTTTCTCAGATAAGTTGCTAATAGTATATGAGCTGACATTTTTGGAACTGATCCAGTCATCCTTGAGCGTGGAGAGTTCTCGCAGAAGTAAAATATTCACAGTGGAATGATAAGTGGGAGTTCTGGGTATGTATATAATGCATGAACATAAGGGAATGGTTCCTGTGAGAAGGGAATTTCAGTTCTTCATTCAGTCTTCAATGACTTCTCATCACTTATGTTTTTTAATTCTAAACAATGCATGCCTTTGTTTCCTGCTTTCTCGTGTCTTGGGAATTCTATTTGCTGCTGCTGCAGTTTAAAATGAATGAATTTCAGGGTGCTTTTCAAGGTGCCTCATGGGTCTTCAACATTAGCAGATTTGTTGACTGTGGAACCAATTGTTGACACTGGTTTCTTTGGTCTGCTTGAGGAACATCGTTTTGCTGCAGTGTGATAATAAGACCAGGGATTTGAATTCAAATGTCCCCCAAATCTGTAGGAACTTATCTGGCATATAATGATTTGCAGGTTATATATTTCATTTAAAAAGCTTGCTATTTTATGTAATCGTTAATACTCTGTAGTTTGATTTCTGTAACATCCACTTGAGTTATGGAATAAGGAATTTGCTGCAGGCATTTTGGCAGATTAGTTGTAGAGTGAGGAATAGAATCTGTTGTTCAAGACTACTGGGAAACATCTGCCCAAAGATAGCATCTTTGTGTCTGCCATTTTGGATTTTTTTGTTTATTACAGATTTCACCCACATAAAAAATAATAATCTTTGAAACACAACAGTATCAGCTGCTATGATATCATACAGATGCGTATTTTCATAACAATATCTTAGAAATGTTAACAATGCCACTATTTTGTTTCACTCAGTAGTTTACTCAATGGCTTTAGCAAAAGATGACTCTTGGTTAATTAATAGATCTCTGCAGTGTTTTACCTATTTTCAGTATCATAGTTTACAGCTTGGAAACTATTTTTGTAAGAAATAAAATGTTTTAAACATGACCAGGCTCAGATTTAGTGTGGGGTGTGTAACTTACCTCTGCCCCTTGCCCCGTAACTGATCCTAACTTAGTTTCATAAATTCAACTTACTTACCAGAGACCTAGCTTTCAAAAGGAACCATCCTTTGGATTGTCTTTCTACTCAGCTAATGCTGTGGTTCATAAAATAAACTGTATGTAATACTACTGAGTAGATGTAGTATGATAATATTAGATACAGTATCAGAGCTAATTAACTCCCACCAACACAGCACACACACATGTGCACACAGACCCTGCTCACATTCTTGAGACATAAAGGTATACCAGCAGCTAGTGGTCAAGGAAAGAAAAGTGCAATAATAAAAAAAGACTGTATTTCTGTTGTGTACCTACAACAGAACTGCAGAAGGTTAGAACTGCAGAAGGTTAAAGGATGTAAATTATTATTTGAACTCTGTGAAATGCATTTTTAATTAGAACTGGTTTGTGTGAGGCTGTGTTCCACCTCCTTACCCTGCTATAGTCGTTAACTGGTGGTAATTTACTCTTGGAGGTATTTGTAGTGTTTCTGGCTACTTTGGTACTCAGTGTAGATTTCTCTTCTCAGATAATCTCTTGGGAATTTCCTGGGTTGACAGCTCCTGGATCCCAATATTAAACAATGGGAGTGTGTTGGACTATTTCTCGGAGCGAAGTAACCCGTTCTATGACCGAACATGTAACAATGAAGTTGTCAAAATGCAGCGGATGACCTTGGACCATTTGAAGTAAGTTTTAATTTGGAACTGCTTCCTGTGCAGTGTCCTTTGTCCCTCCATCCAGAGGCTTTGATGGTTGAATGGAAGCATGCTGGAAACCTCCTTCTGTTCTGTGCTTTTTAGTCCCACCACTTGCCAGGGAGCCCAGCTTTTTTCGTATTTGGATGTCTTCTACTTCCTCTTATACCATTTCAAGGAGGTGTTAAGCATGACGGATTCTATGTATATCCTGAGATTCCAGTAAATCACCTTTTAGATATTTCTCTGAATTAGAAAAGCTGTCTTCTCTCATCTTCCCAGCTCAACAGAACCCGAGTAATGGTAACGTAGTTAAATGTTTTTCTATGGTGAATAGGGTTTATGTTAGGGGATACTTAGTTTAGTCATATACTTATGACATATACTATATGTATATACATATACAGATACTTAGTTGTAAATAGTTTGTGTTTCCATATCCCCCTGGCTGCGTGCTGTAATTAGTACATAATTCCTCCAAAGAGCTGGCTTTTTAGTATGGATAATAAAAGTAGTGAGTGTTGTAAATAAACTGATCACAGATGGTTGTGTAATGAGATTGCAGCATGCACAAGTTAACTTTCTTTGCAGTTCCCCATCTGCTACACTGAGCACAAGCGAGGTATTTGAGAACTATTTAAAGAGACTCCACAGTATGATAGGGAGTGTGCAAGCTGAGCTGAAAGTTCATTGGTAAAGTCACTTGTGCTCAGATGTGGTTGTGGAGGGGCTTTCACATCAGACACACAGATGGTCACATCATGCACTGGTCCTTCGTTTCTGTGTTTAAATGACATCTCTGTGATGATGGATTGTGTTAGCTTTCTTGCTATTTATTTGTTTGCTAACATGTTCTACTTATGTTGTGTCAGGTTGTTGTAACTCTCTTTGTATATGCAGCTAGGTTTTGATAGGTAGCTTGGGAAATCCTATGCCTTTATTTACTGCACATTATATAGAAGAGCTTCCGAAGCATCAGAACTTCATCCCTTTACCGCTGGGCCATTTGGTAGCTCTTCACAGCCTACAGATTTTACTTTGAGGAAGATATTTATTCTGGTTGCTTCTTTTTCAGCCAGATGGTTGGAGTGGAGTACATCCTTCTTCATGCTCAAGAGCCCATTCTCTTCATTATCCGGAAGCAGCAAAGGCAATCTCCAACACAAGGTAAGGTCACTCAGTTCTTGTCACTGTTGAGAAGGCCTATCAGTTAGTTGCTTTTATCTGTTCCTAATTTGTGTTTAAGCACTTCTGGTTCCCCTTTTCTGTCTTTATCTTAAATCTAAATAAAAGGGTATGAGGCTTTGTGGTGGGGTGGAGATATTTAGTCTAGCAGAGTGACCTCTAGTGTGCTAATAGCAGGGATTGCCATCTTGTGGTGAAATGTGAAGAGTGCAATGAGAAAGTACTGCCCTGTGGTATATTTTGCCTTGGGAGATAGATAGTAGCATTCATGCAATGTTGTATTTATCTGTTAGGCTATGCAAGAATTTTCATTTTAATTATTTGAATATAAGGCTAACGATATCCTTGCTTGGGGCTGATGAGCTTAGTTTAATTTGAGCTAATCATCTGAAGTGGCTAGTATGTGATCTAGTTATTTATTTAGCCAAACCATGATTTCGATTAGTTAGGGAGAGGGATCATTCATGCTTCTGTTTGTGTCATGTCACTCCCTTATTTTGCACTATTTCTACCTTGAACTGTGGATTGGTTATGCTGCTGAGTAGGATCTTGTCAGTAGAAGATGACGACCCATGTGAAAAATGACCATGAGATACTGCAAATGCTCGTTGTTTTCGTTATTCCTCTGAGAACTGAGTGTTTTGGAATCTTGAAGGAATCTTGTTACAACAGCACCACTCCTTCTTACAGTGTCACTGATGGCCTTTCCAAGTTTTAAATGAAATACCTTACCTTTTTTTTTTCCATTTGCATGCAACTGGCTTCATTATTCCTTTCTAACTTTAAATTTGTTTGTGCATGTGTGATTAATTAAAAAAGTAACTACATTTCAGTAGTTATTGGACTGTCTTCTGCGTTTACTGCGTGTATATGTAAAATCTGGTTATTTCAGAGTAAGCTTTACAGAAAAAAAAGGCAGGGCTAATGCTGGTTATTTCTTAACTTTTTTTTTTTAAGTTACTTAGGCTCTGCATATGCATTTTGGTCTTGTGTAGGACTTTGCCTTGTCTAGCAATGCTTGTTACTTGCTTGTATCAGGTAATGGCCTCTTTATATTGCAGCTTCATACTGAAAAAGAACATATATGATTCCTCCTTTTAATAGATTTTCAAGTTGTTTCTTTAATAAAGGTTTTGAATCTAGCTTTCAAAATGTGAGTATGGAAATACCATGCAGCCCTTAATTTCCTGTTTTGACACTTTTAAAATCAAGAGTAGAGTTGGGGCTTCCACAATATGTGTGTTCAGACTTTTGCTGTAATGCAAATGTGTGTTTGGTGGAACTTAACTGGGACTTGCTTGGTAACATTTTTCCCGTTGTGACTGTACAGTTTGTGCTAGATACCTTGCTTGAGTCACATAGTTCCCTAGCTCAGATGTTACCCATGTGTTTCATTTTGTCATGGTACAAATATTAGTGTATTTAAGACGTGAGAATATGGATGGAAAACTAAAATTTAATGAGTTCACAGCAAGTGTTTGAGTACTCAGGTAGAACTGGTGCAGGCTTGTCTTATGACTTCCATGTGTTTTTTTAAAAAAGTATATTTTTAAATTCTTTAAGCCAAGTTTTTGCCTATTTGAAGTGGTTTTGGAAAAATCTTTAGATCCAGTGATTAGGGAGAGTTACCTTCTAGGAAAGTAGGCTGCTCTGGTACAGAGCTGTGAGACAGTAAAGCTGCTGTTCTGTGTCTTGTTCCGCTTGTAAGGAAATGATGAGAACCCTTTTTCTTTTGAGGAGAAGTGGGTACTGGCTGTAATATGCACCCAGCTGTCTTGGTCTGTTAATTTAGGCAGGTATGCAAGCTTCATAAATGCAAGTACTGGATGAATTGGGTCCTGTCAGTAAAAAGGTTGAGACAGAATGTGTTAATACAGATGGAGGAACTGGAACAAATATCTGCACAGGTAAGATCCTTAGGAATGTGAAGCTGATAGCATCGCTATAGTTTCTCAACTGAAGAATGTTTGGCAGAGTATTATGGAGGCAATTGTGATGTTCCTCTGCACTGCAGCTCTAATGAACAAGAATTTTTGATGGGTCAGTAGAGGTTCCAAATCTGATTTAGCAAATGCCTTTGGAAGGTCATCTTTTTTTGGCAGAATGTTATTAATTTCGAAAGGCATACTCTGTGTGTGCTTAGCTGCCATTGGGTCTGGGAAATCTAGCTAAGGACTGTACAAGTTGAAGAAAGCTGAGGCCAGAAGAATGAGATCTTATGTTGTGGGTTTCTACTGGTAGCAAAGGCAAGTGGAACTATTTGTAGTGCAGTTCACTTGACTCCTCTTGTGTAGCTCAGAAAACCCCAACTCTTGTAAGGTCAATTATTTGTTTGCAGTAGGACAGGACTTAAAGCTGATGCTTTTCTATCTGTAAAGCAGACCTTGGTTTTTTTTCCCCTTATCAGTCTGTGGCTAGGATGTAAAGAAAGCACCTTGAAGGAAAAAGTTAAAAAGAGAAAATTTGGTGATGAGATGAATATTGCAATTTCTGCTGTTACTACTGAAATTCAGCAACAAATACACAGTCTTCAGCCAGAGCTTTAAATTGATCCTGCTTTTTTTTTTTTTTTTCCTCCTCACAGTTATTCCACTGGCTGACTACTATATTATTGCTGGAGTGATTTATCAGGCGCCTGACTTAGGGTCTGTCATTAACTCCAGAGTTGTAAGTGTTCTGTGCATTTGATATGTACCAATTTGTATCTGCTTCAATCCCTCCTTCACTGTTTTGAGGAAAGATCTTGTGTAGTATACAGTAACTTAAAACAAACCCCACTGGTTAATAAGGTGTGCATCCCACATGGAAATGAAAGATCCTGGGAGAGTGCAATATGGTAGGATACATTGTTTAAGGATGAAGGATCAGAATAACTAAAGCTACATAATTGGTGGAACAACATGAGGTTCGAATAATCAAAAGAAAAATGAAATGACAAATACATATGAAATAGTGATTAAATACATATTCAGTGAAGCTTGCTTTGGAATGTTAATGTAATATTTCTCTTTAAATGACACTTATGTTTTTAAGTTAATGTGGTATTTCTTTCTAAATTGGATACTCGGGTTTGTTTTGATTTCTTCTGTTCTAGTAAACTACTACTTTTGCAAGTTTTTCTCTGTCAGTTTAGAAAAGCACTTCAGAAAAGGTCTTGTAAGGTCTTGTTAAAGAAAAGGTCTTGTTAAAGAGGTTACGTTCTTGGTCCAAAACTAGATGTCCCAAGTTCCCTTCCCAGAACAAAAATGAATATAGAATACTAATTTTGAAATCAGGGACTTTAAAAATTTATACTGTATTTTCTCCTTAAATTCTGAACACTGCTGTATGTTCTTTTTCTGAAAGCTCACTGCAGTGCATGGAATTCAGTCTGCTTTTGAAGAAGCTATGTCCTACTGTCGCTATCACCCGTCCAAGGGCTACTGGTGGCATTTCAAAGATCAAGAAGAACGAGGTATGATTCCTAGTTGCTCTTGCATGCTTTGGGAGAGGGAAGGTAGTGTAGGGAAAAGCTTGAGGCAATGCACAGTGATGGTGTAGAGATGAGGTTAAGTGCCTTTCTCTCTGAAGGGTAAGTTAGTGCTCCCTATCAGGTGGAAGGAATCTTGCTCTTCTGTGCTGGTGGGGATGAACATTGGGGCATGGGTGGGAAATGAAAATGGTGAGCCATGTGTCAACAAAGTGGGCAACTTGTCAACCCACTGGAGACCAAAGTACATTTTCAGAAGCCAAACCAATTTGTCAGGAGGTAAGAATTGTCCTTAGTCTATCTTCCACAAGAAAAACCCCAAAAAACTGATGTCAAAGGGAAAATGTAGGTGAAGTTGAGAGGAGAGGCAAATACCAACTTGTCATACAACAAAGAGCTGCTGAGAGAACAGAACTTTTAATACAGCTTTCTCTTACATTTCTGTGACTTGCAGAAAAAGCTAAACCAAAAGCCAAGAAGAAAGAAGAACCAAGTTCTATTTTCCAAAGGCAACGGGTAGATGCTTTGCTTTTAGACCTAAGACAAAAGTTTCCACCCAGATTTGTTCAGGTATAACACTTATAAGCCATCGTATTACTGTAACTTACTTGGAACTTAATGCAGTCATAAGTACTTGAACAGCTGAAACTGAATGGGAATTTTGTGTGCTTTCTGCAATGGTAACATGGATTAGATAATAAATTTGAAATGGAAGGCTCTGATTGGAGTGTAGGATTCCCCTTTGTAATTGCACGAGTCATTAAGACCTTGGCAAAACTTATGAGGGCAAATTTTATTACACAAATTCCTTATCTAATTACAGAGGGTCTGTTCTTGTCAGCTATCAGATTTTGCTGCTGCTTCCAGTTTCCTGCTTTGTGAGCTCAATCAAGCCACCACAGCTATTTTGTTTAGTTACTCCATTGTTCTGGAGGCTTATTAATTAGTGTGGAAAGTCTTGGCATTCTGTGAAGTTGTTGTGATTACCTCTGATTGTCTCTAGTAGCCATTTGTTGCACCAGGTCTGCTTGGGAGCAAAGGAAGTGATGTTTAGAGCATCTCACAAAACTGTTTACTCCTCAGACGTGGGAAAGAGTGGCTAACTGCCTGTATTTTTTTGCTTTAGTGCTTTTCAGTTGTCAGAGGAAAATCTGGATGTTATAAAATGTGAATTGGATTTTGTTTAAAGTGTATTTAGTGATCCCTTCTACCCTCAACTCTTACATATAAGGGTGCATTGCTTGGTTTATATTCCTAAGCGAATAGCAGGAAGGGTTAAGAATTACGACTTTGGTTTCACTGATGTGTGTTTGTTTGTTTTTTTTTTTTTCTTCTTCCCCCACAGCAAAAGCCTGGAGAAAAGCCTATCCCAGGTAAAACCAATATTCTCACAAGACTTAAAAAATAGGCTCTATATAGCAGTGTCTTCTAGTTACCATATAAGCTCCTTACTGCTGCTGCTGAGGTGCTTAGGAATTCTGGCGTTGCCTAATTGTGCAAAGTGTTAGGTAAGAGTTCTCTGACAGCCAGAATGAGGTTGAAAAAATGTGTATTCTACTCCTGCCCCTTCTGTCTGTAAAACTGTATTGCCTGAAGGTCCAAGTGCAGGAAATGGTCTTTGAAAGCAGGAGGAGGGTAAAAGGGTGAATGAGGGAACAGTTTGGTCAGTCCAGCATCTTAGTGATTTTGCATGGTGCTACAAGCTCAAGAAAGCATATGAAGGCTTTGAGTTGATTGTAAGCAACCTCAAAACAGGAAAATCATGAACTGTATTTCTTCGATCTGTTCCACTTTTTTACCCATATAGGTATGAATTTAGTCCTTGGTTATTCTTATACCTTTGAAATTAATTTTGCCCCTTTGACGTCAACAATATTTTCTAAGTACTCTGAACAGTATGTTAGGAATAAAAATTGGAGGTTTAACTTTCTTTTGCTGTTACTTCTTAAGTGGATCAAATCAAGAAGGAACCAGAACCAGCCCCTGAAGCTGTCAAGCCAGAGGAAAAAGAGACTGTAAAGAATGCTCAGCAGAGTGCTGGCACTAAAGGACCACCTGAAAAACGGATGAGACTCCAGTGAAGGGAGAAGTTGTTACACATCTGGATTAGTCAGTACCTGGAAAACACGAGATGCCTGCTCCCCTTTCTTTGTATCTAAGCTCTTCAACTGAGACTGATAATTCAGGGACTGAAGTCCCTGTAACAGCTTTTTCTGTAGAAACCTGTTGCGCAAATGTTAATGTCAGGATGTGAGCTGCCTCAAAGAAGGTGTTTTCAGTCTTCATCTTCTGAGAGTGGTTTTTACATGGACATATTTTGCAGCCTCCTGAAATCTTTACAAACTCTTGCATCCCTTGTGTCTTGGTTTCCTATGTAAAAAGAAAAACTTTTATATATATATTAAAAAAAAAAAACCCTCTGAATTCTTGGCAAATAAAATTCCTGGCTGCTGGAATGCCTTCTTTAAAAGCTTACTTTGTTAGTAGCAAATATGCCATATGTGCTGGCAGCATTTTTTTCCTTGGATATCGGAATATATTGTGTGCTATTTTGAGGAAGAAAAGTTCAGCTAAAGATTTAGGCTGCCTGCTGTAAATTGCTGTGCCTTTAGTATGCTTGGGATACAGATAAAAGATTTGATAACTGGAGGCTGAAATCCATGTAATTAGATGTCAAACTGCTCTCAGTCTCTAAATGTTCTTAGGCACCCATTTTACTTAATGGCTAAGCTGGTCTTTCGTTATAAAAGCTAGTGTTCTGTGAGAGAGATTTATGATGACATAAAACAGGCTGAAATGTCTTGCTGTTGCACACTCAGTGAAGCTGTTTATATTTCTCCTTTTTTCATTGTAACTCTAATATATCAATGACATCTCTTTCTCTGTGCTTCTAGCACTTTCTTGCTGCATCTGATCACCTTGATTAGTCAGCTGCCTTTTAGACCTAAGCAGGTAGGGCAGTGGAGGAGAAACACCACTGACAGCTATACACTTTGCTATTTAAGTATGTTGCTTACACAAACCTTCTTTTTTTTTTTTTTTTTGAAGAACAAGAAATTAGAAGTCATCCATTGCAAAGAAATTACTACTGGCTTGGATTTGTTTTTTCACTGAAGTAATGGAGCAATCCTTGAAATAGCTTGCTTGCTTTCTTTTCACAACTGTTACTGCTTTCTTGTAGTAAACTGTAGTAAGCAAGAAAAAGGTCTGTACATAGCAAACAAAATGTAGATGGGAAGGAAGACTAAGATATGCTTAGATAGCTGTGTCAAATTTGTTTTGAGGTTATAAGAGACTCTGTTTCAGTAACGAATAAACAGCTCTGGGTGGCTATTGAATGATGGAAAGACCCATGTAATTTTTGTCCTGTAATACAAAGCTGTAACATTAAAGATGTAGATAAGCCAATAGCTGTTTGCTGTTGATGCAGATACAGACCTAAAATTCATATATCAGTGTACTTAAGTGCGTTTTAGCTTTATTTCATATCATGTGGGTCAAGTTTGAAGAGCTATTTCTCCAGATGTTGGTAGAAGTAGATAATAAGCTAGTGTGAACTCTTAAATCAAGTGAAGATATAGAAGGCAGTTATTTTGGGATTCTCAAAACAAGACAGAGCTAATTATTTAGCATTGAATAATGACAAGGTAGTTTGCCTACACTTGGAACAAAAGGCTGTTGACTTTTTCTTTTATTAAAGAAATTCCTCTGAAAGCAAGGAGCTCAAGAAGCACCAAAGCCATCATCTCATCCACCCCCATGATGGAAAGGGGGATCTCCAGAAATGAGGCATGAGTGGTGAGGAACCTCAAGAGTCCTTGATGGATTTTTGGTGTTCAGAATAAAGTCCTTGGAAATGGCCATCAAAGGAGCTGAATTTCTCTGTAGTTATTAATGTTACTAAGAACCTGTATGTCATTTGGAAAAACTTGAGCAAGAAAGATGACTAGACTGCACTGCATGAATATCTAGGGTGGTTTTGTTGGGTTTTTTTTTTTTTGAGGGAGAAAAATTAACTACTCATAGACCAAGGAAAGATTTAACATTACTAGCAGAAGAAAGATATCTTGCTTATTGCTGAAGGCACCTACAGCTGTGGTCAAAAATGGATGCTAGAACACATAGTATGAGCAAAGTATTCTATTAGCCACTGTACTTCACCTGAAATAAAGTGTGTTGTACAGCTCAATGCCTGAAAAAGAATTCTCCTGAAGTAGAGAGGTTTGAAGAAGGGCAATAAAATGAGTAGGAGAAAGTTTCTCTTATGAAGCCACTGAGAGGACCAAGACTTTAGTTCCTTAGGAAAGAAAAGGCAAATGTTGAGTCTTTATAAAACAGAGTACTGTGAAGCAAGTGGGAAAGTAGAGAACTCTTGTTCTGTCTTGTAGTACAAGAAAAGAGGGACAAGTTAATGAAGCTGAACTGGAGTTACATTTAGACTGAATCGTTATGCTCCATGCTCAGAATTTGAGCTGATTCAGAGATGAGGGTGGAACTTGAAGGGACAGACTGTCCTCATGTCTGCATCTCTTAAGCCTTAAGCTCATCTCTTAAGAAAGCCTTTTTGCTTTCTGCAGAAATGTCTGGTATTGGCTGGTGTCAGAGGGCATTAAAAAGGATGGACTTCTGGTCTGATCCCATCTGAGTTAAAGTGCCAGCATCTAAGCTATTGAGAGGATAGAAGATGAATTCTATGCATGAAACAATGCATTTGAATGTGATAAGCCTCTTTCAGGAGAATGATCTTTTCCTGAGAGGATTATATTATAAAGCAGTAAGGGATGTTACCAATGACTGTGTCAGTTTCTTAGTAGCTGTCCTTCAGTGCTGAAGGTTTGCCTTATGAGGGACTGAAATATCTTCTGATCCTGTTACTTGCTGACAAGATATTCTAAAATAATTTTATCAGTTAAGTGAGCTTTGATATTAACTTAAGTGACATCATGTCAGATATTACTGTTAAACTCCGAGTAATTTACTATCAAAAAGCTGTTAAGCCGCTATCTTCTAGTCAGTAATGTTTTTCAGTGTATGAGAATCTAAGCCTTTTCTTGCTGGTGTTTATATGCAGTCTCTTGGTTTGGAGCCTGAGCGCCAAAGTCCTTCAAAGGACCTTCAGTATTTATAACGCTTATAGATGAAAGGGAAGTAAGCAAGCAGTTCCGAAATTTGCCCTGTGTGTCACTTTCTTTTGAGTAAAGGAGAGATTTGGTTGTACAGGAGAGCTATCTCTACTTTTGCTCTTAGATAATAACCATTCAGACTTCAAAAGGGCTTTTCTTGGCCTAAATCACAGGCTAGCAGGAGCTAAAAATGATCTAGAACTGTAATAGAAACATTCTCCTGAGAGCCTGAAAGTACACATAAATGTGTGTATACACATGAACAGATATGCATACATGTATATACATATGCGTATATGTACACATACATGCAAAAATCCAGTCAGGTTGTAGGAAGAAGGGCAGTCTAGCTACCTCAATTCACTGTGTAAAGCTAATGGTGTCTCAGATGCAGCAGAAATACTGTCTTTTTCAATGCTTCACTAAGTAAGGTCTGATCAGGCTGCATGTTATTCTCGCCCATTCCTCTTTGCCGTTCCACCCCCATACTTTGTATTTTGGTAACCTTTTCGTAGCAAAGCAAGTTAGATGCCGTTTGGGCAGGCAGTATGTGTTGTTTGCCAAACTTGGAGCAAGGTTAGAAGGGTATAGGCAATAGGAGGGACAAGGCAAAGGGGAGAGATTAGCTTTATTTTGAGACATGGAGGTTCTCTGTGAGAAAAATGGTGAAGATCTGTTATGCAAATAGGTCGTGGCTTCACTGAACCAACAGACGGCTTCTGAACAAAAGCTGATGTGATACACTCTTTTGATTTTTTTCAATGTTTTTTTCAATGGCAAAGCAAATGATGATAACTAGGCATTCAGTGTTCAAGATAGTTTTTCTTTTTTCTTGGAGAGGAAGGTGAATTTTTGATAAAGTATTGCTCTGGTGCTGTAATCATGCACAGAACAAACAAATGGTCACTTAGGTGACAAGTGTCCTTCTGTAGCCTAATGTGGATCACAGATGGATGGGTGGTGGGGAGAAATTTTCACAGTGGGATGAGTTATGATGTATTATTGATCTCTCAACAATCAGAAGGTTTCATTTCTTTCTGCCAGGAAAGTGGATTTCAACCTGTGGTCCACAAGGCTGCTGGGGGTCTGTGACCTGTTCCTAAAGACTCAACAGGAGGTAAGTGAGAAGAGTAAAACCTCTTGCTGGTAGGATTCAGTTCCTTGCATCTTCACCGGAAATTTTAGGGGACTACAAGATTGAAAAAAAATTTTGAAGAACACTGATGACTCATGAGAAAGCCAGTTACACCTGCCAATCAAATGTTTCTGCAGTTAAAGTAGCTATGGATTGCTGTGGTATTTTTTCCTTGCTCTACTGTAAGGTCAGTCATCTTCTCTTCCAACCTGTGCATTGTCATATAATGGGAATCTTTCCCTCCTTCTCCCTTTGATCTTTATCTGATCAGAGAACAGAAGTGCAAGGCTCTGGTAACCTGAACACAACAGCGTCATCCTTTTTTATGTAACCTCGATGCTGAAGGGCTTGCTTAGGTGCTCAACGCAGTGTCGCAAACTTATGTTGGCACTTCCCCCCAAGAATAATCTGCCATGAGTTCAACAATGGAACCAGAGTACTTTCTAGTCGTAACTGTATAGTTATGTTTATATTAAAAGAGAAAGAAAGTAGTAGGCAGCTTCTGGGAGGGAGGTAAGACATGTCTCTAGCAAGTTGGCAGAGTGATTTAGTAGGTCCTTTTCTATAACTTAAGGAGTGGTCACACAGCAAAGTATGTATTTAAAAATAGCGCTACAGACACTGCACACAAAGATTATGTAATAGGATTTTTCTATTATTGTGGTCTGAGTTATATTTATTTCAAAAGACATAATCTGACATAGTTCACAGCCCTGGAATGCAAAACTGATACTTGAAAAGTAGTGGACAATTATTCAACAACTAACTGCACATAAAAGACTTCACAGAAAATAGTTTCTATAATTTTTAAATTAAAACTAAGAACAAAATAAATCTAAGGCTAACACAGCTCACGAGTTTGTGCACTTTTAGGTAAAGAAGTAATAAATTTCAAGCAATATACAATTATGGATATCTAGAAAGATCTTTCTAGATGGGTATCTAGAAAGATCCTAATAGAAGCAGGCATCCTCCTGTTTTCATTCCTTTAATCTGAGGTACTGTATTACAAGGTATATGCTACTAATGCTGGCCACACTTGCAATGAATGAGCAAGGTGCCAGTTCACAGAATCTGAAGCCCCTTTGGACAACTGTTGGTAACCTCCACAGCTGTTGGTTAGGCCTGCCGTGTGCCCAGCTCATGGTACCGGCCCACTCAGGATTCTGGGGCGTGAGGCAGCAGAAGGAGGCTCTGAGCACTCTGACAGCTGCTCCTCTCACTGCTTAGCCTCCTGAAGGGCAGTGCCCGTCTCGGGCAGTTTGGAATGTTAAGTGTTGCTGCCCGTGCCAGGGTGATGGTCAGCACCCAGAAGTTGGTGCCAAAAGGCAGGATCCCTGAGATGGAGATGGGGTGGCTGGGAGGGTGCACCTCCTGCAGCTGAGAAAGATAAGGGTCACAGCAGGTTGGACTTCATCCCAGGCATGCTTTCAGTGCTGAAAATAAAGTTGTGAAGAGTTCCCAAAAGATAACAGCTGTGGCTATGTCAAATCCCAGCACTATGTGCCAAAAAACCAGTGTACATAGCTGTGCTGCACAGGACATCCTGTCTTACCACAATCCAGATCACTGTCTTATAGCTGTGTCTTGGTGGAGCTGTTCCCTAAAACAGGGGTGGCAGCCAAGTGGTAGCTGTACCTGTAAGCTCTCTCTTCCCAGTGCTCTGCAAGCACAAACCTTTAGAAAGGCCGTGATGTGGGAAAACGGCTGTTGCATCGCTGATGTCTAAGTAGGGCACGTTGCTGTAGGTATGTAGCAGCTGTGGCGTAGATAGGCTTTATGCTTTTATACTTGGTGCTATTAGTTTGCCCCTGTATTACTGAACATAGTGGAAGTGAATTCCTCCCTGGTTCTACCTTTTTTTTTTCCTTGGTGTGCGTGTGGATAGCTGTGGTAGCTACAGTAAGGCACATGCTAAGAAAGGGCACCAAGGAGTGCTGTGTCCTAGTAACCAGCTGGGAGACTAGTATTTCTGTACTTTTTCATTTCGGACCCTAAGCTTTTTCCAAGTATTCTTTTCAGCTGAAATAGCCTGTTCCTGATCTCCACTCACAAATTATCCTTTAATAAAAAAAGTGAACAAAGCAAAAGCCAGCCTTTGAACTATTAAAACAGATTTTCCCCCTTGTGGTCCAACCAAATGATCCCTTTGCTCAATACAAACATCCATGACAACTGTGAAACTGAGCTGGGGCCCCTCCTTGCTATGTCTGCTAAGAAGGAGAAACACCCATTAATTTGAAAATGAAGATCATAAAAAGCTGGGAACGTGCTTGTGGTAGGCTAATTTATTTGTTCCTCTCCACAAGAGCCTCCATACATGCTGAAAGAGCAGGGGATGGATGTCTCAAGGTGCCCTCACAGCCCTCCGAGAGGTACCCCCAGGCAGCGGGGTGCCACTTCCGCAGGGGGAAGGCAAAGGGGGCCGGGATGCCGCCGCTCCTCCCCAGCTGCGGCCCTTCCCGCCGAGCGGCAGTTGGAGGCCTCGGGGTGGTTCCCCCTGGGCAGGGCCCTTCCAGGCTCCATCCCCTCACAAAGCGGGGCATGGGGCGGCACCGGGCAGCGGCGATGGGGGCACTGCTGGGGCTGCTGGTGCTGCTGGGCCTGGCGGGGTGCCCTGCCGCCTCGGGGGACCTGTCCGGGGAGCTGCGCGTCACCGCCACGTGGGTGACGGTGCCACGGCAGTTGAGCCCCCGGGCCGACACCAACCCCCTGGCCGTCTCCTACTGGCTGCAGGTGGAGGGGCGGCCGCGGGTGCTGCGCCTGCGGCCCAGGCGGGGCCTGGTCTCCCACCCCTTCACCTTGGTCACCTACGGCAAGGGTGGGGCCCGCTGGGAGGAGCACCCCTTTGTGCAGGACAACTGCTTCTACCAGGGCGAGGTGCAAGGGAGCCCCGGCTCCCTGGTGGCCCTCGGCGCCTGCGGCAGGGGCCTCCGCGGCATGCTCTGGGTGGAGGGTGGCACCTACGAGATTGAGCCCATCCCCGACGATCCGGCCTTCCGGCACATCCTCTACCGCATGGAGGAGGCCAACGGCCCTGCAGGCCCCACCTGCGGGCTGACCCCAGAGGAGCTGCAGCACCAAAAGGCTTTGCTGCCCTGGTTCAGGGCCCCCCGGGCCGAGAAGGAGGAGGAGATGCTGAAGGACTGGTGGACGCACGTCAGGTATGTGAAGATCGTAGTGGTCGTGGACAATGTGCGGTTTGTGAAGTCAGGCAGGAACGAATCCGAAGTCTTGAGGCAAGTCATAGAAATCATCAACATTGGGGACTCTCTGTATGAACAGCTTTCTGTTCGGCTGTTTCTTGTGGGATTGGAGATCTGGACCAAAAGCAACCTTATAAACATTACTAACTCTGTCAACAAGGCACTTGACGACTTTAACAAATGGCGGAAGTCAGACCTGTCTCCACGGATGCGCCATGATACCGCTCACTTATTTGCATTTCAGAGCTTTGGAAGGAGCCTGGGACTGGCGTTTCTAGGGTCCATGTGTGATAACCAGTGGTCATCAGCAGTTGATTCCTTCACTGATAGGAAGCTGTCCTCATTTATTACCACATTTGTCCACGAGCTGGGCCATACTCTTGGGATGCGCCATGATGAACGGGGCTGTAAATGCAGACGAAAGAAATGCATTATGTATGAAAGCGATGTCGACACTGACGCGTTCAGTGACTGCAGTTACAAAGACTACTTTGACCTGCTTGGGCGTGGTGCCAACTGCATTCGTCAACCACCAGCACCCGGCACTTTCTACACCATGAAGCGTGAATACTGTGGAAATAAGATAGTAGAAAGTGGAGAGCAATGTGACTGTGGTTCAGAATCAAACTGCAGAAAGGATCCTTGTTGTCACCCGAACTGTACGTTTAGTGCAGGTTCAGTCTGTGCTTCTGGAAAATGCTGTGCGAGCTGTCAGATCCTTCCAGCAGGAAAGCTCTGCAGAGCAAGTACGAGCGACTGTGACCTGCCAGAGTATTGCAATGGGACTTCCTCTCAGTGCCCGCCAGATGTGTACATACAAGATGGAACCCCTTGCAAAGATGGTGCTTATTGCTATCGAGGAAACTGTTCTTCCCACAGTAAACAGTGCCAGCATCTCTTTGGCAAACGAGCCAGGGCCGCTCCTTTAGATTGCTTCAAAGCAGTGAATACTCGAGGTGACCGGTTCGGGAATTGTGGTATTCGTAACAATATCCATTTTACAAAATGCAGTATTGAGAATATCTTATGTGGTAGGATCCAGTGTGAAAACATAGACAAATTGCCTTTCTTGCAGAACCACGTAACGCTAGTCCAAACCCCTGTTGGAGATAAAAAGTGTTGGGGTCTCGACTACCATGTAGGGATGCCAATAGCTGACGTGGGGGCTGTGGAAGATGGCACGCCATGTGGTAGTGATATGCTTTGTATCAACAGGACATGTACCAGCATAACACTGCTAAACTACGACTGTAACGTGACGAAGTGTCATGACAGAGGAGTGTGTAACAATCATAAGAACTGTCACTGCAGGTATGGCTGGGCTCCTCCGTATTGTGAATGGGAAGGATTTGGAGGTAGTGTTGACAGTGGACCCCCTCCAGCCAGGGAGATTTTTTGGAGAGCAAAACCCAGAGTAACAATACTTAGTCTTTTTCTTTGTATCCTTGGAGTAACCCATACCATATGTTATAAATGGGGGATACTGGGATGGCTTAGGAGGAAGAAAGCCCAATTCCACAGAAGAAGATAGCAGTTGTTTCAAATACTGGAAACGCCAGCAGTTCCTAAAGGAGAACACCTGCTGGTGAGTCAAAATCCACAACAAAGCACTTGCGGAAGACCAACAAGCAGTAACTTTGGATGCTCCTGGGGAAATCTCCCTTGAGCAGAGCCAGCTGATAACTCATCAAAATAATTCAACACATTCTGAATAGTTCTAATCTCATGTGATATCATTAAATGCAGAGTAAATGTTATCTTTGTTTATTTTAAGTTAATAAATGCAGGCAGTAAGGCATTCTGTTCTTTTTTCTTTGCACCTTGAGCTCTTAACTGAAGTAGTTAGCTAAACTGTAGGTATAGCTTTTATGCTTCATATCAACAATTTACAAATGTGAACTTCTTAAAACAGGTGTAAATAAATTATTTGCTCCAATTTACTCCTTCATCTAATGTTTTCTCTAATTCAGGGAGAGAGATGTTTGTGAACATCTTGCTTCTGTCATTCATTAATAACCAAAGAGAAAAAAATTGCTCTTGCAGCCTCCATTTAATTCACATCTGTGACACACAAGCAGGCAAGAAACAGGTATTGCAGTGAGATTGCAGGTATCTCATAAGCCCTTCCAGCTGTTTCCAGGGAGTAGCCCTTCAGGAGGGACGTAGATCACAGGGAACAGAGTCTTCATCTTGTGAGACAGTAGAGAAGTATTATCCAGATCACGCCAGTAAGCATTATATTTCTGAACCATCAGATATACGTCAAGAGTGTAGTGACACCAAACCTGATATTTCACAAGAACAAATTGTCTTTCTTTTCTGGAAACTTTCCAATGCCTTGACTGCTGGGTTCTTCTGAGAAGTGCTATGTATTTTATTGTCACTAAGAGGAGCTGTCTGTGAGGCTGCACAAGTTAACTAGATTTCTAAAACACTTGGAACTGTAATCTCCCCCAACCTCTTGGACTGCAAGTCTCCCACAACCACAATTCCTGCAATATTTGGTAGATGTTTTATCTAACTGTCTCGGGGGGGAAGTTCTCTTGGTTTACTATGTGATTGCTTTGTAAGCTATTACTGAATGTATCCTTGCAGCTCTATGGAATGCCATGCAGAAACATTGTATTTTTCATTTTTTAACAGGAGATAAAATGTGTCTAACTTATGGAAAAAGCACAAGGAAAATACCATTTTCCTCCTGGAAATACCATTCAATAAATTTTATTTTTATTACTTCTATAATAGCAGTGACTAGATCAGCACAAAGAGGAGTCTGTAGTCCAGATTTACAGTGAAAACTTTATTTTAAAGGACTGGTGTTTCTGGATTAAGGGCTATAATGCACTTGTCTGCTACCAAAATAATTATTTGTATTTGGAAAGTAAAGACCACATTTTTAGCAAACATTCTGTAAAGGCAGGATAAGTACCCCAACACTTGCAACATTTGGGAAGAAAGATGTTGGTGACTCTACAAATGATGACAGTAAACTCTTCCTGCCTCCCAAGTGTGACATTTATGTTTTTAGAATACACATTTTCCTGTACATTTTTTTTAAATGATTGTGTTCTGCATCCAAAAAGGGCAGGTTACATTATGATTGGATGCGAAATACAAAGGACGTGATTCACAGTTCTTCATGGTTTTTTGTCTAAAGCAAATGGGTCCTTAAATTGTTACCTATATTTGTCTGGGGAGATGAGGTAACCCATTGTTTGTTCAGTGGTCTACACTTGTTATCTTGATAGAACATGGATGGTTTTGATTAGATGAAGAAGACTTAATCCTGCATTTATGACAAAAGACAAGATAACTGCCCCTTGACTAACAGCCCAAATTTATTCCTTATAACCAGAGACCTTTTTTGGGGGTGGGGGTGGGGGTAACAGGTGTTTCTCCCCCTCCCCCTGCCGAGAAATAACAATCTTAATTCAGGTGTGAGAAGCAAGGGATACGTGACAAAGAAGGGAGATGTGGATTAGGTGAAAGATGGAGATAAAAAGTAACACAAGCACTACAGCACTATATCCAGCACCTTCCAACTAGCTATGCACAACTGGTAAGTACTGGCAGACTTTTTTTATTTTGCTTTTTAAATACATAAACATCAGTGGCAGAAGTCTCAGGCTGCCACCTTGATAGCCTGCTGTTGTTGATTGATAGTATAGCATACACTGCTGAGTATAGATCTATGCTGAGACCAGAGAAACATTTAGAGAGTCAGAGTGTTCTTATTTACAGACCTGCATACTGAAGAGACAGAGGTGTAAATGAAAGCACAATTTAGGCTAGAAAGCTACTTGCAAGTGCTGTTTTGGAAGAGACAAAGCAATAAAATGCTGTAGTTAAAGATTGATCTAAAAAAACCATGATTGTTAATTGGGAGGAGGCTTTCAGCAAGCTTTGGACAGGAGTATTTCTGTACGCTTTTCTTCTATTTCTGCTTAGACCATATGAGCAAGACAAACACGCATCCCAACAAACCTAGTCTATGTCTTATAAAATGTGTGAGCTCCCTCGCTAAGGTTTTCTCCTTGAATACTGTTTCTGATTTCACCATAGCAACGAATAACTTGATACTTCTGGTGGTTTGTTAGAAATGTTCCACTACTCTGTTGTGGTATGAAGGTGCAAGTCTAAGTTCAGTCCTAATCTTTCTGGCTTTCCTCCCTTTTTTCCCCCCTAATTTTAATTGCCTTTTTTAATGTTTTAAATGGATGCGAGAACTTGGCTAATGTAGAAGTCACCTGAACATGGAAGCAGCAGCCTGGAAATGCTGCTGCACCATCTCCCAAGCAATGTTGGTCAGTCTAGTATGTGAAATGGTACTGGTGGGAAGTGTCTGACTGTGAAGACCCATGAAATGGTTTGTGCCAGAGCACCAGGGTATTAAGTCTTAGGTAGCTGTTAACATGTGGTGGGGTCAGTAGTGGTGGGTAAAGCCTGGAACTGCCTAGGAGTAAGTAAAAATGATTTACCCATGTTTCTTGTTTGAAATCTCTTCCTGGCTAAACCAGACTTTAAAAAAAAACTGTTAATATTGCAGTTATCTCAGATCAAGATAAAATTGTTTTTGTTCTAAGCCAAGACTGTAATCTCTGAAATACATTAAAACTGCTTCTAAGGAACAGTATGTATCTTCAAGGAGTGTGCCAAGTATGGTATTAGTAGAACCTGAGTTTGGAGAAAAAATAGTTGATGGCCATTGTACAAGTTTTGCTTTCCAGTGTTCTTAATCATTAGCAAAAAATAAGTATAGATATCTAGGACAACCTAACTGTGGAAACTGGACTGAAACAGGTGTGAAACTGCATGCTGGGCTTAAATGCTTTGAAAAGTCCTCCTGTGATAGACAAGCCATGGTTTTGCTCATCATTGCATATGTAAGGGGGTCTTAAATGCTTGTCTCCCACCTCTGAGGCAGGTGTTCTAATGTCAGTTTTGCACTAAGCATTAATGTTGTAGCATTAAGGCATGTGGCACACTCTTCCTCTAACCCAGAGATCCAGGCTGGCTCTCCCTATTAAATTCAGGAATCCAAAAGTGTAGATAATCTTGGAATGAATACAGTCAAAAATATTTGTCATCCATACTGCAATACAGAACAAACAAATCAGTAGTGTAATACTGAAGACCAGAGTGGCTGGTCCTTGTCTTCTTCAAAAAAGTTCCTGCAGTGTGTAGACATGGGTGTCCCAATAGTGCCAAGCAGTTAGGTGATTAAATTGCAGCGTGCCCTGTTCATTGTTCCCTGTTGTCATTATCTGTATTGCCACGCTTGTAGCATGTGCTGAAATGGATAAGGATAAAGTTTAATAAGGACATAAACAGAGATAAGTTTTGCCTTGCTATCTTTTTCTCACTAATCTATTGGTTCAAGAACTCCCTGAGGTAAAGGAGTCCCAAGTTCAAGTGGCTCTTCTGTTAGATGAAAAGTTGGACTACTTTGCCTTTTGTTGCTAGGTAACTATCTGTTCTGTAGGGTTTTGAGGAAATTGAACACCTTCTGCAGGACACAGTTAAGTATTCATTGTTCCCAGCAGTGTTGCTCAGCACAGCGGTTCCCTGTGCTACTTGTGGTTTGGAATTTGCAATAACAGAGTTACTACACACCAGTGCTACCTCTGTATCGCATTGTGGGATGACTAGGAGTTGGCATGGACACCCTCTGTGCTACCTAGCTGCACTGGGCTTTGCTTCTGCCCATCACTTGTCTGATCGGCTTGTCATCGTTTGTTGCGTGGCCCCTCGGCTCCAGTTAAAAGGACTGGGAGCAGGTCACGCATCTCTCCATTTATCTGCTATGCCCACCCTTGAAAAACATCACCTTTGCCTTAACGAGAAACCCACCTCCACTGTGGGGAGCAAATCGAGGCGAGACAACGATGGGGCCGGAGGACGCTGTGCTGTTGTGCAGCCCCAGCAGGCAGGGAGGGAGGGTTCCCCAGGGCCCAGTCCTGCTCCGCCTCTGCGGTGAGAGCCCATCGCAGGGGGCATTAGGGGACCGGAGGGAGAAGCCCCGTTCTGCAGGCCGCCGCAGCTCCCGGGCCCTCAGCCCGGCGGACGTACCGCTCTCCAGGCGCGTACTGCCACCGCTTCTGGTGGCACGGCCGCTGTGGCCCCCCGGCCGGCGGTGAGGTGCTGGGCCCCGGCGCTCCTCCCCGGGCGCGGCCTCGCCCGCTGCCCCCAGCCCCGGGTGCCCGCGGCGAGCCGGGGCGCCGGCTGGCAGCGGGGCCCCGTCGGCGGGCGCCGCGGCGCGGCCGGGCGCGGACTACAACTCCCAGCGCTCCGCGGCGCGGGCCTCCGGCGGCGGCCGAGGAAACGAAAGAGGCTGCCCCGGGAGCCGACTTCACCTTCAGGCCGCAGCATGAACGGCAGCGTGGCGGGCGGCGGCGGCTTTTGCGAGGAGGTCATCAGCCTCACCCGCAGACCCTCAGGTAAGGCGGGGGCGGCCGCCCCTCGCCGGGCCCTCGGCGCCTCCCGGGCCGGGGCAGCCGCGCCGAGGCCTGCGCGCCCCCGGCGGGGCGGGAAGGCCGGAGCGGGAGCGCGGGGGTGGTGGCGGGGGCTGGCCTGCGGGGCCTTAGCGGGCACTGGGGCGGCGGTGGGAGAGTCCCGGCGGTGAGGACGGTGAGCACAGCGCCCGCTCCCAGGCGCTGGCGCGGCAGCCCAGAGGTTCCCGGCCCCAAAGGCCTCTCCTGCCACGGCGTGCCCGTGGAAATCGCCCGTGGCGGATCCACTGCTGCGGGGAAAGCCCGTGACCTGCGTGAGGGAGGGCTAGCTGGGTCAAGCTTTGTATTCTGCGAGAACAGCGGCCAGGAACACCGGCTGCGGCCGGTGTCTCGGATGGAACAACTCAAATCTGGTTTTCCCGGGAGCTGCCATCTCCAGTGCAGCTCCTGTCGCTTTCGAGTGCGATGGCAGGTGCTCGGCTCTCAGCCGTGTTGGATACCCAAAATTAGGGGGCGTTTCGAAAAACATTAGTCAGAGTGGCTGTACTGTCAGCTTCGTGTTAGTTGTTTGGGGTAGCTTTAGAGAGGGCTTCGAGGGTGTGAGCGAGAGGAGTGCTGGAAGGGAAAGGGAACGGGAACAGGGCAGTCTGTGGGGCATTTTTTTGGCTTTGCTTTTCCTGTCACAGCAGTGTGTGCTCTCATGGAAGCCTGCAGATGCCTGTCTGCCCTTGTATTTTTACAGGATTTACGATGCTATTCAAATCATACTTTCAGAAGTGCAGCAAGTTAGCACCAAACGTACGGCTCCGGAGCAAAACCCTGGCTCCAAAGAACCGCATGCTCTGGGGAGGTTTTGGAGCTAGAGCTGTATTTCGGTGCGTGGGCCCTTCTCTTTAATTAAAATGAGCATAAGAGAAAATGTGGCAACCTTTCTGTCCGCACAACTGCTGGGTCCGGCTGCTGGCCGGCCTTGGCTCCACAGGCCCCCCAGGGACCCACAGCACCTGCATCGTTGGTGTATGTACCATTTGCCTTTCTCCGGGGTGAAGGTTGTTCCCGTGCAGGGCTGGGCTTGGTCCTGGCCCCTGTGCCAGTGATTGCAACCCAAAGGGTGACCCAGTGGGCAGCCTTCTGCCTCTCCTGCTTGCCAGAGCAGCCACTGGTCTGAAAGCTGCATAGCCCTGCCTGCACAGCTACGAGCTCGGGCTAATGAAGCCACGCTTGTCAGTGAAAATTATTTGCTAAATGAAGCTGTTTCTGATGGGAAAGCTGTTTCCATATATCTGGGAACCTACAATCTTGAGGGACGTGGAAGGGGATGTTGAAGGGCAGAGTTGAGAGGTCTTGAATGTGGCCATGGCAGTTTAAATCTGATTACCACGAGCAGCATTTGTCCCGTCATTAAGATGGGCTCTGTATTTTTAGAGTTAGGTTTCTAACTATGTCACTTGATTTGAAGGTCCTACAGCCCCTTACGACCTTGATGCATTTACCATGTGAATTGTTATTAATTTCTGTGGAAGGAACAAAATGCTGTTATCTGTAAAGCACAGTGTAATCCCGTAATCTCTCTAATCGGAGTTTTGACTGCAACTTTTTAAAATAGGTCTGATGCTAAACATCTCTGGCAAAAGTTTGCTGAGGAGGTGAACATATTTGCAGTGGCAAAACAGTGTGTGTATGTCTCTCTTTCAAATTTCCTTCTGAAGTACTAGGCTGAAATTAGGCAGAAAAATCTGGTTTTATGGAAAACTAAATAAATCGGTTCAATTTGCAATATTACTCAATCTCTCTTTTCCTAATCCTGTCAATCATGGTGTTTCTTTAATGTCTTTTTCGGGGACTTTTTATGTTTCAGGGGGGTAAATGAGGCATAGAGAGGCCTGCCGCCTTAGGGAGGTTCAGAAGTCTAGCCCAGAGCCTGCTTTTAAAGCTCTGCCATTCTACTTCTGGTCCCTTGTAGACAAGGGATTTAGTGCCGTGTGCTGTCTTCTTCGCCTTGCTCCTTTTCTCCCGGTTGGGCTGTGTCTCTTTCTATGGCCACATGAGCTGGAAGGGGGAGGATAGCAGAGAGCTGAAGGAATGACAGGGAAGATATTTTTAGCCAGAGTGGAAGTTTAAGTGCTGGAAAGGAAAGACACAGTGAAAAAGCCCTGTGAATATTTAACTTTGTCTAGCCTGAACTACTGTCTCTTTTTGTCACGAAGATCTGCTCCTATCTCATGTTGCCTCTGCTGATGAAAGCTGTAACTTTTGATTAGTTTTCCAGTCATGCATGAAAACTTGCAAAATGTGTAATTTTTTTCATATATATATGTTTGGTGGTTTTTATATATGTGGGAGAGAATCAATGTACTCTGAAACTCCGATTCCTTCTTTCTGGCTTTTTAATAAATGTTGATTAAACCTTATACTTTCTGTAGTATTGATTCCCCCTGTTCTCAGGTTATGGGCTTCATGGCAAATAATTTTTAAGTTTGTGGATTTTTTTTTTTTTAATTCCCATCCAAGGGTGTGTTATTGTGCACAACTGTCCCTTCCTGGAATAGATATTAGTCTAGCTGAAATGTCAGTGTTTCTTCAATCTGCTGCTGCTTTCATTTTCTTCCTCGTTTGTCTGAAACTGCCGGGAAGGGGAGGGAAAAAAAAAAGGTGTGGCAAGATTGCTGTTAATGTTTCTTTACTTCCCAGCTGTAGATGCACACTTAAAGTAGCATTACTCATCTTGTACATCCTTTGATCTCCTATGACTGATTTAAAATGCTGCTTCCCAGCAGGCACAAGGCGGTTTTACTTTCATTTACAACTCTCCTTCTCAAAGTTTCTAGTCCCAACTTTGAGAGAAAGTAAGAAAGAAAGAGAAAATAAATAAATCAGCTTGGCAGAATGTGGGGAGAATTTGCATTCAGCTGTTCTTGACAATAGGTTTTGGATGACTGCTTTGCGTCAGAAAAAAAAGTTGGGTTTTTTTTTCCCCTCCATTTACTTTGATTGTATATTTTGTTTGTTTGTTTGTTTTTTGTTTTTTTTTTTCTTTTCCCTCTTTCCTTGACTCTTCTTTCTTTTTTCATTGCAAGCCTCTTCTTAGGGAATCTTTCGCATCCCTTGTCATGTATTATTACTTACAGAGAAACTTAGCTGCATGTGCAATGAGGAATGTGCTCTCACAACATGTGGTTTTCCAGATTTTGAATTCAATTTGTTCTCTGGATTTGAGTGAAACAAGAAGTCCTAATCTTTAACTGCACTTTAATCCAGCATCTGGTTCCAGCTAGAGATCTGTAATCGAGGCTTACTTTAAAGAACAATATGAAGCGTAACAAAAATGTGAAGCGGACATCAGTTCTGTTTAATGTGTGTGTATTCCTTTTCATTTTGCGTTAAGTCTGAGAACTTTGTCTTCATTTCCTGCCGTGTTTTGAATTCCTGAAACGGAACAAAGTGATTACATACAATTTGAAGTAGCTGCATGTAAGCTAATCTTATTCTTGGAGGTGAAGGACGCCAGTTCCAGCTCCTTAGATGTGGAAGGGGAGCCTTCTAAGCTCTAGGTGCCCTTGAGCTGGTAGCACAGCTCCTCTTGCCTGTTTCCTCATCTGTAGACAGGATCTAATTCTCCTTGCCTTTCCTAACTCTGTTTCCCAGTTCATGAAACGCTTGTCAGGCATGATTTCTTGTTGCTCAAAGGTAATGATTTACTATAGCCTCCTGTGAAATGCAGAATGCTTTTCTTTCCTTTCCTTTCATGCTGTGCTGAAGAGGCGTATTCCTGCTGAGGGCTGAATCAGCATCTCAGAAACGATGGCGTGTCCCTCAGTATTCACCAGCACCCACCTGAAAATGGCTTATGGATGCTTTATGGAATGAAGCATCTGAGCCCTCGGGCATTCAGGGTCTCTCCTCTGCTTTCAAGACGAGTTTCATGAGAATAACTTTTCTAGACAGTGATGGTGGGAAAGGATGATGCAGATATGTGTGCTGTGAGTTTCAGTATTGTGGAGAAAACAGGACAACGTGGGAGGGTACAGTCCCCAACAACAGCAATAATGTCTGAAGCTTTGAGCTTTTTCTCATCAGCTTTCTCTTTGGCTTACCTTAGGGCTGGGCTTCAACATTGTTGGTGGGACAGATCAGCAGTACATTTCCAATGACAGCAGCATCTATGTCAGCCGGATCAAAAAGGATGGGGCAGCTTACCTTGATGGCCGATTACAAGAAGGAGATAAAATTTTAGCGGTAAGCCCTTTCTTCTGTCGCCCCGTGTGTTCTTGAAGTGCTGTGATCAGTGATGTCATATGAGATGCAGGTTTGCCATTGCAGTGCACAGAGAAGAAGGATATGATGAATGCAGTTAGATGATGCTGAGGAAACTCCATGGAAGGAGCTATCCTGGGGGTCTGGGGACAGCTTTGAACACTAGGGCCCATCTACACATGGGCCCATCTCTTCTGCCTTCTTGACTTGCCTCAGAAACACTTCTTGGTGCTGCATTTGTATTTCCTCTGTGACTTGCCTCCCTAAGGTTTTAGAATCCATCAGGCCTTCTCTTGCCCACAATGGATCATCATTTACACATGTGTAAATAAAGGAATCAGTCTCCCAACCTCTAAGTTTCCATTTTTTGACTGGTAGTCAGTGATTACTGATCCTTGTGCTCGAGGGGATTTTTAGGCTATAAAACTTCTAGGCCATAAAACTATTCATTGCAGCTCATCAGGATTAATACAGGCTGCTTCTCCCTTTAGACAAATGTTTTAAAGTGACTGAGGTTCAGTCCCCCTGGTTCTTCAGACAGTTGGCAATCATACAAGACAATATGCTTTACAAAGTGATGAGTGAAGAAGTAGCCTCTCCTAGTGTGATACATCATCTTTTAATACTCCTTAATTTTATTTTATACTTGCTTATTATGTTCCACATGTAATCTTTTTAGCCTCTATAGAGTGCCTTGCACTAGTTGGAGCCTATTATTGATCCAGAAAATGATATTAAGTTAAATGGAGAATATTATCCTATCTTTTCTTGATGGTTTAATATTTACATACTTGTGTTTGGGGAGTCTGAGTATCAAGAGAAGGGAGGCACTGGATTTGATCTCAGGGGATACAATTAGGGATAATGGGCATGAAAAAGAAAAATTACAATGAATATCATCAGCTAGTGAATGAAATCAAGTAGGTTATAAAAACTTCTGCCATGAGATATTATTTTAAATTAAGAAAAATCCTAACACTTTCAAGTGGATGCCAATATGTAAGTCTTTTATTTTGTTTTGTTACATCAATATGCTTTTAAATGTATGTTTACAGCACTCTTTCAAACAGAAGGGTTTCAAAGGTAGACCAGTAGAGGGAACAATGTGAGAAAGAGACTCATAATAATAATAATTTTGCTGTAGCTGCTCTTTTATTTTCATTAGCTGTCAGAATTACACCTTTGATTTGTTTCCAGTAAAGCAACAGCATAAGAAGCTGCTGTTGACACAACTGTCGTCTTATATTCTGATTCTGCTTCTAGGTAGTTTTTTCAGTACCTCTGTGTTTTGGCTTGGAGTTTTTCATGTTATCGCTCGACATATACAAATACATCTATAATATGAATGGATGAATATTGAATCTTGCTGTTTATAGTATCATGCCCCAAATGCAGAATTTTGTGAAACAGGAAGATTTTTATCTCCTATCCTTCCTATGTTAGCCTGCATCATTAAAAATTTGCTTTTTGTCCTCCAGCAACTGGTTCTCCTATTCCTTTTTTGCTAGGTCAATGGCAGAGACTTGAAGGATTTGCGGCACAAGGATGCTGTGGAACTGTTCAGGAATGCAGGCTATGACGTTTCTCTGAAAATTCAGCGCAGGGTATGTTTTACCTTTTCTTAGGGTTATTTCTGGCTCAGTTTAGACTGGTTTCTATCATTGATAGCTCTGTATTTCATGAGGCAGAAAAATACCATGTCCAGGTGCTCAGTGTGAATTATGCATATAAAGATTTTGTTTGAACTATGGCCTTCTCTAGTTGACCACAGCTGTAATTATCCGTGCATTACTTGTTTGTAACAGTATCAGTGAAGAGGTGAGTTTGGAGAAGTCCCTGGGTCTTTGTTTTGCTGGAGTATGGTGTGTTTTCTCACAGATCTCCTTTCTCAGAGGCAAAGGTTTGTCTGTGAAGACAGAATCTCAAGTTCTCCAGTTTTGTTTCAGAGGCCAAGATCTTACTGGAGATAAAAATCCCCTGTTGTTTCAGAGGTCATCACTCATGTTGGTGTTGGGATGTGTGTGCAGCCCACCACAAAGGAACAAATGTGGGCTGCTATAGTTTAAATATACTGACACCATTTTGGATATGGAAAGAGAGGAATCCTTAATCCACTGTTGTCATTTGAACATCCCTGGCTAGCATTGAAGTTGATGAAGGAAATACTGATCAGCCTGAAGCATGCTGTTGGGGAGAGGTGGGCTGAGGCCCCTTTTCTACTGCTTTAATAAAAAGGAGTAAACTTCTGGACCAGTGTACAGGGCAGGTGAGAAAAACAGAGAGAATTAGTGATGCCCTTTTCCTGGTAAAGACACCAGGAAATGGTGTGTTGGGAAGCGCGTCAAGGGATGACTGGGTATGTGTGTGTCATTGCTTCTGCTGTAGGAGATGTACCCTGCTCCAGCTGTTACAGTCCTAGTTTACAAAGTAGCAGAGAAACATGAGGGTGCCTACTAGTGACTAGGTACCCTGCAGTAAAGCTCAGTCTATCCAAAACTGTTCTAACCCTCCCATGTGTAGAGTGTACAGGTATGTGGGGAAACCATCTTGCACATCCTTAAAGAACCACCTGGTCCTGACACAGAACTGGAGGCTCTCCTGTGATGGGCTCTGACACAAATACTTTTTTTTCCTTGTAGTTGCAGCCACAAAATGGCCCTGTGGGTCATCGAGGAGATGGAGAATCAGGTGGGCTTCCTCTAGCAGCCATTCTTGTGCCAGGCCTGGCGCTTGCTGCAGCAGCAGTCTGGATCTTGCTGAGGTATCGACAGCGGATGTGAAGAGTTCACGTTTTGGATATCACTGCCTATTTTACACAGCTATGATGTAATTTAAAAATAGAGAATCAACATTCTTATCACAGACTGATGTCAAAAAGGATCATTGCCTATCATAAAGCTGCTGCTGATGTTCTTAATATATAGATTTTGTTGCAGGGTGGACAGAAGCAGAGAGGAAAAGAAGAAGGGAGATGACTGTGTTCATGTATAGAGTGGGATAGCTGTTTTTGACTAATCTGAGGAGGTTTTGCCATCCCCCTCTGTTTTGCACCGTGAACTTTCAAACATACTCATCTATTCCATGTTTTAAGATGTGACTTTTGGTTAAAGGGGGTGGGGGTTAGGGTGGTTTTAAATAAAAAACATTTACTAGAGGCTTTGCCTTGTTTCCGCTGGATTTTTCTTGAAACTAATGATACCTATCTGAACCATGAATAAAGAGAAGCGATGTGGAGGGTATATTATTTTTTCCATTGAATTTTTGTTGGTTGTTGCTAAATAAATGCCTTAGGAAAAATGTATAAAATCTAATCTGTGGTTTCACAGGTAAAATCACCAGTGTGGCTGCTGATTTAACAGTAATATGCAGTATTGGTGAGGTATTCTACTAGTTCTGGAAAGACAGAAGATAGCCTGCTGCTAGAAAAAGAAATGGACTGTCAGAATGACTGCTCATTCTTGAGTCAGAGTTGTATGAAAGCTTTCCACAAAATGCTAGTGTACCGGAGAGAGGCAGGCAGACAACTGAATCACAAGGAAGCAAGAGATTCGGGCATGCTGAAGCTGCAGAAGAGTCTTTAAATTAGTAATGAAGCAATAGTCCCTCCATTCGTCAAGTGGGTTGAAGTCTGCATCTCTTGGGTTAAAAGTCTGTTTCAAGGGTTATTTTTTGCATGGGGAATACTTTAGATAAAGTTTTCTGTAGCAGCTAACTTGCTTTCTGCAGTCAGAAAATCTTACGATAATTGAAAGGGGGAAGCCGAGAGCAGGCTGGGATAGTCCTGGCTATTGCTTGTTTGTGAAGACTGACGTGATATTCAGGAGAGAGACTGCCAGGCTAAGGCTTAGCGAGTAAAACCAAAGGGAGAGACCCTTGCTCTGGAAGGCATGTTGCTGAATTTACCTGCAGGGTCTCATCTCCTCACTGTGATTTGAATGGTTTTAAATGCCCCAGCTGACATGAGCTCTGTGGGGTAAGAACTGTGTCTCTTGTCTCCAAGAAATCAATGTGTTTTGTTGTTTTTGTAAAAGAAAAGCAAAATGCATGGTCTGGTCTGTATGATGCCAAAAAAAAAAAAATCACATATGCAATATATGTATTCAAACAAAGAAAAACTGGTGTCTCGGTGCTTTACTTATCTCTATTCTTTATTATTCTAGCAGGACATTGCTGATGTATTTGCAATTGTGTGTTTGTTCAGGGCTGTAGTCCTGCCGTCTGCTGGAGATAGAAATGGTATGCTGTTACACATGACATTCCTAAATCACCACGGAGTTTCAGAGCACTTAAACCACGTGAAACCTTGCTTTGGCCTATAAACTGCTCTAGTATAAGGGGAAGAGGAAACAGGAGGATTTTGCCTAATGTTCTTAGGGGACTTTGGGAACAGATTTGAGGTTTGGTGAATGTATATTGGTGTTGGATGGCCTGGGCCGATGTATGCAGTGACTTGCCTTGGTCTGCAAACCAGTTATGCCTGATAGCATAAGGGCTGCTTGTCTGTGACCTGCTTTGAATATTTGGCTGTGGTGTCCACATGGAGCACATGCGTGTATTAAGATGGATGATTAGAACCTGATGCCGTTGTATCCCAGCCATCAGAATAAAGATGCAGGCAGTAAGAAAAAGGTCTGTCTGGTACAAACCTCTCGTTAGCCCTTGGCTGAGTCGAGTTTCTGTGGGAGGGAGTATGTGGAACAGGCTAGGAGGATGAGGATTTGCAGAAGGGAGTGGTTAGTTTTACGCATTTCCCACTGAAATAAGCAGAGAAAGCAAAGCCTTGGGTTTTGTTTTTTTGTTGTTTTTTTTTTTTTTTTACCTTTCAGCTTTGGGATTTTGATACTGTTCAGACATGATTGCCATCTGTGTTGCAGGCAGTTTATTATGGGGGGGAGGGTTGTATCCAATGCCCAGGTAATTGATGTGGCTTACTGAGCAAGAAAAGTCCCTTCTGGTGCATACTGTTCCTTTGGATTTCTTTTCACAATTACTGAATAATTTTAATACCACAGCATTAACTCAGTGGCTTTTCCAGAAGTTTGAATAGTAGTTTTTACTCAGAATTTAAACCATCCAGTCTAACCTTCAGGAACACCTTTCTGTGTCTGCTGCTTTTGAACCAGTGCCTGAGTACCACCCAATAATCCCTTTTCCAATACCAGCCACCTCTTGTCCCATTTATTGACAAAATCCTTATGGAAAACACACCTCGCCCGCAAACTCTCCTGTGAGCTGTGGCTCATATTACTTTGTCTCAGCAGCTGGACTGTCTCACCTAAACTTCGTGTGTTTTCCAAAGTCTTTTCCACTGTGTGGTTTCTGTAGCCTTGAGTTTCATCTTTACACTGAATGCTGTATATACATTTTCTGTCATTGCAGAAGAAGTGAATTAAAAAAACATCTAATGAGGACAGCTTGTAAATGCAAGTAATCAGAGAGAGTTTTAGCTTTTGTTACAACTCAAATCTCTGGGTTTTGGAAAAAAGATAAGTTGAAATCTTGAAGACAAACATAAAAAGCATCCTAACCATAATTTCTAAGTTTGTTTTTTTTTAAGAACTCATTTGCCATTAATACTGAGGGCAGCTGAAACTCTTAAATCCCCATGTTTCTCTCCCATTCTCATCTGTTCCCTCAACCTTATTGTGAACTTACTGACCTGCTGAGGGCTGGATTTTCATATCCATAGTTTAAAGAAAAATCCATCTAGTTTGACTTCCTGTATGTTCTAGGCATTTGTGTCTCACAGAGTGTCCTGAATTGTATGTGCTAATAATATGTATTTGACTTAGGCATAACAGTGAGAAAGAGCAGCCAGACTTGATCTGAAGATAGGAGGATGCACTACTTCTGGCACATTTTAATTAAAATGAACTAGAAAGGAGTATGTGGGAGGGAAAGGTGCCTTGCTTTCAGTTTGCCTTTAGGTTCCAACAACTGGTTTGTTAGGTTGTTCCGTGCTAGATTAAAGAGGCCTCTAATAACTGATAGTCCCTCCCTGTGAGGGGATTTGTGTGTTGTAATTACCTTACCTCTCACATTATTTCTAAGAAATGAAGCCAACTGAGCCCTTTAAAATTCTCAGTGTAAAATACTTTCTCTCTTGGAGCAGTTTCCGTGGCTTCCTGCACCCTTTCCAGTGTTTCTGTATTGCTTTGTAAAATGCAGACACCCCAACCACACGCAGAGTCTCACTATTGAGCATGCCATTGCCATATACTACAAGTTTTCCATAGCATGTTTATCTGCAAACCCTTAAAATATTTTTGGTGAAGGTGCAGACGCCTGCAAAGCAAATGTAAGCCAACTCCTGAGAGCTGGCTTTTCTTAAATAACTTTTCCAAATCTCTTAGAAGTGGTATACAGCTTTTCCCCACGTCATTTGCTTTCTCACGTGCCCTAAGGAATCTGTAAACCACAGAATAAACACCATTGCCACATGAGAGGTAAATTCTCTTAATTCCAGTTTGTAGATCGAAAGAGCAATCACTTTTGGTCATAGTGTGACACTAGAAGCGAGTGTTAAGTGCCTGTATATTCTGACTTCTAAATCCTCGTCCATACCCGATGTGACCTGCATGGTGTGGGTGAAGGTATCTGACTTTGCATTTTGTTGAATGACTGCGTCTCCTATTTGTATTGGCTATGCGCACTGACAGGACCGGATTCCTCTCTCTCTGCCTTGTCTGCTGTATTATTTACCAGTCCACTATCTTTAGCAGTACTGGTTTTGTCTTCTGCCAGATCATTAGTGAAAATACTGAATGGAGTTTGGTACAGAGACAACTTCTCCCCCCATGGTTATGATTTTTCAGTAACTGTTGTTATCTCCTGATTATTGGATTCTTTGTGTGTTTAACGGATGCATTTTGCTATTGTATAGCATTGATTTTTTAAAAATACATTTATTGGCATGTTGCATAGTACTAAGTAGATTACATCTGAGTTGTCAGTAAACTTCATGTTTTCTTGCTGGCAGAAGCTGATACAAGGTTAATAATCAGGTCAGGTGAGCTTTACGAGCCAGTCATCTTCCCATCCTCTTTCTTAATTTATTGATGTGGGGTTTACCTATAGAAGTCATTTTCCTCCACTCAGGTTGAAGGAAAGAGCAGGTAACTTACTAATGGGACAGTGTCCCACAGGCTGGGGGCCCAAGGGAAGGGTTACATGCAGAAGTCTGAAGGAAGGCCTTAACTGTACCCTTGTCCTCAGGGTTTTCCTCATGACTAGCTTTAGGCAGACTCATGCTGCATCCGTGCTGCCATGCTTGGTGCGTGTCCTCTCTGGAGCTCTGCTCTGTCTCTCCCCACGTGCAGCTGAGGGGGACTCCAAGCCTTTCAAAGCTTCCTTGAAGAAGGATCCACGTACGATGAGAACGTACACTGGTTTAAATGAAGAGCAATGTTGTGCAGACTCAAAACGGCTTTCCTTGTCAAATTGGAAAGCTTTTGTCCTTGCTGCTGCAGCTGTAACCGATCATAGGCAAACCACTGTAGAGTGAGCTGTATGTAGAATCACAGAATGGTTTGGGTTGGAAGGGACCTTAAAGGTCACCTAGTTCCAATCCCCCTGCCATGGGCAGGGACACCTTCCACTAGACCAGGTTGCTCAAAGCCCCAATCCAACCTGGCCTTGAACACTTCCAGGGATGGGGCATCCATAGCTTCTCTGGGCAACCTGTTCCAGCGCCTCACCGCCCTCATAGTGAAGAATTTCTTCCTTATACCTAGTCTAAATCTACCCTCTTTCAGTTTAAAGCCATTACCCCTTGTCCTACCACTACGTGCCCTTGTAAGAAGTCCCTTTCCAGCTTTCTGGTCGGCCCTCTTCAGGTACTGGAAGGCTGCTATAAGGTCTCCCCAGAGCCTTCTCTTCTCCAGGCTGACCAATGCCAACTCTCTCAGCCTGTCCTCGTAGGAGAGGTGCTCCAGCCCTCGGATGATCTTGGTGGCCCTCCTCTGGACTTGCTCCAACAGGTCCATGTCCTTCTTATGTTGGGGACCCCAGAGCTGAATGCAGTACTCCAGGTGGGGTCTCACGAGAGCGGAGTAGAGGGGCAGAATCACCTCCCTTGACCTGCTGGCCACGCTTCTGTTGATGCAGCCCAGGATACGGTTGGCTTTCTGGGCTACAAGCTCACATTGCCGGGCCATGTTGAGCTTCTCATCAACCACCACCCCCAAGTCCTTCTCCTCAGGGCTGCTCTCCATCCATTCTCCACCCAGCCTGTATTTGTGCTTGGGATTTCCCTGACCCATGTGCAGGACCTTGCACTTGGCCTTGTTGACCTTCATGAGGTTTGCACGGGCCCACCTCTCAAGCCTGTCAAGGTCCCTCTGGATGGCATCCCTTCCCTCCAGCGTGTTGACTGCACCACACAGCTTGGTGTCGTCGGCAAACTTGCTGAGGGTGCCCTCAATCCTGCTGTCCACGTTGCTGACAAAGATGTTAAACAGCGCTGGTCCCAGTACTGACCCCTGAGGAACGCCACTCGTCACTGGTCTCCACTTGGACATTGAGCTGTTGACCGCAACTCTTTGAGTGCGACCATCCAGCCAATTCCTTATCCACCAAGTGGTCCATCTGTCAAATCCATGTCTCTCCAATTTAGAGACAAGGATGTCACGCGGGACAGTGTCAAATGCTTTGCACAAGTCCAGGTAGATGATGTCAGTTGCTCTTCCCTTATCCACCATCGCTGTAACCCTGTCATAGAAGGCCACCAAATTGGTCAGGCACCATTTGCCCTTAGTGAAACCACGTTGGCTGTCACCAATCACCTCCTTATTTTCCATGTGCCTTAGCATAGTTTCCAGGAGGGTCTGCTCCATGATCTTGCTGGGCACGAAGGGAGACTGACTGGCCTGTAATTCCCTGGGTCTTCCTTTTTTCCCTTTTTAAAAATGGAGGTTATGTTTCCCCTTTTCCAGTCCGTGGAAAGTTCGCCAAACTGCCACAACTTCTCCAATATGATGGATGGTGGCTTAGCAACTTCATTCGCCAGTTCCCTCAGGACCCATGGATGCATCTCATCAGGTCCCATGGACTTGTGCACCTTCAGGTTCCTTGGATGGTCTCGAACCTGATCTTCTCATACGATGGGTGGTTCTTCATTCTCCCAGTCCCTGCCTTTGCCTTCTGTGACTTGGGTGGTGTGGCTTGAGCACTTGCCAGTGAAGACTGAGGCAAAAAAGTCGTTGAGTACCTCAGCCTGCTCCATATCCTGGGTAACCAGGTCTCCTGTTTCCTTCTGGAGAGGGCCCACGTTTTCCCTAGTCTTCCTTTTATCACCGACGTACCTATAGAAGCTTTTCTTGTTGCCCTTGACATCCCTGGTCAGATTTAATTCTATCAGGGCTTTAGCTTTCCTAACCGGATCCCTGGCTGCTCGGACAATTTCTCTCTATTCCTCCCAGGCTACTTGTCCTTTCTTCCACCTTCTGTAGGCTTCCTTTTTGTGTTTGAGTTTGTTCAGGAGCTCCTTGCTCACCCATGCAGGCCTCCTGGTGTTTTTGCCTGACTTCCTCTTTGTTGGGACGCATCGCTCCTGAGCTTGGAGGAGGTGCTCCTTGAACATTACCCAGCTTTCTTGGGCCCCTCTTCCCTCCAGGGCTTTATCCCATGGTACTCTACCAAGCAGATCCCTGAAGAGGCCCAAGTCTGCTCTCCTGAAGTCCAGGGTAGTGAGCTTGCTGTGCGCGAAAACCTGGCTGCCAAAACCGACTTTCCTAGGCTGGCACTCTTAGTGAAGAAGAGCAACTGTGCTAAGTATGCAGGGTAATTATTCAAAGTGGCATGTGAATGACTGGAGATCATTCACCAAGCTTTCATTCTTGTGTTTGTGTCCAAGTCTTCCAGCCATGTTTCCCTTTGGTAAAGTTCTCTTCCCTCTCATCCCTCTTCACCACCTCTCAGCAGCCTAGCATTTGTGCCTGGCTTGCATTTCTTGCCGTGACACAAAAGCAATTGTTATAGAAAAATTGCTGCTTTTGCTCTGTGTCAGCAGATACTGATATTTGTTAATTCAACTGTGTGTCCTTAGTTGCTCTGAACTAGCTATTGCACTTAGTGTTACTTATTCCTTTTCTTTTCTCTTCCCTTTGGAAATGAATGTTGGCACTTAGTTCTGCGACTGCCCTCATTTTGGCTGGTTTGCCGGGTGTTGGAGGACAGACCCCCAGAACACCAAGCGCGAGCGTGTTCTCCTCTGAGGTAGTGGAGGCTGTACAGTTAGAGCTGTAAGAGGCTCTGATCAGCTCTGAACTGAGCCCAAAGAAGCCCTAAGAGCTTCACTCTGTGATTATGTGGACACTAGAAGCTCTTGCTGAGTATCAATATTTTAAGCAGGATGATCCAGTCTCTACAGCAATAAGGGCTGGATTCCAGTTTTGGGAATGCCTCTGAAGACCGGTGTTGAGGTCATGACAACTCGCAGCTCCAGGCCTGTCCTTTTTGCCCTTACGATGTGTCTGTCTCACCTTTCCAAGTTCCTGATCAGGGTGGTGCTGGGAGAAAAGGTGTCTCCAGTTGTTAGAGCGTGGCAGTCCACATTAGAGCTGTACCCCATCTCCTGCTGTGGGTTGGATGGGTAGGGTAAGAGCTCACCAGCCAGATGACTATATATCCAGTACTTGAGAAAGTGCAGCAGAAGTGCAGTTTATGCTAAGCATGTCATTCTCCCGCTGGGACAGAGTATTTCCAGAGAAAGAAGAGAGAAAGAGAGAACGTTTAGCAGAGGCAAGCGGAGTTTTGGAAAGACAGCTGTACTTGTGCTTGACGGTGGGGTTGTCTATATATCCGTGGCTAACAACATCTCTGGGGAAAGTTTTTGGGAGAGACTTAGAGGGGGTGAGAAAAGAAGGGCTGAAGAAAACTTGTTTGTTCTTATTCATAGTGGGTGTGTGAGGGAAGTGCGCTCCTAAAGAAAAGGAAATGAGATTTAAAAGAAATGACAGCTGAACCTGGTTCAGTAGGACTGCTGGGGTTGGGGGGAGGGAACACAGCTGGGGCACACTGATTTAAACACAGCATTTTCTGGGAATGGAGAAGTAGCAGTGTCAGGTATAAGCCATGCTGTTTTTTCATCTTTGACACAGCCACCTGCATCAGCTACTTTAGTCTAACTAGTAATAAGCACTTGATGAACCATTAGAGCTACTCTGGATGTTAACAACATTCATGCAAATAGACTAGAAGTTCTGTTTCCCTGAATCACTTAAAATTTAGAGTTCATAGATAGTTTTCAAGGTAGATTGCTGATATTAATTGAAGGACATCAAGCTGTTAAATGGGAAATAGGCTAGGTTCGATGGTTCTGTGGTTGTTTAACATTCATTAGTGCAGGAAAATGCTTGGGTTCTTAAAGGTGTTTTTTAAATCTAGAATAATTGAGATACTAGCAATCTGGTGTTACAAGTTGTTAGCATGGGGATTCCCCGGTGGAACTGTAGGCTGTATGAAAGAAATTACTTGCTTAACTGGTGAAATATTTGCTGTCTCACTTAAGTACATAGGCTGTATGGGAGTCCAAATGCAACACATGAAATAGTGGGTTCACAGTTACCCGAAATGGTCTTTTGCATTCATTGCTCCTCAGCATGTTTTAGTAAACTTCTAAGTCACTGAAACAATAAAACATGGAAGGAAAGGGGATAAAAGAATTGTAATTAATATTACAATTCACTTCTTTCACTTCCTTCTTTCTAAATATAGTGAGTATAGTACAAAGTTTGGGAATATAGTTCAGAAATTTAATTTAAAAAGTTGAGTAGTAATCCATGATTATGTGGATTTTTTTCTTCTTTAGTTGTGTAAATAATGCTCTTCGGAAGGGTTTCTAGTGAATTCAGAGAAGAGTTACGCAGCTCTGCTTATGCTCCTCCACAGACTGTTGTCAGTTGATGCACAAAAAGGCATGCTGGTCACGCACTCTAATGGCAAAGATAATACCTTTGGCTGTAAAGTGCTCTTATACAAGGGAAGTATTCATGTATTCTTGGCTTTGCCATGTTGGGGTCGCACGGGAAGGGAGCAGAAATGGGGTCAGAAGCAAGGCCAGAAAAGGCACAGAGGTCTTGCAGAGGCAGGGTAGGTGTCAGTGGGACAGCTGGCAGAGATGCGGTCTGCCTGGCATGGCAGTCCTCCTCTACACTGGGAGCTTCCCTGCAGAAACCAGCAGAAGCTCCTCGGCCCCTTCATCCACGTCCCTGCAGCAGCATGGGGCTTCTGAGTCCCAGCTGAGCTGTCACATGCCACGTGGCTGAATTGCAGCAAGACTGCCGCAAAAAGCCAGTTTGTCTGCCAGCCCGGCACTTGAAGATCACAGTTCTGCAAAGAAATTTCAGTCTTAAGTCCTTTTTCTTAAGTTGCTTGAATTTTTTCCCTAGCAGTGGTACCAGCTTTGCCAGTTAACTATAAACCACTGAGGAAGTGTTGCATAGACATTGTCAAGGAATCTGATCAAACTGTTAATTTTCTTCTAATCGTAATTAAAAGGAAGTGTTTGAATCTGTACCGGAATTATTCAGCACAGTGGTTTATGGGCTCCACTGCATTTCGCTCAGAGGTTAAAACAGGACTTCAGATGTTCTTGTGTGAACATTTAGACACACTGGGATGAGGAGGAAAAAGCCTTCTCCATTCCGTATTCAAGTTCTCCCTGCTTGGCAAGCTTTAATTAATCTCTCCTTGAACTGCTGGTATGTCCCATTTTGGCTACTGAATTTGTTTGTAGTGTATAAATACTTATAAAAATCCTAAATAGAGGATGTAAGAGCACTGATCAGCTGCATGAGAACACATGGTTCTGAAGCTGTGGTATGAAGCTGGAAAATAAAAGCAAACACAATCCAGCACACGCACTTCTGTGGCTGTGGTTAAAAAAAAGAAAGAAGTGTAGTCAAAATGCTGCTTCAGGGAAACCCCTGTACTCTGCTACTGCAGTCTCTAAGTGCCGTTTTACATGCCGGCATCAGAACGTGTATGGTGGTGTTCAGGGTGAACACTGCAGTGTGGAGATGTGGGCTGGATGTGGAAGGCACTGATTATAAAAGATTGGCTGGAGAGGGAGGAGGGTTTGGATAACCTCGAGGGCTCAACAGTTGTTGCTAAAGGACGAGGTTTGGGCCGCCTTGTGGCACTGTTTGCATGTGCCTCGGTCAATGATGTCTTGTGAGTATCTGTGCTGATTCTTTGAGAAGCAGGCCCTACTTTCCCAAAATGCGGGCTTATTTTTTGCATAAAGCCAACATGCCCTTGATTTTAAAGTGGTTGAAGTTAAAGGGATTTGCTCTCAACGGCTTCAACTGACTGAAGTAGGGTCTGACAGTTGTGGTATTTAACATTTTAGAGGTGAGATTGTAGGCTGCCCTTTAATAGGGGCAACCATTTCTGATTCAGAGCTTAACAACAGGGGATACAGAGGATGAATGTCTTGCGTTTAGAAAAGAAAAGCAATGTTAGGCTGGTGTTCCCACTACGCTTCTGGCAGTGGGGGCAGGTGGGAGGAGAAGGAGGATGGCAGAGAGTTGTCTCTCTTGCTTGTCAAACGCTGAGCTATTTTAAGAGCACCAAACTGGAAACTGTTCTCTAAAACTTTGCTTTGCTATGGCTTTCTAGTGATTTTTTCAATGCCTGAAATATATTGCTTTTTTTGCTGGGCCGTCAGCAAAACATATGTGACCTTTCTCCACCTAATTCTGAAAGTTTTCTGCCTGTCACCAGCTCCTCCCTGCACTGGAGGGACACAAGAACTTTTTCAAGCCTGAAATAGAAACCACAAACTTGGGGTTCTGAGATGCATTTTCTCTGAATTTAACTTTATTATGTTAATCAGACAGACAGCTTGAGGGAGAAAAGTGTTTTTTCCCTGTGGAGAAGACATCTCTGTTCGCCCTTACTGAAAGGCAGAGAGGTAATTATCACCTGTGGGACAGGGATGGGTTAGCAGGAGGGAAATCCTAGTGTGCCCCAAAGCTGTCCTCTTGAGATTCTGATTCACAGATGAATTCGAATTGCTTGACTTGCCTTTTAAAGGTATACTGTACATCTCCCCTATGGATTAAATCTAAGGTGTTGAAAGAAGGATGCTTGTTTTGTGAAACTACCGGTAATGGTGTATTTCTGTCGTTTAACAATTGCCCTGGTAAATTCTTTCTGATGCATAGTATTTGTGTGGTTTAGCCCCCATACTTTTCATGAGGGCACTTGATATACTTTCTCTATTGGAACGTATTTTTAAGTGTGTAGTAGAGTAGCGATGAAAAAAAATGAAGTAATACTGTGTACACACAGAAATGACCCATCTATACAATCACTGCCTGTTGAAGATATAATCACTGAGCATTAGTGATTCATTAGCACTTCTCAATTCATTGGTTCCCAAGATGGCAATGTCAAATCAGCACAGTGTTCTTGGTTATGATCAGTGGCTCATCTAAATACACGTGTTGATGGTTGTTGTTTTATGGGGAAGGGTCAGACAAATGTTCCTGCAAGTTGGGAAGCATGAACGCGAAGAAGAATGTGGAGCAAGAAAAATGAGGGATTAATGCAAATGACATGTTGTTGCAGATGGTGAAAGAGATGAGTCAGCCTCGGATGTGCTAATAGCTGTAATTGATGAAGGAACTCTTTCTCAACCAGTTGTTAGTATGGTTTAAGCTTATCATTTGGGGGCCTGTGTATTTATCCCCAGGCTTTAACAACACAGACTGCTCAAGAGCTGATGCTCATAGCCACTTGTTCACAGCTGCTTGCACACATGGCTGCATGGAGAGGGTCTCCAGCAGCATGATCTATGCCAGAATCAGTGACTGGCTGTATTGTTTTCCCTTGGCTAAGAGGATATGTGTCGATTATTTAAATAACCTTAAAAGAGCAGGAAGAGGGGAGAAAATTTGAGATCTTTAATATTTCACCCAGCACATCTTCAGCTTTGCAAACCAGAATAAGTGGCACATTAGAAGTGTCTAATTATACACAACAGGAGGGAAAAGCTGCCTGTCAGTGGAGTTATCTGTGTCAAAGAGAGGGGGTGTTCTTCTTGCCTTTCACTTCTTTCACTGTCTAAACTGCAGTTCCCCCCTTTTAGAAGAGGCTGCATTGATTGTGCTTCTTTCAGGATGATAATAATGAACTTTTCCATAGGAGGGACAACTCCAAACTAGGGAACTGGGTCCAAACGTCATACAAATTCAGACATAGCTGGACCAAGTGTTTGTTCAGAGTGGAGACTTTGAAAAGCTTATCTAAGTGGACAGTGCCACAGCTCTCTAAGCAATAGTTCATAGACACTGACTATATTCCAGGACTCTGGTCTTTACCCAAATCCCTGCTGTTTTTTGATTTGCAGAGCTTCTGTTGAAGTCCTGCCCTGTCTCTGAATGGAAGGGACCTTCACACAGCTAACTTTGCTTCTGGTCAGCTGTTGCAAAAGGTGCCTTAGATGCACATAGGAGCTTAGGGAAAGGCACAACTGCCCTGCAGCAATGAAGATCTGCTCTCAAGTGCAAAGAGATTTGGCTATGTCCCATAGGATATGCGTCTGGCCACAAATCCTGCTACAATAGTACCCCCAGAATACTGAATTCGTGGAAGAGTCACCAATATGAAGTATAGTTAGGTGCTCTTTTGCCCATTAGTAGCACAAGCTATAAAAACACACCATGAAGATCTACAGCTTTTGATGTCTTCTGAAGTCAAATTCTTGCCTAGAAGACAAGACAAACTCTATCTTAGTACCCCTTTCATGAAACTCTGCTTTTCTGGCCATAGAGGAGTAAATTTTTGTCTGGAATGGAAACAAAATTTGGCTACTAGCTTTCCTACTAGGGAAATGCTGCAGGAAGAAGTATACTTGGCTTCCTGAATGGTTCTTGGTTACAACCCTTGCTATTAACAATACAAAGCTGCTTTGTGCTTTCTGGAAGTTAATGAGAAAGCTTGATAAAACCTCTTGGATATTTGAACAACAGTTTCTCAACAGGGAGAGCTAGTGGTTGAACTAGCTAAGGGATACTTTCTACTAGACTAGAGGCTTAGCAGAAGGGAAAATTAAGCCATTAACTAGAAAACCTGCTAAGTGATTTTTATATTGTAAGGTTGTATTCAGTATGAACTGAGTATATTTTTAAGTCCCAATTATCACTTCTTGCTGTGCTTTTACCTGTGCTGAATTTAAAGTTAACAGGGTGCTTAATAAATAAATGAACTGAATTTCTGAGCTGTGGGAATTCATCTTGCGGGTGAGGTATATCAGCACATAATGCGTTTTTCTACTAAGGGGCGGGTGGCTGTTTTGAACCCTGAGTACTACTTCTGTTACTGGCAAAAGAAATGTAGTAGTGGAGGCACGTGAGTAAAATCATCTTTTTATAAGGTGATATTAAAAAAGTCTATGTTAGAAGAAGAGTCAGTGATGATCTAAGTAGAGTGTGTATCATAAAAGTAATAGGGATAGAAGCACCGCTGCTCTGAAACAGTTCAGAGATCCTTCCAGTTCAGGCCTGATTCTAGTTCCAGTCTGTATCTGGGATCAGTATTGGCTGTTTCAGATGAAGATGCAATGGAGCCCACAGGAGGTGTTGAGGAGACGGTCTTTTTTATAAACCTCTGTAATTGGTCATTACCTGATGTTTTGAAGCATCAAGGTCCTTCCTAAATACTGTTGCTGGTAGTACTGTTATAAACATCTTTATCTACAGATACAAGTATGGCAGGTTTCGTGGGGAGATGTTATTATCCTGTTATTTGATCAGGTAATAGAATTGAAAGCAGACAGGCAGGTCAGAGGAGAGTTAGCATGCCTAGATGCTGGCTGTTTTCTACCAGCTGAATCCGTTAGTCAAATAAAAGGCATTACCTCCCTGTATAAAATTTGCTTTTCTATGTAATGGTATCACTTGAAATACTATTATCGTATTGCTTGTCTTCTCTTCCAGTTCACTAGCACATATTTTAAACAAAATACATCCAAGTGTTGAAAGTTGATGGATCCTGCTGTTGACGTTCTGTCATTGAGGAAAATTGTTCATTTATTCCCATTTTTCTGCCCTCAATCATAGATCAGAATGGTGAAATTGTACTTCTTGCAGCTCAAACAATAATTATTCATTACTGCACCATGAGGAGCTTTGCTAGATGCCTTCTAAAAATAGAAGTTGGTCACTAGTTCTCTCCTGCTAACTGTTTTATTAATACAATCAAAGAATTACAATAGAGGATGCTTTTTCTTTGCACCGTAATCCTGCAGGCATATCTTTAGGATTCTGCTTTATAGGAGCTATTCAGCTGATTTATTAAGAAGGCGAGCAAGGTCTAACTTGCCCAGATTACTATCTGAGCCTTTGAAAATTAGGTAAAACAAACTTGTTTTCCAGTTCTCTGGAAGAGATGCTGGTCTTAATAAGGCTGCATGTTTTTACTGTGTATCTAGTCACTTGAAAGTTCAACATCTAGGCCTCATCCTTTGCTGCTCACAGTCCAAATCCCTTTGGGTTGTTTATACTAAAGAAATTCGTGGTAGAATTAGGAATCTTTGATGTTACCTCCCAATTTACAAAAATATTCCAGGTCCTTTTCTCATCTACTACAGCAGGTAGTGTCTGTGCTCTCTCCTTGTCTCTTTCAAGGAGATAACCAGATCTCACTCCAAAACTCCCTTGCTGAACTGTTCTCCGAGCCATGTTTCTGCTTGTTCTGTCAGTTTTTTGCTTTCTTCTCTTACTCTGTGCTGGTTCCTGTGGTGTTTCTCCTGACTGCTCTCTCACTCTCCTGCAACTGTGTACGTGCAGCCCTCTAAGAAAAGCAATGTACACCTTAGCCCCTTTTCTAGAGTCCCTGGGCAGCCCCAGAAATGCCTTGGTTTGGGGCAGTGATGTATGCTCATGTTTGGAGTGGAGACTGCTAAACTCTTTCAGATAGCATCTTAAATAATAGGTCCTAGTTTTTCTACTAGTTTCAGTACATATTATGTTGATTATGATGGGTTCTTACCTGTATTATCAAGCTTCAAGTCAGCTAAACTTCCACACATGGAGATATTCTTCAGCGTGCTGATGTGTCTGGCAATGTGTCATTGAATGCAAAGGTTGTTCCAAAGAGAGAGCTCCGGTCCCTCCTCCTGCAGGTGAGCTCTGGGTAGAGACTCTTAGTTGCTTCACTCCTCCGTGAACTTCAGTTTTTCCTCTTCTCTCGCCACTCAAATTTACCAGGAGGAAAAGTAAGACTCCTTCTGCTTACAGTTCTCCAGATTCCTCCCTGTGCCTTTTTGGAACATCAGACAGTGTTTTCTACGCTCCTGTCCTCCGGAACAGAAGCTGATCTTAAGAGAGAGTGTGATTTTTGGTTGAGATGCCAAAGGAAAGCCGCACTAACTCTAGTGTTTTTGCTGATGTTTTGCAGGTCAGAAGAGTGCCAACCCAAAAGAATCCCTCTGGAAGGCATGGTGTTTCTTTTTAAGGGACTCTTCTGGGCAGCTGTCAGTGCTCTCAGCTCATTGAAAAGTCGCTGACTGGGTTTTTGTGACTCCCACAAGCTCTGAAATTGTATAGCAGTCAAAGCCAACCCTTTACAGATGGCAGCACCCAGAAAGATTCAGGAAGGAGTGATCTAATAATATTGCAGTGAAGCAAGTGGAAGAGCTCCCAACAGGTAGTGCTTTGTCTTCTGGGACAATTTAATAAAGCTATAGCGACCCAGTAGTGTTGTGGGAGTAATACATGCATCCCTTAGAGGTAGTTATCTTATTTCTGTGGAGAACCAAGTAATTAGTGGTGTTCTAACAGCTCCTTTCCATTTTCAGGTTGTTCCACTCTTGTATCTTGTTCAGAATTGGAGATCACTTAAGAATATTGGCAGATAAGGTTCTTTTATCCACAAAATGCCCTCTCCTTTCCTTGTCTTTATTTTTCCCTCTTTCAAACATGAACAGTTATGGCAACAGGAAGGTTGGAGGCAAATAAGCAGCTGGCAGTCTTCCTAATGGGCAGAAACACAGGCTGGAGTCTCTCCTGAATTCAGCAGCAGAGTGGTAGAATCGCAGTAGCATTGCTAACAGTGGCACAGCGTGCATTTTGAGCTCACAGGGTAGCTGGATTTAATGAGGTGAGATATTGCTCATGCTAAACCCTCTACCAGAGCTGAATAACGTGATGCATACAAATGCAGAAAACGTGGTCTAAGGTTTTAAAATGGCTTTTCTGATTTATTTATTTATTTATTTATTTATTTTCCAGAACAAAATGGTAAAAGATTGTCTGGGTTGCAAAACTAGGACTGAAGGACTTGGTTAGTTGCTGACTCTGGATTACTTCAAGAAGGAAAAAAGAGGGACATCGTGGTTGCCTCTCTTATCTGGCTTTAATGCAGTGCCCTTCTTTTAGCCTAGCAAGTTTTCCACAGATGAGAGAGTGAGTGAGAGGGGGCAAAAAAGTAAGTTTGACAACTATGGAGATAGAGACTAGCATTCCAGGGTTATGGAGGTAGATACTAGTGTTCCAGGGTTTGATTTCCAATATACTTGTACCTAATCCCTCCTCCTGTTGGTGTCTTTTGTTGGACCCTCACTCTGCAGACTGCTTTTTCTGACATATCTATCTTATGTTTCAATCCATTCTTTTTTTGTCTGCTGAGATTTTCCTTGGCTCATACTGTTCCCAGTTACAGGATAGAAAAAGATATTTTACAATCGATATGCCAATAAGGTGAAACTGTTTGGTAACTGTTACCTTTATTTGGCCCCAGATTTAAATTGTGCAGATTTATCAGGTCTAATGGGATGGATTCATTCTTGATGTGACTTAAAGGCGTTGAAAGGCTGAATATGTCCTTAGTTGTCTGTGAATGGAGGTGAATACTCCAAATTTCAGATCTCAGTCCTACTCTCCTGAACTTTAAAGAAGTTTTGATTGGAGTTTCAATCCAAACTCCATTGCTTGGCTTTATCTGCCTACTGGTTTGAAATGAATCCAGAGTTGAAACACCCTCCACGCTTCAGGGCGGTTCAAATTTGAATTTCAAGGATGGGGAGGATCAGGAGGGAGGGAGGAGGGAAGCCAGTGGGGTTCCCTAATTACTAGTAACGTTTTAATTAAGTGGAATAGAGCTACATGAGTTTGATAAGCTGACTTCCTCTTCAGAATATTGCTCTCTGTTAGGAGATACCTGCACTGGAAGTCGTTCCTCCTCATAGCACCACGGTTGTGTGAGAGCCATTTTAGCCTGTCATTTTTAATGAAAGTTAGACTAGGAGTGATAGTATTTGAAGGCTGTCACTTCTGGCTGACAGCTACTTCACCTCCGTTTTCATGCACTCAGCTTTATGTTTATAAGCATCCCCTGCAAAGGTATAGCTTAAATATACGGACTTCTGTGTGCCTGTACTATATGTGGACTACCTACAAAATGCATTTGTCTGAGAACTATTCAAAAGTCAATGTTTAGATGTGCAAGGTATGAGAGTGTGTGTCCGTGTCTGCATTTGGTGACAGACTTTGGATTTAATCCTAAAATACCTCCCAGGTTGCAGCTATAAACACGACTGTTGTAAGCAGTAGTGGGTAAGGCCAGCTCAGCACGTGTCAAGTTATATGGTGGCATGTGTCAACAAAACAGCTCTTCTACGGTCACAACTATTTTTAGTGCTGGGGCATCCCAGAATACTGCAGCTGCTGCTGCCTGCACTGAGATGCTAAGGGCTTTACTTTGGCCCCTGTTACCTTCGGCTCCTGGGATCTCTTATTCCTCCCCTGTGGTGGAGTGGCCATGCAATGCCAATCCTGCAGATGACACCTAGTGTCCCTGGGTTTTGGTACCCAGCCATCTAGAAGCAGAGCAGAAGGAATCGGAGCCTTTACAGCACTCTGGGGTTGGAAGGGCAGAGGAAGCGGAGACTGGGGCTGTCTGGACCTGCATGCCAGTGAAATTTCACTGAATGGACTTTCTGCAGTGCTCAGAGCACGCTGTCACTGTGCTCCAGGTTTTCAGGACATGAAAAGGAATTACAGTCTTTACGAGCTCATCTAAAAAGTGTAGTAGTGCTGCTCACTTACAGCCTGTGCGTCAGAGCCTCACGGGAAGCATGTTTGCAGTTTGGGGATCAGTAGAGGCACTGACAGGGGTCACCCCTGTGTAGCAGCGTTCTCATTGCTGTCCAAGAGGCCCTCAGCACCCTGCAGAATTGGACTGCATCTCATTGCCCACATTAGACTGGCACATGGGCTCTTCCTTCTTTCCCTACACCTTATGTTGCTCTCCGACTGTGGTAGGACACTTCCTCTTTCCCCCGTGCCATGATTCCCAGACCTATGAAATTGCTGCTGTTTCTTAGCACTAAAATCTGATCTGCTCCCTGTGTCTTTTGAGTCTGCTTTGGCTTCTGAATTCTGTGGGGCTCCTGTCCATAGTTTCAATATATTAGGAGAGGGACTTCTTTAAAAAAAAGCAAAGCAAACAACATGAATTCTGAGCAGGAAAGCACTTTTAAGGTGTAATTCATTTTACGGCAAAGTGCTTTCGAGCTGTATATAAAATAGACAAAAATCCTAAAAAAATCCTTCAACTACGCAAAGCAAAACAAACTTGGCACATTAAATAACATGTTAATAAGCATCTATAAAATAGATGATGGTTTCAATCTGATATATTTTTCAGTCCTGTGGAGACAGCTGATGAATCATACATGGTTATGGCACTTGTGAATTGTAAGTCTCCTCACGACTGAAGGTAAATGTCAAAGGCACCATGTGTTAGAACAAGATATTTTGCTTGGCAGGTATGGCTTATTCAGGAAATAGGCTTCTGTTTTATACATACACACTCTACATTGCTCAATTGAGTGTATCGGTTCCTTGAGCACCCATCCTGTAGCTGTCTTGTGTGGCTGAATACCTCCTCCTCATTTAGGTAAATGGCATTTTCTTTGGTAGTGGAGAAGGGAGAAGGTATGATCAGTGAATCCTTTCTCTTTGGCGTTTTTCTAGCAAGCAATAAGCAAAACACATCTGTCACCTGGGCGGTTCAGAGGCACAACGTGAGCTGGTTTAGAACTGAGTTGCCAGAAGGCAAAACATTTGTGGCCGTGTCCTCTGCTCTTGCTGACTTTGACTTCCTACCTGAGTGGGAGTGGGTTTCTCCTGTCAGTGCTCAGAGCTCTGGCCCAGCCTTTTTCCAGCAAACAGGAGAAGTTTCAGACATTCAGGCTGAGCAATATCTGATGCAAAGCTTTCATCTCGTCACCTTCCAGGACTTCTTTGAGAGAGGCGAAAGCTTTCCTAGAGGACTTGGCTCTGAAATGGTTTCCTGGAGAGTTTTCACATCTCCTGGTCTCTTTTAGCCTCTCACTGCTACCAACACAGAGCTTATTCTGGGGATAAATCCAACAGCCCTGGTGCTGACTTTTGAGAAAGGAGCAGAGGGAAGAGCTTCCCGACACCCCCCCCCCCCCCCCCTTTTGGGCAGGGACAGTCACAGGCAGCAACCTTTGCTCAAAAGTGAGCACTGTTCTTGTCAGGCAGGGTCTGTGTGACTGTGGGCTGATCAAAGGGGAGGTGGGAAGAAGATGGAAAATGGCATCATGCTTGCAGCACTGCTAGTGGAGCACCCTCCAGAGAATATCCTGTATCCACCAGAAACACAGCACAGAATTTTTCCTGCTGAGCCTACACATTTTCTCCCTTCACCTGAGAAACTAGTGTAGCTCAATGAGATTGGGAGACTCCAGGTATGTGGACCATCATAATAAGACCTGTGTATCGCTGGTGTCTTACTGACTGTGTATGAAAGAACAAGTATGCTTTGGGCCAGGCATGACGGAAGGACAGGATTGGTATGAATGAGAGTGAAGGTACTGGTTTCCTTGTGGCTTGGCCTCAGCAAGTCAGACATTGGACAGGGTATGACCCTTGTTGAGGACATCTAAAGATTACCAAAGTACCAAAATACCAAAATATTTTGACTCTGTAACTGTTCTAGTAGAACCCACATCAAGGAAAATTGGAGCTTCAAGATGTGGCACAAAGATGCGTCCCTAGTAGTCCTGAGTTGCCAGAGGTGCCATCGTGCACAGCACAGTGCATAGTGCTGGTCTTCATGGACACGTGAAACGTGCCTCCTGTCGCTCCATATTCTGTCTCTTTCCTCCAAGATCCTCGCCTCTTGTCTATCTGCTCTGCCTACAGCCATTGACTGCCACTGCTCTGCTGCTGTGTACCACAAAGAAGTTGTGGTCCTGAGCCAATCTCTGTAAGCTCAGGCACCCCGCTGGATGGTGTTTTTGAACTATCGTACTTTCTTCTTTCTGGATGCTGCCTCCATCACAGATTCCTACGGCTGTGATGAGGCAACACAGGGTGGTTTATAGGGAACTCTTCAGGTTATATTCTGTTGTGGATTCTTTAGCTCCTATAGGAATGATTGATCCTCTCTTTCATTGTAGTCCCAGGGGAGGTAAGCTCATCTCTGGCCAGTGATGAGTAATGGGGTGGATACAGGGGAGATAGGGATGTAGCCCTGATGAAAACCTTGTTGGAATGGAAGGTAGGATTATTCCTGTGCTGTTACATGCCTTATGCATATCTAAAAAGAGCTTATATGTGAAAGTCACCTTACTGCTAGCAATGAGTTTCAAAGATGCAAAATTTAGGTGTTCTGAATTGTTCTGAGTTGTTACAGGTGTATCTTGGCGGAAACATAGCTGAACTGGTGCAAAGGATATTGTTGACTGTCCCTCAGCTGCTGGGGTCAGGATACAATTCCGGATTGGATGAGTTTAACTGAGTGGCAGGGACAGGGGATGCCACTAAGCAGATTTTAAGAAATTTCCTTTAAACCAACATTTTTCAGAATCTGGCATCTGGATCTCTCTTCTCATACCATGTATGAGAGATGTGATTAGCAGAGAGATTTCAAAAGCAATGCTGTTCAATATAATGGAAAACACCTGACCTGTATCTGATTCCATTTGGGATCTCAGTAACAGCTGCAAATGAGGCCAAGCTGAATTCCGTCAGCATAGCGAGATCTCAAGAGCCCCTTTGGAGTATGCCCAGAATACCAAATACAGCTAACCCCCTTGCATTTATTAGCATGACAGCTCTCTGAGTAGGAGAGAGAGGATGTGTATGCGTGTGACTTGGTGGCTAAAGGTGGAGTTGTGCTGCTTGAATTTGTAAGGATGAATTTGTTGAGGCCTTGATGCTTGATGAGGCTGGGATGCTTTTAAGCTGGGGAAGGAGAAGGGTTGAGTGCCTGCTGGGATTCCATTTTGCAAGCGGTTCCTTTCTTTATAATGACAGGAATTGTTCTGCTGCAATGTGTTTTTAGTAAAAACTGGCTTTTTCATCCAAAAGGCGAGGGTTTTTTTTCAGGAAACATTGATTTCCCACTCAGTCTCAGTGGGATTTACCAAAAGAAGCAAATTCCCTTCTTCTCCGTTGTCCATGGAGAGATTCTGGGGAGCGGGTAAGGGGATTTTAGCAAAGTGAGAAGAACAATGTACTGAACTCTTGCCAAAAGTTTAATTTTTTATATGTTTGTGAATCTATATGTACATATGAATATACACCCATATGCATATGTATTTCATGAAACCCTGAACACCTTTGAGGAAAAATGTCCATGCCAGTATTTTCAGTTTCATCAGACTTTCCTTTTCAGTTCTAATAATCCTGGTTCCTTTAAGGATGGTCAAAATCGGCACCTGTGACTTCACCCTTCAGTTGGCTTCAGTCTTTATGTTGGATCAAACCCTGTTCATTGTCTAGCACCCCTCTCTCTCGTTCTCTGATGACATGTTGGGCCTATGGCCTCTGCATCCTTGTGTGCTAAAATTGGTACAGTCTCCTGAATGCCAGAGGGGCCTCCAGAGCATTACAGATGGTCATTCTGGGGCAGAATGGGGAGGCCTGATGAATTCAAATCATCTGCTTCTCCTTCATTACCCTCCACCCACCCAGTTCAAGACAGCAGATCTTCCCATTGTATCTTTTAAAATTATTTTTCTTTTCTTTTCTTTTTTCTTCTGTCTGTTTAGGCTGTACCCTTGGCTTAGTCACTCCATAGTGCTTTCAATGTCAGGAGCATGCCCTCGTGTTACAGCAGAGCCTTGCGTGGCTGAGCTCAGCTGGTTTGGCACTGGGAGAACTGTCTCTGCTTTCTCACCCAGCTAGCAACGTTTCCCCTTGGTATAAATACATTAATTGCAGTCTTTGTTGTTTCCCACTTAAAGAGGTGTGTCCCAGGCACTAGCAGGCTGGTGTGTTTTGCAAGCCAGGGATCTCTGCTAGTAGTGCTAAGGCAGCCTAGTTCTCACCTGTCACTTTGGCACATCTTAGCCAACAAAGGGCTTGTGCTGGTCTGTTACTGCCTGCCAGCCGTTTTCCTGTCTTATTTAGCGGTGAGCAGGAAATTATATAGGACACACCATTTAGGTCTATATATCCCGTAAGGGTTTATTGTCATGAAGAATACAGGTGGTGTTGCTGCAGTGCTATAACAGGTTTTTAGCTGTTGAAGAGGAAAGCCAGAAGTAGTTGCCATTTCCATGGCTACTTTGACATGGCTTGGTTTCTAGATCAGCAAGGGCTGACCATTCAACTCAACTGATTTGCAACCCAACTGATTTATTTTCCCACTGTTTTTTTATCACATCTAAAAGTAAAAAGAAATTCTGCCAGCAGCCAGATCAGTTCCCTGCCCTTCATCAAACAACAGATAACAGGAAATAACTGGAGTTCTAGTGGAAATCAAGAAAGAGGTTGGGAACAGACCAGAAGCTAAGCTTGGTGTCTCCTCACCTCTGAAAATCTGAGACACAAATGTGCCACGACTCTGATAGGATGGGTTCGAAAAGGATCAGTTTTCAGCTACTGCCTCCCCCTTTTTCCCTCCCCTTCCCTTCCCCTTTTCCCATCAGCTTCTCTGTAAATCATCTCCCTCTCCTGGCTGTTCCAGGATTACAGAAGCAGAGGGGCTGCCCTCTGTCCTGGCAGAGGAGCTGTTGAGATCTGTCCCATGTCAGCGTGAGCTCCCTGGCCAGGATTTCCTCTTGGACTCAGAAATCACTTCTATGGCAAGAGGAACCTGGGAGGAAAATGGATAAGACTAGAAGACAGAGGAGCTGAAGGATATTGTCTTGTCCTGTTGGTGAGAAAGGACAGTGGTGCTGGTTGGGGGTAGAGGTGATACGTAGAGGCTATTTCTTCCTGCGCACTTCTTACCCCAGGACTCTGTTACAGTCTCTGTGGGAGCCACATCAGCCTGTCTCATACTCAGCAAATTCTGCCCAAGAAGAGGGTTTTGCTCATCTCATTTTCTCCTGCCACAGCACTGTCACTTTTTTTCTGCCATTCCCCACATCTGGTGAGTGAGATGAGGAGTTAGAAAGGAAGAGAGGTGCTGGTCTGGGAATTCACATTCCCTTGGTAGGAGAAAGGGAGAGGGCTGAGGGGGCGTTAAGACCGTTCCGCTCCAGTAAGTCCACAGCCATATGAAGTACATGAGTGCAGTCTGGGTATAACTGATATCTTTGGAGCCTTAGCGTAAGGACATGGCTTTACCAAGGGCAAGTCCTGCCTGACCAACCTAGTGGCTTTCTACGATGAAGTTAGTTACCACATCAGTGGACAAGGGAAAAGCAATGGATGTCATCTATCTGGACTTCTGTAAAGCCTTTGACACGGTCCCCCACAATATCCTTCTCTCTAAATTGGAGAGATATGGATTTGATGGGTGGACTGTTCAGTGGATAAGGAATTGGTTGGATGGTCACATCCAGAGGGTAGCGGTCAATGGCTTAATGTCCAGATGGAGATCAGTGACAAGTGGTGTCCCTCAGGGGTCCATACTGGGACCAGTGCTGTTCAATATTTTCATCAGTGACATTGACAGCAAGATCGAGTGCACCCTCAGCAAGTTTGCAGATGACACCAAGCTGAGTGGTGTGGTTGACACGCCAGAAGGACGGGATGTCATCCAGAGGGACCTGGACGAGCTGGAGAAGTGGGCCTGTGTGAACCTCATGAGGTTCAACAAGGCCAAGTGCAGGGTCCTACACCTGGGTCAGGGCATTCCTCGGTTTCAATACAGGCTGGGGGATGATGTGATCGAGAGCAGCCCTGCGGAAAAGGACTTGGGGGTACTGATGGATGAAAAGCTGGACATTAGCCAGCAACATGCGCTCGCAGCCCAGAGGGCCAACTGTATCCTGGGCTGCATCAACAGAAGCGTGGCCAGCAGATTCGAGGGAGGTGGTTCTGCCCCTCTACTCTGCTCTGGTGAGACCCCACCTGGAGTACTGCATCCAGCTCTGGAGCTCTCAGCACAAGAAGGACATGGAGCTGTTGGAGCGAGTCCAGAGGAGGGCCACAAAAATGATCCGAGGGATGGAGCACCTCTCCTATGAGGACAGGCTGAGACAGTTGGGGTTGTTCAGCCTGGAGAAGAGAAGGCTGCGGGGAGACCTTATTGCAGCCTTCCTGTACTTAAAGGAGGCCTATAGGAAACATGGGGACAGACTTTTTAGCAAGGCCTGTTGTGACAGGACAAGGAGCAATGGTTTTAAACTAAGGGAGGGCAGATTTAGACTGGATTTAAGAAAGACATTTTTTACAATGAGAGTGGTGAAGCACTGGAACAGGTTGCCCAGAGAGGTAGTGGAGGCCCCATCCCTGGAAACATTCAAGGTCAGGCTGGACGGGGCTCTGAGCAGCCTGATCTAGTTGAAGATGTCCCTGTTCATTGCAGGGGGGTTGGACTAGGTGACCTTTAAAGGTCCCTTCCAATCCAAAGCGTTCTATGATTAAGGACAACCATTTTGTCTCTTGAGTTAAGTGCAATGATGCTGAGGTTTTGCTATATATTCTGGAGTGCTGGTGTCACTGCAACAAAAGTGCATGTGAAATCAAGGTAGCAAGTGTGACATGCTTTAAGGATCACAGGGTTATCCTATTGGAGCAGACGAAAGAGCAGATGGTGTAATTTAAGTCCCCAGGTTCTTTAGACAAGATCTATTGGAGACTGAAAGGTACAATCCTCATATCATTGTAAGGCATTTTATAATCTTAGATTTAACACATGACAATCAAAATGTAAGTCATAAAGCATGGAAGAAAAATTACACTATACAAGTAGGAGTGTCAAATTTGAGAAGCTGGAAGATTTTGCTGTCTCAATCTATTGTTGTCCTCCCAAGTGCTGTGTCTTGCACTTACCCTGCCTCTGTTAGAATACTGCTAAGGGTATATTTTGCTTTTCAATAAGGAGTCATTTTCTAAGTAATAATCATGCAAGATCTTTTATTCTAGAAACACCTGTCCTTCAAACTAACATCTTCACCCTAATTCAGAGCTGGAGATCCTTCCTTGCAGTTATTTTATACATGAGAATTATTGTTGTTATAAAAGGTGACTGTGATTACTGCTCTGCAAAGATGCAAGTGAGGGCAAGGCAGGCACTATGTATTTTTTCAAGACCCACAGAAAGATAAATTAAATCTCTTTGTGGAATAAAATAACTGGAAACAGTGGGAGTGATCAACAGTCTAAATACACTCTAAGATGGGGCCTGAGCAAGGCTAAAACATGCGGTCTGGTAGCGTTTGAAAATGCAGAGAACCAAAGAGGCATGTGCATGTGTGTGTGGTGGTATGAGACTGAGAGAGAAGGTGTCAGGAATGATGCTGACAGAGCAAGGCACAGAGTTCACTGGGAGGAGCAAGCCTGCTATGGGGTTTTGCTTTGTTGGCAGAAGTAGGACCTTGTGTATATTTTTGTGAGCCAACAGGACTGTACCTGCATAAGACCTTTACTGATATCACTTTTTCCAAATAGGAACATAGATAGGCCTCTGATACTGACATACTGCTTAGGTAGAGTAGGCAACCCAGGAAGAATGATGCTATTTTATATTATTTTCTTTTATTATTTTATTTTTAATTTTATTTCAGGGCTTTAACCAGAAAGAAGCAGATATCACTGTCTCTGTTAGGCTAGGTTATGGCTGTAGGTGGGAACACGTGTGCTTTAGTGTTCATGACACCTACAGCGAGGAACTGGCAGAACGGGCAAACTCTGATATATGTCTGAAGCAATATTGACATTTTTATATACTTACTCCATTACTTCAAGCAAAGTTAAAAGGATGAGCAGTACTTCAGGAAAAGTAGGCTCCTATTGGCTATTCATTCCAGGACTGACCTTGCAAAATTATATACTTAGACCTGTTGCCTTCAATTTTTCAGTGATTGCGGGTAGAAGAAATCTATATTAGCCATGGAGCTTGTTGATTAGATCACCAAATTCACTTAATTAATTCCTATAATAATAAGGTAGTCCATTAGCCTGCAGTGCCACCTAGCCTCCTCATCCTTTGGAGAGCAGGAAGTATGGCGTGAATATTTAGAAAGATAAAAACAACTTGGAAAACATTCAGGTAATGATCTTTTTTTCCCCTTTGTTTAAAGATACAATAATTCAATCTCACCAGAAGATTTTCATCAGCACTCTGAAAATCATTCCCTGGTATTAGCCAGTGGAGGGAAAAAAAAAAGGGAGAAATAGAGATTGTTTTTCTTTACAATGTTAGTTCCTTGCTCAATGCAAGTATTACTCATAATTTGTAAGGTCTGAGCTTGGTAAGGAAGCAGCCAAGCTGGTGCATGACTATTAAATATTTTAACAGTCTGATTCATCTCAAAGTGATTCAGAGACTATTGATAGCAGTCCTGTCAGGAATTGCCATCTCTGTGGTGAAGTTGGAGCGGTTAGTGACATACCAGTAGTGCTTTGTGGCATTTCATAACTTTCATGAGTTAAAAGTATGCGGGGAAATTAAGGCAGCAAATGGAGTTCTGCCGGGACGCTGATATTAGCATCTCTGCTACCTGAAGAAGTCATGTAGAATTGGCTTCCGTCCGCAGGCAGGTCCCAGGGCAGACTGCTGAGGGGAAAAACAGCCCTGGGAAAGGGGAGCCAAGGCTCTGCTGCCTACCCTGCCCATGCATGCCTTGGGGAGCCAGGGCTGCTGCTGCCCCATTCCTTCTTCTTCCCTGATTCTTCATTGGGTGAGAGGAAGTCGTTGTACTTGGGTTTGGAGACTATCTACGGCAGGATAGCCGTTTGGCTGTGTTTCATGGGGAGCCATACTCCCGGAATTGGAAGAAGAGATTGAGACATTAATAAGGATGCAGGGTGGGAACAGCATCCCAAAATCAGGTTGGATGCAGGACATTTGTGAAAGGTAAGAAACATGCCCTTACATCCATGAACTCCACCAACTTTGCAGGAGGCCTCTGTGCCTCTCCCAGCCCCTGTGCCCTACCTGTCAGTTGAACCTTCTCCATCGCTGTTGCAAGGCAGGATTGTTTTTTTCCTCACCGTTTGGCTGGCTAGGTTCACATTTTTTGCTTGCTGTTCAGATGTTGATCTGACTTCTGTGTTACAGGATTGTTAATAAGTGATGGGGAAAATAAATTCAAATAATCCATTTCTGACCAATACACTTCCAAGACATCTGTGATAGCTTCTGCCTTCCTAAATAACAAATGTATTTAATCTGAAGCTTTGGTTTTCTGTAGCTCTGTAGAAACAAACACACAGCTTTTTGTTTTGGCACCATTAAGCAGAATCTCCCTGCATTTAGAGTTTAGCACATAGGTCCTTTGTGAAAGACTGCAAATGGTGACTAAACCGGGGGTCACTCTCATGGTGTGAACAAAAATAGGCAGAAAATGGAAAACGTGTGCTGCCATAGGCTGCCTTTGTGCAGTGGGCTCTTTCAATTAGTTTGTCATTGCCAAGTAAGACCTCAAACTAAGCTCAACGAATGTGGGTGGGATGGGACACCATTAATGACTTTGTTTGATATGGATTTCAGCTTACACTGTAGCAGTATTCAAAAACATTGGTAGTCAGGTCATGCTATGTGTACCACAGCAGGCTTATGCAAATTTGGGGGTGGTAGGAGTGAGAGGAAGAAAAACCTATTGAGTTCCATCTCCAAATCCTGCTAGATTTTCCTCTTTATCAACTGACATTCCTTCACTGTTTGATGAACTTTTCATATATGAACAATTTTGTCTGAGAAGGTACTGCAGTGGGTTTTGTCTTGACTAAATAGAGAATCAGCTGAGTAGCGTACACATGCCTAATGGTTAGCCACAGCCTGTTTGCTCATACAGATTACATGCAAGGGCCTGTTAGAGCCCCTCAGGTATGCCTTACAGAGTATAGCGGGTTAAACAAAACCGTTGTAAAGCTGTAAAATGCTATCCACATTCAGAGATCCAATGAATCGACTTAAGGGTCTAACACTGAAGCCATACCCTCCTGTTGTTTTGAGGGAATGAGCTGCCCACTCTCTGTATCTAACCAGACAAGGGATGAGGTACTCCAGGGGGATTAGAGAGCTACCATCTTTGCTTAGGCACAGATTGTATCTCACTCTTTAAAAATAACAGAGGTTTTTGAGCAGCAGGGGTTAAAACTAGTCAAAAAATGAACCAACTAAAGCCGGCATGGAGGTGCCTATAGGTGGTGCTGCTCAGTAGTCTTGAACCTATCAGAAGGCACTTGTGGATGCATCTGCTATCAGATGTGAGTTTTGGTGTGTTATTCTAGAAGCTAAAAGGTTGCTTGTGTTGTCTGGATGCTATAATAGCCCCCGAGAACCGCAGCATACTATTGTATCAGCTGGCTAATCATCCAACATGAGGCTATGGCAAGTAAAATAAGAACAGGGAATTAAGTTTTTGTATTCTGAAAAAAATCCCAACCAACCAACCACACTGATTTGTAAAGAAATTAATGCAATAATGGTAAAGACAGTGGAGCACTTGTAGTTACTAACCACTGTTACCAAGCTGTAAGACTGGCTTGCAAGTTGTATTTTACTGTATTTTGCACATACAATAAGAAAACCTCAATGGAAAAGTTGAAAATTAGGACTAGTTTTGAGACACCTTTTGATATTTTTGTTTCTTCATTTCCTTTATGTTCAGGTTCTGTGAGAGGACTGCATAGAGAGGCTTAGGTATAGAATAAGGCATACCTAAATTCTGTGAATAGCTTATGATGCTTATATGCATCTCTTTAATGAATATCCTGTACCACTAGCTTTGATAACTTTACTAGAATGACTGGACTGCAGCTATGATGCAGCTGCAGAATACGATACTCAGCCTGACCGAAAAAAAGACATAATACCTGGGCATCTAATGCCTGGGCAGTAATCAGTAGGCAGCTTGAGGGTGCTGGAATAGTGTAACTTAGTAGCTAGGGAACATGTCTAGGAGCAAGTGCTGGAGCTCCCATCTCCTTTTCTGTGGATTGTTTTCACCCAATGTTAAATGCATTTGGGAATGGAGCCCAGGGATCTTGCATCCTTTGCTGTGTGGTGAGCAAGAAGGATGTAAGGTGCCTACACCAGCTCTGTAATCTGAAGGTTTGGGTGCTCTCCTTGATGGGGTGAGCTTTAAATCTGCAGGACTAGGAGAGCCCAGGTTTCCAGTTCCCTGTAATCTAACTAACAGCTGATTATACAAAAAGCAGTCAGTGGCCCCAGCAGTGTGTTTTTGAAGGAGCTTGGCCTTTTCTTCTGGATTCTGTGTTCAGCTGCCAACATGTGGTAGGAGGGATCAGAGCACATCAGGCAGACCAAGTTATCTGGAGGTATTATGTGCCACCATGCTGATTTTCTGGGTCTCTGTCAGACTGCAACAGGAGTGAAGAACCACAGTGCCTTGGTCGGGGTAGTTTTGGGCATGCTCAGCGGGCAGACAAAGATTGTCCTGGTCCAAGAGGGAGGCAGCTTAGACACATTCAGGGCTAAGCAGCATCTGGCTTTTTGGATCACAGCTTATGATGTCAGTTCCTGTCTCCTTCTTTACAGGAGTGGCATTGCACCTCACTTCAGTTCTCTTTGCTCCTGACTGTACAGCAGATTTGCTGTTTGGCTGAAGTCTGGTCACTTTGCTCCCCCATACCTCTATGACACAGGGCTGATGATGAATCTCTTCTCTTGCCATTCACCTGTACCATCTCTTTAAATTACCACCTTTCATTGAGTAGGTGCAGTCGCCTCCTGTGTGTTTATATAGTGTCCAATAACATGGGTCCCTGCTCCCCCCCTGCAGCTTGTAAACCTTATTATAACATAATGCAAATAAATAATCTTAAGATGTTGCTGATGGAAAAACCCTCTGAAACTAAACCTGCTTAGCTCCTCAGGTATACAACACAAATTACTGTTACTGTGTATTATCCCTTTTAACTGCATGCATTGGCTGCTCTTGAACCATTATTGTTTGTGCTGTGAATTTGTAATAATAATAACAATAATAATAACAACAACTACTTGCCTAATCCTTAGCATCAGAATGAACATGAATGTTGAGCATTTTCATCCCAGTTTCCAGGCTGAAAGTCTCTATGTACATTGCTTGGCTATCAGTTGACAGTGTTGCTTTATGTAAACAGAGGTGATAGAGTTCTATACTCCTCTGGGGCCTGCCCATGGCCCAGGAGCACCATTTCAGCCCAGCCCAGGGCCATAAGTCCCTGCGCCAGTGATGTGGTAAGATGCTGGTCTCCAGCCCTGCCCTGCTGAGCCCGACCCATGGGCTGACGCCCTGGCTTGGCTTTGGATCTGCCTTATCCCTATGAACTTGCCTGATGATCTGGACTCTTGCCTGAATGTGGTGGCCATCTCCAGGCCTGCCCTACACACCTTGCTCATGGGCTGTGGGACAGGGCCCTGGAAAGTGAAGTCCCTGCCCTGCCAGCCATGTTATTGCACTTGAGTGCCCATCCCTTCAGGAGCTGCCAGCCTTCATTGCTCCCTGACAAACAACCCAATATTCAAAAGTTGGGAAGTGTAGCTGCAATGAGAAGGGAGACAAAATACAAACTCAAGAGTGACTCAATGAGGAATTCAATGCAAATATTAACTTTGTTTCCCCCAGCTACTAACATGCACCTAGCTTTCAGCTACAGATCCCCACAGTCTTGGATAAAATATTTTAAATGGTTGAAATAATCCAATTTGACTGTTGTTCTTTCCTTTGTGGCGCAATCTGAAGTTAAATATTTCACATATTGCCTTACATAGGGCAAAGCACAAGCCCTCTGCCATTGCTGGAATCCTGTGCTGATTTTCTCTCCCCATTTTTTCCTGTATCCCACACTCAAGTCAGACCAGAATCAGTCAGCTCCTGGGTATATGCAAGTGTCTCGAGTAGAAGTCAGGTAAAACTCTTTCAATCAAAATGCCTCCTGTGACACTCTTGGGATAAGGCTACAAAGCTCCAGCACCTACCCACAGGTGATTTATTGTTGTAGATGGAGGAAGGGCAATGCCAATCTCTTTAAATTCTTGAATACCCTCCACCATTCTCAGGGACCTAAAAAAATACCGTCTCTAGTTTTTAAAAGGCCATTTTATACTTCCTTTACAAAGGATAGTCTTGGCTAATGTACTCAGAAAGGGATAATAATGACAACTTGACATGGGGAAAAGCACTATATACAATCCAAAATGACAAGTTGTCGAAAAGTATAATGGACAGCCAGGGGTAGTGTACCTGATGTGGAGACAAGACCATTACATGTCTTGAAGTTCAAACTGGGCAGCCCTGCTGTGAAACATGCTTGAAAGACCCATTGTCTACTGGGTTGCTAAGGAGCCTTTGAAAGTGCATGAGGGTAAATTAAGGAAAGGTGTTAATTTAAACTAGAATTCCTGAATAGCAACACAAGTAGACAGACCCTCAGATATGACCATCATCTCTAATACATCCATTAGTTCTCTCTTGCACTGCTGTTCTTTTGTTCTTGTCCCCAGCGGAATGTCACAGCACTGTTTACAGTGCCCAGTGCTGCCACTTTTGTGACTGGGACCTGGAGGAGGTGGCTGAAGCTCTCAGCTACTGCCTTGGTTAATGTACCAGGTAATTAATGAAGGTTGTACCTGATTGTTGGTTTTCTAATCCATGTTGGATGGTGGCATTATTTTCCTTTTAACCCTTTTCACTTCTTTCTTAATCTAAGAACACATGTAAGACCACATTGTCTGCTTTAGACAGTGATCCTTGAAGATGCATACTTATTTCTGTCATGAATAGTAAGTGTGGATGACCACAATTAAACTCAATACATCAATCCCTTTGAAGGGAGTGCTAGGGATGTGAAGAATCTCAGAAAATCATGCCTTGCAACAGGCTGTTTAAATGTGACTGAAGGTGTTGTCTAGCTTTAGGTATATGTATGGGAAAAATGTGTGTTTCTGCTATGTCCTAAAAGTAGCATAAGTGGTTAAAAGAACAATTCAAAACAGATCCCAAAGCTCTAGTTCCAGCTGCTTTAATCAGTAGTAAGAAGAATCTCCCTTTTCCTCTGTATTTGCAATTCATTTAAATTTTAATGCTTTTACATGGTAAGACTTGGACTATGGTGCCTGTTGGCAGCAGGGCTATCTGCAGGATTGTACTTATGCACCTGAAATAGAACAGTTCAGTTTCTTGACTGGTATCAGCCTGAGCTGTTGATGAAACACTTTAACACAGCCCAGAGCAAACCAAGCCTTGTAAAGAGTTTATGTGACTGCTAAACAGCTTATATTAATGTTAGGACATTTGTATTCAGACTGATCCCTTCTATCTGGAGCTACAATAAGTCACCTAGAATAGAATGGAGTAGAAAAAGGAACTTTAAAAGGATCGCTGAAACACTGATGAGGCTAACTCACCATGTGGAACAACTTCTTTCCATGAAGGGGAAGAAAAGGGAGCCTAGAGCAACGACATTCGTAATGTAGCTCTTGCAGTTATGTTTCAAGTTAGGGGGAGTGAATCCAGGTCTTAATGTGCAAGTGACATTTACTGTCTCGCCTACAGCAAAAGTCCTTTAAATAACAAATGCACATTTAGACTGGCTTTGATCTCTTAAAGCAAGAAGATGAGTTTAAAGACAAGCTTTTAGCTTTACATTTTTTTTCCTCTTCTATCTCTAGAATTTAGAAGTGGAATTCTGGTCTTAATTTACAGCTTCCCTCCGCTCCCCAGGTGATTATTTTAGAAATGTTCACAGGACAAAACATGTAAGCTTGTGGCTGCCTGTCACCTTTCCCAAATCCTAGGTATTTATAGATGTCTGTCCCTGGAATGTCGATCTGATTTAAGTCTCTTAATTTATTTTAGTGAACTCTGGGCACAGCAGACACTGGAGTTAATTTAGCAAGTAAGCATGTGGACAAGTGTGGGAAGAGCTCATGTGCTGCTTTTCTTTTCCGATTACATCAGTCAGTCTAATATCAGCTATTCCCTCTCCTTTCAAGTCTCCTTAAAACATCACCATCGCCAGAGCAGGACACATACCCAAAAGTGACGATCTCAGGGTACCTTTGACAGTTTAGAAGGAGCCCTGTGGGATTCAGTAGGAGGTTTGGTTTACAAGTAAGGGCATGAATGATGGTGCTTAGCCCCTTATGGAGGGAGCTTTTCATTGCTTCACAGTCTTTAAGATGATGATGGAGGCTCAATCTGTCCTCTGAGCCGTATCTGGACTCTGAGATGGTAGGGTGGAGGAGGAGGCATCTTTTCCCAACCTGAACAAACTGCTCCTGCAGACCCAGGCTGCTGAATCAGATGGTTAAAGGCACCTAAAAGGGAAGTTGGAGTTGGAGGGTTGGAGGGCCTGGGGGTGGGTGGTTGGGATGCTGGCCTCACCCCTGTGCCATGTGCGTGGAATTGCCTAGCCCACCCATGGAATGACTAGCCCAGATGAAATTATTGTGCTGGAGTCCCTTGCCATGCTGCATGCCCAGGCTCAAGCCATGGCTTTGCCCTTTCAAAATGGAAGTGCATACCATTAGGGCAAAGCAGTTCTGGGTCTCCTTTGGCACTGGCTGGGGGAAAAGTTTTATGTCTGAGTCTGTCAGGCTGGCACTTAGCTATGCAGGACGTGGATTCACTTTTCTTCTGTGCTGCCTGCCTCCACCACAAATCCTCCTGCACACTGCATAACAAGTCATTTACAAGGCTGCAGCTCTATGGTCTTGTCCTTCCACTCCTGACAAAGGGAGGTGAGCCCTTCTGCCGTACGGAATGGTTCCCATGCGGCTGAAGACAGTATCGGGAAGGGCTGGGGCATGCTGGGCTTTGCTGATGTAACGGGCTCCCTGCAATTTTCATTCAGATCTGGTTGGCTGTGAGCTGGCAGAGAGCCTCAGATACGCCTCCAACTCAGATGAGGTCATCCCTGCTTTGCTTTTTTTTTTTTTTTTTTTGGGCTGCTTCAGAAAGAGTCTGTGGTGTCTGAACGTTTAAGGTCAGCGTGCTAATTCCCACACCACCGCAATTCTCTGGGTGCAGGAACCCCCTTCCCGTCCCACCCCCCCTCCGCCCCCCCGTCCCCCCCCCCCGGCTGCACCCTTTCCCAGCACCATCACAGACCCTGCTCTCCCTTTAAACAGAGAGGAGGAGCAAAAGGAAGATGAATTTACCGCAGTGGATTTTATAATTGACTCTTGCATCCAGGTCAGTGTTTGCTGGCAAGACATTGCAGAGCTGCCCGGGCCTAACACGAGTGTAAAGTAGCTCCAGGACGGAAGAAACTCCAGACCCTGCCGCTGCCAGAAGTGAAACTACTCGCCCTGCCCAGTCGCTTCGTCCCTTCCCCGCCCTCCCACCGTGTGCCGTGCAGAGATGCATCCAGCCAGTAGAGGACGGGGTAGGTCCCCCCGGCTGTCAGTCGGTAGGGGCTGCCCGGCTTGGGACGAGCTGAGCCCGAAATAAGGACTGACCCTGGCGGAGAGCGGAGCACGCATAGCTGGGGGTGCCCAGCCCCGGCCCCGCACCGTGCCTGGAAACATCGCTCGCTCGGCACCTTCCTCCCTCCAGCCCCGGCGCCGGGTAATCCCGCGCTGCCTCCCGCGGAGAGCTGCCCACTAACTTCGTCGCCGACGCCAGGTCTGCCTGCCACGGCTGTGGGCAGGATGGGGGTAGCAGCATCCCCCCTCTGCCCCGGGGGCAGCAAGCCCCTTCCTCTTCCTCCTCCCACCGCCGAGCCCCGCGCTGGAGCCCCTCTGGCACAGCCTCTTCGCGATGCCCTGCCAGGGGCGGAGAGCCCTCCCCGGAGCGCCTGAGCGCGGGCCGAGCCCCAGCACCGCGGACAGCTCCCGGCGGGCCGGGCCCCAGCACCGCGGACAGCTCCCGGCGGGCCGGGCCCCAGCACCGCGGACAGCTCCCGGCGGCCGGCGGGCCAGGGCGCGGGGTGCCGCCGAGCTCTGCCCGCCGAAGGGACCACGGTGCCCGGCTCCGGACCTGCTCCGTGCCTTGGTGCCCCGGCTTACTGCGTCTTGCTGGCAGCCCTCTGCTGTAGCAGCACGCCGCTGTGCCGAGAAGGACGCCGAGAGATCCCCACACGCACACTACCACCCGCCTCTCTCACGGAGCCAGAAGAGGGCTTGTCTCTGGGTCAGAGTCTGTTTGTCTTCTGTAGATCGGGATTTACAAGCTTGGACGGTGCCTGGTTACAGTGGTGTATGAGTCTACAGACTCCGCGGTGCGCTACAGAGTTAGAAAGAAACCTCGGATCTGTCGCGCTGTGGAGGGGTAAAATAAACCCTATACAACCAGCAAACCCAGCCCAAGCCTTCCTGCCTCCCTGCAACCAACTTTACCCCCCCAACCGTGAGAATTCTCTCCTTTCCTCCTCCCTTCACGCTCCTTCCTTCGGAGACTGTAGGATGAGGCATTTCCTTCTATCCGGCTGAGGGTAAAAGCATACCCTGGGGGCAGCAACACACATCTGGCAGGGACTGAAAGGTTTTAATCCAGCCTTTACTGCAATCAACAATGGCAAATGAACCGGTGATTCTGAATGTTTATGACATGGTGAGTATGTAACAGTACTGATTGGGGGGGGATGGGGCAGTGGGGCCGGGTGGGAGTTTGTGCTTGGAAGCAGGCATTGTATGAAGAGGAGCCAAGCACAGATCCCCAGAGAGACTGTTCCTCACCCCCTCAAACTCCTCATCCAAGCATGTCATGTTCTGGCTGTCAGAGATGATGCTGACCCAGGCTTTTTTCTTTGAAATGTTCAGCTTATTGGGCCAGGTTACAGGTGAAGCTGTGCCCAATTTTCTGCAGGATCTCTCAGGAGCAGCACTGGGTGAGGGGAGGACTTTTTAGTTTCCAGTGTCCCAGTTAAGGAAGGAGATGTGATTACCTCTCTCTTTGTTGCAGCTAATTGTCCTTTAATTTTGAGTGAGCAAGCACTGCCAGGCTGTGGGGAAGGGGTCAGGATTTCATCCAGGGAGGAGAAACAACTGTAGAATTGCAATAAGGACATAGTTTCTAGGCTAATAATCTGGATCAGTCCCTCATATGCATAAGATTGTAGTTAATAATTTTCTCTGAAGGTTAATTGCAACAACAGGAGTAAGAAATTGTCTGAACTGGTGAAGTTTCAGCACAGGGAGGAGCACAGGGACATGCTCCTCAGCAGTGTTTCCTGAAAGTTCACAGCATAGCAAGCAGCTTTCCTTGCCCTCCTCTTGCAAGGGGAAATGTGAGTGGGAATTATCTGTGCTAACAAATCAGAAGATCCAAATCCTAGCCTTGGCACAAGCCCCCCAAAGAGAAGAAGGCTTGGCACAACCTGTTTGCTTTCTGGTCTGACAGAAGCTTAGGAGAGGCATGTTCAGATGAGGAACATTTTCATGATGATGTACTTCCCTTCCGTTTTTTGTTTATGAACTAATGATAACAAACAAGTAGTTTTCAGATCTTCTGAAAATTTAGTGAACTTTGCTGGGGAAAATATAACCTTATGAGGCCCAGGTGCTGACTGAGCTCTAAATATCTAGCTCCAGACCTTTAAGATTATGGCCTGGCTTTTTGTCATCAGGCAGTGACAACTTTCAACAGAAAGCCCACAGAATAGTGTGGGTTTCCCTGTTGGGGGAATCCAGAGAATAGACACCAAAGAGATTAGGAGTGGGTTGCTGTAAATGTCAAACCTCTTCTTATTAGAAAGATTAAGTGATCTGTTGTTGACTAAAAAAGCTGGGTTGTCTTCTGAGGGAAGAGGGATTGGTAAGGGCTATTTAGGTATGACTGTATCTGTATTGAAGGACAGTCTGAAAAGCACAACTACAATGTCTTGAAGCTGCCTCTTCCAGAGCTATTATTGGTAAAATTGAGCAAGTTGGTGTAAAATCCTTCCCTAGACTTTGGTCTTAAGTGTTTAATGGTCAGTTGCTTGGCAGTCTGAACTGTGTTCTTCAACCAACAACAGGTCTTCAACAGGTCTGGTAACCCAAGCAGGTGGTAGATAGTGCTTGGTAAACAAGGGACTGGCATTGCAAATGTACACACAAGAGTTTCTCATCAATACTTTGAGGAAGATAAAGGGGTTGTGTTGCCCTTTTATTATATACACTGTCTTCCTTGCAATTTTTTTAGTTTGTTCTGCAGCAGGCTGTGGTCTGCACTTTCCTCTCTCAGCCACTGTTGAGCTGTCCCAAATCAGTGAATATTTTGCTGCTGAGCTGAAGAGATCCGAATACTGGATGGACATGGTCCCTGCCTTTTTTTTGTGTGATTGACACCAAAGATGAAGCCCAAAGGAATTATGGGAGAAGGGGCTTGCTGTTCAAGATCACTGCGTTCTGAGATGGACACCCAGACACAGTGAACTTAATTGAGGTCATCAGTTTAATTTGGATTGAGTAATTTTTGCTGCTTAGCAAGCCACGAAAACCTTCATGTGTGAGTACTAACTCCATGGGTTAACCACAAGTTAATGCTCTGTACATAGAAACCATTCTATTTTCATATAGCATCTGTTTGACTACCACTGAGTCACCTCTAGTTCAAGTCCTACATTATGATTATTGAGGCTACATGCTTTTCCATTGCTGCTATGATTTTAACACCATGGAGTTTGGAATGTAGCCATGCAAAATCTGCACTTTGTTACACTGTGGTGGGGAATTGCGGGGGAACTGGGAAATGAGCACATTTGCTTGAATGACTGTTGGAAAACTAGTCTCAATGAAAAAAAAAGACAGCTGGGGATAACAATTAACTGGATGTAAAGCTCTGCTTTCCTGACAAGGAACATGACCCCTCTATGGCATCTGGAAGCACTTACACTGCAGGAAAACTTACCCCTAGGGCAGAAGTTCAATTGTAGGCTTTGTGCAGCTATGAGATACCCACTCTGTGTAGTCTTGTGTATTCAAAGATAAAAGCCATTTATCCTTTTACCCATTGGATATGTACCAGGCTTCTTTAGGAAACAAAGTGCTTCTATTTAATGAGGTGTTTTGCACAAATAGCTGAAGCAGGTAGATCTATTTGTAGACTTATTTTCTTCAGCATAAAAGAATTGAGCAAAAATCACTCGGTATTCCAAGTGTTCAGAATATTATCATCAAAAGTAACCTCCCTCACCTCCCAGCATGCAGGGTGATTATATCCTGGTTTTTAGCTGTTGCTAAAGAGCCCGTACACACCTGTACACTTGCAAAACAGACAGGGCAGGAGAACTTTGCTGCTCAACCAGGACATTTTGAAGAGTGAATATGCAGGATACTGCACTCTGATTTAACGTGTAAGTGTGAACACAGAGTAACAACATGGATCATGGGTTTGATCATGGATGCATCTCTTTCCCAGTCTGAATCTAGCTTTTGCATGGACTTACTCTAAGCCCACAGCTGTTGGGAGACCTGCATGAAATAACTGGGTCTATAAAATCTATGACAGAGTTTGCTCTGATCACTTATCACTGTGCCTTCAGAGGGATAAATCAAATTCCCCTTCATAACTTGCAGCTCTCTTCCCTTCACTCTGCCTTAATAAGCTGTTTATCGTAGATCAGATCTTACTTAGATCACAGGGTTGACTTTCTTCAGCCAGGATATCATACTGTTTCCTCATCGCTTTAAGTCTTTGTGGCTTACTTTGGAATAGTTGACTTAATCACTGTACATTAATAAATGGTGCCTACTTAAATCAGACAGAAGAGTAACTGCAATTATTGCCTAGGTTTAAATCTTTAACAAGCAAGCTAAATACATTCCACTAAAAATAGTTCGCTTGGCAGAGATTCAAGGTGGGGGCTCTCATAATATTTTCAGCTTATGGCATAGCACATTCATGCTATCAAATTGAAAGCAAAGATATTCATATCACTGATGTCCCTCTTTTATTACAGATATGGTTGTCCTGAATTTCCACTGTCTTTGCAGCTGATAACATACAAAACTGTCATTTTGATCTACCGGTATTTTTGCTTACTCTTTATGCTGGGGAAAGCAACCCCTGAGATGTGCTGCAGAGCAGAATGAGAGCCCTGGTCAGCAGGAAGCCAGGGAGCAATGATGTAGGGCCTGTTTGGACGAGAGGGGTGTCCCACTGTTATTCCATTGATTCTACTGACATTACTTGTCATCCTCTCTGGAGTGAATGAGAGGGAAATAAGATTCAGGTCACTGTAGACACACTAGCTCTGAGATTTTTCCCTGTGACTTCGAACTTCAGAGAGGCAGCCAAAATGTAATTATTTATAATGGTCCTCCCATATTCTTTCAGTTCTTTATATAACTTATATCATTTGCCAGCTAAATGGTTGAAGGCCAATGGCTGAGGCAAAGGGTGGCCCTGCAGGTCACTGACTGGGGTCTCTCTTGCTTCACTGATCAGTTCTGATCTGATCAGTTCTGACACCACTGATGGTGTCATTGATTTGATTTCTCCACCACACCACTGAGTGGATCATCCAAGTGGCCCTGACAGAAAAACAAACACAATAGCATTCTTGTCTCCATGGCAGTGATAAAGGCCCCTGTTTTGTGTTTGTGATATTACGGCAAGCATCCTGTGTTGAAGTAGGAGTGGCATTTTGGGCTGAGCGTGTAAAAGCTTATAGTCATGCATGTAGTTTGTAAGAGCTCCAGGAACATGAATCTCACTCCTGATTTTCATTGGTGCAGTGGAACAGAGCATCCTGGGAGGCTGCATCTGCACGGAGGGCAGCATTGCTGGGGAGGGAGAGAAAGAGGAAGGTGGTGTTACAAACCACAAGGGTTTGTAATGAGTGTATCTTCCTCTGTGAGAGAGGAGAAGTAGTTTCAGTTGTACCACCAAGAAACATTGACCATGCTCTGTGTAGCCGATCAGCTGGTGGTCTCCCAGCAGAGGGTGATCAGAAGATGATCACAGCCTGTGAGGGGCCTAGGTGGGGAGAAGAGCTCTGATGAGGTTGTTTCCATCTGGCTCTACATATGTCTGTCATCTTACAGTTGCTCCTACATAGAGCTGGGCTCAGGGACTGAGGGCTGACAGGAAGGTGCTGGGTCAAGAAGGAGAAGTTGCAAGAAGCAACCGGCTTTTCTGTCAATCCCAGGAGGGAGGGAGGTAGGACTTTTGGACAAGCAGTTGTGGGGTGGGAACCTGTATGTGGGAGTCTGCAGCAGATCCTGGGACAGGGTGAAAGTTTGGGTTTGTTTATTTTATGTGCTCTGAGAAAAGGATTGTGAGAGAGTCCCTGTGTGAAGAGGACACACCAGCTATCTGTGAGGAAAGACATAAAGCTAGAGGGTCTGTATGGCCACAGAATAAATGCATAAAACTTTAGTGCTTTAAGCCAACTTCTCTGATACAAAATAGTATTATGGAGGTGGGAAGTACTTTTCCTTTTGCTCTTTTCAGCTCTGTCATTTTCAGCATTTTGCTTTAACATCCATTGCTTGCATGTGATTTGGAGGTGATGACCTGTGTGTAGCATTGAAAACCAGCACAGACTTACCATCCTAGCATCCCTTTTTGGCTTCCTATACGAGTGGAAAAGAGAGAGTGATACTCTTGGCCACTATAATTAAATGCTTTGGGACTGAAGGAATAGAGATACTTTGTACCTCTAGCTTCAGTACATAAGGAGCCTTTGAGTCTATTTTAGAAGCAGCAACAGGATTGCAAGCAGAGCACTTCATTCTTCAAAGTGATTGTTTTAAGCACTGACTAGATCATGGAACATTTTATTATCTCTCTGGAGGAAAGAATAAGTCTAGTTACTTAGAAAAATGTCAACATGTTTGTGATTACTGTTAGTAGAGGTCTCAGATGCTCTCAGCTCACTTAGTCAGAAGAGTGAGAAATCCTATTGCAGGTGGTGGTCCCATCTCTGCACTACTCATTAGTTGTTTGTGAGCTGCTATGTGTGGAGAAGTACAGCATCACCTGACTCTATTTGGTATTCCAAGAAGCCACTTGGAAAGCAAGGAGACTTTTTTTGTCAAGTAGGTTGATAGCTGTGGAGTTTCTTGCTGTGATGAGCTGAAGAGATGCTCTAAGTCAATAGAGGAACTTGTGGTCCTGAAAGACTAAGTGATAGAGAGTCATTAGGACCTCCTCTTTCTTTTTCCTCCTTCATATGTTGGCCAAACTGAATGTATTTAACAAATGGAGAGCAAAATGCGAAATATTGCCTTTGGGAGATTTTAATTAAATTCTGGCAACTCCTAATATGTATATAAAAAAAGTTGTTCTGAAACAAAATCACCACTTTTTAAAACACATTAAATGAAATGTTTTGACTCTTCCTTAAAATATTTGCCAATCATCTCTGGCCAAAACTATTTGCCAAATCTGAATCATTTCAGTTCTCTAAAACACAGTGTTCACTAAAAAGTTTACCATGTTCTTGGAAGGGCTTGGTAGGTGTATCATATTCTTATTTACTCTGTGGCCACTCTCAAAGCTCATAAGAATTCCCTCTCCCGTGAATAAGCCCTAGCTAAGGAAGATCTGGGGTCTCTTACCTTCTTCACAGGCTTGTTGTGGGGGTGCGGTCAAAGGTAAATCCTTAAATTGCTGAAGGAAAAGGGGAAGATTTTGGTCTTGGGATTTTACTCTATCACTGACTCTTCATTTATCTAGAACCTTGTTCTGCTGTCTTCAAACCATATCAAGTAGAGGGTACTGGGTAACAAAACAGAACGGTAAGGTAGCAGGTGCCTGGTGTCTAGTAGTGGTTTCCCCACAGTGCTATAACATGTCCGACATAAGTGCTAAACTGTCTTTGTTTCTGAGTGGTTGAACATAGGGCTAGTCGCAGGCAGTAGTGTGTGGGATCAGGTAGATCTCAGATGCTTGTTCCCTGTGCCTTCCTGGAGCTTTTAACTGGCCTTCTGTGCTGGTTTCTTTGTAGGATGGAGTTTCGACTCTTAAACTATGCTTATGCTGCATAATAGGTCTGGGGTTTACAACCAGTCAGGTACAGTAATGGTGCCACTGCAAAATCTGTAACAGTAATGTCATGCTATGATATTTGTTATTATGGGCCCAAAAACTCTCTGGGAAGACTCTTGGTTAGAGGCCAGAGAGACCAGATAGACCACTGCTGTGAATGAGAGAGGAGGCAGAGAAAGCTGCTCTCACTGGATGTCAGCAGAGCCCTGAGCCCAAGACATGAGAGGGCCATCCAGACTGCCTTACTTTTCTTGGATGCAACGTTTCCCAGTGCAAATGCTCTTGACTTTAAAAAAATAAAAATAATAGTTAAAATAAAAGGTGTTATGGCAAATATGATGGCAGGACATTAGACTTTTTCAAATAAATCGGGCTGAGCAGCCTGGCAGTGTGTGCAGGTAAGGAAGAGCAGGCTTTGTTTCTGCTTCTCTTTTCCTCCTAGACCGCATCAATTTAATTTGAGTGACAATAGGCTGACCTCAGCCAGGCCAGTCATAGAGTGGGATTGCTGCCTTGCCCTGCTTGAACTCAGGAGCAGAGAGAAAAGGAAAGCAGTTTGGTGATGCAGAGCACTGTGTTGTAGTCAGCGCCTGGTTCAAGCCTATGAGAAAATGATGAAATGCAACTAGACATCCCTTCTCTCTTCTATCTTTGGAGAGAGGAAATCAATTGGAGGAAGAAAAGATAAAAAACCGAATACACTGAGCTGCAGCTGAGTCCATTCCTTCACAAAGAAGGAATCCAAACATGGCATCTGATCTAAACCAATTAAGAAGCTGAAGAGTAAGTGGCATGGCCTGGGTTAATAAGTCCAGCGACGAAGTGTGCCCATTTATGCATAATAAATGGATTTTTGTTGTCTTAGCAACAGCCTGGAGATATGTTATCCATGAGCGGAACAGTCTGTTTTGATGTTGTCAGGGTGACAAGCTGGCTACCTGTCCATGTTACTGCTGATCTTCTCAGATCTGCTGCAGTTCTTTAGCTGAATACTCTATGCTTATGCATGAGATGTTTTAAGAGCTGTGTCTTGACTGTACACAGAGCATTGCTATCTCCAGCTACAGCATTCATCCCATCAGCAAGCTCACTGAACCGGTGCTCTGTTGCCCAGCAGATTGACTTGAACTGACTCATCCAGGGCAATGCAGGAGTTCTCACTTCTGCTAGTCCTGCATGCGCTAGGAAAACGGCTCGACAACATGCTCTTCTTTACATCAGCAAATATAAGAAACCCTTATGAGTGAGGAGAACCTAGGAAAGCTAACACAGCGTAAAAAATGTGTGAACTCTGCTCCTGGAGCAAAGCTTCACAGGTCCTGTCATTAGCCCAGTTCCCACATCACTGCTCTTGAGTCAGTTCCTGCAGATGACAATCTGACTTAGTGTCTCTAAAGTACTCATTTCAAGGCAGCCTGAACTCTTGCAGAGTCAGGAGTCTTATGGGCAGGATTTCAGGTGTAAGCCCAGGGGCTCAAGGTAAGGTCAGCTCTAACCTAGAGATACAGAAAACTTTTGCTGCTACTGGAAGTTGTCCTTTAACCCCATCTACAGGCAAAGTCACAATCCCCTGGCCTCTCTCTGAGCAACTCTGAAAGAAATGATTGTTTCCTCTTGAAACCATATGGAAACTGGTTTCCAGTGAATTTTCTCTGGTGCTTTTTGGGATTTCCCCAAACAGCAAGGCAAACTCCTTTTAGAACATGACAATTCTGTCAGCAAGATTTAGCCTCTGGCTCATTAGGCTGTCAAGGTTCCTAATGTCACTTGGCTATTCTTTAAAACAAACAAAACCCTCTTAGTATTGATGAAAGCTGATGTATTGACAGTACTGGAGACTGTCACTCTCCTACCAAATAAATTTACGCTGGCGGTAGCAAAGTAGACCCTTCTGCCTTTTGTACCTCATCCCTGGTTTATAGCTTGAGCTGCTCTGGTGTCATGGCTCAGCTGGTCATCCAGCTTCCTACTGAGGCAGCCCACAGGGACCAGTTATGCATCTGACGGGAGCTTCTGCTGTGGAGAGCTGCGCATTAGTGATGGAAACAGGGCTACTAAGTTGGAACAGCTGTCAGATCCATTTCTAAGTGTGGTGATGGGCAGGTATATAGGTGTGCATTAGTGCAATGGACTGAATTTAAATGGGTGTCCTAGGGCCAAAAGCTATGTTAGTGACCTGGGTTGCCCTTACTCTAATTCTCTGTTTGTTTCAGTCTCTCTTGTTCCTGTCATTATGCCAAGATGACGTAGCTGAAGCTGGAGAGGGAGGCAGAGATCAATCAATACATAAAATCTATATTTCTGCTGGGGAAGAAAAGAAGCAAAATTCACAAGTCTGATGATTCTTTCCCTAGCAGATGGTCTCAAACTGTTAGGAAAGAAAAAAAAGTTTGATGCTGTTCTAGGTAAACGCTGGATATTCTTGAGTATGAAAGATCTAGAATCATAGAATAGAATCATAGAATAGTTTGGGTTGGAAGGGACCTTTAAAGGTCATCTAGTCTAACCCCCCTGCAATGAGCAGGGACATCTTCAACTAGATCAGGTTGCTCAGAGCCCCATCCAGTCTGACCTTGAATGTTTCCAGGGATGGGGCATCTACCACCTCTCTGGGCAACCTGTTCCAGTGCTTCACCACCCTCATTGTAAAAAGTTTCTTCCTTGTATCTAGTCTAAATCTGCCCTCTTTTAGTTTAAAACCATTACCTCTTGTCCTATTGCAACAGGCCCTGCTAAAAAGTTTTTCCCCATCTTTCTTATAAGCCCCCTTTAAGTACTGAAAGGCCACAATAAGGTCTCCCTGGAGCCTTCTCTTCTCCAGGCTGAACAACCCCAACTCTCTCAGCCTTTCCTCACAGGAGAGGTGTTCCATCCCTCAGATCATTTTCGTGGCCCTCCTCTGGACTCGCTCCAACAGGTCCATGCCTTTCCTGTGCTGAGGGCTCCAGAGCTGGATGCAGTACTCCAGGTGGGGTCTCACCAGAGCAGAGAAGAGGGGCAGAACCACCTCCCTCGACCTGCTGGCCGTGCTTCTTTTGATGCAGCTCAGGATATGGTTGGCCCTCTGGGCTGCAAGCGCACATTGTGGGCTCATGTCCAGCTTTTCATCTACCAGTACCCTTAAGTCCTTATCCGCGGGGCTGCTCTCAATGCCTTCATCCCCAGCCTGTATTGATACCAGGGTTTGCCGTGACCCAGGTGCAGGACCCTGCACTTGGCCTTGTTGAACCTCATGAGGTTCACATGGGCTTACTTCTTGAGCTTGTCCAGGTCCCTCTGGATGGCATCCCATCCCTCAGGTGTGTCAACCGCACCACTCAGCTTGGTGTCATCTGCAAGCTTGCTGAGGGTGCACTCGATCCCACTGCCTATGTCATTGATGAAGATATTAGGTATCTCCTTACTTCAGAGCTTTACCTAATCAGCACATGAATCTGTGAGACTTCTCATCTCAGAGCACAATATGAGGCTATATCCTAAGAGTGGAAAATTGTTTTAATTGGTAACTTAGTTTTTCAGCAATGAGTCTTAAGGTGTCTGGAAAAGCAATGATAAGGGAAGAAGAAATGGTGTGGGTTACTGTCGTGGTTTAGCCCCAGCCGGCAACTAAGCACCACGCAGCCGCTCGCTCACTCCCCCTCGGTGGGGTGGGGGAGAGAATCGGAAGAGCAAAAGTAAGAAAACTTGAGGGTTGAGATAAAAACAGTTTAATAGGTAAAGCAAAAGCCGCGCACGCAAGCAAAGCAAAGCAAGGAATTCATTCACTACTTCCCATGGGCAGGCAGGTGTTCAGCCATCTCCAGGAAAGCAGGGCTCCATCACGCGTAACAGTTACTTGGGAAGACAAACGCCATCACTCCAAATGTCCCCCCTTCCTTCTTCTTCCCCAGCTTTATATGCTGAGCATGACGTCATGTGGTATGGAACAGCCCTTTGGTCAGTTTGGATCAACTATCCTGGCTGTGTCCCCTCCCAGCTTCTTGTGCACCTGGCAGAGCACGGGAAGCTGAAAAGTCCTTGACTAGTACAGCAACAACTAAAACATCTCTGTATTATAAACATTGTCTTCAGCACAAATCCAAAACATAGCCCCATACCAGCCACTATAAAGAAAATTAACTCTATCTCAGCTGAAACCAGGACAGTTACAAATGATCTCTGATAGGTAGGAATGCTTATCTACAGAAGCAAGTGTCAGATGCTAGAAATGCTGAAAGCATTTCATCCTGTTTAGTAAGTGCCTTCATCATGTGGGTCAACCCATGGGTCGAATGCCATGTGACTACTCATAGATCCACATCTCTGGGAGATGGAGGACCTGGCACAGTGCAAGTTCTGTTGACAACACGGTTTGCTGAACCTTCAACCATGGATCTGTTACTGTGCTTTCCATGCAGTCTTACTTAAACGCACAAGGAACTATCAACCCCTTTGCTGTTCTCTTCAATATCTTCTGCTAGTGATTGACTTATACTGGATACTGATGCAAGAAAAAAAAGCTTCCTAGATGCTGATTGCTGCCTCAGGGTTTAGAGTGCATGAGGAGCTCAATATTGCCTTCTAGAGTGAATTATAGGCTTTGCCGTAGGTTACCTTTCCCTAGGAACATGGTGTTCTTCTAGACATCTGTACTTGGCTTATCTGTGTGTCTTGCTCTATTTGGGACTACTTGGAGCAGATGATTTTATAATTGCCCTGTATTTGTCATTTCTCCCAGCTCTGGATTAACCTGGTGAATGTGAGAAGTGACAGCAAGAGAGGACCAGGAGGTTAAGGATGGGACTAAACTGATAAGTCATTACCTCTGTCTTTAACCTGCACTTTTGGGCAGTACTTGGGGCAAGAGCCTCAGCAGGCTTCTTCTAGTTGCATAAGAAGAGGCCTAGGTTGTACGTATTTCCAGGCAGGGCCGAGGTGCTTTCTTAGCAAATCACTTACCTACAAAATGAAAGGCTCTGTTCAGCTGCCTAAGCACAGACATCAAGGGCCATTTTAGGATATCCATCTGACCTCTGGCTTCCTCTCAGGAAAGGTCCAGGTCTCTTCCCTCATGGATCCTGTTTCATAGCTATCAACTTTGTAGAGATGTCTTGAATATTTTTAGGGCATTTGAAATGGCATGACATGCCCAGAGGTTCTGACATGAGCGGTACTTATGTGCTGGGGGAGGATCAGTAGTAGTTCTGCATTTGACTTCTACCATCTAGTGTGCTGATGCATCTGGAGTGACAGAGACCTGGTTAAAATCCCTGAGGGACACGAACACAACTGCCCCTTCACGCAGGTCTGCCATAGAAGCAGACAGCAGGAAACTCTGGATTTGGTTGTTCTGGGTCTCTTGTGTCAAAACATTTAGTTTGTGTTTGAAATATTCCCTTAGCAGAAGAGTGGATGTTTCCAGTGGATCCAGGCTGGAGCCAGGCTATAGTGTTACTCACATGTGTTCTCTGGCCCACTGAACATATGCTTTATATGAATGGAATGTTTTCTTTACTTTATATGAAAGAAAACTGCTTCACCACGAAGGACTGAGAAGGCCTGACTCCAGATACACTATGAGAGGGTGACCAGGCTGCTTCCCTCTGTGGCAGGTGGAGAGCCAAAACCCCTCTGGCAGGCTGAGGTGGTTAGAAAGTTGGTCTGTAGCCTCCTGGACAAGTGTCTGGACTCCTGGTTATCAGGTACAAGCAGAAAGTGCTTGCTCCTCCTGGTAAGTAGAGGCCAACCTTGGTCTTCCCTCCTCCTATTGCTTTGTTTCCATTCAGGGCATTTTTAGACAGATGTCAGGCTTTGTTGCCCTGAGAGGATCTCTTCTGCCCTTTCCTCCTTAACTGGCTACGTACTGGAGAGTCAATTACTTGTGCAGCCTTTTTTCTGAGTCTGTCCCAGCACTAAGAATACACACGCTAGTGGATCTGTAGAGTACCCCTGTGATGGAGGCATTGTGGAAAGGTGGGTAGGCAGTGCTGGAGGTTTCCAAATCTGCGGAGGCCAGAGCTAAAAACGCATGTCCCGAGCTGAAATCCACCCACCATCTGTCTTCAGTTCTTACATTCATTGTTCTTGATTGCAGTGCCATTTGCTGTGCCCTTGTTCACTCTAATTTTTATGGCTGCTCGTTATCCAAAGCAGCTGGCTATCTTCTCTTTGGCAGTTCTTTGGGATGTGGAATAGACCTCTTCTATTTTCTGCTGCTGGAGCACTGTGCCTCTTGTGCTTGCTACTGCGAGAATATTTGGGGCCAATGCATTGAGGAATGGATTGTACTGAACTGAAACAGAACAGATGAATTCCAGTGTAAGCCAAGAAGAAACAGATCAGAGAGAGAGGGGTGAAATAAATGGGTCCATTTCAGGCTCAGGTGCTCTTGGGACCAGAAGAAAGGAAGTACTACAAATCCTTTGTTTCCCTATGGGTCTCATAATATAAGCAAAAGAGAGCTGTGACTTCTGCTGGGCAAAAGCCTCTGGAAGGATAAACAAATGCAAACCACGTGGATCCATGCAAATTTCACTTGGTTTTATTGTCTGGGCCAAATTCTGTCTCCTCCCTTGGGCAGAGTGCTGCTGGCAGGAGACACTCTGCATCATGGTAGCCAGAGACCTTGGCAAAGCCAGGCAAGCAGGCAGGACACCCCTTGGGGGGCAAGGGAGGACAGAAAGGCGGTCATCCCAGCACCCTGTTAATTGGATTGGTCACACGTCCCCCTGATTGCTAAGCCTACTCTTCTGTCCCTTGTATTCAGGCAGAGCTAATGGGAGGGAACACTTCATCCGAGACCTGCATTGGGAGGCAAGAGGAAAGGGGGGTGGGGAAGGTGAGACTCCTTGTACTTCTCCCTTTCAGTCTTCAACCCCACAGAACCAACCAGAACTCGAACTTTTTCAACACTCTTTAAAACACCCTCTACTTCTGAGAGAAAGGCAAGGAGGCAGGAAGCAAGCTGGAGTTAAAGTGACATCCTATCTTCCAAATCCATCTCTGCAGTAAAGTTATGCTAGGAGGCTCACACGTCCATCTGTGGCTTTTTAAGTGCTGTTTGTAATATGGCATGTTATTGAAATGCTTCAAGGATTCCCTTTGTAATGTGTAATTACTTTGAGATGTGCAGTTCAGCGCCTATTGCAGCTGCTGTTTTGGATAATCTTGATACAGTTAAAGCTGTTGCTGGATCAAACAAATTTGTGCAGATGGAGATTTTAGAGTTAGTGTAAAGAACGATTTATAGTCTCTAACACATCAGGTGCTTAAAAATCCTGTACTTGGTACCTCTGAACTTGAATTCTACTTCTCGTACCCACAGGACTTTAAAGCGTGTTTCCAGCTGTCTGTTACCTCTCTTGAGGTCTCAGAGGTGTCTCATTAAAGCTGATGTTAAAGCCTATTAAATACATGAATGTAGCTTCTAATGATGCATCTCATTTAGGTGAGTTGTCACCAGGAATTGGCAGGGATCATTGCTGCTCTGGGCCCGCAGTGACTAGGGTAGCGAAAGCCACCTGGAGAAGTGCAGGATAATACCTTCTTCTGTGTTGGGAGACAAAAGGCAAAGTGTCTCAAAAAGGCTGCTGACTTCCAGGGGCACGCCAGCCTTGTCACCTTCTCGCCCTCCCACCTCCCCTCCCTCCCTCTTGCAAAGTGCAGCCTCAGCTCCCAGAGCTTGCAGATGGGAGGCATCTGTCCTTGGGCTCTCAGTGTCTCCAGCCAATTAATTATTAATCATCACAATATCCCTTATGTCAAGCATCTGAACTGCCCATGAAGCATGGAGAACTGTTTCATCAGTTGAGTCATAAAGGTTTTAGTGCCCTGCCACTCATTATTTGTAAAGTTGTTGTTCTGTCAAAGAACTTAAGCACCCTGAAGTGATAGTTAATCTCATCTGAGCCCCACACCAGATGACCTGGTTCTTGCAGAGGCAATAAATGTGCGAATTGGGAAACCAGAAGGGAAAGTTAAGCTTGTATCATGGATCCTGCAACAGTACTGGTGCTGTACCATTGGGTATGTTTAGAACTGTAACGCTACTGCAGTATAGGTATATTGCCCATTATGAGCACCTCCTAGGAAAAAACACCTAAGTATTTAGCTCCCTTGAAAGATACCTGGGGGGCTCTTAAATCCTGGGGGGCACAACTAATTTCCTGTGACTGTTGGCTGGCTGGCTGTTGTGCCTCTCTTTGGCATGCTGCTGCTTACCATTGCTCTAGAAACAGCGAGATACATGAGCTTGTGTGGGACTCTAGGGCTTGCCTGCTCTCTCTATTCAGGTTGTAGGCTAGTCTAAAAGAGAGCGATTGAGCAGAGATAGACCAGAGAGTAGGCATGAAAGAAGAAGAAAATCACTCAGCTTGTATCAAGGCACTTCTTACTGTTGGGAGTATTCAGACATGAGAACCTGACCCCTGGCTCCTTCTAGCTGGGACTATTCTAGTGGCAATGGAATGGCACCAGCAATTTATTTCTGGTTTAGTTTTGATAACGTACATTGAAGCAGATTTGAAAACAAACTAAAATCCCGGCTACTTTCCACTCATCTGTAGGGCAGTTTTTACAAGGATTAAATTTGTTTCCTTCTGCCTGTCTGCAGAAGAAGCATTTTAAATAATGTCATACTCTGAGGATCACCCAAACAAAAAGAAAGGTGCTGAAGTCTCTCTTAGCAATGTGGCACAAGATACCTTCACTAAACTATCTCGTGAAGCCTGCAGCTGGCACTTGTCGCAGTGGTAGCTCTCACTAAACACTGCCAGGCTCTGTGCCCTTTGCAAAAGTCTTCTGGAGTACTCCGAAGGCTCTCCCCAGTAAAAGCATGTTTCTAATAAGTTGCTGAAGCTGACAACTGGAGGAAATACTACGCTTTCCTGCCACCATTTAAAACCCTACTGTGGGAAGTCTTGGGTGATGCAGGTAAGTGAACCCATTAAAACATGATGATATACACGACTTAAACTGTGGTCTTTAGTGTCCCTATGACATGATTAGGTCCTCAGGTACCTCTGTGTTCTCCTCCATCCTTCTATCCCAGGATGCCTTCATGCAGAGTGAAAGAAATGATGGTGGATCTGACAGGATGCTTTTTGTCTCAGTAAATTGATGATAGATCGTCACTAATTAGCATAGCTAGGGTCAAGCTCACTCTTATTTCATTCTCTACTAAGACAGCATGATTGTAGGAGACCAACTCTTATTTACGTGTAATAATAGATGGAGATGTTTTTTTCCTCCTTTCAGTTCAAACATAACATCGTGTTCAATGACACCACAATGTTTTGTGAAAAGTACAAGTGCTTTGAACATGTGGGAATCAAAAAGCTCTAAATAGATTGTGTAATGCTGCCAACAAAGCATGTCCTTGGACCCTAGCCGAGAACAACCAAACCTTCGTTTTGAGTAAAGCACTGGATGCTGAGAAAGAGAAATACCAAAGCTTTAGTCCTAGTTCCCACCTCAAGTGCACTTCTAGCAAGTCACTTCAATCTCTTTGCCTCGGGCTGTCTCTCCTGTAAGAAGGGAAAGAGTGCTCTTGTTGGGGTGGGAAGAGATGCTTGTGGGATGCTTGGGAGGTTAAAACCCTAACCACTTTTTGGCATCTGAGATGTAGCTGCCTGGGTTGATGTGACTCCCATAGGAATGGGAGGCAGCAGCAGGGTTTCTGGGCAGCGGGCTGAGGGGCAGCAGCCCTGCGTCCTGCTGGCAGCGCCCGCCCGCCCTGTGCCCGGGTGAGCACATGCCCTCTTGCAGCCTCACTCCTGCTGCCTCGGTGGCTGTCCCTGGCCTTCCTGTCAATCAGGAGGTGGTGGTCCCCCCCCTTCCCCACCAGAGCCTGCCCGGGGAGCGTGGGCAGGTTCTGCAATCAGTCAGCCCCCGCACCTGCTCCTGGCCTTGGCTCTTACTGCCCTTTGACCGCACGCAGCAGATGAAGTATTTAGAGGCAGCTGCTATTTCTGTCATTAGCACCCAGACTTCCTAGGAGAAAACTGCTGGCTTTGTGACAGCTGAAATCTGATTCAGAGGAAGCTTTTTACTTCAGCATGTACAAAAGCAAGGGGAGAGTGAAGTAAGGGGGAGGGAAAGACAGCACTTGATTTGCTATTCATTTAATTCTGTCAGGAAAGCCCAAGCAACGTGAGATGATGGCGTGCAAATTGCAGACACGCATGTTGCAGCACGGTGGATATTGTTCAAGGGATTGAGGACGCAGAAACGCTGGGTAAGAAAACAACGCAGCACGAGGGGGCTGTGTGCCGTGCTTCTTGCCAGGATACGTTAGCTCCCACTGAGCAGTTCTGTGCTCTGGAGCCTGCTGGTGGTACTTGCCAGTTTAAGGCAAATGTGAGTATCTCCATGTTGTGCTGCCGCTGCAGGAGCTGGAACAGGAGGGTACCCAAGAGGTCTGCCTAGCCCCCTCCACTCCAGCGCGTGATCCTTTCTCAGTCTTCTCTCGTGTGCTTCCCAGTATTTCTCTGGAGAAGGAAAAGGCTGTTATTCCCCCTCTGCGGCTGAGGTGCTGGCATGCAGAGAGGCTGACTCGTCTGATCCTAGGACACGAGGAAATGGAATGAAGCTGTGTCAGGGGAAGTTCGGATTGGACTTTAGGAAAAAGTTCTCCACTGAGAGCGTGGTTGGTCACTGGAACAGGCTCCCCAGGGAAGTGGTCACGGCACCAAGCCTGTCAGAGTTCAAGGAGCGTCTGGACGACACTCTTAGTCATTATGGCTTAGTTTTAGGTAGTGCTGCGAGCAGCAGGGAGTTGGGCTTGATGATCCTTATGGGTCCCTTCCAACTCGAGATATCCTATGATTAGGTGCCTTGTTGCTGTGCCATCTCTTGGGTTTTGATGTGGAGTTACATTTGTGAGACTGTTCTTCCTCTTCTCCAGCTGTGGCTGCTGAAAATGCTCTGATTTCTTTTTAAGGAATGTGATAGGTATTTCAAAGCTAAGCATTTTATTGAGGCTTCCCAGTTTACCTGTGCTCCCCTTTGATGGAGTTCAGATAGCTTCCAGCACTGGAGGGAACTGTGGGTCAGAAGCACTCTTCCAGCGCTCAGTCTTTTTAAAATGAAAGGGCAGGCTTTCTGTTGCTATCATGATTTCCAATCTGAAAGAAAACTCCGAGGATTTCATGTCACACTGTGACACCAACAGGATCAGAGATGGTTCTTCCCAAACCAATTAATTTACAGAGCAGCTCTGGTAATATAATTCAAGAGGCTTTCTGAAAAGATGTCGCTTAGTAAACAGGGGTAGATAAGCCAGCGCATGAAAGATTAATGCCCCCCTTGTTTCCCATGACTCTGTACAAGCCTTGGACTGAGATAGGAAGAGGTAAGGGGAAACAGTCAGTCCTAGTTCTGCCCAACGACTCGACAACAGGACTGCATGCATGCTAATCTACCAAAATTTATCCTCTGCTTTAGAAATAAAAACGATTGCTCTGGGCCAGTTTACACAGGTTATCATTTAATTGATGGCCAATAGATTTGAAAATCTTGTGTTTTACTTGGGATTTGTCAAAATAAAATGCTGCCTAGGATTTGGGGGGGGGGGGATAGGAGCACAGCTACGTTACAGGCTAGGGTTACAGGAGGTGATGTGGTTAAACACTGCATGCGCATATGTGCTCTGGGGACAGCTTGACAGACTGCAGGCTTTTGGAAAGAACTAGTCTAGCAAAGGAGGGGGGAAAAAGCATCTGTCAGTAAATAGATGGATAAAGATGCTCTGTGCTGCTTTTAAGAAGCACCAATCATCTTTATAACTTTGACAGGTGGCAATGGGGCAGGGAGGGGAGGAAGAGATTCAGAGAATTGTGTGGGTGGTGAAGAATTAATCCTAATGAATTGCAAGAGCAAATCCACAGCGGGCAGAAAGCTTTGGATTTCTGCCCTGCCGGATATGGATAAATGCAAGAGAATCCCTTTTGCACGCAAGAGCTAATTGGGCAATTACAATGTAATCTCAAAACCTTTGCTTAAACTGTATCCTGACTATCAAAGTGTGAGGCAGATTCTCTTCCAGTGGTTCATAAGGCTTGCCCAAAGTCTTTCAGACGGGTGTTTGAAATAGGTCCTCTCTTTATCTTTCCCTCTCTTCTGGGAAATAAAACCTCTCTGTTACTTTTCATTTTTTTTTCTTTAAATCACTGTATTATGATGGAACAACTCATTTCCAAGGCTTCCTTTCAATGTTTTCATTCTTCTTCGCACAGAAGAACACACGAACATAAGAATGGCCAAACTGGCTCAGACCAAGGGCCCATCTGGTCCAATATTATTATTTTTCCCTCAGTGCCTGCTTGTGGCCACTGTTGGAGACAGCAGCATGCGCATATACGACATTTCCTTCTAACACTTTCACAGCTTCCAAACATTTTGAGCTCTGGGGCTTCTCTGAGCTTGACCTCTGTCTCTGTACTAATCCTCGATGGCTCGTTCTTCCATTCAGATCTCTTGAAGAAAAGTAACCTTTTGTATCAACATCCCTTGCCAGGGAGTTTGCAGGTCTACTACCTGGTGGTGAAAAGCCAAGTCTTTTTTTTTTTTTTTTTTTTTTTTTAAAATGGCTTCCTTTGGATAGGTTTTACATCTGACAGAATAGTCAATTCCTATCTGCTTTTTTCATGCTACGTGTAGATCTCCATCCACCAGAGCTCTTCGTCTCATGACTAATCACATCCTTAAAGGCACTTTCTGAAGAATGTAATCAAACATTTTTGAAATAAGTTAACTATGTCAACGAGATCACCGATTTCTCCAAAGAATACCAAGAGGTGGGTGTCACAAGACCTCCCCTCTCAGAAGACATGTTGACCCTTATCCAAAAGATCATATTTATTGTCCGTTAATGCTATCTTTTGTTATCACTTCTACTAATTAATCCAGTCTAGATGCCAGGCTTGCAGACCTGTAATTCCCTGTCTCTCATGTGGACCTCTGTTTGAAGATTAGCATTACATTTGCTGCCTTCTGGTGCTCAGCTCCCAGAGACACTTTACATGAGAGGCTGCCCATGATCATTAGTAATTCAGCTATTCTGTCCCTGCAGTTCCTCTGTTACTCTTGGGTAAGTGTTGTTCTGCCCCTGGGATCCTCCAGGGCCACTTCTGTCTGTCTGCATCATGCACTCATCCATGTCAGCTTTAAACAGAGCCTCTTCTGATTTCCTCACTCTTCCTACTCCTTCTACAAAAATAAAAGTGGGAGGTTCAGGCATGGGAATCTCACCAGTTTTATTTTGGTGGAAACAAGAAAGGTCTGATGCAAAAATTTAATTTATTTTCTCTGCAACAGCCGTGTCAGGTCTGAGTTCTCCTTTTACAGCTTTGCTATCACTTGGCCCTACAGACTTTTCTGACATGTTGGAGGAAGGATTGAAGAAATAGGTAAATGTTACTGGAGAGGCTATCCTTATCTTTTTTAGGTCTATCTAGAAGCTAATTGTGACAATGTTTTCATCTGCTTTTGAAAGCACAGGGTCCTGAGACAATTTGGGCGAGGAATGATCAGTAAGAGAGCTCTCTGTCTGCAGTGCTCTCTGCTGGATACCTTGGCGTTTTCCCACCCCTAATTTCTGGGTTCATGTTGTCTAAATCTTTTATGTGAATGCGCTTGAACTAAGCTTTGAGTACTACAATGCCAAGTACTTCCACACCCCAAAGAAAAGGAGCATCTGGGTGCTTCCACAAGCTTGGGTACTTTTAAGGCTTTAAAAGTCAAGACTGATTCCTTTTTACTTCAACCATCTTCCAAAGGGTCACTTGTGACATGAAGCATGTTATTCTCATTTCTCTGCTGAATCTAGTCGGTATTCTTTCTCTCGGAGGGAGTGTTTTTCTTTAGAACTGGCACCAACACAGCAATTCAGCATCAGGCTGGTCTTGCTCACACCCGTTGTGTATTGCCATCTGATCACACAGATGAAAAAGAGCCTGTGCCTTGCTAGGATGGAGTTGGAGGTGAAAGCAAAGAAGGTATTTGCAAGCACAGGTGCCCAAACTCCAATGGTATTAGCATTCAAGTGAGGTAGCAACCATGGCTCCAAGATTACACAAAATAGAAATGAAGCTCATGTCACAGTGTGTGGTGGTTTTTACAAAGAGAGAGGAAAAAGATGCATTGGTGGCTAGTATTTATACATCCGGCATTGTTTTCATGCTTGGTTACCTGGAAGTTGCTGCTGCTGAAGGGTAGCAAACCAAGCTGTGTATTTATTTCATGGTTCACAACGTACAAATACACCTTGGAGGATGAAGTAAGCTGGGAGAGAGTTAAGAAACTTGCCTCTTTTTGTAGTTTACTTGCTGAAGGAGGCTGTCCCCTGAGCAGGCTAACTATTGCCACAGAAAGCACAGGCATTTCTAGGGATTCAGCAGCACTCTTGTGCAAGTGACCGTCTTCTGGAGGAGGATGGTTAGGAGAAAATTGTTCCCCTAAGGAGACTTACCAAGGACAAATCTATAGTGCTGCACCTTTGTTGCAATACCGGGCTTGTTTCTAGGCTCGATTACTGAAATAGCGTATGTGAAAGGAGGCTGATTGTCGCTCTATCCATGGTTGGCTTTGTACACACTCTTGGGTATGTTTGCTTATTGCTAGCAGGAAACCTCATGTAAACCAGACAGTTAAAACCTGCTGTTCTCTAAGACTTCATTGTATACGTACAGACTGTACTTATGTTTGTACATGTGATGCATGAGCAAATATATCCTATTTGCTTGTGCAAGTTTTATCTGTGTTCCCCTGTGGAAGGAGGTAACGCTCTCCTGCTTACAGCATGCTGGTGTCTGCCTTGTCTTGCTGTTAATGAATTATTTGTGATATCGTCTATGAGCCCCAGCCATGTACTGGGATTCCACCATATTTCATGAAGACACTGTATAAATGGGAACAAGAGAGAGAATTCTGGCTCCAAAGAGATTATGAGCTACTTTTCATCTAGATCTCATAGGATGCATGCAAACAGCAACTGTTTTTTAACTCCATCTGGTGACCCTAACCCCTTCCAAGATGAGACCTCCCACTGCTGCAAACATTCCTTTGGTCATACTGTCTAGTCAAATACAACTTTGTTTCCTCTGTGAAGTTTTATACTGACTAATTTTTTTTTAATCTCTTTTTGGATTCTTCCAGTAAGAGAGGCTGAGCAAGATCTTTGAGGTGTTAAAGGGAAGAGTAGTAAAATGAATTATATAAATGCTACCAAACTCATACTTCATAGAGCAAACGAAAGTTTCACATAAGATGAAATATATCTCAGGCTGGGATGCTGATCTTATTTGTTTGATAAATCTGTTCACCTCTTGCATACATCCATCTAACTCGTGAGAAGGCAGATATATGGAGTGGGAACTGAATGGTCTCAGACCTATTCATTCATCACTTGCATGATGCATCACTTGCATGACTTTCATTGCTGGAGTGTCCAGGTACTTCCCTGTTATATAGGAATAGAAATCTTTCTTTTCTCTTGGTCTGCAGGATAATTAGCTTAACTTATAGGTTTATGACCATTTGTAGTCCCTAGCTTAATGAGTGAACTTAAAGAAAAGCAACTCAGGAGAACTGACCCACATCTGTTGTACAATACCCTTCATCTCTTGTGGGAGTCATGTCCATATCTAAGCTGGGCCCGATTATGTGGAGTTCTGCTCTTGTTCTCCTGCCCTGTGGTTCACTTTGGAAAGAGTGTGGTGATTTTTTTAGGCCTCTGGTTCTCTGGGAAGCATTTTTGGGTGAGTATGGAATATGACTTATGTGTGTAGTGTCCTATTATTAAGAGCACTGGCTCTTATTTTTTGGTACTAATCAAAATGGGGGTGTATTTGGAGTGTGCTTCTTTACTCCTAGAAATGAGTTACAATCTGCTTTTGAGAAAGGTGGTGGGCCATTGTCAGTGAGGGCTGAATAAGGCCTTGTTTTCCTACAATAGATATCTAGAAGGTTCTTAAAAGGGCTAAACCAGGGGGATAGTTTAATCTGAGAGCAGATGTCTGATGTTAAGAGGGATGTTGTGAGCTAGATGAGGCATTTACAGTGCTTACCTCTTTCTCCTACATTAGCCTGGCCACAGTTTGGATTAGATGTCTACTTTGCATGCAGGAGAATTTTTTGGCAGGTCTCTGAGGGATCTGGCAGACAATACCATTTGCATGCCACGGTACAAATATACAACTGTTTCTCTTTTCACTAAAATAAATAGGAGCCAAGGTGCAGTTGCAGTATCTAATGGATTTTTATAGAAATAAATACAAATGGGGGGGAGGAAGGGGCAGAAATATTCCCAGTGAAACCTGCTACATAAGGCAAATTCTCCTCCTTCATCTTACTGAAGTATTTCCTTATCTTCCCTCTTCCCCTTCAGTCCCTGGTCTCACTGGGTACATTTCAGATGTGGAGATACTACCGTAAGATCCGTAAGATGCATGTCCATGAAGAAACCAGTTGGCTGAGTCACTAGGGTAATTTCAGGTCTGTTTCTAGACGGACGCAACACACAGTGGACTAGCACAGAAGTTTTTCTTTAGCACCAGTGTAAAATTATTACTGTGCCCAGAAGAAGGAAAATATTTAGGGCAGCCTGAATGATATTCCAACTCTGGTCTCATACATGCTGTGCTGTTTAGAGGGTGGGAGCAAGGAGTAAGAAAGGATAGATTTTGTGTTTTCCAAAGAAGCTGCACCGGCATGTTTGTGCCTCTCCCTGTGCAACGGTGTGTGTGACCCTCGGGAGAAGCAAGCACAGAGGCTGTCCCTTTGAAGGGACAAACACCCACATCTTAATCTGAAATGGTTTTCACCCAAAACAGTATCTTCATAGTACTAAACACTGATGATTTGTTGCCAGGCACTGCTGCTAACTGTCATCTCTGTCTTTCAGCAAGGGATGGCTATTAAATGGTATTTCAGAGCTGCATGTCCAATGCTGCTCATTAAATAAAGACAGTGGGAATCCTTGGGGGGGGGGTGGGATGGAAATCCCCTCTAGCCCCCAGACAAACCAGAGTAGAGCATATTGCATCAGAGTCATTAAGATACTCCCACAGCTTTTTAATTTTTTCCCAGCTGTCATGGCATGCTGCACATATTATTCTGTTGCATCTTCATCGGGGGTGGGGGGCAAAAGTATCCTTAAAGCAGTTTGTCAGCATCCAATAGCTAAATGCTGACAATCAGAAATGATTACTCATTTCCAAAACTATTAGTGGTTAGTATCTTTGGTCATTTTAAACAGTGCTAAAATCACTCGGCATAGAAGCCCTGGGATCATGCGTTATAAACGAGTTTTTATCTGAACTTCCCTGATGGCTATTTTTATATCAGTTTTGTGCTTTGTAGAAGATAATTATTCCAACAACCCAATTTGGCATTGTGCTAGGTTATATAGCTACCCCTTCTTTAGACAGTTCCCTTCTCAAGTAAATGATCCTTGCTCTACTCTTTTACTGTCTTCTTCAGACCAGCAGAAACTGGGTTTTTGAAGGAAGGTGTATTTGAATTTCCATGGCACAACAGTATTTTATCATTGCTATATTCAAGTCCCTTGCTTTCTGTTTTATCCCTTAAATTCTAATCTGAAGACATCACTGCAATATGATTCTTTGGTAATTGTGCTGGAACAGCAGACAGAGTGTATGATTATGGCAAAAATATACTCGTATCCTTTTTCTTGTAGGAAAAGATAATGCGGAGAGATGAGGCACTGTGTGAAATTGGCACTGTATTTGAAGAGTTTTATCCAAGACAAGACAAAGCACTGTAGGGAAAAAAGAACAAGTCACTAGCTGAGGGAATCTGTATTTGCCAGTATTTTTCTAAGCTAAGCTGGGTAGGCACACTGCCAGCCAGGCACGGCCCCTGGAAACTCTCCAGGAAAAAATCTCGGCTCACATTGTGAAAGGGTTTCCCCCATCCATGCTGGAGAAGAGATTCCCTTCTCAGAAGCTTAGAGATAAATATTGATTATTTCCCCCCCCCCCCCCCCCCCCAATAGCAAACTAATGTTAATGGCACGTGGCCAATTTCTGTCATGGGCACTGTGAGGTATTTTGAACACGTGCCACCAAAGCCAGCACGGAGTATAGATTCCTTAGGTGCAAACAGACCCCACCTTGCTCTTTTCTGATGCTGCTGCTGCTGCCTCACAGGACAGGCACAACTGTTTTTGGCAAGTGAGTGGGAATGAGCCAGGGAGTGAGAATGTACATACCTATATGACATGTAAGTGCTGGACTGGATTTTGGCATTACGTAGCACTCGCATGGACAGGAGAACTGGGGAGTGTTACTTTCTTTTTTATTTTCTGTAGGGATCCAGATTCGCTTGTGGGTAGGTTTAACTCCTGGCTATGAGATCCTGTTGCTGCCATTAGGAACCCCAGGGTGAGGCCTATGTCCACAGACTTCCAGCAGCAAACAATGAGTGCTGGAAAGGAGAGCTGGGATCACCATCTTTATTGGGAATTTCCATTATCTGAGTTTTTAGCCCACCTGTTTTAGCAGCAGTGGAGTGGGAAGGTCTTTGCATTCAGATTGCTGATACTGATGGTGTTAAACACTTCAGGGTAAATGGGAATTTGAAGAAGAATTTGGAGGATCACTGTTTTGAAGTTGAATGTAGTAACATCGTGATGAAATTCTAGTTTTGACCTGGTCCAAAGTAAATCTATAGTATGTCCACAGCAGAGCCGGGAATATGAACCTCACAAGTCCTTGTTTGACATCCTAGCTATGGGATTGTCCTCCATCAGTAGTTTGTCTATGGATGTTTGAACATGCTTCCACCTCCTGTTTGAACCCAAGATTTTTTTCCCTGCTCCCTTTTGGGCAATAATTTTCTTTCCCTTAAAGTCTGTGTGCCTCTCATTTTTAATTTTTTTTTCTACTGAAGATTTTGTCTAACAAATATAAGCCTGCCAGCCTGCAGATTCCTTTGAAGTAGTCTGCTGTCTCCCTTGGGTCTCTGCACAACAGGTTGAAAACAATATGTTATTGTGCTCTGCATTAATGGGATGGAACAAAAGAACTATTTATTCCATTGCCTGTGGTGTTCTTGGTCCTTCTGTGACATCATAAAGGGACTTCTTATCCCTTTGTGATGGCTGTAATTACAATGACTTTGTTGTTACCTCAGTCTTCTCCAAGTAGTTATCCATGTAGGAACTTGGCAGAAGTCAGAAGTTGTTTTAACTAGTTTCTTATACTTTCTTGGTATAAAGAGAGTAGATGTCCCTGCCTTGTGTATCTAGGAGGCTGTTGGCCTTGGTGAAAGCATTAAAGAATCAGGTTGTAATGCAACTATGAGTACAGTGTTGCCAATAAGAGGCTTGACTTTTAAGGCTAGAACTCCTCAGGAGACAGTTCAAGCTGAAAAACCACAATTGAAACTTTTAAAAAGCCTCCTCCATATTCTTCTTCTCTAATTCTGTTTGTCAAGTAGGATGCTAGTTTTTCAGTCAGTTATAGTGTCTTTGGCAAAGGAAGCCACTGTGATGCCCCTTTTCAGAAGAGGAGCTTCGGTGGATCAGCCTCACTCCTTTCCACTTCAACAGACCTCGTGACAGTCCTGTAGATCACTTCTTTTTGGTGGGCAGTATGGAAGTGTTGTTGGATTGTTAACCTTCAAGCCAGGATGCTGAGCTCATCTCTGCTCCCAATTTGCTGTGTCTTCACAGTCATAGGACAAGCTGTATGCTGGTATTTTCTTCCCCTACCGCTAAAACAAACAATGTCTTCCTGCTTCACACAAATGCTGTGAGGCTTAGCAATTTAATGCTGGCAAAATATTTTGAAATCCTAGGAACAACTGCAAAGTAGAGAAGCAGAGTCTTGTTGAATCACCTGACCTGAGACCATAAAAACAAAACAAACCTTTCAGTATATCTTTAAATTTATAGAAAGTGTATACCTCCATAGTTGCCTTCTCTGCCATACATAGGAACAATCTTCAGCCTCTTGGTTTCCAGAGCAGCAATTCCTGAGTGACTTTCCCCTCTAGTATTACATCAGAGAGGTTTACTTCTCCAGGGATAAGCAAAGAACCAGATGATGATGAACCTGCTCTCTCTCCCCTTGCTTTGTTTCTTTTTGGTTTTTAATGCTTTCATCTTTACAGAAATTTCTAGCTCCGAGTCAAGCTTGATTCCTAATTCCTTCCGCTTGGTAGTCATTGCTGAGAGGTTTTCTCCCCACTCCTGTTCTACCTCGGCACAATATGCCTTCAGATGGCAGCACGTGAAGGAATGTTCCTGCCAAAATAAAGTTGAAAGTGGCCTGCATGCAGCCAATCAAAATTCTCAAGGTCATGTCTCTGGCAATAGGGGCTTTATTGTTAGTCTGTTGCATCCCTTCCCTTCAGGATGGTCACAGCCTAGCACTTTGGAGATGATTCTCCTTTCCCCTACCACTGACTAGATATGGCTTGGAGAAAAAGCAGACTGATCTTGGCAGGTAAGCAAGCCTTATGATATGAAATGAGGATTGAGTATGTTTGTCTGGATCACCTGGCAGGTCTGAGTAACTGTCAGAAGATAACTGAAAGAAATACCATTCAGGAAGAAGAGCAGATGCTCCAGTCCACCAAGGCATTGGAGCTCTGCCCCTTGTTAACAGGATGAGCAGACAGACTTTTTTTTTGTCATAGGTATTAATTTTCTCCCCCAAAGGCTCTGATGGCTGTACCTATGAATTGGATCCTGCCGAGCAATACTTTGTTCCTGAGTTACTTATGAATGGAGACAGCATAGTGGAGGGTGTTTCAAACTATGCCGTAGTTTGAAAGACATTCATGTTTTGGATGTTCTCATTAGAAAGCCAAGAAAAGATCCCAAGAAATCTGCTTTAGGTGGTCAGGCACGGACTGTTGGTGTGCCTGAGCTAGCCAAAAAGTAGGTATTTGTGTTTGGCCAGGCAGGAGCACCTTAAGAGAGAGCAAGCCAGTACAGAAGAATCAGTCATATTAGTATTTTGCTACTATGGGAGAGAAATTGAGGAACCTGAGCAGGGATCTAGATGAGCCCTTGGTAGAAAAGTCTTAACTGCCGGTTTATTTGGTGGCGTGGATCTCTCTCAATCTCCCCTGCTGGAGCTGTTTACATGTGCATTCATCACTTTGATGGAGAAGCTATAGTTGGTGATTAGGGTGTTCATCTCCAATATGACTGGCTGAAGCCCAAATCCTTGCTACCTATCTGCCAGAGCAGAGAGATGGACTGTGCTTTTCAGCGCTTCAGGGACATGCTACAGCTGTTAGGCAATCAGCCATTCTGCAGAGGGCTTGGGCTGCATGTTACCTGCAGCCCGATTCTCTGAACAAAGGCAGATGCTTTGGCCTAGGAAAGATTGATATGTAGACTGGAGTGCATTTTCAAAGGACGCACTAAATGTCTGCTTTCCCTCTGTAATGCTGGACATTGGGACAGGGCTAGTCTCTTCATTGGAGAGAACGACTAGCAGAGGTCCGCAGAAGACAGCAAGGATCCTTACCAACAAGGAGAAGGAGGTGTTAATGTTTCTTGGTCTGAGCAGGGCCTAGCCACAGTGTTACTCCACATCTGAGAAATCATTTAACAGCCCTATTTATTAATTATTACAGTTCTAAGTTACATCTTTCCTGCAAGATGAAGGACAGAGAGCCCTGAGGCCATAATTCTGACCCTACCAGGCCTGTCAGTGCCAAGCTAGTTCCAGACTCAGAGCATCTGCACTGTGCTTTAGATGTCTCCTGGTGAACCACGGTGTAGGGTATTTATCTTCCTGTGGGTTTTTTTGTGGGATAACAACCTGAATCCTCTTTGATGGGAAGCGTACTTCCTGACACGCTCTGAAGACTGGTCTGAGGGCTCACAATGCACATAGGTGTGCAGGGTCTGAAATATGCTCAACTGAGGATGTTAACAGCCTCCTAGATATTAGCAGAGGAAAATGTTTCAGACCATTCAATGCTCTGTCCTGTACAGGCACACTAAGGCTTTCTTGATATCTGGCTTTCAGTCATACAAACGTTTGCTTGTGCTTTCTTACTGCCAGGAAACTTCTAAACACTTAGCCAAAGTCCCTCTTCTTTTTAAGCTGAGTATGTTACTCCTACTTGAATCCTTTCATATCATCCTTAAGAAGTCTTCTCCCATAATTCATGTCAGCCCTTCAAATGTTTGCAAATTTGTCATCTGTAGTCATTGCTTTGCCAAGCTATTAACTCTTCTGAATTAATTCTCTTGTAAGTCAGTCTCGCCATTTCCCTGATCGTTTTGCTGCTGTTCTTTCTGAATACCTCTCAATTTGTCATTGTGAATGCATCTAAGGCAAAGGCATTGGCACTTTGCTAAGTTTATAACACGTCCAAGTTTCTCAGGCACATTCCCTGAGTAAATACACTTCAGTGTAATCCTGCAAATGGACACTTTTTTTTTTCTGGCTCCATATACTTGAGATTAAGATTGTACATGAAAGTTGTCAAAACTAAGGAGATACAGCATGCGATGTGGTGTGCAATAGCACGGATAGTCCTTCTGCAGGGCTTATGATGAGACCACTGTCTGGGACAGGCTGTCAGCACTGGCACATGCTGCACCCATCTCCAGCAACTCCCCCTCAGTGACTTCTGTTGCATGCGCCCAGTCCAACCCTGGACCCTTCAGCTGAATCCTTCAGGCACAGTCAGGACTGAGGTTAAGGGAAGCAGGTGGAGGTTGGAAAAATGGCATATTGCTTCTCATATGGTACAAACAACCTACTACAAATACCATGTTGTGTACACAGACACCCAAGCTGGGCCATTAAGTGTCATGACTGGTGTGACAAACCCTTGGGCTGGTGGATTAACTTCTGCTGGCTTTTGTGTGAACTTGCAAACAGAAGAGACAGGGATGTTCATTCTGCAGGGACAGAAAATAGTTGCTTAATTTAGCCAGCTAGTTGCCCTGTCTCTCCATTGGTAAGGCCGGTTCCCACTCAAGCTCTGAAACATAGGTTGGATGAGTGTTCACCGTCCCCAACAAAAGTCAATTGTATTTAATGGAGAGCGCACTGGATCAGCTGCCTTCTGAATAGCAGGCTACAAATGTGTATGGCTTGAGGCAAAAGATAGAGTGGTAAACTTCCTCCCAGATGTGGTTGCAGGAAGGAAGCTCTGCTCAGGACAACGCCTGCTGTCAGTGCAACAGGCTAGAAAGTGGAACAGTAATGGAGAAAGCAGAAAATTTTAAGAGACTTCAAGTAATACCAGTATATTGAGCCAGGACTGTGCCTGCCCTCTTGTAGGATGAGGCTGTAAGTGGAAACACTGAAGGTATCCCATTCTCGCAGCTAAATCTTGATTATGATTTTTAATTAAAAATATTCCAAATACACCCAGAAGTTAACTGCTGAAATGCATACAGTTTCCTTTCCGCAGCATGATTAGTATTTTCTTCTATCCTGCTATTCTTCCAGTAAAATCGCATTGCGTCAGAACACTGAAGCATAAGTAGATTTCCAACTCTCCCTCAGCGGCAGCATCAGTTTTTAATCCACATACAGCATTTTAGAAGCCACTGAAATAAGCTCTTTATGCTTCATGATTGCAAAGATTTTAGTGTTGGCTCATGCACCAAGTGATTCAGAAGCATATTATAATGTCTGGAAAGCCACGGCAACGTCCAAAGAAATTCCTCCTGAAGAGCCAGTTAAGGAATGTATTTAGCCCAACCTGAGAGGAAAAGATCCTTTGCAGAGCAGAACCTGGCCGAAATAGAAGAGCTGCTGAGACAGAGTTGGCTGTCGCAGTACTACAGAAGCTCGGCCTGTCGTACCTCTCAAGGGTGCAGTTGAGCATCTTGCCTTGTGTCTCTTTTAGCATTTGTGGGTTTGCATGAAGGAATGAGGGAATATGTTTAGCAGTATAAGTTGTAAATTTCAGGCTGCCATTTCCCAGGAAATTCTCGGTCTATTAGAGTGTATTAACCTGAAGGGTGGAGAACTATCCTCAGCAGAAGCTCCTTTCATGCAAAATGCAGCAGAGCAGAGGCAGTTGCATGCCAAGAGATGCCTTGTCTTTTTCTTCTTTCTGTAATGTGACTCTGCTCCTCAGATGTCTATTCTCCAGCCAGTTGTCCTGTCCCAGTCCAAGCCTGAAGTGTCCCAGTCCAAGCCTGAAGTGTCCCAGTCCAAGCCTGAAGTAGGGGCCTTGAGTGGGGTCCTTGTATAACCCTGTATCCCTGCTTCATCAGAGCTACATCAAGCTTTCTGGCTGCATTGAAGCTGCAGATTTCTTAACACTTGGATGCTCTCCTGGAAGAAACCCTGTAGTTCCTCAAGCTTTGATCCGTTCTGCCAGTTGGGTTGTTGGCAAATATGCCAATGACCACACTCTGAGAACTGTTTTTCTTGAGACTTGCAAGCTATTGCCTATTGCAGCTGGAGGCTGAGCCTGTTTATAAACAGACACCTGCTTACTGCAGTATTTTGTTTCTTTAACACTAGCTGGCATTCTAAGTGAAAGTTAGCATACCTGACTAAAGCAGGCACTTTTGGCTAATTGAATTTGGAGTGACCTGACAGGCTGTCACACCCTGGCCCATGACTTGCAGATTGATAGCCTTTGCCAACAGTGAAGAGGACCTGGCACAGGAGATGATCCTCCAGCCAGGAAGAGTAGTGTTCTGCATGTGCTGGAGTGAGGACCCACCGAGATAGCTTTTCACAGGTATGAAGTACCAAAGACAGGCCTGTGTCATCACTCCTCAATATCCTGTTAAGCTTCTTTTTTAGTTGCTGTTCTGCCCACATGCATTTAAATCCTTTCCCGCTTAATCTGTATTCTCAGTATATTAGGGAAATAGCATTTTAGGCTTGGTTAATATACAAGCCTTGGACCTCTGGAGAACTGAGTGTAAGAGACACAGGTCACACTGAAATGAGCTTGAGTCTCATCCAATTGCTAAAGAAAACTTACTAATAGCAGCCATGCTGTATAATTTAATGTCATTCTAGAGCTCCAGGCCAGAAGAGGTGAACAGCAGAAGGACTGAGACACACTGGCAGAACTGTGTGCATGCCTAGGGCTGTGGGACATAAGGGAGCGCTGCTGCAATATGACTGAAGCGCCTTGGCAAAGATCTGTGGGAGGCCCCCTGTCCTGCATGTCTGTAGTTGAGGTAATGCTTCCTTCACCACTGCAAGCATTACTGAAGGAATCAAGTCTGTGATCTGTTTGGGCTCTCTCCTTCTATCTCTGTGGGCCCAGGAGTCTGGATCCTGGTTTAGAAAAATGTATTGGGGGAAACTGAAACTCTTCTGAAGTTGCTGAGTGTTTTACACTTGATTATGTAGGGCTGGGATTTCACTCACCTGAAGTGATGTTCTCTAGCTTCATCCGGATCAACACATATCAGAAAATAATGCTGAGATATTTCTTTGATGCTCCCTGGCTGGTCTCCTGCATCAATCTGATGTTGCCTTTAATACTTGTTTTTGTGTTGAGCTTTAACATAGCAGAGGATTTTCCTGGTGTTTGAGATACAATGGATCACTGCATTTATTAGTACACACACTCCTCTGCATCTTTTCATGAGGCTGCCTAGGTAAGTTGACCGCAGGGGCCAAGCACTGCCAAGCCCAGGACTAAGCCTCTGGGAAAAGACACTACACGGTGTTATCTAATAAAGGCAGAGGTGTGAAGAGATGCTCCTTGCCAGTCTGACTCCTTTCATAGAGCACACTAGTTAGCATCTGGAGCCCTGGGTGTCTTCCACTTGGATTTGTTGAGCCAAGGGTCTCTTCTGTGGTGAGCAAGCTCCCCCATCCTACAGAGAGGAGACATCATCTCTACCAAGGAGAGCTTGGTGTTATGGTGGGTGTGTGACTTGGCTCTCAAAGAGGAAAGGATTAAAATCAAGCCTATGTAGTAGGGCAGACAGTCTGCCATTGGACCTGTGCTACCAGAAGAGCTTCATGATCTGAAGACTAGAAGAGGGTGAGATGATTTGGCCATTTCCTTCAGTCCTTTAACATGGTCCTTGCTCACTAGCAATGTCAGAATATCATCTATAGCTCTGTTCCCCCTTTACTGTTATTCTCTTGCTCCTAAAAATAAAGCTTGCTCCTAAAAACAAAGCTTTTCCAGGGAAAAGGAAGCAATCCTACTGAAATATATGCAGACAGTGCTTTGAGAGGAGATATGGTTAAGTTAGTTACTGGTTCACCATCTGCGCCCATCCTTGGTAAAGGTATCTTTTTCAAAATAGTGTGTGTGGTCATGCACAGACATCAGAGCAATCAGGCTAGGTCAGAACAAAACCCCAATCTAGCCTGGTATTCTGGCTCAGACGATGATTGTGTGTGATACCTAGTGAAGAGTAGGAGAGCATGGCAAGGATCTACAACACTTCCTTTGAATACTCAGAGTTTGCAACTATTTGCTGAAACCAGATTTGTCTACCAACTCCCAGTGGATTTATTTTCTATGTGTTCATACAGATCATAAGAAAGGATGGATTAGTCTCTGTTCAGCAGTGGATGGATGTGGTGGAGTGGAATATCCAGTCTGTACTAGGGTGATAAATGGAATATTGCTTAGTGTGTTGGCTGCTCAGAGAAAGTAGTATCTGAGATAGCCACAGAGGTGCTTTTGTCTTCAGCCTCTAGGGAGCTGGTTAGTTGAGCTGCTCAGCATAGTTATGCAGGAAAGATTTTGGTGATACACCATGGAAAATAATGGCCTGAAGTAGGGAAAAAGAGAAAGTTAGTGATAGAAACTTCAATGTTATACTATGATATTAATTGATGGTAGAAGTTAGTGGTTACATGGATGGGCCTCTCCTGTCTGGAAACCCATGTTTCTGGTAGGAGTTCCCAGGAACTCCTTCTCTGAAAAGTCCCAGGATGACATAATCTGCTAGCAGCACACCATCTGCTTCTCCATCCTAGACCTACCAGAAGCATATTGATATAATGAAGCTTTTTAGTTTCTTTCCTTTCTGGAAAGTTAGGGCATGGTTCACTGTCCCAGTGAGACTTCCACTTCTACCTCTGTGTGAAAGATGGATAAATGAAGTGAATAACACAACAACTGACTCAGTTTAGATTCTGGGAGATACTCTATCTCACCAGACACTTCGATCTCTGAATCAAACCAACCAGGAAATCGGGGAAGGCTTGAATAGAAACTGGAAAATTTCAAATTCTACTTCATCAGGGACCTGCATTAAAAGCTCTTAACTGATACACTACAAACTGTAAATGCAAAGAGGTTCCTCTCTGGGCTTGAATTTTGAGTCCTGGGCTATCTGCTGCTCTTGTGAATCAGTTGCAGTCTGGTTAGCTTTCCTCACTGCCTCTCTTTGCTTCTGAGCTGTTCTCTGTCTCTGTTGAAGATGGAAATGAGACAGAATGCTCCAAGTCCCTTTGTGTAGGGCTTACGGCACAATTTTGCAGGCAGTATGCGATGCAGGCATGAATCACAGCTCCCTTTAAGATACTGCTGTATTTGATTCCCCGGCTCTTCCATCTGACTCACTCAGAACAGGCTGCAGATTTTTGTTTTTAATCTAAGCAATAGCCAATTTACTCCAGAGATGAGTATTTGCTGACTGTGGCTGCTGTTCTTATGCTCAGAATTGCAAACCCCTTGGAAAACGAGGCCAGCTCGTGCATGTGTGTACAAACCTGGTTTCCGATCTGGCTTGGATTCTCTCTTCCAGCTCAGCAAGTGACTGACATGTTCACTTTAGCATAGCTTCCTCCCGAGACAAGCCGTGGCATGTGCCAAAGTGCCGTGAGGCGTTCACTGCGAGTTGCGTCGCACACCGGAGGCAGATTCTGCAGCACCCTGGAGACAGGGGTGAGATGAGGACAGTGGCGGCCAGGATTCAGAGCCGCTTTGCATTTTGGTCTTGCTGATAGATAATACTGAAAATTTTTGTTTGCGGTGAACCAAGACGCAAATCAGATCCCACTTCAATAATGCCTTTGTGTTATTGAAGTTATTTGAAAGAAAGTACTAACCAGTACAGCTTCTGTTCCAGTTCAAATTCAGGTATGGCTGAGGGTGTTGCAGTTCAGTCCATAATAGTTCATTAAAGGGATTCATAATAAAAAATAGACCATTTAAATACAAAAATGTCCATGTGATGGTCGTAACACCTGGTATCAGCCAGAGAAATACTTTTGCTCATCTGTCTTTTATCTCTGGTGGGGCCTCCTCATCATTTGTGTTTCCAGAGCTGTCCTGCAGCCTGACTCTTGGCTCCTTCAGTTGGGCAGGGTGGGTGTCGGGGGCTGTGGCTCTGTGCTGGAAACGAGAGCGGTGCAGGCAGATGGGGGACAAGGAGGACTTGTGTTCTGACAGTGCTGTGCACATATGAGGTGAACAGGTCTCCGTGCATTATTCTAACATGGTAATCAAGGAGAGGTTTGGTTTTCCCTGCTTGTTTGCTTATTTGTTGTTTGGATCCAATGTAAACTTTAACATGGAAGAAGAAGAAAGTAGCTTTAGCTGAAAGTAGCTTTCAGTTTAACTTTCCTGTTTGAAATACAAAGCCTGATGCAGAGCAGCCTCTGCAGATAGCCCTGACTTTGATACCTAGCAAGAGCACTGCTAATTTAAAAAGTCTCCCTTCTCCTCCTATTAGTTACTCCTCTAAGCAAAGCAGCTGGCGTGACCTGGACATGTTGTGCTTGTATTGTTGCTGTGAGACAATAGCTCAGCCTGAGGGAAGAAGACAACCTACTTACCATATCCTCTGGGAGTTGTTACAGTGGGACTCTGTAGAAACCAGTGTTTCTCTGAAGCTTACTGAGACTATCTGAGAGTCTGAGGAGTTAACCCATGAGATCTGGGAGATCAAAGAACTGAACTGAGGGCTGTGTGTCCATGGGAGACGGGCTTTGGTCTCCTCAGCGGATGTGGCTGGTGTTGTAAGGGCTCCCAAATGCAGCCTCCACCTCTGCATCTTCTTCCCCAGTCAGAGCAGGGATATTCCTGCTGCAGAGGACAGGGCAACAGAGATCTGTGGAGAAGGGCAGCAGAAGGCAAGGGCACGTCGTGTCCCTAAGTACCAGGCATGGTATTTTAACAGGGGGTTCACCGCTAATGCGCTGGCAGAGGTTGAGAGCTACGTGACCTAGCTCCAGTCCAATGCTCCGATGTATCCTAAAAACAAGAGTTTGCATAATTCAAGTGAAGAGGTAAGTGGAGGTTATATAAGGTCTGAAGAGAGCAGTGGGCAGGGGTCCAGCTAGGGTCAGGTGGTTTGCTGCCCTCCTGCAGTAATACATCATTTGCGATACCAAAACTCACAAAGAACAAGAAGCATTACAGCATTTTCTGGAGGGAAAGGGAATGTCTGTACTGCCAGAGGCAAGCATTTTGGGGGACATAGTTTAAGGTATCAAGACTGGCCATACATCAAGTCAGGCTTGGGACTGCACTTTTCATATCAAAGCTACTGTGTTTTTCCACAGGAGCAGTGGTCTCACAGAAAGCATTTATAGGTGATTTACAGAGCTACTGCAGTCATCAAAAATACATAAGCAAGCAGTGTGAGGAAAGTAGATGGAGTATGCCAGACCTCTGGTTACCTGACAGCAGAGGGGTTCTCACTCATAGCGTGGCAGCTCACTGACACCAGACACCAGGGAAGGTGCAGCTTCTTCTGGCTCCACCAGAAGCAGCTACCAGACCCAAAAGACAATTTTAGCTGAATGAACCTGTCATGTCATTGTACAGGGACAAGTGAACAACACTCGCTTTTCTTGCAGTGCTTGATTAAAATAAGAATTCAGTTGCTCTGAGTTACTACAGATGCATCTTCACTGCCCAGTAGCCGTAAGTGAACTGTAAATATACCAGGCACGGGCAGTTTCCACTCATTGCCTGAAAACATCATTTCTGTAGCAGCACAGCTCTGCAGCTAACCTAATAAATACTGGTGCTGAGCAGGGCTAATTATCTCCAATGCAGCACTGCCCTGGCATGGCTGTGTGGCTTCCTGCTCCCGAATTAGCTTAGCTGGGACTTGTTTAGGTATCTGCACTGTCCTTCATGGTATGGTGGAAACAGCGAGCAGTGCTTGGCGGAGGAGTGTCACTTGCACGCACCGGACTGCAGTATTCCTCTGCTCTAAATGTACCAGGGCAGTGCTGGACTCCAGAGCAATGAAGTCACTTAACAGCTGCTCTTGAAAATTTGTCTTTGATTTGGGTGAAGTTGTGGTCACCTTGGACCTAATTTTGGAGCAGCAAGCCCTTGTCCCTTCTGGAAACAATGCCTGGTAGTATATGGTGCCTCTAAGCAAAACGTTGACTAGTATGCTTGGAGCTTCTTTTTTTCTATAAAGCAGTTACCAGTGTCATATAGATAACTACTAAACGGTGCTCCTCTGACCTATGGGAGGAATGGATCTCTGTCTCCAAGATCTCATTGTGTAAAAACAACTTAATAAAAAGTAGATGTTGGGAGGTGATGTAAAAGGGTGTGCAGAAAATAATTGGGGATTCTTTAACTCAAGAGTTTGAAGATCAGGTAAGACAAGTGAATTGGTAAAACTGGCTCAGTGTCAGCTATTTAAGTGAGAAGATAGATAAATAATCACACAGCCTGTAGCAGCTGGATTTATGCAGGTTCTGGTCCAGTTATATCAAGAAATACAGGGAAATGCCTTATGTGGAAAGGACTAGGTAAGTATTTTTTGGAGACTTAATCCAGTCAGCTGTATAAACACAGTGGCCATTTCTTTTGATCTGTAAGGAGTCTAAATTTTTTGTCTCAAGATAATTTCAAAATCAGTCTTGTCCATAAGAGAAGTTGCCCTGAGGATGGGAGATGGGGGATATATGCTAGACCAAGACAGTGTGTTTCTCTTCCACTAATGCTTCCAAATGTGGCTTTTCTTTTACTGTAGTACTGGATAAATGAATACACCTCCACCTTGGGGATTGGTGTCTTCCACTCTGGCATCGAGGTCTACGGCAGAGGTATGAAGTATTTCCGTTTCACTACCTGCAGAACATGGGGACAACTGTATGGCCAGTCAGATACAGAAAAGCACCCTAAACTTATAGCTTTTGTCAAGGAATGTTTTGAGGAGTGAAAAACTCAGCCAGTTCTCTTTTTAGAGTCTGTTGTGGAGTCCAGCAGGAACTCATGCAGTTCTGTCATGAACCATGTAGCCCTTCTTATTTTCAGTATGTAACTGCAGCCTCTCTAGCTTGTACAGGTATGTAGCAGGATGGCAGATAGGAGGGACCAAGCAGTGTTGGAAAGCCGTTCTGCAGTGAAGGAGGGGGAAAGAGAAGGGGAGAAATGGGGGAGGAGGAAGAGAGAGGCAGATCAGTGGTTGTCTTGCAAGCCGCATATGCGTGCTTGTGCTAATTCTGTGTCAGACTAAATCCATTTTGCAGTAATTCTTTACGAATGTCTGTGGTCTAGAAGTCTTGGAATCTGGATTTCCAGATATTGGAAACTGTTCTTTTGAAACAGAAGAGTTACAAGGAAAAGAAAATGTCTTGTAAGACTCTTGAAATGATCTGGATGGGGTTGAAGCGGATTAGAGCACACATTGCGAAAGGAGAAGTCAAGGGATCTGGGAAAACAGCTGTAGTGCAGTGAAGGGCAGACTAGCATCAGAGACTTTCCGTTTCCTCCTTCAGCATTAAATGGGAATGACTTGGGATACCTCACTCATGGTATTTTTAGCCAGTGTCATGCAGCAGACAAACCCCCTGGGGTGCCATGTTCCATCTCGAGCACAAGTTTTCACAGGCTGTGCGAGATGGCGTGCATGATACCGTGAGGTCTACAGGCTGTGTTTCAGAGGCCGTGCAAGATGGCCTGTATGACATGGAGCGACCTCCTGGCTCGACTCGTGTGCTGAGGCAGCAGAGCACAATCAGCTTGGCTTTCTGCAAAGAATTCCCAGTTGCTGCCTGTAAATCCCTCTGGAAGAAGAAGACTTGATTTCTCCCTGCTCTAGAAAAGACTTCTTCCAGCTCAGTACCACCACCGACAGTCTCTTGTAGTGTTTCTAGGTGCCTCCACCGCAGAACTTTCCACTGAGAGGAAGCCACCTGGACGGGCACAGAGACAAGACTCGGAGAGTATTCCTGGTGCTGTGGGAAAGCAGTAGTGTTAGCACGGAGGGAAGCTGTGAGGGTGTCCTCAGGCTGATAGGTAACTGGACAGAGAAAATGGCTTTCAGAGTCTGGCTGAAACCGATGTTGGCAATAGCCCAGCCCCTGGTGCTGATGCTGAGTGGTGCGGACAGCTGCCATAGACTTTTTCCTGACATTACGTTCATTCAATTACTCACAGTCTGTTTCTTTCCTTGTCAGAGTTTGCCTATGGAGGGCATCCCTACCCTTTCAGTGGGATTTTCGAGATCACACCTGGCAGTGCAGTAGAACTTGGCGAGACCTTTAAATTCAAGTAAGGGCCCTTTTCTACCTCTTCCCCTCTCCCCCCTGGTAGCCATCGGTATAGGAGGTAACTCTCCTCTGGGTCCCTCTTTCCCTCTCCTCATAAGCACCCTTACTGCATCCTTTACGTGATCCTGGTACAAAGGCAGCCCTGCAGGGATTTTGCAGGGAGGTGGATAAAAGAGCGTGTACACCAAACAGGGAACTGTTGAACTGTGCTGAACTGTGTTTGGCAGGGTTTAAAAGCATACTTACAAATGAATGCAGTTCTCTTTTTCCCATTTTCTTTCTTTTCTGCGCTCCCAGTTTCACCTGTCAGCAAGAATGGGAGTAACTGTGTGTTACACAGAGCCAGTGCACAGGGGAAAAAACAAAACCTAGTCTTTTTATGAGTATCACCTACTTATGGGTACTGCACAGAATGCCAGAAGTCATCTCATGTGTTTATTGCTACTCTGTCACAAGGGACAGGCCAGCTGCTAGAGGAGTCTGAGAGGATGCTGCATTAACGTGTTGCTCAAGGTGCTCAGACTGTGGGGCTGTGGGTCAAGGAACTGCCCATGGCAAGTGGGGCTTGACCTTGCCAGACTACCAGTTTACGCTGAGGGTTGCTGGAGACTTTTAGAAGCATGAGCGCTATTGAGTGAATATGGGGAGAAGCAATAGGTTTCTGCATAAAGTTCTTGGTCTGCTCCTTCCTGGTCCACCCCACGGAAACCCTCTCCACCGTGGCAAAATCATCTCCTCTGTCCTCCTGGAAGTTTCTGTTGAGGGGCGATGGGCAGAGTGGGAGCAGACCCCCAGAGCTGAGACTTCCCTGGTGGTGAGCAGGAAGCTCTCGGGGCTGTTGCCTGTGCTGTAACCTGCTTTGTGGATAAGCTGGGGATATTACTATGCCATTTTGTTAGTGAGAGTCTCCCATAGCCCAGACATGCATGTCCATGTTTTAAGCCTGTCCTTCTTGCCAATGTCTGATCATTTCCTTTTCCCTGGGTATGTATCACTCTCTTCACTGTATCTTTCCATGTTTCCTGTTGTGCATTCTGTTTTTAACTAGAGAATCCATTGCCTTGGGCACTACAGACTTCACAGAAGAGGATGTGGATAAGATTATGGAAGAGCTGGGCAAGGAGTACAAAGGCAACGCGTACCACCTGATGCACAAGAACTGTAATCACTTCTCTGCTGCTCTGGCTGAGGTGGGTACAGCTATCTTTTTTTTTTTGTTTTTTTTTTTTTGTATTTTTTGTTGCTTCAGATCTGTAGTAGTGCTTACAGAAAGGGAACTGGGGTCAGCACAACCTGCCAGACCAGAGCCCGTAGCCAAATCTCCTGTCTCTGCCCTTAATATTTTTGGAAGCCCTTTGCTGTTGAAAGGGATGGGATCAGGAGGTGGAGATGCAGCAGGTTTATCACATGTTTTGTCTAAACTGTGTGGGAAATTAGGATTGCCTGCGTTTTGGTTCACTGACTAGGCACTGAGCAGAAATTGGAAGGACAGACCTGGCTAGCATGCAAATGTGCATCATTTTAATAACAAGCACAAATAACCCTACACGATCTGCAAAGGAATAAAAATGGCTTATCAGTGTTCTGCAAACAAAAATTTGCAGTATTCAGGAAGTGGGTGTCCCTTTTCCTTATTTAATCTGCACCATCCAAAACCCCTTAAAAAAAGTATTGATTTTCTCATAGACATCTTTGGTGCTTATTCATTTTCATGTTCACAAAACCACTGTGAATTATAAGAGAGCTGTTATTTCTCTTCAGAGAGAACTGAAGCACAGAGAAGCACAAATTTATCCCAACTATCTCCTAATTTGGCATATTTGATTTTCAATTCCCAAAGATCTGATTATTTTGGGGGGAAGCTGCCTTCCTCCTCACCCTCCAGATGCGATGTTTAAAGTGTGTTTCAATTAAGGTATGAGTATTCAGCACTTGTGTAAACCTGAATTCAGGATCTTGACCCAGTGCCAGAAAAGACATGAAAAGCCCAAAATGGAAGTGACCTTCCATAAAAACTGTTTCTGTGCTTTCCATATGTGTTTTACGGCAAACACGAGGAGAGAATATAATTCTTCACAATAGCGTTCAACTGCTTTAACAGCGAAACTTTCATTTCTCTTTCCGGAGTCCCCACCCTCATTCATTACACAACTCTCACCTTTCTTCATCATATGGGGCAAGAGTCCTATGCCAATAACCTCTTTTGCCACAAGTGTCCATTCGTCCCCAAACAGGCCCATCATGGATCCCAAGAGAGAAGAGATTCTGTAGAAAAAAATACTGTATGATTTTGTAAGAAAATCCCTAGTGAGATTTTCCCCCAAGAACCAGCAATTCATTTACAAGGGACCTGCTTAGGCTTTTAGGAAAACCCGTTCTCTATTGGTTTCAGCCTTGCTAATTATACAAAGAGAAAATGACTGAGACCTTTCTGTAAATGTTAGCAAATAAAAAGAAAACGGAAGGAACTGTATTGGTACAAACAGAGAATTAAGTTTCAAGCAGTACAATGATCAAATCAATGTTTGCCACACTACTGTTTTGGAGGCAAAGAATCAAATTACTACAACAGAAAATGGGAACTTTAAAGATTATGAAGGAAACCCAGGAGAAAGCTGTGTGATTATTAACGAAAGCTAAAAAACCCCCTTTACCTGCAGCAGTGAAATAAGGTCATTGCTTATTACATACTTTGATATGTAAAATTTCTGTCTCATGTCCAAGCCATAAGCTCGAAGCCATTCTTCCTTGATTCTGCTGCTACATATCAGTGAACCCCTCGCTGCCCCTTCCTTGTCCAACCTTCCAAACACAAGTCAAATAAGAGATCTTAATAAAAATCTACTAGGGTGTTTTAAATTTTGCATTCACTACACCTTCAGTGAACATCTTTACAGGAGTGGAATTTAGGGTTAAGTTTTCCTGCAAGAGCTTTCTTGGTGGATTCTGTGTGCTCATTCATTGTCCCATAACCTGTCCAGATAATAAAACAAAAGCCTAAATGGCTAGTTCTGACACTTCTGCTCCCAGAAGCAGAATTTACTCAGGATTTAGGTCAGTTTAAAAAAACTGTTCATAGGCAAGCAGGATTTTTTGTTGCTGTTACCCTTCACATACGTCTGTGTTTATCGCCCCTCTCTAAAGTATTACAAATGCAAAACCAGAGGAGGTACACTTCAGGACCAGGAGCAGAAGGCCCTAGATGGTCTCTAGCATCAAGATACAGAAAATGGAAGCTGAAATTCTTAAATAGCTGGTGTTAAGAAACTAAGCAGAAGTCCTAGCCATTCAACATGCCTCAGTCAGTAACAGGAGAAATACATGTGGCCGCCTTATGACAGATGTCTCCATCCCTTGGCAATCACGGTGTAACAAGTAACTTGGCAATCACTGTGTTTTGGAGCTGGGTGAGAAGTAGCACAGCTTATCTTGGGATACTTCTGACCTCTTGGAGGAAAGACTGCTTGAAATCTGTTGAGACAGAACCTGCTTGAACTGAAAGCAAGGAAAGTTTCTATTCTCATTTCCCAGCATTTGAATGCTTGCTTAACTTTACGGCCTTAGTGCTTTTTTTTTTTTTCTTGCTGTAGTACCCATTAAAACAAAACAAACCCACCACATTAGAAAGCTCCAGACCCTACCGTATAGAGCTATAAGGTACAGCCTTATAGTGTGCAGAACATGCTGACTACATGATGAGTGGCTCTCAAGACTGTGCAGATATGTGTCACCATAGAGGGCAGAAAACAGAACTGATATCTGTGCCCTAAAACCAGTTCTGAGATGAGTCTGTTTAGTGTTTGTATTGCCCGTTCCTTCAGACTCTTCATCTGTGAAGCAGCAATAATAATAATTAGCATCTACTTATGCATAGCCATGTTATGTGGCAGTTAAAGACAGGAAACTGGAAAAAGTATTCAAAGAATTAAAAGAAAAGATGTAGAAATTTTGTTCAACAGAATAAAATTGCTCACTGGAACTGGAATTTAACTCCAGCCACACAAAAGGCAGCCAAGGATTTTAAGTGAGTATAAATTCTTGGTCTCTCTGTTGCTGTAGCCCAGCTGAAATGTGATGCTATCAGTACGGCAATGCCCCTTCACCACAGAAGGGGGTGGGGGTGGAGGTAATTTTTAGGATGAAAGAGGGAATGACAAGCTCTGCTCCCTACAGCCCTTTAGGCCTTTCTGCCCAGGGGCATAAGCAGCGTGGTGAGTTCAGGAGATGGTTGTCCTGAGCCTCCTGGCTAATGCCAGGCAAGTCACATCCCTGCTCTGTGCCTAAGTATCTCCCCTTGTATGCTGGGTTATTTCCTGCTTTTAAAAAGGGCTCTGAAACCTTTTGATGACCGCTCTCTGGTCTGCCAAGGTTAATTAGTTGGTTTATGGCTTGTATTGTCCTGTATCAGCACCCAAAACCAGAGCTAGAGCTTTATAGCCATGTGGTGATGTATGAGTTAATGCGTGTTTACATAAATCTGTCTGGCAGGCCTTGAGATTTGGCTGTACGGCCATGTGCTAGGTAGCTGTGTTTGGCCGCCTTAATTTCCTCATCTGGCTGTGGGCCTGCTAATTAGTATCCATACAGATGTTGCCCCGGTGGCGGGGCCATGGGTTGGGAAGATCCCATCTGGTCACACGGACTGAGGGCGGATGCAGCCACGTGTCCTGCTGGCTGAGGTCACGATTCTGCAGAGGAAGGAGGTGGAAGCCTCTTCTGGGAAGGAGGTGTAAGCCTGGCTCTCCCTCCCAGATCAGCTCTCTCAGGATCACACGGTGAGATTGTCCCCATGTCCAATTGCCAGGACCTGCAAGCCGGGTTCCCTGTCCTCAGAAGGACTGCTGAAGCCACAGGAGTCAGACTTTACTTTCAAAGTTTTTGTTTTCTTGCCCTTTATCCGTGTTTTCTCAGCAAATAGAACATCCATCCAGAAATCTTTCGTCTATGTCTGTTTATGAGTGATTTTTCTGGCAAATTCACGCTTAATACAATGATGCCTCAGGTCCCACCATGATAACTGGTAACTGTTATTTTTAACAGTTGTAAAATTTGTGGTCTAAGTAGGCAATGCAGACTGACTGCTAATGGTTAGGGGCATGTCCAGACCTATGTTCGTGACTATGCCCTTTGGCCATGCATCTTGAAAAATCCCTGGACTGCAGCAAGCCCAGCACAGGCAGATAAGCTCTACTTAACCACTGGGCATGCCTTTGACCTGCTATCCACCTCTGAAAAAACTCACTTTGCAGTGCCGTTGCAGCCTAATTGTGTGCTGCTGTGGCATTGAGCCTCTCCCTACAATGCCATGCATCTCTTCTGAGTCTTCTGATCTTCCCACCCACATTCACTTGTAAGCTGCAAGGGGCTTTGTTACTCCCTCATTGGCACTTAGCTCTGAATTTTCCATACTCCCTACTGCAGACTGCCAAGTATATTCATACTTGCTCAAGACTTAGATCTCTCCCCGCTTTGCCAGTTCCCTATGGACTTCTAATGAGCAGCTGCTGGATCAAAGAGGCATGGCTGGGTCTACTCACAAAGCAGCTCCTGTGGAAAGAAAACAGAGAATGCCCCAGTTTCAGCAGCAGCAGTTCAGACTTCATCTTCTCCAATGCCATTTCATGGCAGCTTTCTCAGTGAGCAATTCAGTGAAGATGCTGCATGATCAGGATTCTCTTCCTGTGGATTTCCTGAGAAATTCTTCACTGGGGAACTTTGGGTTATTTAAGAAGGGAGGAACTACCAGAGAGTATAAGTCTCTGCCTAGAAAGTGCCATCTTAATTAGTTTTGACGGAAGTTCTGCCTAAAGCAAGGCAGAATTTCCTAGTGGATAGTCATGAGAGAGGAATCGGATGCACCCCCTGTGCATTTGCCCAGCTTCAATCTAAGGTCCCTGGTACACACATGACTTAATACCCCTTTGTGGTCTCCCTTTACCCTCATCATCTATGTCAGTGTGGGAAGGTGAGGGAAGCTTGATATAAGCAGTGAAAATCTAGTTAGGGTTGCTTCAGCCACTCTGACTCCTGCAACATGGTCCCATGGTACCTATATTTATAAACCACTTAAGCAAATTGTTTGTGGGTTAAAATGAAGAGGTTCATCAAACTGGAGTTAGCAATTTGCCTAAAAGGAGCTTGTTCATTTCATGTTGCTTATGTTGACAGTCCCCAAAATCGAATAGTATCAGTACCATGCTCTCTGAAGAAACTGTCCAGGAGGATGGGCAATCCTTTTGGGGGACTTACACCTCCAATTTCTGCAGAGAAAAATCAGTCACGCCATCAGTAGCACAGCCCAAACTTCCCATCCTGTTCTGAGCTTCTGTGCCTTTCTGTGTGTCAGTACTCCAGGCAGGTAATGCTGCTGGCACCCAGCAGGGATGTTGGCATTTTGATAAGGTTATACATGTGTGGAGAATTCAGTTAGGATCACATCAATATTTGGTGAAGTCCTTCTGTTTGATCATCTGTTGTTAAGTCACTATGTTCCTAACAATCCCCCATGTATACTTACATCAATATGTTCAAATGGCCCTTCAAGGAATTGCAAAATATTTCTGTTCTTTGAGTTGCCCTGGCTGATGAAAGAGGCTATTTAAACTCTGCCAGATGGAAAAAATATTGGCTTTTGAACATTAGGAAAACCTTTTAAAACAAAAAGGAAGGCTAAAATAATTAGCTCTTTCCATGATGTGATTTGTTGAACTTCCTGATTTTTCAGAACAAGGACATGTGAGATAGCAAAAGGACAGAAGTTACAAATTGCTGTAAAGCAGACATAAAGGGAGAGGAATACATTTATGCTTTCAGGAAAAAGCCAAACTCGAAGTAATTCCTGGGCTGTAAGTTCCCCTGCAAGGACCCGCAGGTTTGAGGTGCCAGCCATGCCACTGCTTTGCAGGAGCAGTTGTCCCTGCAGCAGTGGGCCACAAGGAACTATGCCATGAGGTGCCAAGAAAGACATGCAGTTACACACTCGTCGTTACCAAGACTGTTCTTTGGGCATAGATAAGGGTAGGTGCATGCAGATACAGGGAACTGTGAAATTGCTGTCAGAGGGCTCTTTTTCAATGTGAGAGCATGGCTCATGATCGCCCTGCAACTCTACAATACAATTTGGGCTTGTGGAAGGCAGATAGTAGGCAAGGCAAACGCGAAATTGGCACAGCTTGTACCCCTGAACACGTGTGAAGGAGAAAGGTTGACTGCTAGGGGTTCAAATATAGGCATATAAGAATATAAGCCCTGCTGATGCGTAGGCGTATGGTGAGTGTACAGTGCCTGAGGACAGCTTCTTTAGAGAAGATAGCAGTAACTAGAGGATCAGAGGGAGGATGAAGGTTTTCTGTTTCCAGGTTCTTCTCCAGTCTGGCGATATTCCTCAGTATTGAGTGTAAGGATCACACCATGTCACTGCAGCTTAAAGACTCTGAAAAAGCTTTTGCTGCTTAGCCCATTCACAAACAGAAGATGACTCATTTGCCTTCCCACCAGCAATTTTCCATGCTTCTGAAGTTTCCTAAGATAAGCTATGGAGCTGTGCTCTTACCAGAGTGATGACAGTTGCTACAGCATGTCTCAGAAAAGGGCAAACCACCATGGGAAGGGAGAAAAACACCTTTGAATCAGCACCAGAACTGGAAGATAAGTGGAATGCCTCAAGGAAACCACTCCTTCTCCCTTCATCAATGTGATTACTGCCAAGCAACTGGAATGATCCCTATTTGAGGAAACTCTTCAGAACCTTGCTATAGGACACATGACAGATAAATATTGAAGTGTGGCTTCTGAGCACCAGGGGAGGTAATCCCTTTTATTCCCCAATAGCTTTACCAGTGGTGGAATAGCAATAAAGTCAGTGGGTCTTATGGGCCCTTTTGACAAGATAGGAAGTTGGTGCTCATCATAATTAGGAAATTAATTGAGAGGCACTGATTTGATTCACCCTAAAAATTGTTGATGGTGGAACTTTACCTGAGGACGGCAGTGACAGAAGGTTTTATTCTTTTATCATGTCTTTCGTCCCTCTTCTTGAAAGGGGAATGATTTCTTTCTGATTTGTATGCGCAATTTATCTTAAGTACCAGAAAAGGTCAAAACCCTCTGTATTTTGTAGCAGTTTCCCAGCCTGGAGTTATTTATCTGTCTTGCAGCTGCTCTAAAACTACCCTACTACTTTTTTTTTTTTTTTAAAGGAGAAGGCAGGCAGGAGAAGGCTGAGTCTGTGTTAGTAGGACCTGTCTGGATCCCTAAGAGCATGGTCAGAGAATCTGCAGCAGCCCCTGGGACAAACCTGGCTCAGAAACACCTGAGTGATCTGGTACGAATTCCCCTAGAGCCACTGAAAGCAGAATTTGGCTGCATGACTGAGGTATGGTGAAGCACAGTTAAACATCCCTATTTGCTTCCTAAATTATCACTACTTTCTCTTATACCCAGAGAAAGCAATTAAAAAAGACTAGAACCAACTCTGGAGTTGGTGCACACGGTTCACATCTACATGGGATCATTCTTCAGAAGGCTCTTTAAGGTCATTTGGATTTGAGGGATTAAAAACCCCTGAGGAAAACAGATTGGTATCTCATTATCCAGCTTCCTTTTGTAGTCACTGATCCTTTTCACCCCTTTATTCCTTTAAATATTAAAGGATCTGTTTCCTTACTGCTCAGCATTTCTTGATCCAAAGGATTGGATCCAGGGGACAGTGCTCAGAGATGCCATCTGGGTAAATGGCTAAAATTTGAACTAATTATTAGAGCTGAACTAGGATTTTCAGAGTAAAAACAAGTCACCGAAAGCAGAGCCTTTTAGAGGGATCTGACAGTTTTATTAAAACTTTTGCTGGGACATTTTGTGGGTTCAAACAGAACTTTTAGCTGGTGAGACATACTCATCCGCAAGTAACTGGGAGCTTCCTGGATAAAGAGGAGCTTGCAGAGGTGTGGGAGAACAAGTTGGACTAAAGACTTTTTTCCCTTTTCTCCTGTATTTCAGCAAAAATTCTCCTGAATATCAGCTACAAGATGTTCTGGAGCACAGAGTCCCTCAGCCTCTCCTCTGGGAACTGTCCTACTTTAATTATTTACATAAACAGAGAGGTAACACATTTCAGCAGGAGAAGAGAGAGCCTAAATCAGAATTCGTGTGCTTGTGGTTTTAGAAGCTCATTTTGAAGCTGTAGGATTTGCAGTGATTTCCAGAGAGAGAAAAATATTTTGGGGAACTGGGGGTCTTGTTCTTGGGCTGAAGGGGCCTTGCAAAATAGGCCTAGGGGTTAATGAAGTGAGCTTGGCCCATTCTTTGTTGACACAGGAGGGGAAGAGAGTCTCCTAACCATCTGAGGTGGCTTAGGTCAGCCTTGGAAAATTCTTTAGCATCCTAGATGAGTCTGGCTCCTACAGGGCAGGGATTGTGGACCCTGTCACAGTCAAATGCTTTGCAGCCAGAGTCTCAGAGCTGCAGCACTGCAATGCTCAACCTGGGAGATAAATAGCGCCCAGTCTCCCGAAGTCAGCAGGACTCTCTCAAATCAGCCTAAAAGGATGTTCTCCAATAGGAAATACCTTGAAGATTAACAGATGGAGCCTGCACAGTGAATCCTGCAACCTGATGGTTACAGAGGACAGAAGTAGGCATCTAGCATACCCAGTATTGATGCTGACACCACAGTGGTATTATTAAACATGCATGCCAGATTGGATGGAAATGCTTGGTGAAGCCACACAATCTGAATTTCCTTGGGAGGCAGGGGATGATCTTGGTGCAATCAGGCTTGTTTGCATGCGGATCACATCTAGGCCGGATGCTAGGGCTTCCTTCCCCTTTTCTTTGTATTATTGGTAAAGATCTGTCCTATTGATAGTAGCAGAGAGAGGCTTTGTCATTGTGTATCAGCTGTGATAGCAGGAAATACACATCTCTCGTAACTGAAGTGCAGTGTAAGATTAAGCTATCTCTGTGATTGGCTTTAGAGCTATGTCTGATGTATACTTCCCTGACGGAATGGCTGTCTTAGTTGTCCTTTGTCAATGTGGTTGGAGCTTTAGTAGAACAGAGGGATCTTACTTTACTGGTAGAGGGTGTGGAGCTGTGCTGAAGTGGCAGGAGATGGTAGCCAGTGCATATTCTTTTCTCTCTGGCTATTCACCTGTCCTTTTTCAGCCAAGGCAAAGCTGACAGCATATAACAAACTTACATCAGAATCCTGCTTTCCTTAGAGGAGCCTGACTTTCAGTAAATTCTCTGAAAAAAGCAGGTTTGCTGAATCAAGGACCAAACGAGGGCAGTTTTTTAATCATCAATGAGTAATTCAAGCCTAAAGCTTTTCAGGTCCAGCCCCAGGCACACACGAGTTCTCATCATAATGTTATTAAAAACTAGGAAGCTCTCCTTAGCCTGAAAGCTATCAGAGAGAAAGGATTAAACACCAGAGAAGGGAGCTTCAGGTGGCATTTGAGTCACAGTCAAAAGCAGCAGAAGCTTTTATAAACCAGTCTTCAGCAGATCCTAAGTAGACAAGTAATACCCGTGTTTTCCTTAGTCAACAATTGCTTTTCAGTTGACTCCGTTGTAGAGGAGGAGATAGGTGTTTTGTTGCGTAAAAGCCTACATGCGATTCTGTTAATGGCAGGGGACACAACGCTCCCAACAGACAGAAAGGAGAGAAGGAAATGAACAAACAAACAAACAGAAAAACAACCACAGGGCATGAAAGAACATTAGGAAAGCTTTATTTCCTGGCGCCTGAGCCAGTCCTCACTGAAGCTGATGGAAAGACTTGGTTCATTGCAGCAGCCTTTGAATGTTGTTAGCTCTATGGGGAACGGGCTGTGTTTGTCTTCTGGTTTTTAACTGCCACATATGTTTAGAAGAAGCTTATTAATAAAGACATCCTGCACCCATAAATTATCCTCATGGTTTCAGATGGATGTCATTTTTTCTCTTGCTTCTGCCTGTAAGTATGCACAATTTTGACTGCATGCAGTTAATATACTGCTGTACTGCATTCCAGATGTGGTTTCTCTGCTGTGGCAAAATGAGATTTCTAGGTGTAGTTTGTGTATTAGTTAAAATTTATGAAGTATTTGGGAAGTCCTTGGAATAAAGGCTGCTATAAACATATAAACGTCTTTTTCCATCGTTAACCTCTCTAGCCGTGCTATCCTGAATGAGTCTTATAGCCCAACAGAAAACAATTAGTGGAATAACTCTTATATGGATCTTTCAGCTCTCTCAGTCCATCCTATTTTCCCTTTCTATCTACGTGTGCCGGGGAATAGTATGAGGTGGCAAGTAATTTGAAACGGGAATCACCCCCCACCCCCCACCCCGGGGCAAGTTTTTAGCACATCATTTCAATTTTTTGATATGGTCTGATTTTGCCACACATGCCTCTGTGGTTATTTCTGGTTTTCCCTTTAAAGTGATCCATCTAGCCAAAAAGATTAAATGTGAAGATATTTTAAGAGTGAATTTGGAAAAAAAGAAAATCTCAAGCTCTTTGGAGCTGGTGTAAATGTGGGTGTTTTGCACCGTCTATTTTATTTTATCTGCTTTTTGCATCTGTCTTCCCAAACCAAAAGCCCCATGTCCTTACCTATCATAAATAAGCATAATACCCTGGAGCTAAGTTAGTTTGTACTATCTGGGGAATTCATCTCTAGTCGTACCATCATGGAGCCTTTGAGCCTTTGTGTGTGCAAATGCCTGAAAACAGATGCCTCCTTTCCAGGAATGAAGATGGCAAGGAAAAACCCTGTCCTTTTCACCAGCTGCCTGTTGATAAATGAAAAGTGTCAGGAGTGTAAATGAACTGTTTAAGTGTGTTGATAGGCTTTAGAGACTGGAACCTTTTGCTTAGGAGTCCTGCCAACACTGCCAGGCAGAAGGTCTCTCCCTGTTCCTATGAGTTTCTATATTCTCTCTTCTCATTGTATCTCTATCCACAGTAACCTGCTGCTCACTAATGTTAGGAAACAAAGCTTGAGACGGAAACACAGGATTTTCTTGGTTAGCTATTCAGGAAAAAACAGATGATCTTGATGTCCATCCCTCTATGCGTATGGGTTGGCCTGGTCACGTACAGCATGCCCATAACACTGGGAAGGATGACCCTATTGGGCAACAGCTGTTCTCAGCCACTGGTCTCAAAACAGCACCTGCTAGGAGAAGGCAGTTCCTCTTCAGGCCATCACGATAATATGAATGAACTGCAGTTGCTCATTCATTTGGTGGGAGAGTCATTATTTTAAATGTCACTAACAAGCCCAGACTTAAGTATACTTAGTATTCCCAAAATGTTAATCTGTTATGAGGCCACTTGCTGCCTACCTTGTCATCCTGCAGCTGCTGGCTGTACCTATAGGTGCTGGTTACAAGGAACTTCATGCTCAAAGAGGGTATTGCCATACTCCAGTGTTGGTACATAACTAATCAGTGATGCCACTCAGAATTCAGCTCTGAATGTGGTTCGTCAAGATGTCACATTTGCAGCCACTGTGCCTCTCCACTGGTGGCCTGGCCAGTGAAGCTGAAATAGTGCTGTGAGTGCTGAGGTGCTATAAGCCAGATGTCTCTTTTGACCCAGAGCTATCTATTCCATCGTCTCTGTTCTTGGCATCTCTCTGCATGCAGACGCCTGCACGGAGGCAGCTCCGTCCTTCCGCCACAGGACCACAGAGGTGACTGACACGTTCCCACTAGCATCACAAGGGGAGCAAGACCGTGGGTATTAGTTCCTCCTTTCAATGCTTTCCCTTTTCCTCACTCCCAGCTGGTCTCAGGGAGACGGTGCAGATGCTTCATCTGCTTTACATGGGAGAAACGCCTGCAGACCTGGGTAGGAGTGGCAGTGTCCTGCCTACTGTGGAACAAAAAGGGATTGCATAGGAGAATGGGAGCATTTTAGACAGTTGCTTAAATTCATTTAAGAGGTTTTTCCCTTCCTGCCTTTGACTTGGGATGCTACATCCCAGAACACAGCCTCGTTACGGAGCTCATTCAGCCTCATCTACAGTTTCTCAGCTTCAGCCTTTCCCTCTGCAAGATGCAGGCCATTCCTGGCTCTGCTGAATGCGTGCTGCATGCAGCTTCACAGCCCAGTGAAGCGGCGCCCATCATCTATTCTGTTGATCCCTGCAGGCTAGTTATATTCCCTAGAGTAAAAACTGTCACTTTTACACATTAATTATACAATAAATCTGTTTCAAGCAATTGATGCTAGCATGCCAACTCTGCCAAGGTGAGACTGTGCTTTCAGGTGTGTTGCAAAGGCTGTATGTCCATTCTCTTTTGGGAATGTTGTTTCCAGCGTATACACCATGTGCAGCAGCCGATCAGGAGTGCAGAGCTAGAGGTATGTTCCTTGCTGACGCACTCAGACTCCCTTAGCTCTGCCAGCACAGGGCAGTTATACCACCAGTTTAGTTTTTGCAAGGTGGTAAAGGATGTCCCTGTGCATTGGGTTAATGGTTTATTCCAGATATGTCCAAGTACTAATTTCATCGTGTTGCCATGCTTCTCTTTCTACATATGGTTTTTGGCTGCCTTAGCACAGCCTGAAAGCTTTGCCTGGGCAGATGTGCTGGTTTGTAGCTAATGGCCTTATTCTAAAATTCTGATAAGCATCATCTATGCTATATTTTCTAGGCCTCGTAGGAGTCAACTCATGCAAACACTGGAAAGATTCCCCTTGGGCTCTAAAGGCTTTGCTCTTAAAGTGCTCTGGGGTGTGTGTTAGACTCCTCAGGTGCCAATAAAAGCCCTTTGCATTCTCTAAGGCGCACCAAGGGGAATACTGTACAGTAGCTCAAATGGATACGTGCCCCATGTGGACGCCACCTCATTTTCAGCAAGGCTGCTAAGTGGAAGTGGCAGTGGGCGGTGTTCAGTCTGAACTCCCTGAACCTCAGTTTGAAGACAAGAACTGAAGTAATTAGCATGTATTGTTTGAGGAATGTAATGTTGCCTCTGCACATCTTGATTTTCATGGATTGGAGCGCTACATGGTGCCTTTGGGAGGGCTCACTTAAAAAAAATTCCTAAGTGCCTTGAGTTATAGTTCTGTGCATGGCCTGAATTGCCCCAATTGCATCATCCAGCACAGCGCAGAACCTATTGCATTTGAGAGCTTTCTCTTAGGATCTACAACTACTCAGCCCTTCACTTTGTTTTGAAAGGGGCTCAGCCTGTTAGACTATCTCGGACAATGTCTAGCATATGCCCACAGACCCAAAGCCCTCACAAAATGCAGCACATTGATAGTGGTGTCCTCCAGAAGGCAGAAGACGCAGCTTCTTCCATTGTGGCCTTCCATTTAAACCCATGTTTCCCAGCTGCTAGGCTGCTCCCCTGCCCACAGTAAAGCTTTACAGGGAAGCTTTACTGAGCAACAAAACCTAGTTCTTGGGGCACTTAGGGTAGGGAAGAGTGATGGGGTGCAGTCCTCACTCCCACGGCAGTTTGTACATTTTAACCAGTGACTGTTTAGTGCAAAACAGCACAGCTTAAGATGCTCAGAGGATCTTTCTGTATCCAAAATTAGTTATTTCTTGATGTGGTGAAATCCTGGTGTGGATTTGACAGCTGCCCAGAAATAGCACCCAAACTGTCATGTCCCATTTCTCCCTCACGTTTGGTTTCAGCCACAGATGTCTGAACTGCTGTTTCCACTTGACTCTACAGACGCCAGCTGGGTCGTCCGCAGCTCTTCGGCAGAGCATCCAGAAGAAGCTGCAGCTATGGGAGACTTGGCTCTTTATCAGGAGGTGCCGCTCAGTGGAAGCTGCAAGTACATGCAGCCTCCGCCGAAGTTTCTGCCTGAAACGGGGACGGGTCTCTCGGTGGGCTATGGCAAGCTGCGCTTGCTATCCCAAACTCTGCATTTCAGTCTGTGGCAGGGACTGGCTGGCTCTGTGGGGTGGGTAGAATAACTCACACCTTCAGGGACCTCACAGTGAGAGAAAGGTGAGGAAGAGCTATGCTCGGCAATGATAGCTGGACACTGTTCACGGGAGGTTTGCAAAGCTTAGGGAAGCCCTACACGGGCTGAGGTGTTCCAGGCTTTGCTGCTAGTAGTCCAGCCTCTCATGTACTCCACAGGGTTTCCCATCCCGAACACATTTCTGCCTCAGATAACCTATAACGAACCCCGCAGCTACCTTTCGGACTTACATCTCTCATAGGCTTAGCCCTTCTGTGACTCTGTTCGTTTCTTTAAAGTTCCTTCTCCAGTCAGCTACATACCAAGAGGCTCAGCTGCTTTCTTGTCAAGTGTCGAGCTCAGGCTCCACTACAGGTATGTTAAGGTTCCTGAAGGGATGGTAGCAGGACAATTTGATATGATGGTCAGGAACGGTGATATCTGACCCATAATAGTTTATTGGCTGAGTCTGACAAGACAAGTATGTGACCCATCACAGAGAAGTTTACCCCCTTCAAAAGAGAAAAACCCACTTGTTTGGCAAACAAGAAAAAAAAAAACTAAAATCCTAAACTCTAAAAACCTCTAAAAAAGAGTTCTGCTGATGGAAACAATGGGTGGTAACAGGCTTCTGTGAGTTTATTGTTCCAGTGTGAGGTTTTCACCTGAGAATTGCCCTGAAGAGCTGCAGTAGGTAGATTTTCCTGTGGCTTCATATGCAATTGGAAAACACCCACTTCATCTTGCTTGTACTGTTTTATTTAAACTCAGTTGGCTTAATCCCATTGCAGTCAGGTTTATTTGATGTTTCTCCATTAGCTAAGTACTGCTGGATTCTCCAGCACAATATGCTTTATGGCAAGGAGCGAAAAACACAGGAACAGGCTGTAGTGTTCGTGGCATCCCCGGCCGTTGCCCTTTTGCGCCTGTTGAGCATTGTGTTTTGCTGTGGAATAGTAACAAGGCTTCACTGACAAGAGGCAAGGACAAGCATGACTGAAGAAAGGGAAACCGCTTTGACTTCATCATTATCCTTAAGCTCCACAAATTGCCCTTTGCTGATTGATGTCCTGATGCCCACACATCTCCATTCTTTTTCTGGCTCTTCTTTGCCTCACTGATTTGTTCTGGGTGAAGAAGCTCCCATAAACAAAAGGCAAACAACTCAGTGTTGCTTCCACATTGGGAAGCGTTATTTCAGTTGCTAGGGGATCTGCTTAGAAAAGAAAGCCAAATCTTAAAACAGTATTTCTATTCCAGGCAGTCTTACCTTGTGCTGTTCTGTTATTTCTGCTAGTTTTCTGAAGAATCAGATCCTGGTTTTATTTTCTGATTAATATCTGGGGGGAAGTCTTTATTAAGACTTACAACTGCTTGAAAACTAAACTCACACGTACACATACATCACGAGGAGCCTAAACTGAGTCACTTTCTACACTGGCAATATGTTGCCTAAGTTCCTGGAGAGGAAGAAAGAGAAATGCTACAAAATTTAGAGGTAATTTTGCTGCATTTTTTTGCTTTGGCTCAGGTTCAATGTTTGAGTAGAACATATTGAATACAATTTTTAAAATTCAGCAGTATTCTTGTGAAAATGATCAGCTATTTCTGGTGAGAAAATCAAATGGATCAGCAAATTTTCTATGAATGAGTTTTAAACGCAGGTGGAGAGGTCATCTGCTTATAGGCTCAGGCAATAGCTCTAGCAATGGAAACCAGGGATCTGGATGGAGATAAAGAATTGCTAATAAAGTAATTGTGCCCAGATTAAAAATTTCAAAAATACAGCTTTATATAACTGTATCTGAGGTTAAGTAGAATGCAGCACTGGTAAGAACTGAAATAAAAGTCCTTGGGGTGTATTAGGTAAAGAACAGTCTATGCTTGCAAATAATTTTAGCAGCTAAATGGCTCTGCTCATTCTTTGATACCTAATGATAATGTCTTCCATTTCACACATTGATTTTCTAAACAATGCATGTCAAAATAAAGTGAGTTCTGTAGTCAAATTAGCACGGTCACAGGTTTGCCGGCCTTCTCCACACCTCATTGGAAACACCATGCTGTTGGAACAAGCTAATTGCTTTATCCTCAAGGTGACTGTTGGAGTGGGGCTTAGGTTGTTCTGCTCAGGCCATATACATGAAGGACCAGCTAGTCATGAGCCGTAACAACTATAATGCGGCACGGCCCATCCTCTAGCAACTGCTCCAGTTGTGCTCCCTGAAAATCTCTTGAAACCTCCAAGCACTGCATTTCCATTGTCAATAACAGACATCTTGCCAAATAATCTCCTTAGTGGATTACAGACAAATACCCTCTTAGTTTTTGCAGTAATTAGTATTAAATTAAGTGTAGTTTTAGACGGGAAGAGGATGGGAGGAAGAGAAAAGGAATTTAGTATTGGCAGAAGGTGCAGTATGGACAAGCCTGGAACCACTAATCCACATAAATTGTGGGACAAGGTCTGCAGGGTGGAGTTTCCTCCCTACCTGTCTTGCTTCATGGGAGACAGCACTGGGAGGGAAGGAGAATTCGGTTGTGATGACTACTGTACCTGCCACAGACTTCAGGCTCCAGTATACTGGTGTAGGACCACAGAGGTGTTTTAGATATTTACTAGAGGTGTCTAGATATTTACTAAAGACAGGCTCTTGAGGCACCCTGGCTGATCAGTTCCACATGCCTCTTCTGTGTCTGGTAAGGGAAATGGTAAAATGTAAAGGGAAACTTTCCTTTTGTGGCCTAAGCCAGATACAGCTACTAAAATCTGGCACCTGTATGTATGTGTGGTCGAATGCTACAGAAGAGAGGAGCTGCTGTATGCAGCACGTTGTTTCACTGTGTTGAATATGAGATGACATTGGAAAACAATATCTGTGCTAGCAGAGTGTAACCCAAATCAGTGCCAGGAGCACCTATGATGAAACACAGGTCTAGTGAGAAGCTAGTATTTTTCCGTTTGTTGATTTCTTTCCCGCATTTAGGAAATACCATATGAGGAGGAATTAAAGGGTGTTGTGCTAGGATAGGAAAAGGACCCCCAAATACTGTAACTTGACTGACCCTGTGTGTCAGCCCGAGGAAGAAAAGCGAGCAGCAAGGACAGCTTCTCAGGCACCTCCATCCACCTAGTCAGGCTCAGCTTCTGGGCTCCTCAAGGTCTGGCCAGCATCAGCCTAAATATTTTTCCAAAATTTTTGAGCTACTTGGAAAATGAGTGTCATTATCTTGGTTGAGAAGAACCAGCAGGCCTGTCCTTTTACCCATGGACAGCCTGGAGAACGGAGTGCCCAAAGCCGTGGAGGGCCATGAACTGTTTTCCCCGATCTCTGCTGTGATGCTGGCAAGGGCTGTGGCTGGCAGGGCTCTCTGTGTGTGTTGAGCAGTCATGCAGTCATTTGCATTTATAGCTGTTTCTGACTGCAGGAGATGCTCCCTACGTTTCAAACAGCTCTCTTCTGAGCAACAGGGAATTCACCCTGCTGAGCTGGTGGTGTGGATGGGGATGACGTTGCCACCACGCATGTGTTCTGGTACTATTAACCGTGCTGCTTTTCGGTTTGCTCCACAGATACTATGTGGGAAAGAGATCCCCCGCTGGGTGAACCGCCTGGCCTACTTCAGCTCGTGCATCCCCTTCCTCCAGAGCTGCCTCCCCAAGGAGTGGCTGACCCCAGCAGCCCTGCAGAGCCACATCAGCCTCGGCCTCCACAAGGAGGAGCAGGGGGACACAACGGATGAGGAGTCCCCCTCCACCTCCGCAGCCCCCTCAGCCTCAGGCACATCGCGAACCTGTAGACATACCCGGGTCTAAACTGTGCCCAGTATGCACTCAATAACATCCCCCTCTCTCCTGTACTATTTCTTTCTCACACCCTTTCCATCACCTTTGGTTTCTCTCTTCTTCAACAGACAACACAGGGGAGGGTAGACCCCATTCTTCTAAGGAGGTGAAGCTTCAGTCCCTTTTCCAAGGGCTGCCACTACAGTTGCTCAGCAAAATGACTGTGAACCCCAATGCTGAACTGGAGAGTGCGGCGACTACACTGGCTTCTCCTCCCAGGGCCCCCATGCTCCTCGATCCACGGAGAACTGCTGGCTCTCTCAAGCATGAGGGCATGTCTACAGGCAGGGGGGTACCATACTGTGATGTTCCTTCTCTGGAACTGTTTTATCTTTTTATCTCTTCCCCCACCCATGTGAGCCCAGCAGCCTCCTCTCTATTTTGGCTGGGTTTGCCATTCCCCTATGACAAATCTCCTGCCCACACCCAGTGAAGGAAGCAGAGCCAGAACTCAACCTTCTCATCTCTTAGACCAGCAACAAGCTCCACTCAGCCCCATCCCTTTTGTAATTATCAGGTTTATAACTCATGTGAAGGACAAATGAATGGTGCTGCTGTTCCACAACCACCAGTCTTCAGTATTCAAATTTAAGAGCTCAAATGACTGTCCTGCTCTTGAAAATAATAACAAAGAACCTAGAAAATGAATGTGTTACCGTGGCTTTTCTTTGGGGTCAAAAAGAGGATGGGGCTAGTGCTTAGAGGCAGCTACTAAGTAGGTGCAGAGATGACTGTTGACCATATTGGTGCTTTTTGGCACAGACCCATCTCAGTTCCCCTAAATCTAGGCAGCGTTCCTGGTTTCCTTTCTTTCCCCTGATTCCCTGGGGAATCTCTCTCCTAGCTGACATTTGCTGGCTGTCTTTGGGGAAATGGCCCTCCTGAGCACAAGGACGAGGAGAGAGAATCTGTTGGGAAGGTCAGTATTTCCTTCAGCTTTTCCTCCTGCACTCACAGCCCTAAAATGTGGCTCTAGAGCCACCCTTCCCCAGCCTATTTTCGAGCCAACCCAAAAAGGTAAAAAATAAGTGGTGAACCCAAAGAATGTCAACTTGTTTCCTTCTCCTCCCTTTTTGGAGGTGGAGGGGGAAATTTAGGGCCACATCTGGAAAGCATGGATGACCCTTCCAATGCATGGGCCACCATGGTGCCTTCCATTGTGTGCACTATTTCAAGTGGTGTGAAAAAAGGGCACGGCTGGCTCACTGGCCTCTCCAGGCTGGCTCTTGACAAGAATCTGGTCCTTTGATGTATTTATGCTCTTTCTGACAGCTGACGAGAAAGCAGAGGAGGAGGAAAGGACAAGTACACCAACTCTTCCACTCAGTTACCTCACTAGGAGTTCTAGTCAGAAGATGTAGGAGAGAATCAAAGGGGAAATCCAGGCGCCCTCTTTCCCTTGCAACTCCTCTTGGCTACACAATGGAGGATGAAAAAGGAACAGGCACAGTGTTGAGAGCGGGTTGCCATTTTAGAAATGCTGTTCTCAACAGCTACTACCAAGTCAGGACTTCCACCCTCCACCCAGAAAGAACTGCAAGCCCTTATGATGGGTGGTTGTTTCCTTTTATTGGTCGCAATAGCATGCTAAGTCCAACCAGCTGTTTCTTTAGCTCAGGTATACAGAAGTGTGCGCTTTCAGGGCTGAAGGTCTTGGCTATGATGTACATCATGTCTGCACAGACAGCGCTTAATGGTTTGTTACATGTGCACGCTCTTAGTGAAGCAGGAGGCTTTGGAGAGATCTATTGGATAGAAATATAACTCACAGGATGGCCTCACTCCACCGCCTCCTGAAGTGATGCATGTTTGGGCAACAAAACCTTCACACTACGCCTCTCATTTTCATCCTCTGAAAAAATTGCTGCAAGTTCTGTACTGAACTAAAATCATGTTCCTTATTAACCTTGGCTACTCACAGCCAATACTGCATTGTGAGCAATTCTGCAGGTCCTGGTATCCAGTCCAGCACCAGTTTTGATTACCCTGGCTTGTCCAGGGATGTTTAATAAGATTTCCATCCTGTTCTCCATCCCGCTGCCCAGAAACCAGGTTACACAATGTACTGTTGCACTCTCTATTCCCCTGCAGTCATGGTCATTGCAGCCTAAACCAGCAGTGCAAGCTTCATTTGTCTGAAGTTCCCAGGGTGCCTGCCAATAGCCAGCAGCACATTATGTGCAGTGAATTTTAAAATCTCTTTTTAGGTCCTTCTCTGGAGGAAAGTGAGAAGAGGCTTTCCCAGAGCTTTTGTCTAGGCCAGGGAAACTGCAGTCAGAAACACCTAGTTCCTGATGTGACAAAAGCCAGCCAGCCATCACCCTCGTGTTTCCGCTCTGCACCTGAGCTCCAGATAAAGCACCATGTATACATCTAGGAGAGGACTAGGGCTCCGGAGGCACGTTTCACATGGAAAACCCTCTCACAGTATTTCACAAAGTAAAAAAATGCTTAACTGGCTGTATGTTAACCCGGACAAGAAAGCTACATTCAGCCTCCTTGGGGACATGAATATGTGCTTGAAGTATTGGGAACAACACTCGGGGCGAGCTGCCAATGTCACAAAAAACAGATGTTCGGTTATCTACGTTTATGTTTGTCCATTTGTTTATGACAGTAGGGGTCATATCAAGGAGGCATCAAACCTCTGTTGTAAATCAAACCCAGAATATCTTCAAAACTGTTTCTCCCCACCCCTCTCTGTTCAAGGTGACCAACCAACAATGACAAGAACAAAGGGACACTGTGGAAATAAAATATATATTGATGATAGCTTTACCTCTGTAATTTAACAGCATTTTAGATTATTAAACATGAAGACATTTTAAAAGTCTAATTTCCTGTTCATCTCTGGCACAGCATGTTTGTTTTAGGCACTTTTCTTATCCTTCCAATTATTACAAAATTATTGTTGTTATTATATAATTCTATCATATTTGTATTTAGTTACACATTTGCTTTCTCTTGCTGTTTTAGAGCATAACACCATGGGAATATTTTAGATACCAACAGTTATCAATGAAAACAAAAAAGCGGCTTATGAATCTTAACAAGAGCACCCCAGGGCACTGGCACAAACTCTTCACCCTTCTTCTTACTGCCAGGACTTGTGGTGCCCTTTTAAAAGTTGGAATGAGAGGGCACCAACTCTGCATGTGGGCATCAGCAGCTGTGGGTTATGTCTTTAGCAGAGAGCTCACAGTACTCAGGTGGGGCAGTAAGGCTGAAGGTGAGGTTAGCCTAATGCTGGAATATTAGAGTTACAAAACAAACTGTTCCTAGGGTCAGTTAGGGTGAGAGGAAAGAGGTAGGTAATAACCTCTCTTCTCAGTATGTCTGTATCTATAATAGCAGCTCTCTTAATTTCAGGAGATTATTCTTACTGATTTTTCTCGGTCAGTTGGCTTCCTCTTCCTGAGTCTGTGATTTGAGGCCTATATCTCTCAAACTCTTACGAAGTTTTAAAAGGGACAGTTGTGCTTTCAGAGGCCCTGGGTGAGCTGGACCCCCAAGACTGAGCCTGTGCTCTGTGATGAGTTCATCCCAGTCTCAGCACAGCGCGGGGATGGACACAGACCTGTTCTCTTGCTCTCATCGCTCCCAGCTGAGAGTTTGCATTTCTGCAATTCAGACCCATGTTGCCTTCGTGTTACTGAGGTACTCAAGAAGCAGTCATTTCCTGCTATGTTATTTTTTCATTCTTCAGTTCTGTTTATTTGTCTCTAGGCTGGAGAGGCTCTCAGAACAAGTTAGTGGCCACTGGATTGCAATAATGTTAGCTTATCTTGTTATTATATATGTTTGATTTTCTTCTCATTTTAGTTTGTATATATGTGGTGGCTTATTGACATGTTCAGAAAACTTAAGTAAAGTACCTCCACCAATTCCCTGATGTGATTAATAGAAAATACCAAAGGAAGTAATCATCAGTGTTTCATTTTCAAATGGTTTTAAATTATTTTTTGAGTTGAGGCAGCAGGTGCCCTGTTCCACTTTGTCCCTGCTGTGCCCGCCATCAGGCAATGATTTGGGTTGTGGAAAGGCTGTGTAGTGACTCAGGAAGTATTTAAAAGAGGAGCTTTCATTCTCCCAGCTCCACTCTGCCATTGCCACAGGCTACCAGCACATGGCAGAGCCTTTGGCTACAGTAATATGTGAAAACACTGCAGCCTATGCCTGGAGAATATGTGCTCTTATCTCTAACACATCAGCACTCCACCATTGTGCATGTGGCTGTAGCTGAGAGGTGTTTGAGTCAATGGCATGGCACATTTAGTTCCTAGCAGGAACGAATGACTCATGGCTCTAAATCTCAGAGTAAGACTGTCCGTTAGCGCTGTTGTAGCCAGCTTTGTTTTGAAAAGGCTGTAAAAGTTTTTGGGGGTCCAATGCGATTGGGATAAGGGATAACAACGCAGGCAAACAGACAGTATGATCATGGCAGTCTTCTTTCCTTAGGAAACCAGGCTACAGAATGAAAGACATGGCTAGTGGCCAGACCTTCACAACTGCTTTAATCAATGAGCTTTGACGGAAAGTTCAAAATTACAGAAGTCGGCCCTCAGTGAAGATGTGTGTTCACCTACAACAGCTAGTGGGGACTGCATGTGCAGCTTAACATTGTTGAGCAGGCTTGTCTCTTGTTACAAGTAAAGATTCAGCTGGCTAAGTTCTGGTCATCCACTGGGTGAATACCGACACAGCCTTCAGCTCTCACTGGAGGCAGCAGAAGCTGCCTATGTTTCTCTCCAGTGGTGACCTCCGTGCTTACCAACCCTGAATGGCAATGTTTCCTGCTATTTCAGCCCTGCTCTCCCTCCCACCCTGCCAAGGTATCCCAGGTGTAAGCTGCAGAAGGTCTTAGTCTCTCTGTACCACTTGCTTTCCTGAAATGTCCCTGACCTCAGTTCTGCAGGGTGGCTTTTCCAATGTGTGGAGGGAGGTGAAATCCCTAGCTCTGCTGAGATTCCGTGAACTAGTCAGTCATTTGAATTAGTCATCATTTTACTGTGATTTTGCAAAGTGGCAGATTTTTGCCTTTGAGGTCCACTTTACCAAGCCAAGTCTGTTTACCAAATACCCCACAGAAGCACAAAAGGAAGTTCAGAACACAGAAAAACATCAGGAATCTGAGTCAAGTCCTCTCACTTGAAAGTCTTTGTAAATGTTCACCACAAAACAGATAGGTATGCTCAGTGAGGCTAGTAACCCTACATATGTGAAATACATCTCTATTGCTGGAAGTCCTTACAAAGTAGGTATATGCAGTGCTAAATCTTCTCTAGGCTCCAGACTGCAGTACCTGGAGCTCGTCAAGCAAGGCAATCCTCACCTTGCTGACAGGTGGAATAGCACTCTCTTCACTGCTGGGAATGCTGTGGCAGCTATCGATGCTCGCATGGATTTTTCTTTATTATGCACAGCGTGAGCCTTCATTTCTTATCAAACTATTCACTGCAGGCTTTTCCTCTGTCTGCTGGAATGGATTTGTCTGGGGAAACATGTTCTTCTGTCACCTTCGAGGTTCTTGGGGGGAACTTCTCTTGAGGGACTTCCTGTGGCAAAACACCTGGCCACGCGGTAGCACTGAGCTCCTCATCAGCCTCAGGGTTATCCTGAGACTCTTATTCTCTGTAGTCTTTTGTTGTTGTTTGCTCATTTCTGTGGCTTCAAAGGTGGCTTTACTGAAGGTGAATTCCTCTTCCCCTTCCCCATACACATCTAAAGGGAATTTTATCTTAGTAGGATAATCCAAGGTCAGCCCAGGGTTCCTGCAGTTCTGTGGACGGCGCTTTCACCTCACCATTGGGGACTATGCTGTAGTGACTAACTCTGGATTTTCAGTCCTGGAATACAGACAGACTGAACTGCCACTCATGGATGTAATTACCTGAATATAACAGCCCAATATACGCGTACAATGTTTTGTGATATTAGTGAACGGGTATTCACAGGTACCAAAAGTAATCAACAGTAAGAATAACAGCATAATGTGCAGCAGCCCTAATCCAAAAACGAGCACGCCGCTGTGCTAGGTGTGGTACAAACACCTAACAAAACCGGCACGTTTGCACAGAAAAGCTTCCAGGAGGAATAATGGGTGGGGAGCTTTCATTCCACATGCCATACATGGCGGACGAAAAAATACAGGGGCAGAAACCTCAGAGGGGCTTCAGGACAGCCCAGGTTTGGCAGCCGTGGAGCCAGATCACGTTAAGCCTGGATTCCCCTCTCAGCACACACACACTGTTACTGGCATCCCCTGGCCTTAAATCCTGGCTGCATTCTTGTGCGGGCGACAGCACGGCTCCAGCCCCATCCTTGTCTTCCCACAGATACAGTGGAATCTCTATAAAATCTAAGCAACTTAGCTACAGCTGGTGCAGGACACGGGGACGTGCTCCCCAACAAACATTTCTCCTCAGGAAAACCAGTGGGGTGGATGAAACCATTCACAGGCCGGTCTGGTACCGGCAGACCGTTTGTGGATGTTCGACAAACGTCCGCCACTTCAAAGAGCTTTTGCGATACCTCTGTGTGTGTCTATAACCTAGAAGTACCCTGTGGCTTCGTAACTGGTAACTTGGCTGCAGCAGCCATGTCAGGCAAAGCACCTGGCTGGCCGAGCGAGTCTGACCGCACTGTTTCATGGGGATTATTTCAACAAGCGATCGGCTATGTCTGGAGAAACAGGGGCAAGAGCTCGCTGAGCCCGGCCGCGCTGCACAGGCGGTGGCTGGTTGGATGCCGAGGCCCGAGCCGACTCCTTCTGCCAAACATCCCACGGGAGCACCGAAGGGAGCGCAGGACGCGGACACCACAGCGGAACCCCGTTTCCCCGGGCGCGTTGCCGCGGCGGAGGGGGCCGCTGTGGCGGGCGGACCCGCGCCCCGCCGGAAGCGCTGACACCGGGCCGGAGGCGGGAGGGCGCCGGCCGGGGCCTATGGAGAGGGAGGGGGATGGAGAAGCTGCGGAAGCTGTGGAGGGGCCGCACGATGACCTTCGGGGTCCCCCTGTTGGTGAGCACCGCGGGGGGGGGGCACCGCCACCGGTGAGGAGTAGCGGCCTGGGGGCGGGCCGGTGCGACGCCAGGCCCCGCCCCGGCGGCACCCCGTGGGGGCGAGCGGGCTCCGGGGATGCCACGGTCCTGCCGCCGCCTGAGGGACGGGGGGGTCTGGCCCCCTGAGGGCACGGCCCAGGCCGTGCCCGTCTGCGGAGTCCTTCTGCCGTGCGCTGGGGGGGCAGGGAGGCAGCGTGGGGCCGGGACCCCGCGGGGAGGTTTCTGTGGGTGTCAAGGGGACAACGGCAGGTGAATTTATGCTGGCAGGGAGGAGCAGGGGCATTTGCGTTAGCTGGTGGACGGTGCTTCTGTCTCTCACTCTTGTCAGGACCTGCAGGGGACTGGTGTGTGCCCGGAGAGGAGGTGGAGGAAGGGCGTGAGCCCGGTGCCCCGCTCTGCCCGCAGGGTCAGTGGTGGCCTTTGGAGGTCAGGGATAGGCTTATAAAGCATACTCTGAAAGATATTCCTAACTAAAAGGTGAGGGAAATGCATCTTGGTGTTTTTTCTTTAAAACATTGTTTGTGTGCTTGTCTAACTTTCTTTAGCTTGTCAACCGATTTTAGACCACAGCGGCAGTGTTGGTCTGATAATTTATACATCTAAATAAATGGAAAGAATTTTAGTTAAATGAGTTGATAGGTTATAGTTACAGTTGTGCTCAAAGTGGTAGGTGAGGCATAACTATTTAGAATAGTCGTGGTTAGAAAAGATCAATAAAGTCAAAGGAAGAAAACAAAGTTATAAGACGGACAGCATAATAGATTGCACTTGCCTATCCTAAGTACCTGTGCGCATTAGAAGAAAAATTAAACAACTTAGATGCACTTATGGATAAAAACTCAGGAAGGAAGACAAAAGCAGCAGCCAGGACAGTGTGGTTTCCGTTTATGCAATTCATGTCTCATTTACCATATATACAATTGGTTTAGAAAAAGTAAGCAAATTTCAAGGTGGATAATGAGTAGGGCAAAAGATAATTCCAACATTTTTATAATACTACTAGAGAAATCAGTGTCATCCTCCTCAAATATTCAGCAGCATGCCTCAGGAAAATGGAGTGGTCCAAAGAAGAATAGTGACATTTGTTAGAGTTACAAAAGTTTAAGGCCATTTATTTTAAAGTGATATTACAGAGGTTCTAGAGTAGGGACTTTAAGTGGAAATATTCATGCAATTGAATAGAGTGAAGTATCTTTTCCCAAAATATTGATGAAGACATTTGTAAGAAATGAAAACAGATTTTAAAAAAACAACCAAACCAACAGACTAGTGTGATAATACCACAACTGTATGAATCATTTGTATCAGCAACTCCACTCTCTGATATTGCAAACAACCTCTTCATATAACACCTTTCATAAAGTGATCAAGCATAGTGTTACAGCTGTTTAGATATCCTGCTGCATGCATGTGTACCTAAAAGGCTGTCCAGAACTTTGCTGCTTTCATGCTTAGACTGAATTTATTTTGCTTTCTAATTTTTCATGTAATCTTTTGAGTGCTCTGACATTATTCTTTAGTTTAATAACATGTTTCTTAGGTGTTTAAGGTTGGATATATTTTTAGGTCACAGTCCTATTGTTTATGTAATTACTTGAGGTTTGCTACTTCTCTTTCAAAATGAGGGAAACCTAGGCAGTTTAGTACTCTCCAGCTCAATTTTAACTCCATAAAAGGTTTTGGGAAAATATTAAGTGATTAAATTATAGATACTTAGAGTTGGTGACCTGGTGGAGAGAAAAGTCACCATTGCTTTTCAATAATAAATATATCAGATTTGATATTTGATAGGTTAACTGATATAGTAGGTGAGGAGATGCAACTGATACACAAGATCTTGACTTTGATAAAGCTTTCTGCATTACCTTCCCTGTGAGAATTGCACTTCAGAGAAAGTATGGCAAAGATATGCTTCTTATCATTTGTGTTCTCAAAGGATTGAAAAAATACTATAAAATGTAGTTATCAGGTACCTTTCAATTTGGAAGGTATCTTAGGTGGGGTGGGTCCTCCAAAAATAATGAGGGCTGTAATATTGTGAAAAACAGAAATGTCATTATAAGACACAGAAACTTGTCAAAAGTAAAACAGGGAACTGGACTCTTCCAGTCTACTCAAAGTCCTCAGCTGGAGTAATTTTCCAGGTTTGTGGTGCCATTGTAGAGATGCTGAAGACAAACTGTAAAGTCTAGAGGAGAGCAACATAAAAGATACAACAGACATTCCACCTTTAAGAAATGCTTGAAGGAATTGACTTAGTTTATTTTAGAAAAGTCTGAGAAGTTCTGTACATCATATATTGAGAGTGGTGATTGCTTTTCATAGCTCGGGAAAGAAGTACCAAAATAAATGAGCTTTAGATCAGATGTTAGGAAAATATTACTCTTAGTTAGGAAAGAGCACTCGTGATACATACTTAGGGTTTTTAAGGAGAGGTTGAACAACCATCTGGCAGCAATGGCGTAGATTTTCTCAGTTCTGCTTCAGTGCTGGAGCTAGGACTTCAGCTTCCCAGGCCAAGGTAGACCTGTGGTTGTCCTTTTGGCCCTCCTAGTGTTTTTGCATGATTTGCCATAGGTCATAGCAGAAATTTTTGAGACTGGTTTCTTTGACTTTGTACTGCCTAATTTCATTCCATTTCTGTTACCGCTGAGCTCTTTCCTCCAGAGACAATATTATATAGAGAAATATTCTATTATATTTCTTTCCAGGGTTTCATGTCTCCCTGCCTTAAAATTATTCTCCCCTGTGAATACTTCAGAATGTTTCTGTGTTGCTGCCCAAAGGCTTCCCAAGGAGTAAGAAAAAGGAAAATTCATGCAATTCTTGTCAGTTCCCCAGCTGTCCATTGAACTCTGAAAACATCTCTGAAGCTGAACAGAATTGTGCTAAAAGATCAATTACAGCAAAAAAGACACTGAATCTGTGCACAGAATCAGAAGGACCATGCCTTTGTAACCCTTTAAATTCTGCTGAATTTGTTGATAATACTGAAACCAAAGGTTTCTGTTAGATTCTTGCATCCTGTACATAGTTTTTTTCACTAGACAGGTACAGGACTTTATTCTTCAGTACTGCTGGACTTTTCATCAGTACCATATTTGCTCCCCCACCCCCCACCCCCCCCCCCCAACGGCTTTCATATCTTCCCTTCTTACACTGCATATTTGAATGAAAAATCCCTCTGCCACTTTTTCTAAAGGCTCCAAGGTTAAAGAGATCATAATTCAAAGACAGATGAGTGTCTCATTATACACACACATGCACAAATATATATTAAAAGTATTTCTTACTTTTTAGTGTAAATTATCTTGATCCTTTTTTCTTTGTTCTTTTGGGCTTGGGGCTGTTAGAATATTTCAGCGCAGAAGGAATTTTCTTGGTTGATCTTTAAACCTCAAACTGACAACAGCTTTCGGAGTAAGATGTGTAAATCACAGTTTTCAGTCATACTTTCTCAGAAGATAAGAGTGTTTCTTTGTGAGCACCAACAAGACTCTAGGGGGTAGGAATTAAACCTGCAGGAAACCTTGATTTGTGAATGTTTCTTTAACTCTGTAAACTTCGCAGATAAGATATCTCTGCGTGGCATAAAACACTAAGCATGCAGGAGAGAGTGATGTAACCTGGCATAGAATATCTTAACAGCTTGAGTGCTACAGGGCGAGTAGTCCTAAAGCATTGGTAAAGGTGGTAACATCTGTGTAGATGTTGGGTTGAACTCCAGTGACCTTACAGATGTATCTGTAAAATTTGCTGTTATGATGGAAGGCTGTGCCACCTCTGTGGTAACTTAAACATCTTTGTCAGCTATATTGACATCTCTGTTTCCTATCATGATAGTGGAAACTCTTTCTTTATCACATGAAGCTTAACTTACTAGTCTTCAGGATACTTCAGGATACTTGGTTCTGTTATGGAAGAAGAGCTTCAGTCACTGCTGCTTTATATTCCACAGTCAACTCTACCTGACCAAAAGGGATGCGTCTATCAATGTCGTATTGCTGCCGTGATGCTTCTAGAAAATCTTGAGAGAACAAGGCTCTTTGGAGGCTCTTAGTGGATCCAGTGTCATACCTTTCTTATGAGACACTGAACATGCAAGGTTATTTCGCTAGTGCAGTTAGAATATTTGAGGGTTGCTGGAAGCTATTTTTTCAGACAAGTATAAATGGTGACTCTAGGTCACTGAGGAAACGTGTGGACTTCAAAATTGCAAAGCAGTAACAGTTTTAAAACACATGTTAAAAAGACATTATTTCATATGCTCACACCACTTCCCAAAACTTGTGTTTGTGGTTCTGTCTGATTCTAGGCAAGGATCTTTCGTACTCTCTTAAGCTGCAAAATGAATGTATAGACGCAGTTCTAGTTCTGCTGTCAACACGTTACAAGGGAAAAATTAAATTCTGAGGATCTGAAGTGGCATCTTAGCAGTCAGAAAATATGGTCTGTGGCTCATTTGGTGATTTTTATTGGACACGTAAAATAAGTATATTGCACTACATATGTAGTGCTGCAAGTTTCAAATTCGCAGTATGTTGTGGCATTCTCCATATCTATAGCTGTAGATTTTGACTTCTTTTTTCTGTTTTTTTTTTCCCTCATCCTGTAATGACTGTACTTTTTTTTACAAGTACTTTGCTTCCCCTTCTGGATCTTGCCTTTGGTGTTTTATGTGCTGTGCCTAGTGTTGCCAAAAGAGAAGATGGAGGTAGCTTGGAACAGTGAAAGATTTTTCTGTGAATAAACATGTTTCTAAAATCTATTTCCATCAGTGTTTATGCACACAGACTGTACTACAATGCCATCTACATTGCTGCCTTGAACAGTGCAAGTTTACTTTGATAAACACTTTGTCAAGAGACGCCAAGAATGCATGTCATGTACAGGACAAGAAAAAAGGTCAGATTAGAGAGAGTCCCTACAATGCTGCAGCAATGTGGTCAGTGCTTCCAGGCACCATTAGAGAAGGTCAGTGGCATCTCAGGCCCTTGTTAGTGAACCAGTTGTCTCTCAACCTTTTTGAAACAAAACAAAACAAAACAAAAACATTTCCCAGACATCAGGACATGAAATTACATGTCTGTGGATTAGTTTTGTTCACTGGTGAAGTCAGGGTCATCTGGAAGCCATGACTAAGGCTCAGAAATGTTTTGCAAATATTGTGAAATGGTGTTTTATTGTGCTGTGAGTCACTGAACATGAAAGTTTTACAGGGTTAATGGGTAGGGAAACTATGTTTTTGTCACTTAAATGTATTTAAATAACTAAGATCCCAAAGATTTCTTTAAATACAACTTTCCTAATTCATTTCATAAAAAGCTGCTGAATTCTGAGTCCTGGGGTATGCTGAATACAAGGCACACTTTTTTTTTCCCATGGATTCTGGAGGATCTGTCCATAAAAGATGACATGAACACTGAGAAATATGGAAAATTCTTCTCAGGAGTAATCACGTTTCTGAGATCTATTGTTGCCATCAGTGTCTATGTGTAGAAACTCTTATTACATTATCTTCTGCTATGTTTGAAAAAGGAGTACTACAATCAGCATTTTTCACTTTTAGATATGTCAGTGTTATTGTTAGCATCATTCACATTATCGCCTTGAACAATTCATAATACTGAATTGCAGGACTTTTATTAGTACCTATTACTTCATGTAACTTTACAATAAAATTTGACATATGCAGAACAGTTGATTTAAATGTTAATATGCTTTTGAGAGATGAATAGAAGTTAACATTTACTCATGAGAAGAGAATTCTGACTTCTAATATTTGTAGATAAGTTGAGATTGCCTGTAAAAGTCACAGGTATTACATTTGTAGCCTAGAAAAGCAATAAATACAAAACTGTTTTTAGAATTTTAAAATGGTTGCTCCCAATCAACGAATCACAGAGTGTTGCTTTTATGGTTCAATGACTTGTATTCTAAATATTGGCTATCTAAGCTTATGATGAGATATGTCTTCGACTTCTGCTGCGCTTCTGCTTTGCATCTCCTGTTCATCTGTGTGTGTTTGAATCCACAGCGGAGTATGGAGCTGTTCCAGACAAAACCACCCCCTGGAACTGTTTGTGCCGGAGTGGAAGCCAGCGTGTTCAAGCTGAATGGGCTTCTGTGGACTCCAGTTTGTGCAGTCTGGATTAGTTGACTTCCATCTTTTGGTTGACTGTCAGGCCTTAAAATTTCTGAGCTCATCTTTTGAATCAACGCCTTAAACTTTTCTTTTGATTCTTAATCTTTGAATACTGTTTTCCAGATAAATGTTAGACAAACAAATAGGCACTCTTTAGTATTCCAGATTTCTCCTCTGTTTCATTTTAAAACATACAGAGTGTATTTGCATTGCTTAATGCTGGTAGAATGGACTCATCTGGCACTCAGGGGAACTGAGGTTCTGTGTTGAGCCTCAGAACAGGAACATAAGTACAGACTTGCCTATTTTCACTTTTTGTGTTTAGTCCTGCTCTAAGTCTCCACCTTCAAGGGGTGGTGAAGGTAAAGATGTAAGATTAATATTTACTCTGTAGTACATTTCATCTTCATCCCCTGTCCAGTGTTGTCAATAGGGAGTATTACTTGACTAGTAGTGGTTTCTTTTTATGTTCTTTACTGCAGGTTTCAGTTTATTGCTGTTTTGAGCTGGGCCTAACACATCACAAGAACACCAGGTTGCCATGAGATGTAAACAGTTTCTTATTGTAGTGTACCTTGGCTAGAATTGAACCTGTGAGTAATGGGAATGATAATTTTAATAAGGAATTGAAATTGTGGCCTTTAGAAGCTTATGGTGAAAGAGAAGATGGTGTTCAGAAACTGCAGCTTGACCACCATGGCAGACTTCGATTTCAAACAGCTGCAGCTGCTGAGTGAAATTCCCTTGTCATCTGACCAGCCCAAGCAATGTGTGTAATGCAAAATGACAATGCTGTGGCTGAAAATGCCCTTTTTCGCTAATGCTCACGCTGAGGAACATATGGGTTTCTGTCTCTTCTGCATTGTTCTTAAATTGGTTTCTATTAAATGCATTTTCTGTGCTTTCTGACCTGTTATGAAATGGACATTTTAATAAAAAAAGGTTTTGTTTTCTTCCTAAGACACTGAATAGTAGCATTGAAAGGATACAGACAGTTTTTGTTGTACTCTGGCCTGTAGCCATTCGTATTTGCAATCTTTAAAATCCTTGCTTTGAACATACTCTATACTGAGCCAATTAACCTGATACCTTCGGTCAAGTTTAATATTCTGCACAGAGTTCTACGTGCTGTGAAAACTACACTCTTCTGCTTTATCAGTCAGTTATGATTGGCTCCAGTTTATATCAGCTGCTGTCCCGGGTTGCCAGCATGGCATCCATGTGGTCATCTGCTGGCATATTTCATCCATTTTGGAATGTAATGCAGTTCAGTCTTTCTACAATTTGTGAATTCTAGCATAGGCATTAAATCAGTGCATTCTCTTTCTTTGTTGTGCTTTTGAACGAAATAATTACTAAGGGATGCATAGTTTGGGTTTCTGTTTTTTCCCCAAAGGAGGCCTCTGATCTGAACTAAAAATGATTTCCATTTGTTGCAGACAAGAAGAAAAGGTAGACCCTCTTCTGCTCCCATCGGGGGTGGGGAGAGGATTTAGTAAGTTTCTGAGAAGAAACTTCTGCACTGTTTTTCTCTCTTCTCAGCAGTTTCAGCGTTAGAGCCAAGTGCTGGAATGGCTCTGGGAAATAAACTCTTGAGAGTTAAAGCTGGCAGAGGGGGGCGCTTCAGGTTAAGATGACTTGCCTGGGCCTTTCCTGGGACTGGCAGTTTGCCCTGCTACTTTATTTAGGGAACAAATAAGAGACTTGTCTTCTGGGCTGTCAGATTGCCATCTTTCACCAGTCTTGCACTGCACATATGACAGTTCTTTAAAAAGGAAACCCCAAACCCCTTTTTACCAGGATCACTGCAAACTAAAATAAAATCATTCACATGACTCTTCTAATTTTGAAGCTCCTGATGAATAGCTGGAGGGTTTTGCAGCAGCACTCTTGAAGAAGAGGCTAGAAAATTATCATGTTCCTTCTCCAGTGATATGTATCATAACGTTTTCCACCACTGCATAGTCTGCGTTGCCAGCACTAACTATTGTGATTTGGTTAATTTAGGGATTTATGACAAATGTAATTTAGGAATCTGACTTTCACAATTGGTACTGTAGCAGGAATGGCTTTCTCTAACAACAGGGACGCCTGTAATATGGCAAATTGCTGGTGCTGCCAGAGAAATAGTTTCTTGTTATTTTGTTAACCCAAGGAACTGAAGATGACTGCTTTAGATTATGCAGGAAACTAAAAAAGTAGGGATCTGCTGTAAGTCCCAAGTTGTTCTGCTGTTATGAGTCCTCAGTGAACATCTCACTGTAGTTGGTGACAAATACAAGTATTTCCCATCCTAAGATGCAGTTCAAGGGATCAGTCTGATGCCATCCATAACTGATTGCATAACATACTTCCCAATGGAGAAGTGAACAAATAGAATTTTTAAAAGAATGTTATTAAAGAGAATTTTGTGTCATTTTTTTACATAAAACATTTACTGAGGTTGCTGATTGTATATGACAGATGGTGCTCTTATGTCACATCCTATCTTTCATTTTGTTTTGCAACATGCAAGTCTTCCATGCATACATAATTGCATTACAACATTGTAGGGTTTTTTTTGTGTACTCACTGAAACATAAAGGAATAATCCAATGTGAGATCTGTAATGGGGGGTTGTGGTAGCAGTGCTGTTAAGCTGTTTGCTTTGGCGTTAAGTGCTGGCTAACTAGTATGTTTTATGATTTTTGCCTTCTTAAGGTAAACTTCAGGTGTGAAGGACAAAGTGACAAGTTATTTATCATTTCATCAATCTGCTGAATGCATTCAAGTAACTAGACAGATGATGTTCACTACATAATAACATTTTTTGCTTCACATTCTGAAGCACATAAAACAAATAGTTCCCTCACAATGAAAGAATGCAGGTATATTTGAACTTTCCAGCTTGAGTGCTCTTCAGATGCCAATGTCTTAACATTTTATAATGTCAATTAAGTATCTGTATGATTCTAAAATTGGAATGAAGAAAAATATATCTTAATTTTCATTATATGTGGCATTACTTTTCCCCTTTCAGTTAACCGGAGAGTGAACTTGAGCCTGACTTCATTAGAATATTGCAAACCTAACTGTTCTATTTATATGGCATCCTGAATAGCTTCTACTGTCTCTTTTATGTCTGGACTAGTGGATGGAACATACTGGACTTCACTATTGCCCTTGGCTTGCATTGAGCAAATTCATCCATTGTAGTGCTTTTTTAACTGAAGAGTGTTTTGCAAGGAATGTAGAGAATATCTCTATTTTACAAATTGGGAAACTAGAAATGTATGTGAGAGACAGAATATGCAAAGCCAACAAGCTGATAATGTTGCTGGAATTTTTAACTTGAGTCTTATCCCACTTCTAATTATTTTGACTGTTTGTATATATGCATTCTTCCCTTTAAATACAGTTAACTTAAATGAAAGTAGTGAGGACATCTTCCCTCATAATGCAAAAAAGAGAAAGGAAACACTTAAACCAAGGCTAATATTTCCACTCAATGCATTGTCAGTTGCTGAGCCCTTTATTACTTTTAATGCTATTATAGTTGCATAAACTCATTTATATCTTCTTTTATTGGCTTTTGAACAGTTTTCAAAAATCTAATTGAATAGCTGTCCATTGCTGCTCTGGCTTTTGTAGATCAAGGCAATTCATGCTCAGGTTTGTCAGCTAACTCTATTGACATGCTGTTGGTTGATTAAATAAGTGCTGAATATGACTGATTCTGGTCTGGTTTTGCAGTGAAGTCTTAGACATCATGTTTTGTTATTGAGAACATTGGTCAAGTAAAATTGTAAACATATTATATTTTTGTGTGTGTTCTGCGCTTTTGAAAATTATTTAATCCTAACCTTCCAGCATTACACTGTGTAATATTTCAGTGGCATTTGTGATTTCTTACAGCATCAATGTGGTTTGACTCTGACAGAGCCTAACTGATGTTTCATCCTAAGAAAAATCAACCGTTGTGCTATTGGAAGTGTAAAGGCAACTATACTGGTAATGCCTGATAAGCGAAATGTGCCAACTTGCCAGGCTAGTTATACTGCTTATGCTGTATGAAGAGCAAAAGTACATCAGAAATCAAGTGGGTTTTTTCCCCTTTAGTATTATAAAGGTGATTTGAGTAAAATTACAGTCTTAGGCCAAAAGCTGTCTAAAGGAACCGAGAGGTGTGTGCATATCAACTTCTTTGTCGTGTGTATAGCTGCAAATGTAAAATGCACTGTATAATAGATGGTTGCTGTCAAACAAGTGATAGGATGTGATGAGACAAAATGAGTAGCACGCCTTATTTCATGCAACAACCTTCTACTTGATTTCTGTTAGTTAGAGTGTACATTACATAGTTTTAAATGATCAAAGCTAAAGAATGTAGTATTTCTTCTTTAGCTTGGAGCACGGCTTTGTAAGCCACAGTGGACCTTTTCATTATGTTAAATAATAGTTGGGTTATGAGGACAGGCCACTTAAAAGTCTTCCACTTTGTTCATATTGCATCTCATAACAGTATATACTTCATGCAAGTTTGTTGTTGGGCAAACTAATTTTTAATTGATGTCACAAGTAATTGCTACTTTCTGCCTAGTTTAACAACTGTGTACTGAACCATTCCCAGTGCAGTTGCTTTTGCCCTGCCATAGCCACTCTTTGACAACATGCTAATATACACAAAGGCAGTAACTTGTGGTTTGTAACAGCTGTAAACTTGTCTATAGCACTTCTGATTTCTGTTCATTAGGAGTCAAAGTTTGTTTAAGTTAACTCATTGGCTGTTAATTAACATAATACTTGTTATGAGTTAAAGAAGATCAGCTAATGAAAACTTATGCTGAGGTGTCAACCATATTAAAATTCAACTATAGTCTGATCCTCGAGACTTACGGCATTATGTGTTACCGTATCTTCAGCTGACAAATCTTCTGCTTTGATTGAATAAATCTTGAATAATTTTCAGGTTCTTTTTAACTATTTTGAATACTTTATTTTCTGTTTCCTGTTATTCTTTCTTACGAAAATACTGACACATGAGGAAGACTTTTTTTCCCCTCCCTTTATACAAATACCTTTTTATCTGTTGTGTATTTTAATGATTCAATATTTGCAAGAGCATCATTAATTTCTTGAACAGTTATAATACAAGTATGGTGCCATCCAATTTTTGGTAGGTCAAATTTCTAGTGGCCAGAAGTTAACTTGCTGCCACATGATGATTTTCTGATGGGCTTTCTGAAATCAGAGTTCTGTGGCCTAGCAGTTGGATGTTTGTATCACAAAATTTTGGTCTATTTGTTTGTAATTTTCAGCTAGATTCTTAGGCTTATGGAAAGGGCCAGGCCAGAAAGAAGCTGTGAAGCCTTTAACTCCTGCCCATTGGTGAAGGGTTCCCTGTTCTGTGAACAGAGCACATTAGTTCCTGGGTACCAGTCTGTAATATACCAGCATTTAAGTGTATATGTGGAGTGCATTCACATGGTTGTGAGTAGTTTTACCTGCTTGATGGGAAATTATGTAGTCCTGCAATTTTTAGAAGGAATAGATGTAGAAGGCTTTTTTTTTTTTTTTTTTTTTTTTTTAAATTTAAATTCAATGAATATGGCTTTGTGGCCTCAGTGACCTGAACTTTGGATGGCATACTTTTTGGAAAAAACATACAGTTTGACTACCTGTGCAGCATAATTATAACAATTCTTGGACACAGGCCATTGCTGCAAACCTAATACGTAGCAAGAAATCAGCCAGCATTGCATAGAAAATAGTTACCAGCGCAGCAACAGCCTGTAGTGAAGGAGTGTAACAGCAATATGGTGTGATAAAATAGGGTGGTGTTGGGGTTGTTTGTTGGTTTTTTTTTCCCCACTCAAGTCATTAGAGCTTCCTCATGCTTCCACCTTCCTTAGATGTGCATCTCTACATGTGAATCCTTTTGGCCTCCTGTGCATCTGCCTTAACAGAGAACAGCAGATGGAGTCTGTCAGGTCAGAGCAGGAGCAAGAGGCCTGATTCTTCCACGGAGCAGCTAGATTTCTAAGCTAGTTTTCAAGTCCTTAATGGTGTTTGTTAACAATACTCGATCTTTTGGTTGGTCTGTCCATTTTTAATGGTAAAAATACATAGAGAGTTTTATGATATCTCTCTGTCAAAAGAAAGAATAATTTATTGATTTCTTTATGTGGATGTGAAGGGGTTTTTCTTCCCATTTCTCCCTTTATTATTCTTGTTCATAGGCTTCACAGGTGTGGAGGGAATTGCAAGACAACTAAGGAGGCAATAATAAAAGTGCAGGTGTGCCAGATATGATTTCTTAGCCTATGTGATAATGTGTCATTGAACCACAGCTCCAATCAGCTGGTCTGTTCAGAAGCTTAATTAGATCTCTTACCCACAGACATCAGAGTAAGTCAACATGGCATTGTTACTTCCCCACAGGGTTTGAAAATTATGAGAATAAATCCTGTGGCAGTGAAGTAAAGGTTCCTTTGCTGCAGTTATGTCAGGAAGCCATATGGGGAGGGAAAAGAAGGGGTAAGAGGAGAGGAATTCCCTAGAAAATGTGAGTAATGAAGCAGCTGTCTTTGTACGAAGGAGGAAATTTGTGAAATCCACGCCCAGAGAGTGGAAGAAGGCTCTGACTTTACATATACTCCCTTTTCTCCTATACATATCTTCCAGTTGATTATTTTCTTCAGTTCCTGGTGTTTCTGTTGGAAGAATAGTAGGGTCCCTTGGTAAATGAATTGGGTCAGTATGCAAAGTGTTCTTTGTAAGTATGCATAGTGTTCTTTTTCTTAGTAGTCCTAACACGTCTGTTTTCATTTTGTTGTTTTTCAGCTATATCTTGTTGGAGGATCTTTTGGACTCCGTGAATTTGCTCAAATAAGATATGATGTCCACAAACTACATGGCAAGGTAGTTGAAATGGTTTTCTTTACTTTTTCATTTCATTTTGCATACATACTGTCTTCTAAAGGACTGCTAGGACAAGCAAACTGTTGGTATGGGGGATTTGCCTTTCGCCACTGGGCCCTGGGCTACAGCTGAGGCTCTTAGGCAGTGAGTAGTGTAGGTAACAATAAAGGGGCTGACGTGATGATGAATCCTTTTACCGTCTGTGAAGTGGATCAACGTAAATAGTAGAAAAATTTTGTTCCTTTGGTTGATTATAAGTGGCAGTTCTGAATCCCAAGAAAGAAGTGAAGCACATCTGTAAGGAGGTTACTACAAAGATATTGTAATAGATTTAGACTGAGAAAATGTATTTTAAAAGGTCTGTTTTCAAACAATACTTGGCATTGAGTATATAATGTTAGATGTTTTTTGGGACATGGCTTTGCATTGACTGAGATAAGCAGATACCTTTAACATTGTGCTACATCCTGTTCTTTAAGCTCTGTGAAAGAAACAAGAGCTCGTCTTTACTCGGTATGTCAGAATGTACTATATGGAAGAAGCCTTTCTTTAAACAAACTGGAAACCTTCTGAATGAGGGAAATAGCTTGCTTCGTAGTGCTACTTACGCCTCCAAGGGTAACACTAGTTCCAAATTGTATAGGAAGAGATCTGAAAGGAGCATGTCAGTTCAGCAGAAAGTAATATTGGCTTGCTTTCCGTAACTTTGTAATATGCAGATCTGCCATTGCAATGCAGAGAGGCTTTCTGGTCTCAGTGCTGCTGACATGCAGATGGCATGAAGCTTTTTTTAAATACTGTATGGCACTTTATATAAAAAATATTTGTGTAAGACTCTGGACACTGTGGCTTTCTACTGTGGTCAAATCTTTGAGATCCTGAGCTGTTGAGAGTTTGGAGACCCCCTTGTTTTGTCTTAGAGTCTTGTTGTGGGCCATCTAAATTAGTTTAATCATTCCTCATTGTTCCTTGTGTTGTATACTGTGCTGGTTTTGGCTGGGATAGAGTAAATTTTCTTTATAGTAGCTAGTATGGGGCTATGTTTTAGATTTGTGCTGAAAACAGTGTTACTAATACAGGGATGTTTTAGTTGTTGCTAAGTAGTGGTTATACTAAATCAAGGACTTTTCAGCTTCCCATGCTCTGCCAGGTGCAGAAGAAGTTGGGAGGGGACACAGCTGGGACAGCTGACCCCAACTGACCAAAGGGCTATTCCATACCATATGGCGTCATGCTCAGTATATACAGCTGGGGAAGAAGAAGGAAGGGGGGGGACATTTGGAGTGATGGCGTTTGTCTTCCTGAATAACCATTACGTGTGATGGAGCCCTGCTTTCCTGGAGATGGCTGAACACCTGCCTGCCCATGGGAAGTAGCGAATTAATTCCTTGTTTTGTTTTGCTTGTGTGCATGGCTTTTGCTTTCCCTATTAAACTGTCTTTATCTCAACCCATGAGTTTTCTCACTTCTACTCTTCTGATTCTCTCCCCTGTCCTACTGGGGGGGAGTGAGCGAGTGGCTGTGTGGGGCTTAGTTGCCGGCTGGGGTTAAACCATGACACGTACCTAGCTGCGGCCTTTGAAGCACCATGTGGCCCACTCCTGCTCAGTCATGTATTTGACATAGCCCATAGACAGGGGAGAGTAATCTTACAAATCTTTTCTCCAGTGCTGCCTTCCGTGTAGTTATTTTCTATTAGTCCTGGGCTTTTAGGACCAGTTGGAGCTTTTAAGTTTTTCTCCAACCAGATGGGGATCACAACAGGGGCAAGAATTTGCCTGTTGTGTTTCTGTCAGTTTTTTGGTCAAATTCATACTCGGTGAATTACATTTGGCCTCCATGATCTGCCCTGTGACCACAGCCCAGGGAAAAAAAACGGTAATAGTTGTGCTTGTTCAGATCTATAAGGCTCCTTGTCCCAGCATTTATAATCAAGTGAAGCATCATCAACTTAGACAGTAGTACATGAAAGCTCTGAGGGGAAGCTACTACACCCTGGAGTTCTTAAGCTCTGAAAAGCTAAAAGAGGACATCTGGGTTCTGCTCTAACCAGTATTACTTAAGGCTGCAGCGTCTCTTTTTTGTGTTTTCTTTTTCTTTTCATTATGATTTTATTTAGGCATAGATGAAATTTCAATAAAGAACAATGCAGTATTGGCTGAGAACTAGCAACACCAACTTTGGGCTCGTTCGTACACAGACAAATCAAAGCAATGTGTTCCATTAGTTTCTGTTTCTATGTCCATAAAAATAGTTAAGGGCCATTCTAGTTCATTAAATAAGACATCAAAAGAGATTAGAATGTATTTTAACTGATAAAGAGAAACAAACCTCGTTTAAAATGTACATGAAAATCAAGAAAAGGACATTAAGTAATTTAAAAGCGCTATTAAAAATCCTGATGGTCATAACATCTGTTTAATTTTTCACTGGTTAAAATGTTTTTGTGTTGGAGTAGAATATGCCTTTCTCATCTAACACACTTTGACTAACGAAAGTTCTTACCAGAACAGGGACAAGTGCTCCTTTTGGGGGGTTGGGCAGTTATATGCAAATTGCAGTAGGCAATAAAATAAATAGGATTTTGTTGTTACAGTTGCTCCTTTGGAATAATAACAATATTTAATTAAGTAACACTTCATACAAGGAGCTCAAAAGACTTTCACAGAATTTAAATGAATTAAGCTTCATAGCCTTACTGTCAGAAAAGGCAGGATTATTATTTCCATTTTACTGCTGAAAAAATGGAGGTTGTAAAAAGTTAAGCAACCCATCCAAAAGTAGGCTAGGATTTGTAATACCTGAGTGCTTATCTTTTTTGATCATATTTTAAGGATGTGCAACTATAGCATGCCCTCTTTTGCAACCATGACTCGTAAACTTGTTTTCTTTCTAATTCGACTGCTAGATAGACAAGACTTGTGGTATATCTCTACTACATTTCAAATGCTAAACTATGATCCCTTCCGTTTGAAAGTATTCATCCTTTTCCTTTTTCAGTCCAACCATTCTCATTGTCCTGAGAGGGAAACCACGTTAGTAGGCAAGTTCTCTGTTGACAGTGGTATTTCGAAGGAAGCATTATAGTAGAACTAGTGTCTGTGTTTCAGTGTCTAAGGGGTTAACTGACACTTTCTCTTTGTATCTTTGTGGCTTAATGAGCAAAAGCTGCATTAGTGATAATGCCTATGTTATTGGTGTCAAACTGGCTTTTGAAGGACGTTCCTTGATAAAGGAATTAAAATTCAAGAGAAAATAGTTGTTTGGACTTTTGGGGGAGTATAGTTTGGTGGTGATGCATTGGGCTGGGGCTAGGATTAGTTAGGGTTGGGAGAGCGACAGAGCCTAGAGCTGTAGCTGGAGTGGGGCTGGGAAAGGGCTGCAAAAGGAATTCTGTCCTCTTGTTTGTTTGGGCCGTGGCTTGGGATCTTGGGCTAAGGCTCAGCTGATGTGTAGAATAGAGAGACAGAGCCTAGAGCTGCAGTTGGAGAGGGGCTATTAGCATCCCAAGAACAGATGTTTTATCCATTCAGAATAGCATATTTGGATATCAGGGCTTTGTATATGCCCATCTCTTGCAAAAGCAAAAAAACATTTTGGGTACACCTTAATTTACTCAGGATACCTAAATCAGTCATATTCCCTCAGCACACTGAATGTTCTGTGTTTAAAGTGAACTTACGCTGAGACTTATTGATGTAAATGCTTATTTATACTAGTCAGAATTCTCCTGAAACTAATCAAGGATTTCTCCATTATCTATTGTTGCCAAAATGTCCATTAATGGAGAAATCATTAAGTTAGGTAATTGTTTCTTTTCTGGGAAGAATTTATGCAAATCAAATTGGTTATAGAAAACCAGGTATGCTTACGGGAAAATCATGGGGACTTAATGGAGGAGAAATGAGTAGGTTAGTATAGGCATCATTCCAAATGTCTTTATTCTCAAATAGAAAACTAGACTCTTTCTTTGTCTTGCTTCTCACTGTGTATGTAAGAGATGCTTATTTAAGGAGTGTTTTTACAGAAAATGTGACTTCTATTAAATATACAGAAAATGTTTCAAGTATATTATAATAAATTATTTTTATTTACTGTGTGCCCATTGTTGTCATTCAAGGCATGGGAGAGACTTGCTGATTCAGATTTAATTTTGGATATAAGAATCTTGGACATGTGGAATGGTCTGTACTATTGGCTGATAGTTACTGTAGAGGATTGAAGAGAAGCAGCATATTAACTGCCTGGGAAAATCTAGGCTTTTTGGCCATAAGCAAGGCATTTAGACTAATAAAATAGAGTTTGTAAGCTCCAAAACTGCTTTGTTGAAGAAGTATTATTGTGAGGCAGGTTCTCAGAGTGTGGGGAGGGGACTGGACTGAGCAAGTTCCTCCAGGGTAACATGCAGCAGAAGCACTTCTAGGAAGGCTGGAATTTCTAGGTCATTTTGTCAGGAAACAAAACATCAATTAACCTTTGAAGTCTGCAAATAGTTCCTGCTGTGGATTATGTACGACAGTGTTACTATACTGACCTCTTTAGTGTTTACAAACTATGTAGATTGTGTTTACTTTTCCTTTGTCATATGTAAAGTGAGTGCACCCCAAAAGTAGAAAGCTAAGAAATGAGAATAATAATGTTTTCTGTCTTACTGAGGCAGAAAGTAGAGGCAATGAAGAGTCAAAATGACAGAATTTCAATCTTTTCTCCTACATAGTTTTACACTTGAATCAGCTGGTGTGCATTGAAATATGTATGATGATTGTGTGGCACTCCGGAGTTAAACTCCAGTTGAAAATGAAAATCCATGACCTGTTCTTTCAGAACACCATCCTCTACGAGCAATAAAACTGTAAACCCAGAAAGAGTATAAAAGGAGTGATGGTGGTGGTATGAAGCATACTCATTAATAAGTGTGCTAGGATTGTAAAGCTTTCTTTATGCAGACTGAGTAGATTGCCTTTAAAATTTCTGTAAAGGGAATGGCAGTGTTTTAAGCTCCTTAGCTAATCTTTTTGACCAATTGACTGGCATGTAATTACCCATGAGACATTGCTTATAGATACCTGCAAGGTGTTAGTGTTGTCATTGTCAGTTCTCATTTATTGCATTTACTTGGTGTCTTGAAGACCTAACTCATGAAATGGTATAACTGTGAGGATCTCAGCTTTCATTTTATAATCCTAGACCTTGGAGTTGGGAAGAAGAGCACATATGGTTTGTAGAGGATTATCCTGGAAGCTTTGCTGTCCTTTGAAAAAGAAAATAATGAGAGGTGGAAGAGAAAAGAAGGCTAATACGATGACTCAGGACACTCTGACATTTTACTGGTTTACAGCTGTTCTCATAATTTGGCTTGATAGTGATTTAAGTGTGTTGACTGTCTGGTTGGTTATACTCAGTATTACAGTTTTAGAATATTATTGGTGGGTCCCTGGTGTCGTCCTTTAACATCGTGTCGTGAAGCTCATGAATGGGTGTCAGGGGACCCACAGCAGCATACGATTTAAATAAATTCCACTGATCTCATTGGAAATTTTATTTCCATCTTGTTCAGGTTCTTGCTTTAGTTCCCTCCTCTACCATGGAGCTCCTCTCTGCCTATGAGGAAGTCACTGAATTTTAGTGAATCTCACTTTCTCACTCTGTAAAAGGGAGATAATTATGCTGCTCTACTTTACATAGGGAACAGGAAAGTTAATTAATTCAAATAGAAGGAGTTATTTAAATTCAAATGAGTGTTTAAAAAAATATTTCTTCAGGTGAGATCCATTAATTCAAGTGTTTTGGGTCAGGGTGAAGTAGTTTAGGAGGAAACAGGAGCAGAGAACTGACCAGTTTCCCTGAGGCCTTTATATCAGGGGAGAACATAACTGGCATTTGCCTCAGGAAGGTCCAGGAAATCAGTCCAGCATTTTCTCATTATTATAAGTGGATAGTCGAGAAGTAAGTGGTATCTGCCTATTAGAATGCTGTTGTGTTGCAGTTGAAACATTACTGTGGTTCACAGTCATACTGCAGTTTGTTTCAAACCGTTGAGTTGAGATGGTGACAACTGCAGCCAGCACAGTGTTTAAATGAGGTTGCAACATCCACCCAAAAAGGGCAATAAATTTGCAAGTGAATGGACAAGACTATGCTGTGTTGCTGGCTGGCCCGTTCATATTGCTGTCATTATGTAAACTAGCTCAGGTATGTCTACAGGAGTTGCACACAAAGGCATACCCTGAAGTATTACATCTAAAATTGTCTGTTGATTATTGCTTCTATTTTAGCTGCCTACGAATTCCACCTAGATAGGATTTCTGTGCCCCAGCAGAAGTTTGGTTTATTTTTTTGGTTTGTTGTGGGTTTTTTTTCCCCGAAAAAGAAGCATTACAGAATGAAATGTAATTTAAAAGGTTATTGTAAAGTTAGTATGGTTTCTGAACAATCTGTCATGTTTCTATATGTCACATCATTTTCTTCCTTTAAATAATGTATTCCATGTGAGGTGAAGATTTTAAAACAGAATCACCTAAACTTCTGAATATGTTTGTAGTTAGTATTTAAAATTACACAGATAATGCTATTTTTTACTTATAGTTGTGGAATGTCAGCAGATTGTCCCCATCATTAAACATATTGTGAGCTACTAGTGCTAGATAGAGCTGCTTTACTGCAAGCTGTCTTGTTTGTCTTATTTGAGGACCTGCATCTGTGTTAGAAAACAATATTTGCTCTATTTGCAAAGCTGTCAAAGATACCAAGAATTTAACTGAGATAGCAAACAGTATTGTAGCTGGATGTAAAGGTGTGTTTTTCACTTTCTTCCCCCAAATTGTTCAACTGACTGAAAATTGCAAGGTATTTTTATTGCAGTTCTTAATGGATAAGCATCCATGCTTGAAATCATATTACACCTCGCTGTGCTCAAAGATCATAAGTCTGAGCAAAACTTGACTGACTTCACCATTTCAAGGAGTAATCTGGATAGGCCAAGTCATTGTGAGTGGACTGGACTGGCAAGCCCATGGTGGTGTATTTTGTTCTAATGACAACTAATGGACTTAACGCTATTGCTGCCAGCTCAGGTCGTTCCATGCACTCAGTTATCTTCTGTGTTCTACAGGCTTTCTGCTTGATTTTGTTCCAAATGGATTGACGCTCATCCTCTAGACTTCCTGGTGTGCCAAGACCCTCTACCAATGCTAAGATCAATTTAAAATAACACTGTATTACTAAAAATACTCTAAATGGGTTATTTGTAGTTCCTAATGAGTTAAGGAAGTGAAATTCAAACACTCAGTATCTGCTCAGCTAAATCTAAATGTATGTTTGTGGTGCTGTGCACTAAGTCAGGGATTCGTCTTGCTTATGCTTCCATTGTCTTAAATGAAATGCCTGGTTTGAGATAGCTATCCAGGCAGGCCGTATAGATGGTTTGAGAAAGAAATGCCCCCATAAGATGCTTCATTCAATTTTAAAATACATGCTTGAGAAAGATGTTGTTCTCTTTTGACCGATGGAAGAGTAGAGAGATTGAGCTCAACATTTTATTACCACACTTCAGTGAGATGAGTACCATCCTTAGTGTATGAATATATTTATATTTAATTTGACCAGGGAATGGTAGGTGAGATAAACGTCTGCCTAATTTCAGGTGCAGATGAGTTAGGTTTTTGGACACATCTTGAAGCGGGATTTATTTTCTCTAGAAATGCCCATCTCTATTCAGCTGACTGTAGGAGGAGCCTAAATAGAGACTTTATGCTTCAAGTCAAAAGTTGAGATGGCTAAAATCAGGTGAGATGAAGCCCACCCTAAATTTTCTTTCCCTGGAGCTTCACTGGCAAACTAGCAGGTGGCTTGAAGGTAGAGGAACTCTTATGTAATCTGTTGTTTGTGTCTGAGGTATTATGTGATTCTGGAGAGCTTCCTCCATGATTTCATAGGAAGTTGTATTAAAAAGATCCTGTTTGATTTGAGTGTGAACAAAATAAAATCAAAATATCTTTAATTGGTGTGGTGGAATTTTTTGGATGGGCAAGTTACCTTTTCTAAACTTGTCAGCAAGGGAACGTGGAATCATTTTAGCAGCTGTTACTGAACTTGGAAGAATAATTAAGTCTTCTCATCTAGCCTTTTAGCATTTATTTATTTATAAATGCATCTTCATGCGTTTAATTGGTTTCAGTAAGCTAATTACACAAGCACAGTATGGCAAGGGATTGATGTTGATGATTATTGTTTTCTTTTTTTTTTTCCTTAAGCAGGTCAGGTTGGCCTGAGTCTCTAATGAAGACAAACTTTGGCTAATTTCCTTGTGTAAGTAGATTTAGTTGATTTTCAAAGACTAAATTCATTAATGAGCTTGGCCCTAGGTCCTCCAAAAATTAAGAAAATGGTACACTGAAATGTTGTTTGGTGCTTTAGAGAATGTGAGAAGCATACATTTATGATTGCTTATAGGAAAAAAAAAAAGATCTTTGTCAGTCATTTATCTTTATAGAATGAAGCACATTTTGCTAAATTAAAGCAGACCTTGCTTTCAAGCATGGCCTGCTTAGTGGAGGGTTTTAGAATTGGATGTTAAGTGAGGCAGCCTGGGTCCTGATTGATGGCTAAGCAGGTACCCTTATAGTGTCTTTGTTTTTGTTGGCAGGGGGAAACTGGAACTTGTTACATCTTTTGACCATGGTTCAGCATCATCCAAGGTAGTAATTTCAGTCCTGCAATATGGCACAGAAATGAAAGGGTAGCAGAGCTTTTCATACTCTGTATTGTGGTGGTACCAGATGTTCAGACGTCAGTTTTCTCTTTTGTTTCAGTTCAGTCCAGAGGGATTGCATAGAAATGAACTCTTTATCCAAGCTATTCTTGAAGATTTTGAGGTTCAGCTGCTAGTGTTGAGTTCATGTTTTTGCATTGATTTCAGCAAAAAATAATCAATTTTGCTTGAGCTCAGATGACTTCCCCACTTTGTCTCTAAACAGCTGCTTACTGAATTTGCTATACCAGACAGAGGTATATGTTTTTGTTTTTCAGACATCCTTTCAGTTTAGCATATTAACCACCATTTTTCTGTAAAAGGCAAATACAGAGTCGGTCTGGGGTTCAGTAAGATTTTTTTTGCTGCATTCTGAGGCTGACATTGTGTGTATGCTTTTGAATGGTTTCCAGTGATTGGATCCACCTAGACCCACTGCTTATTGTCACCACAAACAGCTTAAAGCACTGTAGGGCAACCTGGAGATAAGGTACTGCCCATAACTGCCCTTTCATACCATCTTGTATCAAGTTGGAAAAAAATGAGACCAAGGCTGTCTAGCCTGTTCTTATAAAACCAAGAGACCTGTCAATACCAGAAGACTTCTGTTAATAACCTGAAACAAGTATGGGCTCTCAAAATCACAATATGGTTGTTAAAAGTTGGGACAGTCTTATTAAATCTGGATGTGATTATGTTAATAATAGTAATACAGAGATTATTTTGGTAATATGTGTGTTCACTGATGAAGAATTAAAGCTGTACTAATTTTTAACTTTGAAATATCTGGTTTTTAAATGAATCTTTAGTTTCAGTCTTGTAATATTGTGCCAGCATAACTTTTTGCAATGAATATGAAAATGCATTGTTAATGATACTGAGTTTGGCCAGAGACCCTAAATAATAATATTCAGGGTTTCCATGGTAAAGTGTTTCACTAAATCCTGGTCAAGCTTTTTTTATAAGTTTTTTTAATAAAGAAAAGCCCTTACCTATCAGTTTCCATGTATGCAGTGGTTACTACTACTGTAGAAATCACAGGGTTTTTCGGCCATCCATGCTAGGATGTCATGCTGTATCCTATGTATAAGGATACATTAATAAACATCATTGAATCAGAAAAGGCATGTGTCTCAGAGGCAGAGAGGTCTTGTGCCTTTTATAAAGATTGGAAAAATTGACTTAAAGTTTCAGGGGCTTAGTATCTGTCTAAATCTAAAGTTTTGATTCTTAAAAATTCCATTCTGCGGCTGCCTGGATGTGTATCGCTTTTGGACTGAAGATCCTTTATGTGCCTAAAACTCTGCTGTCGGCCAAGCTCTCTACTACCATAGTTTTCATGGTGCTGCATAGCTTGGCATCTATTAAATATATAGAAAATCTTTTAGGCTCCATTAAATAGATGTTCCTCAATCTATGTTAGCTGAGATGTGAGCACTGCTAAGTGAGCTGTTGAGTACAACTTGTGAGGCTTCATACAAAATGGCCATAGAAGTAGGGATGCTGCTTCCTGTGACTTGCTGGTTCAGCCAGAGGGCAGGTACCTAGGATGTGGATGAGAATTTCAAGGCACATCTTTCTCTGGGAAACAAGCAGTAACTGTAAATTTGTAGATTGCCTGGAGCTGCAGGCATTATCAGCTTTCCTTTTTAAAACTCATCTCTGTATGGAGTAGTTAAGAAAATGGAAGAATGAGGGAGAAAAAGTGATTGGGACCTAGTGGTTAGGTTATATATGTGAAGTAGGGGAAACCTGGTTTTTAATTCCTATGCCATTTAGAATTTCTTTATTTTTATCGGATGAGTATTCGATATTAAACATCTTGAAGCTGGGCCACCTTTTTTCAGGGCATTGTTCTTTCTCTGAAATGAGGGATTTGTTCTTTTTCTTTAAAACAAACAAACAAAACCTGGTCCACCTCACTCTGAGATGGCTAAAGACTATGAATCCTAACTGGAAGGAGGTATCTTCTCAAATCTCAGGACAAGTTGTCTAGTACTTAAAGATGTGGGATGAAGACAAACTCTTTCCTCTTGCCTCTTTGTAGTTACTGCTGCTGTAATTGCTGCCCAGTGTGTATTCCCTTTCTAAGCATCTACATCTTCCCTTGCCACCCCCCCCCCCTTTTTTTTTTTAATTCCAGAAGTCTAATTCAGGCTGTGGATTTTGTTGCACAACCAGGTTCTAGGTCCCTGTAAATCTAGTTCTGAATCTTCAGATGTGTGTAATAACACATATGTGCCCATTGCTATTTACCTATCTTGAAGTAGTAAATACCTTGATGGCCCTATGCATTGTTCCAGCTTTCTCATATGCGTATGCAAGTTGTGGATGCACTTAGAAGATTGCCTTAGAGTGAGTGCTTCATGTGAGGGCTCTCATATTTATGTCCAGGAAATTCAGGACAGAATTTGGACCCTATCTGGCACGTCTTACTCAGGAGTACTCAGTAAAGGGAGCATGCTAGGTATGTTCTGCACACAAGGTAACTCTTTGTTTGGATGCACGAAAGTCCCGGTGGATATACACTGTCCAGAATGTCCAAGCATGAAGCAGCCACATTAGAGCTACCACCTGACTATGCTGCCGAGCATCTGGAAATTCCAGGGAAATGGCCAAATTGGTCTTTTTTTTTTTTTTTGCCTGGACAGAATTTCTGTGTGGAAAAAAGGGCAGTGTCTGGAGAAACCTGGGCATCTGGCAGCTTTAACTCAGATTATTGAGCTTCTCTGTGATGAAATACAAAATAGAGTGCAAGTATGAAGAGTTCCTTTTTTAAACAGAAGCCATTTTTCCATTTCATAATCCTTGATGGTGTTTCTGTTGTCAAGATTAGATTCAGATGAAGAGAAGGTTATTAACTGGAGAAACTCATTCTAATGCCATTGCAAGTGGAACTAATTTCAGTACATAAAATGTTGATAGATTTCAGATTTTTACATTTTGTATACTACCAAGAATTCTGTTTGGTTGCTTTAAATCCTGTCACAGTGCCACAATTAATTACTAGTATTTTCGCCTTGCAATTGAAGTGATTACAAGTGTGTAATTTAGCTTCAGGCAGCTTTTAGCCAAAACATAATTTAATATCCAGCTGTTTTTCCCCTCACCTCCCTCAAGCACCAGAAGACATCTAGCTTTCCAGACTTATCTTGTGAAGCCAATATCCATGGTGTCACCAGATTGAAGCTCAAACAGAAGTACTGGAGTCCCAGTCCCTAGACCAGGATTTTTTGCACTTCTTGACTTGCAGATCACTACAGTTTTTACCAAGAAAGTGTTGAAAACCCTTTGCCCAGGAATGTTTCCATTTTAAGTGCGATCTCTGTCTAAATGGACCTTCCCTTTCTTCTCCTTTGTGTTTTGAGGCTAGAAAGACTTGTCAGTTGGTTCTGTTGCAAACTATGTGGCAGTCTGAAAAAGCAGAGCCCAAACTCATACCTCGAGTACAACCGCTAATGAGAGGGGAAAATGCATAATCTGTCTCTCTTCAAATATCTGTCACTGCAGAAAGCATTTATAGGTTTGCTTGTGATTCAATAGGTGATACATTTTCCCCGGAGTCAGCACTGAACCTCCTGTGTGTTGTGTCAGGCAGTGCTTAACTGCCTTTTTTGATGAGGCATAAAAATGAGACTTTGCCTTTAGAACCTTAATGAGTGCTGAAACTAACGTTGTAGCTGGTACAACATCATGTCTTGCCTCCCTGGAGTGCAGCTCAGGGAGGGTAGAAGGTATCTGAGATTGTATGTTGTCCCTGTGTGAGTAGATGGGCAGCTGTGGGGTCAGGAAATTCACAAGCTCTCCGTAACAGTCCCTCCACTTCTGCACCTTCAAAGACTATGTGTGCTGTTCATAAAACCTACCAAGCATAAGCTCTGGGATGATTCAGAACAGGAGACTAATTTAGGTGTTCCCAGAGGAACCTCTGTTTCTTCATTGATTAGACAGAGAATGTGGGAATACAAGCTTTCTGGATACTGCATAGAGAAGAGAGATGGCTTGTCTTATTAATATTTAAAATGAATGAATTAATTTTTTTTTCATTCATAATTCCCACTGAATTTAGTAGAATTGTTTTGTTAATGTTGGATGTTTAGCCCTTGTAAGTACATCTAGCAAAGTTACTGTTTTCTTATTATGCCACTCGTGTTAAATTTAATTACACGAGATCTTATCATTATAACTTTCTCTAATGTACCCATCAGAATGTCCGAGCCTTTGGCAGGTAAATGCATTATTTATTACAAATAGTGGCAAAATATCTTTCAAAAGAAAAAGTGCATTATGTTCAAATGTATTGCAAATCCTAGTAATCTAAAATATAAGTAATTTGGAAGATGAAAAGCTTTCTGTAAGTGCAAAGTATTAGAACAGACTTTTTCTTCTTACTGTAAAACTTCACTAGATGTCAGTGTGGAAAGTATTTTTACATACATGCTATGTGAACTGTAGAATGAGAAGTGTTAATTCCTTTAACACATAGAGAATTAGGATGGCACTTACTAGAATTTAGTAGTTAGGGGGTTTCTCAAGACATAATTTATTTGCAGAACACGGTTGCAGGACAACCAAAGCAATTTTGATAAGTTCTCACTGAATTCTGAACATTGTTTCTGTTCAAATAGACATAAAAAGTGAAAATTTGTTTCAATACTTACAGAAGGTTTTGAGTTTTGTATTATAAATCAAAATGACATTTTAAAAATCATTAAAAACAATTTTTAGGGTTAAAAACCAGCAGACTTTTTGGTTTTGTTTTATATTGTTGATTATTTTGAGTCAGCAAAAATTTTAATGTATATTTTCTTGTTGTTGGTTTGTGAAAGCTGACATTGTCTGTATGAGGGTAGCAAGTATATTTTCACATGGCTCAAGACAAGGCTTAGGCATTAAATTAGGCATTTAGAAAAGAAACAAATGCATATATATTTATATATGTTTAAGTTTGATTACAGAAAGCATTCCTAATCTGTAAGTGTGCTTGTGCATTTGTTTAACTGTATTATGTGTTTATATGACATTTGAAGAATCAGGCTATCTCTGTTCCTACATGAGAAGGTTGGTTGGTTGTGGGTTTTTGGGTTTGGGGTTTTTTTTGGGGGGGTTGTTGTTGTTGTTTTATAGAAGCTTCAGTGCTTTTACTGAAGCTTTTAAGGTATGGTCTCCTATGAGATAGTTAGACTTTTCCCTTTAAATTAATTCCTTTGTGTTTCTGAACTGATACACCAAGCGAAAGATAGTGGTTTAGATACTGTATGGTGCCTTGGGTTTTGCTATGTTGTTAAAGTAAGCTGCTACCAGGACTAGTTTACCAGGATGAGCCTAATTGAACAGTCAGTGAACACCTGAACACAGGTATTTCTGCTGAAGTACAGAACTAAAGAGGACACCCTCTCCAATCCTATTCTGACTGCTAGTACAGCAATGAAAAGATTACGACGAGAGGAACATAAACTGCTTGCATGCTGGCTTCAACTGCCACTTCATGATTTCTTTCTTGAAGTTACTTGCTTTTAACAGAAACTTAAGTGACCTTTCTGTTTTTTGGAGTTACCACAAAGAGGTTGATTCTGTCCAGAGTTAGGATATGACTAAGGGAGTGATAAGGAAAAGCTTAAACTATATGTGCACTATTTTTCCAGCTTTAACTTGCATAGTAGGCACATAGCCATTCAAAAGCAATCTTTTAAAAATATGATAAAAAATGTTGACTCTGCAGCAATTTCATCCAAAAGTTGTATTTTGTCTTTATTATTTCCAGCTATTAAGTATCTTCTATTTAGAGGCAAAAAGGGTTTTTTCCCTTAAATACTGGCGTCACAAACTCACACTCTATGTGAGTCCTTACATATACCTTAGGTATGCTTTCACTAGCATGTCCATTACTCTCAGAAAGTTGGCACAGGGTGGAACCAATTAACCCTGTAATTTGGATATAGCAAATCATTCTTTAGTAAGTATTCAAGAACTCTTATTAAAATTCCTTTTGTATTTGTGCAACTTTTATTCAAAGTAGAAGCTTTTGCTTTTGCCAGTAAAGATCACAGGATTCTGAAAGCAGGAGTTCAACATTTTTCATATTAGAATTGGACTTTCCTTTTGCATACATTGGTTAATGCTGTACTAATAGTAACTAAATAACATGGTGATGGGTTAGATGAAATATGCAGAAAACGCATTTGAAAATGTTAATGTCAAATATATGTATTAACAGCACACACATTTTAAGGAATTTTGAGAGGTTTGTTAAAACACTGCAAAGAGCTTGCATGTAAGTTAAGGGATGATGAAACCGATATTTAAGAACTTAAAGTCTTGTAGTAGATTTCATTAATCTTTCATAAATTGTACCCACACTTTGAGGAGAAGAAAAGGAATTTTTTAAGTACTGCTTTATGTAACATTTCCTTTTTCTGAACTGATGCCTTAAGGGTGTTTAGTTTATGTCCTGTACTTCATGAAGTTTAAGTGGCTGTAGCAGGACAGGTATAGCATACTAAAGAGGCTTTACAAAGGCACCTTGAGAAATTGTCTTTTAATGTTTTTAAAATAGGTGTCTTAGTCCTCTTGCTGTGTTCTCTGTCAATGTTTTGTGATGGCTGATTCAGCAAATTCTGCAGCTCTTGTTCCAGGCTAAGAATCTTTTTTTGTGACCAGTGGTCCACATTTTGGCCCACAAGAAAGAATGTGTTATTGCCTTACTTTTCACCCCTGTCTGTGATGATAAATAAATGCATTAAATCCTCTGATAGTAAACCAGGCTGAACCACTCTTGCGTTTCTTGCATGGATCTTCATGGATCTTCAGCATCCATGTCCATGTGAATCTTCAGTTCACATGGACACCATGGATCTTCAGCATGTTCTATCCAAGTCACCTGGGAGGTCTTACACTTTTGTTTCTTGTTTGGAAGAAAGTAAAAAGGAAATTTTGGAAAAAATGCACAGAATACTTAGCAAGTACCTCCCTTTGTACTATTGGCTTGCAGGGAAACCAAGATGTAGCAAAGCCCAGGAATGTCAGCTTTGAGATCCTGTGTTGGATAGCTCTGCCATTCTGACTTTAAGGTGAGAGCTGTGGTTGGGGATACTTTGTGCTGGTTCATCTATATGCATGCAGCAAAATTTGCTTTTCCTTGCAGGGACCTTTAAAAACACCAAGGGTCTTGCTGTTAGTTCTGGAGATGTACGTTTTTTTCCTCTATTGGAATATTTTATTTTATACTGGAAGGAACAGTTTTTGCACTGAATTTTACTGTGAAATGAAATTTATGCTAGCATACTCAGAGCCAAGGTTTAAGGCACTAATTTATGTTCTATAAATCAAATAAATAAATGTGCACCTGCAAATCAAGCTGGATGCAAAAGCATACAAATCATTGATTAAATGCTTGAGTACGTTCTTCTCAGAACTGAAAGCTGTAGAACCCTTGTTAGTTTTGATGACCTTATATATGAGAAATCTAGATATGCTTAAGTGCTTGCTGAAGTATGGGATGGTTTGGTCATCATATTAGCCTTTAACTTAATAATAATAACTTGCATTTCCCATGGCATTACATGTGAAAATGTATGGTCCAGAGTTTGGGATTGTAGGTCTTTTTTTGATCCATCTGGAAGCAAGTAGAAGATTTGGATTTTGAGAGATCGCTGGTGCACCATGTACCGTAACTCTGGGAACTGCTGCTGTAATAAGATTTTATATTGCTCCTGTGGAAATGTCTGCATTGATTTCTGTCAGATTCTGGATGAAATATTTTTTTGTTTAACTGTCTGTGTTCTATGCAGATCTTAGGAAAGAGTCAAAGGACACAAAGCCAGGTTTTGCATCTAGTCTCAGCTGTCTCCCCAGTATTCAGAAGTATTCCTATCCAAGCGTATGCAGTAGCCTTATCCAAGTGTTTTTCATGTATTAAATATTATAAATAATGTAGTTAAAGGATGTTGTGAATGAAGTTGCATGAAATGCCTATGTTTTGCCTTGCCCTTCTCTGTTACCAAAGACTATATGCCAAAGAGTTTGGCGTAAGTACAACCTTTCTTGTACTTTACAACCTTTACAAGCTTTGTTCCCTTAATTCCTTAAGTAGAACGGCACACAGCTTGGCTGTAGTTTGCCTTGCATTTCCTGAGTTCTGGGATTTATCCTGTCTTGTCTACAGCTTCTCACTCTGCTCATAAACTACAATTTGGAATATTTATGACACAGACTTTTGTAACAATTTATGGGAGTCTTTTCTTCTCGAGGAAGATTAAAGTTGACTGATCCACGCAAGATTGCTGATTTTCCATTTAGAGGAGTTAGGCATATGATAAATGTTTTCAAAGAAGATATGCTATTGGGAGAGCCAGAACTGGTGGTTCTGGTTTATTATAAGTTTAAAAAATGGGTGGGAGAACAAAATGAATTTCATATAAACAGTCATTTTGTGGGCTCTCTGTGTTGTGGATACTGCAGGAGAATTGTGTCCCATCTATTTATGCTGGTGTGAGCAGATGAAAAAAAAAAGCTTAATTCATGTTCATTCAAGCCATCATCCTCCCCCATTTCCAAAGTAAAAGCTGAAATCTTTCTCAGTGGGATATTATTTTGTGGAGGATAGGGTAGGAAAGTATGCTCATGTTTTAGTAAAAATAACTAACTAGTTTTAGGGTAGAAACATCTTCTACCGCCTTCTGGAAATGCTTGCTAGAGGGAAAGTTTTGTAAGACTTTGGCTACAAATATTTGGTCAGTACATGCGAGTTTCTGGACACAAGTATACAACTTACTGCACTGACTTATGTGAGAGGAGACTGTTAGAAGCACAGTCCTCTTCTCATGACATGGTTGTCTCCTGACAGTTCCTTGTGTGGTAGTTGAAACCTTAATTCTAGAAGATGTAATATATTCGAGACTTGTTTTGTGCTAAAACCCATGGCCACAAATAGTAAGTAGACAAATAAGTAATAATGGTTATAACTTAGAGAGAGACTGCTTGTGAAAATAGGGTATTTAAATTACAGATCCAGGCATACGTACATTGTGGACAACTGGGATACTACCCTGAAAATTAGAATGTGCATCAACTTGCTCCTCCTCTCTGAATGCTGAACAGGAGTGACACTGCTAATCTGCTTTGTATTCCTGTGTTTCATAGAATAGTTTGGGTTAGAAGGGACCTTTAAAGGTCATCTAGTCCAACCCCCCTGCAATGAGCAGGGACATCTTCAACTAGATCAGGCTGCTCAGAGCCCTGTCCAGCCTGACCTTGAATGTTTCCAGGGATGGGGCATCTACCACCTCTCTGGGCAACCTGTGCCACTGTTTCACCACCTTCATTGTAAAAAATTTCTTCCTTGTATCTAGTCTAAATCTGCCCTCTTTTAGTTTAAAACTATTACCCCTTGTCCTATTGCAACAGGCCCTACTAAAAAGTCTGTCTCCATCTTTCTTATAAGCCCCCTTTAAGTATTGAAAGGCTGCTAAAAGGTCTCCCCACAGCCTTCTCTTCTCCAGGCTGAACAACCCCAACTCTCTCAGCCTTTCTTCATAGGAGAGGTGTTCCATCCCTCTGAACATCAAAAGGGGATAGTGATGGTGTTATTTGGTTTCCTTTGTGGAAGAGCTATCCTTTCCATATCCTGGAGTGAAGTCAGTGATGTTCACAAATTTCACAGTCACTCTCTGTCTGCATTATTTGCTTCTGCACCGAAATGAACTGTGGTCACTGAGGATCAGTGCAAAATTGTTAGCTAGAGAATTTTTTTAGTAGCAGCACATTGAGGTTTATAACTGTACCAGAAATATTTGTGTCACAAACAAAAATTTCCCTTCACTGAAACGAGTGTAGAGAGGCCAACAGTTTATCACAGTGCAATGCAGGAGTCCCTGGTTTGGTAGGGGCTGCAAGCACCAGGTATTCCTGCTTTGCTCTGAAGTCATGCCCCTTGTCTGCACGCTGAGGTGCACCTTTTGTCCACCTAGAAATTCTGTCCAGGTTCTAACTGAAAAACTGAGAAGTGGCAGCTACATTTTAAAATGTTTCTAATGTTTAAAAATGTTTTAACGTACTTACAGCCTCAGATTTCTAAGAATATTTCTGTGCTTAACCCCTGTTACTTTTAGCCACCTAAGATTTTTTTTTTTTAAAGTCTGTGTCTTTGGGAACCTTTTGAAGTTAAGTAAGGGTACATCTGAAGGAACAGTGGAGTGTGAAATGGGACGAAATTTTAATTTGAAAACTTTGTTCTTAAACCTTTTTTGAGATTTGTCTATATATCTGCCCTTGCACTTCCAGTTGATGTAATATGGAATAAGCCTCTATAGTGCAAAATAGTCTGAGAATGTTTCATTCATTTTTGCTGCAAGTGCTACATAGGTGGGAAAAAAAAACCTCCACACCCCAGAAAAAAAAACAGTAAAGCCTTGAAAAATGATATTTACAGTATTGGTTTTGAAGCCTTGCAGACAGCATCTCATGAAAGCTGTCTGAATACTTCCATCAAGTATTTCAATAGTTTTCAGTAATAATTTAATGTGAAGTTATGCTGTAATTATAAGTCCACACATCTTTGAATTCCATATGCAGAGACAAAGCTTGAATTTAAATGGATCTTAAAGGAACATCTGAGATTTTGCCTGACAAGGAGGAGTCCTCTAGTGTAAAGGGATATTGTTTTCTGTTCCTTCCTGCCTCCTAAATAACGGTGCAGAGAACACTGCCAGGCTGTTATGGCATTTGGGCTTTGTCTGCTGCCCCCATCATATTTACTAATAGAGATTTGTATTCATAATTTAGCTGATGATTCATTTGCCAGTGTATGGCTGAATACTTCTAGCTCATTTGGCACTATGTGTGTTGGCATAGCAGTCATCGTGGAAGCAAAATCTATGTCTTTGTATTTGGATCTTGTGGCAGATGTGTAATATAAAGGAGCTACCACTTTGGCATGGGCACTTTCCTGGCTTTGCCCACATTTTAAGTGTTCCCTGGTTGTGATCTGTGATCATGGCTCATATCTGCCTTTTTATCTGCCTTTTCAGAATGAAAATAGCACCGTTCTGTTTTTCTTTTTTGGTTCTTGTGATGTTGCAAAGATAGTGCAGCATGGTACAAACACTGTGGAAACAGAACTTTATAACATACTTCTTCTCAACTGCCATATTGGTTCTGAAAACAATTTGTAACCTGTCTGTCTCCATTTGGTAACTGAAAAGCAGGGGTTTGCAACCAAGGCTTTAGAACATGCAGATAACTCAATTTCTGTGCGTTGTCAAGTATGTTTAAATTGTTCTACGTGGGTAAGTATGTAGGGAACAAAAAAGGTAAAGATAAGAGGAAATACATACTTGCTCCTTTTTTTTTTTTTTTGTGGAACTTTGAGCAAAATAACATGGTCTGCAGAGTGGACTTAAGTCTTTCGTGTGCCTGTATGTTAAATATTAAGAGCTTGCCAAGATGTGTGTATAGTTTACCCTCAAAACAGGCTTTAACTACTCTTTTTTGGTAAGTTAATTTGATGACTAAAATTCCTGCTTCTAAAGAAGCAGCAGTTTCTCTCATTTCTCATTTACAGGATAACTTTTTCCTGAGAAATTTCAACTAGCTTCCTTCATTTCTGCATTTTTGTCAATATTAAAGCTACAGCATCAAACAGTTATGAGTACTGGGATGCTGTGTCTCAGTTTTAGCTAGTCTTCTCCCTTTGTGCAGGCAGAGGAGAATGAATACATGAGGAAGTCTTAGGACAGAAGGGCCTGGAAGGGAGGAGAAGCAGCAGTAACTTCACTGCTCATTTCCCTTTACCTTACACAAATGTGGCCATGCAAACACCACCATTAAACAAACAGACTAAAAATTGCTAAAATAAAACTTGATAATGGGGATATCGAGCTGTCTTTATAAGTTAAATTCTGTCTGTGGTTAATTACGTAAAAATGCTGCTCCAACCATGTTATCTTGGGTGCCTTATTATTAAATGAAGTGGAAGCATAAGAGGAAGTAAAACTCTCTTGCTTCTTTACTTGCTGGAGCGTTTATTTCCCCTTGTCCATATGTGTATTGTGAGAACACCAAGCATAACAAATAGTGTTTGCATTTAGTTCTGAATACAGTGAGGTCCACGATCACTCTTACCTCTGTGAAAGCAAGCTCCAAAACCTGTCTTGGCTGCCCAAAGAGCTTGCATTTCTGCACGTGTGATGGATGGGTTCATTGTTCTAATGAAGCATGGTTGTTGTTGGAGGTCATGGTCACAGAAGGAGAGAGGCAATCCATCTTTAATGAGGGGCAGTTCTATGGAGGCCTTGAATGCCAAGACAGAGATGTAGCATTTCATTTTTTATTTGATGTAGAGGGCCAGTGCAGAGACAGTACCTTGTTTTACAAGGGGTTTTTTATTACAAAGAAGGTGGGAGCTGTATCCTCTACAAACTTTAACCATTTTAGATGTTTTGGCTTAGGTCCCAAGTGTAATGAGTGTGGAGGTTGCAAATGCATGTATTTCTATGGCCATATCTCTGATTAGACAGGGAAATCAAACCTCTGGCCATGCACAGATGGTATTAGACTTGCCTGTCTGAGCATCCTTAGGAATTGAGGTCTCACAGGCTGCATACTAACTAGCAGGCAGTGTCTGTAATCAAGGGGAACATTATGGCCTAGGGAAATTCTTCAGAGTAATTCCCATCAATACAGATAGTAGGTGTGTATTTTAAGTACCTCTGAGGATCAGGAGTTTGTGCTGGGGCAGAATCTGAAGGTGGATCTTTGCATCAACCAGGCAGATTCTATAACTTGTGTTCCCTCCTTTTTCTTTTCTAGCCTGCTTATAGACATTCAAGGTTGGTTGTGACAAGGGTAACTGAGCCCTTTTCATTCAGATCAAGAAGGAGCAAATTAAGAATAACAACTTTTTTCACTGAACTAGTCATAGGTGGACTACCGTACCATGGATGTAGAACTAAACACATTACCAGTCTCCTTACACATCTGTTTTGTTTAACACTGGTTGTATATAAGGTCTAAAAATGAGAATGTTTTCTCATGGTAGATTTATTTGATATTTTAATTGATTAGCCTAAAGACTGTGTCTGAATACTGCACGTGGCTGATGTCTGTTTGAGGAGAACGTAAAACGTGTTCTCTAAGCGTGAAGAATGCTAATTATCTTTTTCCCCTTTGTTTCTACTCTTAGGCCTGTGGGAGACAGATGTTACTTAGCAAAGGGTGGGATGAACATAACTTCTGGGCTCAGAAGAAGTTAAAATGTGGAACACATCTGCTCTGGTTCACTGACATTTCTGTTCTTAGATTTGTTCTTTGAACAAACTTCTCTGAAAGGTGGCAGGAATCACCAGCATTGTCAGTACAGAATCAAAACTAGGAAGGAGCTGTGTGTTCACCAGAAAATTGGAAGTTTGACTCATGCTTAGACTTTGAAAACCAGTGTATATTTTATACCTATTCACTGAACACAACATTCAGGAGTAAAAATAGGTAATGTGATCACAATTTTCTTTTTCTTGGTCTTTCTTGTTTCATTTGTTTAAGGCTTTGTTTAGTTTGACAGTTTCAAACTAAGGTTACAGATTTAAGTATCTAAGATAATGCAAGTGCAGGGCTAGTTACAAATGTGCTTCCTTTTTGATTTGAAAAGTTTGGCTGTTGACCTGTCTCTTTTCAGCCCAATTCTTGTACTGTGTTCATCACCCTGGTATCTGAACAAACAGCACATAAACTCATTTAGAGGAGAGGAGGGTTTGCATGTACCAATATTTAGTTTATTTGAGGTTAAGATTTCTTTTTAAAAAAATTCTTACAAGCAAACATTTTTGCTGTATTCTTGTTTGTCTTGCAGGTTGATCCAGCTTTGAAAGAAAAATTAAAACAGAACACTGTGACACTGGAATCTGAATATGAGGTAAAATAAATTTGTTGCTTGGGGCTCAGAACCTTGGCTACCCTTGATTACCCTGGCTGCTGGTGGGTTGTATCTGTCCCTAACTAAAATTAGATCAGCCATCTGCCTTTGACTCACTAATGTCCAATAAAAACAAGGTTTTATGTAAAGAAAGGTTTTTGAACATGCAGTGCTTCTTTCTGAACACAGCTTTACTTTGATGTCCAGGTGCCAAGTACAGTGGTACAAATAAATTCCACTATTTCTGCGGTTAACCTGGTCTATAAATGTAGAGCTGATGTTGGCCTTAGACGGAATGTGTATATGTATATGTCAACACTTCTACTGCATGAGTTTTGATGATCTTTAGACCAAATTACAGAACAATGTGCCTGATGCGTTTTCTGTTATTTCTTGTTTCTGAAACTTACGTGTATCTTTCAAATAACTGCTGTTCTTTTTTTCACTATTTCGGAAAACTTTATAGAGAAATACTTCACTCTTTCCTCAACAATGCATTTTCTTCAAACATTACTGAGCTCCAAAATGGCTGTTTTGGCCAGTTTAATATCCAGAGTTTCATAAATCTTCAGGCCTGCAAAAAGCCATGTTGGGAAAACTGGAAAAAGCCTCCCTGTATCCAGAAACAAAGGATAAAGCTCTTTAAGATAATTTTTATTGATTTAAAATTACTTGGATCAAATGTCCAGCTAACACTTTATCTATCTCTATGGTCTTTATGCTGAACACAGGTTTTCTTTTTCTTCCCGTACCACATTCCTGTCACAAGCCTTTGAAGAGCTTGATTGCACCCATAGCTCTCATACTGAGGTGTCCAAATGGCAGTACATGGTCTTGCTAATAAAACCTTTCTATGATATTACTCTTTTGTGATTTGTGTGAAATAAAAACAAAACTTACCTTTTGTAGTTTTACATGCCTAATTTCACAGAACATCTGCCTACCTGCCAGGTTTGTTACAGTGTTTTACCATTATTGCAAAGAGTTTTGGGCCGTTCCCCTTCTACAAAGAACTGTGATTTATGGTGTAGGGAATAAAAAGATTTGATCCCTGAGTACATATGGAAAGCTCCAATGGAAACTCAAAACATACAAATCTATTAAGTTCTGATTGCCTCTGGGATTATTGTCTCTCACTTTCCATAGAATATACTGTAAGGCTGCTCCGATTTATTTACGTGGAAGAGCCGCAAGCAGTGAAAAGAACCACATCTCTCTGTTTAACTCGCTGCCTAACCTCAAAATCAACTGATCTGTATTCAGATATGCCTTGCTTTCTCTCTAGAAGATAAGTAAATAGTTGAAGGATAATATTTAAATGGCCATAATTGTGTTTGCTTTATGGATAAATCAATGGTAATAAAATACAACTGGCATAACAACAGATTACAAACCTACTTGGGTAATGAGGCTCCTTCCTGATGGACAGAAATGACAGAAGCAATCTTATTTTTTTCTTAATCTAAACTGCAGAGAGTTCCCAGGCCGAAATTCTTTCAAAGTAGTGTTTGGGTCTTATAGAGCACAGACCAGTTCAACAAAACAAATGGATTTGTATTTCCACATAATGAAAATAGATTCAGATTATTGTTCTGAACTCTAATCTCAAGGTATACTTTACTATGGGCACCAACTTACAAGCACTAGGCATATTCATTTCTTGCTTCAGTGAAACTTGTGGAACTGCCAGCAGTCATGCACATACTTCACTGGCTCTGCACTGAGTGTGTGACAATTTTAATCAATGTTACCTCTATATTGTGGTGGACAAAACCTAACCAATCACTGACATTTAGGAGAGTAGTTTTCTGCGTACCACATGTGTTTCAGGCTAGGGTTTTTCTGGTGGTTTTTTTTTTCCCCTTTCTGTATTTTTTTACTTGTCCAAAATACAGTTCTTAAGAACATCTTCTAATTCTATATATAGGTCACATTGGAGGATTACACTGGTGGCTGCTACTAAATATAGTATCATAAGAGATCAAGGGCAGTTAAAAAAAAACTTGCTGTTTTGATATCTAAAGCCTTATTTTACAATATTATTAGCACTATATCTGCAGCTGTTACTGAGGATACCAAGCCAGCTCTTTTGAAGTATGGTTGCCTGATGCATGCAAATGTCTACTGGCCCTCCCTAAGACTTTTAAAAATATCCTATTGTCCTCACAGAAATGTACATATTGAATATATACTGAATTATTTTAGAATGTCATAATTTCTGCTATAAGCATACACCTTTATGGGCATATTGCAAAAGATAAAGAAATTTCTGATATTTCAAACATGTTGAAGTCTGCATTTTGTCTCCAGTGTGGTACTGGTGGTGAAAAAAGTTGTAATCACAGATTTAATCAATTTACTGTAAGGAAATTAACATAAAGACATTTTCTCACCTTCTAATTTACTAAATTATATCTTCTCAAACTATACAAAATTAGCTTTATTTCATATAGGAGTATTTCTGGTCAGGATACTATTTTGAGGAAGAAAGAATTTGCATATGTAATTTGTACTGCATTTCTTATATCTCAGATCTGTTATAATAATGCCATTTAGCTTGTGCTTTGGGACATGCCACAGGAGCAAGCTACCTTTGTATGTGTTCTCAATTGTTTATGCATTCCTCTCACATGCTTATGTGTCCTCATATGGCCAATTAGTCCTTGCTTCTCCCCTTTGCCTAATAAATCATGACTCTGTCCACTAGTGACGCTGGTACTAATGTGAGCGTAGCTCTGCTGCTGAGCTGGGCCTTGTAGAACACACTGTAAAAAATGTCAAGTGTTTGACCTGTGACAAAAGTCTAGAGTATTTTATTTGAAAGCACAAAAATATTGTTTGAAGGAGGGGGATAAAAGACTGATTAATGTGATGAATGAAAAACATTCTCGTGGATGTTTAGCAATCACAGTACATTCCTTTTCATTGGTTTAAATGCAATCTCAAAATAACATTCCTTATTCTAGCACTTGGTTTCTCTACTTCTGTGAAATTAATGGTCTAGTACACAGTAAAAAATCTGGCCTCAGTCAGTTACATCAGACCCCAAAATAAAGAATTGTTGTTTAGGGTTTTTCAAGCAAATAAAAACATCTTTAAGAATAATTTATTAACATTTTACAATGGAAAAATCAGTTAAGTTTGAATCAAATATGTGATATCCAGTGGGAACCAATGGCAATTGAAGGCAGAGGGGAAAAAAAATCACAATGAATAAAAAATGTGAAGGATTGCTATAGAAACAGTAAATGACAAGTTATAAAGCAGAGAAGATTGATAAAAGATGCTAAGAACATCAGAGACTTGTCTGATAAGTAAGCTGACAAGCATATGGGTAAAAAAGGATGTTGTTGCAGCAAATTAAGAATAAAATAATGAAGATGTAAAATCATGAGTAACCATGTTGGCAAAGTAGCAACATTCAAAAATGTACTTCTTTTAGAGAAAAAAGTCCTTTGTATTCAAATCAGAAGAGACAAGGGACATACTTCCAAACCTCTTAATAACCAAACAATATGTTATTAATACCTATTAGGCTCTGATGGTTTATAGCAGAGTTCCAAGAAAATGCTTGGAAGACTTCAACGGCTGCTGAAAATCTCAGTCTGGGAATGATGATTCTCTGGGAATCATCACTGGGCAGGAAGGTGATATTTTTAAGTGTTCTGTGAGATTTGGGGCATATCTGGGCAATATTGAGTACTTTTTTCAGTGATATGGAAGACATTGTAAAATCATTACTGATGTGCAAGTGACATGAAAGTATTGAAATAGTAAAAGTATGGCAAGGCAAGGACAGAGAGCTGTTTGTATTATTTAGTAAGCTGGACCCATTAAATGAGCAAAGTACCTTTTAAAGTAGCCAAAGTTATTTGTTTAAAAAACTGGAAATGCAGGCCAGAGTGGACTGCGTTATGGACAGCAGCAACTCTGGAAGAGATCTAGGAGTCAGTGAATAAATAATTCAGATTGATCTTCTACTGTGATGCTGCGGCACAAAGAGCTTATTCAGTCTTTATGAATATAAACAGGAATGGTAGGTGGTAGGAAGAGGTGATTTTATTTTCGAGTGTGGCACTGATGAGGCTAGTACTGATATACTGGATCTGCTTCTGGTGTCCACATTTTGAACAGGGCTTTAGCAATGGGATAGGTTGCAGAACACGCTGAATATATTAACTTAGGGCTCAAGAAAACGCCTTGAAATAAACTTAAAGATTTAAGTCTTTTTAAAGGTACCAAAAAGAATGTTATTTATATATAAATACCTTCATAAGAAGAAAGTGCTAGCTATTGAAGATTTTTTTATTGCAGCAAAGATACTAAAATTAGAAGTAAGGTCCATTATTAATAGATGGGTACAACATTTGAACACAGCAGCAAGAAAAAGGGGTTCTCTGTCTTTCAGAATATCAAAACTGTAAAACTTTTTAAAGTTTTCCTTCAACTGGTTGCAAGCTATTGGACTCAGCATGGGATAAGTGAGCGAATATGCTGGTCTGCGAATAGGCAGTCTAGAAAATGCTGCTTTCTTGGCTTAAAGTATATGAATATTGAGCAGTTTTTGTTCCTCATAATTTGATAAATCACAGAAGGTCAACATTAGCTCTGGACACAAGTTATGTAACTGTTTGTCCTGAGAATTACAGCAAAAGTATTGTAATTGCAGTATTAAAATGTTAATTCAGGACAGTTCAAAAAGTAAAAGCAGGTATATGGAGAGGTGGCTTGGGAATATAACCTGCATATTTATTGTCTTAAGAGTAAAAGACGAATTTGAATAAGCTCTTCTAAAAAAGATTCAAGCCACTTAATGCTCATTTGACTTAACTTTGGGGATTGTAGTGCCAGCAGAATGGATGAAACATTTTTTTCAGGAAGGGACAGTGTAGTAACATAATAATTTATAGTATTAAATAGATGCATCGAAGTATGTGGACATGAGGACTACTCTAGAAGGAAGGTAATTCCTGAATGCCGGCAGTTGAAACCTGCAAGTATCTTGTTGCTGCCATTATCAGTACCAGATGATTACCGATTTTGTTGTTTTTTAAGAATTAACAGATTAGCGTATTGAATTGATTTACTTCAGTGTCTGTGAAGATACTAGTGGCTAAATACCTTGAGCTCTTTGAGAGATGACAAAGATGTTGGGGGAAAAAAATCCCTCCATAGTGACTGTTGTGACACTAAATGAGGTTGAGATATTCTTCTCTCCCCCTTTAATCACTCCGTCCCTTCCATGCTCTCTTCTTTGTTGCTGCGTTGTCCAGCTTAGCCATTAGATTTCAACAGTCCTTCAGGTTGTGTCTGGGATGAGTGGAGTTTCTTGCATTTCAGTTTATTCACACGTAAAATGGTCTTGAGAGTTTTTATTTCACTGTGAGTCTTCATCACTTAATGTTTTGTAGAGAAGGACAAAGTGGTGTTAGTTTATCATTAATGGAAAACTGCCATGGGTAAGACAGGGAAAGGATTTCAGTTAAAATTGTTTGTGCTAGGCATTTTATTCTGAGTGGATGTACAGTCCATAGCCAAGCTATAGTTTGCTCCTTTTGTTACTGACTTCTCAAAAGTCTTGTGTGCCATAGTCCAAAAAGTGATCAAAGAAACACAAGAAGGTGGAATTTGGTGATGGGTATGGCACAGGAAGAGTTCTGGTGGAAAAGCCTTCTTGCAGGAAGACAGATATTTAGCCTCCAGAGGAAAGTTCACAGGGTATCGCTTTTTACTGGTCTTATTTCTGGAATTCATCTCTATTAAACAGTCCTGTAAATTCTTTCCTGGTCATGTTTATAACACATCTCTTTGCACAGGATTTTCCTTAACTGTGAACTGTTTCTTTGATGTGTGTTGCATTTGCACTTTTCTTATCCCATAAGAAGACACTGATTTCTCATAGATGGAAAACGAAGTGAGGCAGTTCACAGTGCAGTCAGACAGCAAACATGGTCGGGACATAAAAATGCCTGTCATAAATAATCTCTTCTCCTCACCCTTTCGCCTCTCTCCAAAATAGAATCCTTTCTGCCTGCTTGCGCTCCCTGTATGCTTTTTTTTTAATCCCAGAGGAACCGACCAGCTCTTATCATGTTAAGGCCAACACTGTGTGTTGTCTCAGTCACAAGAAAAAAGTTTGAGTAGGGAAAGTGGCATCCACACAGCATAGCTGAATTCTTTCATTTATTGTCCTAAGGGATGCTGCTAGCTTCTACCAGGCAGTATTGGGAACATTTTCTTATGCAGCTGACTAGGTGGAAATGTTAAGCACTTCTGTCATACTAATGGGCCCCCAGTGGGGAGTTGCTAGATCTTTGGTATGAAATATCTCTGAAGTAACTTCAGTGTAGTGTATCGGAATTTAGCTACACAGCTGAGGCTGTATACATTCCTCTCATCGACTGCCTCTGAAGGGGATACAGCAAAATAGATAGGTTTGAAGGAAGCTTTTGTCTCAGCAACCAGGCAGAGTGGCTTTTTGCAAGAATATCCTCCTGTTTGTTTTGCTTATATTTTTTTCTTTTTTTTTGGCCAATTTCATAAATACTATCTGGAATATTCTGTGACTGCCAGCGTACTTCCAGATGATGCCCACATGGACACTCAGGCTAAGTTTGAAATACTTTAAAAGATTGTTATACAATTCTCGTATGTTCTTTGCTTCTCAAATTATTGTTACCCATCTTTATTTAATGCTCAAACTATACTGTACAAATGTACTCTGCAGTAGCAAGTTACTGTCAGAGAGTGGGTCACTGTCTGTCCTAAGAGGCTTACGGTTCAAACGGAAGAATCAGATGCAAGATGATGGCGGAGACTGACCATGGAGTTTGCACACTTTTGAACTAAATAATCAAACTTTTAAAAATTGAAGGGAAAAGTTCCCTATGTCAACCCCTGACTTCCTCGTACATCTGGTAAGACTTGAGTTTTGCCCAAGTATAGCTGGGAGACATCATTCAATATGTAATACTCCATCTTGTTTGTGGCATCTTCCCAGGAAGTCTTTGGAGAGCCAGTGTCCCACTGTGCCATTTTACAGCTCTAACATGAAAATAAAGAGTCTTTAAGCATGACGCAGTTCAAAACCAAAATACCCCCCAACCATGGAAAGACCCCAGACCTTACCTTCTAAAACTTCCTCTTCATTCTTGTAAAAATTTAGATAGGTGCCTTGATCCTTCTCAGAAGTCTTTCTGATTTGATTTTGAAGACCTGGTGGTTCTGATAGAATGAAAGGTAGATTTATTTACAAGTTATTTGTGTACTGTACATTCAGCAGTATTGCTGAGAAGTAGCTTTACTGTCACTGGCAATATAGCGGGGGACTAACACTCATATTACTGTCCTCATTGAATAGACAGGGAATGTTAGCCACAGAGAAGAAACAGGAGGATTTTTTTTTCCTATGAGAAATTTGCCCAACAGCACAAATCAAACAGTAGGCATTGATGTCACTGAAAAAACTATGGCTGAAAGGATTGAAGTTGCTCTGTTAACATTTAGCCAAAACCATAGTTTCTACGCAGAGAAAAGCATTCTGTTTCAGCATATAAATTGACGAGCAAGTTCTGGAAGGGACAGTGTAGATAAATCAGCAGGAAAGTGCAGATAAGAAACAAAAGTCCTAAACTACACTAACTCTGTTTGAATGTTATCTGAACTAACTGAGGCCAGGATAGAGGCAAATTGTCCACACTTCCAAGTTTTCATAGTCCTAGCAAGGTGTTTGAAATAAACCACCTCTGTGGTGTCAGGAGGCTTTTGTGTGCTCCAGACAGGGACATGCCGTGGAAATCCATATGTTTTTCCTACCAGCCACAGAACTGTCTTTTTTGCTCTTATTGCACTCCTGCACTGTTAAAAATCATACACCCCTTCAGCCAAGCTCACATTTATATAGTTGAAAAAGAGCCTGCAAACATCCCCAAAGTCCGTCCCTGGCTGCTCCTCTTCTAGAGAGTTCTGCTGCAGGAACTAGGACACACCTTTACAAAGTTTAATATGATACGAAGTTGGCAAGATCAGGAGCTCAAAAGTTGGGAAATTCCTTGGTCCTATTAACTTGGCTAGGTCTCCCAAGCTGTAAATTCAGAGATAAACCTTAATAAGCAGCACTTCTCTTTCTGGGGCACATTAACCATAGCTTGATAAAACTTCCATATACAAGGGAAATGAAAACTATCCTAAATGTACTTCATTGCTTAATTAGAAGTGGAATTTGCTGAATTTTGGATGTTTGATCTTGAAGGTGTACTATTGCACTCATGCTATTCTTTATGTTGGATGTTTCAGAGTTTCATTTTTGCTCAAGAAAAGCAGATAAGCTGAAAGTAAATGACCCATGCATGAGTTCTCTTGACGTTGCCCATACAGCTTGTGAATCCTTTGGACCAAGAAGTCCATCTTGGGTGATCTGCAGGTGTAATGCATAAATGGCACTGGGTTATCCTCTGAGATTTAATGTGGTTTTTAAGACATTCATCATTTTAAGAAGGGAAACTGCTTGTCAGTTGGGAGGAAATTATGGCAAACCCTAATTCCTAGATGGCAGTCTATCTGCCCAATGTTATTTTTGGTTATTTTAAAAACTCCACGCTGTGTAATCATGTAGTTTTAACCGAGTGCTATAATTGTTTGGTTTACTGAGTAATTTGTATCACTGTCGCATCTTCACACAAAACTATGAGAGCACTCTGCGAACATTAATTAAACTCTGTGACACCTCTGAGATGGAGGCAAGACCTGTACTCATTCTTCAAATTGGGAAAATGATGCACAGACAAACTGGTGGTGCAGTTCCTTGATACACATCTTTTACAACATAGCCACCTAAACAGGATTCTGTTCTCTCTCTGCCCAGTGACTCCTTCAGCTGTGCCAGTCCAAGTGTTTGCATAGTCTTATATTTAAATAGGATTCATTCATAAGCAGTATGTATTTGTTTTCCTAATCTATTTCATTTTTCTGATTGGGGCACAGCCCCACATAGTGCTGAATTGGCATAATTAAAGGGAGAATAATCTATGGGGAAAGAGTCTTTTAAACCAGTTCACCATAGGTTAATTGCACCATAGATGAATGGTATTGGATCCCACTGAAGTTAGCAACAAAACCTGTTGGTTTCATCATTGCGGTTTTTGCCAGTCTTCAGCAAAGCCAAAAAGAAAAGCAGCTCTCTGGATGCTTACATGCAAAACCCCCCCCCTTTCTTCCCTTAATGAACAAAAACCCCTTATTCTGGCCATAGCATGCTGCTTGCTGACTTGCTTGTATACTAATAACATAAAAACAAAACATTCTGTAGTTGGAAAAAATATTTTTAGTGTGAGGATTAAATCACTAATCATGGGCTATTAAATCACAGATCATTAAATCACTAATCCGGGATATTAAATTATGTCACATCCTAAACAAAGTAAGTAACACCTAGTTTATAGTAAGAAAATGAGATGCTAAAAAGGTGGCTCTGGGAGAGAGTTGTAAAAAAATGAATAACCCAGTGTGATGATAAAGTAAAGATTTTCAGTCACGCACAAGACAGCAGATTCAGTGTTAGCCTTAATTCTGTACCTCTGCGTCTACACGTCATCATAGAATTCCTTAATATGTCTTTTATGGTCTTCAAGCTGTTCTGACACCCTTGCAAAACCAGACTGGTTTAATGCGTGTCTTTCACTGCATCTTTCAGCCATGAGGATATTCTTCCCTGGCTCATCTTTTATCTGCAAATGGGTTTGCTTACTATAATGATGGGAAATAATTGTCTCTCTGAATTAGAGTAATTTCTTTCTGTGGCGCTCAACACAGAATCTATTGCATCAAGCGGTAGAGTAAACAGGATTTTCTTATCCCTCCTTTCACATGTGGGAACCAAAGACTAAAGCCAAACATTTTTTGCAAGTGACTGCCCTGAATTAACTCAGCCTGAGCACCAATAGCTCTGAATGAATTTCTGCAGATTTCAGTTTGTTTATTGTAGCATGAAGACTATCCTGCAAGAGTAGTCTTTGAACTCTTTTTAAAATTTTATTTTATTTTAAGGCTGACAGAGGATTACAGCTTTTACTTAGTATCAAGCCAAGCATTTGAACCAGCAATTTAGAAGTGAAGGTCTCTTTACATCCCTATTGGTACCTTTGCGCCAGGCAAGCTGTTTAACAAAACTCTTAAAAGTCAAGTGTGCAGCAAACAGTTCAACATTTTTTTTTTGGTTCACTGTGCCTGTCTGCATAGCTGCATTTTTTTCTTGAATTTACAGCTTCTGTCAGTCCTGTACTTTTAAGAGGCAGTTTAGCTGATTTAGGAAGTGAATCAGTAGATTTAATGGACTACACTGATCTTACTTTAAACAGCTAATTTTCAATATCCTTTGGGCTATTTGAGACAAGCAGGAATAGTGGTGCTGGTCTGATCTGATTACATTTCATTGTAGTTTCCGACAATTGTCTATTTAGTACTATTTTTGGTTTTTAGACTGTCAGTTCATATGGATTTCAATTTAGTAAAAGCTGGAAGTAGTTTACCATCTTTATGTGATGTCTCCATGAAGTTAGGTGGGCAGAGTCTAAGTGCCTAAAAAGAAAAAAAGAAAGAAAATAAGAAATTTAAAAGGCCCAACTAGTCTGAATGAAAGAGGTTGACTTCATTTGGGAGCAGAACTAGCTGCTTGCCTGAATTCTCACTGTACAGCTCAGGCAGCCTGAAGGAGCTGTGTAGCTTTGCAGCTTGTGCTGCACCTAATCAATAGAAGGACTATTGGTTTGGTCTTATTCTTGGCACTAAGATTAATTTAAAATGTAGCTAAGTACGTGTCTGTGGCCTGCCTCTGATGTAGCCATTTATTCTGGGGTGGTACTGTTGTAAGAATTTTCATGTCAGTGACCAAGCAAAAAGGTTAGGTTTTATTTAGTTGTATGTGAGGTGGTGTTGTAGTTTAACCCCAGCTGGCAACTAAGCCCCACGCAGCCGCTTGCTCACTCGCCCCCAGTGGGATGGGGAAGAGAATCGGAATAGTAAAAGTGAGAAAACTCACGGGTTGAGATAAAGACAGTTTAATAGGGAAAGCAAAAGCTGCGCACGCAAGCAAAGCAAACCAAGGAATTCATTCGCTACTTCCCATGGGCAGGCAGGTGCTCAGCCATCTCCAGGAAAGCAGGGCTCCATCATGCGTAATGGCTACCTGGGAAGACAAACACCATCACTCCAAATGTCCCCCCCTCCCTTCTTCTTCCCCCAGCTTTATATGCTGAGCATGGCATCATATGGTATGGAATAGCCCTTTGGGCAGCTGGGGTCAGCTGTCCCGGCTGTGTCCCCTCCCAGCTTCTTGTGCCCCCCCAGCCTACTCGCTGGTGGGGTGGGTGAGGAGCAGAAAAGGCCTGGACCCTGTGTAAGCACTGCTCAGCAGTAACGAGAACATCCCTGTGTTATCAACACTGTTTCCAGCACAAATCCAAAACATAGCCCCACACTGGCTACTATGAAGAAAATTAACTCTACCCCAGTCAGAACCAGCACAGGTAAATACATGTGAAAATAGCTATACAGTAGGAAAGCATTGCAGAACAGATTTGCGGGTCCCCTTTCACCAGTGATACTCCTTATGCTTATCCACATGCAACAGGAGTCGTCTATTCTTTCAAAGCTTGATAGCATCAGTTTAGAAAATTGGATTGTCTGATCATGCTGCCTTCTGATGACTGAACAGATACCTGTCCCATAAACTACTACTTTTTGCAGATACTGTCATGTGCCAGTAAGGAAGGTGCTTTCTTCTTGAATTGCAGCAAGGTATCAAACACAATCTTTATACATGACAAAATGTCAATGATCTCTAGAAATATAATGAGAATAAAAAATAAAAATACAGTCTCTCTATGTATTCATTAGGATCTTTAATTCTTTATATTTTAATTGACAAAAATAAACTCTGTCAATAGATCTCATCTGTTCTGTAGTTTGAGGCGATGCCATTTACTGTATATAACCCTTGGTTGTTTTATTCTGTCAGTGTATCACAGTGTGTTTTCCAGGTACCTTTATGTTTTCCATTGGAAACTGCCAAAATACTGTCTTGTACTGGTTTGTTTAGATTGTATAGTTTTGAAATTTTTCCTGTTTTGGACAAACTTCTGAAAAGCCTTTGTGAAATTTCAGGGGCAGATTAATGTGAACTTTTGGTAAAGATCTCCCGGATGCATGGCTCTTTTGATAGACTTCTTTATGTAGCCTATCTTTAGGTACTACAAGTTTTGTTGTATATATTTTAAATGTTGATTCTTGTTCAGACTTTGGGAGCTGAGCACCTTTGGGAATAGTTCACATCGTCACAGCTGTGTGGTACCTTTGTGTTTAATAAAATCAGCATGCTTCCCTTCTGTTAAAGCACAAGGTTATTTTCAGTGTAGTTTCCTTGAAGCTTCCATTAGAATCAGATGTTAAATTCTGAATTTGCAATCAGAGTGGATAGTTGCTGCTGCATGGGATGCTGGGTACCTTCCCTCCTTCTCCCTCCTTCCGTGTCAGCTCAGATCCCTTCCAGTTGAAATGAAGTACCAGCTAATCATAAGATGTAGAAAGTAGTGAAGACAATTCTTCAGAAAGACCTGTGCCAACTCTACTGCATAAAAAATTCAGTTGCTACTACCTTGTGTCTGCTCTGTTTGTGTATGTGTTCTCATATACCTTCTGTTGAACGTTGCCTAATTTCTTTTGATATCTGACTAACCTCATTGCAATTTCCTCAGTTGTAGAAGTGGCAGAAAACTTTTACAAAACATGAATTAATAGCAGCAGGTCTGTTCTGTTCTAGCTGTTGAATTATTCTGCGACTATTATTCAAGTCTCTCAGTATTTGCCATTTATTTGGATGATTGATGGCAGGCAAATTAGACCACAGGCTCAGGGCAGGGTTAAGTATTTTCTGGTGTATTTTTACAGCATTTGCTGAGATGAGGCCCTGATCACAAATCAGAGGTTTAAATCACACTGCAGTACGTATCATTAATGGTATGCAGTATTGCCCTCTTCAGTGTCATGTAGAATAGCCCTGTTTCTGGCAGTGGTGCAGACCCCCTCCTCAGTCTCCTGTTGGCAGAGCCCTTTCATGTCTCATGTACTGTTCTGGACTGCAGGCTGCTATGTGAGACTTGAGGCCTGTGTCTGCTGGGAAGGGACTTCTATGTCTCTGCCAGCAGGACAGCAACGATGCAGTATATGTTTGTCGTCTTCAACTGCAGTACTTGGTAGGTGAGGTCAGGAGGGCGCCTGTTCTTCATTTTTGTGTGCCTCTAAGGCTAGATAAATACTGCAGTCATTGGTACTTCTGAGTGGGGATGATAGGAATAAACAAGGAGGTAATTAAAATCTAGATAGTTCTTAAGTATCTGACAGTTTGGCCAGTTAGCATATCTCATGTATGACTTAGTGAGAGACATGACTTAGTGAGAGACTTATCTGTGATGGTTGGGTGCCATGAGAAACTAGGCAGCAGAAAGCATCGCATACCTCTCTCAAGTTAAAACCACATGCGTTGAAGGAGATTGCACTGTTACTGTCTCTCTTTGTGCTAGATAATTAATCTTTTCCAGTATGCTTTGTATCTGTGCTGACAGGATACTTCTGGTCACTAATTACTAATCTTCTGTTAGAGCTATACCAATGTTTATCAATCCTACTACTTCAGTACTTGGCAGGCTTGCAGTTGAAGAACAGGTCTGGAAAACAAGGTGAGAGAAGAAAGAAAAAGTGAATACAAGGTATCTTCAGTCATGTTCAGATGCTATAGCGCTTCCTGTCCTACATGTGATTTATCTTTTGATAAGCAGATGCAGTAGTGCCCACCCTAGTCATTTATGTAGCTTATATGGATAACTCCCAATTTTTGTTTCCTTGTTGTTGAATTTCTCTTGCAGGGTAGATGAAAGTTCATCAACCCAATAGTGATACTGAGTTTCTTGTGCAAAAAGAAAACAATTTAGAATAATACGTACTTTAAATCATGGGGCTGTCAAGGTGATAACTGTTATTTTTGCTGTTTATCTGCAGAAGCTGGAAAAGTCTGACTTGGATAACTGGGAGAACATCAGAGGACCCCGTCTGTGGGAAGATTCCAGGACTGTTCAGAAGCAACGGCGGGAGGCTCTCCGTCTCAAGACAGAGTGACTGAGCAAGCCTACTTCCGTGCTTCTGCAAAAATAAAAAAAAATCTCAGGCTGGACTGTCTTATTTTTAATCCAGTGTCAGGATCAGACATGGGAGGGGGGGATTGCACTGAGTAATTCATGCCGGTGTATATATAAGTAACTGTGAGATCAATCCAAAAGGCACTGTATTGTATGAAGCTCTCTGTTTGCATCCATTTGCACAGAGTTCCACAGGCTGTATATATGAATTCTCAATTAAAAAAATAGCTGATTATTCTACTGAGAATATCTCATTGTTTTTCAATCCCTATCATTCAAAACTGAGATGCTTCAGCAAGGAATAACATTTCAGGAGTCACTTGTCAGTACCAGAAGCTGTCGTCCTAATGAGAACAACACTGCTGTCATCTAGATGTGTGTGATCAGATAAATGCTGCTTCAGGGAGCCACTGCATGACTTCAGGCTCTTAAGCTTGGAAGGGACTCCACAGGCATATGAGCTGTTCGGAACAGAGAGTCCATTTTTGGCGTGTTTCATTTCCAGGAACTTGACTGTACAGAGGTATGTACGGGGTGTCAGCTGGTAATTGGTCAAATAACATGTGTTTAGCTGTGGTTAGATTTTTGTGATTAGTTTATTGATACCTTCTTGCAGGCAGGACCTCTGCACTGGAACTTCTCAGTTTAAGTTGGAAGAATTCTTCCTCACTAAGAGCTGTGCTGCTTCTCTGTGAGCAAGTATTGTAGCAGAATCTGCTTGAACCACTATATAGTGGCAAAGCTCATCTTACGTGTATTATTACATGTATATTTGTGCACATGCACAGAAATTTTTTATCTTGTGATGGATTCTTCTGAAATGCTTGTCTTTTTATATTTGTCCTTCTGTGCTAAATATTTGCTGTTAGAGGAAACCATGCTAACGTTCAGGACCCTTCTGCTGAGACAGTTCAATGAAGAAGCATCTAGTAAAATTTTCAGACGAAATGAAGCATTTGATAAGGTGTTACAACAGACTTGTAAAACTCCTCTTCAGGGGAATGGAGTAGCAGAGCACAGTTTAACAGTAGATTCTAGTTTCAAAGCATTCAGTGATACCTACATGTAAATCCTTTTGGAACTGTCTTTGGAAGAGGTGTGGTCTTATTCCTCTCTGCAAGATGTGTCAAATGCAATATAAATGTCCTTTTGGACACTTTATTTAGGGTAGCTTCCTTGTCCTCGTGTAAATCTTCCCTCAGCACTTAATTTTCTTCAGTCTCTCAGTGATGAGGTCCAGTCTTTCTCTCAGGAAGAAGAATCAACACTGATTTTGAGAGAGTTGTAAAGCAATTCATAAAGCATTATATGAAATATCTTAGTCATGTTTTGTGCATGTTTTCTTCTGATAGAGTTGCAAAGACCATCAGAAAGCGTTGCATGTTATCTGGAACAAAGTTGGAGCCATGTGTTTGTATGTTTCCCTTTTCAGTATCATATATATCTCTGGTTCTAAATAAATGTACTAACAAATTAAACCAACCGGGAGAGGAACAGGAGGAGCAATACAAGAGTGAGGTAATCATAAATGCTGTAGGGAAACAACTGAAAAACTAGCATTGGAGGCATTAAGCTGTGCTAGACCTAGACAAGAAGGAAATTGGTTTAATTGTTTTGTCATTAGTTTTACCTAAAAGATAAAACAACATTCTTAGGCAAATAAGATATAAAATAGGACAAATAAGGAGTAATTGAAACTGTGAACGTTGTTAAGTATTTTTTCAACTCTTAAATTCAAATTCTGGTGCAGTTCCACTGACAGCAGCAAGATTGATTGCTCAAAGGACATCAATGCATTGACTACACTGACAGAGTATTCTCTGAGTTAGGGCTCCTGCAGCATCACTGCTACTGTGAAAGTACTAGCTGGAGTACTGGAAATGTTTCTTTATGTTCCCTGGTATAGATCCTTCTTGTATGGACTCTGCAAATTCACTCTGTCTTTTCCAGAGGATACACATCATCTTTCTCCCAGCCTTGACTGAAGGAGAGGGAAAGTTGCCATTGCTTTGCATATGGAGAGGCACGATCGGCTCCCAGTCTTGCAACATTGGCTCACAACATGGACCAACACTACCCCTGAAATAAACACATGGCTTTCTAGGAACAACGTGTAGGGAAAGCTACCCCTTCCCCCAGGGGAAGAATCAAAGATATTTCTTTTTCATGAAGCCCTTAGGCTTATCAGTTTTCTTGATGAACAAAACACTCACTGAAATATCCTGTGTATTTTTAGTAATTCGATACCCCGCAAAGACTATTTTGGGAATGGTCATCTTATGTCAGCAGGTCTGGAAGGTAGTTGTAAATAATCACTTCTATGGAGAACACTTTTTATGTCATAACTTAGGTCCCAGTTTTAGTTGGTTGCTTGCTGGTTGTGGGGTCTCCCTAGCCCTCCCTTTTTTATAGGCACTAAATTTCCTATAGTTTCTGAGGGCATATTTGTAACTACCTTTGAAGTGGCATCTCTGGAAAGTGATGGGTTTATCTTAGCATCTCTGAGAAACACTGACATGCAGTTGGAAAACTTTCCAACTTGCCCTTCTCTTCAACTTCCCTTTTAAGAGAAAGCCCATATCTTTTGACAGTCCACTAAAAAAAAAAATCCCACCTTTTTTTTTTTATGCTGTTGACTTATTTATGAATTAAAAAAAAAAACCAAACAATAACTTTCAGCAGGTACAGAAGCTGTACATTTCATAAAATGAGGAGAGCTATTTCAGCAATTTCTCTTTATTGCCATGCACTTGGACAATGGCTTCATGTTTTACGCTGTGCTTTTCTTAGCCAGTGTATTGGAAATAATACTTATAAAAGGCATGTTGAGAGTCAATTAAAAGTTTCTTAAGTTGTCATGCATCCTAAAGTAGAAGGCGCTCCAGAAATGTGAGGAATTATAGTTCACAACACTAGCAAGAGAGGCAAACTTCAGTTGGTTCAGGACTCATGCTTAATTTGGCTGCTTATTTGAACTATCCTTTTGAAAGCCATGTTGCAACACTTCTGGTTAGCTCTAAGGACCTGGGGGCAACCTTGTTGAATTCCTGAATTGTTATTCTAAACTTCTATGGCTGGGGGGGTCAGAGGTAATCAAATGCAATTGTCAGTTTGAGACACTGATCGACATTTTTGCATCCTCTTTGGTTACTGGCATACACTAGTAATGAAAACAAGGCTTTAGTGAGAGGTGTGAAGTATTAAAGGGGTAAAAGAGAGCACTGAAGAAGCCAGATCTTCTAGTTGGTGTTGCTGAAATTAGAAATAAAAGAAGGAAGTCTGGCTAGGTGTCTGTGAGTATGTGGACTGAAAAATCAGTTTCAAAATCCCTGTTTTGACAGTAAAGGAGAAAGTGTTTATCTCTGAAAGAAACTGTGGCAAGGTTGGTCTCTGGGATCTTCCGTAACAAGAAAAGCAGTAGGGCATAGAAGGGGAGGGAAGCTGGGGCACCTGTCTCCAGGATCAGGGAGAGCTCAGTGTAGCACCAGTGGGTATCTGGCTGGATGGTTCCCAGTGGCAGCTATCTGCAGCCCAAAATGCTAACCAGATCTTTGTATGAAATCAGCCCTGTGGATCCTGCTAATTGAGTTTGTTTCTCCTATAGCACTTCGAATTTGCAGACTCATGGATGACCCAAAAGAGAAAATACTCAATATCTTAGTTCAGCTGTAACACAGATGAAGGAGAGGCTTAGCGAAAGCTGTAGCTACTGTGATCCAAAAAAGGTTTCAAAACCTGCTCAATAGCATAGCAGGTGAATTTCAAAGCTCCTAAATACATCTGAATGAGCAGCTGGGTGTTAAAAACTTTTAGGATCAAGATGCAGAGAACAATCTTGCCAATAGTGATCCTCCAAGGTCTTGAAAATGGCTCCAGCTACCCAAAAAAGGTAGATTATGGCATAGTAAGGGATGAGTTATGGGAGTTTCAGACCAGAATATGGAATGCAGAAACTTCTGAAAAAGAACTTAAACGTACCCCATCATCACCAGGGGACCAATCCCAAAAAGCAGAGGGAGAAATCCATTTCTTCACAGAGAGGCAGCAAGTTGCAGTGATTTAAAGGTCACTGTTCCTTGGATGTTTTACATGGACACTTTTTGTTTAACTGTATGTGTATAGGTGGAACTTAAAGCAGTAGGTTTCACCTTCTGAAATAACTACATAGACCCTTGTACTTCTTGATGACCTCGCGTTTGCTCTGACTTGCTATGTTTGAATTTCCAGCACAAGTCCAGGGCAAGTTTCATTTTTATATCTTGTATTTTCCAGAGGCTTTTCTTTCTGTAAGAAATGGGAAAGCCTAATAATGTTCTTTGCTACTCACTGCTTTATGTCCACTGGAAAAAAAATAAGAATAAAGAAACAGAGGAAAGAAGGGAATGATCTGAAGTCTTGAGGAAAGCAGAATAACTATTTTTACATGAAGATGGTCACAGAATTTTCCATAAAAAGGCTGCTTTTTGTTCTGTGTTTTCAGTGGCAAACCTCTTTCCATCCTGCAGTGCAGTAAGGTTCACAAAAATATTTCCACTCTATTTTAGACCAGCTAACTAGAAGGTTTTAATCAAAGGAAGGTAATTGCTCACTGTTAGGCCTTCTTTTCCTACAAGGACTTGCAGCCAGACTCAGCCAAGGCACAAATAGTGTCTAGACTTAGAAACAGAAACTGCACACAGATGTTTTTCTTAAACTTCTCCTCAGCCCAGGAGACTTTCATACCACTGGAATCAGACCAACCATATTTTCTTGTTGAACATGTTCCTCAACTGCATGTTTAACTGTCTTGCTTAACACAGGCAATTAAAGTTTCACCCTCACCATCTCCATGCTGCTTGGGAGGTGTGTTAAAATTAAATTCAACCAAAGCAGCAGCTGGTAGTGCTGCAGAAAGGGCACGTAAAATGTGGTTATACATTGCAAATGTGAAAAGAAGAGTAGAGTATGTGTCATAGTCACAGGTCATTTGTGAAAGAAAAAAAAAAGAAACAAAAACGCAAAAGCCAGAAATAAGGGAGTACTGTGTAGTGCCAATGCCTCTGTAGAAGAAATTTATGCACCATACCTGGAGTCTGGCTTGATGTGCTTCAGTTGGTGGAAGAATGACCATTCTTATTTAGTGTGTCTTTTTCAAGGTAGTTGATGAGATCGTTGATGGTCAATACCAACTCCATAATGCGTGTTCAGTACCAAATCCATTACGGTATCGACCTCAAGGAAGCCCAGTGGCTCCCAGGAGCACGGCTTAATGCCAGGCAGGATCAGGGGTGAACCCATCTCTCTGCCCTACACTGCCATTCTCCTCTTTCTGTCCTCTCTTCCAATGTTCTTCCTAAAAAGTAACAGCTAGGTCTCTGAGCTGCTCTTTTCTAATGGAGCTGGCTGTAAAATGTCACCCTCTTTCTTTTAAAGTTCATTGTCGACCAAGAATTGAAGCATAGTGGTTTCTAAATTAATTTGAAGATGTCCTGTAAAATGTAAGCTCAGAAACACAGACCCAGTATTATATCGCCGTAAGTATGGCACCCAGCATACACTGGGTCTCTTTTTATCTTTAGATACACAATGCTGTGCTCTCTATTTTATGTACAAAGGAAATTAAATGTACTTTTTTCTTTAAAAGATGAGATCTTCATCCATCACCAGCTGTCAGTTCCTAATAATGTTGCCCAGAGAAGTGTTATCTGTGATTTAGTGGCTTTAGTGGACTATCTTTTGTTGAACAGAGGACAGCAGAATAAAATTTCAGCTTAATATAGCTCTTTTCATACTCCTGAATAAACAGAGGAAAAGAGGAGAATAAGAGCAAAGAATCTTGGGTTCCAGGCTCAAGTTTCTTCTGTTTTGCAATAGATAGGGCATTTTAAGAAAGAAAAGGAAGGAAAATGAAAGTGAAGAAAAGGAAATAAGAGAAAAGAAGAAATGTGGAAAGAAAAAAGCTTAAGGACAAAAATAGTAATAGAAAACAGAGTGTTCTTTCTGACTGGTCCCTCTGGATAGAGTAGGAAGGAAAATTGTTTCTGTCTCAGGAAAAACTTTTACTCGTATCAAGTCAGAATGAAAAGTCAAGTATATTTTGTAAGCTAGTGGTTTTAGAAATACTTTTATTTGGGTGAACTGCAATGTTTTATTTTGTTTTTCATGTTTTTCCATTCTTGATTCTTTTTCCTCAGGTAGCTTAACTCTGGAAATGAAAAACCACCACTGATCTTAAAAGCGCCTTTTTTACTTAAAAGACTGTCAGCACAAAATGTTTCAACAGTTTCCAAAACTTTTCACAAAAAGTGTTCTCAACAAGAGTAAAGAACTATCAAAATAGATCCCTCTCAATGAACAGGTTGCAAAATGTCAATCAACCAGATTAAAAAAAAAAAAAAAAAGTACTGTAAAAGATGTTTTATCAGCTGTGCCAGTCAATTCCTTAGTTAACTGGTGAACGCTGATCCTGCTTGCTGACGAGCGTGTGGCTGCACACCTCTGTGGCTGTCTACGCCAGTGTGCGCACCTCGCCAGATGTGCACACCTGCATTCAGAAAGTTGCATGCTTGCAACTTAACAGAGGATTTTGCTACTTGGCAACTCGTAAGAGAAGACCTACCCCTTACTGCATCCAATACTCTGCTATCCCAGTTAATGACATTGTAACTTCGGCACAAACTGATGAAGTTGCCTCTAAAATCTAGTTCCCCTTCCTCCCTGCTTTCGCTATATACTACAACCTAAATTTATTTGTTTAGTTAATCTTAAATTATGTCATTTGTTATTAGATATTCAAACAGCATGCTCATATGTCGTACTATAATAAGAAACCCAACATTTTTCCTAGTCTAAAAAAAGGTATTACCCCTGTTTAAGTGCTAGGTCTAGGGTTTCCATCATTTTAAGTTACCTGTCTAGCAACAAATTGGCAATCAAAGACGGAAAGACTCCAGTCCTACTCACATTCATATATATTTGAAGTGACTATAGTCCGTCCAATTTTAGAGTAACGTCTTACCATTATTTGGCTATCCACCCCACTGCAGATGCTTTTTTGCCTTGCAAACATCCTGACTGGGCTGCAGTTGTGATTAAAGTTAAACACATATTTTTGGTACAAAAGTCTGAGATTGCACATTTCTTATAATGGGCCTTTTGGTCCGTGTGCTCCCTGTGAAGTGCAAACAGCCTTATCGGTTGTGCTGGAAGAATAGAAATGGAAGCAAAATCGTATGTTTTATTTTTATCATCCTTTAAATCAAGATGAACTTGAATGCAGTTTGATCAAATTTTTAAAAGTTCATCCTGGCCCTGATATGGGGTTTTTTTGGAAGGTTTAAAAGTGAATTATGACAGACAGTGTTTTGCAACTTGACTTAGGGAAGTCATTGCAGAGGAACAGCTGGGAATATTCACAGTATGTTTCAGTTCAGCTAAAAAAGCCCTATATTTTAAATAATCAGAAATTTAAATGTCTTAAATTCTTGTTTGAATGTCTGTTTTATGTATCTTCCATGATCTATCTGTATCTTCCATGACCAGCATAGAACATGTCCTTTTTTGTTAACTGGACTGAGGTTTCTAACTAATCCAGGTTATTCAGACTTTGCAAGAAAAAGCTGGATGTGGGAACCTGTACTTTCTATGGACAGATGCAGTTGGCTGGTCAGTGATTTTGAATACGAATAGGAGGAGGAGACCTTTATCTCTTATCTTTCATCTGTTCAAGAAGATTTCTTACCCCTGTAATGAATTATTCACAACAGAAATTAAAAATTGAGCGGTCTTTGTCCCTTGAAGCTACATAGGGATGTGCAATGCTATCTGACAGGTCCATTTTTCTAACACGTACTGCACCTGATCTTAAAAGTGCAGATATAATTTCCTGGCGAAGCCAGATTTGCAGATTACTACCTTAGATTAACCTCACTAACTTGGCAGTATCCTCTGCATGTAACCGTATCAGGGTCTCCCAGTTATTTATCCCCGAGGTGTCTGTTGTATTCCCCCCATCCTCTTTTCTAGCAGTAGAGGGATGCAAGGGATTTTCTACAGCTCCCTAAGGTTAAAAACATCAGTATTTCTTCTGCCAAAAAGGATATTTTCTTCAATTTTTTTTTTTTTTAAGTTCTATTGCTGGCAAACACTATCCACTTTAACTGCCACATATTCTATACAGTCTTTTTGCATTTCCCTTTCTGTGTGTTCAGGTAATGCCAAGAAACTAGCAGGAGAACAGGTGTTAGTTCTCTTCTGTGCTCTCTGCCTGGAGATACCGTGATCCAGGAACTCCCGCAGCAGTCGACCAAGGTAGTTCTGTGCCTTGTTCTTTTGTCCTTGGAGAATTTTCTTTTGCCCTCGGAGGATTCACCGCTCTGCTTTCTTTGTGTGAAGAGGTGTAGCAGAAGATCTGAAATTTGGAAAATACGTAATACCTTCAGGTCTCTTGCATCTTGCCATATGACTATTAGAGCTGTTTTTTAGAGGGTGTGCATTATATATATAGATATATACACACACACCACAGGCGGCATTCCCCTTTCTATGCACACACGATGGAGAGCTGGAGCATAGCGTCCCTTTGCAGTCAGTGCCCTGCCAAGGTGGGGACTTGCAGGGATCACCTCTGAGGGATGAGGATGGTTGCCTTAGCAGGAAGTGGCTCTGTGCAGTGATTGCCTGCCCAGTTTACGCAGGAGATAATTCATTTTCCCACCGGCACACATGGTAGCTCCATAGAAGGCAAGCGTCTAGGCAAACATTAACGTCAAGGCACGTGCAGGCAGTGATCACCTCATTCAGAGGTAGGTGTCTACCAAGGTGGGTGTTGAATTGTGCTCCACCACTTCTCTTCCACTGATCTTGGAAGGCACTTAGATGATGAGTTTTGGTCACTTTGCCTTTATAAGGCTAGCTTTGGGTGAGCTGGATCTGAAGAAGTCTCGTCATTTAGTAAGCAGCCTGGGGAACTCCACTTTTGGCTTTCATGGAATTGAGACAAAACCTTCGGATGGGTGCTTGCAGAAACAGCGAGGGCCTGTGTTCCTCTGCTAGTGCCCTCGAGCTTCTCTCCCTGAACCCTCTGGGACAGGGTTATGGGCTCTGAATGAGTTTGGAAATTAGGGCAGCTCTGATATTGCCATAATTTTTTAATTTATTATTTCTTCTTTCTCTTGAAAAGCTGCTGACTTTCTTGACAGCTTAAATAAAGATTATCTCAGTAAATTATTATTAGAAAGATCAGCAAATATCTTACTTTGTCACACTGGTGTTTAGCTAGAAATTGCAATCCCAGCATTGCCTACTAAAGAGGCAATGTATCCAAGCTGCCTTTCTGAGGAGGGGAATCATGGCACGGACAAGGGGAAGTCGTGCTGTAGACTTTCTTGGGCAGGACTGGATGCAGTCCTGTCTGCTGGATGAAATAAGCTAAGGGAATACATCTTTCTTACTTCAAAAGCAAAGTTTTGCTTAGACCATCCTTCAGCCAAAGCTCATGTTGTATGGGCGATAAGGTCAGAGGATCCATAGTCTCCTCCAAGTCAACAGGGAGCAATAAAAAGATATTTTCTGCCATTAAAGATAACCTTGTGTACAGCAAGGGCATGAACAGTGTGTCAGCAAACCGGCCCTGCGAGACTACTTTATTGATGCTGCTTCAGGTTTCTTGTAACATGCAAACCAGCATTATTAGTACAGTAGAGAACTGGCATAGACCTTTCAGGATTATGTATTAAGAGCAGCAAGTCAAATACCATCTGCCTAATGTGATAAATTCTAAGTATTATTCCAAAGAGGTTTGCCTGAATCCCCTCTGCAGAGCGCACAGAGGCAGCCGACAGTTGCTTTTGTCCTCAGTCCCCTTCCCATTATCGCTTCGTGGCCTTTTGCCTAAGACCAAGAGTAGTATCAGTTAAGTCTTGACATATTCTGTCTTTGGGGAGTCTATCCTGCCCTGGCATCAGGCTGGGCTCGGTGACTTCCTAGCTCTTTTCCATCTGTACCTACTATCATTTCTGCTCTTTAAGAGACCTGGCAGCTTTTAGAAGGGAAGTCTCCTTTAACATGCCTTGCAAGTACAGCTGAAATGCGTTGGCCTGAATTACTTCTGTGTCAAAAGGCAGGTGGGCCTCTGCTTTCTAGAGTGGGGAAAATTGCAGTGCAGCTGGTGGGCTTGGTTCCGTTATATTGAAGGCCAACAAAAAGCATTTATCTGTAATAGGAGATTTTTTCCTTTTTTTTTTTTTTAGTTACTTTAGAGGAAATATAACACCAAAATTTTTTGGAAGAAAACAACATAGGTAAGTCCTCTGAGAGCTTTGCACCCCTGCATCAGTGAGGTTCTGGGACCAGGCAAAAAACATCTCTTACATCTTATACCTTAAAATGCTGTGATGATAATACAGTGATAATATATCCATATTTTTTGAGTTTTGGTAGTTGTAAACTTCCTAAATCCAAAGCTAGGTATCCACAAGGGACACTGTAATTGCCAGCCAGATCTAGTGCCTGAAGACCTTACCTAATCCTGGCTTTTGTACACAGACCTATTAATTTGTGATGAAAAAGATTTTGTTGGGCAGTCAGAATGGGGGGAAGATGCTGATGTCCCAGATGACACCCTTTGGATGCTATTTGATCTGGGATCTTGTTGGGACACTGGGTTTTTCCATGCCTTGCCTTCCTGAGCTGTCACCCGTTCTAACTACTGTGACAGGAGATGGGTGCCTCTGTTAGAGCCTGTGATATAATGCAGGTGGTGTGTCCCTTCTTTCCCAGGGTGTTTTTCATCCTGATGCAACGGCAGCAGTCTAACCTCCAGGTGAGGAGCTCTCCACTAGCAGATTTTGGCTAGAGATCTGTGTATGTTTTTCTGGCAAATTCTTTTCAGAGCAGTCCCTGGTTTTCTTTCTGTAGTGGACCTACCTCAGGGATTATATGGAACAGTTGCACCAGCGTAATTACATGAAGCATGTTTGGGGTTTTTTTTGCCTAAGTCACTCATGGAAGAGGAAATCATATACATTATCTCTGGAAGAGACCATAAAATGATATAGTGGAACCTTGTCTATAAATAAAGGAATTTCACTCCAGCATTCCTATAGCAAACCCTGTAACTACAGGCTATCTTCCAGTCTTTGTGCTGGTAGAGATAATTTAAAAACTCCACCGTTGTCTCTGCAGCTACCCTTTGTAGAGGGGGTACATGGAGGATATTGTGAATCTGCCCTCCGCCTAGGGAGGGCTGGCCAAGTACCCTCCAAAACCACTTTTGGGCCAGCACCAGCCAGCTCTACATCCCTTGGTATAGGGAGGGATGTAGGAGACTTCTGCTACAGGAAACCTCTGGCTGGCTTCTGTGGGAAGGTAGCAATGTCTTCCAGAGTCTTCGTCTCCCAGCTGATTTTATTTCAAAGATCTGTCTGGTCTAATGACACAAGTTGTGGGAGGCCAGGTTTTGTTCACTGTCTCTTGCTGCTATTTTTGGAATGTGATTTTTCTATTTCGGTTGGCTGAGCATGGAGGGAGTGTTGCTATGCTTTAGGGAACACTGCAATTAGATTCACTCAAAACAATCGTGATTAATAATTATGACTGTTTTGTTACTAAAAAAGGAAAAGTTAGAAATAAATAATAAACCACAGTTACTTTGAAGGCAATCTCTGTCTCCCTCTGTGTCTCTTTGAAGAGCTTTGAACAGACCTAGGAGCATTTGGGTTATCCTTAGGGGACAGCAAAGCCTTCATTTCCATACGTGGCAGTGAGCCTTGCTCCAGTGTAAGTAATCCGGTGAGTTCCCTGACAGAAGAACTGCCTTTACCACTTGGTGACTCTTGTTTGGTAAATCCCAGTGTGCTGGTTTTGGCTGGGCTAGACTTAATTTTCTTCACAGTAGCTAGTATGGGGCTATGTTTTGGATTTGTGCTGGAAACAGTGGTGATAACACTGGGATGTTTTCGTTACTGCTGAGCAGTGCTTACACAGAGCCAAGGCCTCTTCTGCCTCTCACCCCACCCCACCAGCGAGGAGGCTGGGGGGGCACAAGAAGCTGGGAGGGGACACAGCCGGGACAGCTGACCCCAGCTGACCAAAGGGCTATTCCATGCCATATGGCATCATGCTCAGCATATAAAGCTGGGGAAGAAGAAGGAAGGGGGGGATGTTTGGAGTGATGGCGTTTGTCTTCCCAAGTAACATGATGGAGCCCTGCTTTCCTGGAGATGGCTGAACACCTGCCTGCCCATGGGAAGTAGCGAATGAATTCCTTGGTTTGCTTTGCTTGCGTGCGCAGCTTTTGCTTTCCCTGTTAAACTGTCTTTATCTCAACCCATGAGTTTTCTCACTTTTACCCTTCCGATTCTCTCCCCCATCCCACTGGGGGCGAGTGAGTGAGTGGCTGTGTGGGGCTTAGTTGCCAGCTGGGGTTAAACCACAACACCCAGATAACTGCAGCAGCTGGGTAAATCTCTACTGTGTTCCAAATAATTACCAAAAGTATTTGAATCAATAATGGCAGGGAAGCCACTGAAACAGCTTTCCTGAAACAAATCAGGATAAAAACAAATAAACACTGAAAATTTTCAGTCCAAGTGAAATCTGTTTACCGAGGATAGCGTCTTTCTCCCTGTGCGTACATGGCCTCAGGCCTGCGATGTCTAACAGAAGCTGTTACTACCTGAAATTGCACTTCATTATCTCATTAGAAGCTGAACTGGAGAAGTGTCACGCTAGCTGCTGGCCCCGTTTGCCAGCCTCTTGCTCCTCCTGATGTCGTGGCTGGGGGACGTCTTCGTGTCAGGAAAGAGCGCTGACCTGGGAAGCCACCGCTTTGCACTGCTGCTTGCTGCAGAGCTGGGCTGGGGGAAGCAAGGGCGGCGAGAGCAGCGCTCCCCACGGAGCAGTGAGCCTCTGTGCCGGGAGGGCAGGGCGCTGCTGGTCGCTCAGTGGAAGAAAAACATCTGTCTTCTTCAAGCTTCTATAGAAATGGCATATACTGTGCAGCCAGGGCCCGGCAGCATTGCCGTCAGCCTCCCACGGGCACCGCAGCTCAGTGCCTCGGTCCTGGCGGGACTCCTTCACCATGAACAGGCAGTCTGTTCAGGGGGCGGAGAGCGTGCTGCCTCTGCCTCTCTGTCCTTGTGGCAGCACCTCCCCAGCATGTCTTTGGAGCTGTTTTAATCTCTCTTAGCATTAATATATATATATACACACACACACACACACGTGCTAAAAATATATATATTCAGTTCACTTTTGACTTTGTTTCATAGCAGCTGAAAAACTGTTTCAGTCGGTCCAAGCACATGTGAAAATGTCTTTGTTACAGTCATCTCTTAAAAAGTAATGAATTCTCATATCCTGTAATCGAAACAGCAGGTCATCTTCCCTCTTAATTTTCCTGGAGAGGTAACTCTTGTTTCTGAGTTTACTAAGGCACTCGCTTCCACGTTCCCAAAGGAGTAATTCATTAGCCCTTAATACAAATTTTGTACTTAAACGGTCTCTGATCAGTAACTAGGACACAAAGTGAGTGTGCTGTTTTTGTACGTAAAGAGGTCCTCTTCATCTAAGCTCACTATGAAGTTGTTACATGAGGGCTGCATGCTGCTACAAAACATCCAGCTCAAAAGGGTTTTCCAATGTGTAAGAGTAAATGTCCGATTTTAAGCAAATCAAAAATTTGGGGACCACAAAAGATGGGGTTAAAATGCTTTCAGTCATCAGTTTCTTCTATGAACTTTTGAAATGAAAACTTTGTAGTGCTTATTAAAAGAAGTATCTGTCAATAGTCCTGCACTTCTGTGTGTACAAAGCAGAGGAATAAGGGCATTTTCTTCTGAAAGAACAATGAAAATCCAGTGTCAGTCCCTGGGTTTTGGGATCCTGACACTGATCCTGAGGAGAAATGTCTGTATTTTCTTAGTCTTCCTAATGCAGAAGTGTTTCATAGAATCTGTTGCTTGAGGTAAAGTTCTACCTCTAACAACTGAGGTCTTGTACCAGACTAATGTGTCCTGGTTTTAGATAAAAACAACCATGTTACTGTTTTTTCTTCCCTTTAGATCCTCTGTTGTTGAGATTTATTGCCTGCCATTTATAGCGTTTGCAACTTGCAATTAAGGCTTCTATTTTGAATACCTAACGCATAAGCAGGAATTACCGTAACTTAGTATTTGGATACGTCTTTCAAACCATAGCAGAAAAAGAAAATGTTTCAGATGTGAGGTAAAAGCATTTAAAGCTAGAGGAAGTTTATAGTGACCTAATGGTATATGAATAAACTGTAATTTTATTAAATACTTGCCCATCAGTTTGAAGAGTTCCCCTGCATAAAGTCTGTCTGATATCATCCATAGGCTGATTATTTTTTTTAGCAGAATTGCAAGTACATTGAGCATTTGGAGCAAGAAAAGTTTAACATTAGATAACAAAGAGTTAATTATACAAAACCCTCCTGTTTTTAACTGCTAAGTTGGCTTTGTGAAGTAGAGACTGACTGGACATTCATCTCTGGTCTGGAATGAGTACTGGAGCACCTGATCTATGCATCCATGAGCTGTATCCCCTGGAACGACAACTTACCCAGCCTGTGCACTGGTCCCCAGGGCCACCCAGGAGCAGCAAGAAGTTGGCAGGGCTTTCGTGGTGCCTGTCTACTGGGAGGCTTGTGTTTTGGGGGAGCATCTGGCTGCTGCACGTGTGACGAAGCCCAGCTCTGAGTCTGCTGTATACTCAGTCTTACGGCAAGGAAGGGGCTGTGAGGACCTCAGAGAGTAGCTAAGGTGGCCAACAGCATGGGAAATTTGGGCACTACTCGGCTAGACCTTTAATCACGCTGAAGGGCTGGCAGATTGAAGGATGGACAGGAGAAAGCCTTCCCCCAGCCCAGCCGAAGGGAAGAGAGCCTAACTGACTGTCATCCAAAGAACTAGACTGGGCTGTAAGTTTGAGCCTTGGTTGTTAGTGTTGTGTAAAGCAAGGAGATAATGTAAAGAAAGAAACACTCTTGTCCCCCCAAATGCCTTTCAGATTAAATCACTGTTTCTGGGCTAAGAGGAAAGCTGGAAATTCTGTTCCACCAGAGTCGGGGGAGTGGAATGAAAGCCCATGTGTATTTTTAGCATCCCTTGTAATCGTGTCACCTTTTGAAATGAAAGCATCAGTGCATTAGAGCGGAGGAACTGGGGAGAGGACATGTTCTACCAAGAGAAATGTCATGCTCAGAGTGGATTGACTGAGTCACACATTGACTGAGTGATATTGGCGCTGGCCAGGGCAGACCCATCTCCTCCCTGCTGCACGCTTCCTCCCCCTCCCAGCTCCTCAGTTTCATTTGGCTTCCTCCTTCATGCATCTCTGCCGGCTGTCTCCTCACGCATTTCTTCCCAGGTGATTCTACGCTCCAAACTATATCCAGCCGGAATAAAACCTGGCTCGTGCAAGATGCTTTGGGATGTTCACCCAGAGTCCTGCCCAGAGGGCAGGCGGTCCTGGCAAGGTGACATCGCATGCCTTACTGGAAGCTACTTAGCAATGCCTTTTTCTTTTATCTTTTTGCCTAAGAAGCAAGTGGATCTAACACAAGGAAGAGAGGAGGGCATCTGTTCAACAGTGAATGTTTATTTGCTGTTCACCTCTGAAATGCCAATGAGCATTTGTGCTGTCTAGTTTGAACTGACTATTGGCCTTGGAGAAATTACCGATGCTGCTCTTGAAAGAAATTGTCCCTTACTTTCTAAGGAGGTAGAAGAGATCTGTCACAGTCTCCCTCTGTACTCATGGATAGATCATGTCATTGCTCTGCTACCTCCAGGAAAAGGGAATAACTCCCCTTTATTCCCACCCTTTGCCTAGCCTTCAGAGGCTGGTAAGAAGGCAAAAACTAGTTTCTCTGCATTTACACAATACCCAGAACAATGATCCTCTGCAGTGGATAATTCCTTGGTGCTGTCAGCATGCAGCTCAAACCATTAGAGGTCACTTGTAGCTGTTCACCCTGTGCCTCTGGCTCAGCTCTGGCAGGGGCATGCAGGCACCAGCTGGTTTGCACTAGTTTTTCAGCACGCTATTCAGTGCTGGGTGGGATGTTTTCACCCCTGGCAGGTAAAGAAGCAGGAGAAATACAATTGCTTGAGGAGGGTTGACTGTCGCACGCCAGGCCATTCACTGCAGCTCTCTGTGCCTTGGTGAAGCTGCCATCTGTGGCTCAGGTGACCTTCCTTACCGAACAAGGTGGATGTACAATTAGTGCTGTAATCTCCTAAACGGGTCCTGTTGTCCAGGAGCCTCCTTTATGTGCCCGAGAGTGGTGGACAACCCTCACCTCTTTCTCCTTCCTCCCTCCACTTCTTCCCTGGAGCGTTATATTAAATATATTCTCCATTGTACTGGCACCAGTGGAAGTGCGATGTTTCTTCAGTGTGCCAAGACTTCGGTCTCATGTTTACGCTACCTCCCGCTGCATGACAGCCACCCGTAAGATTAATTAAGCCATGGTGCTGGCTTTGTCCTCTGTCTTGTGTACCTTCACTTAATACGCAGCTTCGTGACTTGACTGAAGGCAGAAATGGAAAACTTCACACTAAGAGTATGGGGGCTCCCTCTGAGAGCAGCAAGCCCACAAGGGCAACAAGCAAACATCCGTGGAGGAAGCTGACCTGGGCTGGAAGGCAGCCTGGTCCTGCAGCCACTGTGCTGGGAGGGGGCACAGCCAGGACAGCTGGCCCCAACTGGCCAAAGGGCTATTCCATACCATATGGCGTCATGCTCAGTATATAAACCGGGGGAGCTGGCCGGGGGACAGCGACCGCTGCTCGGGGATGGGATGGGCATTGGTCAGTGGGTGGTGAGCAGTTGTATTGTGCATCACTTGTTTTGTATATTCTTTTATCATCATTATTATTATTATTTTCTCTTCCTTTGCTGTCCTATTAAACTGTCTTTAACTCAACCCACAGGTTTTACTTTTTTTTGATTCTCTCCCCCATCCCACCAGGCAGCAGGGGAGGGTGAGCGAGTGGCTGTGTGGTGCTCAGTTGCTGACTGGGGTTAAATCACGACAGTGGCTTTAATAGATTACCTTTTTTTCTCTAGGCAACAGACCCATCAAAAGGTTCAGCATAGATCTCCCCCCCACACACACACACTTCTTCTTTTCATCTTACCTGGTTGTTAATTACGACAGTTTCTATTTGCACAGCACTCACCTAAGGATCTCCAAATATTTTTCTAAAAGAGGATGTCTATTTTTAGCCTAATTTTATAGATGGTTAAACTAAGAAGTAAGACAGGTTTGTGCAACAAACCCCTTGCAGCACAGCAGTGCCGGGGTGAGAAGAGGTGAGCTGGCTGGCTGCGGGAGCCGTGCTGGCAGATGGAGAGGTGCAGAGTCGCTGGGGAGGCTTTAGGGCTGACTGCTGCACTGTGTGGATGGGGCTGGGCAGCCCTCCTCAGCCTGCATCTGCACCCCATCTACCTTTCTTCGACTAAAAGTGGCTTATTCTCATCCAGAGTTGCTTTCTTGGTGACTTGGGATTGCCGTACAAATTTGGGGCACGGCTTTGTTGTCCACTTGTGTGCGCACCGGTACGGTGCCTTGCTAAAGCATCCTCAGTGCTGCCCGAGCGAGGCCTCTCCAGCTCCCCAGCGAGTCTTGGCCGAGTTAGGGAGCAGCCCTGCGTACACATAAGCATTTGCTTTAGGGACTTACCCATCAGTTAAAGTGGAATTACATGCTTAACTTACTAAATTACTCTAGGCTTCGCTTAAGTATGTAATTAAGAATTATGTACTCAAAGATAACCATTTGTAGGTCTGGGGCTTGATGTCCTGCTTCCATTTCCCTAACAACATGGGCAAATTACTTCTTCTCTTGTCTTGTTCTGCCTGGGTAATGTTTCCAGCTGCTGGGATCAAAGGATAACTGAGACAGGAGGAGAGACAGAGCATACAGACCCATAGGAACACTTCATTGCTCTGGGATGCCATCTCAAAACACGGAAGCATTTCAGAGGTCCAAATATAGCTGGAGAAGCTTATTTAAATGTTGCACAGGGCCAAATCCTGGCTGTCCTTCAACCCCAAGCCTTTCTTCAAGGGATCTTTCCCTCTGTAGGTTGGTTGGGAAGAGCCAGCCATGGTCATTCTCAGCCCAGCTGCTGGTGGGGCTGTGTTCCAGAACCACCCACCCCCCCGGCCAAGGACTACTTGGTGTTTAGCAAGCTCAGCATTGCAGACCAAAGCCCTTGTGTACCTCCCCTGCCAGCGGTTTCTCCAAATTGCTATCAGTGTCCTGGAGGGACAGCACTGGGGCAACGTAAGCTGCCCCTCCCTTATGGTTAAACCAGTACTGACGGCTATGGATTAAGAGGGCTGACTGGCCACTCTGACCACAGCCTTCCATCGGAGACACCCAGCTGCAGAAGGGGGCCAGGAAGGTAATTTCGCTCTGATATGCAGACTGCGGCCGGCAGGGAGCTCCTGAGCAGGAACGGGTCTGAACCCATAATGGCAGCAGGCGATGCCCCATGTCCCTCAGCTCCTAGATGCTGGGAGACACCAACAGCCTCCTAAGGAAAGGAGTGCTGTGTAACTACCCTTTCTTGTCACCCCTCTCATCTTTCTCATTATGTCTACATGACCCATACTTGTAAAGATGTGGAATGCAGGTTGAGGAGCTAAAACCCATTCGGTGTTTGTGTGATTTTTAAATACAAGAGGCAGGTTAGGGGGCAGTTTATCCTTTTCTTCTAATGATTCACACTGCCTGTTCAGGGCCAATTTGCCAAAGCTTAGAGAAGGTGATTTCACTTTTTCATGTGCCTGCTCGCTCTCTCTTTTTTTTTTTTTAAATAGGTCTGTTTGCTCTGTGCTCCTTTCTCCCTTGCCCAGACTGGGCCTGACCCTTTGTGGTACCTCTTGTACCACCATCTACCCCTTTGGGCTCAGCAAGGTGTTATTGCAGGTGGGATGTGGTGGTAGGCCAGAACCACTGCATGGACCCACTCCGTGGGCAGCTCTTCCTCTGCCCACGTTGCAGGGACAGAAGGATGTGCAATTACCCGAGCAGAGCTGTAAGAGATGGTGTCTTGTGCACTTGCTGTGCAAACAAACTACAGGGGTCGTTCAGGAGTCCTCTCTTCTGACGTTGGCATCATCACAAAACCTTGGAAGACAGCTGTACCTCCTCCAGGCTGTCTTCTTGCACAAGCCACGCCGTCTAAACACATGGAGTAATCCCTGCCACAGGCCCAAAACTTCTGCTTGAAATAGAGCAGATCAGTTAAAAATATTAGATATTAATTTTAAATCTTAAGTTACCAAAAGCTAGCCATGTTCCAGAATGCCTTGTACCAGTGGATGGTTGCTGCCACAACTCAACATTTGGGGCCTGACTTTATCCAGGTCTTGGCTCCTGCCAAACTTCACTTCTCCGCGCAGGTTCTTCCAGGTCTAAAATCCCCCAGTGCCCTAAGAGCCTTCTCCTGGCCGAGTCCAATGATGCTGCTTTCCCTTCATCTGCAGAAACATATCTCCTAGTGCAATTTGGATGTTGCATTCTTCAGCTTCTGTCCTAAAGTGGTGGCATGGTTATGGCTAATGGAATCTTTGCTGTGCTCCTCCAGACGGTTTCATTTCCGTAGTGGATGGAGTGACTCCGGGTGGTTTGTGTAGTTTTGCAAAGATTTTCTTTGATCCTTGGGAGAAGATGAACTGCATTGTGGCTGGTACACACCCTTGCTTTCTGCAGCAATGACCTGTTCACGGTTTATTTTCTCTCTAGTAAAGCGCAAACCAGCTTGGACAATACTTTAATGGTGTCACCTACAGTATGTCTAATATTTAAGGGGAACTGAACCACTTACCTGAAAAGACGCCTTTGGAGCAGGTGCTCGCTCCAGCCTGCACTGGAATGGAACATCCCTGGCCTACAAAATGAGCGCTACCGTCAGTGCCCTTGGACTAATCTGGCTCTCAGAGCAAGCGTAAAAATGCTGTTTCCACTATTTAAACAGAGGATCGCCTGCCCACACTGAGTAATTTCCACTTCTTTTTTTTCACTCCAGAGATCCCAGTGACAAACTCTGTGTTGCTTCAGTGGTATTGTTCAATTCATCCTGTGCACTCAATTCAGTTTTCCACAGCTTTTAGCAGCTCTGTTGTTTGAACACAGCTTCATCCCACATCTCCTTCCTGTCTAACTCCTCTCTCTGGAATAAGCCAGGGGAAGGTGGGGGGGTGTGGGGGGGTGTCTTTGAGAGAGAAGCAGCTTTTTCCAAATTCCTGCCCATCACGCAGTTGTTCGGCAGCTGAACCCTCTACCATGGCTATTCGGGTTTTTTTACAGAGGCACCTCCTCAGCTCTGATCTTCTGATAGCAAATGTCTCCTTTCATGTCCTACATCAAGGCTGCTGCTTTGGCCTCCTATCCCATTTGCTCCTCTTTTTAATGTTGTGCCAAGCGTATTAATGCCAGGCAGTGCTGCCCTGGGCCCCTTGGCGTAACTCCCAATGCAAAAGCCTCCCTTTACCCACCTGGCCAGAGCTTTGCTGAGCCGGCTCCTTCCTGGCCCCATGTGCAAGCCGTGGCAGTGGCATCCTCTGGACCATGGCTGTATGTTGTCCTGTTTATTGCTCTCTGGGATCCAGAAGGCTGGCCCTGCTGTGTCCATCTCTAAATGCATCCTGCTGCCCTCTAGTGAGACATGCCCGTGGTCCAGACCTGGCATTTGGGACCAGAAGGAGAAGGAAAGGCGCCCATTGAGTAAAATATCTGTTGTATGCAGACGTGGGTGTGTTATCACAGCCTGGCGGATGAAGGACCTGCTGCTGACCACAGTGCCCAGCTGCTTTGGGAGCACATGCCACCTCCTTCTCCAGGCTTTGGGCGGTACTGGTCTGCTGCCTCCAATTCACCTGCTCACATGTAAGCTTTATCCTCAGTCTAAATATACTGCAAACCCATTGAAAATCAGGAGCAGGCTGATGGGGAGGCAGACAGACAGGCTATAAAGGCAGTGGAGGAGAGTGGGGGAAGGTGCAAGTTAATTGGACGGGTGATTATAATTAGGGATTTTCTTCCTATTTATCCTGGTGTAGCTGCGCGCAAGCCAGTCGGACTGCTCTGCATGTACCCTGGTGTAATTGGACTTTGCTGTGGCGTTAGTATGAACGTTGCCCCATTGCAATGCAGAGGGAGAGGGTCCTCATCATCCACACCTCTAGATGTGGATGGAGGTGCTCTAGAGGATAAACTCCTCTAGTGCACAGGAGGGGGTTATCCCACCCGACTGATGACCTGCAACACACTGCTGATGCCCAAGTTAATAAGGCAAGGGAGGATCCGGTCCCTCTGCATTACTGACAGCCCCCTGGGCAGCCGGAGCGCTGTGCAGTGTGACAGCTCTGTCTGGCTACGGCTTAGCTGGCAATGAGTCACCTTGAGTGCCTGACTTCTTGATACATCCTGGAAAACCAGGGCAGTTAAATGTCAGCCAGTGGGGAAAATTTTCGGCCGGGGCAAGCTAAAGTAGCTCCACAGCTGTCAGGGGCCCTTGGCCACCAACCGCCCACCTCAAGACCTGGCTGGTTCAATAGCACTCACCTGCAACGAATTTCCTGGGGTGAGGCTGGTGAGGTGGTCCACAGTTTTTAAGGAAAGCCTGAGCTACTGCTACTGTTTTCTGTCTCCTGAGGTCTGGGGTTTGTCTTATTGCTGAGACCAGGTAGGTAAAGAAAGAGGCTCTGTCTTCCCCTGCTTCTCAGGAATTCTGGTAAAACAGCTGCTGAGAAAATGCCTCAATTTCTGCCTAATCTATAGTTCTTTCCAGCTCCTCAGCTGTCTCTTTAGTCACTTTAAAAGCTGATAGGAGTTATTGATCTCATTTACCCTCTGTGTATCTTGACTGATTCTTTATTTGGAAACCAGAGTCTTGAGATGCAGAGGAAAAGCAAAGCTAGTCTCATGGGCTGGAACAAAAATGTGCTTTAGCATATCTGAAATCTATAAAGGCGGCTTTGTGTTTCCATGGGTTGTGCTGAAATACTGAGTCCCTGGCAGGGAGGGGACCATGACCCGCTTCTGTGCTGCGGAGAGGACCCTGGCCTCCTGGTCCTCTAGCTAGAACCTCTTTTGCTATCGCCCTTGTGTGCATTTCTCCAGCTTACCTGAACTCGCAGCTCTGGGGAATGGCAGTTCCTGCTCAGGAGGAAAGCTGCAGCCAGCATTTTTGCCTCTGCCCAGGCAGTTCCTGCCCTCTAGGGCAGGTCTTGATGGTCCTAATTGAGGTGTAAGAGACAGACCTAACTCTTCATTTCCAGTTAGTGTTGCACAAGCTTCCCTCAGCGCTGCAGCTCTCGTTTTAGCTCTTATAAGCAGGCTTGATGGTCAGTCCTAAGAGCACTGGGGGAAAGCTCAGTAAAGAATATGGTCGACTCTCTAACCCTAGGAGCAGTGAGACCCACCTTTTCCAACAGCTGTGCTCAACAGTGAGATAAGTTTCAGACAACCCACCTACAGGAAAGAAAAAAAAGAAAAATAATTCTTAATTCTGGACGCTTCTTGACCTACTTCCCAGCCATGTTCCTTCCCCACCACCACCCGTTGTCTGCAAGAGCACCAGTTTTGCAAGGAAAATTGCTGTGTGACTGTTAATAGTTAAATGCAATTTTGTTTATTGGATGCTTTAGAAAACATGAAGAACAGCGAAGTGCACAGACAGACTGTTGCATCCAAATGATTTACTGCTTTGCCTTTTGTAGTTCTTGATTACATCAGGTTGCTGCATCAATATCTTGTCTGTTACAGTCCAGCCTGATGGGCCAGCAAGGCAAGGAATATTATTGCTGGGTGGTTTTCCAGGTGGTGTGGGAATTAAAATAGCTTTCCAGGGGGATGTAGTGCAGATCGCAAAGCTGGGAAGCAATTTAAACTCATGCATGTTCAGATGTTTGTCCAGCCCATAGATCTAAAATAAAAATACTCTGTTTTCATAAAATATCCAGGCTATTTTGCTTAGGGTTGGCTGGCTGTACCGAGCAAAAACCTTGCCTGAGTTTCACTGCACCTGTGTTTGACCCAGGCTGCAATCTAGAAGTGCAAACAGCTGTCTGTAGCAAGAGATGAGCGAGGGCTGCAAATCAGGGTCTGGACTCCAAAACCTCTAGGATATGAAGCTGTTTGAGTCCAGTTCAGAGAGAGGCACCAGTAGCATTGCCTTTCTCCAGGCTGGGATTCACAGGCTTCATCTCCTTCAAAATATCAGCAGGGTAGGATCCAGGACTTAGTGCCCCAGTGCCACATCAGGGTTTGGCTCTGCACCCGCAAGTCTCATGGCTCTTCTGGAAGAGTGCCCTCCTGCCTGCCTAACAGCTGAGGAAGTGTTTGATGGGATTTGGCTTTGAGGACCCAGCAAAGCCCACAACAGGAATGGATTCCCGATGTCCTGACAGCTTCTGCAAGGCCAGATCTGAACCCAAAGGAGATTTCACCACGTGTTAGAATGGTGAAATCTATCCCTGCCCTGTTGTGGTTCCCCTCCCTTCTCCATCCCTTTTAGCAGGTAAACCAGCTTTTCCTGTAGGATGCAGAAAGGCGGCAGAGTGAATGTAACTAAGGTTGCGTGCTCAGCGTATTACCTCTGCCACGGCACAGAGCAGCTGGGACAGGGAGGAAGGGAGAGGGGAAGGGGCTCTGTGCACTTTGAGAATGCTTTCCTCACAGTGGGCAGAAAAGGTGGGGCTAGAAAAGCAAGTACTAAAACAGTTCATTGATGTCTTTGTGAAAGAGGGAATAGTTGTGACCTTAAGCCCCAGACAACACAGGATGGGGGAGGATGGGGGAGAAGGAGGCTCCCTGGTGACAATAATTTTCATCAACAGTTCAATTTCCTACTGTAGCCAGAGCTTGTGCCTCATTCATGTACATCTCTAAATCAGATACACTTCATACTCCTGTTCTTGGGCTGCACACTAGACACAACAAGTGATGGCAGGAAATTGAACACAGGACCGCATGGCTGCGGCCGTGGGGGATGCAATGGCATTAGCAATCGGACCAAGTGTCTCTTTCTGGTGGCTCCAGAACTCACTGAAATACAGTACAGAGCCTCAGATCCAATTTCCTGCTCTCCTTTATCCTGGCTGTACATGTCAGTCAGAGCGACCGTCTGTCATTATCAGGTGATCCATCGTACTAAAACAACGGGGAAGGAAAAACCACAGCAAAAAGGAAATGTAATGCTTTGAAGTCTTTGAAGTACTTCCCCTTTCATCCTAGCCCATAAAACTTTGATTTAGTTTTGTATCCTGGCTCAAAGGCTTCTCTCTGTCCCAGTGCTCCCATCTGCTCAGTCCAGTTTGGACACTGGTGGAAGCCAAGCAGTACAAGCATCCGTGTGCTGACCTGGCCCATGCTAGCCCTCCCTTCTGGACAGGGTCAAGGCAGGTGCCTTGCAGGACTGTCATTTCACCTGTGCTAGCTAACACTCATCCCATGCCAGGGAAGCAGGAGAATTGTTGCTGCCCCAGGTAATCCCCTTCCCCACCTGCTTCATTAAATAATAAACAGTCAGAGTGTAATGCCAGGGTGGCCAGTGACCTCGTCCTGGGCTGGTGTGTGAAGGAGGAGGTCCTGCAGCATGCGGGGGGGATGCAGGCTGTGCCAGGAGGTCTCCATGCACGTTGCACTCTTCTCTTTGAGAGGCTGAGCCAGTGGCGGCGGGACTGAGACAGTCTCCAGTCCAGTTCAAGGTCAGGAGCAAACTAATGACCCGTTTGTGTGTGATCTTGCCTTTTAGTAGAAGACATCAACTCGGCTGTTGTCATTAAAGGTCTGTTATACTCTGCAAGGGGGCTGGTGGCTGTGATGTTCTGGACAGAGTCCTAATTTCATTCTGCTTCTGTGAATTCCCCTTGGAAGCTGCTGGACGCAGCACGCTTTGCTTCCTGCCCTCTTCTGCTCTGCGCTGCTTCTCCAGGCTCTTCAGCAGCTCCCATAGTGCAGCATGGACCATACTGCTCACAGTGATGAAGTTCCAGCTAATTTCTATAGGATCAGGATTTGGCTTGATCTCACTCTGCTAAAGTGACAGGAAGCTCTCTGCATCCCCCCCTGTGCACTGCAGTAACATTGGGCTGGTCAGGACCTCATTGCACTTGTCTCTGTAAATGCTTCAGGTGAGGGAGAGGTCCCACATTGGCAGGTGTGGATGGGGTGAGGAGAGATTGTCCTCAGGTTCTCCAACAGCCCAGAAAAGGCTGTCCAAAGTTCCGTAGTTTGTGTTTTCTGGATTGGTCCTACAAGATGCAGAGACCCTTGACCTGGCCAAGGACAGTGCAATGCTCAGGCAGTTAAGGTAGTGCCTGGAGGCCGAGTCTGGGTGCTCGGTGCTTCTCAGCCAGGGTTCCCAAGCTCAGAGCTCTGCCCTTGCTGCTGCTGAGAGGGGCAAGAGCCCTTCCAGGCAGCAGAGCCCTGGAGGAAGCACGCATGTGTCTTATACACGGTGTGCTGGTGAGAAATCTGTGAAGGGAACTTCCCCTGCTCAGCATCTCAGCATCCTGTGAGGTTTCCGTAGCAAGGACTCGTGCTCGTCTGTGTGTTTCTGTCAAAGAAAAGAGGTGACCTGGTTTGGAATGTTTTGTATCATTGCTTTCCCCAGTGGTACCTGGGGCAAGGGGGGAGACTTGGTAGCCGAGAATGAACCTGCAGCTGTAATTGCATTCAGGAGAGAAAGGTTTCGTGTCCCCACCTTCTGTGATGAAAATCGCAGTCATAAAATTAATCGGTGATTTCACACTTCCTGATACACTATGAAAATGATTAGACACAGCAGCAGCTGGGGGAAGTGATGGGAAGGCTTTGCTCCTTCTAATAATATCTTTTTTCTCTCGCCCCCCCTGCTTTTTTGAACATGCATTTGTTGTTCGTGGAAGCTGGCAAAGGACTTAAACTCTCAAAACACCCACCAAACAAGTCCAACAAGGGAGCTGCTCTTGCAGCCTGTCCCCTGACCACGTGGCAGCAGCTCTCTGTCTCATGAAGGCAGTAAACCATGAAAAGAAATGAGGATGAAAATGTGTCTGTGCAGGGGCTAGATAAAGGGTGTTTCCGGGTTTCTGTCTTTCTGAAGGCATGACGAAATGAGATTCACCTCATGGCTCTGTTGCATGCTCTTGTCCCTGCACACCCTTATAGGCATGCGACTAAAACCCTTACAGCATGTGGAGGGGGAGCTACGCCCTTCACCTCGCCTGGGAGCTCATGGTGGGTCTGGCAGTGGCCCAGCCCAGGGGAGCCAGAGACTTGCTGCCAGGCTTCTGTGTGCAGTAGTGTCACTCAGGCTTCTGAGTGACAGGCAGCAGCCTGGAGGCATGCTGGTCTGCAGGGTAGCGTTGGGCAGAGGGGAGATGCGGAGGGGGTAATGCTCCACCAGCCAGTGGAGAAGAGGGGAACCCAGGGGTGGCTGTGGTGGCTTGGCTATCCCTAGTCCCCCAGCAGCAGTCACAGCGCTCTGCCCATGTCCTGTAGGACACGGAGCCATCCCTCCCCTCTCTTCCTCAGTAATGAAGGAAGAGGCACTAGAAAGATGTTAAGTGGAGCACCATAGGAATATAACCATCCTGAGTAAGTAAGGGCTCGGTCCATTTCTAAATGGAGCTGAAACCAGCGAGGTGATGGCAGTAGGGACAGCAGCCGAAGGGGGAGCGCAGCAGTTCATAGCAGATCCACTTGAAAGGGAACCCAAGCACCGCAGGCCCTGCTGCTCTTGCAGCGTGAGCAAAAACACACGATGCCAGGGAAGGAGGCTGCTTTGCGATGCTGCCATTCCTGGGATGCCGTTTTCCCTTGTCTGGTAAATACTAACTTCTGTAATGAGCCACATAATGAGTGTGCTGAACCACACCTTCATCCTCTGGAGGGCATTGCAACCAAGTGTCAAGCAATTAGCCCTTGCAGCAGCCTTGGGAGATGAGTAATGCCCCATTGAATTCAAGAAGTTGCCTGGTGCGGCTGAAGCTCCCGGAGTAAGATACGGCAGGGCTGGGAGCAGCAGGTCTCCTGGCTCCCTGTCTAGTGACTTGGTCTGCACGCCGCTGGGTCTCAAGGAGCCTGTTCTGCTGCATGGATAATGACGGGGAGATGTACCCGGGAATTGCTTCCGGCATCGTCGGTACCTTTGACTTCCAGTTCAGGAGTAAATCCAGGCCCTTCTGAGGACCTTGGATGCAACAGATGCAGGCTGGGGCAGGGAACAGCACGTGGAGGCTGCAGAGCTCGTGTGTGCATAGATGCTCCCTGTCCCCAGGAGGAGGGGGGCTGGTGGCAGGACAGGGGTGAGGGCTCTGCCACCCCAGAAGGACTCCTGTAGGGCACGGAAAAGGTGGGTATCTGAACCAGGACCTGCTCCCTGGCATCCCCCATTGCCCTCCACAGAGGCAGCAGTGCTGGGAAGGGAGCCACGCTCCCGGGGGGCTGGACCCCACCTGCAGCTTGTCACCACCGCGCTGGGCACCCTGCTCTGAGCACGCACCCGCTCGCTGCGCAGGTGAGCTGGGCCTCCCCAGGCACCGCAAAGCCGCTTCTTCAGCCCTGCCAGCACTGCAGGGAGCACGGCTCTGCCGCTGGCTCCTGCGTGCTGCTGGCGTTTGGCCTTTGGGGCTTGGTTTCCCCCAAGCTCTGGTGTTTGCATGAGGTTTTGCTGCTTTTCCCATTAAGGTAAATGGCATTTTCTCATGGTTTAGCCTTTGTAAAGGGCTTGTGGGGTTGGCGTTTAATCTGCTTGTGTGATACCTGCTGAGAGCCCTGTTGTGACTTCTGGGATGGGTTCCTGAGGCAAGGAGGCTGTGTGGGCTTGCTTTGCCAGCAGGTACCTGTGCTCATCTGGCAGTGCCTCTCGTAGCTCTGGGACCTGCTAGCCCACTGCAGGGAAATTTGGTAGCCAGGTAGCGGTTCCCAAAATCTTAAATTTCCCAGTTGTGAGAAATTAGGCAGGTGGGAGGAGGAAGGAGAGGCTGGGGATGCCCAGGCTGAGGGAAGCACCCAGTAGGTTAGGGCTCTACTGCGAGACATGGAGTGTTGCCAGCTGGGTCTTGTCTGTCCAGCTGTGCTGAGTGACATTGAGTTGCTCCTGTCAAACGTGATTCAGGTGGCTGCTGCTGCCGTGAACCTTGACAAATCTTCCTGCCAGCATGTGGAGATGAGGTGGTTTTTCTCTACCTGGTGTTTCTGCTCGTGGCCCTTGGGGTGAGGTTGGTGTATTTGGAAAACAACTCTTGTGAGCAGCCCGGTGTGACTGGGATTCCTGTAAGTGGGAGATATTTCCCTGTAGCTGCAAGATGGCCAGCAGTGCAAAAATGAATGTGAAAAACCGCCCAGACCAGAGACTGTGCAAAATGGCCACAGCCTCCCTCTGCCAGCAGCACCAGGAGGGTGCTGAGAGGGGGACATGGGCAGCCCGAGACTCTCCAGGCTGAAGTGCTTCTGCCGTTCCAGGTTATTTCACGTATTATCTACAGAGCAAAACTCCTTCTGCACATTATGGGATGCAAATTAGTTACCATGGGGAGAAAGACTCCCAGCTCACAGTTTATATGAGATGTTGACAAAGAGCAACAGCTAAACCCGCATCCCCACAGCAACAACATAAAGGGGGGCTTAAAGAGGGTGTGCGGCAAGAGGCACGAGCGGGTGGGAGGTGGTGTAGAGAAAGGGGCAGAGGACGGGGCAGAAGCTGAATGTAGGACTGTGTACAAAGTCCAGGACAAAATACATATTGTGTGGAAAAGAAACCCCTTTAGAAAGAAGAGCTGGGCTTTGAAAGACCACCCTGTCTTTTGTGCATATGGCTGAGTGTGCCTTTCTCCTCCGCAAATTAACTTCCTGCCATCTGAATCCTTTTGACTACTCTGAGGGTGGGATCCTGTTGTCAGAGCAATACTGTGAGACTGCTTTGGGCTGTGGTGTCGTGCCTAGGGCAAGCAGGTTGTGTTCAGCAGGACCTAAGCTTATACAGCTATACAGTGCACGTGCCTACGTCCTTTTGTGGCTGTGCATTTTTTTTAACCATTGAAACAATGGGTAATACTCTCAAACTTAATTTTTAGGAGAACCTGAATAAATTAATACTTTAAGGGATAACCGATGTTTTATTCAGTATCACGCACCTCATCTAAAAACATGACACATGTCAGAAGGACAGTTCGGCAACGTAACTAGAGAGTTAAAGTCAAGGCTTCGGTGCTGAGGGTGGTGGCAGACCCTGGGTGCGGTCCCATGGCAGGCCTCTTCCCAGGAGACTGTCTCTGCCCCCGTACCTCACCCGAGCAGCCTGGGGTCAGGCCCCGCACCAGGAGCGCTCGTCCCGTACATGTTTCCTGGGCCCTGCTGGACCTGTTCAGAGGCCACGTGTATCCTCGGGAGGGACGCATCTCTCCAATCTCTCCATGCGCAAGCCTCTCACTCCTTTAATTAAACTGTTAACTTTCATTAACAGTTGGTGTTAATTGACTTCATAGTTCCTTTTTCCCCTGATTTTTATAAACCAGGATCAGAGTCTCCTGGAGGGAAGCACGGCTTTCTTCTAACTGCTCAGGGGGAAGAGGCAATCTGGCACTCTTCGCTTTGTCCCAGATTTTTAAAGGAAGAGGCACTATTGCATAGGAGACTTTTGGTTTTTTTTAGTAGGTCTCAGCTGTTTTGCTAAGAAAATTATTACATTGACCTTAGGGGAATACTAAAATCTTATTCTATCTTTATCCAGCGTTTATTGTTATCCCCATTGGACTGTGCTATCAAGGTCTGTAGTTGTGCCGTCTGGTAACATCCCCTGAGGTCGGGGCCTTCAGCTTGGCATCCTGCATGCTCAAAGCGGAGACCAATCATAGCATGGAACCTGGTTTGCAGCCCCTACAGGAACTGCTCTGAGGTTAAGGGCAGGGGCACCCGCAGCCACACCAACATTCTCTGCCTGTGAGCTGAGCACCCGCAACCCTGTGCTGGGCACGGCTGGTGTAGGCGGGTGGCTGCAGGGTGGCTGCGGGTCCGTTGGCCACCCAGGCTGCAAAATGGGTGGGAGGGGTTGAATCACTGATGGTGTGGAAGACCCTCAGGAACTGGAAGCCAATATAGGGGATAACGTGCTCCTGCCACCTATATGCTATCTACAATATAACACAACCCTAACCATTTTTCATTACTAATGGCAGCACAATGTAGCCCATTAGCAAGCCCACTGGCCAGGGAGTAGCTTACCCAGAATTGGAAGCTACAGACACAGGAGGAAGGGCGAAGAGTGTGAGAGAGGCGTAAGAAAGCCAGCCTGTGTGCGGCACGTGGCTGAAGCACCAGCTGCTGCTCGAGAATCGCTGTGAAGCCTCCTCTCCACAAAGGGCTGGCTTAGTTTTAGAAACGTGGATTTTTCTCATGTTATTAGCCAGCATGTGGTGCAGGAAGCAGAAAAAAGAAATATTGGTGCCAGTGTTTAACAGGGAAACCAGAGTAGTAGAGGTACAATTGATTTTTGTCTTTGTTGGGTTTCAAAATCAATGAAATATGAGCTTTTCCCATTGGGTTTTGGAATTCAAAGTGATTTTGGGAAGCTCTTAAATAAATTGACAACTTTGGGAGCCAAAACCTCTTCTAGGGCTTTGTAAGACACATATGAGAACCCATCAGAATGTGCTGATGTGCTTGCAGGCTTCTCGCCATGCTAATATCTATTGCTGTCATCTGTCATGCCAGACCTCCTCCTCTGAGGCCAGGCTCCCTGGTCCTCAGTGAGAGTGGGGAGAGGAGCAGATCCAGTCCACAGCTGTAGTCTGAGCCTTGTGTACTTGTTCTGGAGCTGAGAAAATGGGTGTATCGCCAGCAGTGTTGGTGCTGGTTGCTAATTACTAGTCACTGCAGTTGAAAGGGACCTTCTGGATCTGCTTGTGACCTCTGTCCCGGCACATACCCTGAGGCTGTAAGCAATCGAGACCCACTGGTCCTTCCTGGAAAAAACTCCCAATGACTAGCTGCTATCTTTAGTTAGGGGTTTTTTTAATTTATTTTTTGGGCGGGGTTGTACACAGTGTCTGCGTGCTGCATTAAGCTCCTTTAGGTCCATGTTCCCTTACACAGAATACCTTTGGCAAGCCCGGACCAGGACACGTTTGTTGTACTGGTCACCTACATGTGGGCTCATCTCTACGTTGCTGTGCACTCAGTAGCAATGGTGAGGACATGTGTGCAAAGAACTGCCCTTCCTTCTAAGCCAGACCTGAGGAACACAGACTCTGACCCCAAACTAAACCTTCTGGGAAGCTCTTCAGTGAGACTAGAGGATCTAAGCACTCCCTACACCTGTCCCAGCCACGTCTGTGGATCAGGTAGTTTAAACCCGTATTTCACTCCTTCCTGATGACTGCACAAAGGATACACAAAGAATGAGCAACGTTTCATCCTTCCTTCTGCATCTGTGGCAGAAACCCATCTGCTAGGTAGGACCTGTGGAGAAATTGCCCACTGGTCACAGGAAGTGCCATGAAGAGAGCATGGACTATCCCAGGTGTCCCATGGCTTGCCTGGTAGGATCTTGTGTGTGTAAAGCCCAGTTTGTCTCTCAGAGCCCCAGTTATGTTTGCAAAGCAGGCTTTTATGGTGGAAAAAATAAAGCACAGACTTTAACATTTAAACTGGGTTCATTTGCTCTGTAATCATGGGTGGCCTTGAAGCTGCCTCCTACACGGAGGCTCCTTTCCTCTTTTCCCCTAGAAAGTAATTTTTTCTCAGATCTGGAACTTCATTTCAAGGCTCTGCAGATGCATCATACTAATAAACGTCACATTATCCCATTTCTTCTGACACGAACGCGAGCGGGCACCTGATGAAAGCTGATGAGGAAGGAAAAGCAAAGCTATGAAAAAATAACCTGCTGCATAACCCAGGTGCACCGAGACCAAATCTTGAATGAGAAAAGGGGGCTGTGCCAGGCCCCTAGATACAAACTTTGGGGCAGGAGCAGTCAGGCTGCTTGTATTCAAGCAGCAAGGGCGAATGTAGACAGTGTTTGTGGCCATTCTTGGGTCATTAGGCCAAGGGCTGAAAGATCGGAGGAGGACAGCAAGATGGTGGGAGCAATTCCTATGGCCTTGCTCAGCTAGAAATTTTCCAAGGAGGAGCCAAACCTGCAGCTTGTGATGTCTGGCATAACATAGCAGTAATATGGCCATATCTGTCTGAAATTTTGGATGGCAACTGTGTGAAATTCTTAGCCGTACGTGTTAAGTGCACAGCTGGTGGATGACGGGGAAGGAATAGGTCCTTCCTGACTCAGATAACACAATCCCAGAGTTTCTTCTGGACACTGGCAGGTTTTTTATGTCGATAGATGATATTGGCCTGGCAGAGCAAGTCAATGCGTGTTACACACATTGTCTTTATTGACAGTGCTGCCATCGGCTAAGTTCTGGTGTCAGCATCTTTATTATCAGTATGGTTGCCAGCAGAAGACTGAAGCCATGGGATGTTGAAACTATGGATTAAGGTAGAAAAATCTTCTCTAGTCTTAGGTGGACAAGGAAAGAAGAGCAAAGCCTGCATTTGTTGTTCCGCCCCAAATCTCAAGAGCTTGGAGACAGGTTTGAGAGTGAGATTAAGGTCCTGATTGCTCATGGGAAAAGCACCCAACTGATGCTTTTCTGGTTCACGAGCGACATTGCCTACCTGTGGTTTCGGCTTCAGGTGATCAGGGAGGAGTCTGGAGGGGAATGGGTTTTACTTTACAAATTTGATATATTTTTCTGTTGCTGCACAATGTAATTATTAATTTGGCTTGTCATTCACAGAGAGTGAGAAAAGCTTTTATGAAAGAAATAGTGTGTGTTCCTTTAATATATTAGTGTTTGATAGTCTTCCAGTGGTTTTGGTTTAGGTGAGGTAACACTTGAAACATCAAGTGATCTTGGTGTTCATTAAAAACGGACATCCAGGTTTTTTTAGTGAGATTGTGCTAAGCAGCCCAGGAGTTTGAAATCCCTGTATTTTATTTGCTAAAGCTAACATAAAGAAGAGGGTTTATTTTTTGTTTATTTTTTTATGGTATTATTATATAAAAGGTTTGGATGCTTTCATCCCAGGTTAGTACCTTGCAAGCACACCTTTAAGATGAAGGAGATAAAAAAATCCATATACTACCTCTTGTGATGAACAATTTCTGCCTGAACTGAGCAACGTAAGACCAGGCCCCTATGGAAGGGAAGGAGAGAGGGAAATGCCTGGGAGTATTTCTTAAACGTATTGGGCATGATTTTATGTACTGAGTTGAGGAGAGGAGGTGAAATGAAACATCTGTGTACAATAAAGAGCTCTGTCTGTCTTAAGTTATTGTCAACTGTAAATTTGTGTGTCGCCCCCGGGGCTTGTTCCCGCTGACGAGCACTTTGTACCCCCGTTCCTTGACTCCAGACCCGCTTTCGCCAAGCCTTAAACGCAAGCGGTTGTCTGGAACCGCCTGACGGTGAGTTGTGGGTTGGGAGTTTCCCCGTGCCGGCCGGGGTAATTTCCTTCGCTTGGTGTTGGAGGGGACTGGAGAGCTGCCACCCTCGGGGTCTGTCCTCTGCGGCAGAGGTGTGAGGTTTGGAGGTGGCCACCTGGAGAACGGGTGGCATGGGCCAGCACCAGCATGCCTGCATCCTCCCCAGTCTTAGGCTTCAGCCATTGATGCTGCGCTGTTGGTTTTATGTGTCGATGTCAATAAGGGCTCTTCCGCAGCTCCAGTGAGACTGCTGGGCACTATAATGCCTTGGCCCACACCTGCACATGTGCCTGTGTGCCCCTGGGCACTGGAAAGCTCTTCCCCACCCTGAAGTCACACAGAAGCATCATCCAAGCATGCAGCCCTGTGCGCGGCTGGCCAGCACACCGAGCTCAAGCATGTTGGCACATGTTAGATCTCACTTTGTCCTCTGGCCTGCATGCATCCCATGCCATGTTCCCACCAGGTACACTGTCTTTCTTGGGCTATTTGGGGACAGCAGGAGTGGCAGGTGGCATTTGGGGAGATACAGGGCTGAATCTGGTACCCATGGGATGTTCTGCACTCTTCTGTGCTGCCATCTCCTACTCATTCACCCCACCTGACAGCAACTGTGTCTCCTCGTGGCCTCCTCCAGCTGCTCCTCTGTCTCTGTTTCCATGCCCTGCTCTAACTAATAACTGAGTAGCCAGACCGGAATGGGTAACTGCTCTTCCAGGTCTCTGGATCCTTTCCATGCTAAGGTGTGGGGCCAGGGGCTGCCCTGAGGAGCCGTAACCACAATGTACCAGCTGAGTTTCAGGGACTTGGTGGCCTATGCTTTCCCGCACGGGACCACAGCCCTTTTGCAGCTTTCCTTACCCATTTTTGCCAGCATGAAGTAGATGCAAGTATTTCACATGTCACCCTCCCAGTAACTGCTTTGCTGCTGTTTCCCCTTCCCTCTTTGTACATCTCCTGCCCGTGCCTGGTTGAGGTAAAAGCTGTTGCCCAGTGTAGGACTCAGGCTCAGGTTTCTCATGGCAGTTTACACAGCTGCTTTTGACAGGGATGGTTTGCACTTGCACATGTGCTTGGGTCTCACCAGAAAGCTTCTGCTCCCTCATCGCGTCATGGGGCAAGGGGAGTCACTGGGGACAACGGAGTGGGGACAGCTTGTCTCCGGAGGACGAAACAGCCCATCCTTTGGCAGAATGGCCCTGTGTCAGGGATCATTGCGTTATAGTACAGGGGCTTGCTGGTTCTTTAAAGAAGTGAGAAGCCATGCCAGAAGGTAAATCTCCTGGAGGCACACGTCTGCCCGTAACTGCTGTGGCAAAACCAGAGGGGATCACAAGGAGAGACAAACCTGTGTGCAAACATCATGATGTGTCTTGTGTAAGGCGTAAAGCTACCGTTCTGTCCCAAGGCCATGGAAACCAGCCCCCCGTCATCTTCTGCCAAAGTCAAATAGCAACTTTGGAGGCAACATGCATTTTTTACCTTAAAATGACTTGTTGTCTCACAATGTGTTATTTGATTTTGGTTAAAAAAAATGACTGGGTGGTTTCTGCAAGCACAAACCAAAGCATGCAGCTTCAAATGGATACCAGGACCAACTCTGCCTGTGTAATTACATTGCCTATATTTAATCTCTCAGAAGTGTTTGGCAGATGCTTTAAATTTCAGATATGCAATCAATATCTTCTGCTCTGAGGCTCAACTACCGTGTTCTTCCCCTCCCTTGCTTGAAATACACAAAGTCAAGTCAATATACTTGGAGGGTACAGGAGTGATCGCCACTCAGTGAGTGTGTATGTCTATCTATACGTGCCCACGGAGATCTCATAGAGATGTGTGTGCGTGCGTGCGTGTGACTGTGGGCACGTTACATGCCTTTATTTATTTTGGAAAGGGTTTGCTCTGGTTTCGTCGTGCCTTTCTTTAACCGATCTGAAAATCCCCCCCTGGATTCAGAAGAATAAATATGCATGGCTTGTAATTCTGTTGCAGCTCTCGCTCCCAGCTGATAGGGTGACGTGGAGTTTGGAGGCTCGCAGATTGGCTTTTTGATTTGGCTTCTTGCTGCAGTTGTGCAAACCTCGCTGGCTCCCAGAAATCAGGCTCAGCGCTTTGCCGTGCACCGTAATGCTGGGAAGCCTGGACCGAGCCCCGATGGTGTGAGAGCGGGAGCGGGGGAAGCCCAGCAGATTCAGTGGCAATCTGGGGTACAATCCATTTCCTCTTCCCCCCTCCCTCGACCCCCATTCACCTCCGTCCTCCGCGCCCTCCTCCCCCTTCGCCAGACCTCCCTTCCCTCCCCAAACTCCACCGCACGGAGCTGAAGATCCAGGCTGGTGGATTTATCAACATTTTACCTCCACCCCCACCCCCTTTTCCAGATGCACCTCCCCGCTCACCCTGACAGCTGCAAAAGAGAGCACAGGTTTTGTAGCCAGCAAGGCAACTTGGACTGACATGCAAAGGCGAGCCCCCCCGTACCCGCACACACCGTCGGTGAATCACCGGGAGATGCGATGAGCTCTCTTTAGGAACCGGAAGGATTTGTATTGGGGAGCGAGCGGAGCCCCCCCGCCCGACCCTCCGAAACAAAGTCCGGACAGCAACCAGCAGGGGTAAGTAAGAGGGTGCTACCCCCCGCTCCGTGGGAGACGCAAGCTGCCGGTTAAGTTTCCTGCTCTCCAGCGGGGCTTCACGCCTTGCATGCGAATGGCCGCGGAGCCGGGGCTGCGGGGGGCGGAGGGCTCTTCGCAGCCTCGGCTGCCGGGCTGGGGGGAAGGGGATTTGACGCTGCCCAGGCGCCGGGAGCTCGCTTCGTTCGTGCCGTTCTCCCGGAGCCGCGGCGGCTGCGTGTCTGTGTGTGTCTGCGTGTGTGTGGGTGCGTGTGTGTGCTGCGGGGGGAGGGCTTTGCATACGGCGCGGAGCGGGCGCTGCGGGGTGGATGCGCGCCGGGGAGGGGGCGCCGGGCCGGGCCGGGCCGGGCGCTGCGGGGCCGGGGCCTGGCGGAGGGAGGGAGCGGGCGGTGGGAGCCGCCGGGCTCCGGCGGGGCGTGCGCGGCAGGGAGCAGCCCCAGCCCGCGGCACCGTGCGCGGGGGCCCCGGCATCCCTCCCGCCGCCGGGCGGGGGTGCCCCGGCTCGGCGCGGCTCGGCGCGGCCCGCAGGGATGCCGGGGAGCCCGGGGGGGGGCGGCTCTGCCCGGGGCTGCCGGGCGGGGGGAGCGCCTCTCATGCAGTGCTATAAATTTTTTTTTTTTTTTTTAAATTTCCTTCCCCCCCACCCGGGGAGGCCGGGCCGGGCCAGCCGCGGGCGCCGGGGCCGCCGTCCCGGGCAGCTGTCGCGCTCCGTCCGCCGGGGCCGCTTGTTTACCCCGGGTGTCAAATATAGCTGCTGCGCCAGGCTCTGCCCTAAATAGGGCACGGGGCCGCTTGCGGGGCCCCCGCAGCCCCCGACTGGCAGGGGGAGAGAAACGGTACACACACACACAGAGGCATACCAGCTGACCTAAATGTTGGGTAATTTCATACATTTCCCTCCCAGCCTTGCTTCAGGGCTTTATTTTTGTCACCTGTGTCTAAAGTATCGATCACCCTGGGTGGGAGATGAAACCGTTGCAAGTGGTTTTGGTTTTTTTTTTTTTTTACTGTTACTCTAAAACGTGAGGCTATGGCCACTTCCCCCTCCTCCCCCCCCCCAAGTGGAGCTGTAGTGTAATGGTTGGGTTCCTGGCTCTTGGTTTGTTCCTGGGCTTGTTCTGGGGATTTCACCCTAAAAATCTGTTTCAGATTTAAGGTGAGACACTGGAGGAACCGTGGGGGTGAGAAGGGGTGCCTTCTGCACATCCCCCCCTCCTCGTGCCTATATGTATATTCCTTTAATTCCTCGCATCTCTTTGTAGAGCAAAAGAGTGATTTTGTTGAGCTGTTTTTTATTTCTGGAGAGGACAGGGCTGGAAGACTTAGGTAACAGTCAGCGGCATCTTCCCATTCAAGAGCACTCATCCCGTGCTCTCTGGGAGCCTGGCGGGAGGCCCGGGAGAGCAGAGCTGGCTTTGGGGGACTGCTGAGACACGGAGGCCTTGAAGGTGCTCTGTAGGTTTGGTGCAGCAGGGAGAGGCATCGCTCTCCCGCGGCACAAGCATTTCTAGGGAGTCCCTGATCCTGCTCCATCCACTGCTGTTGCAGGCGTTTGTTTACCCTGATCATGGTTTAGCTAAGAAAGTAAGTCATGTTTGGTGCTTACGTTCAGGCTTCTGTGGTCAACTGGAACAAGACTTGTTTCCTGAGCAGAAGTAGTGATGTTAGAAAAGAGCACGTCCAGCTACTGCCGAGGGCCGGCTGGGGAGGAGCGAGAGCAGCCCAGCAGTCCTCAGTTCTGCTGTGAGCATGCAATGTGATGGCAGCCAAATCGGTTACCCCCCTATTGTAAATAAAAGGGTGTAATATCGGCCAGGGTGGGGAAGAAGAGGACTGAATGTGAATAGATAGAGAGCCCTAGGTAGAAGGTGCAGTATAGCAGTCTATTTTTTTTTCCCCAAGCCAAACGTAAGTCCTATTCTAATAAGTAGGTGGTTCCAGCATTTCCCAAATGCCCAAGGTTTGACAGATTGTGGTCATCCCGCTGCTGAGGTCCTGTGTGAGGGCACTGAAATGCAGGTAGGCTCCCAGTCTCTGGCAAGCCTCCAGCGTGCTGCTGGGTACATCATTTCATCTCCCTGGGTCTCATCTGTATCGTTAATGGCATTTTTCTACCTGCATGGGGATTTGGTGAGGACATGGTTGCAATAAGTAGTGGGTGACAGAGTGCAAGAGGAAAGGTGGATGGGTAGCCATCCTAACGCGACTCTGTGTAGCACTTGTCCCTTCCAGAGAAATTGCCCCCTTTCTCTGCAAAGCTGCCACCTGAGAGGATGGCACCTGGGATTGCAGATGCCATTGCCAGGCGGGATAGTCCTTTCCATCGCACTGGGCAGCGCAGGAAGCATGCTCTGCGCTGTCTTGAACACCAGCATGCAGAACAGGAGAGTGCACGTGGAGCCGGATACTGAGCGTGGCCTGGGTCGTGCACCACGCTGTGCTCCATAGACTCCTGCTGGGCTGATGTGAGAGCAGGAGCTGCCCCATCCAACCGGGGACCACTTTGTCGTTGGGACTCACGGGCAGTCATTCGGCATGGTGCACGCGGGCACTGCTCCTCAGCTTGGCTCGCTTGTAGGAAGGAAAGAGGCAGCCAGGGACAAAGCCAGCCTCCCTGCTTCCTCTGCCGCCTTCTGGAGCTGGTGGGGCTGAAGTCAGATGAGGCTGGTCTGAGCGTGGCAGATCCTGTGGTATTGCTGGTAGGACAGGAAAGGGTTCTCCTAAGGTCCTGGGCTGACCTGCTGCCATGTCATGCCTGATCCCGCATGTATCCCTTGGTTTCAGAGGGTCCTTCCTGCGATAGGCATCCTCCATCCCCAAGGCAGGGAAGTGCCGTAACGGAGTGTGTCAGCACTTTTATTAGGAACCAAGTTAAGATGTATTCCCTCCACCAATATTTTCCAGTGAAGCACTCGCTGTACAGATAAATGGTCTGTCTGTCAGGTTTTTGTTTGCTTGTTTTAAACAAACAGCATCAGTCTCCTCCCCTAAGCTTCCCCAATGACCAAGTGGCGTTGACAAATAGTTGCTTGTTCTTTGTTGCTGTCATGTTTCAGATGCCTTTCATGTGCTTCAACAGTTAAAAAGATGGCTTTGATTGCTGGCCAATTTTCTTTTCTTTTTTTTTTTTTTTTTAAATCAGGCAGTAATATCTAATTCTGTATTTTAAAAAAAAGTGAAGGAAATTAAATTACACAGAAAAAAAAAATCTTAACGTGGAAAAAAAATGTCTGAAGCCAGGAAATTGATAGTTGTGATGCTCCGTCTACCATCACTCACTGTGTTTAGGTATTGTGGCATAGATTAATACTATTGTTGATTTAATGTTTAGATAACGGTAACTCCTAAAGGCATCAGCCCGGTTGGGGGCCCATGTTTCGAACTGCCATACAGATGTCTAATAAATAACAGTCTCTGTCCTGAAGGGTTTTATGCATTGAGATCACAAGCCGTTCTTGGGGCACCTTTAAAGCACCTTCTGTACTGGTCCTACATTTGCTCATTTCAGTGATGTGAGGCTGTGGAGCTTGAGGCTGAAGACAAGCTTGCTGTCCCTGCTCACCTCCAGCATGAAATCTGGGAACCGCCTCGAGTCTCCTGCAGCTTGAGTGGGCTGCTGGGCTGCCTGGGGACTGACATGGTACAGACAGTAGCTGGCTTCCCTCCTTCCCCTCTGCTCTCTCTGCCTTAATGCTTTAACCTGCAAGCTCTGGTTGAGGGCCATCACGGATGTGCGTGCACAAAGTTCAGCACGATGGCCTCCCAATCCCCCCTCTAGGCACTTCTGTCACAGGGTTTTGCAGGAATAGCAAGGCATCTGGCGGCAGGGACGTGTCATGCCGTTCTGAATGTACCACCACCACCCCATCTTGCCAGTGTCGCAATGAGAAGACCCAGGTGACGTTGTTCTTGTGCTACAGCATTGTAAAGTAATTAGTTCACCCCATAAGACACATTTGTAAACAGGTGATGATCATGCCCCCATGCTCCTTCAACTCTCAATTTTCTGGTTATTCTGTCTTTAAATCCGCTTGCTGGAGCCTTTGATCACACAGCTGAGCTGTCATTGATGTCTCTGACAGTTGACATCATGGGAGAGAGTGGAGCTTAGGGCTCTTAACATTTCTTTTATGATAGCTTGTTTTCGAACTAAACACTCCAATGAGGATTTTCCATCGTAATAAAACAGGAAGCTTTTCCACAGCACTCAGTTTTAGGGAGAAGCTTCTGTTTCCATTCAGCATTTCCATTCACTAGCAGATTATTTCAAGGCTGCAAAACTGGACTTGCTCTGTTTGCTGCCTTCCCCTACTCTGCTGTCTTTTTACCTAAGCCTCCTAGCTCAGGACAGCAGCAGAGACAGCCAGGTCAAGAGCAATCAGAACTACTAAATATCCTATGCTGCTGGGCATGTTTTGCAACCAGGGAGGTGTCAAAGAGTTTTAGAAACTATAGACATATGAGACTGCATTGCCACTGCTTTCGTCGTCACCCTCTCCCAGGCTGGTACTTGGAGGCTGTCTCAAAGCAAACAGCAGCAAAGCAGAATACGGTTTTAATCAAAAGAAATGTAGCGATGCAGGGATGTACCTGTGAGAGGGCACTTAGATCTGACTGCTGAGGTTGTGTTGAAGGTGACGTGTCCAGGAGCGAACGGGGACCTCCAGTGCCGACACTGCAAGGTGCCCTGCCAGCATGCTCGTATGCTGTGTGCTGGTGAAAGCTGGTTTCCGTCCCCGGGCCAGAGCGGGGGCAAAAGCAGGGAGAGCTGGAGCATGTCTGCACCTTGCTCTGCCGTCGGGCTGCAGCTCGCTCTGGATGTGTCCCAGCTCCCCTCAGTGCGAGCAGCGGTAGGAGAGAGTCTGTCACCAGGGTCCAGGCAGGCTGTGAAACCCACCGCTGCCCCAGTGCCACGGCTCCCCGCACCCAAACTGGGGAAGGCAGCGCTGCCTCCGCCGTGCACTGCTGGCCCACCCCGGCTGGAGACGGGTGGGGACTCGGAGTAATGCTCTGTGTGAAGAAGCCGTCCTTTTGCCCTCCATACTGTTTGCTGTCAGGAGAATTTGTTTTGGGGCATTAAGGCCTGGATGTCTTGCTTTACCATCTTGAGGTGGTATTACTTCCTTGGTGGGAAGCAATACCTTGATGTTGAGCTTAAAGTTCACCTTAACAAGCACCTTTATCCTCTTCCATGGTTTTGGTTGGGATTACTCAGTGACCCTTGAACATGCATGTTGGTTGGGAAAAACGGAGGTGGAGATGTGTCTCTGCCTTTGCGTAGCAGGACAAGGCTGTTAAATAGCCCAGGAGGTGTTGCAGGATTCACCGCTGCAAGAGGCAAACCTGTCCCTGCCCATACAGCTAATGCTCCTGCCATGCTTGTCATTTGTACCTTGGCTTCTACAGCCTTCCCACCCTGGCTGCTTGTTCCTGCTCCTCTCCCACCCCCTGCAGGGTACTGGTGCAGTGGCTTGTGCGGCCAAGTGGTGGGTTCATCTTGCTTTTCAGCCACATCGGTTCCTGGTCCTTATTCATGGCATAGCCATGCAAACAGTTACGCCAACAAAAAAGGGAGAGCTAGCGCAGAGTGGGAACAAACGACCAGAGGTGGAAAATGTTCAGGTTGGCTTAAGAAGCCCTGCTTCCACCTGTAAAGCTGCTGCCTGAATTGCCTGCAGCAGTTAAGGCTTGGAGTTGGTTCAGCCTTGAAGTCTGCTCTTGATGAGATGGATAGTCCTGAATGCAAATTAGTTGCAAAGAACCTAAGAGTGATGGGGTCTGCAAAGCACTTCTTAAGCTATTAAGAGGCACAAGAATCAGCAGAAAAAAAAAGACAAAATAATTTTTAATATAAAATCTTCCCAAGAACATGCACAGGGGTTGATCCTGATTAAAAAAAAAAAAATCAGAGTCTAGGCCAAGCTATTTCTCAGATGCAACATGCCAAATGGACTCGGGTTCCTCAAGAAGAGAATAAAATGAGAACTTCCCCTCTGCTCTCAATTCTTTCAAGTCCCTTGAAAGCTTCACACTAGCACTCAGCACTTCATCAACAACAATCTCTCCATGTTGAAGCCTCCAGACTGCATTCCCTGGCAGTGCAAGTGGGAGCGGTGCCAACTGTTTTATTAGGTTTGCACCCACGAAACCCACTAGCAGGGAAGGACCTGACTCCTTGTCCTCATGAGGCCGCAGCGGGCTAAGTTTGTGCTGCTGCCCTGCGCTTGCTGAGGGTGCTGCGCTCAGCCAGTACGTGAGTCCTGGGGGAGCTGCCTGCCTCGAGGCTAATTGGGGGCCCCCGCGGGAGGACCTGGGGACCAGAGTGAGGTAGAGGGCTCGGTGGTGTTGCCTTCAAGGTGCAAGGCAAGGTGGGTCTCTCTGTGTGTGCTTTTCCTTCGTGAAGGATCCCGATGAGGGATAATGACATGCTGCTGCTTTTGTTTTGGCAGCCCCCGGACAAGAATGAGCCTTTCAAAGCTGGAGTTGTAGGAGGCAAGCAGAGGGGGTGCTGCTGGAGTTAGAGGTGATGGGGTATTCTGCTGTTTGAGCATCTGGGAGATGGGTGCACTAGACGTTGCCCTCACGTAAATTACCTCTCTTTAAGCTCTCACGCTTTAAGCATCATTTTCTCCTTCCATTTTAACCTTCCAGAATAGTTTCAGGTTCATTTCTTCTAGCAAAAGTTTCCTTTTCTCTAACTTAAATAATCCATCTCCCCAAAGCCGACCTGACAGATGTTTCCCCCGCGGTGACCCTGTGCACACAGCACACTTCATGAAACCCTGGCTTCTGTGGGGAAATGCAGCACCAGCAGTGACCCTGCTGGTGTCCCAGCTAAGAATAAAGCCTGTCCCTCCTGGCAGTGTTGGGGTTTGCTTTTAAGGAGGTAGGCAGTTTTACCCATTGGCTGCACTGTGCTCTTGTGCCAGGCAGAAGGCACAGCTTAGCCTTCAGAGCACGGCAGAGCTGCCTCCCCTTTGGGGAATCGCACCGGCGGACTGAAGGGGAGAAGATGCTCAGCTGCGCTTGGTGCACCTACGTCACTCCCAAAAATCTGCCGGCTTGCCTGTTGCCTGCCTGGATCCCTTTCCTTGCTGCTTCACACATCCCAGTGAGTCACAACCACTCCTCCTTTCCCCAACGCTGGCCTTTTCCCTCCTCTGCTTTTCCTTCTTAAATATATAGATTACTTCGTGATTCCCCAGTAACCGTCCCCACTCCCCACTTCTCGCAACAACTCCATGACTTCTAGCTTCCCAGTCTTCTAACAGCGTGCCTCACGTGTTCAACGCCCCATTTATCCTCTCTGTGTGGCCTTCTGCCTGTCTCTCGGGTCCATATGGGCTTGGCTGCTGGGACAAAGGAAGAGGTTGTCCCAGCCGGGAAGCAGATGCTCAGCTGAGAGGGGCCTTTCCAGCTTTCACCATACATGCACATGAGTGAGTTTCACAAAAACTGGTAAGCAAGTGGTTGAAATATGCCCTGGAGCAAGAGGAGGGATGCATCCTGGCTGGTGAACCTATGGATATTTTGAGTATTTCCATGCACATCTAGTTTTCTTTTGAGTCTTCCAGTACTTATCTTAATTTGTTTCTTATGGCATTGAGTTCCACAGATTGCACAAATTGACAGCATAGAATTTAAAAAGTTTCCAGTGCTCACTAGATAAAATACCTTGAGTCTCGGAGCTTTCTGTTGGTGTTAGCCTCGAACTTCTTTTGGCCTGGTTGACCAGCTCTGTCCCTCTGACCAAAGCTGATTTCCCGGAGAAGCTTGAGGGAGGGGACGTGGGAGTTGTGCTTGGTCATGCAGGATTCCAGAAACCTCATCTACTTACCATTGCAAAGAGAGCACGAAGAGGTGGCATGGTCATAATTTGCAAGTATCTGTATGGGAGCCAACAGCTATCAGGCACGGCAGGCTGGCTGCAATCACCTCGGACAAGGCGTGGTGGTCTCTCAGATGCCACGTTCTTATGCACGTCACGAAACGTGCACCAGTGGTGCTGGTAGCTTGCTGACCGGCTGGCCAGCCCAGGGGGCTCAGAAGGGGCTGCAGTACGTGCTTGACTGGTAGTTGGGTATGGGAAGGACCACAGGGGTTGCTGTGGGAGGAGGGGGTCAGGGGAAGGGACATGGAAGTGTTTGTGTGCGTGTCTGCGGGGAGAGCAGAGGGCAGGGAGAATGGGCAGGGGAAGGATTACTGCAGGGTGGAGGGGTGTTGGGATACAGGGCTCAAATTCACTGAAACCCCATTTTTATACATTTGTCTGCTCATTGAGCTCCCACAGCAAAACGGATTCGTTTCAAGGCTTTGCTTGTCTTTAAAAGTGACCGTCCTTTTGTCAAAGACGTTTTGTGCTTGTTCTTTTACCTGTTTGTGTCACTGACCTGAACTAAATAGTAATGATGGCTCTGCCGGGGGTAGCACTCTCCCCGTCCCCCTGCTCCTCACCCGCTGATGTCTGGGGACTGTTGCTCCTGTTCTGGGCAAAGCAGGTTTTTCCGTCACTTGTGACCAGTTTCCCAGGTGACAGGAGTTACTGTCACCAGCGCTGCCAGGGAGGGCTGGGTTCAGGGCATCACCACAGAAGTACAGCTGGGCAGGAGAGGCTTTTTGGGCGGAGGGAGCAGGGGACGGGGGCAGAGTGTGGAGTAAGGCTGTGAAAATAGGCTGTTCATTCCTGCCTTAGCTGTTGCTCAAGTCAGTCCTCCACTGAAACTCCCAGTAAGACAGGGACCCTGCAATTTTCTTGCCTTAGCCTTGTCTTAGGAGAGATTTGGACTTCAAAGCAAGTAGAGCACATCTCAGTTTTAATCTTCTCTTTGCAGAAAAGGATGGAAAGATTATTTCTGCAGTGCCTGAAGGGGACTCGAGCTCCTCAGTAAAACTGATGGAGATGTGGGACTACTAGCGTCAATAACGGAGGCTGTGCCCCTCAGTGGCAGGACAGAGGCTGTCCTCTCTCTCTGCCTCGGTGGCTTAAACAGACCGTACGGTGGGTGGCCGCATGGGATGAGCATGTTATCCAAGCACCTGCATGAAGCCAGTGACTCCTGTCATTGTACCTCCAGGATGAGGCACTTCAGGATGCTGATCCAAGGTGACACGGGGCGCATGGTGGAGAAGAGAGACTCCAGGCCTTGTTTGCTGGGGTCTGGCGTTGTGGGGGGAAGGAGGATTTTCTCCTTCCCTTGTCTCGTTTCAGTGCATTTGGCTGATGTGGTCATCTCCCATGACTCAGCTGCTCCTGTTGGCAGGACTAGTTGTAGCAAATCCAGGGCCAGCATGGAGCACTGGGAGGAGGGAGGAACCAGGGCGGGATGGACAGGGATACAGTTGGTATGGAGGAAGCAGGAAGATGCCCCCCAGCTGATGCGTGTGACGAGAGTTGCAAAGAGGAAATAGATGAAGCTTTCCTTTTGAAGGTTTATGTTATATGAAATGTTGCCAAAGCTCCTCGGGCAGCTCTTCCAGTAGAATAAGCTGGCTCTGCTGACTTGGGCTCATTGGACCTATGCTGATTTACGCCAGAGAAAATCTGGTCCTAAGGTCCCTCTCTCTCTTTTCTCTTGCCAGCCATCAGCTGATGGTGTGCAAGTTGACTGGGCTGGAAAGATAGGCCTCACTTTTAAGATGACTTTGTGTGAAAGGAGGCTTTTGGAGCGGAGGGTCAAGGGAGGGAAGCTGGTGTAAGTAGTGCTCTGAATACAATGAAAATGCTATTTCTTCCACTTTGGAGATAAACAACAGCATGGTTATTATGTACTTTGCTAGGAAATTCTTCTGATACACGATGCCCTGCATCCAGTTTTCAAATGTTCCTCGCCAGTATCTAAGTTAAGACTTGCTGACTGCTGGGAATTAGAGGAGTATCGTTGCAGGCATGTTAGAAATGGCAAGGGAGGAGTCTCATCCTTTTCGGAGAAGGTGCTTTGTTGTACGCACCGCTCCCAAGTTGGCATACACATATAGGTAATCCTGATTTTTTTGAATTTTCTTGAAGGATCAAGTCACATATTTACCTGGCTTAGCCCTGTGCCTTTTGGGTGTGGGACCTGCCCAGTGCTCTTGGCAGGACCCAAGAAATAAACTTCATGTCTTTCTTCGGAGAAGACAGCAGTGGCCTCTTGTAGTCATCTGTTTGGTTTTCTGCAGGAATTTTAAATCATGTTTAGGTGTCCAGTGGAAAATCTGTTATTTCAATGGGGTCAAGGTGTCCAAGTGGGTTAAAGAGCTGCTCCATTAAGCTTCTAACGACCCTGTGAAATCTGGTCCTTCGCGATTCCCTCGATGAAATATCTGAGACACATTGAGACCATGGATGGGGCAGAGGAGGAAGTTAGTGCTGTTGTAACAGTGAGAGAGAAAATCTGGGTATTGAGGGTGACTAGCTCCAGACGATATTTCAGATTGCCTATCCTTGACAGGACAGAGTGGGGCAGCCAGCCAGGAAGGCAGACCTGCAGCTGAAACACAGACTGAAAGGAAAAAGGCGAATAATCCTGTCTGGTAGTGCCATAGTGAAGAACAAATCTCTGCCTGTCTGTGCTGTAGGGATCAGAGTGGCATATGACTTTATACAGCCCACAAGGAAAGCCGGCAGAGAGGGGGGGGGGGAAGAAACGAAGGTGGGGCAGCAGATAGCCTGGAGACTGCTGCCGCTTACTGTAATTGCCGTAGCAGCTCAGCTTCCGCTGTTTGTTGTCCATGTCATCTCTGCAATTACCATATGGTAAATATGACTTGAGTCTCTAGCAAATAACAGAGCTAATATTAAGAGAGAATCTGTAAACAGCTAGTGCATAAATGAACAAAGAGCAATAAACAGCCTGGACTTATGAAGAATGAATTAATCATGGTAAACGCGAGGGTTTATTTTTTTTTAAGCAGCTGCAGAATTAACAGGTGAAAAAACACTGAAGGATTGAGATATCTAAATTGTCAATAAGAGATACGTGTCGTATGTGTCAGCAAAGGGTGAGGGTGCTGTGTGAAATCTTGTTTGATAACTGTATTCAAATGGGTGAATTTACAGGTTTTGGCACCTTCCAAGTGGAGTGGGAGGTATTTTGAGGATAACCCATAGCTCAGTGCATTTTTCACGTCCCCTGCTGTGCTCAGATCTGCAGAAGCAGTGAGCGCGTTACAGTATATTTCCCTCCTCTCAGCTGGAGACCCTGACTTTTTGCTTGAAACTCTGGAAATCTCTGCTTTCCTTCTACACATGCCAGTCAGCACGGCGCTCCTTACGCAAGCCCCACCACGCTGGGGACACAGCCAACAGGCAGAGTGACCTTCGAAAGTGAGCAACACAGCAAGCTTGTGTATAGCGATCTAGATTTAATCTTCGCAACAGTCCAGCACCTCATGAAAACCTGCTGTACGGCAGAGCTGAGGGGCGAGACTTCACTGCCTAGGCTCGGCTTGCCTGCTCCAACAAGAGCAGATCTGCTGCTGGTTTTGATGGGAACAGGCACTGAGGTATGATATGATGCTCGCAGATACCCAGCTGCTTCTGACCGCCTCGAAGATGGAGAACCACGAGGAGATCAAGATAAATGATTAAAGGGCAGCCTGGGCTCATTTATAAAGATTAAAATAAATTTGTGTGCTTTGGCCAAAGAATAACTGTGGAGGAGAGCAGCTATTTACAAGTATCTGAAGCATGTAAATCTCAGGCAGGGAGGAGAATGGCTGAGAGTGCTCCAAGGACAGGATAATGAGAACTAGCAGCATAAATTTTCTTAATTTCATCCTAAATATAAGGAAGACGGCTAAAACCTCTGAGATAAATTACATCATGGGAGAGTCTCTATGGGAAGTTGTGGAAATGCCATCGCTTGGGTAATTTAAAACTGGGCTGGACAAAGCGTTAGGAAATAATGTTCACAAGGGGAACAAAGCAGCAGTGGCCCCTGAGGCATGGACCAGGCACCTCTTCTGGCTCTGGGCTGACTAATTCTGTGAACCCTGTGCTAATTGGGCTAAGCGAGAGCCTTTCCTATCTACGCAATGTCTGTGCCCATTGCACAGAGGAGCGTAGAAGTCTTCAGTCCAACATGACAAATGACAAGCCACTTGTTCTCCGCTGCAGCGGTGAAGATGGTTTCTGAAGCGTAGCCTCCTCTTCCTCCTATCCCCTCCCTGTTTTCTGCCCAGTTTCCCACTGCCCCGTTTGTGCTGCTTCTGCCTCCATTCGCTTTTTAAATATTTTCTTTCTCACCAAGCCAAGAATGAGCCCTCCTGAATAGACTTGTGGAGGGCTCATAATTTCTGTTGCGCGTGATGTGGCATTTTTGGTAAAAACATATTTTTTGCTATATTTGGACCAAAAAAAAAAAAAAATCAGAAATTGTCTTTTTCTTTTTCCTTGGAGGAGAAGTTAAGAAAGAAACAGGCCCATTTCTGGAGGACCGGGGCAGGGTGTGCCCCAGCTGCTGGGGTTAGCTCCCAGCGTGGCTGGCTGGTGGCTGCCCCAGGAGCCCGTGAGCCAGCGCGGGAAGGGCTCCCTGCCCGGCTACTTTTTGCATCAAATCCCACACATCACATGGTTTGTTTTGTTTGCCTCGAATGAGTGTTTTCTGTCAGAAAACTTGTATTTTTCTTAACTAATTCTGGATCTAAAGAGGGTGAGATATGTCACCACCACCTTTTCCCCTCTTATTTACCACTTAGCCTGCCTCTGTGTACAAATAACTAATGGCTCTGCAGCACAAATGCACTGTTGACAACAAATCCTAGGGTCTTTAATTGAAGCTGTTGCAGATCTGTCACCAGAGTGCTAAAGAAATGTCACGAGTTGCCGCTGTCGTCTTTCCTCTAGGATGCTGTGAGTCACTAGGTGATAAGTTGCACTCTGATGGTGGCACCTGAACCAGCAGTATAATATGTCCGTGAAGCAGGAGCAGTAAATAACACACCCTGTGTGCTGCCACGGGCAGTACATAAAATGTCTTTTACTGGCAAGAAGTTTTCCTCACACTGCTGGAATCACACCCCCCCCCACACCCCCCCCCCCAATGGTCTCTGCTGTTCTTTATAAACCAGCAAGAAAGAGAGCGATGAAAAACAGTGCCTTGAAGGCTGCAGCAGAGGAGTCGGCGCCTGTCGCAACCCCACGCATTGTTGGGTGGCTGCTCCGGGTTGTCTCCATCGGCTGCGGTCTGTGGAACAGGGAGCGGGGGCACCGAGTGGGTGACCCCGTAACTCCACTTCTTTGTTTTCCTCAGCCTCCTAAACCTCAAAGGAAGGACTTTCGGCCTCTTCGCTGGGCCTTTCACATCATAGGCACACAATCAAGGGTCTGAAGAAGGCGCTTGAAAGTACCTGCCCTCTCAATTTGGGGCCATTCAGGCTGCAAAGAATGGTGTTTTCAGACATGCATCGGTATTCAAGCACCCAAAGGCTTTAATTGTGTTTAGAAAGACATCTAAACGCAATAAAAAGACTGATGTTTGAAGATCTGCCTCTAAGTGTGCAACGGAGGCTTCCCAGCCACTTCCAAAAGGTCAGGACAGTGACTTTTTGCCAAATGGGTATGTGGTTGCCACCGAAGTGCTACAGTGAGCTCCCAGTGCAGTTTGTACTGAGTGCACTAACACTGGACGTGGTTGTCACGGGCAGGCTTGGACTCCATACCTGCACTTTTTTACTTTTTTACTGAGAGCACCGGCACAGGTTGCCCAGAGAGGTTGTACAGACTCCATCCTTCGTCCTTGAATATCCTCTGGATATTCAAAAGCCAACTGGATGTGGTCCTGGGCAACTGGCTCTAGGTGGCCTTGCTTGAGCAGGGAGGTTGGACCAGATGACCTCCGGAGGTCCCTTGTATCTTCCGTGTGAACTGGCCACTCGAAAGTACTACAAAACACCGTTCAGAAAAACAACAGTGAGATTGCATAATATTAATGAAAAGAAAAAAAGCCATCTATATCAGAGCAGATAATACTGCTTTTTAAGCAGGAGGATGGACACTACTAATCTATATGTCAGCCTAAATACCAGGTTTTGTTTTCTGAATGTAGAAAAGGCTACAGTTCTGGGGGAAAAAAATGAAAAGGGTAACACCTCGCTGTCCCTTAGCCTGAGAAATCTCAGACATACGGACGTGTATGGGGAGTGGAGGAGCAAGCACGCTGTGGCTCCCAAGGAGGCTGTGCTAGCCTGCACCATAAATAAGGACGGCTCTCAGGAGCGTGGCTGTGGCCGCCCACTGAAGGGTTTCACAGAATCACGGAATCACAGAATCGTATAGGTTGGAAAAGACCTTTAAGATCATCGAGTCCAACCGTAAACCAACCGTTTCCTTCAGCGTCTGCCTCCTCCTCCTTTACGTATCTGTGCACAGAGTGTAAACCGCAGCTCCTATAGCCATACATATCCATCTATCCTGTACAGATATTTTTCAGCTGGGGTGAGAGCGAGGATGTAAAATGCCTGGCCAGTCAAGTGCGGCTGGTGCGGTATTGGAAGGGGACGATTAAGTATGGGCATCTTTATGGGTTAGCTGTTTATGGCACTGCTTCTCCAGGAGCATCATGGATACTAAAATACAGAAAAAACATCATGGACCAGTTCCCCGGGGCAAGTTGAATGTTGGGAGGCTGCTCCTAGCCGTACACAGACTTGTGCTCTGTTTGGGTCAGCCCCTGGGATCACCGAATGTAACTGCGTCCCATCACGGCAGCATTTCTGTAAGGCATTAGTAGACTTGAGTCGTTATGTCAATTAACACCCATTTACTCTGCTAGAGTGGTAGGAACTACTCAAATTAGTAGAGACACCAGCTTGTAAATATTAAAAGACTTGCTACAAGAGCTGGGTTTTTTATGGTAGCTTTTTGCATGATCTTGAGAGAAAAAAAGGCTGCTTTTGACACATACCGAGGGGGTTATTCTGTAAGGCAGCTAATTCTGGGTTTTGGCATGTTTACTGTGAAGTGCAAAGCAACAAGCACCTACGGCTCCCTGCCATAACTTTTCCATAGAGCCGAACTGCGGGGATCTGTCATGGCCTAAGCGTGAGTTACAGTGCTTTTTTCCTCATAAAACCTAGCCGGTGCGTTCGTAGGGAGCTAAACTACCTATTGCTGTGCAATAACCTGTGTAAAGTCAGCTTGGGGTCCGTGGCTGTGCTCGTATCAGACAGGCGCGTGCCATCAGCGTGATGGTTTAAGGCCAGGTCTGTGCTTGGAAATTTGCATTTGTCTGACAAAATGGATCTAATTACACTGCTCTGGCTTTTGGCTTGCAGGTAAATCTTAACTTACACTGTGGGTACTCTTGTAGCGATGAGCAAAGGGCTCAATACCGTTTGAATGGAGACAACTGAAAAATATGCTTTGTTTCGTATTAAATATTTTGTTATGCTTTTATTCTGGGGGAGGGAGGAGTGTGAATTAGGTATAATACCTCTTCTGTTAAAACTCAGTTATTTGTGTTCTTTGGCAGAAAGGCTATAATTTCAATTTTTGCTGATGCTTATAAAAAAACCCGTGTGCTCAATCAAAAAGCTTTTATGTGTTTTGGAGCTGAGGAATGTGAGGCCCTGTTATTAAGCTGAACCTTATTTCTGTCTCCTCCAGCTTCTTCAGGGCAGGGCTATAAGATGACACTAATAGCAGCGCCGTATCCGCTCTGTTCTGGGACAGATGCTTGTCGAGTAGACAAAACCCTTGATCTTGAGATGTCTCTGTCTGGCCCTCGTGCAGCACCCGCACCTGAACGGGGCTCACCCCACGCTCAGATCTAATCAGCAGCCTTTCCTGGCCAGCCTCGAGTCAGGGGAGAGAGGATATATGGCCACAGATGTACTCAGTGGGTCTGGTTTATTTGGGGGGTGGGAGAGAGAGGGGAAGGAGAGGGAGGTGTCAGACAACCTAATCTTACTTGCAGGTCAAATCCAAAGGTTCTAGTTTTTATGACGGTTTAAGGGGAATTTTGCCTAAATTAGAAATCAATAGGGACTTAGAGGTTTGCCTTTGGTTTTGTATTTACTGAGCAGTCATCTTGGGAACTTGGTATGTGGAGGTTACGTGTTAGCAGCCATCACTGTGTTATGCTGCCTCTTGATTTGATTTCTTGTTGTGAATGGTTCCTTTTGAACGTATCCTTGCCATTAGAGTCGTGAGCAGCTGTATACAAAAAGCTAAATTATAAGGGATCAGTATAGCCTTCCCAGCTTCCTACCTCGCTATAGGTCCACAGCAGACAAACCATCGGTCTTCTGAAACTCAGCTATTATAAAAGATGTAAGCAGCTTGATAGTTGTCTAAAAGTCATTTTCTCTTGCAGGCTTAATTGTGACAAGCATGGTCCATGCTACTTTCTGGACTGTCTCCAGCAGTATTTCAAGAACTGATCTTTTTATTTATGGGTGCTATTTATGGATCACATGGCCATTGTCAACTCTGGTAGAAGAAGGAGTTCCCCCTGCTAAAATAACTGTTACGCATCTTCCCGGAGCTTCGCTAGTGAACGCTAGCTCATTCTGTTGCATGGATGCTTTCAGCTTTTTGTCTCCCTTTTGCATTGATTGTATGCTTTGAACTTATCCTACCGGATAGGGGACACTTCACTCACTACCACTGCCCTTATTTGCATGTATTCAATGTGAAAGTAATAGCGGGGCAGAGACCTGTGGGAGAAAATGATGTCTGATAGCAAAGAGCTAGTGGAAATCATGATCCTAATGGTATAAAGCCGAAGATCACCCAATACTTTTCACTGTTGCTGCAGCCTCCTGTTGTTTGCATCCCGCAGGGCCAGGGCAGTGGTGTTGCTGGAATGAGACCTCTCTGCGCCAGATGTGGATGTGTTTTGTCGCAGGGGTGTCGGAGGAGTGACACCGTGACGCCTCCTGGGTGACTAGCAGTGACTCAGGACTGTGCTGCAAGCCTGCCTGGAGGCTCGATCCTCGGAGCAGGACTCGTGCTGAAGGGTGGCTCTTGTCACAGTTAGCCCTGCTGAGATCAGTGCTGCTACACAGAGCAGCATCGGAGCAGATACGGGACGTGTCTGCTTCACCCTGCGCAGGCCAGAGCTACGTAGATCCCCTCCAGTAATTTCTGGACTGAGTTTAGTAGATGTATCTGAGAGCAAACTTGCACCTTGTATAAGCAACCGTGGTGACCTAGAGCTACAGAGTGAGTTTTAACTCTTCTGTCCTCTGTCATCTGAATGTTAAAACTGTTACCTCAATGTTTTATTAACAGCAGTTTCAAGACTTAATAGTTTTATTCTATATTGTAAAGCACTTTTGCACCAGTTCCCAAGGCGGCGGATGACAGTAAGAGTGCTTCACTGTGTTTTTCGGATTGGTTAGGTTAATGCTTTTCATGTTAATGAACACGTATTAAGATCTTATTAGACAGTGTGTGTGGGGGAAATGTTCCTGTTGATCCCACTGGGGAGTTTTCTCTGTGTCAAAGAATTGCAGGATCAGGTCATTATTGTATCATTTTAGAAAATGATTGTGACCTCCACTTAACGTTAGAATGTTTGTCAAAGCAAGTGAAAACCAGTGAAGAAAAGTATTCCCGAATTCTGAGATTTTAGTCTACAACCCATAGCCTGAGTTTGGAGGTCTGAACACATAAGCAGAGGCTACTCTAGTAGAGGTTGTTTTTGAAATAATATACGATTAGTTTGAGGAATAATAATAAACTTACCCTCTGCTTAAAATCAGATTAAAAATTTAAGAAGGGCTGGCAAGGTCCTGGAGTGTGTTGAGGAATGGCTAGCAATAGAAACCGTCTCGGCATTACAGAAGGTGGACAGTGTTAATTACAGAAGGTAGTTGTCCCACAGAGAGGGAGGTTGGTGGTAGCAGTGATTTATTTCAGAGGGCAGTTTAGTCATTGTACTATTCCTAGACAAGGCTCTGAATTTAAGTGATACTTAGACTCTTAAGTCATTTTTGAAACCAAATTTAGGTTCTTGAGTCACGTAGACGTTTTTGAAATTACTCCTGTCTTTCTGTCAGCCGTTTCTACATGGCTGATCTTGGAAGACACAGCACCTACTGGCTGTTGTACAGTTAAGTAGGAGCTGGGAGCTGGAAGTGTCAAAAGGTTGGTGGATACCTGCCAGCAATTGCAGTACGGAAAAGGATGATCTGATGTGCCCAGGGTGGTTTTGGAGCAGCTGTGCTTGTGCAGTTGGTCTCTGTGTGCGCCTCGAGTCAGAGGCACCTGGAACGTGTCATCTTCACTGTGCGTCCCACAGCTACCTTGCAGCCCAGAGAGGCTTGCTGCTCGTAGTCCCTCCGCACATGTTCACTGGCCCTTTCTCAGGGATTTCCCAACATCCTGCAGCCAGAGATCTGGTAAAATGCCATGCAGAGCGGGAGGGAAGACACGATGGGAGCGTCAAACTGAACCCAAGTTGTATGTGCTGGGTAGCTCAGTCTTCCGTGTGACCCTGAGCTAAGCAGGTAGCGAGGCGTTTTAACGAGACCTAGACCTCAAAGGCTGGGGCTGGGGCTGGCTAACAGCTCTCACTGGGGCTGAGGTCCCTCTGATCCCCGGGGGCTCGGTCAGGCACCGGGGCTGGGGTAGACAGGCAGATAAGTAGGCTAATGCGGGAGAATCTGTCTCTTCTGAATTAGCCCAGGTAGCGTGAAGAAGCGTATTGTTTTTTCATATCAAGGGTGTCAGGTATGGATTTGTGATCCTGATACTGCATAATCAATTCTCTCCTCTCAGCTGTGCTCTGTCAGGAGCGGTTTTGTTCATTTGCAGTCTTTGTTCATGCTTTCCTTCCTGTTTCGCTTGTCTTTATAGATTTTTATCTGAAAGTTGAAAATGTTTTTGTTGATATCGGGAAGATTGCACCTGCTTTTGGAAAGAGGCGAGCGACACAACATGATGATAAAATAGCCATTCGAGATGCATTTGCTAATGCTGATAACATTAAAATGTTGCCTGGAATATTTACAGTGCAAGGGAGAGGGGAGGGACCTCCTCAGGTGTTCAGGGGCCAGTTCATCTCTTCGAACGGCCACCATCTGAAGGTTAAGCATCTGCTCGAAATTGGCTGACTGGGCACCCTCTATAGACCGTGGAGAGAGAGGGGAAGGGACAAAATCCCTTCTGGAGATGTGTGTCTGAAATACATCTTTTGGGTCAGAACAGGGTGGGACAGGAAGGGACTGTCTCTTTCCTCTGACTACAAAGGGAGCCTGAGTGACTTCATTTAACTTACTGCCCAAGATTTAGATAGTTACAGTAGAGGAAATGAATCCCAGCCCTACTGATTTGGCAGTACAAACCTCAATGAAATTTAGTGGGAGTTAAGGCTCCTGAACCTTCCAAGTGCTGTAGATAATGCCACTATTAAGTTTGATGTTTCCTGTGAGATACTTGGCTGTGTCTGGACTCACAAACGTGATTTGTCAGCTAAGCCTGAGACCAAATTCTTCCAGTGGCCTGTTATAAAGGAGGGACAATAGTGTGATCCATGACAACTGAAGGGTTTATGTCCTGGTTTCAGCTGGGATAGAGTTAATTTTCCTCCTAGTAGCTGGTACAGTGCTGTGTTTTGGATTTAGCATGAGAGCAATGTGATAACACACTGATGTTTTAGTTGTTGCTCAGCAATGTTTATACTAAGTCAAGGACTTTTCAGCTTCCCATACTTGGCCAGCGAGGAGGTGCACAAGAAGCTGGGAGGGGGCACAGCCAGGACAGCTGACCCAAACTGGCCAAAGGGCTATTCCATACCGTATGGCGTCATGCTCAGTATATAAACCGGGGGAGCTGGCTGGGGGGCAGCGACTGCTGCTCGGGGTCTGGCTGGGCATCGGTCAGCGGATGGTGAGCGTCGGGTTTTTTTCCTGGGTTTTGTTTCTCTCTCTCTCTCATTGTTTTCATTACAAATTATTATTATTATTAGATTTTATTTCAATTATTAAACTGTTCTTATCTCCACCCACGAGTTTTCTTAGTTTTGCTCTTCAGATTCTCTGCCCCATCCCACCAGGGTCAGAGGGTGAGCGAGCGGCTGTGTGGTGTGTAGTTGCTGGCTGGGGTTAAACCACGACAGTTCAGAATCCAATTTTAAGTGGTGCAAGCCCTACAGCAATGTAGTCCATAAGCAACAGAAGCCATTATTGGGCAGTAATGTGCCAAATCTATGTGATACATTGACCAGCTCCTTTGATTTTGCATGGTATTTTAGGTTAGAGATTAATTTCAGAGGGTATTTGAAAATATATCAGTTTCTTAGGGATGCAGAGGGAATGTTGGTGGGTACGTGCATTTTGCTCTGTCTTCTAGGTTCACGAGCACAGCTTTTTCTAACTGTGGTGGTTTTGTAGGTTTCTGTGACCGTTTAAAAGCAGGATTATTGATGTAAAATGTGATTGTCCAGATCACAATGGAAAGGCTAGTGAAAAATGGCCTTTGGCGCTTTGCCGAGCACGAGTCCTCTGCCCTGTTTCTGGGCTGACATCTTTACCCCCTAATGTGGAGGCCCTGTGCCTCAGAAGCTTAGGGGAGCCCTAGGACCCTTCTGGAGACTCTGCAGCCTATTAGGAGGGGCTGGCTGCGGGGATGGTTTGGCCACCAAGGTACTCCGTAATTCGTACCTGAATTATGTCCAACAAATGGACTTCATTTGGAGATTGCTCACTGGCCTTTAATGGTGCTTCTTGTGTTGCTAGCGATTCCTTGAGTTGTCTTATCCCCTGGGTGGTGAGACAGGGGAGCCTTTAGATTTGGTTTGTTGTGCTGACTTGAATGCTGTGTGCTGGGGAACGCCATGGCATCATGAGGTGAGTGGCAGCTGAGCACTCAGTACTCCTATTGCACATGTTGTAGGTCAAGAGTGGGCTATTATATATATACACTTTTCCTCCGAGTTACTTTTCTAGCGATTGATCTTCATCTGCTGGGCATGTAAATGCTGCAGTTTGTTAGAGTCCCTGCTAAATACCTTCTTCAAAGTGACAGAGAGACAACCCCTGCATCTCTACCAGTACTCTTCAGTGGTGAGATACTGAAGTGCGTTTGGGTAAATTTTGCATCTTCCTTTTCTCTCATGCTTCCCTCCCCCCTCTCTGTTTTGTTTGTTTCAGGTTCTCGGCCTTTTTGGATCTACACAGTGGAAGTTGCATCTTGTGTATGGCGTGGTTAAGCTTGCAGCCTGTCACCTCGGCCTTCCTCCATTTTGGGCTGGTTACTTTTGTGCTGTTTTTGCATGGTTTGCAGGTGGATGCTGGCCTGACGGGAGACTCAACCAGTTCAGTACAAAACAGCTCGTGTTCAGGATCTTTTGACTGCAAGGAAGGTGTTATCCTGCCAATATGGTACCCAGAAAACCCATCCCTTGGGGACAAAATTGCCCGTGTTATCGTATACTTTGTAGCACTGATCTACATGTTCCTGGGAGTCTCCATCATTGCAGATCGTTTCATGGCATCTATAGAGGTCATTACATCGCAAGAGAAAGAAATCACAATTAAGAAACCCAATGGAGAGACCACAACGACCACCATTCGGATTTGGAATGAAACTGTTTCCAACTTGACCCTCATGGCTCTGGGCTCCTCTGCTCCTGAGATCCTTCTGTCTCTGATAGAAGTGTGTGGGCATGGATTCATAGCTGGAGACCTGGGGCCGTCTACAATTGTTGGCAGCGCTGCTTTCAATATGTTTATCATCATTGCCATCTGTGTCTATGTGATCCCTGATGGGGAAACCAGAAAGATAAAACACCTGAGGGTTTTCTTTGTCACAGCTGCATGGAGCATCTTTGCTTACATCTGGTTGTACATGATCCTTGCTGTCTTCTCTCCAGGTGTGGTTCAGGTCTGGGAAGGCCTGCTCACACTTTTCTTCTTTCCACTTTGCGTCCTTCTGGCTTGGATAGCAGATAGACGTCTGCTTTTCTATAAGTATATGCACAAAAAGTACCGTACTGACAAGCACAGGGGCATTATCATAGAATCAGAAGGTGATCACCCTAAGGGAATTGAGATGGATGGCAAGATGATGAACTCCCACTTTCTGGATGGAAACTTAGTGACTGTGGAGGGGAAGGAGGTAGATGAATCTCGCAAAGAGATGATCCGGATCCTTAAGGACCTGAAGCAAAAGCACCCAGAAAAGGACTTGGACCAGCTGGTAGAGATGGCTAACTACTATGCCTTGTCTCATCAGCAAAAGAGCAGAGCCTTTTATCGCATTCAAGCTACCAGAATGATGACGGGAGCTGGCAATATTCTGAAGAAGCACGCAGCTGAGCAAGCCAAGAAGAGCACCAGCTTGCATGAGGTGCGACCAGATGAACCTGAGGAATTCATCTCCAAAATTTATTTTGACCCATGCTCCTACCAGTGTCTTGAGAACTGTGGTGCCGTTCTCCTGACAGTGGTGCGGAAAGGAGGGGACATGTCCAAGACCATCTATGTGGACTATAAAACAGAGGATGGCTCTGCCAATGCTGGTGCTGACTATGAGTTCACAGAGGGGACTGTTGTCTTGAAATCAGGGGAAACCCAGAAGGAGTTCTCAGTGGGAATTATTGATGATGACATCTTTGAGGAAGATGAGCATTTCTTTGTGCGGCTCAGTAACCTCCGTGTGGTGGAGAGTGAGGAACCTCCAGAGCTCAGTAACTCGCCATACCCAAAGGCCATATTGGCTTCTCCTTGTGTGGCCACAGTGACTATACTGGATGATGACCATGCTGGCATCTTCACATTTGAGTGTGATGTTATACATGTCAGTGAGAGCATTGGTGTGATGGAAGTCAAAGTCCTAAGGACATCAGGTGCTCGGGGTACAGTCATAGTGCCATTTAGGACAGTAGAAGGGACAGCGAAAGGAGGTGGAGAAGACTTTGAAGACACTTACGGGGAGTTGGAGTTCAAGAATGATGAAACTGTGTAAGTAGCCCATTCGTTTCTGTTCCTGGGTCTAGTTTTGGTGTTTAACCCCACATTTTGCGTCCATTACAGGTGAATGCTGACAAGGGACAGGCTCCTTTCTTCAGCTTTCCTTCAGTTTCCCTACTTACCTCTTTCAGGCAAGAACCGACAGCAGGATTTAAGAGCTCAAAGCTCTTGTCCCTTCCCTCTTGGGAATGACAAAGTGACGCTTAGAAATACTGGGTGGGGGGGAGATAGGAGGAAAATTTATCATTCTCTGAGGTCCTGTACTAAAGCTAAGGGTTAACGGAGAGTTAAGGTAGAGAGAGAAGAAAGGGCAAGCTTTTACATGGCTGGGCAAATACGGGAAAGCCTCTTTTTGAACACCAAACATAGAGCGCACAGGAGTTTATTGCAATCTCTAGATGAAAAGTTTACAACAGTTATTTCCAGGCAAGCAAGACCTGCTCAGTAGACGTGAGGCTTCATTTTCACAGGAGCAGCACATCATACCTGTGTCCCTAGGCTGCCTGTGCAACTTGCAGGTCCCTGTGGCAGCTAATTCACAGCACAGGCACAGCTGTAAGCTGTTCTGCTGGACTTGTGAAATCCTTCCAGCCTTTATGTCCCTATGGTCTACCCATATTCCCCACGTCACCTTCTCTATGATCTCCCTATGTCTGTTCTTTTACTACCTGTGGTTTTTCCCCTTGTAAAATACCATGGCAATTGGCAATAATGGTCTAAAGCACTGCAGCTCACAGCCTGTCCATGTGGCTCCATGACCCAGTGTTTTCATACAGAATAAAGAAGGGAAGCAGAATAGTCTGCACCAGTCCTGTTAATTCAGCTCTTTTATTGCGTACAAAGTAGCTGATAGGAAGCTAGGAAGTAATAAAGACCAGACAGGCGATAATGTCTAATTGCTTTAAGTACCTGCTGTTAACATTAGTGGGGAATGAGAAAAATCCCTTAGCTGAGTAGGGAGAGAGAGGGGGGTGTGAACCTGGTGCTAAAACTCCCTAGTGTTAAGTGCCTAGGTTCCTCTTGTTAACACCTAATCACTTGAGCCATCAAAGGAAGAATTGTGCAGGCTTGCAACTGGCATCAGAGAAAGGAAATCTTTGTACCAAGCCTCCCAATACAGTACCCAAAAGGATGTTAATATATTAAATGCTATGGAGTAGGGATGCCCTAATTCAATAGCACCTTCTGCCTTAGCCCACTAAACCATTTAATCCAGCTAATATCCACAGTCCTGATGCTTGATTATAAGTACGTGTTGTTCCTATTAAAGGAAGAGAAGCTCCTGGTTGGCTGGGTTCAGCCACTATCAGAGATGGAAGAGGATCAGCTGTCCTCATCTGGCTTTTTCAGGGAGATGGGCCATGCAGGTTAGTCTCCTTAATTGAGCCGCAAGCTGATTGCTCTAGAAAAAGTGAAGAAGAATGTCAGCTGTGTGGTTACAGTCTCCTGTGAGCGGACTACCTAAAATATAATGGGTACTTCCTTGCTTCAGCCAGGTCTTGAAGAAAAGAGACTTTTCTTGCTTGAAAAAGACCCATCAGTGAAAGGCCAGCAGGTTTGGGGTACCAGCGAATAAGCCCATGAGCCATCTTACTGCAAACTGTACTCCCTTTCTTTTGTCTTCTGGCTGATGGAAGACGTCTTTTTGTCTTTGAAAAGTGTGGCAGAAGGTCAGAGCATACCCACATAGTTGCTTCACTTGGGTTAAAACAAATCACGTTCAGCAGGACCATGTGCATCCTGGTGGGACAGACTCTAATGAGAATGAAGGCAGTCCAGAAAACAAGTATGTGTAGGTTGCTTAACGCTCTGACTTGTGACCTAGAGAAGATGCCCTAGAGCACAGACAAGACATTTGTGGTGTACTTAAAACTGTGCCCACACCTAGTGCATTAATGTGACTTTCACTTCTGCATCAGAAGACTGCTGGGAACAAAGCCTGCTAGCCACAGTGGCCATGGAGACCATGTGGCTAGCAGAGATTAATTTCTTTTGAAGCTAGAATTAGTGTAGCTGGCTCAACATAGCACTTAAACTAATAAGCCTAACAAGGAGGGAGATCATGTCAGCTAGCAGGCTGCCTTTATTCACTCCTGGCTTTCATTTTAAATCTCCAGGTCTCCTGGGAATGGAGTTTTGGGCTGGAAACATGTGAAGGTAGTTTTCCGTAATCAGCCCTTGGCCTTTAAATTCAGTGAACACAGGTCAGTTGCTGTACTTTGCCAGCTCTTCTCTGAAGTGCAGGTGGAAGCAGCTGTAGAAATATGGAAGCAATAATGTGTGGATTTAATCTCTTCTCCCTTTTTTTGCTTTCTAAATCTGAATGTAGAAAAATAATTTTGAGCAAATATTTAGACTGCAAACAAATTTGAGGTGATTCAGGTCTGAATTTGGAGTTCAGACCCATAATGCTACTATTCCAACAAACGCTATGTAGTTTTGGTCAGCCCAGTTTGGGAAGATGGGTAGATAGGGTGTTTGGGACAGTTGTGCTGACCCAGAGGGCAGCATATGAGTGACTGGTCATGGTATCGCTTGGTACAAGGCCGTATGAAGACACTGGGTCACCAAATAGCCAGGGGCTTGCCTGGCTGAATATTTAAGGCCCTGCCTCTTAAATGCCTTGCCGCTGAGGGGGATCCACCACGAGGTACTGATATCCCCTGCCCACTGAAGCGGGGACCAAGGGTCCACAAAGCCCAGTGCAGAGCAGAGGGGAAAGCAGGCAGGCTATGATGGCCAGTAGACAATGCTAAGGACAGGGGGTCAGAAAGCGGTGAGAAGGTACGTGCTCCCCACTTCAGCTTACTGATTAGGCCCCTGCTTAGGGAAGGTGAAACTTGGGCTCTGGTTTCCACGCTGGTGTAGGAGCGGCTCGTGGATGGAGTCCTGCCTACCTCACTGCTTTAACCTTGTCCTTCTCCTCGTGGAGTCACTTTGAAAAGATTTTTGACTCGCGGAGGAAGGAAATTAATTAGCAGCATCTTGCAAACACGTAAGACGGTGCTAAGCTTTGCTGTGGCTACGCACGTATGCTAAGGATCCGCAGAACTGCAGCCACAAAGCAGCGCTGATCAGGGTAAACCGGAGGAGAGCAAAAGCTTCAGTTCACGCTCTCAGCTCGTTGTCTGACACACGAATTAAAAAACTTCAGCTTGCATTCTGCAGTGGCAGGTGATCTGTAAGTAGTTTGTAGGTCGGTCTCCTTAAGTGTAGCAATGGCTAGATTAATCTGAGGGGCACTGAATTACACAGCATCCTTGAGATTAAACTATAGGAGAGGCGCTACCATCTACCAAATCCCCAGAGCCAAGGATAAGCACTTTCCCTGAAAACTAAATGGAGAAGGGGTCTTCACTTAGTTTATTTTATCTTGTTATATTTATTGCAGGGTTGTTTTTAAGAGGCTTTCCCTAAAATACGTGGGACTAAAAAAAGCTGAGTTGATGCAAATGTTACAGAATGAGAGGGAAATGGATCCTGCCACCGGGTCTTGCTTATTGCCTCTGTGATTCTTTCTAGACTAACACGGTCAAAGTTTCCTTACTCACGTTTGGGTGGGAGCACAAGAGAAAGCAGCCTGAGATGAGGAGGCTTGAAACAATGCCATTATTACTGAAAGATGGTCCCATGCAGTGTGTGTGTGTGTATGGGTGTTGGATAGCTATAAATCAAGCCATATAATCTTGAACGCTGTCATCTGTCGAGAAGGGAATTGATCAGGTCTCACATATTTGATTATGCTGCCTCTTTTTCAATGCATTTGTTATTTCTGAACTCCTGCTCCAGGGAGGGTCAGATATGACCTAAGCAGCTGAAGCAGAATCCTAGCTCTCTTGTTGACTAAAAGGAAACTCTTAAAAAAAATTAAGTCCGAAACTTAGACTTTTTTGCAAGATGACCGAATGCTTTTCTATTAAATGATTTTGTACGGAAATAAATGTTAGGTTCTTGGAGGTATGAAAATGTAGAAGAATGATTGACCCAGCTGCTTTATCATGTCCAAGCAATAAAGAAATCATTAAGAGCCAGCAGCAAAATGTGAATTGGGTTTTAAAGGATTTTCTTTTCGCATAATAAAGGGAACTCCCAGCAAGTCATTAAATTTAATTTAAATTTTCTCTCTTTAAATTGTTTCCTCTGTTTAAATTCATATGGAAATTTGTCTAGGTCTTGTGTATCTTCCTAAACTTTCTAAAGCAAGTTACTAGTAGCTAATTGATATGCCAGCTAGAAAACAAAGTGAGAAGTTCTGCTGTGGCCATGTCACTTGCAGCAGCTATACTGCGTTAAGGTTTAGGCCAGAAGATCTACTTTGTTACTTGCCTTTGCTGGTTGCTCAATTGCTTGCAGGACGTGAAGGCTACGAGTCCGTAGTTCTCAGAGTATTGCTTGCAGCTCAGGAAGGAACCGGGTGTTGAGAGATGCTGTGGTGTTAAACTGGTATTAAATGGCCTGCAAAGCCTCTTTGCAAAGCCAGCATGGCCGAGCTTTGGTAACATGTGGAAACCTGCAGTCACTTATCTATGTGTGTGTTAGGCAGAGCTCTCAATAACAGAAGGGCTGTCTCCTCCATTTGTACAGAGACTGCTGGAGACAAACATATTAAGCCTGCCTTGCTAGGCAGTGAGGTTTTTTTTTTTTTCCTTTAGGATTTGGGCAGGATGTTGTGTGCAAGTTGCACGTTGCCTCTCCTTGTCTGCTTCTCCCCGGAGAAGCCCCCAGGCTCTGCGTGTAGGGCTGTGGCTGCTCCACGGAGTCACCGAGAGCCTTGGGCTGTGTCTGAGCGCGTGCTTCGCTCGGTCGGGCTGGTCTTGCAAAGTGCTGCCATGACACCGGGCAGTGGAAAACCACATGCATTTCTTTCTGTTGGGGGCTTCAGGCATTTTCTGGCGGGGGGCTCATGGAGCGTGCATGTACGTATGCGAGTGAAGGCCAGAGCTGTGCCAGAGGTGTTCCTGTGTGGGTCAAGCTCGGGCTGGAGCTGTGCCCCAAGGGCAGTGGTTGATAACTGCCCCAGGCGGCCACCACTGCCGCTGCTGCCGCCCTCCCTCCCGTGTGTCCTGCCACCCTTGTTCGGTGGGAAGGTCAGTATCCCGTCCTCCTCCTTTTCCTCTCCTGTCCACCCACGCTTGGACACAGAGACACCTGAGCCCTAGCCCCTTGCTCACGGTCCCGCTGTGGTGGCTGTTAGCTTCCCCCAGCAGATCTGGTGAAGGTGATAGTGGAGAAAGGTGAATGGCGGTTTTCTGTTTGAAGGACGTCGTACTGAGGTTTGGTGTAATTAATTGTCCTGCCTTTTTGCCATTCAGCGCTGGAGGAAACTGTCAACTTAATTTTTTAAGTTGATCACCTACGCAGTCATGGTTGTGGCATTTTGAGGGGGAATGCTATTAATGATACTTAGCTCTTTTGCATGGTGTTTCATCAGTAGATCTCATAGCACTCTGCAAAGGCGATTGAGGGACGTTATCCCCATTTTGCAGATGGCGGGGAAAAAATACAGAGAATGTGACTTCTCTTTCCTCTGGATTACCCAGCAGATCAGAGGCAAAGACAGGAATAAAACTGATCTCCCTGAACTGCTGGCCTGTGCTCTATCCAGAAGACGGTCTGCGTACATCAAGCCTGTAATTTCCTGTTACTCAGGACCACAGTGAATTTATGCAGATGCACTGACCTCTCCCCAGCCATTGCGAATTAGGTTGGTACAGGTATAGGCAGTAGCTGCAATATCTCACTATTCCCCCAAACTGTCAACAGTAACTGTGGTTTTGGGTGCTCATTTTCCCAAATTAAATTTTGGTCACATGACATGGAGGTGTGCTGCATCTGCAGACCTTGGTTTATTTATATCAGCTGTGATGACTCCAATTAATGACCGAGGTCATAACAAAATTATTTTGGTAATCTAGTCTGAACTCTTGTTCAACAGCTCTCATACACCACGCACTGATCCTAAGGCTCTGGGCTCTGAGGAGATCATCCCTCGGAAAATTAAGACTCCAGGCAATGAGAATTTGTTGTGTGAGGCTGATGGTTTCCTTCTCTCAGGGCATGCTTCCTTCCCATTAGAGCCTTCTTGAGATTGAACTTGAGATTGAATCCTCCAAACTCTTCTCCAGATTGTTTCTGTCAGTGGGTAAGCTCCTTCTGGCTTTGTCTTCCTACACCTTCAGATAAATTAGAAGTTCTTGATTCCTATTTTAATTCGGATTAAGGGAAAACAGCAGCAGCTGTCCTCCAGTTAAAAAAACTTTCCCCCACTATGTTGCCAGTGGTAAAAGGCTGTTGTATTTGCTTCTTGCTGTGAAATTCTCATGTCAGTGTTCTTAACAGTACCAGTTTCTAATTTAGCTGAAGCCCTTTACACACACACATGCACGCTCTGGGTTTCTGCTGTAGTCCCGCTGTGAAGTCTAGCTGGTGTGACCTGCAGGGGATTAGTGTAAGGTGTCAGGAGACCGTTCCTGGAGCGTACGTAAAATCAGCCTGCAGAAATGTGAGACCGTGGCACCATCCTGGGAAGAAGAGAAGCCCTGAGCTGACCTTTACCTTCTGAGATAGTCCTGTTGGCAGATGGGGGGACATACTTGCCATCTGTCCATGAAGAAGGACAAATGACATCCTGTCTTGGAGACTGTGACTTCTTGCCCGTCAAAGGAGGCATTTGTATGAGTTTATGTGGCAGCATTAAGCAGGGGAGGCCTGGGACGCCAGCTCAAAAGAGAGGCATGTGGTAGAGATCGGCTCTTCAGAGCTGGTGTGTGCTCTGATCTAGCAGAGGAGCCCCTGGGAAGCTCACGGGTTCCTCAAGTAGGAGGCCCTTGGAAGGGACATTCTGGGAGGTATCAGAGAGGGCAGTGATATTCCTAGTTTAGAGCGAACGCAGCGAAATTCACCCTGCTAAATGGCACAACCAAGTTTTGGGTGTGAAAACAAACAACAGACCAGAACTGATCCAAGATAAAACAAGTCTGCTGTGGCTTGGGTGAGTTTTGCCTCCTTTACTCATACTGACTCACGCATTTCTGCGTGGAGCACCTTTGCAAATGAGTGGCTTAGATATCGTGCCCTTTACACACAGGTTTGCAGAGGCACAGGTGGTATTTGTTTCCCACCTGTAAGAAGGAGGAGAAGGCACAGTTTGAATGATACAGCTTCAAGGGATAAGAAGAGATGCTGGTGGCAAGGCTTGATAGACCATATATCACCTCAAGTACCTGCTGGGTGTTTTTTTTACTTACAGCATCATTGTACTGTGTCTGTGACTTCTAACAGATCAGAGTACCAGCAAAGTTCCTGAGTTAAATACGGGCTTATCCTTTCCTAAATGAGATGAGGAGAACAGCAGAGTCTAAAATCTCCCCAGCCAGAGGTCCTCCAGCACGTTTTTGTTGTGGCTAATCCTGGTGGAAGGTGGCAGCTGTTTCAAATAAGAGATGATTTACCTGTTGCTAGCAGTGTGGCTTGTTTCTTATTTACCTCATGTCAGGATAAAAGGTGATAAGAGAATTTGCTATGCTAGCTGATAGAAGCACCAGGGACCAAGTTCATCCTCCGTTTAGCTTCAGTGAAAACAGCAGATTTAAAGCTGGGAGGAATGTGGACTGGTACATATTTACAGCTGTCTTAGCAGATGGGCTGTTGACAGATGAGGCCCCTCAAGTCTCTGCCTGGGTGCCAGCACGTCCTGCTGCGAGCATTTCAGCTGAAGCCAGTCCTGGTGTTGAGCAGGCCCTGGCCGCTCGGCGAGTCAGGCCCTTTGGGTGGGTTGTGCTGGAAGGGCAGCGGGGTGTAAGGCTGAACATCAGACAGGACCAGTTCTTCCTGCCAGGGTTTGCAGGACCAGTCCTTAGGAGGCCAACTGAGACGTCTGCCGAGCTGCCTCGAAGCCTGAGCAGCCTCACGTGGAGCGTGGCGCGGCCCCGGAGCTGGACCGCAGCGCCTGGAAACCCTCCTCTGGACATCACATCCCTGACAGCCTCCCCTATGTCCCGCTGCTCTCCTTCCGGGGGCTGGCGTGGAGTCCTTCTGGGTATAAAGGGCTGGATGCTCTACCCCCTGTGAGCAAAAGCCGCAGCTCTGATCTCCTGGTCCTTCTGTTAGATTGTGGAAGATGTCCTTCGGTGTTTTTAGGTGCTGGGGAGGAAAGAGGCTTTTCCTCTCTCCCCTGTTTGCCTCTCCAAACGGAGTTTCCAGGAGTGGTTGGTCCTGCCCGTGCTGCAGCTGCTGTGCTGAGTGCGTCGGAGATGGCTGTGCTGCTGCTGCGCCTCTTTGGTGCTCTGTGTGAAAGTATGTTGTTAAAGTAAAATGGGGATTACCTTTTGTGCCTCTGTTTTTCTTTCCATGAGATAAGCAACCCAAATGGGTCCTACTCTCATAGAAATCCACCCCCCCACCCTCCCCCCGAGCACTGTGCTGCTCTGCTTTTATCCTTTAGAGAAAAAGGCATGATAAAGCTATCAATATTTAATGCAGAAATTCTGCTCCGCTTATCACTGCTTTACCTGTCTTCCCTCCGGGGTTGGTCTCACCTTTACCTCATCTGGTTGAGAGTTTTGGCTTAATACGACTATCTCCACCTCCCTTAGTAAAGACAACTGGACCATGACGCTGTTTAGGAAGGATGTGCCAGGGCCGGTGTATTGACTGTGCAAGACTAAATAAGCACTGACCACTCTGTTTTCTAAGACATCAGAAATGCTGCTTTATTTTGGGGTGGATTGTGGTTAGCTTTGATAGCCCGCATTAGTTTTCTCTTTCTGTAGTGGAGCTGGGGAGGGAGAACACGTGAATCGGCAGTTTTTCTCAGGTGTGTCCTGTTAGCTGACACCACCGGAGGTGGGCAGGGCTGTGAATAATGCAGAACCACAGCGAATGGACTTTACGAGCGATAACTGCTTGCCTAGCAGCCAGGCTCCCAGGGTTTGATTAGCTGTATCCTGCAGAGCAATACCTGAAAGCTGTAGCAGGGTGGAGCATGTCAGATGCCTGGCTACTGCTGGTGTGCGAGGCTATAGCACTGTGGAAGCGTGAGGAGCTCTGTGCGCTTTATCTCAGCGGCGACTGTAGTGCCTGTCCTGTAGGAAGATCTTAATTTTCTATAATTAGCAAGTTCTTGGCGTAACTGTCTTTCTTGGTCTTTTTGCAGCCTGACGAGTGGAGCGGTGCTAGACGTGGTCTGTGGGAGTCAGAGCTGATGGCAGCTTCAGGAGGTCATTAGACTTTGTGATGGGCAGTTGGTGCTGGCTTTCTGTTGAGGTGACTAAAAAAAAAAAAAAATAGGCTCCGGGGCCTGATTATCCCATCCTTTGTATGGTACAGAGCAACAAAAAAAGGCATAACAGATGTGACATCTCCCCTGGCTTGACCGTAAGTAGTAGACAGCAGTGTCGGAGCAGGAGAGGAGAAGTGCTGGGTGCTTTCCCTGGTGCACAGCCCCCAGAGGAGAGGGCGAAGAGCAAAGGAGCTATTGCTTTTGGTGCTGGGAGAGCATCAGTATGTGGACGGGTGGGTTTTTTCTTCCCTGAGCTCCGTGGGGAGCAGTAGGTCCCACGTGTGTCCCTGTGCGGTGCTTCTGGCTGGCCAGGAGCCTGAGGAGGTGAGGTGCCACAGTGCAGAGGTGGCTACTGGTGGTTTCGGGGTACTGGTCCCCGGTGTGTTGCCTGCAGGCAGGCTGCACTGGGACAGCAGGGCAGCTGCTTTTGCAAGCCTGGTGCTGCAGCTCCCCTGGGAAGATCTAGTTCACAAGGAAAAACTGAATGAGTCCGGACTAAAACAGAGAGCAAAATCCAAGGGTTGAAATAGGCCCCTGGGAGGATAGCTTTGGGCGCCCAAGTGATGGCGGCGTGACCAGCCTCGGGGGAGCGAGCTGCCTTGGCCGGGGGTCGCTCTGGCTGTCTCTAAGGGACCAGGGTTGCCTTTCGCAGCTCTGGGGCGTTTGAAGGCAGGACGAACGGATGGGCAGGCGGAGGGGGGAACCTCGCCAGCATGCGCTGTAATGACTGGAGCCCATGTTTGGTCTGGCCTGGGATTATTAATGCCTTGCCTTTGGGGACTGCTGCTCAGGGTCTTTTCTAAGGAGGCTGAGACGTTCCTCGTACACATAGTCTGGCATGTGACACCTCATGTGGCACTGTATCTCCTGACCCTGTGCTGGGAAGGGAGCCCAGCAGCCACCCGGGCAGGGGGCAGCGACTGCCCTCGTCGAGGGATTTCTCCCTTGTGGCGCGGGGCTGTCCCGGGCGGCGGGCGAGGGAGTTTCAGGGGGCTGCGAGCTTGCGGGGGAGAGGCCCGAGGAACAAGTATGCAGCAACAACAAACTTTTGCTAAGGGCACCTCCCTTCCAGTTCTGGGGGGAGATGATTTTTTTTAAGTGAATTACTGCATAGAGTGACAGCCCGCTCCCTGGAGGGTACATCTAATGGAATTATAGGGTATCTCTATCTTGTTCTGGGCGGTGAGAGCTTCCTCAAACCACTGCCCAGAATGCTTGTGAGACACCCTATAATTCAATTAGAAGTACCCTCCAGGGAGCATATAATTATATCGTATCTATGAAACATAATGACAGCCCCCTCGTATCACATGGTGAGCAACTCTCTGCTGCTGCCCAGAACCTTTCACCGGTAAGGAACTAATCTGCTTAGCGCAGATTGAACTCGGCAGCGTACAGTGCTTACCCAAACGCTTGTGAAGGGAATCCCTGCCAGCGGAATAAACCTGTTAGCAGCACGTGAGCATCGCTGCTCCCACGTCCCTCTTCCCAACCCTCAGACCACTCCAGCTGGGGATGCTTGCCTCCACCCTTGCCATCCTCTCTGACTGGTTTGGTCTCTGAAGCTTCCTGGGAATTTTGAAGGATGGGAAGTTTTCTTTAATCCTTTAAACTTGTCTTTTATGCCCCTTGTTGGGTAGTAATAACCTGTGATACAGTGTGCTGAAGGGATTGAGCTCTGTAATAGGCAGTGTCCTGCCTTCCTGCTGATACCCTGTAAAATTTTGATACAAGTTGATATGCTCCGGAGAGAGAAATAATTGTAGTGCCTGTTGAAACGCAGCCACCTCCGGTGTGAACCACAGCATCTGAAATGGTTTAAGGCTAGAAGTGAGGAACACCAAACTTGACCACAGCATAGGGAACTTCCGTGGGGTACTGCAATTCCAATTAACTCTCAAGAGAGACATCAGCTTAAATCAATCTGCAGAAACCTAGAGAGGGAGGGCAGGGTGGGGCCTTGGAGTGACTTTGAGTACCTAAAGAAATCACATGGAAGAATTTCCTTCCCCACAGTAGAAGTCCACTGGGAAACAGTGTCGGCTGCCTCGTGATGGAAGGATACCCCTAGTCCGTACAGGTCTGACAATGCACTGCTGAGACTGTACTGACCCCAACCCTCCTGTAGTTCAGCAACTTCAGACGGTTCTCCGAGAAGGTTCATCCACCCACACGAATAATTAAACCCATCTAACTGTCGCAAGATTGTAGCTGCTGTGAGTACTGTTGCGTTGCTGGCTGTCAGCGCCAAGGTGTCTCTTTACCCTCGAATCCCAGAGCTCCAAGTGAGCTGGACACCTCTGGAATACAAGATGGAAGCAGGGAAGAGGGCAGGGAAGGGACCTTGGAGAGATGACAGAGGCAACGGGTGAGTGAGGTTTGCTTCTGCTAGGAGGCAGGAGAACATTGTGCTGACCTTGAGGGCAACAGATCTGAATTCCAATATGTGTCCTTGACTGGCGTTTTGGGGGTGAATCACCAAAGGTGGAGCAGAGGTGTGTTTAGATGGCATTGCTCTTTCCTTGGGGACAATTACACGGGGAATCACTGGCCAGCAGGGCCCTGGTGGGGGTATGTCCAGGGCTCGAAGGAGCTTAGCTGTGAATTGCTAAGTACTCTGGCGAAAGGCAGATAGAGAACAAGGTGGTTGTAATGTGAAAAAGAAATGGATGAGAGTTATTTGCCGAGAACCACAGGGGCTTGGTCTTCTCCCCTAATGTGGGGCTGGGGCTTGGTTTCTTGTTGCAAGGCCAGGACTTCAGTCAGTGGGGATGTCTTAGAGGTGGATTGAAATGTATCTCCTAGTTCATCCTCCACTAACTGGTAGGAGAAACTTTCAGCCTTTCTGAGGCAAGCCAAGGGAAGGAGGAGCTGTTTTCTGCTTCCTGCTCTTTCCCTGCTGCTGTTTCTACTCTGCCCCTGCCCCCCTCGCCCCCTAAAAAACCATAGCACCTTGGAGCCTACCTCCTCCCACTACCTATTTCCAGTGAATGCTTCAGGTCACGCTGGGAAGCCATCTGATCTTTTTCAGGCAGCACTGCCTTTAACTGAGTATGACTTGGAGCGAAGAGAGCAGCAGTATCCTTCCCCATGCACATCTTCTCCTTACCTCTTGGGCATCTAGGTATCTGTACTGGCAATCCGATCCCCCAACTCCAAACATTGCAGCAAAGCAAGAGATTTGGCATGAAAGAAAATGTTGAACCATTGTGTAATTCTACAACTACCTGAAAGGAGGTTGTAGAGAGGTGGGGGTCAGTCTCTTTTCCCAGGTAACAAGGGATAAGGACGAAAGGAAATGGCCTCAAGTTGCGCCAGGGGAGGTTTAGACTCGATATTAGGAAATTTTACTTCACTGAAAGGGTTGTCAAGCATTGGAACAGGCTGCCCAGGGAAGTGGTTGAGTCGCCATCCCTGGAGGTATTTAAAAGACATTTGGATGAGGTGCTTAGGGACATGGTGTAGCGGTGGTCTTGGTAGCGTTAGGTTTACGGTTGGACTCGATGATCTTAAAGGTCTTTTCAACCTATACGATTCTGTGATTCTGTGTAAATCCTGGCGGCTCTCAAGGACCATATCCTTGTCTGGAACAGGAGAGAGATTTGGGCAAACAGTTGTGGCCGGCTCTTCCCTGGCTGTGTTAGGGCTGTGTTCTCACCACAGCTCTGGAGTAACTCTCACTGCTCACCTGCATTTGCACAGGGAAATCGTTGCGGAGGATCACCTTGGTTTTCTGCTCCTAGGGAAACCCCTTTTACCAGCTGGCTTGCGCTTCACTTGGCCTTAGAAACAGTTACATGCTTTTTCTGTAACAAAGTGGTGGGACAGTAGCACGCCCAAGATTATCTGACCTCCCGTAGACAGAGCATGGAGAGTGCTTGCGGAATATTGAGGTAATATTATTTGGTTACTTCAGGCAGTTTCTTGTATCAATTAAAGGTATTTTGTGTTTATATTTCCCCTTTCATATGGAGGGATCCCAAATTGCTCAACAAATTGGGCAGGAGGATCATTTTATCTACCAGGTGAAAGCCGGTGCCTGTAGGCACGCTGCGTTTGGCAGCCTGCCGCGGTGGTACCACAGGGCAGGGGGTGATCGGGGCCAGGCAGTGCCCGGGTCGGGCAGGTTTGGGGCTGGCATGGTCGGCGGCAGCGTGCCCGTCCCACGAGGAGGGGTGTGCCGCTCCTGGGGAGCGTGCAGTGACTGAGGTGCGAGCGCCTGGACGCTGAGCATCCTTCAGTGCTGGACGGGTGAGGAGACAGAGAGTTTGTGTGGTGCTCGGTTGAAAACACAGGCTCCGGAGAGCAGGGCGGTCAGCACGGCTGGGATGCAGGGACTCAAAATGCATGCTTTTCTTCGGCAAGAGCACCGCTGCTGCGGAAATCACAGCCTGCCTTCCCGCACGGCCGCCGAGTAGCACCAGGCGCTGGGGACAAGGCCTCCCTGGGGTGGCCTGTCCAGGGTCGCCTCTGAGATGCTTCAGTCGCTGTGCCCAGAAGGGGCACGTCGATCCTCTTTGGGAACAGAGACAGACTGGTGGGCTTTGTGTCATGCTGTGGCACTGCTGCTCCCGCAGCCCTCTCCGAGGAGCCCGCTTGGATCTGAATGTCAGCTATTGCTGCGAGGCTCCTGCAGGGGTGTGGTGCCTCACCAGAGCTCTGCCATTTAAAGCATCAACCTCTTGCTAACCCCTCAGCAGCTGTGGAAACATTGATCTGTTTTTACCTGTCTGTAACAACTGGGCACACTGTCCCCTCTCTCTGTCGCACGCACACCACGTACATTGTGGGCAGGAGGTGGTGCCGCTGTCTCCTCCACTCATGCTGCCCATACTGTCCCCAATAAGGACCTGCTCCCAGACCCTGGTGAGTACCTCTGTGAATTGCGGAGACTGAAGACCCATCCATAAAGGTGGCATGGTCTTGCTTACAGCCTGCTCGTTAGCTGATGTCAGGGCGTGTGATGGGAGTACGTGCCCATCTCAACTTGTGCAATAAGCCCTTACTCACCCGAGCCTCTCTCCAGAGACCGTTAGGGTCCGTTAGCAACTTTAAATTGCTTTTAGCCTTGACCAGCCTGAGAACCTGCAAGGAAAAGTGAAGGACAACCAATTCGGAGTGGATATATGTTAGATTGTGCTATTTCTAGGTGCGGGAAGGTGACTGGGAACAGTCAGCATGAGTTTACCATAGCAGATCATGCCTGACTAGCCTGATTGCTTTCTGTGATGAGATGCCTGAGTCGGTGGCCATGGAGAGAGCAGTGGGTGTCATTTACCTTGGCTTTCAGTTTTTGATGTGTTCTCCCATAGCATCATTATAGCCAGACTGGGGAGATACGACCTTGATAGGTGACTACAAGATGGATTAAAAAGCTGTCTGGTCTGTCAGGCTGAAAAGGTAGTGGTCAGTGCCTTGAGGTTTAACAGGTAGCCAGTTCCTAGTCACAACCTTGAGGAGTCAACGTAAGGCCTGAACAGTTCAGCATCTTCATCCACGCCAGGGATGATGGGGTGACATGCAGCCCTGCCCCAGTGAGCCCATGGGGACCGTGGTCCAAGGGGAAGGTTGGTACACTGGAGTGTGGGTTGCTGGCTGGAGGGGCCTCGGTGTGCAGCAGAAATGGGCCAACAGGGGCCTTGGGAAGCTGGGCAAGAGAAATGCAGGCCCGGTGCCTGGGATGGGGTCAGCCGTTGCCCAGGTGCGGGCTGGGGGCCAGCTGGCTGGGAGTGGCTCTGCAGGGAAGGAGCTGTGCTGCAGGGAACAACTGCTCGGTTCGTGCAGCTTAAACCAAATCAGGATTGAAGCGGTGCTTTGACTTATCAGCGACGTATAATTAACCAGCAATCAGAGAGGATCAATATCAGCAGCACAGTGGAGAAACCACAGTGCTGGACGCCTGCGCGACGCTGATGTTCAGCTACCGATTTGAACATCAGTGTAACTGATCCCCAGAAGTGATGCTCACGCACAGTTATGTACCTCCATGGTGTTCCTGTCTCAATGGCTGTTGCTGCCCAGGGTGGGCCCTGTGAGACCCCACGGACCTGGGGGTCCCTGTGGATGTCAGTCAGCAGCATAGCACGTCTTGAATATTAGCCCAACAAGTCACTGCTACTGACTTGGGATTTTGCAGGCAGTGGTAGAGGTTTATTCCCTGTAAAAGATGGAAGTAGCTCTGGCCCTCACTGGGATGTCAAGGGAAGGTCTCCCTCAGCTGCCCACCTTCTCTCCTGCTCCGGGGGATGTCCAGGCAAAGCTGGTGAGCTAGAATTTCCCACCCAATGTCTATTTTGTGCCTTTTGCCTTTCTGAAACAGGCGAGTGCTCTTAGATGCTGACCAGCTGAGGTGTTGGTTACTAGACACATAGCAGAGCTCCTGGGGAGAGCACAGCCCTGCGGCAGCAGCTTATATCCCAGTCCGGCAAGTGTCCTCCTTGCTGAACCCCCTGGGCAGCGTTAGAGGATATCCCTTTGCATGATGGCTGTGCGTGGTATGTTTTCACCATGTGCTGTTGATTTTCCATCTGCACAGCTGTAAGAAGACGTTGTCTTCTGGAAGTGGCCAAGGACATGCAGCAATGTACTCTCTTGGTGATCTGTTGCTTTGACCTTTGGGTGGTGTTTCTAAATTTTAAGAGTCTGGCACACACTGAGAGGTTGTGGGGGCAGAAGCAAGTGCCCCTGGGCTACGCCGTTGTGTGAAACTAGCTGGGGCCCAGCAGTAGTGATCCCAGAGCATGTTTCTCTTCCAGACACTGGCATTGTAGCAGGTTTGGCAGAAAGGGAGAAAAAGCAGGAGAAACATTCCAGAAATAATAGTCACAAAAAGTTCTAATCATAAGGAGGGGAGAAGCACCATCTTCTTGATCTCAGATATCATGTATTTCATGTGGAGTAACACAACAGCCAGCCTGGCTGTCTTTCAACCCTGATGTCTGGTTGATTTCTTCTTTTTTCTGTTAACATTCAATTTTAAATAGAGTAGTCTTCTGAGGGCCTGAGCTCAAGCCTCTTGCATGTGATAGAAAGACTCCTGCAGTTAGAGGGTGGAGGGAATTGTGTTAACCGTCTCTTTGCTGGTATTTGCTGTTTTGTTGGCAAAGTTACTTCTGTGTCGTTTGGACTTGATCGGTTGGAAGAGCAGAAGCCATGCAGTCATGGCAGCTTGTTTAAAGCTTCTTTTCTCAGGCAGTCCAGGTGTCTCTAGATGGCCGTGTGCCATGAGGACATGTCAGTAAATAGCCACGAAATTGGGCTATTTACATGAGATTTTAACCAAGGTCTGCCAGGGCTGGAGTGCAAGTAAGCACTGAAATATTTAAGTCCCCTATGGAGTGGAAGGACTTTCTTTTCTGAGCTGAGAGGGTGTGGAGATTTCACAGGCCCGGAAGATGAATGTGTGAGATATTCTTTGGGAACGTCAATTTTTTTGGTGGTGTTTCTTTGTGAAAAATGGAATAAAACAGCAGTTTAGACCCCTTTGGCTGCACAGCATTTTTGTTTCTTGCAGTAAGTTGGAAGTACAATAAGAAGCAATGAGGAGATGCAGCAAACGGTAACCCCTGCCATTAGAGGCCTTTCCTGCAATTGTTGCTGCTCTCCCTGGGTTTCAGTGGGAGCAGGAATTTGGCTCTTCCCTTGGCTTTCTTGGCCTGGATGGAGATTGGGAAGTTTTCCTGCAAGTCTTACAGCTGTGGCTACATACTTCAGTCATGGGAGGGGTTAAATCTCAGCGATCAGGGTTGGAAACGTGACATCGGAGATTAGATCTAGAATTCCATTTTGCTGGTGCACTGATAACAGGATCTTATCAGCCTGCCACTCTGATTACCAACACTCGCTACTGCAGAAACTGAGAGGGAGAGATGGGAAGTGGCTATTGATTGGCAATCAATAGGGACGGAGGTGCTTTCATCAGCCCCAGGGAAGGTGGCACATTCACCTGCTAATTGCAGCCTGCAAATCCCAGAGGGGATGCTCTGGGCCCTGGGTATTGGCATGGCAGCTTGTTGTGCTGTCAGACCAATGCTAGAAGAGATCAGTCTTGAAATTAGTGCTTTTGGCACTGGCCCTGTGTAAGCTGTGCCATCCTGTGACAGAGCCACCCACGCTCCAGCCTAAGGTTAGCAGCATTGACTGAATTCATCAAACATGCCCTGGGAGGATGGAGAACAACTGGGCATTGTACAGTGGGGCTGACTCCCCTCACTGTTCGAATACTGATTCTTCATTAAACAATAGGGGCTTGTGCAGTTGGGAATAGGACCAAGCCTCCATTTTTCTTGAAAGAAGCCAGACAGAGTTTCATATTCTTTTTTCTCTCTTTTTCTCTGTGTATACTCTTATATGCATCTTTTATCTCCTCTCCTTCTCTAGCCCTCCTTCATTTCTCAATTGGCTTGTGTTTTCACCTCCAAGTGCACCTCGTGCTTCATATGCTTTAAAAGTCCTTGGAGAAAGGAGCCAGGATTGGCAAGTAATGCAAATATAAGACAAGCTGAGGAACATCATACATAATGTTGGTGTCACCTCCAGTAAGCAAGTTTTAGGAGATCAGAAAGGGCAGCCTCTCATACAGCCCCTTGTATTCAGCACGCCGTGGTGGATACAGACTGGGGCGCAGATGGTCCCTAAGTTCCTGGTGACTGGAAGCCGGAATACCGAGGTGAGACCATCGCGTTCCCTTCTGCTCTTTCCTGAATTAGGCTTGATGCTGGGGGGGCCAAGCTACGTCCTGCCGTCGCTAGTTAGCCGTGCAGAGCACGGAGTGCTGCACCCTGACGCAGGACCATTAGTGGCAAATTGGGACGTCGCCGGGCCCAGCTAAATGGTGTTTAATGCTCAGTACACGTAAGCAGGACAGACATTTGATGGCACTTTTGGCATCAGGCAGGGAACATAGCTTTGTTCTGCACTAGTGGTTGCTGAACTGTGTTCAGCCATGGGAACTGCACGAAACAGAGACTTTTGGACACAGCTAAGTTTCCGATATAGATGTTCATGAATACCACGTGTTACAGCCCTTCCTGCTTTGCTTCTCCTTAGCCTTCCTTTCCACTGTTAGGATTATGTTCTTTCTGTAGTAAACCGCGCGGAGCTGAGCGTGGCTACGCCGTGCCCCAGTAACCCACGCCTGCACAGGCTGCCTGAAGCGGGAGCTGGGGCAGGATGCTCGCTTCGGGGATCTGCAGGGGTGCACCTCTGTCCCGTGCCCTGCTGAGCGCAGCTGCCCGGGGCGAGCATGTGGCACATCCAACGGAGGGTGTTTTTGCGTCAAATCCTTCCCTGGGTCAGACAGCCTCCTTTCTTCTCTTGCATTCTCCATTTAAACCCGAGAGAGGCTGTTTTAAAAAATCTCGTTAAGAGAATGTTCCATTTGCATGATTAAGTCGTAGAAGTCAATAATGCCAAGCAGAACATTAATTCTGCCCCCTGTGTGTATAGTTATAAAATTATATTTAATTACACAATTGCAAACTGTTTATCTGATAATCAAATGTACTCTCCGTGTCTTCTACATGCAGAGCTTCGTATGTGAAACATCTTGTCGGATTTTTGCAGTCCACTGTACTCTCACCAATTTGATTACCCTGATCTTGCCATGTGCAGCTGAATTGACCTATGCCTAATTCTCTCTTAATTTCTACCGAAATGGTATGCATCAGAAGATACTCCCTTCTCATAGAGAGAGTTACCCTGGTGCAAAGCAGGCAGAATAAAATAAGGAGTTTGTCCCTCACCCAGGGGTGTTCAGCCCTTCTCAATTTGTGGCACCTTCAAAATATTCTAGGGGGGATATATGAGCCCCTTTAGAAACATCTGATTTTGTTTTATAGTGTATAGCGATCTTGTTTTTCGCGGTAACCTTTTGTGAATTGCTCAGGAGCAGTCCGCCGTCTGCCATCAAAATGGCAGGCTGAAAGCTGCTGCTCGAAGCCTTTTAGGCAAAAATTCCCTTCCAAGTCAATGGCTGTGTATTGTGCCATTCGCTGTCCATTAGCGCTCCGCTTTGGAGGGTGAAACAGTTAACTTCACAGCTATTTTAGCTGCGAAACTTAGGTGGCCTAAATATGCCTGCAGCGGTTCTCTCTTATTATGTGCTGTTATATTTAATTTCTAGTATGTTGTGTACGAGCAGTGTACTAAACTTTTCTCATGAATGACTCTGAGAAGTTCTGTCTGTAATACATAAAGAGATTCGCTGTACTGAGAGGTATTGCACTTACCAATATAATGTGGCTTTGTGGTATTTAAATAACGAGAGGTGGTTATGTTGTTGATGTCTGCATCCTGTGTAAAGAGAAAGAATTACATTTGGGTAAGCATCTTAGCCGTGCCATGGGAAAAAATTAATTCTGCCATCATAGTGTTCTCCTTGATATTGCCCCTTAATTTGGTTGATGTAGTACGTGTGCCAGAACGCTGCTGAGCTAAGACTGCAGGCTCAAGCATCACTTTCCGTAGCAAAATCAAATCATGCTTTTTAGTGGGGAGCTTTTTTTTTTTTTTCCAAATGGCCAAGTGCAGACGTCTTTCTCTTGATTTACTGTTGCAATCAAGAAACAAGTGCTTATCTTAGCACAACAAAGTAATAAAATAACGTCCAAATGATAGTGATAGGCTGGCATGTAGAAATGTTCTCTGCTGGCCAGAGCTGGCAGGGTAGAGCATGGCCGCAGTGGTTCCCAGCTATTTAACACCCTGTAGCTGTATCGGTAGCAACTGTATGTTCGGAGTGGTTGAGTCCAGGCTATGGCCATGCAGCTCTCCAGGAAGCTCATGGTGGCTCTGGCCTCTGCCATGATGGTGGACGTGAAGTTTCTGGTAGTTGTTACAATACTGGGTTCTTAGCGTAGAGATGAAGACATGCCCAGAAACTGTGGGAAAGTTGAAAAAGGAACAAAACCAGAGCGTGGTGCCACTGGTGTCTAGGTTGGTGGCCATGCACTGAGCACAGGCAGACTTGAGTCTCTCAAAGCCAGGCTGGGCCCGTTGTGTTTTTATTGACTGAGGGATTGTCTGCAGACATTGGTTGAAGTCTGTTAAATCCTTGTGTGGATGATCTCATTCCTGGGGCCTTACTCTAGCCTAATTGCCTTTGCAGGAAGATTAAGCTAAACTGAACTGAGGTCATGTTTCTTCAGAGCGTGAGCGTCCACACAGGGCTTTCTCATGCCTTAACTTCCCACTCCTGATTAATTCAGCTTAATTTTCTGGAGTGTCCCCAGGCACATGAGACCTTCCCAGTGTTGCTGGATTGCAGTTTTCGTATGTGATATCTGGAGCACGTGTTCCTCCTCCTGCTAAACCTAGAAGCTGGGGGGAGCAGACAGGCTGCGGTAAGTGTACGGTCCCCAAACAAACGGGCAAATGCCGCTTTGAACTGCCACGCAGGACTGTGCTGTTGTACCGGGGCACGCAGGAGAACCCCCGAGCTCTGGCAACGGCAGAGCTTCTCGGCAGTCAGTACAGGTGCAGCTTGGATTTCAGCCTGACACGGGTCTGTTGTGCTGCACTCCCAGCAACTGGCGGGGCAAAATCCACCTTCACTGGCAAAAAAGGAAATCGGACCTCTGTTATGCCTCTGTCCGCCAGAACTGAGTAGGCTAGTATTAGATCAGATGTAATTTCTGTTGGTATTTTTTCCCAACGGTGATACAGTTGAGCATCTTTTCCCACTTTGGCCATGCTTAACAGCCTTATATGATGCAGCTCTAAGGGGAATAGTTTAGGAAGTGGCTCTGCTCAGTTACTAGCAGTCCCTGTGGCAAAACAGTGGTGAAAGGGTGTGTGGGGGCACCTAGTCCAGCCCAGGACCAAGGTTCCTGATTTAGCGTAAAGGCTGTGCAGTGGTGGTTCGACTGGCCAGACTTGGTGAGCTGGGAGTGCTCAAAGAGCAGCTGAGGCAGCTGCAAGCAGGAAAATCTGTTTAAAATCTGTTGCTAACGTGCCTGTGGCTACTGCAGACCTGCCTCGCTGGTTCCCTTTTCCAACCGTTGCTTTGTAACACATAAGATGGGGGAAACCTTCTTCTTCTCCTGGACCTGCCTCTGGTTTGCTGTGCAGTCGTGGGGAAGCCACATCACTGCTCTGTGCCTCAGTTTCCCCACATGCAAAATGGGGGTAACGTAGCAGCCATTACCTCTGCTAATGCTGCATTACCATGGAAAGTCCCTTGCCCTGGGTCTTGTCCCTGGTCACTGCTTGTTGCACTGCTTTGTTCCAGGGAGGCCCGGAACGGAACATCTCTGCCCTAATAAGGGACAGGTAGGAAGAGCCAGAGTGATTTTTTGAAGACTGAAACCAAGTCAGAAGAGACGGCTGCCTTAGCAGCCTGCCCAGCTACAGGTATGGATGAAACCAAAGGCATCTGTCCTGCCTGGGGTGCCAGTATGGCAGGGCACTGGCTTCAGCAGAGCTCTATGCAGAATCAGGTCCTTAGACATATCCAGTGGCATGGGCTCAGACCAGGGGAATGCAGAATCCAAAAGTTGTTTAAGGTGGGGCATGTTCAGTGGCATGGTCCACACCAGACCGAGCATCTCTTCCTTCTGGGGACCAAATAGGTTTTTCGAGTACGTTCATCGAGCTACACATTAGCTCACAGCTTAGCATCTTTCAGTAGTAATGCAGAAAACTATCATGTGGCGTTAGACTGAATGGAGTGAAATCACCTGCTGCATTACACCCCTGGGTCTAATGTATTTATTTATATGTTAAGCATAGAAAAACATTTTCTTTCAGATGGAAGGAAAGATCTTTTACTTTTAGGGGATTGCCAGCTTAGCAATCCCCATACTGTATTTCTTAAAGAAAGAAATGTTTGAACCACTATCTAAATGTTCCTACCTGTGTTATAAATCTCACTGTGTGTAATTAAAACAGATAGTTTTTGAAAACTGAGCAACTTCTCATCACTTGCATGAGGTCATGTGCTACTGTGAGCACCTGTACTTTCCCCACTCTCCTGGTATGGATACTGCCTAGCTTGGACATGTCCACAGGCGTGAGGTGTCTCTTGATAACTGGAGTAAAGTTAATGGCCTTGTTCGAAGAGGTAAGGGGAGAAGAATAGTCTTTTCTTCAGATGGAGGCTTGATCAATAGGAGCATTTCTTTGCTGAAGGACCGCATTTGTGCTTGGTTTAAAACAGACAGCGGGGCAGAGTAAGCAGAGACTAACGTGGCAACGCAAAGCCTTGTGAAAATCCCCGTAGGGTTTGGTGTGAGTTCTCCCCCAGCAGAGAGGGGTCCTGCTCCAGCCTGCTGGAGAGGGTGCAGCCCCTGAGATCTGCCCCTTCCCCATCAGGTGCCAGTTCTGGAAGGGTGGTGGGGAACGGTGCCCTGGCTCCTCCAGGCTGGGTGACTGGCTTCCCCACCGTGGTGCTGGGATGCTGTTAGAGGTGGGGTTGGTGACTGTGGGAGAGCTGTCGACACGATGTTGACTGCGTGGCATGGTGTACTTCCCTAGCTGTGCCATACACAGAGCCACAGGGGACATGATGGATACAGGACTTAAAAAAAATAATTGTCCTATCCCTTTCTCCACCAACTTTGCAGCTTTAATGTTATCCAAGGCCTGGTCTGTCTGTGTGAATCACCTCTGTTTGCACAGCCAGCATGGGTAAGCTATTCTCAGTCTTCCACAAACAGGATAGCTATGGAAAAATAGACTGGGATGCCTTCTGGCTTGTCTATCAGCACCAGGCTTTCCTGCGTAATTACAAGGCCTTTATTACTGGGGAAAGCAGACGAGGCCTTGTCTGACCCTCAGATCCTAGGCTGGGCTTGCAGAAGTGGCAGTTAATAAATAAAAAAATAAAAATAATAATCCTTTGACTTGAAGAGTGAGCCTATTTCATATGGGAACCACTGGGGGGAAAAAACCCCAAACCAAAAACCCAGCAACAACAAAAAACAAATTACAGAGTCCCTCTAACACTAACCACACTCTGGGGAGCTAAATATGTCTCCCTCTAACATTCACAGCACCTAATTAGCAAAGCCAGGCAGTCACGAAGGAGACCACCAGCCACCTCTGAGCTAGACACATGTGACCTCCTGGCAGCGTTTGCAAGGTCACCCCTTTCCTACCTTTCCCACCCCCAAAACTGGCATAGCAGGGAGCATCTGCCATCCATTTCCCCCTGCCAGGGAGTGACAGGAAAGGTGCACTGGGAAGATGAGAAGCATGACTGATGGCAGCATCGCTGTGCTGAATTATTGCTTCTTGCGTGGGGAGCGGAGATTTGCTTTTGGGATGCTGGACTCTAAATCATCCATCTCTTTCTTTTAAAGGTGAACTGAAGAGCTTTGCATGGGGGAAAGAATTAACCAGTCATTTAAGAGCACAGTAAGCTTCGAGCACAGATACATTTACTTATTGAAAATGAGGACTGAAAATCACTTCCTTTATTCTCTGCCTGACTTTTGGTAGTTGCTTTTGTCTAGTTAACAGTATCAATTAAATCAGCGTTGGAAGGGGTTACTGTATTTTAGTGCTGTGCTTTCCACAGTACCCTGTGTTCCCTCCTGTTCTCTTGAAATGCAGCGGTCCTGGAGTGAAGCTGCTGTTGTATCTTGAGATCTTTGAGATGGGACAGGGGGCTGGTCAATACAACCCCAGTGCAGACCCTTAGGCCCGCTTTATCTAGAGTCATTGAGGAGGTACTTGTTGGTTACGTGCAAGCATAAATCGTGTTTCTGCGTCGTCAGAAAGTGCAGGTGTGAATGCACATCTGTATCTGGGGCAGGATTTGGGGTACAGAATAGCTTTTAACTGAGATTTGCGTGTTGCCTTAGCTTGTGGAAATCCAGGCTTGAGTTAAAAGTAATTTCAGGGTAACTGGTGGCTAATCTCAGGGATCATCTGTTTCTGTGGGTGTGAAAGTCCCAAGCAGTGAAAGGACACTTAAAGTATCCAAGCCCCAGTGCGATGTCCCATCATGGAGCCACCCGGTCTGGGTCGGGAGGCAGCGGGGCAGGGACCTCCTGCAGGCAGGGAGGGAGCCTGCCTTACAGCATGTGTAAGAGCAGCAACTTTGCTCTTCAGCGGCACCTTCCAGCATCCCTTACAGATCTAACGCTCCATTTTGCAGATGCTAAGGCAAGGAGGCAGTTTTGTGAGGTTAAACCATGACGCTCTGCGGAGGGGAGAACGGGACCGAAGTCTCCCGGGCTTTTCTCTGCTACAAAACCCTCCCTCCTCCTTCCTCCTGAAGGAATACATTTTCTCCTTCCTTCTTTCTTTCTCAGGCTTAAAGGGTTTCTCTCCTTTCTCCTTAAATGCAAAAGCACAGCCCTTGCCGTGGCATTACACCGCACGTGACGTCTGTCCAGGGAGAAGGCTGGTGGGTGCCAGCCTGGCAATGAGGAGCCAGTCTGGGTGCTGAGGGCGATGGGAGATAGGTGGGGAGCGCGTTTCCCAGGGAATTTCAGGCTGCCTGTGGGTAGGTCCCAGCACAGGAGCGTGTGGACCTGCAGGGGCTTTGCGAAGGGAGGCAAGGAGCTGCGAGCCCTGCATGGTGCCTGTCCTGAGCCAGGGAGACCCGATCTCATGTCCTGTCTACCTGAGGGCCTCAGGAAGGGACCCCGGGGGCTGGGAAGGAGGGACTGGAGTTTGGTTTTATTGACTGTCCCTCCTGCCAAGTAGGAGCAGAGGTGAGTAAAAGGCTCCCACAGAGGAGTTTCCATATTATCTCTGCCTGCAGCAGTGCGAGGCACACGGTGACATGGGGACCATGCAGTCCCTCAGAGCCACCCTGCCCTGGGAGAGCGGGCAGTGCTGTGCCACGGGTGAAGTTTTGGGACCAGAGCAATGGTTATCAACATGGCCTGGGCCTGAGATGCAGTGATGGGAGTAAGAGGGTGGATGTGCTCTTGCGTGGCCGCGTCTCAGCTCCCCTGCTTGAGCATCTCCCATCCCATCTGGTTGCTGTTCCACTCAGGGGCTTTAAAAACCCAGAGCCTGATACTCCCTCCTGTTTGAATGATCTCTCCTGCCCTCCCACTGAGGTATCACATGAGTGTGGGCTGACATTTCCCCTTCCAGCAGATGAATTGCTTGCTGCCGTTTGGTGTGGTCTCTCCTGGAGATCAGCATCCCCCCAAGAGCCTGGTTGGGCTTTATTGAAGCACTGCCTGGCTTGGAGACTCCCCCGTATCTTTCCGTCTCTTTTGTTTTTATTGCTGTAATAAATCTTCCCAGATCTCTCTAGCTGGAAGGGTGGGAGGGATGGAGAGGGGAGGCTTCCTGCCTAGTGCATTGCAGGCTTTTATTGACTGCCAGAAGTAGCAGTAAATCTGAAGCGGGAGGTGGGCTGGCATCGGTGAGCAGAGCGCCGAGTCCCTGGTGGGGATCCAGCCCAGTGCCCGTGGGATCACTGCTCTCCACAGACCCACCAGCAGCTCAGCTTCGAGACGGAGCTGCGCTTACAGCCTTGGTGCAGCTGAGCGAGATGGGTTATCTGCTTCTCCAGGGCTTGGGTCAGTGTGTCTTTGCAGACCTTCAGCAATCTGGGAGTGATATAAATCTGACAGAAGAAAAACCTACCCTGAAACATCCTGGCTGGCACCGATGCGATGCTTGGCCGCCTGGCTTCTGGGAGGTTACCAGCTAGCTGCTTCATTTTAGCCTTTTTTTTTTTTTTTTTTTTTTTAAATCTACAGCCCCAAAGCCCAAACTATCTTTGTTTTTAGGCTTACTAATACTTTCCTGTTAAAAAATTCTTCTCTGTGTTTCTCAAAAGCAGGGTATGTAATCGATGGGGCTGGTGCGTGGCACATTTCCCTGCAGCCTAGCGGGGCTGGCCCCGGCAGCCCCCAGTGCCGCAGCACACGGCAGCATCTCATTAGAGGTGAGAGCAGTGCGGTGATAGCGATGAAATCCCTGTTCTTCCCCTGCTTCCTTTGGGATGTTTAAACTCCAGAGTGGATAGTCTGTGGGGCTTGTGCAGTCTCTGTTGTTGGAGGATTTTAGAAAAAATAGATTAGATAGCTGCGTGTCAAGGAGCGGCATAGGTAGAGTTGGTGTTGCCTGGAGGAGGTGGCCGGCAGTGCTGGCAAGGGGCTCTCCCAAATTTCATCCATGAGATTCCTGCCCTTTGGCACCAGGACTTCCTGCAGCACGGAGAGGGGACCGTCATGGCTGGAGCAAAGGCAGCGGCATCAGCAGTCGTGTGTCCTGGAAGGCCATGGGCTATGGCTTCAAGAGTGCTGTGGGGTCCAGCCTGGGCAGCTGGAGGGGCGGGAGGGAGGGGACGCGGTTACGCGTAGTGCTGCGCCATGCCTCTCCTCCTGCACCGCAGCTGGAGCGCAGGCCCTGGCTATCTGCAGAAAGCATTAATGCAGTCAGACCTCGGGGTCATCACATGGATGTCAGCTCTGAGTGTAAGTGTCAACAGTCCTTCCCAGCAGCCTTTGGAGAGAGCACACTGTATCATTTTGTAGTAAATAAGTATTTTAATGCCCACCAAGACATTGTAAATAGTACTTGAAATACTTATGAATAGCTTTTTTCAAAAAAGCTATTAGGCAGTAAATCTACTGAGGTTCTCTATGCAGATCTTCCCGCTTTGTCACATTTAAATGCAAGGCTGCAGTGTAACACTTGCACTTGAGCACACACGTACACAACTACATCCCCCTCTGAGTTTCTTTCGGACATGCTTTCTCAGGCTCCTCAGTAAGAACATCCTAGGGGATGTGCGTCACTTGGATTCCTCTGGGCTGGGAAGAATGACAATGTCTCGTCTCTTTTGTTTTTGCCATGGCCCATCAGAACTGTGTGGTCAAGGTGAAGTCCAGAGATCCCTACAGCTAGCAACATCCTGCTGTTAGGGTAAGGCTAGAATGCTGTCCTCAGTTGCTGGTAAATTGCAAAACCTCAGGTCAGACAAGCAATGGAGAGGTCTGCCTGTAAGAAATCCTTTCCTTGGGTTTCTCAGTGAATGTAGTTTCCCACCCACCCCACCACCATAAGTCCAGCAGGTTAGATGAGAATCTCCATGTCTGCTTCTGTGAGCTCTTCCCTGCTCTCCTTTGAAGGGAGTGCGAACCCCAGCTCAGTGTGATGACAGAAGTAGTTGTGGCTCCTTTAGTAATGACAGTCACTTCTTCCTCTGGTGGTGTCCAAATGAGCAGTAGAGGCAAAATGTTACTCTAGCAAAGGGCCTCTCTAGTACTTAAGCTAGAAAGCCCAGCTTTTAAAACTTGTGGCATGAAAGGTATCGATGTGGCTTGTATCTCATCCTTCTGGCCTTAATTTCCCTTAATTACCACCTTAAGGAACCCTTCAGAACGTGGCTCTGCACCCATAACGAAGCATCCTTGCAGTCTGAGCCCCCCATCCTTGGACAGGAGAGACCCACACAGAGGTCTGTGTCCCCTCCCTATGCTCCTCTCATTTCTTCTCCCCCATAGGTAAATGCTGGACTACGAAGCCTGTATGCAGGCTCCACACCTAGAAGGGACATTCCTGTCTCTCTTGTGAAATTTGGATACTTCTTACAGTAATTCAGCTAGAAGCAAGAATATCTTTTCAAATTAGATTTCAGTACACTGACTGCATTTCTGGCCAGGATCTGGCAGTTTGTTGGCAAGAGAAAATGAAAAGAAATAGGAGGGAAATGTAAAAAACGTCAGATTCTTAACGATGTTCTAAAACTGGTGATGCTACAAAAATGGACATGGATCTCAGCTGTGTGAAACCAATTCTCACATCCTTAATTCACAGTCTGTCTCACCTGAATGGTGGGGCCAAATGTCTTGGCAGGGGAGGTGATTGACAGCATCTCTACCACAGTGCACACAGTGTAGTGCTCTGGCTTTTTGAGGTCAAGCCAGGTAAGCAAAGGGCTTTTTCTTCTCCCAACTAGCCAGCTCTCAAATTAGCCTTGTTGTTCATCCTCTGTTGGCTCTGGTATTTATAGAGGAGAATGCCACTATTCTGCTGTTGTAGTTTACCATCAGGAGTCAATATTAATGCCTGCTTTAACTTGGAAGAGATTTCTCGCTTCCCTGGTGCCAGCCTGCCTCCCAACAACTGCAGTCAATGCAGTGCCCTGTCTTACAGGGGAGGGCAGGCAGGCAAGGAGACAGCTCTTGGTGAATTACCCATGGAGAAAAAGCTCAGTTTGTGGAGGCCGACAGCCTACAAAGTTCAAGAGATGATCCATCTGAAGAGAGGAATATCCCTCTTTCGCTGTCCCAAGCTAAGCACAATGACTGTTGCTTGCTCAGCTGAGAAACATGGGCATAACGTGGCCATCTAAAAGATGCACCATGCAACATCTTCTCAGCCTAAGGCAGATCCACTTGCACCTATGTCATTTCTGACAGATGTTTTTCCAGCCTGTTCCTGAAGATCTTTGGTGCAGAGGCATCTACAATATCCCTAGGCAATCTCTTGTAGGTCTTCACTATCCTAACTCCTTAGAAAGATGTTCCTAATTTTTAAGCTAAGTTGACCTTGCTCCACTCCAGCCTCACATTGTCTATTCTGACCACTGGGGACATGGAAAATACATTTTTCCAGCTCCTTTCTTCTCTTGGTTCTTCCTAAATAAGCCTTTTACATCCTTGAATGCTGTGCCTGAAAGTTGGACTTCCCCTCCCATATTGTCCTCTTCTGTAGGGTAATCCCAGTTCCTTTTAACTTTATTTCTTCAAATAAACCAGCCCTGATCACCCTCCAGTTGTTCTCTTTGCTCTTCTGTGGACTTCTTCCATTTGGTCCATGTCTCTCTTGAGGTGCACCACCCTGAACTGGACCCTGTACTCCAGCTGAGGCCTTTCCAGTTCTAGGTAGTATGGAATAACACTAGAAAAATATTATCTAGGGTAATATCCCTTGATAATAGAAAAATGTTATCTAGGTATGTGGGCTGGGTCCCAGGAGCACTGGTCCATGACTGTCTCTGCCACCTTCTCTAGGTCCTGCCAGCCCATGCTGGTAGATCATTCTTTCCAGCCCTTATTTCTGCCTCCTTTCCTGGCCAGTTAAAAGTGGGTCTCACCTGTCTCTGCAATTAGCACTGTGGTCAGCAAAACTCTCCCTGTTCGCTGAGGCTGAAGGTATGCCTGTTGTGGCTGGTCTTCCTGCTCTCACCCCTTCCTCTCAGCTTTGTCCCACTGGAAGTCCTCCTTGTCCTCTCTTCTGGCCTCTCCTGATGCTCTCCAGGACATCTGCTTTCCTGCCTCTGCCAGGGTGCACTGGCTGGTGAGCACAAAACCATCAGGCCTGAGGACTATTCACTTCACACCCTGCCTGTGAGAAGGTGACTGTTTATCATACTTTATAATACACACTCTGTTACGAAGCTGTTGGAGATCCATCTGTCCTGATATACCTGAGTTCAGCCTCAACTGGCTGCTGCAAATGATCCCTCTGCCTTTCTCCTCCTGTTGCATCCGCGTTGTCTTTGTCACCCCTCTGGCTGGGGGAGGAAGGACTTCCCTAAGGCCTTTCAAGCTCTCTAAATTTATTGAAGAACTGTGAAGTCTGTTACATGCTAAAAATATCCTTTTCCATACCCAGATAATATTTTGAAATATACTACTGGTCTGGGGCAGGCAATCCTATTTTTGGAAGATCATTTGGCTAATTAGGAAACCTCCTGGTGTGTCTGAGCGGACATTGTATTCCTACCGAGCCTTGGTTTGAAGATGGAGTAAGGAGGTATGCTCTTCCCTGGATGGAGGACAGGAGGGAGATTATCAAACAGGACATGCCCTCCACTGCTGTCACGTGCGCTGCCTTGGCACTAGTCCCCTTAAAGACCCAGGAGACCTTGGGGCTGGCATTTGCCCATTCACAGCACACTTCTCCCCAGCCACAAATGGCAGGGGTGTCGGGAGGCACTGTGGTGCCCTGCGTGCTTGCAGAGCTGTTGGTGACTCCCCGCGCGGTGGTGACGCTGGTATGTCACACAGCCATGCTCACGGGGTGGGCAGGGTGCACCCCCGCCCAGTGCCTCCCCTGGCTGTGGGATCTCCTCCATCCATATGCGATGGGCTCATGACTGAGTCAACAGCTCATGGAGTCAAAAGAGTTTGTCCCCATGCTAGCGGTGCTCCATAGAGAGAGGTTGCCTTGTGAGGCCAGGCCAGCATCACCTATCTTCTCTTTTCTCTGTCTTGCCTACACCACAGTGTAACTTAAACCCGGACAAATGTGATGCTCCCTTCAGGGAACAGCACAAGGCAACTCCCTAAATTCTCCTGTGTCTCACCCCTCCTTATTCCCTCCTCCCACTTTTCCTCTCACTCTCTGTCTCACCCTTGCTTGTCTGTGTCCATGAAGGTTTTGGAGGTAGCTTGAAGGAGATGGCTCAATTGCCACCTCTGGTTTAGCTGTGCTGCTGACACAGCCTGGACTTAGCTGTGTAGGTCTTCTGATAACTCAGATGGGCGTGCCATCCCTTAACCATGTCCTCCATCCCCAAAAAGCTGCATGCAGGCAGAGAACCTGAGGCACCGGGTATGACTAATCTGTTCCGAAAATCTTCTGAGCTGCCAAGAGTCACTGCTGGGGTGAGCAAGGGATGTGTGAACAACTCTCCAGAGATCCTACAAGGAATGGAGCAAGAGTTTCTTGTTTTCTCCTGCGGTTACCTGAGTGAGGCAGTGGGGCTAGGTATTTCTTGGTCTTTAGATGCCAAATCTGGCTTCGATATTGTGCAACATGAATAATCAGACAGTTGAAGAGACACTGAGACAGTTGGGAAGAGACTGGAGAGAGAATTGGGGCTTTTGGGAGAGGCGTTGGGGAGAAGAGGTTTTCTTTCTCAAACCGAATGGGTTAGACTGGTCTGTGGATCCGCCCAGGGCCTGGAGACACCTGAGGAAAGAGACTAGTGAAAAAGGATGGCGAGGAGGGAATAGGTGGATATGGTCTGGCAGATAATAGCACCAGGGTAGCAAAGCCATGACAGATGGGCTGCAGCGGGAAGGGAGGGTGAGCTCTGCTGCGACCCTGTATTGGGTAGGAGCTTCTCCAGTGCACAAGACCTTTTGCTCCATTTGTGAACAACGTTTCTATGAATTAAACATTTCTCTGAATAAGAATAGCATCAGCAGTTGTACAAATTAGGATGGAAGGGAGTCCTCAAGCTTCAAGAGAGGAGCTGAATGCCAGCCAGTGCCAGGAGAAAGCGAAGACTGTTGAGAGACCTCTAACACAGGTGGGTGTGCTGCAGGCTCCATGCCCAAACCAGCTGGAGTTGGGCACTGCCAGGATGTCGAGGTGGATCAAACAGGTCACCTGCTCTGCGTGGCAGACGTCTGCTATTCTGTCGTGGGAGGCAGGGTGAAGACAGGGCCCGTCTAGCATGTTCTGGGATGCAAGGAATTCCAGCTGGCTTTTCCTCTCAGAAAAGCAGGCACAGCTGGTGGTGACAACCGCAGATGAAGAGGTAGAGTGATTGCCTGAGATGCCTTCACTCTCTGCCTTTTTGAAGATCTCAGGAGGCACTTGTAGGAGACATTACCTTGACAGCAAATATCAGGCAGAGATCTCAAAATTGTTTCCACCCCTCTGAGATATAGGGAAGTGCACAAAACTTCATTGTAGCTATATACTATATACAGGACTGCTTCCATGACTATCTTCTAAAATGTCACTCTTGGAGATTGGTGTAATGTCTGCTTCACACAGCATTTCTAGCATTAGTTATTTTTAACTGCATATCTTTGGTACGCTCAGCATGTCTATGGCCTCTTTGAAGCTTGCTCTTTTTTTCTGGGATGTCATACTTGTTTATCGTATGTGAGATGGACCCCAAGCTGGCCATCAGCTATCAGTGTGCCTTCCTAGCGAGGCTGCGTAGGAACCAGGAACTTCAAGATGAAAGTCCCCCAGATCTGCTGGCAACCCTCTGAACTACCCAGGCCCTGGAAACTGTTCTGAAAACATTCATCTTGTCCCAGTTCTCATGGTGAGCTCTTACGTGGTGAATGCCTGAAGTTCAAAGGAGACAACATTGTACGGCAGTTGTAACGGCACCGGTCAGACCAGGAGCTGCAGGCCAGAGGAGAGATGCTGTAATGGATCTGTAACTGTTTGGTCCCCAAATTGCAAGTGGTGAGGAATAGTCCCAGCTTTTCTCCCTTCATCAGGTCCTGCACGTACCATGCATTGCTGGGTTTTGAGTGCATCCACTTTCAGCCGTTTTGTGGAAAAAAGGGATGCTGATGCCACTCACCATATCAGTGGCTCCTAGCCAGGAGCAAGCTCTGCATGAGCCTGAGCCCACGGGATGCTCTTTTCTCCCTTGGGCTTGGGTCACAAAAATTTGGTGTCACTGTTCAGATGTACGCATTGCCCTGAGCCTGCTGCTGCAAACCTGAGTGCTTCCCCACCTCCTGGAAGGGTGTTAACCACAACACAAATATCATGCACGATACTTTGCCCACCAACACTGCGGAAAATGTGATGGAAAAGGAATTTCAGTCCTTGGTAGGAAGCTGTACAACTAGACATGGTCTTTTTAAATTTAATCTTCTAGGTAGCTTGAACCTGAACCTTTCATTCCTCTCTGAAATACCTCCACTGGCCCCTTGAGCTCCCCCACCCCCCCAACATGGCTTTTTTCGTGTAGCGTGTTTTTTGTACCGAGACATCTCCTGTGCCTGCTTTCCTCAATGGACACTGATGTGACATGCAGAGCTGAGCTGTCAGAGCTCTGGGGTGTTTTTTTCTCCTCCCTGTGATAAGCTGTGACACTCCAGCATCCCAGCTCTATAGGCCTCTTCTCTATGCTTTTGTTCATGTTTCATTGTGAATGCAGCAGGGGTCCAGGGGCAAAATGTAGTGGCTAGAGGTGTGCCCAGGTCAGGGGGGATTTTTGAAATATGGCATTTTTCAGCTTTACTTGAAGAATCTGTAAGGTAGCATTACAGATTATTCCTGCTCCCTTTCTGAACAGTTCTTCTCCTCCTGGATTTTTCCCTGTTATTCTAGATTGTGGCAGCCATTATCTTCTTCCCTCTGTTCCTCTTCTGTCTGGCTCAGGGGAGAGTTTTGTGGGTGGATCATGGACTCTTTGGGGCAAATTTACATCCCTGGGTGATGCAAGTGAGGAATCACATTGCTGGGGTTGGTAGTACTGAGCAGCACAAGTGAAATGATCCCTGCAGGCTTATTTCCATGGAATACGTTAACGCTGGATGTGAGGAGGGAGACGAAGAAGTGCACGTGGAGCTTCTTTGCTGGATCTTGTTTAAGAGCCATTGCAATGATTGAAATTTCAGCGGTGGCCCATTCGAGGGCCAGCTGGTACGCCGGGCGGTGTGAAGGTGAGATCTGGGCCGCCAGCCAGCCCGCCTGCCGAGCAGGGACAGCCGGGAGCCTGGGAGCAGCTACCTGGCCCTGCTGAGAAAGAGCAGGTTGAGGAGAGGCAAAGCTGTGGGCTCCCCAGGGCCGTAGGGGACATCTCCTTGTAGCCAGCCTGGTGCAGGGAGGGCACCTGGCCCCTTTGCTAGCTGGTACGTGCGCACTGACCTCGGGGTGACAGTGGATCCCGTAGGCTGATCCTATTAAGATTTTTCAGCAAAAGCCTCCCTGAGGTTTTTACCCTCCAGCGTATTCAGGCTGAGCTCTGTCTCATCTCATATCTACTTTGCAGTAGCCCCTCTGGCTTTAACCCTTTGGTGGCCTGGTGCTGTTTAACCCCGAGGAGCTGATGCATTGGGGTTTTTCACAGGGGACACCTGGGCTGTGAAGACAGCAGGCACCTCGCCGGCAGTGCTGCGTGCCAGGGGAGGAGGCTTTGCATTTCCAGTACAACGTGAGAAGGGCTTGATTAATGCTGCTGCAATGTGTGGTGACACCCTGGCCCTTGTACCTTCATCTCTGGCCACCTGAGCTCATACAGGGGCTTGGGTACAGAGAGAGGGTACAAGTGGGAAGAGGTCTGTCTGGAGAACGGCTTCGCCCCGGCACACCAGGTGCTGCGAGGGGCTTGCGTCCTGCTCCCACCGCCGTTCAGGATCGTGGTTGTTGCAGCATGGCATGGCGTCTGTTGGCAGCTGCGTGTCTCTGCTCCTCACCTGCCTCCTGTGCAGTGGCAGTGGCCACCAGATGCTGGTGCCTGGGCCAACAGGAGGAGACATTCTGCCACTGCTTGTGGCTGTGCAGGTCCCTGCGTCCCTCTGCTGCACACCCCATGGAAGCCTCTCTCCTTCCCTGGGCCAGCGTCCTCCAGGGCATCCCCCTAACTCCCACCTACGTGGAGCCGGCTGCTCGGGCCACATGGCTGCCGGGCCAGGGAGAGGGCCAGTGTGCAGTGGTACACTAGCACGGCTTGACCAGCTGGCCCCTGACACCTCCAGTCAAAGGCCATCGCTTTGCTTCTGACTGCAACCTAATTACTGTAGAGCAGTCGCTGTGTGCCAGACGCCTGCATGGCTGCCGGGGCTGGGGATGTGCCGGGGCTGGGGCTGTCCCACGCTGGGGTGCCTGAGATGTGGGGGTCCAGCTGTCCCAGGCAGGGGACCTTCAGTTGGCACTGGCTGGGGGTCCTTCCTGGGAAGAGGCCAAGCGTTCACTGCCTCCGTAGGGTGCTAACAGGATCGGGGAGGGGGGAGATGCGAGGTTGCCTTTGGGGCACCCTCTGAGGGGACGCAGCATGCACAGGAGGTGTGCTTTTAGGGATGCTGCTGAGCGGTTATACTAAAGGGGTGTTTGCATGGCTTCAACCAAGCATCGATTTTGCCTAGCACTATTCGGACCTTTGCCAGACCATCCCCAGGGCCTTTTCTAGAGTGGCTGGTGTGCACCAGCACTGTTCCCCCTCGCTGCAGGGGGGAATGTTTCCAGGGGGGAAACATGGCAGTCTCACAGGGGAGACACCTAGTAATATAAGAGGCAAGGTCTGGCAAGGAAACGTCTGGCTCGTTGGTCCCCAGTGGTCCCAGCCGTGCATCAAGGCTGGGGAAGCAGTGAGCTGCCGGCAGCGTTGCATTTTGCTCTCCCCATGAGTCGCGGCTTCTACATTTCAATTTCCTTTGGCTGCGGGCAAGGTCAGAAGGTGTCAGCGGTGCCCTGGTCAGCGGGAGGCCTGGGAAGAAGCCCAGGCTCCCGGCGAGCTGCCCCGTGCAGGGAGCGGGGCAGCAGGCAGGAGGCTTCGTGCTTGTCAGGACAGCTTTGGCAGAGCAGGAGGGAGAGGGGTGAGGAGCCAGGGAGTGCGGGCAGATGGGGGAGCAGCACTCATGTCCGGACACCCCCAGACAGGGCAGGCTGCTGGAAAGGGCAAGCAGGAAAAAGGACCTTTCCTTGCTCCAAAATCTGTAATTTTTCTCTACTATAGAACGTAGCTATAATCCAACTACGTTCCCCAGGCAAGGACTTATTTGAAGAAACCATGCCTCCTGACCATGTTCCAGATGCTATAATATTGAACAAGATCAAGTGCTGGAGAATATCAGTTCCCATCTAGCAGATGCCCTGGCAGGGAAGCCGACTGGAAATCCTCAGAGAGATTACCCTGATCTCCTCACAAACAGAGAAGCATGGAATAGAATAACTTATTTTAAATATTAATGCTAATTTAGTATTAATTTTTACTTTGTTGCTGGTAAGAGGTACTACGGTGACACTCCTAACAAGCTGAAATCTTCTTAGATGCCTTAGTCTTACACAACTGAGATGGAAGGACAGAGTAGATGCTTTGCTGTGCTCTTCTGGAAACTGGTGGAAAATCTGTGGTTCATTAGACTGTTCACCCATTTTGGTGATTCTTTGAATAGTATGGAAAAAATTCTGAAAAAAAAAAAAAAACCACCACCATCTTGTAGTGGTAGCTTTTTTTTTTTTCCAGGTTAGGAAAAAAAGCTGTAGTAGTTCCAGAGGGAACAGTTTTAATTTGTTGGTACAGCATCTCAGAGGGTTTTCTTCAGGTCCAGGTTTCCAGAGTAGGTAAAACCACTTGTTGACAAACAGGCTCTCCATAAAGAGCAAAACCGGATTCACCTGCCACAGCAGCAGGGGTAGCAGTAGACATACACGGATACTAGGATGCCTAAAGATCTTCCAAGACCTGAACGCTGAGCCTTGTACTGCTGTAATTATGTTGAAAATATTGCTGAATTTGGAAAAGTAATCTATAAATTAGATTTGTTGCTGCAGACCCACTGCCAACTATGGGACTTGTGCTGTCTCTGCAGAAGTCAGGGCTAACTTTGGCATTTGCTTCAGTGCACCTTGGCCTGAGGTTGGACTTTGAGGCTTTTTGGTGGATGCTTGGTGATAAAGCAGGATTGCAGTGCTGTGGCCAGATGTTGGGAAGGGCCAGGCCTTCTCCTCTGCACTGGTGTACACTGGTGTGCGCTGGCAGGGCTCATTACTAGTTTTGCTGGGCCACTGCAGGGCTGGGTTGACCGAACTCGGCACAGGTTCTCCCAGCAGCAGAGCAGGGATATGCTTCGGTCGGGGCATGCTGGGGCATGCTGTTAAAATAAATCGTAGCCCTTTGTGGATCCATTATGCAAATTTCGTGATACATAGAAATACTTCCCCCCCCCCCGTGCCTCTACACCCTAACTGTGCTAGAAATTCACCCAGGTATGTGATTATGTGGAAGTATTATGCAACGAGGGCTTTAGAAAAGCACAACTCTCTCTGTTTTCCAGCAGTTGAGAGGTTTTTCCAAAGCATTTAGCAGCAGAACTGATACAGCCATACCAGCATCCATGGCTAGGCAATTCCTGCATCTCTTCTGGATGCAGCAACATCTGTTTGCCCCTGTGAATATGTTGTGTGATCCTTTTTGTCCCAGTTCCAGGAGATTTGCAGATTTGCTGATAGAGCTGTTTGAAATACAACCAAACTCGTATTTGTTGGGGATATTTCCTCAGCAACACTGAAATATCAGGATATTATCTTTGTGTCCTGGCTATGTGGAGAAAAGAAAGCCCAAGATACAGCCCCTGTCTCCCCTGAGCTTTGTTTGAGTGTGTATATGCACATATTTAGGGATCTTTTTTTCCATATGCTGTTTATCTCACAGGTTTACTTCAACTGATAAGATTTTACAGACCTGCCATTTAAAGCATGCATTGTAGACAAAAAGGTGATGATATACCGCCTTTGGGAATCAGGCCCTACCCTTGCTCTTGTGAAGGATCCTACCCTTGCTCTTGGGAAGGGTGAGGGCAGAACTGAGCATAAATGGTATACGGAGAGCACTGAGGCAGAGCTGTCTTTCAAAATAAGATGCTTCAGACTGTTCTAGCGAAAGTAATGGAAAGTCAAAGAAAAACAGAAGGTGACTGCAGGGGTTTCTTTTCCATGCTCAGCCGAACCAAGCCTTTGGCTTTTAAGCTTGCGGCTCTTAGAGACACTTGGACAATAACCTCTCCTCCCTCAACCCAGCTATCGTGCTTTTGGGATGGCTGCTGATGACCCTGTTTTGCTTTGGCAGGGATGAATCATGCCTGTGCATATGTCAAGCTGCAAGAAACGGCAAAGGAGGGAAGGAAGGAAAGGTCTCTCTGCTGTAGGAGCACTTCCCCACATAGTTGGTCCTGGTCCCTCCCTGCTGCCATTCTATCTGGACCTGCCTTTCCCTTCGGTAAAATAAAAAAGGCCCTGCTGCAGGTCTCCTTCCTTTGGGCACAGCATCTGGGGTAGAAGTAACGAGGTACTGTGCCTTTGCAAAGGAAATCATGTGTCTCCCATTATTCATGAGCTGCAAAGGTTAAGGAGATTAGCTGTTTCAGTGGATTAGTAAGGGGCTGCGAGATCTGTACGTCTCTGCGTGGCTAGCTGTCTTGCGAATGGATGTGTTGAGCATCTAAAAATAATTCAATTATTTGTGCAAAATAGCTGTCAGGCTCGTTTCCCTCAGGCAGGCGTTCTCTTCCAGAGTGCTGCTCTCGCAGCGCAAGGTCCCACCTGAAGAGAGACAGGAACAGATCCCTGCCACAGCGTAGAGCATCAAGCTGCCCGTTCCCCACTCCTCCTCCTCCCCCCGAACCAACGAGACTTTCCCCCAGTGCTGTTTCAAGTGGTGGGGTTCCCCCTTTCCCCTCTACCCCTCTGCACCTCGGCCACCTTGCCGTCCGTCCCCCGATGCCGATGGCTGCAGATGGCTGTGGCGCCTGGGCAGGGCCACTGCGGGCAGCCCCCCATAGGGTCCGGTGCTGCCCCGGCACCGGTGCGACCGTGGGGAGCACAGGTGGGGGCTCCCCCGGGGACAAGGCAGGCAAGCTGGTGAGGACAGGGTCTCCCCGCTTCTCCTCTGGCTGCCGGGGATGTTCCTCAGCAGAAATAACTCTGTGCCCAGACACACAGTATTAGTCTTCTCCAGCGTTAGCACAATAGAAATAAGTGGCCCTGGGCAGTGTGAAATGAACTTCGGAGGCATGCTGAAGCCTTGGCTGTAGATTCTCCGCCTGTTTCAATATATGAAAAATAATGAAATTTTTACAGATCCCTGAGGCATCTCTTAGGCATGGGAAAACATTGCAGCTTTTTGTGCTGGTGTTACTCCCACCCGCGTGTGGCTGCTTGGGCTAGAGGTCCTCGTGGTGTCTGGTCCGGGTTAAAGCCACGGGGCAGCATGGGGTGGGGAGCAGCGGCTAGGGAAAGGGGTGGGAAGGTGGCAGGATCTTGGATTCTTTCCCATTTTTTTCCACTGAGCTCCTGAGTGCACTGGCAGGTTGCTTACTTCACTGTGTCTCATTTTTTGCTGTTTGTAAATGGGAACACGTTTCACCTCGCAGGGCTGCTGCGAAGCTTAATTAAGATTTGCAAAGTGCTTTGGTGCTGTATAAATGCCAGTCACTTTAATTAATAAAATGAAATGGCTGTGCACTCTTGGCTTCTTTGTTTACCTGGGTGTGAGCAAGAAGCAGCTAGCGTGATGATGTGCAATACAGCTGATATTCCACGCAGTTGTGTTTTATAAATGTCCTGTTTTCCTGAAGGCACCTTGGGATGCCTTACTGACCTGTTAGACTCGCCCACTCCCAGACTGGACATCACCTTTGGGAACCAGGGATGAATAATATCAAGCCTAAGTTGCAAGGGCTGCCTTGCCGCTGCAGGTGGTCATCTGGCAGGGCATGCGGGAGGATGCAGCAGAAAGCACGTGTGTCCATACTTTTTTAGCATCCTGCTTTCTGATGCCCAGAAGGCAGAACAAGCTGCCTGCATGTGCCCGGACCCGGAGGGCTCGGTGGCGTGTAATGTCAGCGGTGAACATCAGCTGCTCAGGTTGAGCACTGCCTGGCGGTGGAAAAGCGGTGATGTGCAGGAGGAGGAGAGGTCTGCGGTGATGAGACAGGGATGCAGAGCAGCGCAGGGTCCGGGCTGCGTCAGTGGGGTATGTGCGGCCAGGCACAGCTGCGATGCACCCATGCCTGCCGTGTAGCTCAGGCAGGGACCAGGGGCAAGCGCCTCAGCTGAAAAGCAGCTCCCCGATGAAGAAGAGGATGAAGGTCCCTCCTGAGGCTCTCAAGGAGAGTTGGTTTTGGGAGGCTCCACTGAGGCTGCTTCTAGCTTGCTCCTTCATAGCAGGTCTCATCAGCCAGCCAGCCTGGAGCATGGGGAGGTGGGGCAGCTCGCTCTGGGCCCTGCACGGGTGGGCGATGCAAAGAGGACCAAAGCAGCCTACAGAAATGGCTTTTCTTTCCCTTTCCTTAGTTTTCCCTGACCGTGTTCAAGGAAGGAGTTTGCCAGCTGCATCATCTGCATCTTTACAGGAAGGGCTTATTTCACATTCATGAGAGCCAAAAATGTCCAGGAGGGAGAAGCTAGCAAGAAGCTAGTTAAGAGCAATTTTTTCTTAGTCTCCCAGGTGCCAAATGCTCCAGAGAGTGCTCTCAGGTCTGTCCCTCAGTGCCTGGCCCAGATCTCCAGCAGTCGCTGTGTCCAGTGCCACGCAAGCCAGGGTTGCTTCGCTCTGCGGTGAGCCGGTATTGTCACATGCTGCTCCAACAAGAGCAACCCAGAGACCAACAGCCCTATGTTTCTGGCCGCTCTAGATCCAGATCTGAGCATCCTTGCTCTGAAATAAGGAATCAAAACATGAGATCTGCAGTCTCTTTGAGTTTCCAGTAGGTTTGGGTCTGCATCTGGAAAATGCGCCATGGTTATCTCTGTGAGTGCCCTGCTCTCTGGGTGACTGAGGATAGGTTGTTCAAAGAGAAGTCCTAAATAAATGACGATAGGAGGGAGGAAGAATCTGCATGAGTGCTGTCTGTTCCTGGGCAGGTATCCCAGATGAAAGTTCATGGAAGGAGCCCTCTGAGAGCCCTTTCTTGGAGTTATTAATAACCCAGCTTTGCCTGAACTCTTGTCTGATGTAGACACTGGGGACAAGGCTTCCTCTTCTCTTTCTTTCTTTTTTGTTTGTGGGAATTGAATCCTGTTCCCCTTGTGAGGTATAGTTCCTTTTCTGTGGCTCAGACCTGTCCCTCTCCTTCACACTAAGAAGGGTGGAGTGGCAGTGGAGCCCCATCTGTACGGTGGTACCAAGCTGTTGTCTTTCAGCCCTTCCATCTGAGTGTCACTGCAGCATGGATGGGTCTATACCATAAAGACCTCACAGACTCCTTCATTTTTCTCTCCTGCTGTTGGTTTCAATCCTCAGACCTTAGGCCAAATGGATGGTTTTCTGAATATGCAAGTTTCCCATCACTGTGTCCAAGGCCAAGCCTGTGGAGGCCACCTGGTTTGATGGATCCAGGGTCCTTCTGCCTCCTCATCCCTTCCTTTCCTCTTCACCCCGGCCTCCTCGGCAGGAACAAGGAGGAAAGAAGATATTCTGCCTGATGTTCACCCCCCGCCCCAGGCTGGCCCCATCCTTCCCCCATCAGTGGGGGATGCTGCACTGCAGGCTGGCACACCAGCACATCCTCTCCTGGAGGAAACAGCGTGGGTGGGCAGGAGATCCTGTGTCTCCTGATGAGGATGATGTTTAAGCACGTAGGTATCAGTGTTGGTATACTCTGTTAGCATGCATTGCTGCGTGTATCTCCACACCTATCATTTGTACTATAGAGCAGAACTACCTCTTATCTGGAAGCCTGCACCACAGGGATGAGTAGGCGTATGTGTAGATGACTGCTTTATGTGAGCTGCCAAAGGTTCTTACGTGCAGCCCACCGAGGTGCTTGTACTTGAACACCGGGTGCATCTCTCTTTTCCACGCCAGCCCTCTGGGTCGGAGTTTTCTGGGTGATTTCTCAGCAGTTACCTCTCTGCTGGACTAAAACTAACCTTCGGTGTCTGATTATCGCTCCGTGGTTCAGGCTTCTAAGCAGAAATCTGTATGATCTTTCTGCCCTTGCAGAATATGAATATCTCAAAGGACGGGCAGCAGCAAAGGCTCAGGGTACTCACGGACTCCCATATTGCTTCTTACTCATCTCTGTGTGACCCTGATGTTATATCACGGCTTAATATGTTGTCCGGAATGTAATGTGTTAGCATAGTAGCAAATACTGGAGAGAGTCACAAGATCAAATCAAACTCCATGCCACTGACAGGTTTGATTTCAGGAGTGAATTTACAGCAGGGGATGAATATATAGAGTATAATTCTGAGGCCAATATGAATTTCAAAAGTATAAGCTGGATCTTTAAGGACTGATGGGAATATATTAATATTTTTACATTTTATGTAGCCATTTCTGCTAATAGTGATCATAATATGCTGTTGTTTAAAAGGCTGATCAACAGTCAGATCTGGCACAGATAACCCTTAAACAGGTTATTGCTTTTTGCAAATACAGATGTTAATACTAGATTAGCCTTGTAGCTTGTTTGTACACTACGGAACAAAATTTTAACTAATTATGTTGTTTCTTTAAACATGTGTGTAACCCAAGGATCTACCTAGTGTCTCTACTGTGTTTTGCACCAGTTTAAGGCTGTCAGATTTTAACACCATTTTAGTTAAACCACTACAATTTCTTGTGCGGACAAAGTCAGTAAGAACAAATACAAACTACTTGGAAATAGTACGTGTAATTCTGTGGTGAATATTTCCTTGAGCCAATGCTATGAGACTCTCGATACCTCCCATGCAAGATGCAAAGGAGTGTGCTTTCCTGGTGACATCTCCGTTGGTGAGAAGGTGAGTGGCCAGTAAAGGACACTGCCTGGTTGCCAGCCTGGAGAGGAGGTGAAACCACAGTAGTCCATCAGGGGGTTTAACTCCTTTTAGAGGCATCCAGACCTCATAGGGGACAATTGAGAGAGGTAGGCAGAAAGCCACACCACCACTGTCAGTGATGGGGCAGAGTGCCGCCCACCTTCTCTCAGAAATATCCTCATTAGAGGACCAGGGATAACACAGTGGCTGAGCTGTGATGGAAATGCAGTGGAGGCCTCATTATTGCAGGACTAGCTGGTACCATGCAAAGCAAATACAGAAGCATTGGGTTTGGTCCTTGCTGGGTAGTGCTGCTCAGTCTGAAAAGAGCCACTGACTATGGCTGAAGTCAGGGCGGCATAAAGGCGTGGGACGTGCTCCGGGCTGCAGAACAAAGGCAGCGAGCCCTAAAGGTGATCTCAAAGGATTTGATTAAAAGCGTAGCCAGAACTGGAGTGTTTAAACGAGTTCAGACCTCTTCAGAGAGGCTGAGGCTGGAACTTCACTTCAAGAGGCCTGGCATTGCCAGGATGGTGCTGAACACGATCTGCACACTGTGAAAACAGCGTTAGTCTACTTAGCCTTTTCACTGTCCAGGTGTGGAAATGCAAAGAGCAGTGAAAAGTTAAAAAGCTAAAGTAACTCCTTTGAAATCTCAGGAGTGGGGTTCAGTTCAGATGCTAGCAACAAAAGTTCAGAGAGCGTTTTTTTTCTTGCTATAATAACATTTTACTCCCAGGAGCCTTGGCTGAGAAACTCAAAAAACACCATTCATTCACTGACCAATTTCAGCTTCTCAGAAATATTGCGTGAGCATCCCACCATTGCCTGGAGAGCCCTGCAGGCCCTGCGAGCAGGAGGAAAGGTGCTCATCTCTGGTGACTGGAGAGGGGAACCCGCAGCGAGGCTCCTGCAGGCTGCCTGCCGTCGGGACCAGCTCTCTACATATAGCCCTGGCGCAGACAGAGCAATTTTGACTGGTGTGTTGGCTGCGTTAGAGGACCTGCCTCCTTGTAAGGCACTTTTTTTGTCAAAGCTGGGGTGCCCCGTCTTAGTTGCAAAGCTGCGAGGAGCGAGGCCGCGGGAGCATTTCCGTGATAGGGGAGTTGCGGGGCTGCTGACTCACTGTGCACGCCAGCGGCACTGCTCTGCCGTCCCTAGCACGGAGGGGGAGGGAGACGGAGCCGCTGCAAACATTGGTTGAGAGAGAAGGTCACCTAGTGCCTCCAGTCACCAAATCAAAGTAGCTGGGATTTTCACGATGTCTTTTGCCCACGTGGAGAAGAAAGAAACAGAACCCTTTACATGCTACCCATGGAAGATCCCCTTCTTAACAGCCCTGACTTCATTCAGATGCCTGATTTAAAACTATGCGTATCAGGAGGGAGATTCAAGAATTAATTAGTGTTGAGCTGGCCTGTTTTGATGTGCCAGGTGAGATTAGCCCGCTGCCGGTTGTGCACATGAGGTGTTTGGCACAGCGTCCTGGAACACCCTCTGGTTTGTTAGGCATAGGTGTCCTCTCTTCCAGCAAGAGGCATCTCACACTCTAATCCCATGCTCAGGATCAGTAACGCGTGACCGTGATGCTTGTGGTTAATTCTCCCCAGGCTTGAACTGTAAATGCCAAGGCGCTGTGACATTTGCTCTGCGAGGCGCAGCCCGTGCCAGGCAGCGCAGTGACTTCCCACAGGAGCAAGGGACCTCCCCAGACATTGCCACCTCCCTCTCTAAATGCAGGGTACCTTCCTGCAGCTTGCCGCGGCCGACAGGACCACACAGCAGCAAGTACCTTGGAAAAAGCAAACCACTAAACCCTACCAAGACAAAACTCTGTGCTGCATCCACAGCCTTCTGCATCCAGAGCCTGCGGGGAGGATGGGAGTGATAAAGCACACGTGACAAGCGTTAGTCACGTTGCTAATGAAGGGCTAGAAGGCACTCACAGACCACAGACCCTGAATAGATGAAGGCTGCTCATGTGGATTTTCTGGCCCTGAAGTTAAAGAAACATAAGAGACCTTGTTCTTACAAGATTTCAGGTCAGGTTTTTCTATGAGAGATGCATCTATTCAGGATAACCGTGTAAGGGAGCTCTTCAAAGTGAGCTGGAAATGAAGGGGGTTTGGGAATTCCTCTTCTTTTGCTTTTGAAAATCATCCACCAGGATGGCAACTGGGGTCTTCCTTGAGCTGATCCTCTTGACATTTTTAACTTCCTCATCATCTTCCTCTTCCAGCCTCTCAGTTCTTGACCCTGTTCCTTCCCTGAAGTAAATACAAAGCCAAGGCTAATTACTTAAAAAGGAAATATTAGCAAACATCATAGGAAGAGTATGAGGTGAAAGTCTTTTCAGTGCCGTGGGCACAGCTGCCTGGTTAGAGCACCCTGCCCAACATGACGCTTGTGCTGTTTGCTTACTTCCCTTACAGACCCTTTGGTAGGTGAATTGCAGTGCCCCTGGCATGGTTTGTAGTCCTCTGCCTGGCATTTTTTGTGGCTCCCTTTACATGTTTCAAATCAGCCATCAAAAGGAGCCACAGGAGAGCCTGGTGCAGACAGACAGGCTCAGGCTCTCTTTTAGCCCAGCTGGTCAAAAATAGGCTTGGGAAACTCTGTGAATCTTGGACGGGAGTAGGAAGAGCAGGGCAGGTCACTGTTTACAAAGTGACAGATGCTTTGCCATTGAGACAGCAGCCGGTCTGGCGACCACGTAGGGACGCTCTGCAGGCCACTGGTGCCCCACAGACCACGGTCTAAGAGCCACTGTCTGCCATATGGATTTTTAATAACTTAGCCTTCGTGGTCTTTCAATCACTGAAATATTTAGCATCCTATTACTGCTCTGCATTGGCTGTTCTAGTTCAAGATCCCAGGACTGCAAGGTTTGACTTTTCTCTCAACAATTTTCAGCCTTCAGAACAGAGGGATAGGCAGTCATTTCCCATAATATGCTAATGGAAGTCCAGCCAGTGGTTTAATCCGTCTCAGAACAGGGGTCACCAATCCTCTTTCCCCTGTGGACATGTCATTGAATCAGGGGAGTAGCGGGGAGACCATTCCCTGTGTTTATCCAGTGGGATAGCAAGCATTTTCAGGACTGAAGGAGGTAGGTGCCAATGTGTTGATTACACACATGCAGGCCAGTGCAGCCGAGCTCGCAGCCAGAGACATTATTACTGTCATCACCTCGAGTCTTACAGGCCGTTGCACAAGTCCCAGACACAGCATCAGCTTGCACATACTCTGCTTGTATTCATTTTCTCACAGTATTTCCAGTGTGTGCCACCATTGCGGGGCCATTTCTGGTTTGTTGTGCTCTTTGGGGAATGGTTATGCCTTTGGAGGGAGGAGTCTCGCACTGCTCATTTCTAGACCACTTGACATCTTAGCATCCTGCTTATTCACAGGTTTCACAGAATCACAGTGTGGCTGGAAGGGACCTCTGGAGGTCATCTGGTCCAATCCCCCTGCTCAAGTAGGGCCACCTAGAGCCAGTTGCCCAAGACCTTGTCCAGATGGCTTTTGACTGTCTCCAAGGATGGAGACTCAACAACCTCTCTGGGCAACCTGTGCCAGTGCTCAGTCACCCTCACAGTAAAAAAGTGTTTCCTGATGTTCAGAGGGACCCTCATGTGTTTCAGTGTGTGCCCATTGCATCTTGTCCTGTCCATGGGCACAAACTGAAAAGATCCTGGCTCCATCCCCTTTGCACCCACCCTTCAGTTATTTATATATATTGATGAGATCCCCCTGAGCCTTCTCTTCTCCAGGCTGAACAGTCCGAGCTCTCTCAGCCTTTCCTCATGGGTGAGATGTTCCAGTCCCATAATCATCTTCATGGTCCTTTGTTGGATTCTCTCCAGTATGTCCATATCTCTCTTGTGCTGGGGAGCCCAGAACTGGACACAGGACTCCAGGTGTGGCCTCAGCAGTGCTGAGCAGAAGGGAAGGATCACCTCCCTCAACCTGCTGGCAACACACCTCCTAAAGCATCCCAGGATACCATCAACCTTCTTTGCCACAGGAGCACATTTCTGGCTCATGGTCAACTTCGTGACTACCAGGACCCCCTGGTCGTCTTCTGCCAAGCTGCTTTCCAGCCGGGCAGCCTCCAGCGTGTACTGGTGCCTGTGGCTGTTTCTCCCCAGGTGCGGTTTCAGTCTCATTCAGTACATTCACCCACGCCAGGGTAAAGACATTCAGTGTGTGAGTAAGAAATAAGCATTCATCAGTTGGTCACCCTGCACTACGCTGTTGTCCCCAGTAAAGGTCACAAAGCAAAGAGAAATGGTTGCTGCTACCCAGGCACACCAGTGCTCAGCATCCCACTCCAGGCTGCTGCCTGGAGGGTGCTTGCCAGGAGCTGTGGGAGACGAGCAGCTCTGGATCGCACTGGTGGGGTTTCAGGATGACATCTGGAGCCCTGGGCTTGGCTGATGGGGCACAGGACAGGCAAAGAAGGCAGTGCGCTGATCAGGCCTCTCCTTTCACAGCTTTGAGCTCTATTTCCTTGTTTTTCTCAAAGCCAGTGTAGCACTTTGCCTAGGAAATCACTTATGTACCCATTTTCCACATAGCCACGAGCCTCCTGAACCCACTCTCTCCCTTTGCTTTTGTCCCTTTCCATTGCAGTGCTGCTAACAAGGAAAGTCAGCTCCTGTCTGTAGCCACGGAGCTCTGCACTTGGGACCACGACAGAGCTCTGTGAAGAAACAATTTTATACCCAGCTAGGAAATGAAAATACCAACCCAGAGAGCACCCACTAAGAGTTCAAGCACAGCCCCATAGAGTGAGGAGAGGTTGAGTAGACCCTCCCACCGCCTCCCTGAAGGCTGATTTTCACCCCTTAGCCCAGGTGGGAGCAGGCAGGGGCCGCCCAAACTGGTGCCAGCTGGGGAGAGATGAAATGCTGCCTGGTCCAGCCCTCCCTTCCCCTCCCACAGTGACAAGAGAGGCAGCCATGGTGGTGTAGGCACTAGCTAGGTCCTGACATCAAGGAGCCCCTCCATCCAGGGCTGGCAAGGGTTTTGTGTACTCTCGTGAGCAGTCTGGAGGAGCTACTGCCAGAAGTCTCAAGCAGAGGTAACAAGACTATAAATGTGAAGAGGAAGTGGGAGCTGTGTCCACGCAGCATCGTGGGGGGCGGTTGGGGTGCAGAAAGGATAAACCCTCTATTTTAGGCCTTTAGTTCTAGACATGTCTTTGCTGTGACTGCAGCTTGTAGAAGGAGACCTGAGAGTTTTAAAACAGTTGCAGTAGGTCGGAGAGCAATACAGTCAATTAATTTTTCCTCAGATTTGCAGGTAGCTTTTAGCCTGTGAGGAGCTCGGCACTGCTGTGGCTATGTTGCTAGCAGCCCCCAGTCTAGCTGGTGATAGCCAACATGAGTAGCTTGACACCACCTATAGTTACAGCAGTGATTGCAGTACAGATGCAGCCCTCAGCATGCAAGCTTAAAAATATTGGCCAGTCTACCCATATGTAAATCTCAGTGCATATATTTATTTGTGTCAAGAACTAAATTAAATAGAAATGGATGGCTTGCCAGGACTATAAAAATGTCAGGTTTTCAGAAGAGCCCCATCTCTGCAAGAGCATTTGAAATATTGCATATATATTGGAGGGGATTAGAGCCAAATGAGAAGATACCAGACAGAGCAATAAACTCAGCCTTGCAGCCTGTTGTGTCAGGGCTTAGGAGAAAAGAGACTGCAGATCCACCTTGCGACAAACAGAAGTTACTCTTGGGGAGCATGGCAGGCTTCTTGGGTGTATGTAGGAGTGGATGCAACTTCACTACATTTCTGTGGGATTTTTTTTTTTTTCTCCCATAGAGCTTAACAGGCAGGGTCTCTTTCATGAGTTCGTGCTCAGCTTCTTCAGAAAATGATGTTAAAGCAGGGGCTGGGTTTCTAACATGGGGTGGGAAGTGAGCGTGGCACACTAGCAGTAATGTGGGATCTGGTACAAGCCCTCAGGAGTGTCTTCTTTAGGGCTTCAAGCTAATGATTTCCCTTTTGACAATTTAGATATATGGTGCCCCTTTTAACCTGAGCAGTTAGATTGAAAAACAAAACCCAAAAGGACAAAAGCAACCATTCCCCTCTGTCCCTAGCCCAGGACTGAGCTGGCTGGGATAAGAGAACATGGCAAGAGCCAGATATTTGCATAGACCAACTCCTGTTTCCCACTCAGCCTGTAGGTTTTCTGCTGTTGCTGCTTTATTCTATGTCTGATGTTTCCTCCTCTTCCATCACAGAGGTTATTTTTCCTTCCCTTTCACAAAACAATAGCTAGCAGGGCTCTTCTGCCTACAGATGTTTTCATTTTGGGTAATAAGATGAGGCTCAGTTTAGGCATCATCTCTTAGCTACCTTATGCAGAAGATAGGCTTTTATCCAAGACATACACTACAAATCCGTCACTTTTGGTACTTCTGGCAGGCTGTTCTCCAGAGATGATCAGGACTCAGATGAGAGAATCACTTACGTGTGAGATGCAGACCAGAGTTGCTCGTTAAGCATACTTTAACAGAAGCTTCATCTCTAGCTCAGTCTCTAAAATACAGTGTTAAAAAAAAAAAAAAGTGCGATGATTTTATTATCCCTCTTTCCTCTGCTGTTGCCTGACCCAAATGCAACAACAGCCTGCAAGGAGGGTGCAATCTACTACAGACTTCCCTTTGCAGCCAACACACCAGATTGTGTGCCTATTCGTAAGACAAAATAACAAAAAATTCCCTTCTATCTTTGGGTGTAGTCTTGTCTTACGAGCTCTTGAAAATCAAGCCAAACACAACACAAAGCTTGACTCCTCCTTGCCCACACGTTACTGGTGTTGGAAGAGCAGTAAGTAGTAGAGATGCATTTGCAAGTGGTTGAAAACCATAGCACGTTCTCCAAGCCTTGGGCCCCGCTTTGAGCGCTCTCTCTGTGCTCCAGACAAGAAGCAGGCTGCCTAGTTCTTAGCTGGTAGGTTTAAAGACATGCCTGTTCAATAAGTTCAGCTCTAACTCTGGTCCTGGCTACGCAGGGTTTCTGTCCAGGAGCCAACGTGGCCCTGCTCAGAGGGGTTCATTCCTGATGGGCCGGTGCAGCCACGGGGAGCTACGCACGCTTCTGCTTTATGGGGTGGGAGTTTCAGCCACTGAAATCTCTCTGGACAATGTGGTTGGAGGCATCAGACCCTGGCAGTGTTCAGGCATCGTTTTCCATCCCCAGCTGCCATCTACAGGAACCCTTCTCTAGGGGAGGTTCTTCTCCCCACGTGGGAGCCACAGGAGCTCTGCGCTGCCTGCTGGGCACTGTGGGTGGGAGCCACAGCTCCTGCCTTAATTCTTCCTTTGGTTCCCATCTCATTTGGCATGCTGCAAGGGTGAATGCGTGAAAGTGTGCGAGACGTTAGGACGCTGAGGGTCCTGTAAGACACCAGATTGCTTGAAATGGCTGTGGCCTTCCTATTCGCAGCAAGCCCGTAAGCTCTGCCAGCAAGCCCGTAAGCTCTGCCAGCAAGCCTCATAATTGATAACAAGCAGAGGTCTAAGGGTGCGTGACTAGGTTTTGTCATTCTTGACAGATCTGCTGACTTTTTGGTTTGTGAGAGCTGGGGACGCAGCAGGGCTCCTGAGTGGACTAAGGAGCCGAGCCGACCCCAGCCTTCGTTCGGGTTACGTGCCATGTGTCCCCGCCTCTGTGTCACGCTGCAGGACACCCTCCTGCCAGCAGAGAGAGAAGGACCATGGCAGCCGAGCTTGTCCCCTCTTGACAGCTTCATCCCCCTTACAGGCAGCTCCCTGCCTGCCTCTGTGCTGCTGGCTGGTCCGGCGTTGGTCCTCCTGGGGATCCAGAGAGCCTTGCACAGGAACCGCTGGGAGCGGAGCCGGGAAGGGTGGGAAGAGAAGGAAAATGGGGCCAGTGTCCAGGAAGACTGTCCTGCTAAGAGCATCCCTAAGGAAGAATCCTGGAAAGGGAGAGAACACAAAAAAGCATGGAGGATGTCTGAGGCCAGGTGGCTGAGCTGCCTGGTGAGGTGGAAACCTGCCAGAGTTATCTGCTCACTGTGAGGCGTGAAAACAACCCACGTGCGAAGCCTGTGAGAGTTGCTTTGAGGCCAACAAAGGCATTCTCTCATTCTGTATATATAGTAAAGCAGGATTTCCAGTCTGTCTGGGAATGCCGGTGCTCAGCAGCATGGCTGGAAGGGGGCAGGCAGGAGAGGTGGTGCTTTGGGGGTGCTCTGGGGCATCTTCTGCACCCCTGCTCCCCAGGGTAGGGCCCTTGGCTCTGCAGGGGAGTCTCTCTGATGGCTTACATGGTTCTGGTTCCGGCAGCATGACTGGTCATCTCCAAACATACCGTGCTTTTCTGATGTCCTTGGTAGACTCGCCTGGGCTCTGCTCTTTTAAAGAGACCAGGAGCATCTTTGTATACCTAAAAGCTAACACCTACCCTTGCTGTGAGACTGAGGTCAGTTTTCACAGGAGCTTTTCTCAGGCAGGCTCTCCTCAGTCCTGGTGAGGACTGAACAGATGCTCAAGAACCTTCTTAAGGGTTTGGCCTATTATTATTAAGTTCCATGTCTTGCCATTTCCTATAAGTTAGTGTTTGTTTAACCAGGTTGTATGATCTTGTGTAGCAAGGTGGGTGATTACAGGGCAAATTATCTCTCTGCGTGCCGCCTTCCCTATGACTGGAGCTACCAATATGGTGCAATAATGATGGAATATATTGTTGCAGCAAATATTTTAGGTTGCATCTTAGGCTGTCTGAAGCCAGAGCCGTGGTGGAGAGCTGAAGTATTTCCAGAAGCTAATGAGGATGCCGGCTTGATTGCTTTCTTACTTTTAAGTAAAAAGTTAATTAGCTATTTATGTTGTTGCAAACTGTGATGGCCTAAGGATATGAGAGTGGCAAAGTCTCTAGGGAGAGGAAATATGAGCCCAGCTGATTGGTGTGAGTTCCCAGGAAAAGGCAATTTGAGGCAATGAAAACCTTTTTACAAGCTTAAACAGAAATCTCAAATTTGAAACTGAGTACTTTTGGGCACAAATCCCTTATGCTCAGAAGCTTGTACAGCAATATTAGTTGAGCTAGTAAAGCATATTACCTCTTCTTAAAAACCTTGCTTCTATTTATTTATGCATTTCAAGCGTTCTCTCCCCCATAATATTGAAGCATCTTGAAATATTAATGCATTCATGCTTATGACATGCTTCAGAGGAAAAGGAGCGCTTGTTCCCATTTTACAAGTGGGGAAAGAAGTGACTTTCTTGGAGTTGCAAAGGAGGACACCGGCAGAGGCAGAGCAAGGACCGCATGGTGGCATCTCCAGTGCTGCAATTCCTCTGATTAGGAAATCTAGGTTAAGCTAAGGAGCTTGAAATGGAAGAGGTCTACGCTCTCACTATGTGCCATTCATAATTTAACTCCACGTTATGGGGAATGATATTGCATCGTGCTGTAATTTTAAACCGAACTTGGCCTTCATCTAAGTGAAGGTGTGGACATGGCTGACTCCCCCATTCCCCACCAGTGCTGCACTCCAGCGGCCCAGCCACCTCCTTTGATCAAGGAGTTGCTGCACCAGCTCCTCCCTCGCACCGTCATCCATCATCCTGTAGAAGGACATACAGACCCATGAGGTTTGCTCATTTATGTCACAACTCAGTGGGGCAATGAGGTTGGGTTTTGAATTGCATCACTGTACAAGGCAAAATGACTGCCCAGGCCTATTTCATGTCAAAAGTTATTTTTAATAGAGCTCTCAAGGGGAAAGGGGAGAAATCTTGAGGAAATTTGACCACTACGGTTCAGACTGCAGTCTCCTGAGAAAGCAGGTCTGTCTGAGCTAACCTCTATATCCATCACCTTTCCAAAGAGGAGACTAGAGTGAGCTCCAGAGATGGGCTTTACTGAACCGGTGTGAGCCACGGAGGCTGGGACGTCCCGTCAACCCCTCTGTGTGCAGCTCGGGGGGACATTGATGGCAAGGCTGCAGCCAAGCAGCCTTGTGACACGAGAAGCAGGAAGGGGGATGCCTGAGCTGGTGGCATTTTCTTTCCAGCTCGATGACCACGGGTGGTCAGGACAGGGCTGCTGCAGTGCTGGAGACACCGCTGCATTAGCAAGCAGCGGTGGCCAGTTTTCTGCATGGGTAATGACATTTTATGTCCCTAAATTTCCCTGGTGGCTTCGGCATCTCAATTTGTGGCACCGGTTTTGGTGCTGTGTGTTATTTTAACGCACGCCACGTTTCATCCTAGCAGCAGGCACTTCCCGTGCGGCGGAGAGATTATTTTCCGTTATAGTTTGTGAAATGCTTCATGTGGTGTTTCAGTAGGCTTGTAACAGGACATGGACCTGGTTTAGCAGGAGAGACATAACTGATGGGAGCTAATGTATACAAAATCAGCTTTATACAAGGGTTAGGTGCCTCCAAGTGATGATTTTTCAAATCAAAAGGAATGGCTTGTTCTGGAGAAGGGTACTGGCAGAATTGAAGGATGCCTGAATATGAGGAGCTGAGCCAAAAGAAGGAGGAAACCGTGATTTTTGGTTTTAACATTCAGATATATGGGGTTCAAACCAGGTTTGGGCACCTGACTGGGGTGCCTGATTTTAGGGGTGCTTTATAGGCACTTGATTTTCACCAGAATTTTCAATAACAAGCTGCAGTTCTGAGGGCCTTGATTTTTATGTTCCCAGTGCCAAATACATAGATTTGGGCGGAGGCTGGGCATTCCCTTTCCCCATTAAATTTTTCAATGCCTCATTTGCACTTCAGTCATGAGAAACTGTTAATATTTACTTTTATTTTTTGAGTTGCTTCTATTCTTTTTGGTCCTTTGATAGGAAGTAGTGTCCCAGTACAGGGTGGTGCATTACTCTGTGAATGAAACAAGAAGAAATACAGCATTTTGGCAAAAATACTGTACGTTTATAATGGAAACAGGAGCTTTGATCTGTGGCCCCGCGAGCGTCTTCCAGCAAAGGCGTCACCCTCTGAATAGCAAATTTAGCCAACTAGTAAGAGGCTAGCTTTTCCGAGGTACTTTCCACATTTCACAGAAATAATCCATGCATCCCTAAACACCTGTCAGCCACAGGACAGCCCCTGCTGATCTAATACTTAGAGCTATGCACACCAAAGTGGGCTTTTGGCTGGCATGTATCCTTACTCTTACGCACAGAGTAGGAGGATCAGTATGGAGGACAGGAGGCAATAGTCTGTTTTATTCTTCTTGGAAAGCCAGGCTTACGACGTCTTTTTATCTCAGAGTTTTCATCAGCTGTGGGGTTTTTTTCTGTTTGGGTTTTTTCTTCCCCCCTGCACTGGCACAGAGGACATCACCCATGAAACATCACCCAAGCAGCCACTTCCTCCGTGACCTTACCTGTCCTCAGGTCTCCTGGCTCCATATCGGCCAGTTCTGCCACTGTATTTTGTGAGCTCTGGCAGGAGCCTGTTTTTACTGAAAAGGATGTTTATAGTATTGGTAGACTGAAACAGGCTCCTTGATTTATCCCTATTTTAACATTTCTGCCTGTGGGTGATTGAGTTTAATTAAGGCTGACTACTAAATATTTATCCTCATGACAGAAAGAGGTCCAGGTTTGTCTGTTAAAAATACTACACAGCTTGCCTCTTTGGCTGCAGCTAGCTGAACCGAATGCTCGGCAATTTTATTAATACCAGCAAGGAAAAAACCTCAAACCCCACCGCCGCAAGCTTTTAACCGTGCAGCTCTCCCCTGGCCAAGGAGCACCTCTCCCTCCAAGCATCCCTGTCCCCTGCATCCCGGTCCCTGCCGAACTGAAGCCCGTTGCCATGGAAGCCTCATTAAATCTGCATCTCGCCGGGGCTGCAGCTGTATTTTTAGCCGGAGGTGGTTGCATAAGGGGGGCGGGATGGGACGGGGATGTGCCTTGCATCTCGCCTTGATGGAGGCCTGCCAGGAACCACCACCAGCCAAAAGACATGTCCTGCTTGGGAAAGCTCTTTCGGGCCGGGCAGCCCTTGGCAGCCCCTAGTGTTGCTAGAGCTGAGCATGGGGAAGATGCAGCAAACGGAGCTGGTCTTAATGGCCAAGCAAGCTTTTGGGTGGTGGCATAGTTCTGCAGAGCGCCAGGGGCTCCAGAGAACGGGGGTCTCTTTAGATTAGATAACAAATCTCTCTTGACTTGAGCAAAACCTTAACACCTGGAAGGGTAGGAAGAACCTCACCTGAGCTCAGCTGAAGGGCAGCACTGCACTCCTCATCATTAATATTTTTGGGGAAAGCAATACCCAAAGTGTGTAGCCCCCACAAAGAAGGAAATGGAGCTAGATGGTGCCATAGGTGCTCAGGGTGAATCCAGTCTTGGGTGCAATCTTGCAAAAATTCCATTTTTGGAAGGACTCAATTTGAGCCCATCTCCCTGTTTGAGGAACACAAGGCACTGCAGGATTCAAAATCTGCACTTACTGTAAAAAACAAAACAAAACAAAAAAACCCCCCAAACCACCCCTCATGTTCACTCTTGGTCAATTCAAATCAGATTTGCTGGCAGTGGAAGACAAAAAAAGAGGAGGTTTTAGTGCCTTAGCACCATCAGGATTTCTTGGCTCAAACATGGGCCTGGGCCCTCTCTCTCTCTCTCTGAGCGCTGAATCCCAGCAGTGCTAAATGCTCCAAAAAACCAGATTTTATCCTGCATTACACCTGGGCAATCTTTCAGTCTTCAGTGGGTCTCACAGATGGCCAGGAGAGCCTCGTTTAGCCTGCAAAACTGTTATTATTTGTGCTGAGGCATGAGAAGGAAAGAGTCCAGCTCGACTGTAAACTAATAACTGTTGTCTCTAATAAAAGCCATCTCTTTCTTTGGAGGCTGTGAAAATTTGATCTGGAGCAGTTGGGCTAAAATTAAAATAGAGCCCAGCGTTGCCATCCTGTACAGTCACACTCCATCAGAGCAGAGTCATATGTGAAGCTCCAAGGGCTAGTAGGGACTGGTACTATCATTGCTTTTTAAAGAGATGGCAATATCATTAGAAGCTTTTTTTTTTCTCCTTTTTCCACAGTCACAGATCTCCAAATGTCTGTCTCTGCAGGAGGCACGAACTGGTAAATAAACATTAAAAAAAAAAAAAACAAAAAAAAACCAACCCAAAAAACACACACACACAAAAACCAACCCAGGATTATTTCTAATTTGCTGGAAATGGGATGTGACCTGGTTCTCCGAAGGCAAGTATGCCTGACAAAGCCAGCTTTTGCAGCTGCAGGCTATCTCTGCTGTAGACCATCTCTACGTCCTCCATGGGGAGTTATTTCCAGCTGCAAGGCTGGCTCTCAGGCCCTTCTCGACATTAGGACCACGAAAAAGTCAGTGCCTGTGGTTTGCAGGCATTCACAGGCTCTCCTCTACCGTTGTAGGATGTGCAACTCGCCTTCAGTCTTGCCATGAGAGTAGGGCAACTGGTATTTTGCCCAGGCAGCCTCATTTCTCCTAGTCCAGTGTCCTGATTTTGAGTCTTGCACAGCTTGAGTTGAGGTGGGCTGCCAGACTGCTTCAGAAAGCCCTACGTGTCTTCCTCTAGCTCTCGCTCAGGCCCTGACTCTGGATTCAAAGACCCAGGCTGGTGAGCTCCCTGCTTGGCGCTGCCCGCCCACCCGCCCAGGAGGGCACGCGTGGGGACCCGCCCAGGAGGGCACGCGTGGGGAGGCCCCGGGCGCCGCTTCTTGTGCGCTCGCTCGCAGCCCCTTCTGCGCCCCGGCGGTGCTGCTGCAGAGGGGTCCGGGCACAGAAATAGGCTGCTGCGCCGCTCGGGCGGCAGCCCGGGTGCGAGGGGTGTTCGGGGGCAGCGGGGAGGCCGGGCGAGCGCCCGGGCAGCGACCCGGCGGGGCTCTCGCGTGTGCGTTTCATTCCCGGCTGCTCCAGCTGATGGCTGCCTGTGAAGCCAAGCAAGTCTTTGATATCCTCTCTGCTTCTGGAGAGCAAAGATAAGCGCGGCCTACCCACGGGTGCGAAGCCGGGGGAGAACCTCAGACCAACGAGGAGCATGTTCAGATCCAGTTTGCGGGCAATCAGCATCAGTTTGGGGGGCCTTTAGCATTTAGAGAGAGTTTATTTCTCAGCATACATTTTACTCCAGTGCCTTTCTGGGGTGGCTAAGGAAGCGGGGGGGGGGGGGGGGAATGGCAGGGAGCAGAGCTAGGGACAGCATCTGAAAAATAGAATAAGCCACTGATAAACACAGACAGACACCCCTGAAAATAGACAGACAGAGCAGAAGGCTCCCGCTCCTGACAGTCTCCCCGGTGTATAGCAGTTTCCTTGCAAGAGCGCTGACACGCACTGCAGGGCACATGTGAAGCGAGCTGGAAGAAAGCAGAGGCTGGAGCAGGGAGCGGGGAGGGAGCGATGCTTAGGCACCAATGGCATTACAACCCAATTAGGTTCTGGCTGGGCAGAGAGCTGGGATGGGACCTCCTTTCAGAAAAAATCAAAATCGCCTCGAAAAAAATCAAGCGCACCTTTTCCTTTTTCTTCAGAAGCTCTTTATCTTGGGATTTCAAGTCCTAAAAAGTCTTCTAGGTCCCGTAATAGGAAAGACTCCTGACGGAGTCAGGGAGTTACACTTTTAAGGTGAGAGGGCTAGGAGGGCAAACGGGGAGCTCATTAAACAACAACCCCTCCTCTGAAACCACAAGGGATTCTTGTAGAGGTCTGCGTGAGGTTTTAGCCTTGAGGGCAGTTTTACCATGTTACTAAACCTCCAAGGACATGTTTACTGATGCTGGGATGAAGGGTGCCGTACCCGCCACCAAGCTGGGTGGAAGGCAAGGGCTGGGAGAATGGTTATTTTTCGTTTTCAGGTGATGGTTCTAACCAGATGGAGAGAAGTGTGTGAGACCAGCCTGCAAACCCAACACTCAGTGGGAGTTTGATAGGATATACGCCAAAGTGCATCAGGAGCGTGGCTGGGCTTTGTCAGGACAGGTCAAGTCAAAGAGTTGTTCAGTGGTGCTATCAAAACTTGGAAGGGAGAAGACAGAGCATCATTTATTAAGGTCTGAGGTGTTGAGGTAGCTGTAATAGGATGGCTTAGACAGCGAGAAGGGGAACAAGAGTTGAGGAGCATGTTGGGATGAGGGTAGGGCAAGCTTTTAGGATGGGTGAAGGGCCTTGGTGCTAACTCTTGCCACGAGGTAGAGAGGGCAGGAGGAGACACGTGTCTGTCAGCCCGGGACCCCAGGAGGAGTTCAAGCCATCTCTGACGTGGACTGGTTGGAAGGGGTTGCCAAAAGCGCTTCCCACAAAGCTGGATCCACATGTGAAGGCTGAGATGGGGCTAAGTGTTAGGGTGGAAATTATAGCAGTAAGATGACAGAGGACTACGTTGATTAAAGGAGACTGACTTGGGCGGGTGAGGGCTGCACAGGCTGGGGTCTGTTTGGTCTGTTTGATGTGGTCGTGCCAGCATGCAGCACTTGTTCCCGTCTCTGGCTGAGCTGGGCTGTCCGGCGAGAGGACCGGCTGTGGGGAGGCAGGAGGGCGTCCGGCAGCCCGGCTCTTTGGGAGTTGAAGCTGGGTCATTGGCAGAACTAAGCAAGGCTTGAAGGTTGCCCCGCTCCTAGATTTAACCCTTCTGAAACACTCTTCTTTGCTGCACAGCTGGCTGATGACATGATTTTTGTTCAGTTTATGAATAAGGGGGTGGCTTTTTTATGGTCCAAAGCGCTGGATTCTGGAAGTACAAGCCCAGCAGAGCTGACCTCCTCCTGGGCCTGCAGCTCCTCCCGAGGCATTAGCTCTTGGAAGCTAACAAATGGCCCTGTTTGGTTTTCCCAGTGTGTTTTTATTCAGTAAGAAATAGAATTAAAACAGCCCAAAGAGTGAAATGAAATGCTGTAACTGAGTATCTTCTACCCTGTTTTGAGTGCTACAGAAGAGAAGAAAACAGTGAGCCCAGTCAAATGCACAGGGCCTCGGATAAAGATGCAAGATCTTGGCTCTGTGTAAATGGTTGTATACGCAACTCCGATGTTGCTGTGGCAGTCCGGCGTGCTGTCCCTTATCTTGGTCACAGGAAGGCTGTGACCGGAGCCAAAGCATCCCGGCTCCGGCTCCAGCTCCTTTTGTTCATATATAATAATTGTATCTGCAGCGTGCAGAGCGGGCTCGTTTCAGGCTGGCAGCTGCACAGCGTTGTTTGCAGCTCATTAATTTCCTACAGATTGCTGCCTTGCTGCTCTGTTGAATGTAGCGCAACTCCAATGGCTGGGCTGAACACAGCCCTGCTGAGCTGGAAGCACCGTCTGCCTGTGTGTGTGGGAAGAGCAGGGCGAGGCAGGGGAAAGAGGGACTCGCGAGGCTGATGTCCGGAGGGGGTTGCGATGGGAAAGTCTGCTTCGCTCCCCACCGTTCTTGATGTGCTTTGAGCGCTGAAATCTGGGGATGCTGTCACCTGCAGGAGCCAGGAAGGAGGTCTAGGCAGGTGTGGGGGGTTGAAGTATGCCAGCTCCCACGCTGGGAATTGGGGGGACAATTCTGACCTTTCTTGGAAAGCCACATTTCATTGCAAGTGCATTAAGCGTAGGGCAGCGAGTCTTGGGAACACCCACGTTAAAAGGAGCCCTTGGTCTCCACCTGCTTTGTCTGTGCTGGAAAGAGCAGTGTTGTGGGCAGTAGGTGCGAATCTGCTGGCAGCTGCACATCCGGGCTGTGGCCTGCGGCTGATGCCAGCCCAGGAGATGTGGATGTGTCATGGGGGATGATGGTCCCTAATCCCTGCTGGCAGTGGCCGCCTTCACTCCCACCACAGCCTGGCTCCCGTAGCAGTAGGATCAGCAAGCTGAGCCATCAGCCTCCCCTCCGTGGCCATCAGCCTCCCCTCCTGTGCTGGGCGGCTCGTCCCCAGAGTGCCAGCGTGTCCCTGCCCGCCCTGCCGGGGAGCCTTGGGCAGCTCTGTCCCCAGCTGTGGCTCCCTGTCTGAGACAAAGCCACCCCAGCTGTGCCAGGAGCCGGCCGAGCAGCGAGTCAGTATGAGTTTGTGAAGCAGCACGGCAGCGGTAGGACTTGCGTGGAGCTCCCAGAGGGCTGCTTTTGGCACTCGGACAGGAGCGGCTAGCGTGTCTCTGCCGGGATGCAGTGTGGCAGTGCAGGTTTGGTTTTGGGCACCCCACGTCAGAAGATTTTACAAATCCATTGGGAGTTCAGAGAACTGAATTTTGAAGAGAGATCAAAGAAGCTGCGTAGAGCTCAGCTGAGCTACAGCCAGCAGCGGGTGGCATGCAGCCCCTCCAGAGCTGTGCCCAGAGAGAAGGACGTGGGTGGTTGTCCTCAGGGTGTCCGGGGGTGGATGACCTGCGGCTGCAGGTGCTTATCAGCACTCACGGGAGTGATGAGCTGAGGCAGGGATCGGTGCTCAGCGCACGCCCCGGGGCAGCGAGCTCAGGTCGATGGGGACATGTTCTCCCGAAAGAGCAGCGCCCAAAGGCTTGAGTCTCTTCAAAGCTGCCGTGACAAAGCACTGAGCGATGCATGGCAGGGCCACGCCATCGGGCAGGGACACGCCATCGGGCAGTGCCAGGGGCTCATTTCAGCTAACAACCTTCACCAATTTTTGCCCCACGAGGAATTTAAAGCCTTCCTGGGCTGGTGAGGGTTGTTTTGAATCTGGCACTTCTCATTCCTCAACTTCCTGTCCCCCTCTGTCCCCACCTTCTCATCCGTGCCAGCATCTCCATGGCAACCTTGTTGCTGGAGAATAGAGAAGACATCTAAATATAGCTTCCAAATCTCCATGCCTTCAGCGAAAAGTCTAAAACCAGGGGCGATGGCTTGAAGCACTGGGCTGCTAATACCAGCCAGTGAAGAGTGCCTTGCAGGTGGGATTTGGGAGCACTGTGGTGGGACGCGGGTCACGTCCAGCTAAATGCCAGTTTTGTGTTTGCTCAGGACATCTCAAGGGGCTTTGAGGTAGCCCAGCCTACCCTCTCCTGTCCAGGGCGCTCCCACTCCTGCACCCTGTCAAGTTTTGGAGCCGTTCTCTAGAGCAAACAAAAGCATCTCCAGTTCTTTGTTTGGCTGTCAACATCCATGATGGGTTTTGACATCGTAGGCTTTTGCGGCCGTGTGTTAGACTAAGTTGGAAGCAGGAAAATTCAAAGACCTTTAGTAAGGAATAAATTCTCTTCCTTCCTTCTTTCTCCACCCTCTGCTTTTTCTTTAATTTTGTACTGTGTGACCGCAGTGGGGTTGTGGCTGAGGTTTTGCTCCTTTTAAAATTTCTTTCTGGGAGAAAAAAGGCACAGCATCTTCTCAGTGAAGCCGTTCCCCTGGGAACCTGCCCAAGATAGGGAGGAGAGAAATGTCCATGCCCAGGGCCCTGGCACTGCTTTGCACCTACACCAGGCTGATACCCGCCAGAACTGTCTGGTTTCATGGGCTGCCAAGTTGAATTATTACTTGTACAAGACAAGCGCTTATTGTACAGACCTCAACAAATAGCTCCACAGGCTGTCGAGACTTTGCCTGCTCTCCCCTGGCCCTGAAGCATCGAGACTTGTAGGGTCAGCAAGAAAAAGCTGACCTGCAGCAGGCCAGGCAAGGGCCCGCTTGTGTCTGTACACACAGCTTCAGTATTAGAGCCAGCAGTCTGGAAGGTGATGCACAGATCAGCCTAGATTTCTTTTTTTTTAAGAGGAACTTAAACAAAGATTATAGCTGAACCTGAAAATGTTTAATGGAAAAAAAATACCTTTATTAAACTGAATAAAGAAAGAAACCTGTGGAGCTGGGCTATTATGCTTGTACAACCCAACTTAAAAATCTCAACTCAGCTGATGCGCAGCATGGACTCAGCTGAGAGAAAGGGGGTTTAACAAACTGTGTTCTTCCCTTCTTTGCAGAGATTCTTAAAACCAAATTGTGGCATCTTTCCTTGAAGAATTCTCTGTATTAGAGCATTGTATCATGTTTGAACAAAGTGAAATACAGAATGCTTTGGAAACCTGCTTGTCTGGCAGGGCTGACTGCATTAAGGAAACTCCCTGAGCATTTTTTTGTGCTTCCCTACTGTGCCTTTTCCAGCTCTTCAGGGCTTCCAAGTTGAGCGTGAGGTATTTGCCATTTACTAGCTCCAGTGCTGATTCCCATGGCTGAGACATGTGGATATACCGCATCTCTTGAGTTGCCCTGAATAACGTACCACGTACTTAAGGATTTTTTGCAAGGCGTGACAGTGCTTAACGGGCTCACCTGCCTGCAACTTAGCAGCTCTGATTTGTCATTGCTGGTGCAGTTGTTTGCACCAGTGCAAAGTAGGTGTGAAGCAGTCATGTGAAGTTGACAGCATTTCATGTCTCTTCGCAGGGTTGGGTGGCAGTGGGAAGTGAGGGCTGGGCTGCTGTGGCAGGAAACAAGCACAAATTGAAATGTGAAGCTGACCACAAGCACAAAGTGACCCCTTTAGTTTTGCCATCCAGGATGGAGGAAGTATAACAGGCAAATTTTTTTTTTTTACCTTTTTTTTTTTTTTTTTTTTTTTTTACCAGCTATCCCTATACATCTTTTACTGGTAACACTTTGAAGTTTTCTGATACAAGTAAAGATTTTTAAAAATACGGCTTTGGTCTTGGCTATGTCCCTTTAATTATCATGTGTCAGCTACTAAAACATTTTCAATAGTTCTAATTGAAACATGAACCAATTTACTAATTAGCCAAGATTACACGCGGAATACACAAAGGGAAATTGCCTTTCTGTGTCAATATTTCCTCCTCCATCCCTTTTGAAGACCTGGTGTGACGTGACCAAACCGCACCACCGACAGCCAGCCAGCCAGGCAGAGCTCCTGAGCTCCTGGCAATCCCGAGCAGAGTCCCACGCAGTCCCGGGGAGACGGGCACGGAGGGGCATGCAGGGTTTTGGGCTGGGGTCCCGGTCTCTGCCTCGGGGTACAGCCACTTCTTGCACAGTGTCTTCCCCAGCAGACCTTTTCCCCCCTCCCTGTGACCTGCTGTAGCAGAGATGGATGTTTCTGGCCCTGGCCCTCGCAGGAACGGAGTGGACTGCCCCGTGTGCTGCAGGCATGGCAGGGGTAGGGGCATGCAGAAGGACTCTAGGTCACCTGGACAGGTCCCAGCCCCTGCCTGTGTGGGGAGGGACAGCAGAGACATAGGGAGCCCTCCTTGCTACGTGTGCCGGGAGGCAGCGCCAAAGGCTTCTTCCCCCTCCCCTCCCAAGCAAGTTATACCTTGTCAGTCTGGGTGGACATTATGAAGGACTTTCTAGGGGTAAAGAGTTGAAATATGGGGAAAGAAACCATGTCTACCATGAAGCTTTCAAAAACCAGTCGGGCAGCCACCTACCTGCCAGGAATGGCTTGGTGGGACTGGCCCTGCCCAGAGACGGGGTGATAGCTGAGTGCTAGCAGTTGCCTCCAGCCCTGTTTTCTGAGGTCTTTTGGTTTCCTAATGGCATAAAGGAACTTTAGCAAGGAAGAGGAGGTGCCCTAGAGAAATGCACAGCTCCCTTCAAAGGAGAACCAAATCAGATGAAGCAGAATAAGTTGATACTCATGTGAATAAGTGATGCTTCCACCACCACTTCAAGCTCTCTCTGCTCTCTTCCCTCACCCTCCTTATGGCTGCGTCACTGTAACATCTTCCGCATTAGGAGTTTGAAACAAGTAGGGACTGTCCCCTATCAAATCCCTGTGAGAAATAAGGATCACAGCCACTGCATGGATATAGAAACTGAAGCACAGAAATATCAAATGACTTGCTTGAATGACTTCAGGCTTGCCTGGAGAAATACATAGGTATTCTATGTGTAGAATAGTAGTACATAGTGATTAGCACTGCAGAGAACTCTGTTTTAATGATAAGATGATAACTAGTTATCATCTGGTTATCTCATAGGCTAACTTGAAGACAAAAGAGAAAAAAATCCCATTTCTGGAGGTGCTTCTGTCTATGACACTTACAGCCAACTGGTCTGGTAGTGAGGTGGTCCGGGCTGTTCCCCATGTGCCTTCTGCACAGAGTGGGATGGCTCTTGCACAGCTGCTCTTCCAAGGTCCTCATGAATGACACAGCCGGTTCCTGGAAACTGGCCCGCAATGGCTTGTCTCCAACTCCTGTACTAGCACCAGTTCTTCTGTAACTCTTACATCAGCAACTTGCACATCAATGATCTGCTTTGAAACTCTATCCTGACAGTTCATCTATCCTGTTGACATCTGCTTAGGTAATTGGTACCAACGTCTGCTCTGACCTTAGAAGCACCTTCAAGTCTGACCTGGCTGTTAGAACAAACTGTGACCATCACTGGTGGCTGCAGCTGGATGCTTCAAAATCTGTTCCTCCCTCCGTAATCCCCGTGGGAGCCAAAAATCTTCTTTCATGAGCATGAGCTTAAGCCCAATGTGCAACCTGTCTGTCTTGGTCATACTCTGGATAGGTTCCTAAATTACCATGATTTCCTGTTGAAATTAAGATCACTCGTCATCTCCTTGGTGAGTTTAGTGAATCTGCTTTGGGATCTAATGATTCTCCTCTTCAAACACCTCCCATCTTTGTCTGTGCTATGTGACAGCCTAATCCTTTGCTTCAAAACGGCTCAGCTTGTCCCACCCTGGGTTACTTGATGCGCAACTCCATATGACCACGTGCATTATATCAGGGCTTCTCTTGCTGGCTTCTTCACCTTGTCTGCCAGCACCGTCACGTTGCTCTGTTAAATATCCACCTCCCAGCGAGCCAGGCAAAGACAGCTCCCCACTGTGCGTAGCCTTATTTAATCCCCTCTGGTTTGCCTCAGATGCTGACATCTCACCTAGTCAGCATTTCTGCAGTAGGACTTCTCAACGAGATCTTCTGGCAGAGCAAATAGGTCCTATCTGTAGTTTCATGTTGAAATCCCAGCCCAAGTCAGAACTCTGGGGAAGAGTCAGACTGGCACTACGCACGTTGAAATTCATGCTGCAGGGACCTGCACCCACCACAAATCAGATGAGGATTGGGATATATCAAGATGTGTCAAGAACGCTGTGGCTTGACCCAAGGTATATGCACTAATGATTCACATTAATGAGTTACTAAAGATCTCCTGGTACTTCTCACTGTCCCAGGGATGTTTACCTTGCTGTCCTGGCTGCTTTCCATCCAGGCTAACAGCATTCCACCGGAGACTGTAAATCCTGTCCTTGCACAGCCCTGCCTGTTTCAGTGGTATACACTATGTGACATCTCCTGACTTACGCTGTTTTTAGAGCTGAGCCTTATTTCACATTCCAAAGTCATGCAGACACATCCTCTTAACCTCCTTGGCAATAATTCCTGCAAATGAGAGTCTCCACACAGAGAGATACTCAATATTTTCTAGCACATTAATCAAATAACCATCCAGTTGTTGCCTTATGTGTTGGAAGAGGACATGTTGTCAAATAAAATGATTTTATAGATTATCCTCTGTACTTCCCAGACGGGGAATTTAGCAACATCATGTGCACAAAGTCCTTTAGGAGAAGATCGATGTCTATTCATTTCATCTTCTGTTGCTTACTCAGGGAAATCTCATACTTGATGTTGCTCCCCAGAGGAGCTTTCCCATCCCTAACTTTTAAAACCAGTGATTGTTTCTAAGTGCATGTTGAAAGGAGAGCCCGGACCACCATCATCTGAGGGCTGTTGGTGGCAGCTTGCAATGGCCCCAGAGAAAAAGGAGAGAGCGAGCAGCTATCCCGAGTTCTGCACGGCCAGGTGATCCCCGGGAACGCCGGCTCTCGCCTTGCCCTGCTGTGTCACAGCCCAAACCGAAAGCATTGCTCAGTCTGCTGAAAACACCACCGAGGCCTGAATTAAAGATCTTTTCCCACCAATGTACTCATGCAGGGGTTGAGATTGGACTATGCCGTGGCTTGGTGCTGGCGGTGGGGCTTTGGGGTTTGCAGAGTGGCTCCTCGCTGCCAGCTCCCGGTGGCATTTAACAAAGGCAGTTGATTGCCAGGAGAGGCTTTTGGATGGCCTCTGTTGTTCTCCGCTTTTGAGCTGTTTGAGGTACGTCTTGGCCGTGAGGAAGCTGTCGGAGAGAAAGGAGGAGGCTGGAAAGTGTCCTCCTTTCCCCATGCTGAGCAACCAAAGGCTGGGGAATGAAAGCTGCTTAGCTGAGCACGGTGGGCTTCGGATCCCTCGCTTCCCATAGCAGTGACCGTGCCTGTCAGGGCTGCTGCACGGCCAGCCCCTGTCGTGCCCGCCTCTGCCTCCATGAATTTCAAGAAGCTGTCAGGATGTTCTTGCAGCAAAATGTTCCCGAGCCTCCTGCTCCCGCACGCTCTCTGCCTCTCGGTGTCCTCCTGTCACATCTCTCGCATTAACGTGATGTCTTCCCGGGGCGGTGTTACGCTCCAGCCCTTCTCCCCATCCATCTCCTCTGCTCTCCGTGCCTTCCGAGGAGGTAGCTCTCAGTGTGGCTGCAGGTGAGAGATGAGATTGCGCGGGATCAATCTGTGTTTTGGCCTCCAGACGATTTACGACAGCTCAGGACGCAGCTGTAGTTATGGTTGCTTTCGTAGCCCTGGAGAGGAGCGAGCTGCTCGCAGTGGCTAGGGAAGCTGCAGGGCCCGGGAAGGGGCAGCCCCCACCAGCCGCGGCGGGCTGGGAGGGGTGGCCATCAGGCCACCGCAACCGCCCTCCATCAGCGCTGACCCTTCCGCAGCGACAGTCACCGGAGCAGCCCCAGCTGAGAGACGGCACTTCCCTGCAAGGGCGCAAGGCCAGCCCCGTGCCCCCATCCTTGCAGGCTGCAGAGCAAGCCGGGAGCGGGGATGCTGCTCTTCCCTCTGCCACAAAATCCCAGCGAAAGGTTAACTGCTCCCCGTTATCTGGCGCTGGGTCTGGGAGCCCTCACCCACCTCCCGGTGTCACTGCACAGTCCCCGCAAACTTCTGCCGTGCTCCTTTTCTCCTTGCACGGGGAGGTCTGGCAACGCGCTGGCTCTGCAGCAAGAGAGCTGTTCAGCCGGAGCCCTCCATCCCCGCCGCCCGAGCGCGGGTGGTGCCAGGTCCCCGCACCACACAGCCCACACCTCGGGGCTCCTGCGCTGGGTCTCCAAAGCTTTCACTCACCACCCCTCGGCAAAGCTGGGGAGGTCAGGCTCTTCCCCCTCCTTTGGGACTCAGTCAGGTTGGGCGAGGGGTGCGAGGTCCTGCCTGTGTCCCTGCAGGGCACCTGCAGCTTTGCTCTGTGGAAGTTCTGCCCCTCACCCGTTGCTTCAGAGCCAGGTAAAAGGTCCTTTTCTCCCTGTGGCTCATAGTGAAGGAGGAAACCAGGAATTTACTGGATTGGTCACCAAATTCAGACACCCGTTTTTGAAAAGCCACCTGAGACTTGAGTGTGTAGTAACGGTCCAGTTTGCCGCAGAGCTGAGCTGGTCTAGGAAAACCCTGGCCCAGGGTTTGCTCTCTTGGTTTCTTGTCCCAAGGGGACTTGCTTTGCAAAGCCAGCATTTTACCGTGCATCCTCCCTGTGGATCCCTACCACGTTTTCTTCCTCTTTCTTGACTTTTTTTTCTTTTTAAACATTGAAAAAAGACTACTCTAAGGAAAGCTCACCACTGTGGGACTACTTAGGAGGCTGTGTAGAGCTCTCTGAACTTAGCAAAATGTGCAAGCAGCAACCCATTATTCCTCGAGTCCACAGCTCTGAGTATTCATCGCACAGATGAGGGGCTTGCGTGAAATTGGGCTTTCCATACGCACAGCACACGGCCAGGGAGATCATCTGCCGGGCATGCGTCCTCATTAAACGAGCATTTCTCCTCTGCTCCGGTGTGCGCACACACCACTCACGGGGACGGGAGAGCCACCGCATAAAAAAAAAGAAAGAAAGAAAGAAAGAAGGGAAAAGAAAGCTGCTGTATGAAAGCAAACTCAAATGATGTGCATGCATAATATTCATTGCATAAAGCCTTAGAATAGCTTTGTCGTGATACCTAAGCTGGCCCCCGGGAAACGAGGTCTATGGGTTTTTTTCCAAATTCTTGCAGACAAGCGATACTGAGTAATTTGGAGCTCCTAGAATGGAAAAACCATAAGCAATGGTAATTATGAATAGGATTTTAAAAAGCAACCCACGTGCAGGAAGCACTGTCTGCTTTTGAAAATCCCACCTTCTGTTTTGTAGTATATGAGCAAGGAAAAGATCAGAGCTATGAATCAGCTGTAGGTTTAACTCAGCAAATTGAACAAGCTTTGCAAAGTACCAGGGGCCCAGACAACATCTGGTTCAAAAGCCAAATTCAGTCCACCTCTCCAAAGAAAATGCAACAAAATCATCGTGATGAAGTCTTACCCGAGCACCAACATTTACACCAGAGACATGTAATTTAAAATCCTACATCCTTCAGGCTGGATTAGCAGAGATTGAAAGGGTCTGGAGAAGGGAAAGGAGGCTTGCTGGCATTAGCGCAGGATATGGGTAGAACAAGCATTGGCAAAAATAAAGCTGATTTATCTTAGAAAGAAGAATTAGAGGTGATTTTTCTTGCATATTCCTGCACTGACGGATATAGCAGAGGTTGTCCAAACTCTTCCCCCTATCCCGTATGCCATCACTTGAAAGACAGGGTTTGGGACCAAGCCAAAAATGAGAGCCAGCACAGGGAATGGGATTCCCATAGTCAGCGTGCAGGAGCAGTTATGACTTGAGAGTCAAATTGGAGGAGGGCTGGATAATTTTGTGGTCATTAGTGATATCAGTAGGAATACGAGCTGCAGTGATGACAGTTAATCAACCCTCCTATTCTCTGTTGTGAAATGGTGTTTTTCAGGGGGCCGCTGGCAGTAGCAGCATCCCCAGGATGGGGATCGCAGCATCCCCAGGATGCAGGGATGGACGGCTCATTCTCTGAAGTACTGTGGGATCAAAGATACTGGGTATATTTAATGCCAAGGGCTACCGGCTGAGACACACAGGGATTTGAAGCTTGGGGCTATTTTTCCAGGCTCTGTGATTGCCAGTCCTACTTTCCTCCTCCTTTCCATCCCCAGCCAAGACCGGTTGTGCACAAAATGCACCAGGGACTGATCTGAACGTTGAGGATGGGCAGAGAGCGAGGGGAGGTCGTAGCCGCAGGGCCACGTGTGGGTTCGGAGCTGTGGGAAGGGGGGGGTCATTCACTGGCAGGAGGGGCAGCTGGCCTGGTGGCTCTCGGGCAGTTGCTTTGGGGTAAGAGAAATGCTTTTTAAGTGGAACTGACTTTTCGTTTAAAAAATGCAGTTCCAGCTTGGGGTTGGGGCTGACTGGAAGTCCAGGAGCCCCGAGATGGCAAGCACATGCCTCTTTAGAGTGGTTGCATTTATACGAGCATGTAATTGTATGTGCTTATCAGTGCACATGCAGCCAATGTTGCATTTAAGAGGGTGTGAGATCAGCCTGGAATAAAAGCACCAATCCCTTCTGTCACGAGTGAGGGATGAGACTGCACGAAGCCTTGCAGCCACCAGGAAAGCGAGGGGAGCGCAGGGGTCATTTCCAGCCCGCGACAGTCAGCGCAGCCCTGGCTGGAAGGAGGCGGTGGGTTGGCAGAGCCTTCAGCTCATTTCCCGTGTTCCGTTTGCGTGCGAAAGCCGAGGAATGGTGACCTCTGCATAAGGCATGTATTTGCTGGGAAAGAAACGATGGCACAGTGAGCTCTTCTCTTCCGTTCCTACAAAACGCTCTAAGAACTCATAAGAAATTTGCCTAAGGAGAGACGTGGGATGTGCTGCCCGGCTGCTCCAGCAGCCAGGACCTCTCAGAGCAGGCTGATGAAGCTGTCCCTTTGGCAGCTGATGAACCCACATCCCCTAGGGTTCCCTCTGATGTGAATTATATCGGAGCTGCAGGTCGCAGGGTTTCCCCGTGGCCCGTGCGGTCAGCGGGCATCTGCCCGGCAGGCGGGTGTTGCCAGCAGGGAGGCAGCAGCACGGTGCCTGCGGGGTGTGCGTGCTTGTGCTTCTGCACGTGTGTGTGTGTGTGTGCAGTGGGTAGCGGGGTGAGGGACGCCTGCTTCTCCGCTGGCCATCAGGCCTCATTGCCCACACGCTGAGTCGCCAGCCGCCGTACTGGCGGCTCCTGAGCCCCTCGCTGGTTTGCCGGGGGATCAGAGCTATTTTTGTCTAACTTTGCTTTGCACAGCGTGGCCTGCCATCATGCCTCTGGGTTAAACAGAAAATTGGGCAGTGTCACTTGCAGGAGTGGGGCTTTAGCCTTCCTGAAGGGCCATGTTGATCTTGTTCAGTGGGTGAGAAAACTTTGACTCTCTAATGTCCCCATTCAACTCTTCACCTTCCTCCACTGTTGCTTCTCTGTTCCCTCCTCCCCTTTATGACACTTACTATTTTTCCATCCACAGCAAAACAGTTCACATCAAGGTAATTGATGATGAGGAGTATGAAAAAAACAAGAATTTCTTCATTGAGCTGATGAGCCCCCGCATGGTGGATATGAGTTTACAGAAAGGTGTAGTACTGGCCCTCCAGACTAACATTAACGTTCTTCTTTCCTCTTCTCTTCCGTCTCCTTCCTCCTCTTCTCCTCCTCTTCTCTCTGTCTCCAACCGCTCTGCCCTACACGCTGCTGTGCGCACACACCGTGTCACATGGTACCCATGGTGGGGGGAGCGATGCTGGGGCTGGGGAGAGGCAAAGTGGCGAGGGGGGCAGAAAGAGAAGGACGGAGAGCAGTCCCGCTTGTCCGTATTTCTGCGGCGGCTTGAGAGGGACCTTCCGCCATCCCCGCTGGACGGTCCAAGCAAATTTTGTAGCGTCAGTGGGAAGATGCTGGCTAGAAACACATCCAGCATCTCAGGAGATCATCGCCCGGCCCTGGTCCCACCCGTAGGTGTCCTGGTCAGATAAAGATAGGAATCGAGGCCTGGCAGAGAAGCAGCTCCTGTAATTTCTGAGAAGGACTGGGCAAAGGCTGTGCAGCCCCGGGTCCGGTTGCTGCAGAGCGGCTCTGGGAGCGGGAGGTGAGGGCGGGGAGGAGCTGACGCCCCGCTTTGGCATTGAAGGGGTGCTGGAGGCAGCCGGGCGAGCTGGCGGCAGGGAGAAGGGGCCAGCCCCGCTCCAGCACCCAGGGTATTTCCATTCGAGCCTCGGAGGCATTTTAGTCCCATTGAGTTGCCTGCGAGGTCCCGGCAAAGCTGTCTGCTCCCAGGGAAAGCTGCGTCCTCGCTCGGGGAACAGGTTGGGGGAAGAGGCAGACACTATTGAGGAGAAAAAGCAGTAAGATGTGCCATTTTAAAAAAGGAAATTAGAAATATCAGCCTCCTTCGCAGCTAATAGAGCTGTAGCCTGCCGGCAGAGACCCACCTCACCCCACCGGGGAATGTGTCCGTGAGTGCCCATCTCTCTCTCTTCTCCTCAGGCTCCCAGCCCAGAGTCCCTGCAGATTTATTATTAGTTGTGAGGGTAGCAGAAGCAATTGATCTTCCAGCTAAAGCGCAGTGGGTACCCCAGGCTGGTCCCTGGTGATTTCCAGGCAGCCGATACCCTTTCCATTACCATGTGACACTGAAAAAAACGTGCTGCAGAAGTCGCCTCCCACTAACCATCAGCAAGGTCCGACCCCCCCCCCCCTTCTCTCCCTCCTCACCCCCTCGCCAGCCCCCTCTCTCCCTAACACCCTCCCGCTCCCCAAGGAGCAGCTGCGACGGATGCCCCGTGTCCCACAGGCAGGCCGACGCGCACCGCCCCGCCGGGGAAGGGGCCGCGTGCCAGGAGCCCGCGCCGCCGCCGCCGCCGCCGCCGCCGCCTCGCCTCCGGCCGGCCAACCTGCTGTATACGGTTGTCTTTCTTGTTGTCCCTACAGGAAGACCGTAAGGGTTAAGATAGTAGATGAGGAGGAATACGAAAGGCAGGAGAATTTCTTCATTGCCCTTGGTGAACCGAAATGGATGGAACGAGGAATATCAGGTGTGAGATCCTTTATGAAAAAAAATGAAAAAAAAAAAAGAAAAAAATCAGAATCGAGTCTCTAAACCCCAAATCCAGAAAATATAACCCTCTTTCTCCTCCTTCCCCTCCCTCCTTTTCTCCTCCTCCTGTAGATGGATCGACTTTTATTCTCTGCCCTCCTGTATTCTCGCTCTCACCCTGTTTCGGTGTCATCTCTGCCTTTTAGAGCCCAGCTTACTCCTGATCCTCCTTTTGTGCAAAGCTTGAGCCTCAGAGGCTGTATTATTTTGATTGGTTTTCCTTGTCTTGACCTGTTTTTGTTCTGAGCACACCTTTGCTGTTCTCCCCTCTCCTGCTCCTTTGCCAGGACCTCGGGGAAGGTGAAAGGCGGGAGAAGGGGGTAATGCATGGCTGCCCCTTCGGCTCCTCCCGTACGCCCTGCTGTCCTTCCCTCCGTTGTTGCCTGCCAGTGGCATTGCCTTGGTGCTTTTGGGTCCCTCTGAGGTGGGGTGAAAAGCCCATGGGAGAGGAGGGAAGGTGTGAGGTATCTCGTTTTGCTTTTATTTTTAAAAATGGTTTTCCATGTATTTCATCTGAAAATGGATCGCAAACAATCACAGCCTGTTGTGCAGAGGGTGTGGAGAGCTCTGCTGAGGTCCTACTTCATCAGCAGTGAGACCCAGGATCTCCCAGCAGAGCAGGATTATAGTGGGAATAAACCCTGACTTACGGTTGTGCCTCGCCTAGATGTATCTTTGTCCTTGTCCTGTACATGTGTGACCCCTTTGTCACTGAGCAAGTCTTGCCATTGGCTTCACCAGCTTTGGGGTGGCCCGGGAGGGCCAAGCTTTAAACAGAAGGACTTTACAAAACAGAATTCAAATCCACCTTCTGGGTATCTGATACAGAGCAGAGACAGACGTGTGTGTCCACAGGCTTATTTCTGCTCCCGTGTGCTGCTGCAGGTGATGGGAACACCTGGCATGGCAGAGCTTTCCCTTGCTGAAATGTCTCCTGTCTCTTATCTGTCCCGCACAGCAGCTGCCCTCTGGCCGGTCCGAGCTCCCGTCTGCAGGACGTTCGGGATAGACACAGCTTGCATTAGCATGGCAATGTCATATAGCATCCATGGATTTGTAAGATGTAAACCCAAAGAGGATACACAGTTTAATGCCGTTAGACCATCTCCTGCAGCCTGCAGGCAATGAGGGACATTAGGTTCCACTCTGTGCCGAGCACAGGCCCTCAGGTTTCACCAAAGTCCAACTGACCTTGAGCGGAAGCAGGGACAACCTGCCATATCCCATGGTGGTGTGTCCCAGCAGTTAGTCACCCTCCAGGCTAAAGATGTGAGCACGGCTTCTAGCTAGAAGTTGTCTGGCCTCAGCTTGTAGCCACCGGTTATTTTCCTACTTTTCTCCATCAGATGAAAGAACTATATAGCATGCCGTACCTTCTGTGTAGGTACCTGCTCATTATAGCCGTATTACACTCAGATTTCTTCTTGGAAGTTTAAGGAGATTAAGGCCTTTGAATCTGTGTCAGCAAAGTGTTCAGCCCTAGATCGAAGTCTTCAGCCCTAGAATCACGCCGGTGTCTCCTCTCCGCATGTGCCCCTTCCCGTCCACGGGGCTCCCACCGCCATCTCAGCAGGTACAGGAGGAAAATCACCTGCCTCTGGCTCTCTCCTGCTCACGCTCTCAGCAGCCTGGAGCATCGCACTGAAGTTTCTGCTCAGTTGTCTGCTCCCTGTGAGCCCTGCATCCTTTTCTAAACCAGTGAGCTTCAGGATACAGGGTCAGGATCGGGCTGCTTTTTGTGAAGTCCTGCATTTTTTTTTCCCGTATAGGCCATATTGCATCTGGCTGAATAAAAACATGTATTTGAAAAAAATCCAAATAGCCCTTAAGGCGGTTCAGTTGTAAAATGTCCTCATTATTAGGACCGTGATGCCGGTTTGCCGTGTTGTGGGTGTCTCATTTACACCAGCGTCAGCTGGAGTCAGCGGGACTGTCTGATTTGCAACAGGCAGAGAGGAGATCAGAGCCAGACTAAATGATCTGCAGCACAGAGCCTGCAGGCCAGCGGCTTCCCTCACCAACAGGTAAGGATGGACCCTCTTTACCCGGAGGAGGTGAAGGACCATGCCGAGGAGGAGATATGGAGCCCTGGTTGGCCTCGTTAGAGAAAAGTCAGAGCAAGAGCACCATGGTTTTAAAATCTAAGAGGTGGGAGATTAAAATGCATTTGTAAATGTTGCTGGCACAAGGTGGCACAGTCGCTACACTAATTCCAGGGCATCTGGAAAGATCCCCAGCTCCGTAGCGCTGCACGCCGTGGCATCTCCAAGGAGCGTACCTTGTGCCTGGGATGAAGAATAAGGCTTTCCCATGCAGAGCAGAAGTGAGGCTTTCCCGTGCAGAGCGTCGGGGCTGATCGACAGCAGATGCTGTCGCCAGCAGCTTCACGGGGCGCAGGTGTGAGCAGGGGCGGAGAGGAGGCAGCCCGGGACGCGCACGGGCTCGCACACGCTTGGGCAGGTGTGCGACCTGCCGTACGGCGTCGGGAAGGGACGCTCACCGCGCCGTTGCAGGGGCAGAGTTCGGATGGTTTATTTATTGCAAAGCACGTGCATGACCGACCGATGCAGCCCCGCGGGCTGCGAGGTCAGCGCAGCCGCCCGCGCGGATGCTGCCATTGCCCTGCATCCACAGACGGGGGGAAAAAATCCCAAACTGCAGCCGCCGAGCTGGGACTTCACTTGGTTTTGTTGCGGTGATGAGTGGGCCCCCCTGTGACTCACATGGTGAGGGCAAAGCACGGCTCCTGCCTCTCCTGGGAGGTTCAGGCTGGGTTGCTTTTGATGAAGAGTCTCTCTGGGTTTTGGCTACCCACGCATTTGTTTCCAGTACTGCAAAAGACATGGTTTTCTTGACGGCGTGTCCTCGTTCTGTTGTTACTCCCCACTTAGCTCTGTCACACTGAGCCGGTGCCTCGGGTGCTGCAGGAGTAGTGGATGTTCTGCGACGGCTCTTCGGGGTGTCTTCAGAACATCTCTTCTGGCCCTGTTGGGAGCTGGGCAGTGTTGGGTGCCTCAGCTGACGGGCAGTTGTGTTTGGAAGTAATCTGCGATCCGGGTCGCGCAGAGACAGCCAGCGCAGTCGTGCCTGCGCTATCACAGCTTCGTGCCGAGGGCCTGGGCTCACCCCAGGCCCTCACCTTAAGGACACAAGCTAGGTAGCAGTGATGAGATCGGTGAGGAAATGTGGTGCCCTGAAGGGCAGGCAGAGCTGCCGGCAGGGCCGGTGGTCAGGGGCATAGATGCGTGCTTCTCAGACCAGCCCGGGGCAGAGTGTGGACGGTTTATTTTGGATGCAGAACTGGATCTGGAGCCCCATGCTATTAAAATCCCCTGCGCTGTCCCTGAGGGTGTCCACACTGCTGCTGGCTGCGGTGGCAGCGGTTTCTGATAGACGTACAGCGAAAGAGGACAGCAGGCGGGAGCAGGGTTCGCTACCGTATGGTTGATTTGCATTACTGGCTGCGCTGTGCCGTACACGTGCCGGTACAAAGCAGTCGCCGCCAGTCAAGGGAACGTCTGCTTGCCCTGAGCAGAGCTGTGGGATAGAGGGGAATGACCTCGTCTTGGGCTGCACAATTAGGTGAGGCTGGGTATCTCCAGGAGGGTCTCTGTGAGGGCCAGAGCTCAGCAGAAAATTCATCCTATTGCCCTTGCTGTTTGCACCTACAAGCACCTTACCAGGGAAAAACATCTCTACTCAGGAAGGTACCTATGGTGGTCCGAACGCAGATTCCCGTCTCCGGGTTGCTCAGGGCTTGCACAGCGCCTAACAGCCACTGAAACAGCCTTTTGACTGAAACATTTTGCGTCATCTGCAGATGCTGCTCCTCACGGTTCACCCCCAATTATACCAGTGCCGTGCTGCTTTGAGCCTTGCGGCACTCGGTTGTTAACCCTTGCCATAAGGAGAGCTGACCACGTGCTCCTGTTCTTTACTTTCCCCCTATATAAATGTTGCATCCACAATACCAAACTTTGTCTTGCAGCCCATTTATTCTTTTTCACCAATTGCTTTCTGCAGCTGGAGTTTTTCAAAGCCTTTCTGATCATCCAAACAAATCACATCAAGTAGTTTTACTTTAGCAGCTCTTTTTGTTGATGTGCTCCAATAATTCAAAGAGATGAGAATAGATCTGAGATGGGTATCTTGCCAGCCCAGTCTGTGATGAAGACCGATACTGACTCACTGGAAGATTTCATTTGATAGCAGATAATGGTGAAAATAGCATTTGGGAAAATTATGTTTCATGAGGGTAGTTGGGAGTCTGCTCATGAGAATTCAGCTTGTGGCACAGTGGTAGAAGATTCAGCCTCAGGGCTGGTGCGTGAAGGCTGAGTCTTGGGGGTTACACTTTGCAAAAGGGACCGACATCCTTCATGCAAAATTTTGCTTCAGAAAGTACGTCTCCCACAAGATACGACTCCACTGGAAACAGGAGCACAGATGGCTGGCAAGCACTATTAAACAGCTTGCTGGCATGACCTGGCTTGGGAAGATTTTGTCTGAAGTCCTCTCAGCCCTCCCAGCACAGAGTCAACTGGTGTGGACAAATCTCCTAACACATCTCCTTTTAATGAAGTGTCAGCACCCCTGATGGGAAAGCTTCGTGCCCCAGAGGGAGGATGTGGCTGGGAGTCACAGAGTGAGGATTAAACTGCAAAGGAAGAAGGATTCCTAGCTTGGATTGATCCAGCAAGTTATCTATATCAAAATATTGATGAAATGATGTGCCTTGGTACAAAGGTCAGTGCCTGGATAAGATAAGCTGCATCGATATGTGAGCGCGCGTGCTGCATTTTTCTGAAGCGTGGGCAAACGCTGAGAAACTCCTTCTGCTATCAGCTGCTGCTGGGAGTAGCAAAGCAACGTTAGATTGCTGTTTCCTCCTTCCCCGAAGGTTTAATAATTTGCTCGCAGCTCTGTGATTAAGCTGAACGCTGCTGATTCTCCTGATGGAGAGGAGTCTCTTGGAGTCTGCAAGAGCTCTGCTATTGACTTCAATAATAACGGCATTCAGGTTAATGCTGCAAAATCTCTGCCTTGCTTAGCCTATAAAAACCCCATATTTATAGCTCTTCACAGTCCATTAGGGAAACAGTTCGCTCACCTCAGTGAGCAAATGCGGAGGCAGAGCCTGTGGAGAGTTGCATCTGGAAGACGGGGGATCCTCACCCCTTTGGGGAACGGAGCGCGCCGTTTGCGTGGGCACTGAGCTCCTTTGGGTGTGCACGGGGTGCAGGCAATGTGTTCTCCTTGCCTTTTGCTGCCTGTGACTGCCCTGTTGTGTGACTGAGGGTCTCTCCAAAATCCAGCCTCCTCGCCCTCATTTCAGCTCACTCTCTAAATCCCAGGCCTTTAACAAGGATCCTCTTATCCACGCAGTGGCTTCCTGGAGTCGTTAGGGATATTGATTAGAGAAGATTTATGTTAATGAAGAATGAGTCCAGAATAAAGCATGCAGCATGGTCAAATCTCTCTCTGAGGTAAACAGCAGAAAAAGGTATTTCACTGTTTAGAAAAAGGCTGGGACGCACATTTAGCACAGGATTTACAGGATTGCCCGGTTTCTCGTCTGCTCCCATCCCAAGCCCAGTTCCTCTTGGTTTAACCTTCTTCGGCCTCGGTAGAGTTAAAGCAGGCGGGAATTCAGTTCCGGATCTGTACCCCACACCAGCACGCACGACACAGCAGGATTTCACCCCAAAGTACATTGAAAACGTGCAGATGAAATCGTTTATTAGTAATTAGCTTTTTTAGCAGCTAAATTCAGGTCTAAATTGTCCAGTTGCGGGGGTGGCAGGGGAAGCAGAGTTCATGCACACAGTTTTGACTTTGCCGAGTAAAAACCAGGCCTGCAGGGCAGGGAAACCCCAGTAAAGGAGGAACTGGGATCCAGAGCTGAAGGCTTTGGGTCTCCCGAGAGAGTCAGCATCACCTACCCTGTCTGCGGGCGCGGGCGTGCGTCTGTGCTTATGCCGTGCAAGGGTTAGGTGAGGGGTACTTGGGAATGCTATTTTGGATTGGACTGCGGAGCTAATTTTAGCAGCTCCCTGTAAGAACAGGCATGTCGAGCCTCTGAGACTACCTGAGATGCCAACAGCAACGAGGTGGCCTGGCTCGGCCCCATGAGGAGCGTGACGTGCAGAGCAGGAGTGCAGGAGGAGGAGAGGTGCCCTGGGGAGGGATGGAGGATGCAGCCCGGGCTGGGGGCAGCGGAGGGAGGCTTGTGGGATGGGAACAGCACGGGGACCGTCGGTGGGGCTGGTACAGGGACAGCATCCCCAGATGGACTGTCAGGAGACATTACAGGTCAGGGCTAAGGGCACGTTAGCAGATGCATGTGCAGGAAGGAGGCTTTAGTCCGTGAAATCATTTTCTTGCTTGCATGCACAGCATTCACTCAGAAATATAAAGATAAAATAATCCCTTGGCTTTCTGCGTGCTGTATTCTTGATGTTTCATTCATAGCCTTATAGGCTTCTTCAAATATTCATGTATCATATCATAAGTGAAAGGGAGAAAAATAGTTCTTTTGCAGGCTCAAAAGCAAATGGGGAAAAAAATAAGCTCAAATCCCAGAGCACTAGAACAACAGTTTTAAAAAACATGAGGAACCAATGATTTTTTTTAATAACCACAGTAGCTTAGGGGCCCAGTAATATTTCATTATATTAAATTTGAACACCGAATCAACCCATTGTACTAATGCTTGTAATTGCAAAAGGCAAATTAAATTTCCCCCCATTGTCTGGAGAACCAGAAGGCCATGGAATAGTAAGGAGGCCACAGGTTAGGATGGAGCTGCAAGGAGACTCAAGATCGCTCCTACAAGGAGCAGCGACAGGCCTGCTGGAGACTTCCAGACGTCCGTGGAGGACGGGAGGTTGTGCAGGCAGAGCAGGTTGTGTGCTTCTCGGGGCTCTGTGGCACTGTACGTGCTGCAGAACGTATTCACGAATGGTTCCCCCAAAAGTTTTTGACTCTCAAAAGGAATTGACCCTGAAACACGAGGGATGCTCAGCAAGGAGCCTCTTCATTGCCCCTTCCCCTTTCTCTGTGCCTCTACTTGCCCGCACAGACACGGGAGACCTCCGCGAGTGCCCAGGGTATCTCCAGCCAGGGAGATGGATAGGTGGACGAAGATCTTGGCTGGGCCGATGACTCTCCGCAGGCTGTTGGGAAAGCTGTGCCCGTGGGTGCTGCTCGACGGAGCAGAGCCGTGACTGGGAGCCAGGACGCAGGATTACTTTCCCCGGCTCTGCCACTGATGTGCTGTGCGACCTTTGACGAATTGCTTAGGAAATCACTTTCAAGCCAGCATGGATACAATTAGGTGCCTCTGTACAAAAGTGCCTGCTTTTCAGAGGCCTGAACCGGCAAGCCTGGGTAAATTAGCACTTTTGGACTCCAGCCCACTTCTGAGTTTGCAAAATGTTCCCTTTAGCCTCCCTTTGCTTGCTTCACCATCTGTCAAATGGGGCTGTTAATACTGACTCAGTCTTTGTACAGAGTTTTAAGCTTCTGAGACTAAAAGTGCATGATAATAAGTGTTAGTAATTACAATACCGTCATCGCATGCAACCAAGTCTTCGGGGACCAGTTTGCTGTTTGAAGGACAGGTAGAAGTCAAAGCTAAGGCACAGAGCTGGTGCTTGGCCCGTCTCAAAGAGGGTTTGGTATTTTTTGCTATACGGATTCTCCTGTAGTTAGTTTGAAACCTGGATGCAGGCTGTGGCTTTCTAGGAGTAACACCTAAGAGGGATCCAGCCGGACGTTTCTTGGTGACAGCTCTGGGGAGCGGGGAAATCAAGGCAGGGGAGGTCCAGGAGGTCACTGCCCAAGGCAGCAAGAGGGCTGGGCTGTGCCTGTATGGAAAGTCAGGGTAAGGTCATCCCTTGCAAGGACCTTCGCCCCCTTCTCCTCCCTTTCTCCCACCTCTAGCCTCACAGGACCACGCGGTCACATTTCCCGGGAGGCAGTCACGTCCCGCTGCGATGACATTGCACGGCACGTGCCCGTGCAGCACCGTCGGGCAGACCCGCAACTGGGAGCAGAGAGAGCCAGGAGGACTCAAAGTGGTGATGCTTTACACGTGCCTGTGCTCCTCTCGGCTCCCTGACCCTCTGGGAGCGGTACCTGTGGGCCGCAGGACAGGCGTAGGCGAGCAGGGCATCCCGGGGGACGACGCACAGCCGCGTTACCCCCGCTCCATTTCACACTGGAGGCCAGCACCCGTTTTGTCAACACCTCCCCCTGATGATGTTCTTCTCAGCGAGCTGCCCGTCAACCACCTTCTCTTCTCAGCCACCGACGGGTTTACCAGGACCTCTCCGGTTTTGCCAAGCCCCACCACAACCACATACTCCCTGCTGAAGCCAGGGCACCCACCATGCCTTTGGGTCAGTTTGGGTCACTTCAGGCCCCGATGGCAAGCGTAACCGTCCCCTCCCTACTTTTCCCTTCCCCTCCTCGCCACTCCCCACCTGTATCCCACCCCTCTGCCTTCGCTTGGGGGGTGTGACCTTGGGGAGCCAGCACCCTGGTGCTCACCAGCATCCTCTCCATCGCGCTGCCGCAGGGTCTGCTCCCCAGCCTGCCCCTGGCATGCGACCCCGGCGAGCTTGCACGCCGCCTTGCGCCACGTCCATCGCTCACTGATAGCCGTCATCTGCAAAACTGCTTTTCCCCCTTGGATATTAACTTCTTCCCTCTTCTCTTCTCTCTCCCTGTCTTTCTCGTGTTCTTCTCTCCCCACAGCCCTGCTGCTCACCCAAGGTAAGTGCTTTTTCTCCTTTCCTCTGCCTGCTCTGGCTCTGTTTTTGTCCCCTTCGGTCAGCGTTTGTGTTTGCTTTGTTGTAGACAACCCCAGCTCATGGTGTTTGTGTCCAGCAGGAACTAGTTAAGAGCAACACATTAAGAACGTGACAGCGATTGACTGACATCTAAGAGCATTCCCCATATTCCAGATTTTCCCCCGTGGTTTTGGGGAATGGCCCAGCCAGGGTTGCAAAGCAGAACGCGCAGCTCTGGCTGGTCCGGGACCATGACTCGACCCTCTGGTCAGGCACCTCTGGGGCTTGGGTTGTTCTGATGCACCGGGGAGCACAGGGCTCTCCTGCAGGGGGGTGGCACTCCTGGGGCGTGGGGTGGCGTTGCCTGGGGTGGTGAGGGTGCAGGGCCGCGCAGGTGTCCCCGTCCCATGCAGGATCAGGCCATGCGTCACCCCTCAGTGCGGGCACCCGGGTGCTCTCCACCTCCCGTCCTGGGGGGTCCCGGGGTGAGCCCAGCGCCAGGGCAGTGCTACCAGGGCATGATAAGCATCAGCACCGTTTCCCTCCTCACCCTCAGCTCTGGCTCTGCGCTCTTCACCTCCTCTCCCCGTGGCAGGATTTTATGTGTATTAATGCTGAGCCCCCCCTTCCTTGCCTGAAATCCCCGTTACGCCGGTCTCTCTTGATCCCACTGCAGAGTGATGTACACCTCCTGTATTTTTCTTATTCCTTCAATTCCAGATATGATTACAGTTGAATTTGCACTAAAGAAACATTTGTCAAAAGATAAGGGCGGGCACGCAGGGTGCAGAGAGGAGCTCGAGTCTGACAGGTTTGCAAGTAGAGCTGAAAACCAAAGCGTTCATCATGCCTGAGCTGTGCTGCAAATCAAAGGAGCAGCATCTGCCGCGCAAGCTTCAGTCTCTGCTCCTTTTCGGAGGATGCCAAATCTGCTGCGCAGGGGATGGCCTGAGCCCGTCGGATATTGGGCTAATTAGGAAATTGCTAGTGGCAGGCAAAAGTCCCCAGCTCCCCAAATATCAGCTTAGGGTGTTTATGGAGAACTCCTCGGAGCGGTTTGGATGTTTTCCTTTGTTACTTCTTCAGGTCCGGGAGGACTGGAAATAAGTTGAGCACAGCCTCCTTCCCAGTAATTTCATTGCTTTAATTCAGTAGCTGCCTAATTTGATCAGAACCCCGGGAACCAAATAATTTCTATTAAAATAACATAACTTTCCTCCCTCTGTTGTGATCCAGCCTGATTGCTTTTGGCAGCCGTTATTGGAGAACTTGGTCACCAGCTATGGAAAGTTGCTTTACAGTTAATAAAGAAAAGCCTCGTCTCTGCCGGTGAGGGGAAGGAGGGGTCCTGGGGTGCCCCCAGGGTGCCCTCTCTGCTCGGCCCCCACACGCGCTTCAAGCCAGTGGCCAGCCGGCCGGCGAGCAGAGCCCCGCTCGCCGCAGAGGCATGTGCTGGAGTGTCACTCAGCAGCAATCACGGCTAATCAGCGGGGAGAGAAGTGACGTCCTCGTTTAGTCCGTGTCATGTTAGATTTGGATTACATGGACGTGCAGGAATCTTTGTAAAAAAACTGCATTATTGAACATTTCAGTGGAATCTGTCGGTCCCGCTCCTCATCCCCTCCCTCCCGGAGCAGCTCACACGGCTTTCCCCAGGGCTGGGACCGCTGGGCACCCCGGCTCTCCTCCGCAGCCCTGGGGTGTTCGCCCTCCCGCGGCACCTCTGCGGCAGCCCCCGCGGTGGCACTGTCTCTTTGCAGAAGCCCTGGGGTGCCCGGATGGATGAGCCCAAGAGAAATCGCCTCTCTTGTCCCAGCAGCCCTTTCCTGGGGGTAAATGGGAGATCCTGGCTCCCTGCCTTGCAGAGCCCTCCCTGGGAAAAGAGGGCTGTGAATTTTACACAAGGCAAAGTAACCGGGCTGGGGAGAGCCTTTGGCACAGGTTCAGCTCAGCATTTGTTTCCTCCAAACGGGCTCTCCGAGCCAGAACTTGCAAGGCTGTGCAAAGCTTTTGAAAGCCTTGCTTGGCCAAGTGTCCAGTGCCAGCTGGGGCTGCAGAGGACCACAGTAGTATGGGGTGGCTGGGGAGTGACTTGAGAATCAAACCTGGGGTTTTTTTAACTTCTGTGATGCGTAACCTTTTGTTTTGGCCCTGGCAATGATCTCCTCGTATACTCTTTATAGAGGGAAATACTCGATACCAAAGTGCATAGCTACTGCAGTTGTCCCTGCCATTGCCAGCAGCGGATGAGCTGCTCTGGTGGTCTTTCCGCCTTTGCAAAAGTCACTGAAAGCCTGAGCAGAGCCTTTGCATGCAAGTTCTTGGGCTCAGGAGGTCCAGATCTTTAAAGGGATGAGGGGTTACCTAAATGGTAGATACTTCTCTACCCTCATTTCCACATATTCACCCAGATCAAAGAAAATATTTCTAAATATGTTTCTTTATTTATGCATTAAAACTCCTGGGTCCACTTTGGGGAAGGCTGGGGAGCAGGGACGCCAGTTGACTGGCCTGTCGGGGACAGTCGTGTCAACAGCAATCTCAAGGCAGAGCCAGCAGTGGAATAATGTGCAGTTCCCAGCCCTGTGCCTTAGCCTCCCTCTCATGACTGTGCAGCGTTTCCCAGTTAGCGTTAAGGACACTGGGGCATGTATATGGGATGTATCACGCCTCAAAAATAGCTTTCAGGGCTAAGTAAACAGATTCCTCCCTTTTTAGAAAGCAGCCCAGGCTGCCGGTGCTTGTGCATGTGCATGTGTTTCAGTAAAGGGCATATCCATATGCTAACCTCAAAAGCCAGAGTGTCTTTTAGCCAGCAGTCTTCCCCGGTTGTGACTGACAGCTTGACAGCACTCTGGAGAGAGGAACTCATTCATGCTCACCGTTTACTTTGTTTAGCCAGGATTATATTTTATTGAGCCGCAACAAAAAAATCCCATTTTAATTGTCGTTTTAATTTCTTCCTAGCGGCACAGTCCCCAGAAGGGGTGACCTTCATGCAGATACATGCCCGCTCTAGAAATGGGTAGAGATGAGAGAGCTTGAGGGGTGTGAAGTGGCCTTCATAGCAATCTTTCATGAATACATTGCTGGTTTTAATTCAATTTATTCAGCAAGTGACAGGGAATACAAACTGGTCTGTGGCTGTCTGATAGTCTTGCAGCATTGCCTAGGTGATGGGTAGCTACCTCTGTAGCGGTGTTACAGGGCCTTCCCATTGCCCGTTTTGGCTCAGAAGGTGTAGTGGCCAGATTACCCCATGGAAATGGGCTTTATCTAACTTTGATTTATGATATGTCCAGAGGGCCACGGGCAACGTCCAGTTCCATTTGGTCGCCCCGGTCTGAAGGAGGTTGAGCTAGCAAGCACTCGGGGAGTACCTGCCTTCCAGGAGCAATGCATGACGTGGGAACGCTGCTGGGTGCTCCCCTTTCCCCTGGAAGAAGTAAGAGGAGGAGGGGATCTGCTTACAGTATTTTGAGCCCAAGAAACTGCCTATCATGTGCAGGTGGGAAAGCGCTTTGCAAATAGCTGCAGGTGGAGTCCCAGGATGGCGTTCTCCTGCGGGTGAGAGAGCTGAGTGGGCACGTGGGGACGTGCCCAGCAGGCCTGCGAGCACGGCAGTGGCAGGACCATAAATAAGTAGGAGCTGCTGGCCGCCCTCATCTGTCCTACCTTTAACTGACCCTGAATGGGGCAGAATAAGTGAGAACACGGAGTGCTTTAACCAACCTTCCAGCAAGCAAGTGTTGGGTCCAGCGCCTAGTGGGTGTCAGCCGCGGCCATTGCTAGAGCCTGGGCAAAAGCGGACTTCATTCTCATTCCTCCCGCCCAGCCTTTGATCTTAGCAGACCTGTTTGTCATCTCCCCTGCTTGTAGCATCTCCTTTCTAACCCGTGGGCTCCCTGCCGCGAGGAGCAGAGTACCTTGGTGCAGCAGCCCCAGCTTGCCTAGCCTGAGCAGCCTGTGCATGCTCCTGTAGCCCAGATAGGTTGCTAGCAGTCAGTGGCAGCACACACCTATGTGCCGGAGCAGGCGGGGTTTAGGGGACCCTTCTCTTCCCGCCTTCCCTTCCCAGGGAGGAGGTGGAGGCAGCCAGGAGGTCCTGGCAAGCTCCTGTTCTTGCTGGGCATAGCCAGACCTTATCAGGCTTAATTGGGGTTGACAGCAGGGAGTCCAGGGTGCAATCCGCATTGAAAAGTAGGTACTGATGCTGATACAAACAGAAATCAGGCTAGTTAATAATTAAGCTGCAACTTGGCAGCATTCACCTTGGCAGACTTGACCTCCCAAATTAAAAGTCTGTCTCTCCCCCCTGCCCCCTGCGTTTTATTTATCACGGCCGTTGATAGTCTTCTTTGCAGGCTAACGCAGCGGGGTGATGTGTGACACACCTCACCTGTCCCTGCTTCTGGCGGAGCCCTCCAAGGCCCCCATCCCTACACGTGGTCCGTCAGGCGATGGGGGGGCCTGTGGCTACCATAGCCCACATGGGAGCATGCCCCACGCTTGCTGCAGGGACAGTGGTCTCCTGCGGCTCCGAAGGCAGGCTGGTGCACCATGCTGCTGGCTGAAGTGCTTCCCTGGAAGGCAGGAGCATGGTGAGTGTGCTCTGCCGTTGGGATGTTGCAAGAGTTTAGTTCCTCTCAGCTGTTGGATCTGTACACACGAGGCTCAACTCAGTCCTCAGCATCCCACGGGAACAGATAGACCCAGCAGGCCTGGAGCAGACTCAGGTTGGGGTCTGGTGTTTTGCAGAGATTGGCACTGATTCATGCTATAGGGTGCTCAAGTGTCCTAAATTGGTAGGTGGGGAGAAGTGACAGATTCATGTAGGTGCTTTGTATCGCTCTTTGGAGGTGCTTAACTCTAATTGTATGGTGAGTATAGATTGGGGCAAGAGACATGTCAACTGGGCTCTCAGGCTTGTCCTTCCTACCACAAATGGCACTGCTCTAACTTCAGAGGACAATCAGCAGCCTGGTACGTGGCACTTATGGGTCACTTGCACAAGTGCATTGAGCAAGACCCAGCACAATATTGATATGTGACTCAAACTCTGTCTCCTATATTAGGATAGAGGCTCAGTGAACATACAATGGCAGCTTCAGTGTTTTCAGATGCACCTTTGAAGTTTGTTAGGTTTCTCTGCTTTGCCTTCCTGTTGCACATTCACAAATGTAACTGCTTTTTAATGAGGTGTGACGGAATTACCTCCTTTTTTCATTATCTGCAAGCTTCCTCTATTAACATTTCTGCGAGGTACCCATTTGGCGATGCTGCCTATGCCTGTTCTCCTGCGGTTTGCTTGCAGCTGACATTGAAGGACTTACCCTGGCAGTGGCGTTCAATCAGCTGCCCCCATAGGACATCCTTGACGTGCCTTCTTGGGCAACCGTGTTTCTTCTCCCTGCGCCCCAGTTCACTGTATTGACCCCAGAGGAGCTGTGCGGTGACAGCAGGGCCGCCATTACTCGTGTCTCGGTGGATGTGCTGTCAGCAGGCTGCACGTCTCTGTCGCTGGCCAGCAGTCGAAGGTCCTGCCTCTGGCCACGGACACGGGGGTTCCCACGCAGCCTGCTCGACAGCCCTGGACCTGGCGCACAGTCGGAGCAGACGGAGCGGGTCTCCCTCCTCCTTCTCCAAGGGTATAAGGTCTTGTGCTGTCCTGCCTGGCACACAGGTACATAAACCAGCATGAGCAAGATGCCAGGTTCTGGGATAAAGCCGTGCTGGGTGCCGCTCCCTATGGGGAGGAGAAGGCATTCTGCACTGTGTGTGCTTACAGACCCGCCTGCAGCACAGCCTTGCCTACATAGCCAATATCCAGTGAGGCTCTGCGTTGCCTTACCATGCCAGAGGCTTTTGCCAAATCAGTTGAAGTGGGAACCAAGGCTTCATTGCATCATTTCTCCTGGACTTGTTAAGCTGAGGAAATTCTGCCCCATATTCCCCATTTTCAGGGCAGCTCTTCTGACTCCAGACATTTGCTTTCTGTGCTATCCAACTGCAGCCAGTGGGTGAGAGCCCAAGGGACCGTGCCGCCGGCTCTGACCACAGCTTTTCTGATGTAGTTACTTCCCAGCGAGGGTTGTGGTGAGCCAGACTGTCCTCGACTCTGGGCTTTGCAACCCTGCTGGGATGGCTGCTGCGCTTTTGCTCGGCTCAGTACTGTCCGCACACGTCAGCACGCGCTCAGCTCATCTGCCAAGCTGAGCCTTGCAGAGCTGAGGGTGCCTCCTCCCCTGAGCTTCAGGTTATGGGGGAGCTCAGACAGAAGCAAGCCGTGTACGTGGTACGGCAACTAATGTGTAAGCACCTGCATTTTCAACGATGGATGCAGCTTGTCATCTTCATACACTTCCAGGCAGAGGCAGAGACTGGACTTTCTCAATCTCTGTCTTGGAAAAAGAGGTGTAGATTTCATCTAACTCCCTGCTCAAGCGAATATAAGTAACTTGCATCTTGTTCTTGATGGTCACCAGTTCATGTCTCCAAGTGTAGCATAAGGCAGAACATTTTGTCCAAGTCCACCCTTGTTCCTGCACTTCTCCAGCTCAGCTGCCTCCTCCCCTCTCTGCTGGCTTGGCCTTTGCCTGCAGTTGCCCTCTTACCCCTCTGGCATCCTGAATTGCCCAGCTGCATTGCCTGCCTTCTTCTCCAGGCACTGTGCTCCCCCCCGTCTCAGTATTTGTAAACTTTTGGGATTCCCAAATCCAGGGTACACTGTCTTTGAGCTGGGCAGTGATGGCTTTGATGTACGTCACTGGTTTCAAATGATGGATGTAGCTGCTTCTGCTTCTGTGATGGGTTATAATAATGTCACCTGCCACAGGAGTTATTATATATTTTATAAACTCTGCAGGACTTGCAAGGTTTACAGTCTTTGCAGTCAATCTAGCCGGGTTGATGAAGAGAAGGCAGAGTTTATAACTAGATTTCACTGGGACTTTATAATTTCTGTGTGATTTTTGGTGCGGAGTATGAGATCTGCTGGAGCCCACATGGGATTAATCACATCTGAGGCATTACCTGGGGTGTTTGTAAACTCTATAGGAAACCCTGGGTAACATCTGACCCACTGCTCAGCCAGAACAAGATGCTCTACGTTTGTGATACTGCCCCAGCTTCTGCGGAGCTCCAGCTCCCACTCCCAGGCTCGGCTCGGCCCCGTGCTGCAGCTGGCATGCCCTCGCTGGTCAGGCACAGGAAAGCCAAGGGAAACCCAGCTTCTTTCTTGAGATGTCAAGGCTTTGCAGAGAGCCCACTGGCATGTGCCTGCACTTGGGTGTGTGGGTGGGAGAGGAGACCTAGGTCAGGGCCAGACACAGTGCCGGGGCACCCTTCCTGCTGGTCGGCGTGCTTCTTCCCATCCAGGCAACCAGAACCTCCCCAGGCACCTCGCTGGGTTTGCTGGGGCATCAGCAAGGTGACCCCGACGCAGCGTCATCTCAGCATGCTGCACCTCCCGGGCAGTCCCACAGGGCCACCCCTCCTGCCCCACGATGGCATCTGCTGACCGGGGGTCCTGGTTTAGTGTCCTCCAGCAGAAACTAGACATCCAGTATCAGGAAAGCAAAAACCCACTTGGCTCCTGACTTTACTTCTTCCTGTTCATTTTTCTGAATGCTAGGAACATGTGCGTGTGTGGTTGTGACTGCGTGTGTCTATGTGAGAGTTAGATCAAGCACTGAGTGACACGGAGTGCCAACAGTGATTTTCCAATCAAAGGGGAATAAAAAGATCCTGTCTCCTGTTCATTCAAACCAGGAAACACGCCAGGGCATTAAAGCTGTCTTAAAGGACGCTTGTGCCAAATGGCAGAATGAATCAGTTCCTCGGTCTCCCCAAAGATGTGGTTGCTGCAGGGATGATGGGAGGGCCTATGTCATCCAAGAGCACCAATGCAGGCCAAAGAAACATTTGTTTGGTTTTTTTTTTAAATAAATTAAAACCATGTTGTATATGTTCCTGGTGACTAACCGATATTCAGAAATCTTGGTCCTTTGTTTCTGTGGTCCAACACCCCACCACTGCCCCCCAAATCGCTGCATGACCTTAGCAAGCTGTGAAGGGGCTGCAGAAGCCCATGCTCAGGCCCTGCAGACAAGCCCCCGCGGTGTCCCAGTGCTCCAGGGCTGCTGTCTACAGCTTGGTGTTGACTTTGCTTTCACAGAGGTGGCTGAGAGGAAGCTGACGGTTGAAGAGGAGGAAGCCAAGAGAATTGCAGAGATGGGCAAACCAATACTTGGCGAGCATCCCAAACTAGAAGTCATCATTGAGGAATCCTATGAGTTCAAGGTCAGTAGTCGTCCCAGGTGTCCTCCAGGAGGGGAAAGCCGTGTGGCACTGAAGAGCAGCCATGGAAAGCAGAACTGAGGGGGCTGGGGGTGGCCACATGTGCAGGGAAAGGGCTGCTGGAAGATGAAAAGGAGTATGCAATGCAATAAAGTAGGGGGGAAGCCTACAAGAACTGCCAGGGGGACGTAGCTGCTGGTAGGCAAGAGGTAAAGGAAGGAAGACGAGGGAGCCCTGCTTGGAAGCAGAAGAAACCAGTGTGCAGGAGAGGGCAGGAGCAAAGCTGTCTCTGGTGAGGCAGGGGCGAGGGAAGAAGGAGCTTCCTCTGGAGTAAGGGGTGGCAAAGAAGCAGGCTCTGGTGAGGTCTGGGTCAGCCTGTCCAGGGAGAAGGTAGGCCCAACTCCATGACCTCATCTGACTGGTAGGGGAGTGCTTGTGGCACCTCAACAGTTTGGGAAAGGTCTGTGAGACCACTGCAAGATCAGCCTGGCCTGCCAGCCTTGCCAGTTTAATTGCTGTGCGTCTTTGTTCCCACAACAGAGCACCGTGGACAAGCTGATTAAGAAGACAAACCTGGCTTTGGTTGTAGGGACACATTCCTGGAGGGACCAGTTCATGGAGGCCATTACCGTCAGCGCAGGTGAGGGGACATCAGAAAACCCACACCAGCATCCCCTGGGTTTGTGCAGCCTGGGATGAGATCTGTCTGGGCTCAGGAGACAGCGTCTGCCTGGTCAGTGATGCTTAGATGTTGCGTGCATGGTGGTCACCAGCAAAGCCAGTCCAAAGAGCTCCTCCGCTCCAAATATACTGGGCTTTTGCAGATGCATTAGCTGGGAGCCCAGGAGATCCATCTTTTGGTGCAGAGCCATCCACGACACCAGTTTTCACAGACTTGACTTCTGCTGGCGGTGCTCCTGCTGCTTCAGTGGTCCAATGAGCAGCATACAGGCAGCAAAATCCCATCCTGGCCGGGCTGCTGGCTCCTGGTGTGCCCAGTGCTGTCCTGTTCAGGTAGCTCCTGCTGCTGGAAGATGTCCTGTAGCCATCGGCCAGTAGTCTCTGAGAGTAGGGAGGGCTACCAGATATGGACAGGAGATGTTGCCCCACAAGGCAGGAGCTGGTGGAGGGAAAGGCCCAGAGACCTGCCAGACATTTTAGGCATGTCCATGCCATTAATGACACTCAGGCACCTTTCTGAACCTTTTCTTGATGGTTTGGCATCTCTCCTGAAGGGCTGTTGTCCACCCAGCCATAGTGCGGGAAGCAGGCAGGCAGCTGAGTGGGAGCTGTCACCAGTGGCCACACGGGCTTCTTCTGAAGTGAAAGAAGAGGTGCGGGGTATTCAGTTTTCCTCTTTCCAGCAATTAAGAGAAACTGCTTCTGTGGAAACAGTACTTCCATCCCTGTAGCAAGCAGGCCTGCTTCTCTCTTCCTCCATCTCTCTCCTTCCCGTGCCATTTGCTCCGTGCTCCCTACCTGCTTTCTCTTTTACCAATTTATTTCCATCGTCCTGTATCTGCGCAGAGACTAGCAGTGCTTCCAGCCTCGGGGCTGACCTGGCCCACCAGGCTAAGGAGGGAACCCCTCCAAGGGGCTGCAGTGCAGTGATGGGTCCCATCACTGAGGGACCTGGTGTGCCCTGAGCCCACTGTTGTGGCCAGCACCACGCCACCTTGTCCCAGCAGAGCAGCGTCCTTGGAGCCCTGGGGTGAGGGGCCAAGCAGGGGCTGCAGCCCACCCCTGTAACCTTGATCTGCCCCGTCATGAGCGCCGGACCTCTCCTTCCACATTGTTCGCAGCGGGTGATGAAGACGAGGATGAGTCCGGTGAGGAGCGCCTGCCGTCCTGCTTCGACTACGTGATGCACTTCCTGACCGTCTTCTGGAAGGTGCTATTTGCCTGTGTGCCCCCCACCGAGTACTGCAACGGCTGGGCCTGCTTCGTCGTCTCCATCCTCATCATTGGCATGCTCACGGCCGTCATCGGCGACCTTGCCTCCCACTTCGGCTGCACCATCGGCCTCAAAGACTCGGTGACCGCCGTCATCTTTGTCGCCTTCGGCACTTCCGTACCAGGTCGGGTGGCCGTGGGGAGGGGACGGGGTGGGAGGAAAGTCCTCCGGCAGCTCTCCTGCCCCAGGGGAGCAGCTCCGTCATGGGGACGGGGTTCAGGTTGGGAAGGGGCTCCGCAGTCCCCTGTCCCCAGGCAAGGTCACCCCACTTGGTGGTCACCCCCACTGGACCCGGGCGGGGGGGTGTGCACCAGGAGAGATCCGTGTCCCAACCTGGCCAGTGCCACACCTGAGCCTCCCTTGTCCCCAGACATGAAGGGTTGCCCCTTTCTCCTGTTGGACCCCCAGTGATTTCTCCTTCCCTCCTCCCCCAACCCCAGACACGTTCGCCAGCAAAGCCGCGGCCATCCAGGACGTGTACGCCGACGCCTCCATCAGCAACGTCACAGGCAGCAACGCCGTCAACGTCTTCCTGGGCATCGGGCTGGCGTGGTCAGTGGCGGCCATCTACTGGGCGTCGCAGGGGCAGGAGTTCCAGGTGTCAGCAGGCACCCTGGCCTTCTCCGTCACCCTCTTCACCATCTTCGCCTTCATCTGCATCAGCGTCCTCCTCTACCGCCGGCGGCCCCACATCGGGGGGGAGCTGGGTGGCCCCCGGGGGTGCAAACTGGCCACGACGTTGCTCTTCATCAGCCTCTGGCTGCTGTACATCCTCTTCGCCACTCTGGAGGCCTATTGCTACATCAAGGGGTTTTAGGCGGTGGAGGGACGGTGCCGCCGGGGGGAGGGACCCCCTCCTCCGTTACCTCACCGGACACCGGTCCTGTAAGTGCGGTTTCACCAGAGCGGACGGCTGTCCCTCGGGGGCCGCCGCGGCCCAGACGGTTGGACGGCTGGGCGCCGAGAAGGGCAAAACCATCACAGAGTGGAAAAAAAAACCCAAACAAAACCCACCCAAAATGATACAAAAGAAAAGAAGGCAACAATGGCAAGTGTTGAAATAAATAAAACAAAACAGAATAGACCCAGCCACTGACCCCATTCAATGAGATTCAGAAGTTTCAGCCATCTCCAAAGGCCACCTCTCCCACAGGGGCTTGTCCGCTTTCCTCTCGAGCACCCCTCCGCTGTAAGGAGACGTTTTCTTATTTTTACTGGTTGGGAATTGTAGAAGGCTGATCAGGAATTTGATTTTTTTTTTTTTTTTTCCTTTTTTTCCTTTTGTTTGCTTGTTGCTTTTTGGTTGGGGGGGCACACTGCTTGGTTATTTCTTTTTCTTTTTTTACTACTAAAATAGAAAAATGTTTAAAATCTACTCTAAAGCTTCAAGCTGCCCTCAGCGCTGGAATTGAACATGTGTATTTTTTGAAGCCACAAAAGACTGTGACACAGTCAAAGAACTTTTTCACTATTACTCGTTTCCTCCCTCGCCGCCTTCCATTTCTTTCTTTTTTAAGAACATCACAAGACTGATATATTTTTAATACAAACACAGATACACACACATTCAGTGACAAAGGCTGGAGCATGTAGCATCTCAATCACCTGCCTGGGCTAGGAAAAAAGGAGGAAAAAAAACCAAACCCCAAACCCCAGCCCTCTAATATAAGACGTATAATGTATATTTTGACTATGGCATTTCTCTTTGTACAATTAACTTCGAGCTTGTGGTACTGCAGGGAGAGATAATTACGTTAATTTACAACCGATAAAGAAATAAATGGCTACCCAGGAACAGCCTGCCCTGGGGGGAGCGAGGGGGCCAAGGAAAGCAGTGCCTGCTCCTTGGGGGGGTGGTGGTGGGTTTGCTGCGTGGTCCTCCTGCTCGGAGGTGGAAATGAATTCAGGAAAACCCGGACAGCGTGCCCGTATGTTCCCGGTGCCGTCCCACCCCGCCCTGTGGCGTGGCTGCCCTTTCCCTTGTTTGCTACCCTGGTTTTCACAGCGCCCGCGTCTTGCTGGTGGTCTTCAGGCCATTGAAAGGTACAGGATTAAAAACTGCCACCCACGTCAGGACTCCTGTAGCATCTCAAGTACATTTTAGGAACACCAGACAGACTAAAAGGCATCCTTTTCATTTGAAGTGCATTTCTTTTTAAGGAAAAACATAAACACCATGAGAGTATGTCATGAATTACATCAATGGCTGCAAATTGAAATGTTGGGTTGGTAATAAAAATAAATAAAAACTATATCTATATAAACAGTGCTATCTAGAAACATATTTCTTAATTGAGAGTCCTGGAAGAGGATGTTAAAACCTTACTCTTTGTAAAATGTTTTCAAGATGAAGGTAATTTCTTCTATCAAGAAACAGGTGCTGTAAAGGGAAATATTTTTTTCATAAAGTAAGTTCCCTATAAGAAGCCAAATCTTGGGAGGCGGCAAGAGAGGGGCTGCCAAAAGGTACGTCCGTCCGTCTCTGCCTGCTGCAGTGCGTTCTGCTGCCCCAGGAGGCAGGGAGGAGGTGGCCGCAGGTTAGGAAAAAAGCAATGGGAACAAGGTTGTTACGGACAAAAAAAAGAGATGTAACGTTATAGCGGGTGACTAGATGAGCACGACGATGGTCCTTAACACACAGATGAAGTATTTATTTTCATACAAAATGTTTATCAATCGGATCTCTATAGCTCTATATAAATGTGTATACATGTAAGGCAGAGAAGAAGGCTCCTTCTCAGAGCAGCAGCAGGAGCTCTGCTGGTGGGAGCCGACCGTGGCTGGAAGCCGTTGGGTTTGAAGCCAACAAGCGTCCGACCTCCTGCTTCCTTACCCTCCCTTCGCCATGCCTTTGGGAAGGGGCCTGAAAAAGATGGGCAAGAAGCCCCGAGGCCAGGCTCCCACCAGGCTTGCCGGTCCCCCTGGCCGTGCCAGCAGCCACCGAGAGCAGCTGCTGCCGCTGCCCGTGCCCGCCAGCCGGGGACCCCAGAGCGCACGCGCGTGACGCTGAAAGAAAAATTACAAAAGCCCCCCTAAATGCTGTGTGTGGGGGCTTAAAGTGCGGAGGGGGGGGTGTTACCATTGCTGGTTTTAATTTGGACATGTAAAGTCTGTCGAGCTCTTACTTTACCCGTGCCAGCTCACCCACCCCTGGGTAGAGCGGGGCCTGGGGAGCTGCAGTGCTGTTCGTCTGTGCTTGTGCTGTACCCACCATGTGCTTTCCATCCGCTTCCTTCTTCTGCTGACCTCGGGGAGGGGCGCGGGGAGGACTGGCTGCCGTCAGTGCCGGCTGCACGGGGACCGTGGTGCCCTCCATGCACGAGGGCGATCTGCGCCAGGCCGACAACGTCCGTGGAGTGTTTCTTTCTTTTATTTTTATTTTTTACTTCATTAAAAATATGCAAGCTGAAAAAAAAAACAAGTTTGGTGCCTTTGCAGATTTTTTTTTTTTTTTTTTTTTTTTTTTTTTGCTGAGGCTTTTATGTTTTATTTTGGGTCTAGCTATCTGCTTGCTCCTGTTTTCCTTTGGGCAGGTGCCTGGACTCGGTCACACTGGCTCTGGCTGGTTTGCTCCCCCTTCCACGCCAGCCCTCCGGTTCCGTTCTGGGAGGAACCCGCAGCACTTGCCCGTGGCTGACTGGCGGAGAGGAGATTTTGCTGGTGTTCTTGCTGTCACTGCTCCTTCCCCTTTGTGTCTCCCCTCAGCTTCCCATGGCAGCCTGCAATAACAGCCGCTGGCCTCTCGCAGCAGCCCTCGTGCTCTGGGCAGCAGACGCTTACATTTTTGGCCTCCCTCTCCCCTCCGTCCCCGCTCCTCACTGAGGCCCCTTTGCTGCTGGGGTTGAGGGTAAATAACGCACCCTGACATCAGGAGGGAAAAGCAGAGGTGATCAGAGGAGCTGCTTTGTCCCTGGGGTCTGCCATGGCACGGGGGCGTAGCCTAAGGACCATGCACGGTGCGGGGCCAGCGGTACCTCTGGCTGCCTTCCCACCGCCGCTGCCACGGGGGGCACCCCCAGCACCCCACGGGTTTTGCCGTCCCGGTGATGCTGTGCTGCACAGATGGCAGTCAAAAATCAGCCTTTGGGTAAAAATCAGTTTTGCAAAGAGGCATCGCTCGCCTGTCCCCCTCAAGCTGGCCGGGAATTGTGCCCCGGGTTTGGCTGGTCCCATGCTGCCTCCTCACCCAGCATCGTCACTGGCTGCCTTTTTCCACTTGTATTTGGGCCCCTGACCCCAAAAATCCCCTTTACAGTGAGCCTTGTGCCAGACCTGTCCCCACATGCCTTTCTGCAGCAAAGGGGCAGCTGGTGCAGCCCACAACCCTAGTGGGAGCCCAGGGATGACCCCTTTGCCTGCCCTGACCCAGGGGGAAGCACACGTGCTCCGGCTCTGCAAAAGGACCTATTGCCTTTGACTTCAGTGAAGGGGCTGGGGGGGCGTTGGGGGGGGCATCGCGACCCTTTGGGGCTGGCTGGCTGCCACTGCTGTGCAGAAGCATCCCAGTCCCCACAGGTGCTGAGGCTTAGGTCCGGGACCGAAGGGTGCTGGGTGCTGTCCCAGAGCGAGCTGGGCTGAGTGACAGGAGCACACAGGCATCGGGGAACTGGGTGCAGTATGGTACAGTGAGAATAAAGTGTTTGCTAGAGACATTGAGCAGAGGTTTTAAGCCAGGGAGGAGGCAATTCCAGCTCTCAGAATGGGCTTTGTCACCTTTTTGGCAATTACTGTGTTCTTGGTGCAATCAAGGCTCTTCTGGACAAGTACAAATTAAACACAAAACCAGTCTGTGATGCACGTTGCCTCTGGTTCCGCAGCTGGGGCTTCCGGACTGGTTTGTAAGCCACTTGCCCCTGGTATGGGAGGACCCCACCACCACCTTCCATCCCAAAGCAGCAACACGACCTCACCTCACAGCACCATCTGCAAGGAGAAGCCCCCATCAGCTGCCTGTGCCCTCAGGCTTCAACCACCCTGGCCCACGGCTGCGGTGGGATGAGGCCTCGCTGCAGGTCTCCAGCAGCGTAGCACTTTGCTTTGGGAAAGCATTTTGGAGGACGCCTGGTATTGTTGTAACCGGACACTGTTGAGACAAAGGGTTGGTAACAAGACCTTTGAGGAATGACCATCATCCAGTTCTTGACAGCACAATAGGATAGATATAGATAGTAACAGAAGGGTATCCAGAAGAAGACCTGGTCATGCTTGAACATGCCACCATTCAAAGCCAGGAAATTTCAACCCATCCTCAGTTGCACTTTGGTATTAGCTGGCGGCAGGTCATTCCTCATATCATTCACCTGGAATTGCCTTTTTTTTTCTGGGGGAAAAAACAGACCAAAGCTTTTTTTGGGTTAATTCTGCCAGGGAGTGGTCGCAGCCCTGACCTTGGTGTAGGAGCCAGCCCGCACAAATGGGAGCAGCAGTTGCTGAGCCCTGGCCAGCCCTGGCCACAAGCTAAAAAGCACTTGTCTCCAAGAATAAACTTTGGAGTATTATATGGAAAAAAAAAATGTTTTTAACGACCGTTGTCATCTGTGTGCGTGTGCCAGCGGCAGCCAGCTTGTTAATAACAGAGCTATGTGTGCCAGTGCCGCTTAGTGCCCAGCGGAGAAGACAGGGCTCCCAACTTGCCTCCACAGGGGAAAGGGATTAAGGACCTCCCAGTATTTAAATGAGCTATTTAAAATATCTAGATAATTAACACCATGAGTAGATTTACCCACCCCACACACATACACGTCTGCCTTCCCTTCGCCTGGGGGGGGGCTGTGCTTTGCCCGGCAGCATGCGGTGGTAGAGAGGGCATCCCTTGGGGCATCCCGGCAGGGGGTGTGGGGGGGTCACTGACGCTTGCCCCCGCTGCCAGCAGCAGAAACCCTTGGCCCCTCTCCATGTCGAACTGGGAAACCCGGCCCTTCCCCACACTTGGCCTCAGGTGGTAATTTGAGGTTAGACATGGAGCCTGCAGGCATGATGTGAGGCTGATGAGCTCATCAGATGTTCCTACTGCACCTACGTGTGAGCGTGCACCAGTGTCCCAGACCGTACCCCTGCTATTGCCATGTATGTGGCAAGCTGAGTGGGAGCTGTGGCTAAAGGAAAAATTGTGACCTACCTACTACTCATTGCTGGGCATGCACTCAGAAATTGGCCCAGTTTGAAGAATGCAATAAAAAATAACACAGGTCTAGGAAGTACTTTGAAACTAGTATGAAATCTAGGTGAATTAAAGAAATAAACCATCCAAGCAAGATTTTTTTTTTTGGGGGGGTGTAAGATGTGAAGTTATAAATACCTTCCCAGGAAGATGCCTCTGTTGTCTCAGAAAATAAGCTTGCATTACAAAAACACCGGTCCCATTTTGTGAGAATTATTTGTGTACAGCTCGGGTGCATGGAAAAGATGTAGGGGGGGGGAAAAAATCTCAACATAAAAGCTTCAACAGTCCTCTCAGAAGGTCCCCTGGGCACCTCCATGGCACTAAGGCATACTGTACAGAGCACCTCCGTGCCTCTATCAACACCACGGTTGTCCAATAAGCTCTTAAAAAAGCTATCAAAAGAGATTCGATTGCCTCCTCTTCTTCAGTAGCATCTTGGGTAGAAAAATAACAGCAATCCCAAATGTGGGGGTTTTTTGGCCCTGCTATTTTTTTTTCCTTCTTGTTTTATTCCCAAAGGCATGGAAAACAACTGATTACTATCCTTGTCGTAAGAGCATTTTGTATGTGGTAAAGCCCTTCAGGTTCTCCACTTTGTCCTCTTCCAGCTTCTGAGCAGTCGTTTCTGCTGGATTGCTGCCTGCTGGGTCTCACTTTGTGTTTGTGCATCCATGCCGGCTGCCTCACGGCAGGTTCATCACATCCTTCTCTGCTGAAACTCATCCTATTGACTTAGACTATTTCTGCAATTTATGAAGCATTCTGCTCCTACCCTTCATAGGTACTCACAGCCCCTCCCAGCTGGATATCACCAGGAAATTTTATAGTAAAGCCATTTCCTAAAGCTGCTGATGAAAATCCTCAATAGACCTGGACCTGGACAGCCACTGGAAAGATTTCCCCAGAAAGCTCTCTGACTTTGACACTGAGCTCAGTGTATTGCGAGTCTAAATAGGTTGTGTTTCCTCAGCTCGCTTATGAGAATGTCTTCTGGGACAGTGCCAGAAGCCTCACCAAAGTCAAGACATATCACATCTAGTGCTGACCCCCTAGCCATGAGGCCAGTTATCCTGTCAAAGAATGGAATCAAATTAGTTTGATACGATTTGTCCTCAGCAAAACATCAACAAAGCCATTGCAGCCGTTTTTTGGTTTTTTTTTTTTTTTTTTACAAATTTATAAATCTGTCTAGGGGATTAGAGAATAACTGGTCAGTAGCTTGCTCTTGTAAGTTTTCACAGAGAAATTTTTTAGGACATCAGGTCTATAATTCCCTAGGTTTTTCTTCATCTCTAGTTAGGTGATGTTGCCATGTCATCCTTAAGTCCCCTGGAACCTCACATGTAGTCTACAACGCTCCAACACCAATCCCATGTTTCATATTTTTCCTTTTCATGCTTCAGGATGTTGAAGAGCTCTTGATCCCCTTTATTGGTCTCTACTTCATTTCCCTTGCAGCAGGATAGCTTCTTAATGGGACTTTGACCCCAGCTCTTTTATCAGTTCTCAGATCTATTTTATCCTTTAGGGCACCTCTTCACAGAGCCTGCCTACCAGTTTTCTGAATTCATTGATATTTGATATTTATTTTTGGAGTCTGAGCACTTTAGGTTAACTCATTTTACAAAGGTCTGGTATTCAACTGCATTTCGAGGAGAAAAAGCTTGCAGCAAACATCTGAACACTTGAAACAATCATAAAAGCTCAAGAGATGCAAAAATTCACGTTCACATTGGGCTGCAGATGAACACATCCAACTTCAGCCACCTTCACACAGCTTTGCTTGTTACAACCTGCCAGCTCACAGCGAGAACATCCAAGTAACTTCAGAAATAGCTCCATCTCTTCAGCCAAATGCTGCATCAACTCTTTTCTGACATGGTGAAGTCAGCAGGGATTACTTGAGTGGTCTCAGCCAAAATCATGACTGATGGAGACAGCAATGGTACTTTGTGCTATGCAAAGCCAGAGCTGTCCTGTATAATGGCCATTCGAACTCTGCAGTTTTTATTGCTTGAAGCACAGCACTGAGATGCTACAGAAGAACTCATTTCACCAAACTGAGGACGAAGGTCATGCACGGTTTTGAGTCCTTCATTCACATACCAGAAAGCAATGAATTAAGGATCTGTTTTGTGCTGGGACTGAATTTGTCTGTTCTAGTAAGGTGAGCCGAATTCATCTGCACCCCAGACTCCCAGAACTTGCACTGAGGAGCTACTCTGAGCTCCAAACTGGGCCACCTAGTTGTGAATTGCATGCAGGAGAGCTGGGCCCGCCAGTCCTGCTGGCACCAGGCAGGAGGCAACCTCAACCTCCGGGAGCCACAGACTTCTGCCTCCCTCAACACCCAACATGCACCCCTCTGCCTGCAGCACAGTGCAGGTCTAGCTCAGGCGGTGAGCAGAGCCACCCGCCGCCAGTGCCTTGTCCTCAAGGGGATGTCGACTGGCTGAGCACGCAGCAAGACCACGGCTCCTCTGCCTGGGCTGAGAGCCAGAAGACCCTCACTCAGCCCAGCCCTCACGTGCTGAAAGAACAACATAACGTGGAATAAATGTTCATTCGTGCTTTTGAGGGAGGTGGGGATATAGGTTTGTGCTGCAACACGTCGCACAGAGCTGGTGTTGTTTTCTGAACGAAAGCTAGACACCTCCTGGTGTGCACAGGCAAGGCACCTTTGAAAAACAAACACAGCCATTGAAATCAGTAAGCAGGCCCGTGGATACAGAGCAGCAGACAGCATCATTGCTTCCCAAAGGAGCCAGCCCCAGGTTTTCTGGCAAACACTCCATAGAAAATACTTGCTGTTATAGTCCTAGTTCCTGAGGTGGTGTTTTTTTAACCCACTTTGTTTTCAAGGTGTTTTCCAAACTAAGGAGTGCCACTTCTGCAAGATCCCACTGTCCAATTTAATATCAGCTTTTGGAGGGTTGCCAAGTTATTTTGCCTGAAATGGCTTGCAAGGGCTGGCTGCTGAGAAGTCAGAAGGTCGGCATTCTGCATGTGGATTTTGTTAGTTATGTCAAAGATAAGGGGGAAAGAGGCGGGGGAAGAGGAAAAGTCTTCTGGCAATCTCGCTGTTGGAAGCAGAGGCAGAAGCAAGCTCTTTGTAGTTCTTTTGACTTGCTTACAGAATGACTGCACCACCAAGGAAGGGTGAAGGCCTCTCAGAGTACTTTATGTTGACCCCAGAAACAGGAAGCATGGCCAAAGAATTGCCTTTTTCTTTTTTAATATTATTTTCCTATTTTTAATTAAGTCTTGCAGAACTCCAGAGATGACAACTACTGCTGCTCCTTTAGCCCAAAACCTGTTACCTTGGTAATGCAAGGAAATTAGCTCGGTTTGCCATTTTATTCTTGACAAATCCACATTGGCTGTCATTCATCCCTGCATTTTCCCCTTTCATCACTGAACTTGCATCTAAAGACACCAGTCTTACCAGACCCCCTCTCTGCCCATCTACCATACAAGCAGAAAACCTCCTTTTGGGACTGCAATTGCCTCCCCTTCAATGTGCAATAAATGAATTGGCTCCTTATTAATTGCAAGAGATTTACATGTGATCAAGTGAAATGACATAGACAGTGATGAGAAAACTGGTCGTATCTGCTTGATGGGGAACGGCGTGTGGCCTCCTTTGCCATGGCCCTGGTGCTGCAGCCTCTGATGAATAGCACCGCGCTGTAGCCTAGGAAATAGCATGTTTTACAATAGCAGCAGCTTCCCAGCATAGCTTGCTACTTGTCACCTCTGAAGATTAAAAGGTTTTGGCCAACACCTAGAAGACAGTATTTCAGGCTCCCATGTAATGAGGCCTGACCTGCAAAAGCAAAGTATGAAGGCTCCCAAGGTGAGTGGGGATGAGGACATGAGGTGCAGTGCCTGTCTTCTGTCCCTGGTTTAGGAGACTGTGCTATGAGATCCCACTTGGCTGTGGGTCCCACCTTCTGCGGTCACCTCTACTCTCCTGCTGAAGCTTCACAGCCTTTCAAAGCAGCCTGGGCAGATTGAGGCAGCTGTCATCAAACTGCAGAGAAGCACTCTGGGGCATGTTTCAATTCAACGTGGAGGCTTACACACAGGAGAGAAACAGCCAAGGAGCTCAGATCCCAACCAAAGACTGACACAGGACTCTGGGAGCACGAAAGTCCCCTTCCCTCTCCTACGGCACTGTGTAGGTAACAGAATAGTGTGTGAAAGACATAAGTTCCGGAAATAAAGATTCAGCAAGAAACCACCACAAGACACTGGAGCAAAAGTCATCTATTTTATTACAAAATCAAAATCAAACAGATGCCTTTCAGTCTAACAAACAATGCCATAGGCAGAAATGTGCTGGGACAGGGTAAGTTCAATATAAACTAAGGCCATGGAAAGCAGTGCCTTCACACGGATGAATCCCACCATAATGCAGTTCCCTCCAACACACTACGCCCTTGGAGGATCATCAAAAAAGGAAAGATTTTTTGCTTCTGGCAGGAAGAGCAGATGACTTGCACTGTGGAGCCCTGGTTCTCTTCTCTGTCCCAGCTGTTTTCAGCTGTCATTCAAAGTAGAGCTGGAGAGGCCCAGGAAGACTTGAAGGATGAGGAGAGACATGCCCAGGGTCTGCTTCCCGGCACAACGCTGACACTCCCCATGCCCCAGCTTCAGCAGGATGCTACTGATGCAAGGCAGAGCAAAAGAATGCTTACCACTGCCAGATAAGGACGTCTTTGGCCTGGCAGCCAGGTGGACTGGTCAGTTATCTGGCAATAAAGCAACAAGGGAAGAGGGGAGCTGAGGCACTGCTCTCTTCTGATGAGTACAAGCTGTTTGGACAACTTACAGGATGGGTTATAAGAATCAGGACCAGTACTGTCTGCATGACCTTCCCACACACAAACCCAGAACAAGTAACCCAACCTCTATCCAGATGTTACACAATCATGCTGATTGGGTCTTGCACGCCAAGGTACAAGTGTTGCCAGAAGCTGCTCCGAGACCCATGCAAACACAGAAAGTCAGGATGCAGGGACTTGGACTTGTCTTGTGAAAGTAAAGGGGAAAGCAATAGAATGCTTGGACCCCAATCCATCCATAAAGTCAGCTCAAGCATAGCAACATGAATACCCACCAATACCAAAGCTAACATCAACAGCCACCCCTTGTTTGGCTTCCTTGAAGTACAAACCCAATTTTAATTACAAACTACATGTGAGTGCAGGCCTTTTGGAGGGGAAGGACACAAGGATGAGAAAAAGGAGGGCTGCAGAAGGATTTATGTGACAGGCAGGAGAGTTGGCTGGCTGGTTTGTTGACATTTTCAGAAGAAAAGATGCAGTGACTTTTAGCAGCTCTGCACTCCCCCTGCAATCTTGTGGGGCATTGCCCAGCCCCAGTGGCTGGCTGACAGAACTCCTATAGGCATCCAAGTGGCTGCTTTTGCTGGATGCAACTATACATTGAAAAAAAAACCAAACACCAACCCAGCAGCCAGAGCTTTTAATTCCTAAAACTAGCATATTAAAAAAGGAGAGGGTTTTTTTTATACAGTTGGATTAATTCTTTTCTCCTACAATAGGATTAATGAGTGACAAGGACATTTCTAACTATACACTAAATCAAATAATTTCAACACACAAAAGATGTGCCCTGGGCATTTAAAAAAAAGAAGATGCGATCAAGAAGATGGGAGCTTTCAGGCCAAAAAAAGCACATACACTGTATGCGAGAAACCATGAAGATCAAGCAGCAGGATCTGCTCTTGCTAAACAGATGACTTCTTTATATTATGGTGGTGTGATGTATACTTCAGAGATTACCAGAGGTGTTTTCAACCATGCCAAATGCTTTACTTAGCTCCAATCTACTTTCCAGAGGAAGAGGTATTACTACTCTTAAACAGTTATTTATAGAAAGATTTTTTGGTTTGTTTTTTTTTTTTTTTTTTTTAAACTTTCCATTTTGTCAACAAGGCACTAACTTACTGCATCAGGACACTCCTGCTGTGATGTGTTTATCTCATGCTATTGTCATGATGACATGGCACAGAGTGAAGATGCTGTGTTGCAACATCTTTTACCAAAGCAACAAAGCCTCAAGGGACAAGCCCAGTCTCTACAGTAACGCAATGCCGTTACAAGCAATTGTCGGTGTGATCTCATATTAACATGGCACATCATCATCTCCGACTACAGGTTCTTGGTCCACAGATGAGTGGCACAAGGATCACCAGGTCTGAAGCGGGAGGCTGCTCAGAACATTTCCTATGAACAGGCAAGTGCTGCCAGTGGCTGGAAATGCACAGAGCAAAATATTGTGTCCCATCACACTCTGCCCAAATCTAGGATTGCCGATATGGGTGTCCCTGCCCTACTGCTGACTTTACAATTATATCTGAGATTAAGTAAGAAACAACTCTGGAAAAAATGCTGGTAGTTGAAACGGCTCCTGTGGCCTCCAAGAGACCAGGCTCCTCAATCCAAGTCTTCACTGCTATTATAATGTCACACTGGAGTGTGATAGCACAGGAGGTACTGATAACAGCAAATCGGGTGAAGTGGATACTCTAAGCGAGGCAGGCGCACGACTGTGCAGGAGAGGAGCTTGAGATTCACAGCCACCAAAGACAAGAACAGTCATCGCAGACAGACCTTCACCAGTGAGCATGGCCCGAGCTGCAGTGTTGAAATGTAAGTAAACCAGACTCTTGGGGACCAGCAGCATGATTGTGTCTTTCTGCACCGACAAATATGTTCTTTGCTCTACAGCAAAGCAACAGGCAGGCTGATGCTGCTTTTAGCAGGCTTCTCAATATTTTTATTGTTGTACAGCATATAGATGAACACTTTGTCAGAGAGGAAGATGCAAGACTTCACTCCGCAGACTCTACTAGACCTACAGCTCCCACGTCCTTCCTACAGCGTTAGATTCCCAAGGCATGGCACATCTTAGCTAAGCACACCTTCTGAGCCTGGATAGTAATGCATTTGCAATTCATTTCTGCCCAGCTTGCAACAGGTGCAGAAATTACTTTTGGGTGTCCTTAATACAACCCTTTTCTATCCTTACTTTAAGCAGCTTTGCAGTGCATCAATACTTAGGTGCAATCTGCGCTCTCTCAAAAGCCCAATTGCCTGTGAGTTGCACAGGGCTTTACAGTAAGAAAAGAAGGGGTTCAGCTGCTCCCAAGAAGCATTTGGTACCTGGGGCACTGTGTGCACATCTGCAAGCATGATATACTTGCTCCTTTTTGCATGGGGGTGTTAAGGTTTGCAACTGAATGATGGTTTGGTGGCAGAAATGAATGCATTACTGTAATCCATTAAATGCAAAGTGTCCCTCTAACCCTAACAGCCTTCAAAAGCAAAGGGAGGAACAGAAGAGTGACTCCAACCCCTGTACAAAACAACTGTACAATTTACATATATATTTATATACAGTATATAAAATTCTCTTTCTTTGAGTCCCAGTGAACTCAATTTTACGTCATCAGTAGCTGTTCCAATTTTAAAAAGTCATGATCCTGCTTCCCCCCGCTCTCCAAAGTATTAGATAATGGCATTGAAAAGCAATTAAAAACAAACCCAAACCCAAACCAATTATTAAAAAGTGCAAACGTTCTGGGTGCCACTTCTGCTACGCTGGATGTTGCTGATGCTGCATGCTTGCTCACAAGCAGCAAAGGTGTCTGTCCGCCTGTTGCTGGATATTTCTTTCCTTTGGGTCGGCTCCTGCCTTCCCTTCCTGTCTTCTGCTGCTACACCAGGCGACCTACTGAAAGGGTGGGGTGGGAAAAGAGGAAAACAAACAAAACAGAAGCCGAGAAAGTGAGGAAAAAAGGCAAATTAAAACCAAAAGGGCACCTGACTGATAAAGATACAGTACAGCCTCTGCTGCAGCCAAGGCCCCAGAAGGCTGAGATCCCAGAGTAAGCTGTGAGGCTGAAAACAATCAGGGGCTAATGAGACAGCCTTGCTGAAAAAAGCATTGAATGAGTCACACGGAGCCCGAGGGACTGACGTATTTTTAAACATAAACCACTACTTTCCTCTCCCTCCCCCTCCTTGGAAATGGGCATGCAGTCTGGGCAAACAACTGGTCCGACATCTCTCCCTCTGCTCTTCCGCCTGCCACGGCTGATGCAGAAGCCTGCTGCTGCCAGGCCGCCCTGCCACCACCTCCCCTGGGAGCCGCAGCCAGCTGCCTCCTCCCCTAGCAGGCAAGCAGGCCTCGAAGGAGGCAGGCGTGCAGGGCGAGGGCAAGGGCAAGCCACCTCTCCCCACCTCTGCAGCGGCACAATGCAGCGCTCTCCCTGCTCAATGGCTCCTAGAGACCTGCCTGCACCAGGCGCTCTGAAGCCTACCAAGCTACTGAATCTGGGGTGGGGATACAGCGTTCTTGGAGCTGGGTGTCCCAGGACCCTGCTGGGCTATTAGTGTTCCAGTGGATGATGCAAGGGTGCTGCTTAGCGAGCCAGATGGGTGCGCACACCCCTGCTCTCGTTTCTTCAGCAAGCTTTTGTTAAGTCTCTCGTCGAAGGTTCTTAAAGAATCAAAGCTCTTATGGGATCAGAGCGAGAGCTCTGTCGATTAATTACAGGTGAAAACATGGTGAAGAGAAGGCAGAAGTATGGATTTGGTTTTCAGAAAGGAGAAAGGTTACCAGACAGGCCTCACTGGGATCGGTGCTAACTGACATGCCCTGCCACAGGGGGTGAATATTGTCAAATGCAAAATTATTCCAGATAGTCATATTTGAAATTGACTGCACAGCTCTGCAAAAGGCACTCACAGTGCTCAATGACCAGCTTATAAAAACAGCGGATGTCTATACATGCAACACAGTGCGTGAGTGGGGAGCGGGGATGACCTGTCCTACACGAAGCACTCTGAGTGACCAGGAAAGAGGTTGAAGCCACAGTACACAATTTTTTGAATGCCTCCGCTCAGCTTTTAGCAGCAGACAAAAATCAAATACACGGTAAGAACTGAGGACACACCAGGAAACATCACTACATCACTGTAGTGATTGATGATGTTTATCTTCAGTTAGCTGATCTTTATCTTCAGTTCTCTGTTCAGCCCATCTCATCAGGACCAGATAAGGTACGCAGAAAGGTAAGGAGGACAGCAAGAGGCATGGGAAGATTTCTGTCATTAAGAAAATACATAGCCTAGGTCTTTTCAACACGGAAAGGAGTCTAAAGAGATATATGTTGGAGGGCTATAGAACAACAAGTGGCAGGAGAAAGACAGGCAGGGGAGAACTGCTCACTGTTTCTCACAAGCCAAAATGAGAAGAACTCAATGAAACCGTGAGGCAGCAGGTCTAAAAGCAAAACAAATAAAAGTTGTTCTTCATGCCTGATGAAAGGGTGCAATTCACTGCCACAAAATGCAGAGGAGAGCAGACCTTCACAGGGACAGAGAAGAGTCTTCATGGGAACTTGTCCATGGAGTAATGCAACGTAAACACAACAAATCACCTAAATCATTCCTGCTAGGAGCAGGGAGAATAGGGTAGGAGAGTATTCATCCCATAGCTGCTGTATCCTATTATAATTCCTTAGCAATGTCCTGTCTGCCCCAGCTGAAGACAGTGCTGGACTTCAAGATGATGCAGCTGAGCTGCATGTTATTATATTCACACCCCTTATGAACAACTTTGGTTTCCAGCTGTTTCTGTATTGATATTTGTGAACATAGAAGAGGAGGAGAGAATGAATTTTGGGACACGTGGTTATCACGGAAAAAAAGGAAACATTTTGACAAGATACTCACTGAAAGGGTTAAGGCCTTGTCTTTTTCCATTGGGGAAACTGCTCAGGCTACCTGTAAAATCCAAGAACCATATTAAAGGCAATAAATGCCGTGGCATGACAAAGGAGCCTCCCCACTGTCTGCTACCAAAGGGCAGGTTCAAAGGAGCTCCTCTGAGTGTGCACACAGCAAGTCCTGCCAGCACTCCTTAAGATTCACATGCAAGAGTCAGACTAATGTGGTTGAGATGAGAGATGTTAAATACCTGGTGTTGCAGTATCTGAACGTCACGAAATCCAGAGGGCAAGAAGCAACAATTACAAGGTTAAACTAAACTGTGGAAGGAGTAAGAAGAAAGGAAGGATGCAAGTAGTTTCCGGCAAAATGCCGTGAAGTTTCCCAAAGCAGTTTTTGCTAACAGCAAGCAAAATAACATCACGTAGCAGAGGGCAGCCAGAACAGTAAAGGTGTAAGCAATACAGCCAGCCCAAGTTTACTAAATCCTCAGCTTGGACCAAACAATCAAGCTGGTGCCTAAAATCAAAGACCTGAACTCATACCTGGCAGAAGGGCAGGGACAGACTGCAGAGCTGTGACTGCATCATGAGATACAGGCATCGCACCCTACACCAGATGGAGCTCATGACAAGGGCTCTCACCTCAACAACAAACCTGCTCCTACCATGCGCTGGGTACAGACAGCTCAGGGATTACAGGAGCTCTCAAAAGCATGTTACATTTCCTGCTCGCTGCTTGGTCTGATTTCAGATGAGGTATTAGCTGGAAATGGGAACTCCTGCTCCCAGCCAGAAGCAGTAAGCCTGCTGCCACCCTCCACTCCGGCCTAGCCCAAGACTTATCTTTGATTTGTGCATGCATCTGACCCGATTGCACAGCTTGCTTTGCACTTTAAGTACTTGTACACTCACAGCTAGAGCAAACTTAGCTCTGTGCAAGAGCAAGATAAGCAGAAGCTCAGAGAGCAGGGGTGAGACTGGGGAAGCCCCAGGGGACAGAGGCTGGGCAGGACAGCCTGCAGCCTGCAGGACGGGACACTTCTGCAGGACAGAAGCGGAACCGCTGGGAAGGAAAAGAGAGAGGGAAAGAAAGGTGGCGGTGGCTGAGTTTGAAACGGGTTGCAAAGCACAACCTGTTGGCTTTAGAGATCGTTAATAAGAGAAACTGTGTAAACACGGTAAGTTATTTCAGGGCCCCCAAACACTGGCCTCGTATCTGCCATCTGCCCTGGCGAGATCAGAGGAGCCGTCGTTGTTCACTTATTTCTGCGCCCGTGTATAAAAAGCAGAGCTCTGTTGCCAAGAGGCAGATTCCTCCAGAGCTAATTGGGACTCTCCCGGCGGGCTGGCAATAAAAACCCGGGGCCTTTACGAGCCGCGGCACCCTCCGGCCGGCTGGAGCCGCGGAGGCCGGGCCGCTCCCGGGGCCGGGCCCCTGGAGGGCGCTGCCGGGCCGCGCACGGCCGGGCCCCGGCCGGCTGCCTGGGGAAGGGGGAAGGCATCCGAACAAACCCCACCTTTGGCAGCCAGCGCCGCTAAGAGCACTGTGCAGTGCTGTGAACGAGGCCTCTTTGTCTTCCGAAAGAGGCGAGGAGCTCCAGGTACGTTGACAGAAAAGGCAGGGAGCATCCCTGAAATGGGAGGGATGCTCCAGGCGTGCCCTGCCAGCAGCCTGGTAGGGCTCTGTGCTTTCTGTGGGTCTGGCCCCATACATCCGTGCCGGGAAACTACCCTGAAGCTCATCACCTGTCACTCCAAAGGCAGAGAGTATTGCCTTCAGTATAAACACAGGCCAGCCACATATACCTACAGAAGATAAAACCCCAGCAAAACAACGCTGCACCGAGCATAAAGTTGACATGAAAGAGAGGAAGGAATATGGCAGATGGTGACAGTGGGTTACTAACATATACCTGGGAAGCCCTGGGGTATTATAGGGTAACATCCCATCATTCAGTAAGTTTCATAACGCAGAGTATTTGCTCAGCCTCACAAGTACACTATTTTGGGTAATAAATCTAGCCACACTGGATTAGGCCAGGTGTCTTTCAAAAGCAAAAGCCCCAAGGAAAACCCGGCAGCTTTTTATAGGTAGACATGACTCCTCAGACTTACTGAGCAAAGCTCTCACCTTTGATGGGGGAGGAACACGCTACCGCAAGCCTTATCTTGTGTCCTCAACACACTACTGATGTCCTGATCCATACTAACCATCAGTAACTTTCCTCAAGATTAAAGGCGACAAACTACAGCATCTCTCCTGAGTTCCAAGGGGGTATCTGAACAAGGCAAACAAAAACAAGCACTGAACCAGTGCAGCTTGTTCACATTCTAATCTAATTGTAATTAGATGTACTCTGAATTTCCTTTTTATTAAGCCAGTCATTACCTGGTTACAGTTTTCTCATAGCCTCTCAGACTGTTGTCAGCTTTCTACCATCATCCCACACAGCTGCTTGCACAGCAGTGATCTAGAGCATACTCATTCCCAGAAGCCTCCCAAGCACACAGATGGTTACTTCTGCAGATACCAACAAGAAGGGTCCCAAACATTACTGAATTAAATCTGCTATTTAGATTGCCCATTATTTTTCCTTCTTTCTGTAGTATTTGCTCAGCTCCAGTAGAAAGTGACATCCTGTTTAATTACACACACCCCCCTCCTTTTCAATTAAGACATTTTGATCCTGTTTCGGGACTGTGCTCTTGGTAGATGGCTGTTGGCACAGAGAGTGGCTGGGTTCCACCCCAGAAGTCCTCATGGCCTGTGAAGTGCACCCAACACCTACCATCTGACAAGCTCTTGGATGGCAAAGCAATCATGGAATCTCAACTGGCAGAACGAAACTTCCCGTCAGCTGGTGGAGGGACATTTCTTCGCTGCTTAATCCCTGAGCTCCTCTTTGGGCGTGCACAAAATGCTGACTTTGTCTTCTGAATTTGGAGGAATACAGAGGTAAAACTCAACTCCAGCATTTTGCAGCCAGCACAACTAGTAAAAGCCTTGCTCAGAGCTACAGTCCTCCTCCCTGAGATCACTGGACTCCTATTAATCTTGGGTCCAGTAACTTTTCAGCAAAGCTTTACAGTGTGTGTCTATCTCCTCTCAAGGACCCTGCCTTTTGACTAATGCATAGAGCTAAATTTGTTCTTTGATCACAGATGGTTCCCCCCTCAACTCAGGCTGTGCAGACTGCACTGATGAATGCTAACTTTTAACAGCCTGTAAATCAGTCTGTTTTCCTTCCACAATTCCTCAAACAGACAATCCTAGATCAAATGATGGCAAAGACTGTTTCTGGTGTCCTCTGAGCTTCAAGCCCTCTCTGCCTGTTCTGCCCCAGTCTAAGAAACCATTTGCAGGCTTCTGCAAGCCCTCAAAGGCTGGCTCTTCGTGGCTACTCGATTCTGAGATCCAGGAATGGCATTTTTCCACCCGAGTTGCCCCTGATAGAAACACATCTGGTTTAAGCAGAGGGGCAAGAGCTGTGCAAACTGGCCACCAGACCTAGCAGATTTCCCAGCAACTTTCTCAGTGATCATAAGGATGGAAAAGTGGAAGGGTTGCTGGCAGACTGGACAGCTATTTTCCTCACTGAAGAACCACTGGCTGGCAGCACCCACACACTAGGTTACCACAGGCATCAAGAACCTGCTGAGGAGGGGAAGACAGAGAGAACTATGCATCTCGGACAGATTTGATCCTAAGCTGGAAAGAGCTCAGATTCAGGTTTGTCCTTATAAATATCCCAGCTGAATCCTCCCACATAAATTTTATTTATTTAGACTATCTAGTGCCCAAGAGGCATATAACAGTGCTGATCTATCTATGCCCTGTGCTTCCTTCAAGCAACGCTATTTCCATGTTTGGATGGAACTGGCCACAAAAAAAAACCCCAAAAGCAAAACACTCACAAAAATGCAGAAGCCTTAACATTTGTTTTCCTCGGCATCCCAAACCCTACAAAATTTGTATTAAGTTTTATTTTCAAAATCATTACAAGTATTCAGTTTGCCTAGCAGGAGGCACACTCACCTGGAATAATGACCCACTTCATTTTAGTCCTTATGCTGCTGGATACCCAACCAGGATTTGGAACATCTGAAGCAAGTTCATTTGTAATGAAGTATACCAAGGGGAAATGATAACTTTCCTTGCCTCCCTCCAACCCTTCCTCATCCAATCCAGACCAGAAAAGCCTTTCCAGCAAAGCTTTTGTTGAAACAGAAACATTTCCATGAAAAGTTTTGGTTTCATCTGACTGGCAGTTTACAACTGAAAGTACCTCATCAAAAAGGTTCCCAACAAGTTCTTGGCTTGGACCAACAGTGACCTCAGCCCCAGCAGATGTTTGGAGGCCATGGTAAGGAGAAAGAAACAGAGAGCAAATACATGGGCTAGCTGACTGACTGCATGCATCCATGATCAGGATAAGGGCAAGTTGGAGAACAGGTAAGCTACCGGTTATTTCTTAATTCAGAAGTCCTTGTGAATAGAAAGCAGAGCAAACATGTCATCTACCACCTCACAACTTCATGACTTCTTAAAAAAGAATCATCACAAGCTTGCTTACTGCACTTCTAGAGTACTCTCTCCCTCGGTTCTTTCCTACTTGTTAGTACCTGCTCCCTGCACTGCACCCTCTACTACTTTTTAGCCCTCACCATCCTTTAGCCCCCCTCGGTCCTCCTTCCACATAACTTACCCATATATCTTTGATCCTCAAGGCCTATCAGGCCTTTAGTAGGTATGTGGACCTGTGTGATAAAACAAGGTCAGACCCCCTTTTTGCACACAATTCTGTCCTCATACAACGGAAGAAACCATGAAAGGTCAAGACTCTGTTCTTAGCAAATAGTTGGGCAATCAGGCACTCACAACAATGTCTTGCTGCTTTCTTTCCCCTTCACACGGGCTCAAAGATTCATATTTTCTTCCTTCTCTCCCCCCCCCCCCCCCCCAACTAGATTTTGAACAGTCGGTTGGCCAAGGCAGCGGATTCCAGAGAGTCTTACTCCAGGCCAAATAGCAATAAAACTCATTTGGCATATTCGTCTTATTGGGAAGGTAATAAAATTAAGGAACAGGGTTGCTATTTTGGTATGTCATTCCTCAGTAAGGTACTGATGACTAAGAAAAAAACCTTCCACTGAGCTAGGGAAGCTGAATGCTTCTCACAGCTGATGAGTAATGCAACAGGCTTATTATGATAACCAAGACATTTGCAAAGCACCTAGGAAAGGCAACTTCCCAACACCCAAATGCACCGACTCCCTTCCTGCTCATGCTAAACATGAGGAAAGAACTAAGGAAAGGTTAAGCCTGGAGAAAGCAAGCTACCCACCCTTCCCAACTGGCACAACGGTTATAACAAGAGCTGTTCACACAGCCAAAACACCTGCACAGGAAATTAGTCCCCTGGAATCTCCCTGTTTGCCTTCTCCTGCCAAGCAAGTCTGCCCACAGTCAAGAATGACTGATAATTATTGAATTTGGGTTGAACAGTTTCAATTCATAAAATTTCCAAAAATATCGATTTGGTCCAGATCCCAACAGAAGATGAGGTGAAGATGAAAGAGGAAGAAAAGGAAGGAGGGTGGGCTGGTTGCTCAGGTGCTAAACAGAAAGGAAAATATGTTATTCATATGCCCTATTTCTCCCCCAATCTTAAAGTCTGAAATTAGTCTGCAATTTAGAAAAGTCTGCAATTTAACTCTGAAAAAGGGCAACAGTACAGCCCTGCACTTTCTTTCCGAGTTGCTCTCTCTGCATCACCCACTTTCCTGCATGCTGGATTTAGCAATGAAAATAAATATTTTACTTCTGTTAGTCAACAGGGTCTCTGGAGAAGGACTGGGTCTGTGCTGGCTCATACATCATCCAACCTACATGGTTGAGACAACAGAATATTGTTAGCAGTGTATTACTCGGAAGGGACCTGATCTGAACTACAGTTTCCAAGGACTTCTAGAGTACAAGCAGGCTCCTGGGCAAGGCTCATCTTTTTGCCATTTCTGTATAGTGCTTAGCATAAAGGTCTATGATAAGGGATATAAGGCAGAGCCATAACACAAATAACAAACTACATTTGCATGGCAGGGTATTAATCCCACTCATTTTCTCACACAAACTGTGGCACTTTTGAATCACCTGGGAGAAAACTGATTCCCGAGTTTGCTGTAACTCCATGTCAAGTCTTTTATTCTCATGCAACGGGGAAGGAAAGGCACTCACCTCCTTCCTTGCTGACTCCCAAGCACCCCTTCAGCTCCTGAAGTGAGATCGACTTGTCCTTGTTGAGGTCACAGTAGTCAGTGAAACGTCGGGCACATTTCTTGGGCTTGGCTTTCTTCTTCACATAACGCTTAAAAGGCTTCAGCTCCCGCTTGTTGATGTCATTGCTGCTGTTGTTGTCCAGCTGGCTGAAGTACCAGTGTACCACTCGCTCCTCCAGCGTGTGGCTGGGGTCTGGCTCAGAGAACCTGGAACAAGAGGAAGCACAGGCCCCCCGACAAGTGGGTGCTCTCACCAACACTGTCAAGCACATGCTGAGGAGCCAGAGCTGCTCACCCAGTCAGACATGCACTATGCCATAATTTAAAGCAGGCAAAATAGGCAGGTCTTACAATCTCCTCCTTTTAGCTGGGTTCTTTTGAGAGAGATGAACTTTTTCTAAAAATGTCCTTTAGCATTAACAAGTGGTGCCAAGAGATTCCTGGAGACTGATACCTTCAGTAGCTCTGGTTCTCCTCACACCAGTTGCTGAAACTGCCTAATCCCAGAAGTATCCCCTTTAGAGGGCAAGAGGCAATCTCCATGGTCCTTTTGACCCTTGTGCTCCCATTCAAGTTACCAGCAGGAGACCTGTGAGTGTCAGCTGTCATGGTAGTTTCTGTGATAGCAACATCTAGACTTCAGAAAAGGAACAAATTCATTTCATGCAAGACACATTCATTATTTGAAAATGTCCTTGGCAAGATGCAACATTCTTGCTGTATCTATTTATACAATCTGAACTCCTGTGCTGTATTTTCAGCATATTTAATGCTTTTCACATGGTTGATTTATACGCAAGAATTTCACAGCAGACAAACACCACAAATCCATTAAAAGCAATACTATGGAACCGGCAACTTCAGTTTGCTTCATTTCTTACTCATTGTGATATTACAAGTTTGATGTTATTTGGCTCACATTTTCTTTCTGTGGACAACAACAAACAGTACCAGAGAGGAGGAGAAGAGGAGCAGGAGGAAAAGCAACAGCTGAAGATGCACGAATAGAGAATGCTGCCGTTCAACATCAAGCCATGACTGAACAGGCACTGTTATGTCATACCATTCAAGCGATGTTGGTGCTCTACAGCAGCAGTGGGAAAGGGGTTATTCCTCAGTGATACAGAAAACCAGGGAAGAAACTCTTTCTAAAGAAGAATTCTTTAAAAACTGCACTAAGCTAGTCCGTCTTTTCTCCGTGTGATGAGTGTGCCAACAGAGAAAGCTGAAATGAGACTGAGACTTGAGCCTTTTTTCTCCCAAGAATAAAGCATGTCAGTGCATGGAAATTAGTGGATAGGTAGTCAGACATGCTACACTGGCACTGGTTGCTCTGACTTATTCCAGGAGACACCTCCAGCCGCTGCCTCATTCCTTCCCCAGCAGTGAGAGAGGAACAGTTGCATGCTGCAGGCGGCCAGATTCTGGTGTGAGTTTGGGGCATTCTAGCTGAGGGGGAAATATGAACCCAGGTACCTTACAAAATGCACTTTAAGACTGTCACCGGCCTTGTTTCAGAAACTGGTAGGATATATATTTAAATGGTCATTGAAAATTTCTTTGTTGGGAACTAGAAGGGAGAAAATTCTTTTGACCTTCCAGTATGACCAGTTTTGCCTCTAAAATGCAGCTACAGAGCCTGAAAAATAAAAACCCCACGCTACTGGCATGGTGATTTAAATCACTAGCGAAGGGGAGCCTACAACATGCAGAAAGCAAGCACTGGAGCTTAGGTGGAGAACAGAGGTCCCCATTAACCTTCTCTGATAGCTTTTACAAATGAGGATACAATTTAGAAAGGTAGTCCCTATCCCCAGACATCTGGATCCTCAAAACAAGTAAACACACACAGTAGGGAGAGGCAAATAAAACTGCTCAACATTTTTCCCAAAGTTTTACTTGAAACTATCTCCTTCATAATTTAATTCTTAGCTGAGAAGCAGCCTGGCATTCAGGCACAGCGTCTGGTCAATGTACAGTGGGATAAACACTGTGGGGGAGGAAGAAGAGGTTGGGAATAAGTTTGGCTTAGTTTTGGGAGCCAAAATACAAGGCAAGCCCCTGGAGCCACCTATGGACAAGCAGAAATTGCAAAAATCTCCCCAGGAAGCTAAGGGAGTGCCCAGATTTTTCAGAGCCTTGAAACTGTATGTGAAGACCAGGATGACAGGAGAGAATAAAAACACATCCTGTGGCTTGTTTTTATGACATTTATGAACACAGTCATTGGCCTCTCTCCCTTTTGGAAATGAGCTGGCTATCATTTGAAGACTAGCGTGTTTCCAACTGCCACAGGGAATTTCTGTATTGCAAAGGACATTATTCTGCTTTTGCTGAGACAGAGGAGTAAAACCTGAGCTTTTGCTTGTGAGATTCCCCTTGTCCATGCCTTGGCTGCCCTTTATTTCCTGAAGGCTCACAACTGGAGAGGCAGAAATGGAAAAAATAGCAGAGCATCTTAGAACCAACAGCAGAAAGACAACAGACAGGAACACGAGCTTCTCTCTACCTGCTGAAGAGACACTCAGAAGCAGGACTTAAAAGTGCCTCTTTTTCAGAGGCACACCAAGGAAGAGCTCTTAGGAGTTACCAAGAGAGGCAATATAGCTCTCTTCAGCACTTCCGTAAAGTAAATCAGGGAAATCCACAGGCTAATACAAATACATTGACTCATGAGGTGATGATACATCAATTTTTGCCATTACAAACATGCTGAGAGCTCATGCTGAAAACTGCAGCATGCTAATGGAGCTAAAGGGAGTTAGTTTAACTGCTGTGATTGTAGGAGGAAGGAAGATACAGCCATTTCTGAGTTTTTACCACTTCCTGTTGGCTGGCTTAGTGGGACTGCAGTTCGTGAGTTGGTTGCCTGCCCTTTCTGATGATCATCCAGAATCCCAGCACAGGAAGGATCCACATCATCTCAGTGCAGCCATATCTCCCTGGCTCAGGAAATTACATGATACACTAAAGAAGGCTGAGGTTACAACACTGTATCTAACTATTCTGACTTGGACGCCTGCCCATGCAAGACACTTATGCACCATCCATGAAACATGAATTGATGCAACTTCACAGCACTGCTAAGCCACCTAGCTTTGATGATGTGCCATGACAACCACCATACCTGCCGGGTCAGCTGAAATGAATCTGGGGGCTCTAATTGTCCTGCAAGCACAGACTTTGCAGGAGTATTCCAGGGGAATTTCCCTCTATTATCTCTCCATTGCTGTTGCAAGAGAAATAAATCAGCCCTCAGATGCAAACTTCATTTGTTAGGCTGCCTCTCTACTCATTCAGACCATAAAGGAATCAGAAAAACCAAGAGAGAACAAAGCTGCCTTGTACATTCTCAACTCCCAGCAAAACAACATCTCTTGTTCTAACAGAGTCACACAAAAATCCACTGAATTCCAGTCGCTCACTCCAGTGCTGTAGCAGCTTTGTAGGACCTAGTAAAGACAGACATTACCAAAATGCAGACAGACTTCTCGGTCTTCTCATGCTGACTACATTACAGCTGTACTTACTTTTCCTAATCATTCCTCTTTATCACTCTACAGCAAAACAATCAATCCTAAAGAATGAGTGCTGGGGAAGCAGAGAGCTCTGTGCTAGCTGATTTTCTAAATCTACCCTGCTATTGCTGGATCGCTTCCGTACACAAGCCAGCAAGTTTAGCTCCATTATGCAGCATAAACCCACCCACAGTCCAACAATGAAGAGAAGCATGGCCTAGGACAGGGAACCTGCTTTCTCAGCTTTCTTACTAATTTTTTGGCATCATATAGTCTTCTCTAAGTAGGCTTTTGCTCCTCCTCCTGTATAATGTGCTATCAGCTCCCTCATAGGAGGACAATACTTATTTCTTAGGCGGCTTATGCTTGGAGATATGTGAGTTAAGGTACTGTTACTTTTAACAATACTATTTTCCAGTTGAGACACACTTCCACAGAACACCTTCATATCATCTGGTGTAACTGGGGTACAGGCAGAAAGCAAAGAGGCTATGAAAAAACATGGGCATGTACTTTTTGCAGCTGCCCTGGATTCTGGAGCAGAGAGAGAAGAATATGCCAAAATATCAAATAGACAGCTTGAATATGCACTTTGCATGCAGTCTGTAATGCTTTCCAGCCCTTGAGGCACCTTGCAAGAAAGCAGGAGTTAACTCAGTGGGAAGGAGCAGGGAAGAAGGGGAGGTATATAGCATAAAGTATACAAGAGCAGCAATGTCAGACATTACTAAATTTTACTGAGTAAACTGAAGTCCATTCCTACCAAAGCTTATCCTTTGTTCCTTGAACACTTGCAGCCCCACTGCATCCCACTGCACAGGCTGCACGGACCCACAGTACTTTTGCAGTGACAGAAAATCCTAATACGAAATACCTTTTTGAGAGAAAGCAAGGTTGCAATCTCTGAAGTACCCAGCAGATAATTACCTGTTTGAAGACCTTTAGAAAACCTGTTATTTTGTAATACAAACTTTATGTAGCAACAATAGTAGCTGAGGCAGAAGAGGGCAAGGGGAATAAGACCAGTCTAACATCATGTAACTCTGGACTGCAAACAGAGACTATAAACCAGAGGGAGCTATTCCAGGATGAAAGAACACTAATGGACAAGAAGCTGCTAGCAGAAGCAAGAGTAAAAAAAAAAAAAAAAATTAGTCCAGCTTCCACTCCTAACACACAAGGTATGGTTATGGTCAGGATGTCTACAGGACTTAAAGTTGTAAGTTTCTATGACTTGAAAATATTTTGCAAGGATGTACACCTTGCTTGGTGCTGCCGCTGAATAAAGGATGGATGAGAGCAAAGCTAAAGAAATGACAGGACTGAGCCTGCCAGTCAACACCTATGACAGCATTCATGATGTCCACCAAGGTGCCTGGGGGAGTGGTGGAAAGTGATAAGAGTTTAACAAGCTGAGGTAAAATTCCGAATTGTTCTTACTCTGCTTCCACTTCTTACTCTCCTTTTGTTGTTCTTTGCAGTTGTCTATTCTAAAGTTAAAAGCTGTAACGGTGGAACATGGCTTGAATCAAAGAGGATTACTCTAATGGAATTGCAAAAGGATCGTGTATTTGTTTTATTATTCTCCCTTTCTTGTAGCCAAAGAATCAAGAAGCCAACAAAAAACTAAGCTGTGTTCAGACTAAACAAAAGGGTACTACACAGTCCAAATTCATTAGAGGGAATGCATAATTCCTCTACAGTTAAAACTTAAGTTATCTTCCTATTACAGTCCCAGTTTCTTCCTTTCCTCCGGCAAAGCTGTGTATGAAACATTATTCTGAACACAACTTTTCTGAAGATTGTGGGATAAATCATTTAGAAGGTTTGAAAATCACCTCCCTTCGCTCCTCATTGACTGTTCAAAGATCCTCCTCTTACATGAGCTCTCCCGTATCTTTAATTACGCTAGAATTTCCATAGGAGCACAAAGAGAAGTTGGTATCCAACTTCAATTGAAATGCAATAGGAGTTGGGCATTAACTTCCTCGCACTGTTTGAAAGTGTCAATCTTTATTAAAACATGGCTCGGCTTCAGAACACCCTGGAGATGTGCTGAGCTGTGCTTGCCTGCTTCAAATTGCTCAACTAGAGCATGAAAGGGAACCTCAGGGGCAATTTTCTGAAGTACTTTTTAGGGCTATTACATGGGGAATAATTGGCAACTTAAAATGAAGGGACACAGCTGCTGTGTTACATGATAAGGGTGGCTGTTGCAAGCTGCCTTTTTAACCCAAAATTCCACAGGGCATTAATTTTTTTGATGATACTGTAGCAAGCCATAGTGCACGCATTTTGGCAACTAAAATTAATTTCTGAATTGGCAGGGACCAAAGAGTTTCTTAGATCAGGGAAACCCAGGCCGGGATCCCCTTTGGTCTATTTTAGTTTAGGCCCTGTGTGATAGGAATATGTCCGAATTAAAAAATAGACTAAAATGTACTAAAGCAAAGTCTAAATTGTAAAAAGTGCTGCTCCTATTATATAGAATTTATACGTGAGCAATTTCAACTATGCGTCTTTTCAAAAAGGATACCAAACACTGGTTAATAAACCAATTTCCTACAAGCGCTCCCTTAATTACTTTGAAAACATACAGTAACAAGATGTGCCTTGGAGTTATTACATAAACTTAAAATTAAGAATGAATTTTACCAGAGATTTTCTGTTTCAAAAGTCTAAATGAAGTCTACTTGGCTATTTTGCTGTAATATAAACCAGGGCCACGAGGAAGGGAAGTTCTCATCTCATTTACATTATTGTAAAGCAAGAGTAACTCAATTAAAGTCAATAGCTTTGAACTTGCTTAAATGAGACAAGACCTATAAGGGATTACAAGGTTGTTTTAAGCATGCCCAATAAAAAAAAAAGGTCTTATCAGGTTTTACTTACATGGCCTACGGCAATCCAAGTTGTACAGCCTCACTTTGCTGCTACTAGGTTGCTTTTGTGTGTGCCAAGTATAAAGTGTGCAGTTTAGCACAGCTCTATGTAGTATTGTAAATGCAGATCTCTAATTTCTCCCCATGCTCCTCCTTCCCCCCAAAAAAACCTAATACAGACATTAATTGCCAAGCTAGATAGCTTTGCAGCATAAATAGGTAAAGTCTTCAAGATGAAGACACTCAGCAAATGCAAGAAGTTTTCACTCCACATATCCAGATTCAGACTGAAGGCCGCAGGGTCATCTAATCTGATTTCCTGTATATCATACTCACAGAATGTGAATCAAATTACTCTTAGGACCGTAACTCAGGTTTGACTAAAGCAAGTCTTTCTGAAAGGCATCAGGCCTAAGATGAAAGCCTTAGAGAGAGGGAATCTGTCACCTCCCTCATGACTTCATTCTGCCTTAGAATTGCCCTCACTTTAAAGAAATTTTGATCACAAGTTTGTTTATGTTCAGCTAATCATGTTCTTCCCCACTGACTAAAGAGCCTGCAGAGCTTTTGTCCCTATGGAGATACTCAGATTATATGAAATAATCTTTCAGGCTTTTTTTTTTTTTTCCCTTTTTTTTTTTTAATACTCTAAGGAAGGCTGAGCTCCTTAAGACTCTCACTGTTAGGCTTTTTCAGCCCTTGACACCTTGGAAAGGCACTTCTTGGGACCAAAGGTTTGGTCCCATATTTTAATGTTGATACTAAAGATGCATATTGCATGCCAGTATCATCTCTCTGCTGCCACGGAGAAACAGTAATACTTCCCCCCTTCCCTAGAAATCCTACTTGCTGCTTCTCTGATGGATTAAAATACATAGGGCAATATAGGGGCCCAACTGACATGGGGGTACGGCTTGCTGTTTGGCTGGCATGCCCTCTGCAACAGGCATAAGCTTTGCTGGTGATATGTTACAAATTTACCTTAGATCATTGGATGCATTGTTCAGACTCTAAAAAAGGCCCAGGAGGATGAAATGCTGAACACTGTAAAGGAACAGAAAGAGGGAGGCTACAGAGGGAACCAGTGCATGTTTAAATACAGAACCTGTTCTGTCATCATTATGGCAAAGATGGAGAAGAGTCTGCAATAAGTGAAGCTTGCCTCACAAATAAGAAAACTGACGTTAAGACATTAAAACTGACATGACTGACATTAAGAAAAATCAGATAGCCAGATCTCTAGTTTTTCTTTTCAATATGACCTTCTCAGCAAACCTGGGCCAGGGAGATACAGGCTAAGCACTGTCATAAATACAGTATTTTGTTAGTTGTTAAGGCTGGAAATGATTAACCCTATAGGTAAAATATACCTTCATCTTGGAAGAGAGCTTTCACTTCCAGTGCCAAAGTCAAGTTAGGTCACCCAGACAATTCAGATATTCCTGAAGAGAGGACTCGGGACATTCCTCCCCTTAGGAAACTTGGAAATCAGGACTCATTGCAGAGAGACAGCTTCCCAACTCTGCAAACTCATATGAAATGAAAGCTGTACTGATTAGCTTTTTATATAAGTACCAAAAATTCCTTGAAATGCCTTTTTTTTTTTGCAAAATAAATGGTCCGATCATGGCATGGTGGGATGGAAAAGCTTGACACATGTTCTTTAGGGTATGTGCTTAGCCTAGCTGATGCACATGGAAGTTTACGCCAAAGCAGTTTCCTGAATTTAATCGTGGCTGTGGGCCCGCAGAGTATTTGGGTGGTAGCAGTCTTTTGCCTTACAAAGGACAGCCTGCTAAAAGATTTCTTTTTCCCCTTGCAACTGGGCTGCCGACACTGGAGCTGAAAATAAATCAACATGACGACTGTGTGAAGAGCTGGGCAGCGAAAAATTGTACCAAAAAGGCCTCTATTGAAAGCTGAGAAATACACAAAGCTTGGGGAACATTAGGAAGCAAGCCTGCTGGTTTATAGAAATGCAGTGGGGGCATACATCTCTGGTCTCTACAATATTGGTTTATATTAAGCTTTATTTTAAGAGTGATGATTACATTGGCTGGGTTTCAGTCCCTGTGCCAAAGATGCCAAATAAATATCAAATACTCTCCAGGGCTTCCCACCACCCCTACCCACTGCATTTGAACCATGCAAATTAGACAGAATTGACATTGGAATGCTTATGGCTGGGAGAGAACGACGTATTTCCCATCCTTGGGGCATTTTTCATCCTGTTTATATGAATACAGACATGCTAGGCGTATACTGCTAATTCGATGGGTTACAGAATATTCAGCACGCAGGCACTCAACCACTGGCCTGATTTGTAAGGTCCAAATGTGAAGTTAAAACCATATGGGTTCACAAGCAATCCATGCTGAAACCAAGAGGGCACAGGGGTGCCACCCAGGAAGTTTTTTGTCCAGAGTAGTTAAAGATGGCACTGCTTCCTTCTGTATTTTGAAGAGGAAAGCAGGGGATCAACATCACTGCCAATACGTTGGAGTATTACCCACGGAAGTAACACGTACACAGAGGCACCTCCTTCACCTCTACACCCCTATGAACATGAGCACAGTATTCGTTGTGGCATCCCTGCGTGCTAAACTAGCACCGACTCCTTTTAGAGTCGGGGGAATCCAGAAGCATGGAAGCCTTGCCTAGCCGAGGCAATATAGCACCTTTTTTACGTCCATTCTCCACGGCCTGTCCTGCCACAGCATTGCAGCTGCTGCACTAAGGGGATTTGCTGTTATCAAGCAGAAGGGGGAGACAAGACCTCAGCTTTTCTCCAGTTCCCCAGAACCGCAGACTTCTGCCCACCTCTTGCAACAGGCCTGACCTGCTGCTCCTTCCAAGAGGGATGAGCAGGCAGCCGGTCAGAGGGGAGGGCCATGCAAACCAGCTCCTCTCCTCATCGGCAGGCTGGCTCCCGCCCCACAGCAAAACCACAGCGCTGGTACTGCCAAGAATTCGGTTCGCATTCTTCACTCCCCGTGGTATCCACTAGGCCACACGGTCTCCTTCAATCCATTTGCATTTTATTAGGTCTTTTCATGCACCAGGGGACAAAAGAACAAGCCACTTCCTCCCACTGAGCTCTCATTTCACACTTCAAATGGGCTATACTAACCTTTATGGTGGAGCAGCTGCCAGGGAGGAGGGGCGGGAGGAGGCAGGCAGGGCTAGGACGACAGGACAGAGCAGCATCTGAAGAGGCAGCCTCAGCTCCTCTCTCAGCAACCCAGCGGAACCCGAATCGGCGCAGAGCTACACCTTTGCCTCCCGCCCCCGCCTCAGGGGCACCCAGAGCTCTGCAGCCACCTTGGTGACGTTCAGCCCAAGTGCTTTCTGGACTCACCTCCCACCCCCAGTAGGTGCTGCTGAGTTAATAGCCTGTACCATGTCCGTAGTCAGAGCATCAAGTAAGCTGGTAATAAATTCAACTTTCTTCCCTTCTGGGCAGCCTGCAGAAAGAAAAGAGGAGGTTTAATGCAAGAACACACAGGATTGGTCTCCTACCCCAGTTCAGCAAGGATCAGCCAGAACCTCCTTTGTTTGTAACATGGCAGCCACCATCAGTCCCGAAGGAAAGGCAGAAGAATCCCTCAGTGGGTTTCTCTGCATGGCAATTTGTCCTGCAGCTTTTGTCCAGGCACACACAGGGTCACTAACAATATCTGGCAGGAAGGCTGTGTGGTTAGCTTTATGGCCTCTCCCTGCTTTATGGTTCCCTACCAGCATAACCACAGGGATGTGCTGGAAGCGCCTGGCAGACGGAGTTCCCGTGGTGACACTTGCAGAGAAGTTTACAAAACAACTCATTACCTCCTGGGTCATCTTCCTCTGCAAACATGGCTGTTCTGAGGTCCTAACTGACAGCTTAATGCTTCCCAAAGCACAGGCCAAAGCCAGCACCACTGCTTGCATTCTCCTCTTCAGGCACAGAGAGCATTGCCTGCCAGCAGCTACCACAATAATTCAATTCTTTGCATGATTACACTGCATGGGAAATACGTCAGTCTAAGTCAACACGTGGTAATCGCCCCCAGTCACTGCTGGCTTAAGCAGGACAAAGTGCGCTGAAGACGAGCTTGGTAACCATTTCCATTACCTAGTCCTGAGGCCGTCTAGTTCCCCGCCGTCATAACCACAGACTGACAGAGCCTCCTATCCTTAACAGTGCCAGCCTGTTATGACACAGCTGAGATGAAATTCTCCATCTCCTCACCTTTATGAGGCAATCTATGCTGTTTCCTTGCTTCTTAAAGGAGCAAAAGCATACTTCATTTACTACCACATTAATACTGTAATAATTGCTCTAGCCTACCAAAGAACAAGCATACTTAACTTCAACCAACCTTCTCCAAAACCATTGTCCAAAACCCATCACCTCCCATCCTAGTGTCTTCTCTTGATGTGACAGAGAAGCCATCACCACATCCCTTACCTCTTCTCTTTCCCAAAAACAACATTCACTACCAATTAGTCAGCTGATTAAGGCAGCAGACATCAGAAAACAGCCTCCCCCTAGCAACATATAGCAGTGTCAACACTTTCTGCTTTTCCTGGACAAGCAGAGAAGCACGTGTACCCCAAACAGAGCACCAGAAACTTACTGTAATCCCTTGACAGCTGAAAGCAGCTTGCAAATTGATCTGACAAAACTAACTCCTTTGCCAGTATTACAGGATCTGTTCTCTGCAATAGCTAACCAACAGTCCCTCGCCTGTCTCCATATTACGTGCATTACACACACGCACACCCCTCAGCACTCGTTTGGCACATGGTCCAGAAAATGTCAGCATTGTAATGGGTAAGCTGCTATGGCAGCCAGAGTAGACCACTCACTTAAAGGAGCTTTTTGTTACAGTAATGAGAAGGTTGAAAAACCATTTGCTAAAAGTCATCTCCCTGGGGCCTCAGCATCTCGCCGTCTGTAGGAATTAGCAGCTTGCCATTTGCCATGTGCAAGCAACACCTTTCTTCCTTCTTTTTTTCTTTCTTCTGGCCACAGCCATGACACAGTTTGTGAAGAGGGTATGTGTAGGTGTGCAAGGATTTGGACTTATGTCTCCCCCACCTTGGCCTCTGCAGGGTCTCTTCACACAGGCCCAGGAGCACACTGCCTGCAGCACTGAGAGTCTGAAGAATGGGCAAACCTCTAGAAGAGGAATAAGGTAAGGAGTCCCCCTTACAGAACTGAGTGCAAATGGAATGATCAGCCTCAAATTAAAGCAGGGGTTTTTCTTAAAATTCAGTTCTGCTAAGAAATAAGAGCAGAGAAAGGTAAAAAGAAACATCCTCTCTCACCCCCTGCAGTTCTGGCTCAGCAGTGAATCCTTGCATACAAGAGCAGCTAATCAAACAAACCTCAAGTCTGCATCAAAAGATCATGCAGCACAGCATCTCTCAGGCAGACAAACCAGGATCAGATCCTCCATCTCCTAGTCTCTCCATAGACAAGGGTATTTTCAGTGACAGGAACGATCGTGCCAGCCAATGCAGCCAAGCACAGAGCTGAAAGTTTACTCACGCACAGAAAAGTGGCTTAGGCTGAGAGGGGAACTCTCCTGGAGTCTGATGCTGGGACCAGACCACTAAGCTACAGAGCATCATGTGTCGTCTTCTGTGTCAAGCAGTTCCTGTCCCCTTGTCCAGCTGCAGTGCAGAAGGGGAGGGAGAAGGGAAACGAAACCACCCTGTCTTCCTGAGAGATCAGAAAGAAAGTCTCAAAGAAAAAGCCCAAGAGCAAAGGATTTTTCACAGAGGAGTCCTGGAGAAGCAGGGGGAAGTGCAGGGAGAGGCGGTAAAGCAAGGTGAGGAAGGGGATGGGGAAGAAAGGAAGTAAGGTTATTCTATTTTAGCATGATTTCCTAAGGAAATGAGCCTTAATGCAATCATTTAGCTGGTTTCCCTCCCTCTAACCCCCAAAGTAATACTCGAACCAATTGGCCAATTTCATTTGAATGTGAGAGGGAGGCAAATAGGAAATTTCTACATGACTTGTGAAAATGAGGAGCTGGACAGAAGAGAGCCCTGCTGAGGGCACAGTTGCTAAACAGAAAGCTACGGGGCCCGAGGTCAGGAGCCAGCAGGAAGAGAATTAGGAGACACAGAAGGCAAATCTGGAACAAATCTCATTTCCTTTGCTAACCTGCTCAGGGACAACTCACTTTATGCTAGCCCTAGACAGGGCCAGTAGAAAATGAAGTACATTCAGAGCTACCAGCTCTTTCTGCAGAGTTCTTGATCTCTACCACTCATGGTGGAGAGGGACCCACTGTAGCTTCTGTTTTCAAGCAGTCAGCCCCCACCCAGGAGAACAAAGGCTGACCTGTCAGTGAGGGCCCCTGACTGCTCCTTAGAAAGGTGGCAGGAAGGAAAAATCTGAGCACAGGCAGGTAGGACAGCATTTTTAAGAGGTGCACAGACACCTACGCCCAGCACATCTTCCTAGCAGAAACAAGGTACGCAAACAGTAAATTATGGCTTGTCACTCTGTTAAGAGGGAAAAGCAGAATATAAAACAAGCAGCAATGGGAGATAAAGTGGGTCCTAGGCAGAAAATGAGGGATAAAGTCCAGCTAAGTGAGGGGCCAGCATTAGTTAAAGGACCTTAGTGTACTAGGAATGCTGCCCTGCCTGGTCAGCGCAGTGTCAGGGAGCCAGCTGGTCCACTGACAATTGCCAGCTGTGTCCTCTTTTGTTGCTCAGGAGGCACCAAGCTGCTGAAAACCCCTGCTGAATGGAAAGGATCCTGTCCTGATCAGGCTTTGAAGAACATCATTCAATGCTGAGCCCATTCTTCCCCCAGGGGACCTCCAGGCATCCAGGTTTCTTTCCTGAAAATTCTGATCCCAGACATGTTTTCAAAGGGCAGACAGGCAATAAACCAGCCCTGAGGACACTCCCAGCCTTTTCCAGTTCACTGCTGAAACTGGAGGTGACCCAAAATAACAGAATAAAACCCATGGTAAAACATGCACGCTGAGGAAAATCCCTCTCAACAATATTCTTGGCCTCTTAAGAGTCCCAAGGTGAGACAAAGGAAGAAGGCAGAGACAGGATCTTGTTCCTCTCTGACCTGGAAGTTCTCTGTCCTTGAATGGATCATCAATCTCTGTGCTCTTCGATCTGGCATCACTTTCACACACTGGGGTCTCATAGCTGAAAAAGGAGAACAGCAGATGCTAAAGTATGTGATACAGCTTTAGTGTCATCAGATGGTTGCTAAGGGGTTGTGTCTTATCTGCTTACTGCAGGGGAAACACAGAAACCTGCAAAAGAAATATTATTCTCAAGCATCTGTCTGCTTATGGACAGCCAGCAACAGCAGCAGAAGTGAAGAGAAAAGGAAGAGCATACTCTGAAGTTCAGTACCAGCTACCAACCCAAACCCACAAACAGCACAAGGCCTTCTTCCAACTCTTGCGGGCAGAGGCTGAGCTTTTTTTCAAAGCTGTCCATGCTCTGCACAATCACTGTATCTAGCAGAGTTTAGGTCCTAACTCCTACTGTCCTGTTTTTATAACTTGCCAGACCCACAATTTGCTTCCAAACCCCAAGTGAGAAAAGATTCCCCAGGTAGTTTTAAGATACAGAGTAACTTAAAGAAAAGCCTATCACTGGCTTCAAATCTATCAACGCACAACCAAGCAGTCTTCTAAATCTGTACTGGTCAGGATCCAAGTGGCTGCAGCATGGGAGTATAAAGCAGAGGACAATGCAGCAAAGCCACTTGTCTTTCCACTGCTCATGCCCCTGATCTGTACTCTTGAGCAAAGCCCTGGTTCCTGCTACCACCCAAAAGCTGCAAGCCAGAGAATAAAAGGCTGCTTTGCATGAATACTTAACACAGAGGAAGGTAAGGGCAGTAGTTACTATGCACCAGCACCTACAGAGAGGGAGCTGCATAGTAACATTCAATAGGGAACATCACATTCGGCATTGCTAGCTCTAAGGAAGGTAGTACAGAGCTGACTGCTCTAGAAGTAGGAACTTATCTGATATAGCAACAGTATTTATTTATACCTCATCTCACCAGGCCTATAGCTCTTACCGAGTGGAAGTACCAGGCAGCGGGCGTCCCGTGTCCACCAGGACACACCAGCAGTACCCAGTCGACTGGTGGCATTGCACTGGTTTGTAGAGCCCTCCGGGAGCACACTCGGGGATGACGATACCCTCGCGGGGGTTCTGCCTGGCCTCCTCCAGGGCGCTCTGCCTTTCCTGGTCACAGGAGTGAACTTTCTCTGGAAGATGGGAGGGAGGTTGGAGGGGGTGGAGAAAAAAAGTCAAATCAAGATCACCTTCCTCAGCTCAGCAGGATATGGGTATCCTTCACACCAGGAGACCTTCACACCAGGAGACCTTTGTGTCTGTTTCCTTCTCAGCAAACACCAGTATGTCTACATCCCTAGGGACTCAGGGACTTCTGGGTCAAGAGCTTCCTCCTACATTTAGCTGTGACACAACAAGATTATGGATTAGAGACATTGACTGCCAAGTGCCCAGCAAGCCAGGAACAGCAGGAAAAACTGTTCCTGTTCACCTGGGTTTTGGAACAGAGCTATCAGATAACAATAATTCACTATTACTGCAGCCACGGGGTAAGCATTTCCCAGATGATGTTTTTGCATACTGAGAGATCTTAAATTGTGACTTGTATTTTCCACTTAAATGAAGGAGACAAAAACCCTGCCCTGCCCCACCCAGTCTCTTTCTCCAGACTGCAACGCACTCTTCCCTCTCAATAGCATCTCTCCAACACGATCCCAAGAGGAGCAAAAGGTTATGTTTTAACACCGCCTTATTCAGCGCAGAGAGCACCTGCGCACACCTCAGCAGGGAACAGAATGGGATATCCCATTCTACCCACAGTGCCATCACCTCTCCAGCACACTCCACCATTGTCCTCACCTGGAAAACAGAGGGCATCCAACATTGCTTCCTACCGAAGGGTGGGTAGGACCCTGTCCCTTAATAGCTGATTACACAGAAAAGGTTATTTCCAAAGACATCATCAACCAGAGAACAGAGTACACAGATGGCACGCGCCAAAGACCAGGAAGAAGCCCAGAAGTGGCTCCTGCAGCCAGCCTGGCGCCTTCAGCCCTAACACTGCCTCTTCGACCACTGCCTGCAGAGGAGTGATGGATGCATGGAGAGGTGCCAGGCTGCTGCCTCGTATATGGACCAGCCATTAAAGGGGGAAGAGATGCACCGAGTACCCTCAGGATGTTAAGACCTATTTGGCTCAACAGCCAGAAGTTCTCAATTACATGTCTTCAAACATTCTGGCCCTTTGAGGAGTAGGAAAATTATTTCAACTTTGGAAATCACTGAAGGTATCACAGAGAGAAAAAAAAGCATGCATGTAGGACAGAAAGCAGTCAAAGCAGCTGATCACAGGATTTAAAACATGTCTAAGGGTAAAAAAAGACAACAATATAACTCCTAACTTTTATCCTTAGGAGAGTGGCAAAAAGCAGAAGCAGGAACAGTTGTTCTCTCCTTCCCTAGCTTTCCTCTCCCTCGCAGTTTACTCTGTTTTCTTTTCTTTTTATAAATAAGCCACAACATCTGAAATTTCTTGCCACAGCCAAGAATCCCCTCAAGCTTTCAATACATAAAATGCTTCAACACTGTCAGGCAATGACACCACAGGTTCATCCCAAACCTGCAGATGTTTGCACGGTCAGCCAGCAGACATGGCATGACCTCAGCATCCTGCTCCCAGGACAGGCTCAGCACACAACTAACACACTCTCACTGTTTCCATGCATTTTGCCTGCCTGTCTGTACCCCATCAGTTAAGCCTTATATTTTGGTGACAAATTCTGGTGCAGAGAGTAATTTTTGTTCTGTATTTGGGGAACAGAAGAGGTGCTGATTCACAACTAGAATTTCCCAGCTTGGTAGCAGCAGGTACAACACAAAAAACTCCAGCAGGTCTGCACAGCGTCACCTGAGTACAGCATGCTTTGGGTACCAGAAGCACTTTTACTGGTTTCTAATTGAACTGTAGCAACTACAGAGTCTCTGAGATGCAGAATGGTCTCCCTCTCCTCAGCATTTCAGATCACTGTCGAGGCTGGGAATGTGAAGGGCACCTGAACTTTGCCACACACAAATCCACCTAACCGAAACACAGAATAAAAACTTTCAAGTGTCAGCAAGTCTGACTCAAGCAGAGAGAAACTTGACCGGGAAGGAGCAGGAGGGGATAAAGTCAACAAAAATTGAAAGGGAGCTCAAGCCTCAGCTGATATTTAAGCTGACTTCACTTTGCTGACAGATTTCACATCTGAAAAAAAGGCCCCATGACTGTTCCCAAGCTGTACGTGGACAGAGAAGTCATTGAGCAAGAGGCCTGCAGGCTCCTTAACAAACTACTTACATCACGAGGGGCCCCTGCTTGCCCGTCGTCTGCTGACAGCAATTCACACCTTGGCCCTCAGGTGAGGAGGATCATTCACGTAGCTTGGGGAAGCAAAAACAGGGGCAGAATTCCCTATCATCATTTCATATAATAAGCAAAAGAAAAAAAAATTCTGCTGAAGAGAACTACATTCCAGGAATTTTTCTATCTAAATCCCCAAAGCTTCCTGAGTGCACAAAGTCAAACTAAGATCTCTCAAGTCCTTTGAGGCTTGCAAAACTAGCACTAAAAAATGCCTCTGAAAAAAATAAAGTGGGCTTTTATTGCGTGTCAGGACAAAAAATATGCCACTTTTATTGAAATCAAGAAAGAAAAAAAAAGAATAAATGTCTTTTAATGAGTTAGTATCTTCTTTTACATATATTTGCAGTTAGGTATGCAAATTACACAGAATAAATGTACAAACTTACACACACGTTTGTACTATGCCATAAAAATGGCAAAAAATTCTCTGCACATATTAACAGAAATCTGTAGGAATTGAATAGTCATGGCATTTACAGAATACAGAACTGATTGGTAGTTGCTCCTGTCTGAAGGGTGTTTAAAGGCTGAGTGAAACAAATCTTACAGGTTTTGTTCAGTTGACATGAAATAGATGTAATGATGCAGAATCTCCCATCGGCACCAGTATTCAGTGGCCTGTCATTAGCGGTGATAGCAGTACAACTGAAATAGCAGGGAGATCAGATTTTTCTCATTCCTAGCATACATCTACAAGTAGCCACTATGAAAGTCCCATCGATTCCATTACATCCTGAAGAACATGAACCAGACATACTGGGGCAAACCAAAGGCCCAACTTGTCTCTGTTTCACCTCCAGCCATGGCCAAAAGCAGATGCTTAGCAGAGAACAGAGGAACAGGACAAGCACATACTTCTTTCCCCCATGTATTTCATGTCTCAACTAGTTGTGGATCAGAAACTCGCAGAGACAGACGCAGAGTTTGTATTTAGTGAGTAGCAATGGTTTTTCCCTTCCACCAGTTTGCCATGTCTCCCCTCGTAAACTTTTATTGACTATGACATCCCGCAGCTAGTTCTGTGGCTTGACTACATGTTGTGTGTGGAACACAGCACATCCTTTGGTTTGATCTAAACCTGGCTCCAACTAGCTTTGCTTGCTGAACCCTAGTTCTTCTGGAGGATGAAACAACGAACATTTTGCAGTCACTCCCTCCCTGCCTCTCACTGCTTTACAGATTCCTACCTCATCTCTTTTACGTGCTGAAGAGTCCCAGCTGACCCAGTTGTTCCTTCTCTGAACCCTTTCCAGATCTACTGTAGCTTCCCTGAGCTAGAGGGGATCAGAATAGCAAACACATTGACACTAAATGGAGGCTCTGACAACAGCCCTGTCAAAAGTTCCTTCAGTGACATATGTCTACCAAGCAGAAGAAAGTATTAACTAGCACTAGCCCCTGGAGAGGCTCTTTCCTCCAGGCTACCACTCTAACAGCACTTAATTCCCTCAAAAAATAAACATGAGTATTAACAGTTGGGGTGTATTTCAACAGCCAGCAAAATCAGCTGGGAAATCCATACCATCAGCTTCCCTAGTATGGGACTTGGCATGCACTGCATACACTTTAACCCTGAAAGACAGTCTCATGAGTAATGAAGGGACCATCAAATGCTATCCCAGCTCCAGGACACTGAAGTCAGCCTGTTCCAGTCAGACTGCTTACTGGAAACGTTGCTGTTGTTGCCAAGGCCAGGTTTATGGAGGACAGTGAAAGCCTATGGCCAAGCTGGAAGGTTTAATGCCAGCTATGAAATTAAGCTGTCATCTTAGAAAGAAGTATATATTTATTATACATGCAGGGTACTTAAAAGCCTATTCCCTGTTTTAGTTAATGGGGGTTGCAGGCACAGAAAGATAAAGAAAAAAGGTTTTCCTTCTTTCCCTATATTAAACATTTAGAGACAGAAGAACATTTAAGACAGCAAGTCAGTGGGACACAAAACAGCCTTCCCAAGACCAACAATAATATTACACACACACACACCCTTTTTTTTTTTTAAAGGCACTGTCACATTCCCCTGTTTTCTGCCATCTCTGCTTTGACTTAAGACAACCATCAGCAAAAAAGCTGAGTAACACTTGCCAACTTGCTGTTGCTGGGGAGCGAAAACTTCGGGAGACAGCAAATCTAGATTACAACAAATCCAATGACAGCAAAAAAAAGATAGGGAATGCATGCACACACACGGAAGAGAATCACTAGCAGAAATATCCATTTTACCTTAACTGCTCAGCTCTAAAATGCTAACTGTTTGTTCCTTCTTACTCTTGGACTGCTTCTAACACTCCTTAAAACATTTTTAAAAGTTGTGTCTCTGAAGCCATGAGCTATTGCAGGAAAACAGGGCTTGGACATCTGCAGTTGTACATTATTTATGCAACAATTTTCCCCTAGTAATGGCCTTCTGAGAAATACATGGTCAGATTCATAAAAAGGTCTCTCATTCCTGGTCCCTTAAGTACACACATTCAAACATACATCTAGTGCCTGCACAATGAAAATAAAAATGATGGATGAGGTAAGGGACTCATCTGACTGTCTAATAAATGAGATGGTTATTAAAGAGATGGGCTGTTTGTTTACCTTACAAAGCTGAGAAGAGTGTGTCTAACAGCATCTAACCAAAGGCTTGTGCTTGACAGGTCTCATGCTCAGCTTGCAGGGCTAGATGCAGCCAACGCGCAGCTCTGGGGATGAGGAAGCCTCCCCCAGCTGCTCTCCTGACACATAACAACTCGGATTACTATCAGAGCCAAAGGACCGAGCATCAATCACTGGGGCTGCAAGGATACTGTGGATGATTAGGGTGGGACATAAGGAAGATCTGCCATCCAACCACAGCAGATTATTTTTTTAATATTGCTCTTCTGCACCCAATTTTTTTCTTATTAAAAGAAGAGAGAGACTGTGACGCCAAAAGCAACCACCTTGGAGAGATCCCTACACCCTTGAGAGACAGGAGTCCTTCTTCCAAAGCAGGCAAAGGAGAGGGTCTAACCTCCCTCTATGCTTCTGCCCAGCCCCAGTGAGCCTATGTGAATAGCCTAACAGGCTATGCCAGGCAGGGCAGATTTCCTTCTCTTTCCCTCTCTCATTTCTTTTGACCAGAAATTCTGTCTGGACTGGGGAAACTTTTCCCATGGAGTTCCCACAAAAAGCTCCAGTTTTAATGAACAAGCATTCATCAGAAAGGGAGGAAAAGGTCTTTTACTGAAGGATTCTTGACCAATCCCCAGTGTCAGTGCTGCAACGGGGACCTGACTTCAAAATACCATTTCAAAAAACTCAAACACATGCCTCTCCCAAATTTTTTTTGTTCAACTCCCAGCTTTCCCCTCTGTGAGGAACGAGTGCAGCACAGAACAAAAGGCAGCAGTATGGATATCTGGTGCCAAGTTCCTATTGACATCCTATGCCAACCCAAAAGTGAGGACTAAGTGTCTTTGTGCCTCAGTTTTCCTCTCAGTGAGAGAAAGTGTTTGCCTGTCTCCCAGGGAAGCTTAATTCAAACAGGGTTGACTTCTCATTTTTATTTAGCCTGTCTTTACACTGCTCTGACAGAGAAGAGGAGCCTTGACTGGTTATTTTATCATGGCATGTACATCAGCTTAAAGGTGCTTTTATGTCGCATAAGGGAGCTCTAACGTGAAAAGGACCCAGGTCTGCTCTGGGAGAACGGCTGCCTCATCCCAGCACAAAGATTACAAAAGCTGTGGGCAGAAAGCCTCATTCCACAGACAAAGTTCAGCACAGCTTGCATCAGCAGCCCAAAGCTGCATCCGTTCCACCTTGGAGGGGAAAGAGAATTTTAAAAGCCTTGGGTATGCGCATGCACAAGGGCTGGCAGGACTAGCAAAGCAAGGCGGTGAATAGGCACTAGCTGCCTGTCCCCTAAGCAGAGCTGTGGATGCAGGGAGAGAAACAACCCCTTCTGTGTTACTAGGAGCACAATAACAGCTGAGCAAATACGGCTCATGGGGATAGCATAAATCTCTCCGCACCTCTGTGAGTCATCAGCACTGCTACCCGCTCCACCCTATTCTGTCTGGGACCATGGTCCTTCCAGGGTATTCTGGCTAATGTAAAGGTAAAGAGAAAAACAAACCTTGCAGGTGCTCCCAGACTCTACCACTTGAGCAGTCCTTGCTTTACCTTGGTACTCACTCAATTTCACTTCAAGGCATAGGCTACAGATGAAGCAGAGGCTACTACATGTTCCAGTGCTGAACAAGTACAATGCAAAGGTTTAACAGGTGGCTTATAATTTAAAAAAATAGATTGTTCCAAGTGGCTTATTAAGCTTCAGCTATCCAGGAACACATCCTTCCCCTGCCATTTTCCTTCTGCTCAAAGCGATAAAGCGGCACTGCATTCCCACCAGTGTTACATGATGAGAAGCCTATTCAACATCTACTCTCTAGCTTGAAATGAGGAGGAATGGCTGAAGGAAGCACTGTTCCAGGGATTAGAGTGAACTTTCTGAGGGACTTTTTGATTCACAACCTTTGTTCACTTTGCAGAACCTATGGGCATTGGGTGCTGCCCAGCTACAAAAGGAGTCTGCTCCACAGGGTTTCCAAAGCACACAGGAATAAAGCTCCATGCCTGCGCATCTTGAAACCTGCCAGTTGAAAGCTACCTGTCCCTGCAATTCTAACTCAACTGTCTTTCAGGCAGGGCTTGGACTCTTTCTACCACCCGATCTCTCAAGCAGTCACACAGTCCTGGCCCTCTTAGAGCTGTAGCCAGCTAGACAGCTGAAGGATGGCAGAAAGAGAACAATACTTTTTTTATGGCTACAGTACAACATCCTGGCAAAAAACTGCAAACATTTACATGTTCATACGCAATGCATTAGATGGAGCTCTGATTAAATTCTGGTTCATTAGAATATATTATAATTTGCTTATTCTCATAAGCAAACAAGGAAAATGTAGACTACACACAATTACAATGAGATAGTTGCCTGTAGCACTGCAGGTTAAGAAAAACATGCTCCAAGAGGAGAGGTCTCGAAAGTTCTGTGAAACAGTTCTTCAGTATTGAAAGCGATCATGAGACTTGTATCAAATTAAATGACCAATTTGGCTAGTGGAACATAGCATCCGGTTTACAGACTGAAATTCAGGAAAGAATTCAAAGTCATCTTGAGAAATGGTTTTAAATCAGTGTGATCACAACTTACAAGTACAAAGCATAACAACCAGCAAGGAGAAATCCAGTGCATGGAGAGGAGATTACTGGCAAGACAGCAAGACTTGGAAAAAAATGGTCAGGAGCTTAGGTAGACCACAAAAAAGTCTACAACTTCATGACATTGCAAACAACAACAAAAAACATCAAAGAAGGTAAATCTAGCTGTGGGATGTAGTGACAGCGGCCTCATATAAGAAATAGGCATTAAGGACTGGTGAGCCTTTAAATCAGCCCTGTGTCCAGCTCTGGGCACTGCACTTTGAGGGAGAGGTGGACCGTTTGGCAAGAGTGCAGGAGAGAGCAAAAGGAACAGGCAGAGGTCTAGGAAACTTGATCTATGAGAAAAGGCTGAAAGAATTCCATTTGTTTAGTCTAGGGATGACATTCAGTCTTCTGAGACATAAAAGCTGTTATATAAAAAAAGATGGTCATAGATCATTTTTTGTCTTCCCCATGGGTAGTTCAAGTAGCAGTCAGCTTACTTGGAGAAAGGAGATTTAGGTTTGATATAGAAAAGCCCTGGTGATTAACTGTTCACTCATTGGAAGAGGCAGTGGGATCCTTGTCGCTGCATTAGGAACAGGTTACATCAGAGCTGCTGTTAACTGGATATGACCCTAAGCTGAAACGGGGAGAAAAAAAATTATGCGACCTCTTCAGGTCTTTTCCACTCTCCTCACACAGACTGAGAAGCTCCAGCAGATCCTACATAACCGAGGTAACCTCTTTGCAAACACAGCCTAAAATCTTGAAGATATTTGATCTGGTTTAAGTTTCCAGAGTTTGGGGTCTAATCTTCCTAATGCACCTGGCTTATATATTCTGTATGACAGCTGTAGCTGTGCAGTACCTTCACAATGACAACAGTTTCCGCAGTCTGAGCAGAGAAAGTTTGGCACCAAAATGCAGCCCTCTTCAGTTCTTTACATCAGGACGGTTCCTCAGCAGTAGAAAAGCTTTCAACCTTAGACACTGCCCTTGTGATTTTGAGAGAGGAAGCTACCCAGAGTCTGTGTTTTTTCTTCCCTAACTCCTCTTTTCCATTTCACATAGTTTCTAAGCACTGTTAGCTTGTGGCATACCTAGCTTTGAGATAAGCCACCTGTCTTTGAACACATTCATTCATTCATTTTCCCTATACTCCTTTCTCGCTGCACTCCTTCCACACTGAGGAATGCTAGTCAATAAAATGAGAAGGCATAGGTGTTTCCACTGGAGCCTTAACATTATTGGGAAACTATTTTCACTTCCACACCTGTTTTTAATAGTGCTTGGAACAACTAGCACAGCAATTGTTGGAGAACTTGCCTACCTCTGCTGGCTGGAGTATACGAGCACACTACTTTTACAGTATTGTAAGTGTATAATTATAGGACACAAAATAGAAAGCTTTTAAAAACTGTCACAGGCAGGTAAAAAGTATTTCAGACTGGTCAAATATTCTTTTTTTTATGCTACTGCTGGTGAGTAAAAGGGGGGACGAGAGACAGGTTTATAGTGTGATGAGTCTTTTCATGTAATGACAGGTCAGCTTTTTCCTGTAATATTTAGCACTTTATGAGGAGGCAGAGGGAACTGCCTCTGACAGGAGTGCTAGCACTCACTTGGACATTTAGCTTGAGCCAGCTGTCTCTGGGCAAAATGTTCAGGCTTTGGAAGTTCAATGACATAACATATGGGATTCAGACATCAGCCACAGGACAGAGAAACTGCACCCACTTCATCAGTGTCACGAGATGGATATAGCCCTCTTCCACGCTCCGGGTTGAAAGGCAAAGGAAGGACTACAGAGTGATACTATAGCTGAGGTTGGTGTTCTTCCCAGTAGGATTTCTCTGAAGTGCAGCCTCACACAGGCAACAGTCCCTCCAGCTGTAGGACCCCATGCATTCTGGGGGTCCCAGCTCCAGAGACAAGCTGCAGCTTTATGCTATCAGAGCCTGTTCAATGAGCCTAAGATGAAGTAGGAGACCGATGACACCAGCAGGATCACAGACCTCCCTGCATTATAACTGGTGAAACCAGAGAAAAGCCATTCCCTTCAGCCAGAGTGAGGGAAGCCAGTTTAACACATCTTCCTCCCTCACGTGTTCCAGGAGATTGAATGCTGCCTTCCTTTTTAAACATACTCCCATCTCTTTGCCTGGCTCTGAAGGTGGGTTCTCTGCCCAGCCTTCTTTCCTGACTCTTCAGAGACAACCCTTGGGACCTTCTGCCAAGAGGTCTTTCCAGCCACTTACGCACCATTTCAACAGCCTGAAAAGCACGCAGTTAAGCCAGCCCCGAACCGTAGCACAAAATGTACTCACTGGTTCCCACTGACCACTTTCTTATTTCGGTGGTCTGGCAAAATGCAAAAATGGGATGGCCACAAAGAGAAAGGGAACATGAGGATGGCAGCTTTTACTCATGCCTGCTCCCCACCCACACCCACACACCCCCCCCCCCAAATATACACAGGACTTTTACAACACAGCTCACAGGTCTGTTGACATCAGTATGAAAGTAAAGAGAACACAATCAACATACAAGGAGGTTGTAGCGAGGCAGGTGTTGGTCTTTTACCAAGTAACAAGCAATAGGAGGAGAGGAAACAGCCTCAAGTTGCACGAGGAGAGGTTTAGATTTGATATTAGGAAAAATTTCTTTACTGAAAGGGTTGTCGAGCATTCCTGGAGGTATTTAAAAGACGTGTAGACATGGCACTTAAGGACATGGTTTAGTGGTGGACTTGGCAGTGTTAGGTTAACAGTTGGAGTCAATGATCTTAAGGGTTTTTTCCAGCCTAAATGATTCTACGACATTTTCTTCAAATATCCCATGCTGCTGCTCCACAAGCCCTACTGATATTCCTGCAAGACTTCACACATTTCTCTTATCATCTACTCACTCCATCTCCAAGACCCACCAAAGTAGAGAACCTCTTCACCCTAAGTCTGGCAACAGAAGAAGGAAACCTTCATGGGAGGGGTAGGGTTTTCCAGCAGTTCTGGAATGCAGGTCTGCTCCCTCACAGCCTTGTGCTCTACTAGGTGATACCCATGGCCTCCTTAGACAAAGCTGGGGGCAGCAGACACTCTTAGGGATACACTGATCTGTGTACCACTGAACCCTTTTTTTCCTCAGTTGTCTCCTTGCAAATCACTTGCAAGCCCCACTAGGGCCTTTGGTTTCAGGAGAAGCCTCGGTCTAAACCTTTTCCAGAGGGAAGGTAGGAGCGCAGGTCAAGCCGTTACTTTGGAACAACTCCTCCTTACTTGTGGCACCTTAGAAATGTTATAATCTTTCTCATGAAGTTTACAGGAACATTTCAAGAGAGGCAGGAAGGTGAGTCAATATGTGTAAGTCCATATGCAGGCACCAACATATGTTCAAATGGATGTCTGAAGCGCAGGTCCACATACAAGCCTTGTGCTGCTATTACATACAGCAAGGAGCATTTTACTGCTAAGGAATTACTTCAGCAAATCAATGCAACCCCTCCAACATGAACCAGCTTCTGCTAAAAAGCAAAACAAACTCCATAAAGTTGACCACTCTCTGTTTGTTCCTGTATGTCCAGGTAACGTCTGGTGCTAGAGCTTATTTCCTTTCCCCTCCAAATCCTCAGTGGTTTTAAATGCAGGGTTGATTTTTTCCCTTTTCCCCCAGCTTCTTGTATCTTTGCCCCTCTCTTACTGCTCCCTGTCCACCCGCCTTAACTGGCAGCTGTAGAGCAGCAGTTATGACTCCATGTCTAGAGTAATTTGTTTTCTTTCTGTGGGGGATAAGGAGGGGGAAGTGACTGGATTCTTTGGGAATGATTTATCACACAGCACTCAGGGGGAGCTTCATTTATTTGCCTAGCTGCATATGGTTTTACACCTATGGTTGCATGCCGATTATTATACAATGTTATTTTTCCCACTTGTATACTTTGCACCTTTTCATAGAGCAGGCTAACTGGTCCCTAGTGGCATGTTATTTATTACTTTGTTTGCTGGCTGTCTGGGAAGGGTCCTGGTCCTAGATTCTTCCATTCTCCCTGCTTCTGCTCTCCCCTATGTACTCCCTTCTTCACCACACCTGTCACATTGAGACCGTGGGAGAATCACACTTGGGCATCACATACAGTACCTTCTCAGAACTTCCAGGAGGGAGGAAGAGACAGAGGCCTCCCAAGCAGTGGTCAAGACAGGAAGGGGTGGTTTAACCACGGATGGAGCCAGAGGGAAAGGAAGGATAGAAAGTAAGGAAGAAACATCACATTTTGGCTTGCAAGGAAGCAGGAACTCAGCAGAGAAGAGCACAGATTTGCTGTGAAAATGTAAGAATTAGTAAGTTTTCATATCACACTCAACAGGAGCTTCTCCTGAAATTGCTTCATTTGGTATCAAGCCAGAACCTAAATTAAAATGAATTCAAAACTAAACCAAAACAAACCCCTCACAAAAAGAAGGGATGGGAGGACTAATACAAAGGTCTGAAGATAAATAGTTCTGGCAGGTGGGACAGTAAAGTGACAGATTTTAGCCCAATAGTTTTGACAGGTCAGAGTCAGTGCCTCCTTGTGTTGGGAGGCACTGACCCAAGATGCAGGACAAGAGCCAAGGAGGACACAGTAACAGAGGACAGTAGAAAAGGCAAAAGCTTTCTCACTCATTGGTTCCCTCCATGAACTCTTGTTCTTGACATCATCCCAGACACTTCTTTTTCCCTCTTCAGCTATGGGGAAGTTCAAAAGCCACTACTCCCAGGTGTTATGCCCAGAGGAGATGGAAGCACCAAAATGTTCACCAAGGAGGACTGCAGTCATCATTAGGATGTCACTTCCAGGCACCAAAATTCTCCAATTCCAATGCCACTGTAACATTTTATTCAGATGTCACTAAAGCACAATTGTGCCCAGCTACCTCCCCTTCTCAACCTGCTTTCCTGCTAAAGTAAGAATAACTTTTGCTTCCACTCATCTCCCCCACTTGGTGTCCTGACTAACATTAACCAGCCACAGATTTTGGGGAAGAGCCTACAATCCTGTAATAAGACATTTGGACAGTAACATTAACAGAACTGGCATGGAGAGACAGCCAGTCAGCTTGGAACTAACACAACTAGTTTAGTAGTAGCAGAAAGTAGGAGAAAAGTAGCAGGAGAAGCAGAAGCCCATGGTCTCACATGTCTTTAAATAGCGAGGTGGGGGGTGCTGTGCACCAAGAGTAGGACAAGACAGGTAAGGAATAAGGTTGAGAAGACGGGATAAAGACAGGTGAGAAACTGCCCCCATTCAAAACAATGCTTTGCTTTTCAAGAGCCTCATCTGAATCTACCTGCAGCTCCCAGGTCTCTGCAGTGTTCCACATTTCCAAGACACAAGGAAATTTGCTCCAACTCCAAATAACTATACATTCAACTCAAATGGGTGCACCATCTCCTCACTCTGGAAAATAATATAGGTATTCAAGCTCCTTGGAGTTAGTCTTCACTGCTAAAAAGGAAAGTCCTAATAACAAATCAAACTTTTGTCTAACCTTGGCTATTTTTGGTGTATCCCAAAATTGCCATATTCATTTTTAAGGGCAAATCAGCAGGCCCTGCCCTGTTCCATGTTGGCTGGTCTCACCTGACAATCTGACTCCGGAGGAACTACACTCAATATAGGTGTATGGAACTACACTCAATCAATATAGGTGGCTTAAAAGCAGACTCCTTGTTAATGTATGGGGTCCTAGAAAGACACTCCATATGGCCGAGGCAACATACCATGAGTACATTCCGCCTAGGAGCAATCACTATCCCTGATCGTTAAGAAAGGCATGCAGCAAAATGGTATCACTTCCTAGGTGAGTACTAGAAAGAGGGAGCTATTCTGGGGTGCCACATGAGTTTTCTTGCCTTTTTTTCCTGCAAGCGAGAAAAAACTTAAGGAAGAAACACAGACAAAACAGAGAACCCAGGTCCTGGTAGTACACTTGACATAATCACATCCCACCTCACTGTGTGAATCTCTGGAGACAAACTGCACCCAAGAGTACACAGACTCCCTTTGGGGTAGATGCAGGGTGTGCTTCTGCTTCTTGCAAAAGTATATACAGACATGCAGCTTTCAAGCTGGTTCTCCCTTTGAGAAGCCCTGAAGTTTGGGCTCCAAGTGAATTCAATTAACACAAAGAAATGTGAATACCACCATTCTTGTTTTCAAAGCTCATTTACAGTTATACTCTGTCCACTAAGAGCTCCTGACAGCAGAAAGCTCTATCACTGGAAAGCTGTCATGTAAGATGCCTGCATGATGCTTGGGTGCCAGAGCTGAACAGAATAGGCCACATGGAGTTGGCCCCCATTCAACAAGCAAGATTTTGAAATAAACAGCTATGGGGTTTTTTTTTTTCCTTTTTTTTTTTTTTTAAACTAGGCACACACAAACCTGTCTTCAGCTGCTAACCTTAATATATTACTCATTCTTCCTTTCAAATAACATCATGTTCAAAACCCCAGTGACTGCAGAATATTTACTTGAGGCTGCTACTGCTGGTTTCTTTAGAGCTGTTTATTTTTCCATGCATGAGCTCATTACATCACTCTGTGGTTTTCTTAAAGGTTGTCAGGGTAAGCTGGATACAGGCTGGAATCTCTTGCTAACTAAAACCAAATCACTAAGTAGCACAAATAGTTTTGGAGACAACCCAACTCTGGAAATGAGGAACAACCATGGATTCCTCAGTGGAGATGGGGTGCTCCCAAACAGGCAGCCATTAGATTTATTTTCTTGGAAGCAGGATACATTATCAAGTGTTTCCCTAGATTAAGAACTGTAAAAGAATAATCATTTGGACTGTTCCAGGCTGGAATAGGTTGTGGGGAGGAGGTAGGAAAGTAGGATGCTGAAACAGTAAAAGCAGAATGAAAAGACTGTTCCCATTCATGCTGATTAGAGAACAGCCATTGCAAAGGTCCCATCAGTACCACCTCCTGCTCTGGCAGTGTTAAAAATAAATGACACATCACAGAGGGCAGTGCTAAATAACAGACTTAGTCTGGGGTATCCGTGTGCGTGCACATGTGGATGTGCATGTTTGGGGAAAGTGAAAGTCAGTTGAAAACAAACATCAAAAAATGTTTTTTTCATCTTGCCACAGCAAACAAAATATTGTGTTTATCTAGTTCTTTCACTTGCCCTGGAAAGAAAAATTGACTTTTGGGCTTTTAGGATTCATAAAGACAGAAGACTTAGTTTGTAAGTGTAAGTTTGTAAGAAAAACAATGACTTTTCTGCTACTCAACAGTCCAAATGTTAGAGCATGTTCATATTTTGGTTCCTGCCTCTGGCCAAGGTTTGAACCTGCATCTTACCCTTCTGAGAAAGGGATCTAGTTGTCATTTCATTCTTTAAGGCAGGCTGGGGTAACAGCACTAGCAATCCCTCCTAGCAATGCTGTTTTACTTAGCATAGAAAAATTCACTGGCAAAATGCCTGGAGACATATAGCTTCTCAGTCAAGTGCTCTAATCACCAGGCATTCTGCTTTTTCTGATCCCTAGCTTAATTAGTATTTACACATGCCAAGCAAAATGTAAATGCTCCAAAAGAGAAGACTGTTTCAGGAGAATCTCTTCTGTTTGTCAACACTAAATGGAAGGTGGAACACTCAGATGTCAAATGCAGGTATTACGAGATACAGGCTGTGTATGCAACACAGGGTGTCACCAGCTCTGCAATGCTCAGCTACCTGGTGGTTGGTTCACTCTGAAGCCTAACATTGACCAGAGACAACGATAGCAAATTACAGAGCCTATTTGTCTCCATATAGCAGTTATTAAATTCTCAGAATCGCAGAATCACAGAATCGTATAGGTTGGAAAAGACCTTTAAGATCATCGAGTCCAACCGTAAACCTAACACGACCAAGACCACCACTACACCATGTCCCTAAGCACCTCATCCAAATGTCTTTTAAATACCTTCAGGGATGGCGACTCAACCACTTCCCTGGGCAGCCTGTTCCAATGCTTGACAACCCTTTCAGTGAAGAATTTTTTCTTAATATCCAGTCTAAACCTCCCCTGGCACAACTTGAGGCCATTTCCTCTCGTCCTACCACTTGTTACCTGGGAGAAGAGACCGACCCCCACCTCTCTACAACCTCCTTTCAGGTAGTTGTAGAGAGCAATAAGGTCTCTCCTCAGCCTCCTTTTCTCCAGGCTAAACAACCCCAGTTCCCTCAGCCGCTCCTCATGCTCTAGACCCTTCACCAGCTTCGTTGCCCTTCTCTGGACACACTCCAGCACCTCAATATCTCTCTTGTAGTGAGGGGCCCAAAACTGAACACAGTATTCGAGGTGCGGCCTCACCAGTGCTGAGTACAGGGGCACGATCACTTCCCTAGTCCTGCTGTCCACGCTGTTTTTGATACAAGCCAGGATGCCATTGGCTTTCTTGGCCACCTGGGCACACTGCTGGCTCATATTCTCCTCATGGTTGATATAGTGATGGTGCTAGCTTTCCAAGATGTCCAATGTCCATGCTGATTAGAGCAGCACACGTCCTCTGACAGTAGTATCTACTGGACTTCTCTTCACTGCAAAGGACAGGGCTATATAACCACTGCAGGGAGGAGAGAGACCAGGGTTAAGTGTTTCAGTATACAAACTCCAAGGAATAGGGCAGGCTTTCAAGAACTCAAGACTAATGAAAAAGAACAGAAATAAAAGAAGAGTTAGGCTGGATATTACAAAAAGAAAAATCCTGAGATTGAGTTCAGACAGCAGAGCAGCTTCCTATGGGAAGAAGTGAAATCTTTATTGCCTAAGGCATTTATGCTACACTAGAAAATGCTGCTCTTCATACAGTACAAACATTCTCTAGCCCTAAGGCAGTAGATTAGATGACCTACTAGGTCTTTTCTCACCTCTAATTTCAGTGATCCCATTAAATTGCTGCAAGAGGATACCAGGCTGTATCTGCTTCAAAACAGTAAGGGCAAGCTCAGAGAGACAATATAGCTGAGCAAATACCAAAACCAAAAATCCAATCTTGCGCTAGTAAAACTTACCTTAACCCTTTAAAAATAAATGAGAAATCAGAAGTGTGCTGAGCATTAATATTTCAAGCTGCAAGGGCCAAAAGCAATTAAAAACATCCCCTAATTTTCCATGCCCATCTCATGACAGCTGTTTCATCATCTTCAGCCAAGACAGACTTGAAGACATTTGAAGAACATGATTCTAAAAAACTGTCCTCCCCAGTTCTTTGTTGTTCGATCCCACCTACCCTATGTTGCCTTTTAACATATATGACAAGGGATGAAAGGAATGAAAGGTACCAAACAAGAGGACTAGGCTTCACTCGTTGAAAGAAACAGACTAAAGTAGCCCACAACTAATATCAGCTAAACCATAGCCCTATTTTGATGAAGCAGCATTTCTTGATATCAATAATTCAGTGTAAGAAATGGAGATGGCTGTGTATTTGTATGGCCTAATGTGGAAATTTGGGCCTAAAAATTGGCAACCCAGTGTCTTAATGAGATCCTATAGCAAATGAGTGTCTGTCAGGGCAATCAGTAAGGCTGAGTCAGATGAACCATACATCTCCTTTTAGCTTGCTGTAGACATCACCTCTTATGGAACTCTTGAATTTTCCAGAAGATCATTTATTTTCAATTTATAGCATGCACCCACAATAATCTTATTTGAATAACAGAAATGACATCAGAACCAACTGAAAAAAGTGGACAAAAGTAAACTCACAAAAGGAACTCTTCCATGAATAAAACTCCAGTTCACATCAGGCAGCTTCCTGAGGAAACACTTGAACAAACCAATTGCCTTTACAACATGAAAGCCAGCCTACTTTAGCTCTGTTGGGCCAAGAACAGGTGGGAGACAGGATCTCAAGTAAAAGACCCTCCCGCTCCCAAGTCCCTTTGTAGCCTCTTAGAACCCAGATCTAGGAACTCTTATTTCCATCACAGGTACCAGGTTTGCTGCATTAGAAGGAAAGTTGGTATCCAAGATAGGTAGGACCCATCACATAAGATTTCAATATTAAACTGTCACCTTCAATTGCACTGTGAGCTGCTGGTTGTCCCAGCAGCTCACAAAACACAACCTGCATTTGCTCTCCCGTGAAAGATATCTGTAAAGAAGAATGCTGATACTCCTACATCATCTGAAGCTTCTGGATGATTCCCACTGGCGTTTCCTACACAGACCGCCCTGCTACAAAAACAGTCAGGAGGTGAGGCACAGGAGACTGTTGCTAAAATGGGGTCTGGGCAATGATGGATGTCCTCCTGCTAAGAGCTCTTCTCCATTCTGCAGCAAGAGAATCTCACCTAACCTAGCACTGATTTTCACCCTGCAGTTGGGAAGTAGCACAGGAAAGTTAAGGGAACTGCTGAGTGCCCTGAATGCTCTCTGGCTAATCCAGAAATACCAGGTGACGAGGTGCTTCAAGCTATCACAATTTATTTGTTCTGGGGACTGCAGTTATTCCTAACAGCTGTTCTAGCCATATATTGCTTCATAAAATATATGCAATAGTAGTAGCTCCCATTTAAACCTCAAAGTAAACCCATGGCTTCTTAAGGCAATTTTCTTCTTTTGATATTCCCTTTACCTTCTTCCTTTCTCCCACTTCAGTTAAATATATCAGATAGAAACCATTCTTACAGGGAATCCATAACTTTCCTCTTCAGATTATTCCAGTTTCTTGTGATTTCAGTGACTCCACACAGTTTCACCCTCATCTCCAATCTCAAGTTTTACATCCTAACTTCACATCTTCCTGCTTCCCCTTTTCCCACTCATGTTCATGATCTTTTCTTTGTTCTTTTATGCTTGCGTGTTCCCTCATCCACTCTATTACCCACAAAAATAATCTCAACATTTACTTAGGCCCAGACATAAGTAACCTACTTTCGGTTGTGAAATTATCCAATCCTTTCTCTATCAAAACATATCCCCTGCAGAGAAGAATCTTGAAGTTGCTAGAAAAGAAGCTCCTCTCTGTATTTTCTCAACTGCTTAGACCAAAACCAGAGCCCATGTCTCAGAGCCAAATACATCAGTTTGCACATCCATGAAAGACTGCTGAACAGCAAACAGAATAAAGATGACAGCTTGCTGGGATGAATTAACAGATGAAGAAATTAGAGGTTCCCCCATTATGGTTTGGGGAAACAGAAACATCTCTTATCACACATTGACTGTGGCCTTCTGGACACAAAAAAGGACGCTATCTGAAATTATTTCACAGCCTGCACTTCAAGTCCTGCAACACTGAAAAGCAGCAGGATAGCTACAAAGAAGAAAGAATAAAACAAGAACAGCCGGTGAGGGACTGCAGCCTAGTTAAAAGAAACTTTTTTTTTTTAGATGGAACATTACCTGAATTCCTTATACTGGAGCTGTTCAGTTTGGAATCTTTGATGACCAAGTGCTTAATCCAAAGGGTGGGTGCTGTGATTTCTGAAAGAGAAAAAATAACTGCCTTAAAGAAACTACAGCAACTAGTGAATACATGTGGTTGTTACTCATGAGGACAAGATGTTTGCTACATCATGCCTTAACTGATCCATCATCTTTGCAGAGATCAGCTCATCTCCTGGTGAGGTCTTCCACCTCTTATGAACCACTATTTGTAAATCTTCCAAAAGGTTATCTCATTATCTTCCCATTCCAGAGAATACCTGTCTGCTGGCAAAACATTTTTTTTCCCTCCCTCTACCCCCCACTTCCCAAATTCTGAAGTCTAAAGCCTTTCTCCTCAAGACTTACAGATCTCAAAGGTTATGTTGTGTGCTATAGTATATGTTGGTTTCCACTAAAGTATGTATGAAATCCAGATTAAAAAGTCAATCCAGACCTTAAATATTGCTTTAACAGCCCAAGAAGAGCTGACCACAGTCAGTTCCCTAAAACAAGCAACAACAAAATCCGAAATAAATAGGCAGAGAAATGAAGATATTTCTGGAAAGACTTGAAAGGAATTCTGTTAAAGAAACAAGTTCTGGTTAGAAAAGCATGTCTGATGCACTACAATCAAGATATCCAAACATAAATTTGTGGGGGGAAAAAAGTGTTTAGAGCACCTCCTCTGAGGTGTTACAATCAACTTCAAAACACAGCAGAACCTGCCCTAAGCCACAGAAATGACACAACATCAGCATTTGATTAGAACTGAGCAAAGCAGTACTCGATACCATGTGCTAGAGCTCCTAAAGTGACATTTTCAGAACTGATATTTTCTGAAAAAATTTCAGTCTCCACAAGAGTATGCTTTAAATACTAGATCCTGGAGTTTGTCTTAAGTTCCTCTAAGTTTTTACAAGAGTTTTCCTGCTCCCTTGTTGACATGTTCATGGATCTGCTCAGCAAGGGAGAAGCTGGCTGACTACTAGAGAAGCTGATTATACATTATAAGAGCACGAAGGAAAAATGAAAGGGAATTTTTCCTTCCTAAATGTTTTCAGCTACGTTGATTGTATGCATTATTGTAATCATGTTCAGGGCATTTTTTCATATGGAAATATAGGTTGAACATGGATATTCCAGCAGTAGTAAAAGTTTGCTTAACAAAGATTGCTTTATCTGCAGGTTTCACTACACTATTTTATCATCACTCAGTCATTATGTGCTCCTACAAATACATATCCCTATGTACTTTGGGCCTTTTGGGGGGAGAACTACATCAAACTAAACACTGGGTGAGAGGTAGGAAGGGGAGAAGCACAAAAGTAGAAAATGTCCATAAACCAAAGTGCTGGACCCAAACTCCTAAATCTGGGATGAAATTTAGCTCTGGCTCTGCATTGTATGGACTAGGTATGTCTACAGCTGAAAAAGGAGGGACAACCAAAGTCAACAGATGCCAAGGAATGGGTCAGGGCCTTTAGAGACACAACAGTGCATATCTTCAAGTGAGGTTGAGAGGTGCAGAAAAAGGAGTTGTGGGAAAAGAGGAGAAAGGAAAAGAAAAGGAAATTAATCCTTTGGGATCTACCATAAAAACATATTTTCCATCCAGTTAACCTGGACATTTTTTGGAATAAGGTAAGCAACGTAGACTCCTCCAAACAACAGATCTGTGGAAAAAGTAGATTCCCACTGAGTTAAGGGGTGAAGTTTACCAAAATGAGAAGATGTTTAAAGAAGTTATTCTTTAGGAAATGAATACAACTTGCACATTGAAACTAAATAGAGGGTGGATGCAAAGAAAACAGAGCCTAGAAGTGCAGGAGGAAATAAAACTTTTTTAAATTTAAAACTATAGCAAAGACCATTAATAAAATACTCTTCTGCAGAGGAGAATCTTGTCCTAAGAGGAGACTCACTATAAACACTGAGATCTGCATTGCAATGAAGTGAAATAATTTTTACAGAGATGGCTACTTTATGATTCAAACCTTGGACAGGACAGTTTAAGTTATCTGATCTACATTATCTCTGGCACTGCTCTGTTATGCCCTCAGGGATGATGGTAGGGAGTGCGAGGGGAACTTATGCCTGAAACTTGAATTTTCATTATCTTCTAATGTAGGTGAAAACATGAGAAAGGTGAACCTTCATCTTGGAGATGCTGAGGTCCAAGAGGTATCACACATTTCAGGGGCATCTGATTGTATTTAATGCCCTTTGAAAAAAAAGTCAGCCCCTTGTAGACTGAAGACAGGCACCCAAAAACAAAGCATGAAAAAAATTCCAGATTTTTATTGTCCATCCATGTTGCTATCAGCTCCACCCTGGTTGCCTGACTTTGAATACACAGGTTTTCAGGAGCCCAGCAGATCTCAAATCCACTGAAATTGAATGGGATTTGGGCTTTAACTCCTTTGAACATCTATGAAGAGTCCAGACCTGAAAGGTGAATGGATAACTGTTTTGCCCTTTTCTGTCGTCCGACGTGTGTCAGACACCAAGTACAAGCCATTCCTCAGGAAGACCTAAGACACTGGGAGAGTATTCTAGTGAAGTATCATGTTTGCTCAGATAGAATCAAGGGATTGTTCAGGATGACATCCCGAGGTGTCTAGTCCAACCTTCTGCTCCAGACAGGGTCAGCTGTAAAACAGACAAGGTTGCTCATGTATTTATCCAGCTGGCTCAGAAAGGAAGGACAGAATATCACCTCTCTGGGCAACCTGTTCCACTGCCTCATTGTTCGCATGGTGACTAAGTTTTTCCTTATATCCAGTCCAAACATTTTCCTTCAATTTATGACTGTTGTCTCTCATCATGCATTACTGTGAAAAGTCTGGCTCCATCTTATTGATAAACTTCCCTGTAGGTATTGGAAGGCTGATATTAGGTCACCTTCAAGTTTTCTCTTCTCCAGCCTAAACACTTTACGCTCTTCCTGATGTACCCACTTTAAGCCACTGTTGGAGACAGTACGCTCAAAGGTAGTGGATATACAAACTTTTGGTCAGCCCCAGAATGGATTTTTTTTATGCTTATCACTACAACAACCACTGAAATCTAGTTAGTCCTATTTTAGTAAGGATGATGAAAATACAGAGTGACAAACTTAGCAGAAGTTATTCATTGATGCATAGCTTGATCAACCTGCATGTCATACTCATACTCTCTTCTCTCAAGTCATAAGGGACACTGCTAATACAACAGGAAGCCATTGCATTAGTCATTCTCTCTAGAAGTCCAGGAGATAAGGTCTTGCATAATATATTGCAAGATTTGTGAGAGGCAATCTTTCATCATACAGTCCAAGTCCGTTTATCAGACTTTATTTCACCTACAAATCAAAGCAAAGGTTTTTGATTGAAAATGTTTTTCATAGAAGAAAGGACAAGATTTTTTCAGACTCTACCTGTCACCAGAAGGACCAGAAAAGGTCTGTTCACTACACTATTTCAAGAACTTTGCCCAGTTCTATTTGAATGACCAAAATACTGAGTGTCTGCTAGAAGAAGCTTCTGAACAGGCTGTATTAACCAGATCGCCTCACTCCTGCATTTTACTAGTGCATTCTTTCCTTTGAATATCTATGGGCACCCTCTCAGGGGAAAACTTAAAGGCCAGAAGCATGCTGTGATTACAAACAGCAATTTAATACAACATCAGCTTGCTGCCAGGAGGAACTTTCTTTTGATATAAACAAGAAGTAGTCAGCATGGCTTCAGTCTCCTCTGTTTATTTGAGAATGTTCTTTGCTCTGAGGGCTTTGCTTTGTTTCTTAAAGTTCACAACAAGATTCTTACAAACCTATGATCACTAAATGGAGGCGACAGGACTACTGCATCTGGCCATTAAATAAGCTTATTTTAGCAATGAAAAAACCCACCTCATCACCTGTTTTTACAAGAAGGCAGGAGGTATCAACAGCAGCACCTACTCTTGCTCAGTAGGCTCCATTTCTGCCTTTGATCCAGTTTAAAAAAGTGTCAGGTACAGCAGTTCAGTACGAAAACACATAGGCTTTCCCTCACTGCCTCAAGGTCCAGTTTCAGATGGGTCACAGATTGGTTCAGACTTCAGCCTATAGCTTGACTATAATGGTTGCAGGTTTAAATCTGTGGAAAACATGCACTACTTCTAAGCAATATGCAAGATCTAAGCAGCTGTTAATAGGCCCATTCACTACCCAAGGACCACTATCCCCACTGGTATTTATGTTTATGTGTAAAAGGCAAAACCCCTCTGTAATGATAGCCATTTTATCCTTGTTTCAAGGCTTCCAATGGACCAAAGTCTGATATTCCCTCTCCAAAATAATAGAATCACAAGATTAGCCCATTTGAGAAGGAAACTACCTTGGTGGGCCATGAATTAAGTGGGCCCAGGACACTGACTTCATTTGCTTAAATAGTATATGCGTCAATGAAAGTAGTTGCTAAATAAAGAAATGTCCCAGGAATTCTCTTCCAAGTCAACATTCACAAGCTGTGGTTTAGCACTGCCCCCCCTTCATGAAGCTGTAACGCGTCGCAGAGGTTATGAAACTCCCAGCATTGATATCACAAGGGTGGAGAGAATGAAGGGGTAAGGACAGTCTAAAGGAAGTTGCAATTTCTGACTCAATGCACATTTTCTTTGCCATGACACCTTTTCCTCCAAGGTTACCCCAGGAATCTGGTCAACTGGTATTATTGTTGGATTCCAGGGAAGAGGGGAGGATGTAGGGAAAACGCCTGAGGTCCCAAGGGCACTGTGAAATTTGGATAACTCATGAGATTTACTGGCTTTTCTGCTTTACAGGATAAAGAAAGCATTTGAGCCATAAATCCTAGGGAAGAGAGAGAGGGAAGTAGCTTTTTTTTTTTTTTAAGGGATGCTCTTACCTTCTCCATCGAAAATAGGCTGGGTTTCCATGGTAGGCGTTGGCTTCGAACCGTCATCTGAATTGAGGGTTAAAAAGAATCGAAAAGAAACTACCATTATTGAGGTAAATACTATCTACTCTCCAGTACTGTTGAATGATTGGGATTTGTACATGGCCCGGCCAAGTCCAGAAGAGAGAGAAGACAGACAGAACGAAAACAAATTATTCAGAGTTTATGCTAACAGCAATAACATTTTACATAGCAAGCATGCATCAAGCACTATCTCTAGACTTAAAAGAAGCCTCCCTCCCCTCTCCCTCTCCAGACCATTGGTGTGCATCACCTAGTAGTCTCCCCTTGTTGCACTGATCAGGCAATTGCCGCCTTAGTTTCAGGTGGCTATATATCCATCCAGGACATTTCCTGAGACAGTTGAGGTCTGGGGATTGCTGTCCCACTGTGTCTTTCTCCTTATTCCTTTTGTTCAAAAGAAAAACTCTTCTTCTGAAACTTACCTGTGCAGAACCTGGCACCAGCATTCACTGCAGAGCTGTTAGAAAGGGATGGTCAATAGCAAATCTTTTTTCTTACAATGTCTGCATCAAGGTATTCTCTAATTGCAATGCTGTGGCAATGCCTTCTAATAGCAAAATCGTGGAAAAAGAAATTCTCTTAGATTAGGTTTTTCATGTGCAAGAGCGCTCCATGTCTTCTGACCACAAGTCTTGCATAATTAAAAGCTTCAACCAAAAAAGATTCTACAGGAAATATAAATCTCAAAATTTATAGATGGACCACAGGGAAAAGTGTTGAGTTTACACTCTGTTTGGCTTAGTACACCTATCCATCATATCTACATACCCAGCGTGGATTCAGGCTGAGTCTAATTTCCTCAGCACTCAGAGTGATCTGGATTTCAAACCCTAGTTTGGGAGCATTTTTACACAGCACTAGGACATTAGCATAGCATTAAGTGAGGCAAAACCTTCGACTGTGGGCAAGCTAAGCTGGAACAAACTGTAAAGTCTTTTGTTACATTTCAAGATAAGAATGTAGTACATTGTTGGGATGTAACCTAAGATGCGATTAGCTTAGAATTGCCTTCCCCCCCCGCCCCCTTTTTGGAATACAGTGGCTTTAGAAACTTACAGCTTGTAACAACTCCTTTTGCATATACTATGGCCAAAGATGACACTAGGCACCAGCAAAGTTGGCAGTAACCTAAAATGGAAAGTTGCACAGCAAAAATTGGTTGGAAGGAGAAGTCTATGCCAGAAAAGCCAGGCTTGCCACCGCCTCCACAACTGTATCAGATGCACAGGGCAGAAGCCATTGGGAGGAAAAGTCCATGGAACAGCCCCTCCTAGAAGTAGCAATAACTGTCCTCAGTCTTCCCTTATATTGGTTCCAATGGCAAAAGTAAAAGACCATTGGAAGGGCAGAGATGGAAAACAGAGGCTTGTAAACTATTTTTCCACCAATACCTGTATTTGCAGTTTTATAAAGTGAGCAAAAGCCTGAACACCTCTTCCACAGATCATTAATTTTATGAATTTCCACAGAAAGTAATCTAATTCAGAGAAAGAAAAAACATGCTGGTAGTTTCATTTCAACCTCAGATATCCACTGAAGTAAAGGAGGTTGACAGAAACATGCAACAGATACTGTTGTCATTTTTCCTCTTGATCAATGTATTTGCTTTTATGCTTAATTATAAGCATAGAAAAAATATTTGGAAGAAAAAATACTTACCATTCCTCAGTCAACTCTTGTTCTGAGTTTTCCTGTTATTGGGTATTACCACTAATATGGATAAGCAGTATTTTTCTTTAAAAGTTTGAGCAACTGATCACTTGTAAAAATGTCCCAAATTTTGCTTAATTTACAAGAAGAAAGATTTTGCCCTTTAAAGAAATCTCTGGATAAAAATAAATAGTTGCTCTTCACTTTTTTTGTCAGAATAGGCTGCTCTGCTTCTACAAGATCCCAGAAACCACAGCTATGACATGTTATTTATTTAGGATGACACTTCACATTGTAATGAAGCAGTGAGCAGTACATAATCAGCATGATTGGCTTTACAGATTGAGAAACAACCCAAAAATGCAAAAGATACTCATAGAACAACTAGAAAGGTGAATAATTCTTAAGTTATATAAAATAGGAAGAGACCTGGCATAAAAAAAATTACCAGCATGATAATAAGTTTATTCCTATTGTTCTCATGAATGCTTCTGCACCAAATAATTACAGAATTGCTTTTCAGATTTAAAGTGGCAATCCAGAAGCCAACAATGGAGAAAAATTAGAAGTGGATCTGAGCCACAACACTTTTTATCCAAACCATTATGTGAACTTTGGCAGAACTTGGGCCACTTCAGGTTCAGAGGGTTTCTTTTAGGCTCGTGTGTGTGTGTGTGAAGAACAGAGACAGTAGCAATTACAATTTGGGAAATACATTCTTCTTAAAGAAAGATCATTTTGTAGCAGTTTTTGTATAAAGTTAGCCATTAAGCTACTGAAGGGTATTAAACAGTGACAGAATAAATGCAGCAAATACACAAAAATACCAAACTAACCTTTGAACTGTGTTTTATTTTTAAGATCATCTCTAAAATGGCTGTGAACTTCACAGTCATTTCCTCACTGAGTTACTAAAGCCAAATTGTCACTAAGTCCACTTTGTAGCCGCACCCAGTACAGTGTTAAGGGTTTTGCAAATAGAGGGAAGTATAATTACTCCTCTGTTGTTCGAGCAAGTATATTTCTTTCATCACACATACAAGAAAAAATGCAATAGACAAGAGCCCTGTAATTACATTCACCATATTTCAAAAATCAAAAGCAGGGATATTTCTGATTATTTTTTTTTAAAGGTCATGAAATAGTCACTTAAAAAAAAGACAAAAATTGCATTTTATTAAAAACACCATGCTCACTTCCCAGCTGCCAGCTTCGTACTCTGAAACTACCAAATCTATTTCTTAAACTGGAGAATTCTCAGTAGGTCTCAGTGTTTCAAATTAGGTTATGGCAAAACGTTTCACTGCCGTTCCTTTTGGGCAGAAGAACAACCCTAATACTTGTATACTCTCATTTGATTTTTCCTTTCGCTCAATACACTGTTCACCACACTGAACATTTGTTCCACTAGCCTGTTTGCTCTTGGTAAACAAGGAATAAGTTCTATTTTACATACCTGAAAGTTTTGAACAAACATTTTGTATTCCTTAAAGAAGCATTTTAACATAGAGAAAAACCAAGCTATTTCAGAGACCTGGGGTCTCCTGTGATATTATAAGAGATTTACAGGATATTGTTACTTTGGAGCCAAAGGTCATGAAATACGTTCATCAAGTACAATCTATTCCTTTCTTCAGAAAGCTATTAAATTCCACACTTTCAGAAACGGCATGCAACTGCAATAGTTCCTCATGCAGAGCATGTCACAAACAGAGGGATCAAAGATGTCAAGTATGCACTTCCTAATCCCTCTAGATGGCAATGCTTCCAGATCAGGAACTCGCATATTGCAGAACCATCGAAGATAATTTCCCTTGGTTGCAGAATATTCTCAGAGCCTTGATGAAGAGTGCATTGGCATGCTTCTCTTCAGTGTTTTACAACCCGGCATGAATACCCACTTTATTTTTCCAGGACAACCACTGAATACAGACAGCGTCACTCAACAGAATACCTCTGATGGGACATAGTTTTAAAGCCATAAAACTCCTTTCCAGTAAGCCTCCTTTTCCTAGGGTACACCTGCAAAAGTTGAACTGATTTTTCTGGCTCAACTAGTGTCAACTTAAAAAATGGTATTATCATCTTATCACTGGTAAGAGTGAAACAGGCACGTCCAAACAACTCTCCCTAAGCCATTTTCACTTTAAGATACCATGGCTATAAGCCAGAAGCCCACTCGCACTACCACTGTCAGAGGCTCCTAAGCTTAAGAACAGTTTTTGTTGAGTTAGCCTGCCAATAACTCAGATCTATTGCTCGTGGTGGGCAAGAACCCTTTATGCTCCCACTAGGACTTCCCTCCCTTACCCTTATCCTTGCAGAATATCTAGCAAGCATCCACATCTGGAATGACTGCAGCGTGCACTGGGGTTGAGGGACAAGGAGATTCAGTTCATGCAAAAAAGTGACCTTTTTACTCTGAACGACAGGCACCGAGGCCACAAGCAACTCGAGTTATGTCTGGGGAAAAGTAAACTCCCTGACATATAAAAAAATATAAGTTACTATGGAAAAATGTGAAGTAACTGCCTGCTGCTATGAACCACTGCTCTTGCCTCAAGCCACCTAATAGAAGCTGAAGAAAGGAGGAAAGTCAGGTGATAGAATTAACCTCCTATATCGCATCTCCTACCCAGAAAAATATACCCACTGCAAAAAGTCATCTGTATACTTGCATCACCACATTAACAGACTAAGGTCTATACTCTTCCTAAGCAACCTCAACCTTCAGTACATCACCTTTGTGTTCTCACTGGAATCCATGAGACACTCAGTAAACATTTTACCATTTTAAAGAGCACTAATGTTTATGGGGTCAACCATCCAGGCCTTGTACGAAATCTAGTATTTTTTTACGTCTTCAGCTTGAACATCAAGAGTTCCCAGACTTTGAGTCAGCCTGATAGAATAAGAGAATGATAATTTTAAGTGCATAGCTATGCCCTGGGAGGAGGCAGCCTTTGTCCAGCGTCAAGTGGTTCCTTCACTTACCATCATCTGGTTTTGGGTGACACATTACAGAGCATAGCTGAAGCTAAATAGGCAACTTGGAGCACAGATAGCCAGGACAATGAGGGAATTCTTAGCATGTCCTGTTCGATGTAGCAAAGCCCACCTTTAGTGACTCTGTCAAACCAACAGGAAGGGAGACGAGCTTTCCTAGGCTTGAGCACTCCTGAGGGTCTTAAGTCATACATACACCTTTCTGTGGCTTTAGTAACTCTGGTCAGATGCAACAAAGACCTGCCAGGTCAACTCAAGCTCCCTGTACCTGTGCAGTTCCTGAATCTTAAAGATGCAATTTTACAACTTTGACATTTCTACGTATTATCCCTTGGCTTGGGGGGTGTTGTCTTAAGTATTAAAAAAAGACAAAAAGTGTGTTTGCACTATATAGGAGTCTTCCACAAAAATACATGTCCCTTCCACTATTGTAGGGGTGGAACAAATTGTTGCCTTAATCACAATCCTTCCCTACATCAAGTGAAACAGTTTCAGCAAGTCATAATTTAATAGTCTATGCAACTTTTATGCAGAGACATATATTGCCAATATAAATGGAGAAAGTTAGCAGTCATGCCAAAAAAATGTGAAATTCTTATAATCCAGCCAAATCAAGATAATTTCTTGCCAAGCAGCTGAAATGGAAATGCATCAGTGCAAATAGACTTCCCTGCCAGGTTTTCACATGCTTTTCCAGTTCTATGCATGGAGATCCCACAGCTGTTAAGAAAAACCCAACTTTTTAAACCAAATTAGCAAAAGCAAGTACTGATTCCTCATTGCCTTCATTTTAAGAAACAGCAACAATGTGCTCCCTTTGGATATAACAACCCACAAACACTTGGACACGGACCAAAGTATGGAAGAGTTTTGCTTAAAAAGATGAAAATGTGCCTAAGTGCTGAACATGAAAGGGCTCTGCATGGCTTAAGGAGCTCTCAACTGCAAAGGTTGACTTGCACTGCCACTGCAGTGATTTTTCCCTTCCTACATCAACTATTCTGTATGCCGTACAGACACAGGCAGTGTTTACTGCAACACTGCATTCCAGGCATCATCCAGATAGGACAAGGAGCCTTCCCCTATGCCTTCTGGAAGGCATTATTTCCCTGCCCCCACCTCCCCCCTCACATCTCCCTTGCAGGTGCGTCAACATGAAAAGAAGCCACTCAAGCCCCGAGGACTTAATGTGGTCCAATGTAGTCAGTGCATTTGTATGGCAGCACAATTCTTTGCCCTGCGAGAAAGCCTATCCCACGCACAGACAGCTGGAAGTAACTCTGACCCCCGTGACACAATTCAAAGCCTCCTCTGTTTGGCTTTTTGATTCCTGATTGACACATTCACTGCCAGGCGGAGATAAATGCTGCTGGGAGGACAATGTTGATCCGCTCTGACTATTCTTGTGAAGGACTTTTTCAGAATAATAAAAAAACATTGGTGTGCTTAAGTGTCTGAATAGAACTGGAGATAGACAGAGAGGGGACCGGAGTGCTTTACAGAGACTGGCAAGTCGATTGAAGAGTTAATTGTCTGGGTGTACAATGAGTTTATTCTGACCGCAAACAAAGAGCTCTCTCTTCCTGGGCCTGGTCCTTCAAAAGCAAACGTGTCAAAAGGGGTCTGGAGCAGCACTCTGTATTAATAGCGATGCTCTAGTCTCTGGGATTCGGCGGCTTTAAAATTGCTGAATCCCGAGATTCTGATAGCATCTCTCTAAAATCCAAAGTCCTCATTTACTGCTTAAGTTCAAGGTACTTCTACAGTAATTAGCCAAAACAAACGTGCCCTCTAACTTCTCATTCTTTGTAGCTTTCAGCAAATGGCTCCTTTTGAAAAATAAAGGCACAGCAAGATATTACCCTTCAGACACAATGCTGTAGACACCTTCCCCAAAATGAGATCCAGTTTTATATTATTTCAATTATGTATCATTTAACAGGAGTCAGTTTAAACAAAACAAGTGGCCCTGAATGTCTCATACTTGGGAAGATACAGAATCCCAGTCCACATCTGGACCTGCATTTCAGAGCTTGCACTATAATAGGTCAAACCAACACAATGTCCAAACACACCCCCTGCCTCTGGGAAAGTTCAGATCCAGATTCAGATTTGAACTCTGCAGGTTGAACCAAGCCCTATGGTAATTACCACTTAAATACCTGACTCACTTCTACAAGTTATGCAAATGTTTTGGGGAGGAAAAAAAAAAAATCTTCCTAGTACTACTGCATGGATGACGATGCAGCTGAAAACTAAGCCATTACACTTTATCATTTTGATGGCAAAACTCTTACAGATTTTGGTGCCAATGCAGGGAGAGACGTACATGTTATTCAGGAACACGCAGCAGCCATGAAGGCTCAGAAAATCAAGCTGAGCTGGTTGTGAACTTTCTAGTGATGTAAATTTGCTTCAGTACTTGTGCAAAGTTGGTGGTTTAACCCACTCATAGAAATGTAGCATTCCAAATAATATTTTTCCTCAGGTATATGGGCATGCTTCCAAGCAGAAGACAAAGCAAGAACCTTAAAATAATCAAAATCAGCATTTAGAGCATTCACTCAATTCAAACTTAAGACCCACCCTTTGCCCTCCCATTTCTCAAGCTAAGCACCTACAGTGCTATCCACTAATTTTGGAGGACAGCAGGGAGCCTCAAGTTTATGTAATATCTCTTTTGTTCTAGTGAGTAATACATGAGGGGTCCAAAACCTTGAAATCTGTGAAATAAGATTTCTCAGTTTTCAGCCAGTTTCTCTCCAAATTGCGAACAGTAAACCACAGTCTCAACCAATTTTGCAGGCTTGGAGTTTTGGACAAGAAGCAGCAGTATCTCTCAAGTAGCCTGGATACAGAAGTAATTCAGAACACGGAACCTGCACACAGTCCTGCTGTTTTGAACTTAACTAGAATTTTCAGTTCATTTTTGGGCAAGAAGTCCAACACTGAGATTTTCTTTCCTATTAAAGCAATTTGTCCATAAGAGATGGGCAGAGAAGCAGATGATCAGATTTCAGTTTGGTTAATAGAGCACCTCTGAAGTCAAATGCAAGGAAGCCTGGATGGAGAAGACCTGTCATAGCGCATAGGTTTACCTTATTACAATTTTCAGACTCCACAGCCAAATTCCTACCCAAAAGGCAAAACAGGTCTCTTCAAATATTTGGAAGTAATGCGAAAATAAATGCCCAAGGCCAGATTTGAACCTTATCTGCTAAAAAAAGAGAAGCAGGTAATAAAGGTCAGGGTAGTTGAGACCATCTCCAGTTTAGAGTTGCACAAAAAGCTTTGTTTTGATCAATGTGGAATCACTCTCAAGCTGTGAAGGCATTGTCCCCCCTGTCCCTCTGCCATCTTCAGAGACTTGTTATTCCCACCCTCCCCCAACAGTCCCCACAGCAGGTTCATTTGTGAAGCTAGACAGAAATCACGTGGCATCGTATGACTTAGAAATACACCCTGTTGTCATCAGCCCTGACCTAGAGAACCAAACCTTAACTCCTTCAGTTATGTCCCTTCCCCAAAGGCTCTTGAGGGAGCTGCTAAGATGCAAATCATATATATTTTTGTTAATCTACCATTTCCACTGTATCAGATTTGATCATTTCTCCCTTTGAGCCGAGTTCCTCCATTCCCTCATAGGCAAAGTGTCGTACTTCTTTGGAAGAAGACAGTATTTCCCTGGTATTGCTGCATCTTTTCTGTCCTGCTGATGTTCTTCCCCCCCCTGCTGAGATAATAATAAAAAAAGTAATTTCTTAATGACTGTATAAACTACGCAATACTTTCATCTTGAAAAACAAGCATATTCCCAACCCCACAGTGTCAGAATTCATCCTCCTTTGTATTTTTCGTATCTCTCATGAAATCAGCTAGGCAGCAGCAGGGACAACACTAAAATCCCTCTTTGGCCTAGAGTCCGTTGGCCCCACCATACAGCTTGCCTAGAAACGCTACATGTAAGTGTCATACATTTACATGTAAATCTGTTTATTTCACAGCAGATAATCTCAGAACACAGCATTTTGCAGCACACAAGCTGCGAGCCCATCCTCACCAGCCACATGAGCATGGTTAAAAAATGCTAGTTCAACTACTTGTTGAGAGTGAGAAGTGGAGGAAAGCTCAGAGCCCCAGCTCAGTTTCTGGCTCTGCTTCGTTCATCTGGTAAGTTTTCAGACAGGATCACAGCCTGTCTGTTGTAGCAGACCAAGATTTTACAGCTTCTAGCAATGTTCTGCATGGCTAAAGATGAGAACCTGTAACCACAGCTGAACGCAGCTATTTTCCTTACATACCAGCAGCAATTTCAGTGGTGTAAAAAGCTCAACTGCAACAACGCATAGGGAGGCTATCGGAATACCTTCAGACCTAAAGAACTCATACAGGCTGCAGAAAGAGGCTCCCTATGGAAGTAAAGATTTTTTATTCAGCTGCATACTTAGCCAAATCAAAAGTTGAATGTCATCCCCCTACTGATAACGCATACCCAGTGAGAAATGGAGGGATAGCTAAAATAACCAAGGGGACTGGATGGCTTTTGAGACTGGTCATAACACATAACATCAAAAAACTACCTGATGCTTGCTGAAAAATCATGACATATTTCCTAATGGACAATGGCAGCTGGCTGTGGGGATGGCACTCAGTTTCAAAACTGAGTCTCCACGGCTCATTTTGACCAGCAGACACCTTCACAGGTCAACTAGCATAGAAAAGCCTTGCTGTGGTAAATCCAACCCAGTAATTATATGGCTGTAAATCCAGCACTATCCTTTTTCTCTAGAGAAAAGGATCAAGGTAATGAAGAGAAGAGGAAGAATAGGAATAGCCTTATTCTTCAGGAAGATAATTGAAAGGAAATAAAATAGCTGTAAAAAAAGTGAATAAAGAAGAATTGGGCCCTGCATCTATTTAACAAAAGTTGTGTCCAAGTGCATAGCAATATGTGGAAAGGGGAGCATGTCTTAAAAGCCTGCAAGGACATTGCGATTCTGATCTTAGACTGTTTCGCTGAACAAGGAAAAAAATTAATGATTGCTATGCAAGCTTCATATGAGTAATGATCAGATCCCTAGCTTTGCGAAGGTTTTAGAAGCTACCTGAAATATATGGTGGCCTGGGCCAAGAGGCATGAAGGGTGTCATTGGAATCTCAAGTGCGTATCAATACAGGCTACAACCAAATTATCTGGAAAAGGTCATGCCAATCCATAGGAGGGGTGTTAGGCCATCTTGTCCCAAGAAGGAGCACTGTCCATAGTAACAAAGGGAGAAAAGGGAGGCGAGTCAGAAGAGGCAGTATGGTACATGGCTGCTCCAGACAGTCCTGGCACTAAGGACTTTCACAGGGAAAGTGGAGAGGACAGGCAGAACACAGAAAAACAGAGCAGCAATATTATGAGGGCTGGGTAAATCACAGTCCCCCTTCAGCAAGAGTCGGAGTACACACTATTAGGAAAGTTTGTTGATTTTTTTTTTTTTCTAGAGCAGAAACACCTCCAAAGTGTCAGCGTTATTTACACTGTGGAGTGAGTGATGAGATCAAGGAATCAGCAATAGCCAGCATTGAGAAAGTTTAAAAATAGATTGAAGGAGGGGAAGAGGAAGAAGAGAGGCTTACTTTTTTATAGCTTCTTACTTGGTAGAATACATTTTTATCTCACCCTGTAAGCACTAGAAGTATGATAGATACTGCAGGATTTTAAACCACAGTATCTTAATTTTGAACCATCTTCCATTTGGCTCACTGCCGTGAGTGACATTTGAAATAAAACAGGGAGCAAAAAAGTTTCCGCACAAAGAAATATTTCACTTCAGACACCATATCTCATAGCAAGATTTTAGCACTTGACGTTGCCCCAGACTTGGAGAGAAGTTTGAAGAAAGCTCTATAGCACTGTCAACAGCTGCCTGATCACAGTTGGCAAAAGCAACAACCACCATATGATTGTTTAGTTTAGCCTCTCTGGTTTGACTCTACCTACAATATATCACATCTTCTTTCAGGAGCCTCTGCTTTGATGTGAAGTATTCTGTTTCCTCCCAACACGCACACACCCCTCCTTGACTACTTCTCCCAAAAGGCTGCTCAGAGTCCACAATCAACTCCACCTTGCCACTTCTAGGCTGTGTAAGAGGCCAGATACCTGCAGCTGTGGAAAGGGGAGCACATGTGAAAAGCCTGCAAGGATATTGCAATTCTGATCTTAGACTGCATTGCTGAACTAGGAAAAAAAATTAACAATTGTTATGCAAGCTTCATATGAGTAATGATCAGATCCCTAGCTTTGAGAACGTTTTAGAAGCTACCTGAAATATATGGTGGCCTGGGGCAAGGGGCATGAAGGGTGCGATTGGAATCTCACAGTCTCTCTTCCCTCTCTCCCCAACATCACACACATTCCCTTTCACTCCTCTCCTTCCAGCTCTGGTCTCTTCAAGGTAAAGACTCTATAAATTCCCCCACATCTTCAAGGAATATGGCCTATAAGTGGGGGGTGGAGACAGCAGCAAATTTCCCAGATCAATGGCCATTTGAAATTCAGACATATGGCTGAAGCCCTACAGCTGCATGTGTTAATTACCACACATGTCCCCTGTAAAGCAGTCTGTTAAACACAAAAAGAAAACAGAAGAGAAAAAAGCTGTTCCAAGGGATTAAGTAAATAGTCTAAATTTTTGACCCTGCTCCCCCAGACATATGCCCATGTATAAGAACACAAGCTCCCTTCCATTCTCCCAGCACCTGCATGCTGAGGAAGCACAAGACCCCTTCCATCTCTAACCATATGCATTGAACCTATCTCAAAGTGTACTTTTCCTCTTCCAGCACCCCCTTCCCCCTGCCCAGCCTCTCCTCTCGCCAGCCCCTCTCCCTTTCTCCTTTAGAGGACTAATTCCTGGCTGACAACCAGACTAGTCTTGGGCTTACAATACGCCTTTTCATTTCCTCACAGGCAAAGAGAATGGATACCTCGCTGCTATGTCTGTATTGCATGTGTGCAAAGGAGGGAAAGGGGAAAAAGCCTAACTATATTTTTTTCACTGCTTGTTTCTGCAGGTTTTTTCCCCCCAGGATCATTAAGAGTAGAGGTTCAGAGCTTTAGTGAGTGAGCACAACTCTGCTCTCTAACTATACTACCCCAGCTAGTTCACCCCAGGATCTGAATTTAATCTAAAGAAGTTTTTGTACTTGATTATGAAACTGAAGGAATACTTTTTCTTCATGAGGGAAGGAATGGGGAAGAATGGAAGGAGGCAGATAGGCAGGGTAACTGAGTAGTGCTGGAAGGACCTCCAAAGGATCTAGTGTGCTTCAGAAGGAAACCTGTATGTACAGAACAAAGTACATCTCAAAAATGTACACAGGGTACAAATGACACCACATTCTCAAAATTAAAATATTTTTTTTAGGAGGAGTAAGGTCATTCCTCAAAGTTACAGACTGCCAGACATTTACAGAGTGACTGTTCAAAACGAGCCCAAGACAAGTGATCTTAAGAACCATCATCATTTAAAGGCATATTTGTGAGCAGCTGAACAGTCAAGATGAAACCTGTCAAGTCCTTTCATTGAGAATTGCTTTGCTGCAGCACCTAAAGGTCCCATCAGAATCTGAGCACCAAGCTGAGCACAGTGTCACGTAATAAAAGACACAGACACAGCCCAGAGAAATTCAGTCTGTTGGGAAGACTTCTCCCATCCCCAGCCTTCAAAGCATTTTGCAATACATCTCCCTTGCTGTCAACATAAAGCAAAAACCCAGATGAGCGCATGGAGGGAAGCTATTCTTCCAGCTCGATCTGTTCTAAAGAAGCTTTAATTCCCATAGGTGCTGTCTCAGGAACTTGAACAAACATTGTGGTTGCCTACCCAGCTTCCCCCACCTTATTTACAAGCACACATGCTCTGCATGCATTCAAGCTTTCCCCATCACAATTTCATAGTTTCTCTCAATAAGAGAAATCTTGACAGAGCTCATGGGGCAAAGGAGTTGAAAGGAAAAGTACTTCCAGTCCCTCAACCAAACCCCTGCACCCACGACAAAATACATTTCCTGGGGCATTACATTGATTTGAAAGAAAATATTAATGTTCAGATGTCTAGATTCTTTTGTAGGATGCAAATACTCAAACAAAATAGGGTCATGTTAGGCTGGCACAAGAAAACAACTTCTAGCTTCACTTATCTGCAAACCCAGCAATTTCTCCAATTTGTCCTCAGGTTTATTTTTAAGAAACAGCTACAGAAGACAGGAAGTCTAGGACTATTAATTTCAAAGTTATAATGATGCTGTTTTAAAGCATCTAGAGAACTACGTAGCATTACAGTATAACATCTTGGCATGCTGATCCAGACACTCAAAGAGCATGGGAAGAATTTTAACAACTCTTTAAAAAAAGAAAAGGTGTTGTGGCCACATAGCTACGAAGTATTTAAATGACAAAAACAACCCACAGACCCCAGAACTATTCCATTTCTCTGCAAGCTGTAATTGGTCAGACACCAGAAATCCGTGTATAGCACATAAACAGTTAATGATACCTTAACAGATGTTGCTTAATCAATTGTTGGTCTGCTTATTAGATCTACTCACCAGGCTGCTCAATATCATGACTTAATCATTTAAAAACCTTTACAGCTGTCCTTAAGACATTACAGACCTGAGCAGTCTGTAGATTGCTATAACACCACTTGTAAACTACAATTTTATTAAGTCATATTATATAGACTAACTTACCGATTAGAACTGTTGCTTTATGGATGAAAGCAGCATTCTTGCATTATATCAAACAAAATACACTTTAAAACAGAATTTGCCTTCTGCTTAAACTTGCCAATGAAACTTTCTTCGGCCTCAAATTTGATACATATGTTCCGAGGCCCACAAAAAAGTGTCTTGACGAAAACTAAACCATTTCAGACAAGTCAGTGATGTGGGGACCCAAAAGGATTGTTTTTAATTCTACTGTTTAGGTAGCAAATTTGAGGTTGAATTTTTTCTTCTAGACCTTAATATTTCAAAAATCTGTTTGATTTGAGATATATCTAAGTGTTTCTTAGAACATTGCTCTACTCTGGAAAACTGATCCAGTATACACAGTATTGTAAAATTACATTCCTCTTCTCACAAAAATTGATCACAATTCCCAGTTAAAAGCTGGGTGTTCTCTATCTCCTAAAATCTGTAATATTGGCAAACTACAATCTGCCATACCTGTGAAATTCACTTGCTTTCTACAATTACATTTAACTGGAATTTAATAAATAATTTTGTAGATTATGTACAGTATAGGGATAGCAATAGGAACCAGGCAGAATTCTGAATATCTATGAACTGGCAAACCTACTGATTAAAGTAAAGGTATTTTTTACAGAACTATTTTTTATAATAGGAGAAGCAAACTTCAATTCCACTGCTCAGTTTGCTCAGAAATATAAATGAGCTAACCAAAATCTTATGTGCTACAAATTCCATCTACAGAATTTTTTATTCACAGCCCACTCATGCCTTTGCAGGACACTGCTTCTGTTGCACTAATCTCTCCCAGTTACTTCTCTGTCACCTGAGTTTTTATCCCAGTTTCATGAAAAGCAGCACACATTCATGTTTCTCCCAGACATGATTTCCTGCCCCCTGTTAAATTTTATCAGGGTAGACTGAGAAACTGTCACCATCAGTGCATGGTAGGACAAATCAAGCTTTTGCACAACCAGAGGACTTGGAGCATTCATGTAGCACACGCACAGCAAATCTGCTGCTTTCAGGAAGCAGACTTACATGCATAGCACAGTCTTACTTTCCACATAGCTACACTACACACGCAACTCTGTCCAGAAGCATCAAATTGTATGCGCACACTTTGTGTACATGTGTATATTTTACCCAAAAGAGACCTGACAAACATGTCAGCCCTGGTCAAGGAATATTACATGACAAAGTTAAACAGTTCAGAAAGCAATTCTTGCATGAAAATTCTCTTTCATCCAGACTTATAAATATATTATTTATTTAAAAATAAATACATAACATAAGGGATCCTGAAGAATTTTTTGGGTAGCACTGCAGACTTAGTACCTGCTAAAGTTCTGCAAGAAATTCATCATAAGATGGTGTTCACCAGCTAGAACCACCACTTGACTTCATACTGCCCCAGTAAACTTGTATTTCTTTCACATTACTGATGAAGTCCATACAATATTTCTCTGTCTTTCCTGTATCCTCCACAAGCTGCTAAAGACATCACAAAGCATTTTCCCAGTATTTATGAAGTTGGAGAGGCAGGAATAATTGGGCACTTGAAGCTTGGTGTGTAATAGCACAGCTCTGTTTCAGATTTGATTAGTACCTGGTTGAATCCAGAAAGAACTGGAGAAGGTAAAGACCAAAGTCCCAGTCTCAGATCTTAGTCACATTTCAACTTGACATTTATCGAGATATTACCTGTCTTCTGAGACATACTAGCCACTGTGGAGGCAGCACACTCCCCTCCCTGTGAGCAGACAGCAGGTGAATTAGTGCCAGCTGCACCTGACTTCTTACCACCAGCAGACAAAGCTTCCAGGTCTCCATGTACAAATGGTTCCATTATTTACATCAGCACAAGCTGTCCTCCACTTGGGTTTGCCTGAGGAGAGCATTCACCCTTTACTGCTCATTCTAATTACTGACTCAGACTAATGGCTCATTACTGATTCAAATTGCTTAGTCTACTGGCTGCACAACTAGGCCATTAACATTTTCTAGAGGTAAGACTCTTGGAAACCAGCAGGAAGAGTGCCACAGAATGGGCCAACTTGCCCACAATTACAGCAGAGAATTTCCCTGCAACAAAGCCTGCCTTCAAGCCCATTTCTCACAGTTAAACCCACAAAAAGGAACCCAATTCTAGATGTTTAATTGACAGGAGTTTTAAGTTGTTCATCTTAGGTTCCTCAAATTGCTTCAGTGTTTTCTTCTAGGCTGCAAACTCATTGGGCAAAGCTTTTCGCAACTCCATACAAGAGTCATGCCTGCATGTAAGATAGTAACTGTAAGACGAGCTCAACCCAGGCTTTGCCTTCTGTGGGACCATCAGAGCTTACATTTCACCAGCATCACTGTTCCTGTCCCACGCTCTGGGAATTGCAGATGCTATTGCCAGCTTTTGCAATAGGGAAACAAAGCAAGTCAAAACAGGCCTGGAACTTTATGCACTGCAAGAGACTTTATGAAAGAAAAAGGGAGTTCATACCACTCCAGACTCTTCATGACTGACACTGACAGTTTGTCCAGCCCATATTTACCCTGTACTTGCATCATCTTTTAATCCCAGATTATAGAACCAAGCCTCCTTTCCCATTTCCTTCATTCAGTTGATTTAAAAAAAATGGTATGAACACCTCTCACACAGTGTCCAGAACAGTTAACAACCACTAACGAACCAGTATCCCCACTCAGATTTTTTTTTTCCCTCTTCACTCATTTCCAGTCTCCGCTTTTAATTCACTCAGTTTCTAGTTTTAAGAAGGAAGACCAAGTGACTTTATGGAGATAAGCAATGACATGGCTGCTTTTTACATCCCTCTGTCTCCTGACCAGCCTTTTTAAAACCTGCTTGGTGACTGCAAAAGACATTACTGATGGCTGCAATATGCCAAATTTGTAGCTTTGAGCTCCTAAAGCCCCAGCATTCCTCAGATAAAGAAAATAACGTTTTGGTTTGTTACATGTTTGCTTGTTTTGTTTCAAACGTGTGGCACAATTTCCCTTTGCCTGGAAAGGAACATTCTGCATTCTTTAGGCAGGGGAAAAATCCAGTCATGTTGGCTCCAAGGATGCCTTTCACTGCTTCTTAAAACATTAAGAACCTCCCGGGGGGGGGATCCAGCGCTCTAGAGAACAGCATGCATCTTTCAAGTCTCTCAAGCCTTTCAAACTAAGCAGCAACTGGAGTAAATTAGTGCAAGAAGATCCTTACAAAAAAGGATTGTATAAGGAACAGGCTGCAATAAGGAATAGACAGCAACAGAAGTCTGCAGGTTCTGGATATCCTAATACCACCCAAGAATAACTGCACTCCCTGACAAAGGTCCTGGAAACTTGTTCTTCACTTGCAGGCTGAATTCATCATAGAAAGAACAGTGGTAAATGTCTGAGCTGCAAAGTCTGCACACCGAGCATGTTCTGGAGAACCTGGGTTTCCATTCCACCTCATACAACCACGCCTCCATCTACCCTGGCCCAGGTCTGCTCTGCCTTCCAGCAGAGCACTTCTCAGACACAGAACAAAATCAATACGTTCTATTTTAAAGTTTTAAGTTTGGTGCCAATTTAATTTGATTTAAATTACCTTACAGGGCAAATTGTATGAGTAACTGGCATTGCATCATACAGCAATAGCAGCAATGTAAACATAGGCAACCAGAGCATGGATTTAAAAATAAAAAGGATTTCTTGCAGAAAGCTCCACAGAGCCACTTCTGGAACTACATGCCAAGCCACGTGACGATAAAGCCATTTAATTTTCTTTTCATCAGTAGTGAGAGCGCCTGTGAGTGGAATCACATGTTACCTCACATCTTCTGGTGACCCCATCATACCTATTGACCCCAGAAACTAGGGCTAAACAGGATGGAAGAGAGGCCAAAATATTTGGAGAAAGAGTTATTACTGATAACCAGCCCTTCTCTCCTTCCAACATTAATTTGTCTCTTATAAAGGAGAGCTAATATGCTAGTAACATCTTCCTTTTCATTTATTACCCAACAGCTTAAGCCTACCCATCTGCACTGTTTCCAAGGCAGAGCAGCCTCCATCCAAAAAACTATTTTGCCCTGAAGACTTGAAAGCATCACACAAAGTTTATTAGCTCCATATTTTACATTCCTTTATGAATGGGACAAAAGAAATCACTTTTGAGAGTCTTAGCTATTCCTCTTCCTCCTGAGAGTGCCTATTCTGTGCCAGATAATATTTTTTGACTCAGAGACCCTCATCCAGGGATGGAGAGGAGTCTGCTGTGCAGTGGGAAAAGTCCAAAAGCTCCTGAGTTAGATGGCAGTTGCTCAAAGTTGATGTCAGAAGCTTCCAAGACGTGCCTCTGCAACAGAAAGGTCATCACTGACCCAGTTCCTGCTCGACCCCTCCTCATCTTGCCCTTTTTGTCTTCTTGCAAAGAGCAATCTTTGCAAAAAGAGTCTGAACACTCAGCTAGAATGGATGGTTATATGCACGCTGGCTAGTCACCAGTCTTCAGAGAAGCCAGACTTCCAGCGACCACCTTGCTTCAAGGAAGCCAGGCTGTTCTTGGTTCCAACTTCCTAACAGGACTCAATATTGGAATTTTGAATCAAGACAACTTAAGTCAAGAAAAAACACTGATAAGAAAGCCAAATTCATTTTTAGATTAGGCATTCATCACTAGCCAAAAAAGTAATGCTAAGTCCATCAAATTTTAAACCAAATTATTTCAGCTTCTAAAAGCCCTCTTGATTTTAAAAGACCTATTTATTTATTGCTCACAAATATTTGGCCTTTCTTCATCATGTTAGAAAAAAGTGGCTTGTGCAGGGGCTTCCAACAGATATCAACACATTTGGAATTGGAGGGGACAAAGTTTACATGATTGCTTGAAGCATGCTGGCCCAAAGGGAAACATTCTCCTTTTCTTGAAAGCTACTGCATAGGATGTTTCTGCAGCCATGTAACTGAGTGTACCATTCTTGAAACAGGATGCCACAGGCAGCACCAAGAAGAATCAATTTCTATTACAAATTTTAGATTCATTCATTGCATTTACAGTTCTCTTTTTGCATGTTCCAACCTCTGAGTTAATAAAGGGACTGAAGTGGGAAAAACATGTTCAGATGTTTTCTCCTTTTGCTCCTCTTTCTTATGAAATTCTTCCAATTCTAGAAGAACAGACTAGGACTACTCAGGTAGGAAGCCTACAAACAACCCCCACTCAAAAACAATGCGGATTTCGAGAGCTACTTGATTTGCTTGTACTTCAAGCTAGACCAGCAATGACTGCATTAACAGAATAACAACAATGCATTCAGGTGCCAATTATACATTAACACATAATTACAAGTTTACAGAGACATAGCCTTATCTAAAATAAGAAGCAGGCTTTAGCATTCAGTCTTAACTAAGTAGTTTTCCTTACATCTTTCTTCTCCCTACCTTTTCCTAAGCTACTATACACAACCAATAGACTGGAGAGCAGATATGCTCAAAATGAATCACTGCTCTGAACATAGCAATCTAATTCCTGTTAAACGTTTTCAGGACTGGATTGACAGTTCCAGCATGGAAGATGTTCTTCAAATTAAAGTGTTGTCATCAAGGTAGGCATTTTCCTGCATTTTGAAGTGTCAGGAATAATTGGTTTAGAGACATAGCAGTAAAAATCGTGCTTCAGATATCAAAACAGGAACTTCTCCCAGGAAACAGTCTTCATCCTCACCAGCAGGAGTGAGGATGCATTCAGCACTGTTTTCCTGTAGTAAGGAGACAAACTCAAAGTTGGCTCTGAATGAGGGGTAGAGGGGAGAAGCGTTGAAAATCGGGGTGTGGAGAAGGCCTAAAAGACAAACTTGACTGCTCAATGTATAACTTCAGTGGTCACCCCTCCCAAGACTATTTCAATCAATGCAAATTAGAGGACACAGAGAAGGGCTACAGATAGACACAGGAGAAGGAGAATGATGACACACCTAGTGCCTTGCTCAGGAAAGGCAAGGACTGAAGAAAGGAGCGTAAAGAAGGAGGACCAATGGCTAACACACAAAAGAGTGAGGTTTCCAAGCACAGCTAGGGTTTAATCCAGCACTGCTCCAGCTGGCCAGAGGGTTTTATACTCTGTTAAAACACCCGCCTTTCGATGCATATAAAGCCACAACCATGACATCGGCACTCCTGACTCCCAGTGTACTAGTCATATTGATAGCCTTCCTAATCTCTAGGGATTTTACTGAGAAATGCTCAGTAGTTAACTTCAAGGTGAACAAGCAGAGGTTATTCTGTGCCAGACACCCCTTTGGGAAGCTCTGCTTTCATGTACTACATCTCAGCTGATGAGCATAGAGCAGAACACACCATTTTCTACTCCACAGGGTGGTGCACAAAGAGACTGTCATCTTATTCCTCCTACTGAAGGGGGAGGTCTAAAGGCACATAAACCTCCCACACACCAAGCTGGTTAGGAACCCAGGTTCAGAGTTATCTCAAGGACTTGGCTGGGCAGCTGTTGTTATAAGCAAGTTGCTGAAGCACAGGACTTCACTCACCTTTCCTTCCCGAATTACCCTGGCTTGATGGTTTATCAGTTACAGAACCTAAAGGGGAGGAAAAAGAAAGAAAAAAAAAAGACATCTATTTAGATGCTGCATGATCACACAGAACATGTAATGTTACATTAATACAGTCAATATCTCAACCCACAAAGTGTCTGTTTTACTTGCCAACAGCTCAGTTTAGGATTCAGAGAGCCTGTGGCTCTCTGGGATAGCATAAGGAGGTTTTAGGCATTAAGATGTTAAATCAGGATTAGGGTAAACAAGAAATCTTTAGTAGCTGGATCCAGTGATTTGAAAGAGTTCAGAGCAGTGTGCTAGTAAGAAACCTGGAATAAATCCACGGGCAAGAAGGAAAGATCAATAAGAGTCACTTCTTTCATTTGCAAATGTCAGGAAGAACAAATCAAAGACAGGTGGGGAGAGTGTGCAGGGAATGCAAGGGGCAGTATTCTAAAGGAAAAGGAAAGGGATTAAGTGGGACAATTTGTAGAAAATGGATTTCAACCAACCGCTGAACATCCCCAGCTGTTTGAAAAAGGACACTAAGATCCAGCATGTACTTGAATAGAACACGTCTTGGACTTTTTAATATAACTTAGATCTTCACATAAGATATGATTCTACACTTGTTTCTGCAGTTTGCTTTAGTGCTTCATCACACAATTTTCCACTAAAACTTGAACTGATAAGCTTTTTGAACAAATCCATTACCAAAGTGTACAAAAATCTATGACAAGCTTTTTTTTAATAGCTTTATTCCCAGGAAACCAATTCTTCCATGCACCATTACTAAATAGTTCCAGTGATTACTGATCCTTCAGGAAACATGGATCAAAAGTCAGCTCCAAAGGAGGCAGCTCTGACAGGCCCAAGAGTCTGGTCAAGACAAACTCTCAGTGTAAACTCTATTGCCCAGGCACTTTCACTTGCAGATCAGTTCATCACAGATCTACTGCTGAATTACAAGTAGGAAGCACATACCAAATATTAGTCGTCATAGGCCTAACATCTGCATGTCCTACAATACACCATGAGTTTACTTTCCTGGTAACACAATTTTATAAACAGCTCAAGACTAAATGAACAGATTAGCAAAACTCTGAAACATGCCCTACCAAAACCATATACTGGGAATGGTGGAAGAAAGTAATATTCTAAGGTTTAAACCAAATTACTATAGCATTTCACCTTACACAAAACCAGGATATTAATCTTCTTTTTTTTCCCATGTACCTGTGAAACACCAAGCATCCCCTCAAGCTACACTGACTCACCAGTTCCCAGACAGTTCTCCCACTCAAGTCAAACCCTCACGCAAGTCACCATGTTTGCTTATTACCACAAAACACACTACAGCCAAGAAGGCACTGAATAAGGTGAGAAGGATTAAAAAAACCAAGAGTTTGACTGCTGTCGTGCTCACATCTGAAGGGCAAACACTGCAGGATCATATGAAAATCTAGAGCCCAGCCTCATCCCCTTTGAGCTGTGGGCTGCCATATTGAATGGTGGGGAGAAAAAAAACAAACATCACTCTCAAGTACGGAAAATGATGGATTTGGGCTCAGTAAACCATAGGGTAACAGAGCAGTGTCAGGCTGCGAGCCCAGAAGCACATCACTTAATAAACCCACGAGTAACAGCCTGGCTCTGGACCTCCTTCTTGCGAGCTGTGGTGCTAAGCCCAGTGCTGTCCAGCCCCATGACACAAACATGGGGATCCTGGAACTGAGCAACATGATCAGAAGACCCGAATCCATTATAACAGCAGGACTCCAGATCTGGGGGCTAGTAGTCAACTACTAGTTTCTCAGAGAACCACCTTATCTAACTTAACTGAAGTCACTCTGCAAGCAAAATGACTCCATAGCTTACTCAATACAGCCCGAGAACCACTTCTTTAAAATACAGCTCATGGGAACAACTCCTCATCTGTTATGGGAATCTTTGGTTTTGGTGTACACAGCAACACTGCAACTCTTGCCTTGGCTACCACAGACTGTTACCTCAGGTTTTTCTCAGTGAGCCTTGCAGGAGTGTCTAGTGTACCCTAATTGCAGGGTGGACATCCCACAGTCCAAGCTCTTGCAGCTTCCAAACGCCAGCAAACACACAGGGAGATACAAGCACAACTGCAGTGTTAAGTCTGGTAAACTGGCCAAGTCACCTGAAAAGATTCATCACTCTGAACAGGATGCATTCTCCCCAGCCCCCTTCAGTTATCAAATTAGTATTTGTTGAAGCAACTCCCACAGTACCTGAACATACAGGAGTTTTGTTCTGTACAGAAGAGCCGCTAATAGGCTTGCCATCAGGTGTCACACACCAGCAGTATCCAGTGTAGGTATGGCACTGCACCTGTTTGATAAAACAAAGAGCAGGCATTTCATTTCTCACACTATCACCCACCACTTATTATAATCCAGCATCTTAGTGGAAGTCCCAACCCAGACGCATCACAAACACATGCTTCAGAGTGGGGAGGTCACACAGAACAGTGATATCATTATCTTTTCTTTTTCCCCTCACCTCCCTCCCCGAAGAAAGGTTATTTCCCCTACTCCAACTCCCTTAGCTGCAATTCAGGAGGCAAAAGAAGTTACAAGTAGTCAGCTGAGAACACTTCAGTTTGGGGATGCAGCAGCTGTGTCTCAGCTCATTCCACCCTCTACTAAATCCCATTTACTATTTACCATTAAATAGTTGTCCCACTGCATCCCAGCTGGGATAAGGAAAGGCCACCCTGGCCCAATTCCACAGCCACTGCTTAAGAACAGCGTTCTGCAGGCATTTCGAAAGCATTTTGTTCAGTAAACATGGCTGGAAAAACGCAGCACTGACTTGTTACGTTAACAAACCCTCTCCAGATAGATTTAAGCTCTCTCCTGTTACTATGTCAACCTAGGCAGCAGGAGCAAGATCCAACATGCTTGCTCTTTGTGTATTGACAAGGACTTAAGAACATTTCATGAAGGCTCTAATGAGCCAAAAGGTACAGAGCATGAGAGTTATCTTGCTTAACTTTAAAGCTCTACATCTGAACCGAACATCTAGAGTCACCCAGTTCCTTCCTTCACCACAGAAGGACACCAAATGACTAGTTCAGATGTGGACCTCTAAAGTGAGAATAGATGAGTCTGCTAGATCGGGATTTATCTTAGTAACATCTATGCAGATATTAGTTCAGTGGCACTATAGTTTCATCCAGCTTAATAAATCTAATTATGGCCTTTGCCTCAGCTTTCACAGAGTGATCAAGCATTTCGATGAAATTCAGGATGCCTTTTGACTTCCCTTGAGACACAAGTAAATGATCATCATACAGGTATCTGTAAATACTAACAGTTTCCAAAATTCTTTCTAGGATTCTAGCCACACTTTCAGTTGTGGTTGAGTGTGCATATCAGTGCTTCCAGCACCTTGAAATGGTATAGAAATGCCTACATTAGTATAAGCTAGAGACTGCTTCAACACATTTCTGAAAAAAGCCATGAAATGAGATCACTTCAGAAACTGCCTTTTTATTTTACTTGTAAATTGAATTCTGTCCATTCTCTCTTTTTCCAAGCAAGCTCATTGACGCTGATTTCCCATTCCAGTCCTCTCCACACAGAAGAGTGATGGAGTGTTCGTACCGTTCCCTTCATTTGGGATCCTTCAGAGCTAGAACAGTCATTCCCCCTTGCTGACAGCTGGCTCCGATTCCCTAAAGTAGCAGAGTTTGTTCAGAGACTTAACAGTCTTTTTAAAAGGCTTTGAGTATCACATAAAACATGATCTAAGAGCAATTATAACACTGTACCATGTGTTTATCTTGGGTTTTACTAAAGTGCAGTGATCATTTTGCCTCAAGCAAATTCACTTTTAGCAGCCAAAAATCAACAATAATCTCATGTACCCATGTTACTAAAGTCACTGTCACTGCTGCTATCTGCACACTTTCATTTTTATTCTCTCAATATATCACAAAATTGATTGCAAATTACTCAAAAGCACTATGAATATAATTAGCAATAATCAAGTTGCAAAGTATTTCTTATTGCTCAATCTAATCAATTGCATATTCAAAACAAGTGTGATGGAACTGCTTAGGTTTCTGTGTTTAATGTTTATCTTTGCTGATCACACACACATTATTGCAGTCCCAACAGCACAAGAAGCTGTCTTTACATCTGAGCATTAATTGTAAAAATCTTACCCAGATATGAAGCCAAATTCCAGGATAGGGTCTCAAATTCATAGAGCAAGAACATTTCATGTTACATTACAGAAAAAAAACCAGCATACCCAGCATTTAAAGAATTCAAGTGTTGGTGACTTGATAGTCCTTCAGCCAAGCCTTCAGAAAACAACAAGCTACATGGCAGAGGTGTCCAAAAAATGTATTGACATAAATTCAGGATAGATGCATTAACTAAGAGCATATTATGCAACTCATCTCAATGGAGAGCTACCAATTACATACACACATTTATGCAAGCCAAGCACATTACATCCATAAAAGTGAAGTAATTTTGTAAATAACTAAGCTAATGAATGCTGGTCTTCTGTGGACTGGTATCCCATGACCCTCTCACCCCTGCTGCCTTTTAAAAAAAAAAAAAGGCTCAGATTGACAGCACTTTAACAACCACGTGTTCCACTGCAGCACCAAAGGACTTCCCTACTATGGATAATAGCAGCAACAAAATCTCAGCAGTTATCCTAAAGGCCAGACAACTACCCATGAAGGACAGACGCTTCAGAAACCTCAAAAAATCACTGCAGTTGGCTTTCCTGAATATCTTCATGTTGAGATGCTACCTTTCACCATGATACCTGACCAGGTCTCAGCATATTTAGGTGTCATAACAATAGTGGCCTACAGCCTAGAGTTTGCAGCCTAAAGGCTGGGAACAAAAAAAAGGGTATAGTTTTAATCAGTTACATAGCACTGGTATGGCACTGAAAAAAATGTAAAGGCAATGGCTGGATCCAGTACCATTTCTAAACACTGTGTGTAAACACAAATTCTGTAAAATATGTCAGCAATTCCAAAGCACCTACAGTAAGGAATCTTGAAAATTCAGGTGTTTACTTTAAATTTTTCTAATGAGTTTCCAATGATCTTAGGTTTGAGTTTGTTTCTAAATCACATTTAAGTCTTCTACCTGAAATTCAACCTCATTCTAGTCCTACTCCTATAGTAGCAAGATTTTTAAATACTGTTATAATCAGAAGAGTAATCATGTAAAAGTGACACCTGTTTACTGCACAGATCTAATCTTCAGTTAGAGTAATTTAGGCTCTACCAAAATACATGTTACAAAAAGTGTGTTTGACTTCTTTTGGCTCTCAGTCTTCTAAAGCTAAGCACTGTGTCAGAGAAAATACATTATCAATTTTGTATATAAAAAACTTGATTGCTAACTAAGCTGCAGCTACAGAACCCTCATTACTGCTGGAAAGGCACATGACAGATAGAATTTGACATCTCAAATTAACATACACCTGTCCAACAGCTGAACATTTTAAGTTACATAATAGGGAATCAGAGAAATAAAACCTGCAAATCATTTGAGGTCTACCAACAGATTCCCCATTAACATCTACACTTTCAAAAAAAAAAATCAAACTTCAGTTTAAAGCCCCACAAGCACCCGAATCCCTGATCATGCAGGACAACACTGTTCCTATTTTTCAGGGGTGGGAGATATGCCATCTCGACTCCCTCAATCGAAGGATGAAAAGTATGAGGGACAAACCCAGCAAAAGCTGCCCTGCCACCATTGCCCAAATTAAGTGTAGCAGCAGCTCCTCTATTCCCCCCCGCCATTACGACATGTGAAATCAAACAGCAGCTAACATACTAGCCACCAGCCACATGAACAAACACCTGCTCTCATCAAGTTCATTACAGTATGAAGACGTTAGAACTATAGTCACTGGCAGACTACTCTGCCTCTTAATTTCCTGAGGGGAAAAAGCTGCTGCTGCTTGGGTTTCTTCAGTATCTCACTGGCAACGCCAGAATCAGATTCCCAAGCAGTCCAAAGCTTCTCAACAAGCAAGCAGCAGCATCCCTTTACAGCCATTTGACAACGGAGGATCAAGAGGTTGTTTCCAAAAGATGAACTGGAAATGGGAGAGAAGTTGCATGCACAAGTATGAGGGAGAGAACAGGGGCAAAGCAGTAACTCTGTGATGGCTGAAACCAGTCTCTAAGGAGTTACAGGAAGCAGAAGTTTGCTGCAAGAAGCTTGAGACCGCCTTGGACAAGCACTGGGCTGAGCACAGGAACAGCAACACTCAGACTAGTCTTTCACTGCTGTTCAGATGAAGAGTTTGGTAACCAATTCCTATCCCATCACAGATCAGACAAACATTCCCTGGCTCCTTCCATAATGGAGGGCAGAGAGGAGAAAGGAAGAAAAACATTCCTTCTGCATTCAAAACAATACTTCTATGAGAAAAGAAAAAACACATCCAGTTTTTGAATGGCTCTGCTGAGGGTGAGGGAGGGCAGACAGCAGAGCTACTGCCTGCACTCACAGCAAGAGGCTTGGCTCCAAACCCTGGCTCTATCCAGGTGCTCATTGTAAACACTGTAAAAACAGTTAAATAAATTGTTCCGAGCCAGTAGGTTAGCTGGTCTGACCCAGAGAGCACAATCCAGTGTCACCCAGCAATTCTTTAATCAAGCCTTTCCTTTGTTCAAGCCATTGAGGCTCATCTAGAAAGTCCTCTGAATCCAAGTTAGTGGCACACAATTGGCACACTGGCCTAATGGCTATTTATCCTAATTAAGTGGTGATGCCTCTTTTCTGGATTAAATGTCTTGCTGTACTGCTTAGACCCTGGATCTTGTCATACTTTCTACTAGATTAAGTCAGCTGACTATTGTCAGAAGCCTGCCTTGCCTTTACAGACAATTTGAGGGAGCTATGAATCGGTCTGCATCTTAAGTTTGAGCTTCTTTGGGACTGCAACCCATTAAAACATTTTTGTCACTTTTTCTGTTCCCTGCTCACATTTAATTCTTCCCTAATGATGTTGTGCAGACAAATATTCCCACCAGGGCTTTATGCAGCAGCCACCTCCCTCAAGCCTATGCACCATTCAAGAAATGCTTGCTCCACAGGCATTTCACTATTCATATAACCAGAGAAAGAAGTGATTTGTGGCAAAAGAATCTTAGCCATGGTCAAGGGTACTCCCAACACACACTCGGGCACCCACATCATTTTTAGCTTAGGAGAGGGATTCTCAAGAGAGGCTCTCTGCTTCCGACACAGAATGTGACCCTTTAAAGTTGAGAATGATCTTACACTGCCACTTTCCTTAAGGGATGTCCACTCCTGCTTTGAAAATCTGTTCCTTTGCTCTCTTGACTGGTGGTACTTTGAAGAAGTGCTGTATATAACTAAAGTTGCTACCTCCTTACCCATCCATGGGTTATCTTTAGCTCAATATGCAAATGAGAAGCACAATGAGAACTGCAGGAAGAAAGCAAGTGTGTAAATAGGAAACAAATCTGCAGAGCAGTATTCAGAGACAGCTCCAGCTACAATCTTTTATAGAAGGGATGTCTTTTAATTAAAAAAAAAGCCAGGACCACCTACTAATTAAAATCCAGATTCTTTATGAAGAAAGAGTTTCTTTAATCTAGCAAGACAGACTGTGTTCTTTCCTTCTGAAAGGAGAGGTTAAGTCCTTGAGAGCTTAGTATTGCTAGAGTATGAGCACTGAATAATGGAATAATAGACAGCATCCAGGGAATGTGGGACATGTCTACACAGTGCCCTGCAGCACCGTGCTGCATTAAGAAATGAGTTTGTAATTCTGCCCAGCATCATGCTACACTAGCCAATGCAGAGGAACAGACTTGGATCACAGGTCTGTGACGAAGTCACACTGAACGCTGAGAGGGTTCCCCATGTCTTTAGAAAGGGGTCTGTTCGTGGGACTTTGGAGAAAGCAGTACTTTGTACATGCATTAGCATAGCACAGAATGAAACTATTGCTGTGGACCATAATATAGATCACTCTTTCCAAACAGACTTGTATTACCAGATGTGGGAGTGCTCTGGAAGCTATCTGATAACAGAAAACTGCTGTGACAAAGTCAGCCCACTCACTGATCCCGTCATAAGTCAGTAGGTTTGACTGATGCACTCGCTTTAAGAGAAATCTCAGTGCTGCATCGTAACTGCACCAGCAGCTGCAGTTTTCAGAGCCCTAAACTCTAAGAAACTCTCCAAGGAGACTTGCTCTCAGCCACTTGTATGTAGACTTGCAAGGAAAATAAGCCACAGCTAGACAGAAGGTGGTGGCAAATAGCAAGACACCACAAAGCCCCATGAAACTACACCCCCAAAGCAGGGTTAACATTATTCATGTTCATATTAATCTGACTGAAATGGATCCCGTTTCAAACCTCAGCAACCTTTTCTAAAAAACTGCTTGGGGAAAAACTATGAAGAATGCAAGTCTCTCTCAGCCCATGGCAACAAGCCCAACGGCACTAGGCAGCATAAGAAAGTGTGCAGATTACCCAATAAAGCCTGTTGTTTATGAAGAACAGATCACAGCAGGTTAAGTGCAGCATGGAAAGGGAATGGCATTTATGCAAAATACAGCATAACAAGCAAAAAGGATAGAGCAAGTCTTGGGAGCAGAAACTGGTTTTAGTCATGTCCAATTTTGCACAACAGTACATGACCTCAGTTTTATACAATTAATCAAATTACTCATAGCAAACAAACATTCTTATGTTGTGAATAACTCAAATTTTATCTGCATGCTTATATTACTGTGGGCTAAGTGCAGAGAGCTTTTGTTATAGGAAGTAATATTCCCCACACAGGCTGAAATATAAAGAAATAGCAATTCCAGAGCAATTCACCAGGCCTGTTCCCATTTACAGTCATCCCATCATGCCTACAATGCCACCACCTCTTCCATGTTGCAAATCCATGCCACATTTTTAGATGTGTAAGCAGTGCTAAAGAAGGATTTGATAACATCTTTGCAATACACAAGCTCCCAGAATAAGGGAAGCAACACACATGATACATAGAAACAGTTATGGAAAAAACAGTGAATTGACAGGTTCCTGCTCCTCTTCATGCAATACACCAAACCCATTATAACTAGCCATGCCTAGGAAAACTGGCAATCCAAGCAATAGAATCAGTGGCAACACTCCTTTTCAGTCTATATTTTACAGACAATGAAAAAAAGACAGATTATACAAGTCTAAGACACACAGGATGTCTCTCCAATGCAGGGTTTAAATGCAAGCCAAACCAAGGTCTTTGCCTTCAGGCCCTCCTCCCTTTCACACTTGTTACCACATCTAACTGTTGGGTGCCAGAGCTAGTTGCCCTGCAGGGAAGCAGGAGGAGATAAGGCAAGCATGGTCTCCCCTCTGCAGCTGCTGCCCCATGCAGCACATGCTGCCGGTCACAGAACAGGAGAGTAGCTATGTTCTCTTCACCACCCTATAGCCCCATCCAATTTGCAGTGGATCCAGCCCCAAATTCACACAGTTTTGTACTGCATGCAATTCCAGGAGCTGGAAAGGGCAGACTTGAGCTGCTTTCAGAGGAACAGCCTCACTTAGTGCTGCTTTCAGCGTTTACCAATAGCGACTGCAATTTAGTTTCTAATCAAGAGGATGATGATAAACCACAAAAGCAACAGTTCCATCTGGTTAAGACCAAGCAGGTTCTGTGAACATACAGTTACTGCTACCAAATGCAGCTCCCAAACCTGCACTGTTAGTGTTTTTCACTCCTGCAAAACTTTAAAGAATTTCCAACAATTAGACAAAACCCCAGATCTTCTGAAGTCTGATGGCAAGGACGATGATGTGGGCCTGAACACCTACTGTATATGCATCTACAAAAAAAGAGGCTCGGCTCAAGACCTGAAAGCAAGTCATCCACATCTTGAGCGAGTGCTGTAACAGTTAAGACATTTGATATTCTAAATATATGCACGCATCTTTGTTTCTGCTCTGATCAGAATTTTTCTTCTACCCAAAATATTCCTCCAATAACAGTTACACAGAAGGGGGGGAAGTTGTTGAAAAAATTTCCCTAACCAACTCTACATACAGCGTATACCCTGAAGTGTATGCATCTGCTTAGATTCTTGTTGGGATGGGGATTCGAGGTTGAAGAGTGTGGTGGGTATTTCTCCTAGAAACTTCATTGAGAGATGCTGCTCTGTTCTGGACTTCCCAACTGATATTTTGGAGTTTGGATGGAGCAACTCTCTGGGTACTGAACCAGAATAAACTAATAACAGTTCAGAGCCGACTTCAGCAAGGCCTCAGGGACTTCAAGAACTGGCCTACACAGCTTCCCTGCAGAGCAGAACCCAGGGGTGCCAATTCTCTGCACAAGAGATGCAGTATCCAAACCACCTCCACCAGATGAGATCTATTAATGAGTTGCTGGAAGCAAAAACTGTTTAGACTGTTCACCAAAATTCTAATTTTTATACATCCTTTTAAAATCAAAGTTTAATTAATTTGGACCAGAAGCTAAAGGAAATATTTGTCTCAAATGCAGGTTGAAACCAGTTAGCTTCCTCAGACATTGTTTTTGATTCACATCTTATGCAGGGACAATGACCTTAAATGCTGCAATATAAACAATGAAGCTGGTTCCTGAGGTATATGGAACATGGAGTATTTTTACAATCCAAGGAATGATAAGAATTTCAGTTAATTCCAGCGACAAAGGGATCAGAGGCTTCCTTCATCATGCCAGGTAAAACAAAAGCATTTTAGTGTTCACAGATAGGACCGAACAGAGAAAGAATGCGAAATGTTGCTTAGCTGCCAGCTGAAAACACACAATTTTTGTAAGCAGTTTCATGCTGCCCCTCCACTGGCAACCCACACTGGCCAGGCAACGTGCAGGAAAAAAGCCCAGCAACTGCTCCACAATCCAGACACTGGTACCAACCTTCCAAATAAACCTGTCTGAAACAAAACTTTATCAACTGCACTCAGTCCAGTTTATTAGGATAGAAATTTCACCTGCACCCCCTACTTTACTCTCCAAGAGGTTGAAGGACAGCTGACGAGACATTGGAAAGTCAGCTTTCCTTCCCCCTTTTTTCTTGAACTATTAAGTTTAAGATGGAACACTTAGTTGTCCCACTGTGCTAGGTTTTGTAAGTATTCCCCTCCAGTACCAACATAACCTGAGCAGCTCTACACAAAATCAAATTTCAACAATTGAGAGCATAGACTGCAAGAAACTGCAGTCACCTTCTCTTACTCCCACCTTCCCAAGATGGTCCACACCGTACACAAATATGATGCTGCTCCAAAGAAGTATGCAAAGTTGGCAGGATGGATAAAACTTTTCCCACTTCACCATTAAAAAACAAAACCAAAACAAAAAAACACTCCCACACACCAGATAATGGGCGGGTAAGGCTGAGGGGGGGAATAAAAATTTTTGGTGGGTTATCACAAAAAAATCTTTCTTCTCCTCTTCCCCCAGGCATCACAAAACGTTTGAACCAACCCCAAAGCTTTTTGTCTTTCTCATCTTTTTGAAGCCAATATTGATTATATTTTGGAATTATTTTTTTTACCCTTCAAAAGACTTTGCAAACAATAACTAATGAATCCTAAAATTTCTCTGAGGCACAAGATCTCTAGAACAGTGCTAGATATAGGGAAGCTACAGCAAAAAAAGTTGCGTGATTTACCTAAGTTCACAAAGTAGAAGACATCAGGGTTGCAGGATTTTGGCTTTTGAGATGCATGCCAAACTGAGCAGACAGCATACCCCTCCCACCTGTTAGGGAGCTGCACGAGCCATTTTTAACACCCAGTTCAGTTAGCACCGGGACACTACTCAATATGCTAGTGGTAACAGAACCAAGTATCACTCTTCATTTCTACCCTGCCTCAGCAAACTACTCTTCCTCTCACAATCTTCTTCATGAGGGCTTTCTTTTTGCCATAACTACTTCAACTTCTCTAGAATTCTGTAGGATCTCTCCCAGTCCAACTATTTCTGAAGGATGCTCAGTGACCAGGACTGGCTATTCATTTTTCACAGATATTAAAACACCAACAAACCATAAGCCTCCTCTGCTACACCTCCTGAGATAACTGCTTCTCCAGAGAAGCAGCATTATGAAACAGCCTACCATCCCAGCACATCGTTTAGTTCCAGCAAGTGAACAGTGAAGAATCAAAAATCCAAAGCAAGCAGTCTCTTTGCCTCTCTGCCAGACCCCCAAACCACAATAGGGCATAGAATAGGAAAGCAGAGTCTGTCACTAACAAGTACCCTGCAGAGGGAAGAGGCTCAACAGACCACTTTTTTGCTGGTATAGATGAAGCACAAGTAACAGCAGAAGAAGCTTGGCCCATTCTGTTCTGTGTGAGCCACAGCTCTTTGCAGCTTTTTCTTTTTTCTTTTTCTCCTTTTCTCTTTTTCTCTTTTCAGGGAAAAATTGGCCTCCCTTGCAACTTGTTTTTGTTTCTGTGCTGAGCTGGAGGTTGATGCCATTTGTTTCTGTGCTACACTGGACATGGATGCCATTGCATATGTGCGTGTCTTTTAAGGTATGGTGAGCGAATCAAAGCTTCCAGTTAGTTACACAAGTCCCCAGCTTTCAACACTTTCACTTGAGTAAATGATTCAGAGTGTGCACCCATGCTGCTATCATCACTTGGCTCATGCCTTAACAGTGAACCTCTTGCAGCCACTGGGAGCTTGGCTGAAGGAAGCCAATAGAAATTTTACCTGCGTGAACGATCCATCCTCATTGCATTCTGGGATGAAGACTGCTTCTTGGGGCTTCTTTGCCTGTTCCAGTGCTTGAGCTCTCTCTAATCGACACTTGCTTTGGCCAGCATCTACAAAGAGAAAAGCAAAACCCACTTAGATTGCAAACACCATTTGGCCTCTTTGAAAGGTACCAGAGGCACCGTGCAGCTGCAGGGGGAAAGAACCCCAAACAAAAAAACAAGGCATCAATGACCTTTACCTGCACATTAACGAGGCAGCTATGGAGTTAGCACTCATGATCCTAAAGACAAATATGAATCTAGACAATCCAACTACAAGCCACTTAATGAAGAGCTGCCTAATTTCCTAGGCAATAGTTTTTATGGTCATCCAAGGGCTCTGGAAGCTTCTTCAAAGAGTGCTGGAGCACAATGTCCATGCAGTGAAAGGCCTTCCCAGAGGGAGTTGTGTATGTGCTAATATTAACAGCCTGAAACTGGATGGCTGAGCATAAGCCAAGTAATTCAGGCCCAGAAGTGAGCAATATGGAAGACAGGATGGCCCCAGAAAAGCTCCTCTGAGCAACTCTCCCAGTAAGATGCTAAAATAACCAGCCACCCATCTGAACTTCCACCTTTATGTGGTTCAGATAGGTAGATATGCCATTGCCTGTGCTTTCCTGAAACCCAGCTTCTACCTCTAGTCCCAGTGCTTACAGCCAGGTGTGCATTATACTTTCTCATATCAGTTACTCACTTTGCTGCCAGGAAAAAATGTTGCTCTGCAAGCAGAGCTTGAAGCAGCCAAGATCTCAGCCCTGCATTTATTTCACATGATGGCAGCATGTAGCATGACCTTAATCCCTTCCAGGTCCAGCTCACTGAGTGTAGACCCAGATAAGCCTAACACTGATGACTGATGGGTCAGAAAGGAGAGTTCTACCCTGCAGAGAGACAGATTGACTCAGCATTTACATTTAAAAACATGATGTCTAACAGTACTGCTGTTCCATCTAGAAAGAGAACAACAGCAAACATGTTTCCATGGGACTCTGACACAGGGACTAGCACCTTCTTCCTTTTCCCCATGAATCCGCTGACAAAGATTTTCAGTGCAGAAACTGCAAAATCTGATCATCAGAATCTTTCAACAGCACCATAGAGAGTGATCAAGGTTGAATCCCCATTCTACCAGGCACGGAAATCATTGGTTAACAAAAAAATTCCACTGGATCCCTGAAGATCCTGTATTCCACTTCACAGATCACGTGAACTTCAACAACAGAATCACTAATGCCAGGACTGAATTAGAAAGCCAGTCTGGGTTCTCAGGTCAACTGAATTCACATTGCATGCCAATAGAAGTGATTTCCATCTAACCATATCTAGATGCAGAAACCAATGACAATGCTGTAAAATAGTTTTGGTAAAGACCTAGACCAAAGCTTTCAAGCAGAGTACTTCATTTACACAACTGATGACTCAAGAGACTAAGTTTCCAGTTTCCCAACACAGTTGCATTTTAAACATATCACATTACTCCCCAAGAAGGATTTCACAAGTTTTCTGAAACTAGGGAAATCAAACCCTTCTCTTTGGAAAAAGTCATTATTCATAGCAACAGTATTCAGCACACATGCCCGTAGCTCAGGCACTGGGTTAGAAACCAAAAGTTGCCTATATCAACTCTGCCACTGACCCACTGAGTGGCTACAAGTCTGCCACCTCACCTCCCTACAACCTTGTGTCCCTTCTGATCCTATGTCACTCATCTTTAGACTGTAATTTGTTTTCGGGGTGTTTGCACAATACCCTTAGCACATGGAGCTTTGATCTCAGGTGGACCTATTATTAGCTTGTATAAAGAGCAAGATTGTTACTCACAGAATGAATATACTTTCTTGAATAAAATTTACACTGAATTTAGAGGAGCAGTATTTTTTCCTAATTAGCCATGATATAGCCTCTAAGTTGGCATTTCCTTTTTTCCCCCTCCTGCTTGCCAAAGTGACCAGATGATCAGACCTTGTTTGCACACCTCCACTGGAGGACGGTCCTGCCAACGGTACTGACCCTTCCAACACTTTTTCAGCTGAAAAGGAAGCACTGGCAATGCTGTTAACTGGAACACCTAACTATCACCTGCACATCTCCTGTTCAAGCTTAAGAGTCTAATCTTGCTTGGCATGACATAGGACATTATTACAAAACCAGATGGTGTAGCTGCACCTTCTGTTTTATAGCTAGCTGTCTGACTAAAAACACCTTCAAGTTCTGCTTCACAGGAGACAACTAAGTAGCAAAAAAATCAGCATAGATTATGCAGATCTGCACATATAAGGAAAGAAAAAAGTTGCGAATTTCTCACGTGACAATCAAAGCAACAGATTCACAAACGAAAGTGTGTTTTCTAGTCTCTCTATCTGAGGATACAGAAGTACAGACAGGCATACCTGGTTCCTCTCCTGAACATAAAACAGAAGCATAAAGCATTTCCACATAGCATCTGCTTTAGTGCTGGCACACTCACAACTACATGACTGAAACTGCATGCTTCACCACATAGCTGGTAGGAACAAACATTTTGTGGCATCCCCTGTAGTACAAATACATTAGGAGCCCAGGCAGAAGGGAGACTAACTCAGACCTTTGCCCAATTTGTTTAATGAGCAGACAAACATGCACACAATCAAGCCCTTACTATAAGGAGAAGGTAATATAAACATGTTACTGCTAAGGTGACTATGTCCCTCCTGGCAATTTTAACTGGCCTTTATAAATTGAACTCTCTACTACCACCCAGTACACCATGCTGCGTAGCACCCCACCACTACACCACAGCATTTAACAGCTCATCGTTGTTGCAGCATCCTCTTTTGAAATGCAACCCTTTGCTCAAGTGATACCTCTTCACAAATTGCTGCTGAAGCATAGAGAACAGACAATTTTTCTCCTGTTCATGAACACTTGGCCCTGATTACTTCTCCCATCCTCCCTCATTGATTTCCAAAGGTCATGCCAGTCCTTTAACAGCCTTGACTTGGAACCACCACCTATATACCATGCTGGCTGGAGAGGTGTGTGCATGCCGCTATCTTTTTTTGTCTGTCATTTCACAGTTCAGTTCCAGTAAAAACAGTGCCTTTAATATCAACATTTACCAGTTTGTTTTTAAAAGAACTGTGAATCCTTCTCTTCCTCACTCCACAGGCTGGTATTTTTATAATGTTTGCATCAACATGTGATTTCAGTAGGATGGCTTCACCTTACATTTTCTAATTAACAAAGCAAAAATAGCAAAATATTACATAAGTGCCAAGTGTTAAAAAATAGCTGCCAAATAGCTCACCCCAAATAAGATGCATTATAAATTTTACTAAAGCCTGATGTTATGATGTAGATCCATATACCCTATTCTGCATTTTGATTGTTTACCTGAGTGTTTCAGCACTTTTTCTTCCCCCTTCTTAAAAGTGTTCTCTGGAGTATCAAATGCCAAGCTTATAAAACAGAATGGCATTAATGCATTCCAGTTTCACGGTCTAGACAGACTAAATGGGACTTTCTCCCCTCCCTTACATAAGGTGAAAAACCAAAACAGGATGACTTTTTAAAACACATAGCTGTTTAATAATTTGACTTTAAATATCTTCAAAATTAGGACAGATTTACTGCAGCTCAGAAAGCTGCCTTTTAAAGAAAATTCATTCCCAAGTTGGTAGCTGGCAACAAAGAGATTGTGAGCTACAAGTGACATTTTTGACATCTGTGGCCTAATCTGCAGAATGCAGGTGCACATAATTTTGGATTTTGCAATGAAGTTGGCTAGTTACCATGGTTGATCTTATCCATGAACAGTTTATTCAAATGAGACCACCATGTCCCTCATAATATACACAGTGCACTCCTGAATAGGCCTAAAGAATTCCAGCATCCTCTCTTCCACAGGCAGAGGCAGTCTTGACACCACACAACATCATGGTATAAAGACCCAAGCTATCCTAATAATACAAAGTAAAACACCTCCAGACATCCACACAACACTAGCAGCAAATCTATACAATGCAACCACAAAAATCTAGCTATTTAATTTTAATTCTACTTTGTTTTTATCAAAAGCTCAAAGGACAAAAATTGATCGAAGCAGCTTTTGAACTATTTCTAGTTCCATTAGGTAACTGTCTCACATACAGGCCAGGTCCCCATCAGGCATGAAGCGGTCCAGCTACACTGAAGTCAGCAGATTCATACCCATTTACTCCAGCCAATGATCTGTGTCTTTGCATAAAAGAGGCAGAAGTGGAACCTGAGCAAACTACAAAAACATGCCCATCTGTCCCCACAGGGTGTCAATCATTCTTCACTCTATTTTCCACTTCATTTCTGACAAGTCCTATACCTGCAATCTCCAACTTTTCTCTTCATGCTCACGTACTTTGCTCCTTCTTTGATACCCACATACCATTTCTACTCTAGAGTTCCCCAATTTATTTGGAACATACCTAAAAGCATGCCTAAATTTGCAAAGTGATTGAAAGCATCATTTCAGATTTTATTGACTAACTGCTGCCAAGGAGGGACCCACTTTATTCTCCCTTGACTAGGAATAAGAAAGTTCAAAGACAAAACACATGGATCTAGCAAGGTGGACTTAAAAAGTGATTTCAAAATATTATCTCCTGTCCAACAAGAACAGTAGGTAGAGGAGAAAGATTACCTTCAAACAACCCATCACTAGTCAGAAGGAAACCTTCCTTTCCAGCACATTACCCAAAAGTTGTTTTCATCCAGGTGTCCCAGGAGATGGGCTGAAGACCCCTGTTACAATTCCCACCAGTAACTTACAGATAGGTTTGTTCTATATAGTGACTTGTGATCTAAGAACAAGCTCTATACCAGCAGACTTTCAAAACCAACCATTATAAATCTAAAGGGAAATTCTTAGAACACTCCCACCCCTTTTTTCTTTTTTTAATAAAATAGGCCAAACAAGTTCCTAGAAACCAACCAGTTAACATAGAACTTAAATGTGTTTTAAGCCACAAATATCCAATATACCCTAACAATCACTCCATAATCTTTACAGCTTGCCAAGACTCATTTAACAAGTATTTGTCCTTCATCCCTGCAAAGTTTTGAGGCAGAACTCTTATTTGACATCAGATCTTAAGATGCCTGCTGACAAAAGATCCAGGTAGGAGTCCTTGGCTGTGTATTTTACACACAGCTATGCCATCTGGAACTATTCTCTGGAATCTCATCAATGAGGCTCCATTTGTCATGGATGCCGTAGCTTGATCATTTTAAGCTACCCCTGACTTTTAACCCTTTGTGATGTGAGTGAGAGTTCGGTGGGAGTTCAGATAATTTAGCGCAATGAAGGAATTTCATTGAAAAGCACGTGAGGAAGCTAGCAAGGAGCAAGAGCTGAATAAGAGTTATAGTTCCCAAAGGGCTGGCAGGATTTCATCTTTAAAGGTCCTTAGCTTCTTGAGAGAAAGCAGAACACTAAGCTGAATCAAAAAGGTTCTGTTCTCACTATGGAAACCATCCTGCTTGCCTTGGCACAAGCACAGTTCAAGTTATCGACATATGAAATTGGAAACCTATGGTAATCTGGGGTGCAGAACTATGCCTTGCTGTCCACAATATCCTTCCTCTTGTCCTTATTTTAGTTACCTACTCCCCCCCCCCCCCCGAAGGAAGCACAAGTTAAAATTTCATAAGGATAATTTCTTGGATACAGCATCTACCACAACTGCATGTGACTGGGCTCGATGGCCCATGGGATCCCTTACAGTTCTACGGGAGTTCCCCTGTAGAGCATCTCTGTCATACAGAAGGAATGAAGGCTGTTCAGGGTAAACCTGGTGCCCTACTGCAGAAGTAGAAGGTGCTCGAACAACTGCTGGTGGTATCTTCCTTTGTGCAAGTACAAGATACAGACCTCGTCAACTGCCTGTAGTTAGGCACACGTGTCTCCCAACTGTCTGTATGTGCCAAGAACAGTGATTTTTATGCACAACTAGAGGTCATATTCCTAATGCAGCCAGAAAAACAAAATACCTTTCAATAGCAGCACACATAGAAATTACCAGCAAGGTTAAATTTGAATGTCATAGTTAAAAGAATATTCCTACTTCCCAGGGATTCATGGGAGTGTTGGTGGATTAAAAGCAAGACTTGCAGTTGTTAAACACTCCCAGGTTATCAGGTACTGTATAGTACCACAGGGTAAGAGGAAAAAGGAAAGGAGAACACAAGTAGTTTCAGCTAAACATTTCAGTTGTGTCAGAGAGCAGAAAAGAAAGTATACTTTACCTGTAGACAAATTTAAGCTTAAAGACAGCTAAGTAGCTTAAGACAAAAAAGTCTTTAGTTACTTCTTTGGGACTCTTTGCAATCACGATACACAGTAGTCTGTGTAGTTTGGCAATCAACATTTTCTCCACTTCCAGAAACAGACACTTTTGCATATGGATGTACCACATTTCAGATCCCATGTTTTAAGTGACTGAACAGTGCCAGTTTCTACGCCAATATCAGCCACAGAGCTGCTTATCTAAGCCACTCTGCTCAAGCAATAAAAGCAAAAGCAGGACTCCCACCCTACTGCTTCTTATTGTGATACTCAAAAATGCATCACTTGCAAGAACAGTCCAACCGCCTCTTGAGCCCTGAGAAGAAAGCTTCTGGGTTTCCAGTACTCAGAAAGCAGCATGATTCAAAGGCCTTTTTCTATGCTATGGGAGAAGCTGCCATAAAGCAACACAGCAGTGGTGAGAGGAAAAAAAAAAAAAAAAAGAGAGAGAAAACACATACAAGTAAGCTTTTTTCCAGTGAGAAACTGTTTAAATGAGAGCAATATTTGAGGTCATGCTCATAATTCACCTAAACTATAAAGCTTGTCAATACATTGAAAAGGGATTTATGTTTTAGAACAAGTAATTCTGACAAAGATACTTTTTTATAATAGTAAAAAAGCCTTCATAAACAAAAGTCAGACTTAAACATATGCCTATTTATCCTTCCACAGGGATTTTAATGAGTTTCTCCCATCACTTTAACCAATTGCTAAAAACATCTGTGCCATCTGCCCTCTGAGTCAATTATGCTCTCAGAAAATGCACTCAACTTGATTTTTCATTTCACTGCAGAAGCAAACCATTTGTGTGACAAGACACCAATATTCCTTAAAGTTGCAATTTCATCTTTAGACTATGCTGAAGAGCAGCTGTATCGAAAGAGAAGCAATATTCTCACCTTTAAGTAGATGTGTAACAGCAAACAGGCAAGAGAGGCCATGTAAAGCCTTGCATGCATTCTGTCTTAATTAGCTCAGCACAGAAAGGCTGTTTATGTCTGAAAAGGGGCTAGACATCTAATGTGCACTGCATGTTCTTCCCCACTCCACATTCCTGTCACTCAAAAAGGTACCTCAATTCCTCACCAGCACAGGTAGCAAGGAAGATCTCTTCTTTCAGGATTTGATTTTGCATTTCCATGGGGCCAGCTCCTTCTGCTCTGCAGACACGTATTTCGGCCCTTTTTCAGTGATGTCTCTGGCTCCTTTGCCTTCTTTCATTGATAATTGAGTTGGTTCTGACTCCTGCCACCTAAACGCAGACTCAGATACCCATGCTCACATGAATGCACAATTTCAATCAGATTACTCACAGAGCATGGTACTAAACTCAAGGGTCTAAGAATCCAGTTTCTTATGAGGTAGGACTCCCATTCCTCCCCTCAAAGGCATTTGAAATCCACCTACCTTTGCACCGGCCACGATGTGTCACGCTCAGACTTGACTCCCGGCATTTGGCTCTCTGGTAGTCGCACATTGACTCGTATGTTCTACCATCAGAGGCACAGAGGGGTTTGGACTGGGACCTAGCGCAATGCAGGTTACACTGAGGGTCTCTGTCCCGGTCACTTATTAAAAACTGAAGGAAGAGAAAAAAGGAGGGAGGGAGAAAAACAAAATGTTGGTTTTGTTTGGTTTCCCAAAACAGAGCACAGTGTATTTTGTTTTTACAACAATAGCAATATGGTCTATAATGCAGCTTAAGCTGCCTACCAAAGCTGACTTTGGCTGAAGGGAACTTAAAATGAAACACGTACATCTTTAAAAAAAAAAATTAAGAGTCTTTGCCATTCCATCTTCTTTAATAGAAAGGAAACATTACTCACTCTGCCTCACCTCTGAAAACCTAAGATGTGCAAAGCCAAACACAACCCACATGGGAAGGGCAATACTGAGTCACAACAGCCCAGCTTGCCCAGCGCCCTGCCACAAACAGTATCTGGTACTAGACAATTTTAGTCAGAGGTGTAAGAAGCTTATCACTGAGGATAGAGGAACCCAAACAACCTATCAGGATTGGCCTTGGTAGTTGAACCATGGATGTGGCCAGCTTTGTATCACCCAGTTACTTGGTTTTTAAAGCATTACTTACGTTATCTGTGAATACCACCTGCAACAGCATACCTGCACACTCCCAAAGCCACATTTTGTTCCTTCCCAATGACATCCTGTCTAGCTGGCAATTGCATTCCATGCATCCCACAGTCTAATTGCACACTATGTGAAAAGCTATTTCCTTTCAGAAATTTGAATTTGTCATCTTTCTGAATACCTCTTCTTCCCAAGCATTCAGTTTGGACACAGCCTGTTTTGTATAAACGTGGCACTCCTTTCTTGTCAGTCTCTCCATGCGAACAACCCCAGTGTCCCAATTCCTCGCCCAGAAGACTTAATCCATACCATGATCACTGCTGTTTCCCTTCTCTGAAGACAGCTTGGCTTCTGCCTTTTCTTTTGGAGATGGAAAAACCCACAGTGCACATGGATGAATCCCCATTTTCTGTCCAATTCTTCCCTGCAAATCCCAACATCTGGCAGTAGTTTACTGTTGTACCCTCAGCTGTACTCTGAGCTGCCTATAGGGATACCCAGGTCTCTTTCCCAAGTTCATACTGTCTTCCTGAGGACCCCAACTGCCAGTCCTCTCCATAACCATTGGAAGAGTTTCACCAGGACGTGATAGTAGCAGCCTTTTTCACTTCCCATGCTTCCCCACTTAGTGGGTAGTCAGTCAGACCTTTAACTATTACCCAAACCCAACCACCTGCTCACAGGAAGATTTCAGGGGACTCTTGAAACAAGTCCCATGAGGATTAAGCAAAGAAAAGGGAAGTTAAACCTGTCTTGCACTTCCCCTTCCCAAGCTCCCATCTCTTAAGCCTCTCAAGCCTTGGGGGGACCAGAGTTGCTCTCTCATACACCAATATCCCAGCTCACTGTCAAAGCAGTTATGAGCTCAGCAGTTCGGAGCTGGCAAGCGGGCACTGACTGACACCCTGCCTGCATGCACAAAGCCACGGCTCTCCAAGTGTGTTGATAGCTGGATGCCTTACAGGGAAGTGTGAGTCATTGCCATAATCACCTTGGTGTTACAGTTGCCTACAAAGCTGTCTGCTCTATGCTTTGAGGTTAAAGCTGTTGAAAAAACATTGCCTGAAGCCTAGTTTGGGTTGGTTTTTAACCACTCCAAGAACATGCATCTCTGAAATTTGTTTTTTGACATTTAAAAATAAATTCTTCCCTCCCCTTTCTCTCCCCAATTAAGTGAGATGAAAAACAATTGAGGAGTTGCGTATTTTCATATAAAAACATATTAGCTCTGTACTGCTGGATCTTTTGAAGACTCATGCATTACTAAAAACCCTATTTAAACATGACAGCTGGGAAAAGTAAGCAAGGTCTGCACTTGTTTTAATTTGGGTGGGGCAAAGTTTTTTTTAAAAATCTCATCTGTCAGAGACTTGCCAAAATTTGTAACAGCACAGAGTTTTTAAAATGTTTTTGTTCCTTTTCTGCAACACTTTCTATAACCTGGCAACACCTGTTCCAAGTGGGAAATTGGAAAATTTAAACCTGAAGGCAATTTTAAATGGTTTATAGAGACCTGGACTAGACTATAAAAACACTGTAAAGCTGGACCAGATTTTTGCCCAGTTCTTGTCAGAGGTTGGACCATCACAAGTTAGCTTGGAATTGCTCTGGCTACAGTAATGTCTTTCTGTAGCCCCCAAGGTGCAAAGATCACCAGTGACTGTAAACATACAGCAAAAAGCAGCAGACTGAAGATGCTGAAGCTTCCTCCCAGCATGTCAGAGACCCTGAAAGACTCACAAGGCTTTCCAGCTGTCTGTATAAACACACTTTAAAAGCAGAGCTGCCTGATAGCACAGTATGGTGCACATACAGTGATTAAATATTCAGTTAAACACAGAAGCCATTCTGGTTTAGAAGGAATGCATGCATCTGCCATTTATCACAACTTTGAGGGCTTGAGCTACTGGCATTAAACTTTTTGCAAATTCCTTGTGTCAGAAGCCGAGTTCCACAGATCAGAGTTATCCAGAGGTGCACTGAAAAAGCTAGAATACTGGTTCCCAGCATCAAACCATATTACGAACTTATTGAAAACTCAGCTTGTATCATGAAAACTCACCTAAGCCTTCTGCAGCCTGTACCAAAATACTTAGTATAGAGGGGCCTTGCGGGCCAGGAACACCCCTCCTTCCAGAAAGGGTATCTCTGAAAAATAGAAAGTCCTTCTCAGGGCTGACAAACGAGTTAAACCTAAGGCTATGGAACAGCTTTCCTCCGGTGCCTCCTCACAGAGGGATGGAGAAGAACAGCTCAGCACTGATTAATTATGAGGGCCTGAGGAAACATGCAGAGCACCCCAATGCAGTCTATGAAGTTCTTGCCTACCCAAATTAAGCCAAGAACCACGTTATAAGAAAATATCAAAGCCTTTTTAGCATTTGTAATTTGGATTACAGTAAGGAGCCCACACAGCATGTTAGGTGCTTTCCAAACACTGAAGATGCCACACCTGCCTTGCCAAAAAAGTTTATGGTTTACGTAATTGCACAAGATGGTGCTTGTTTTGTTCTGCTAGATTATAATTGTAAAAGTCTGCATTAATTTCCAGAAGGATCCAGGATCATGCCTGTCTGATCAGGGTTCTTCTCATGTGATCAGACAGCACTGCCAGAAAGGCTGGATCTCCTGGAGATATTACTGAAGGGCTTTAAAAACTCCCCCTTACCATAGGACACGTGCTCCACTGTAGCTCAGAGCCCTTGTCTTTCCTCAGCAGCCCTGCCAGCATTCAGATAGTAAAATGGTGATTTTTGTTCCATTTCCAGCTGGTAAGCATTCATGCTACAGAGGTGATCATCAACACAGACCATGCAGAGACATTTAACATACTAGCTGGTTTGAGTGCCCATCCTCTCCTGCATAGAAAGTTTTCTTTCTAGCATTTTGCCTGTCAGAGCACAACAACTGCCCTCCTTTGTAAGCAGCCTCAGCCACTTGAAGAAAAACACTGGATGAACGCTGAAATATGTGTCTGCCCATGGGGAGAGCACTTGAATCTATCATTTTAACAGCTACGACTACGATTCATAAGTTACTGATTCCCAGTTCTTTATTCCCACTTCAAGCAAGCAGGCACCTCTTTTCCAAGGAGCACAGCCCTGCTCCAAAAGAGCACCTCGGTCACTGCAGGAGATACTGCTGAGCCAGGCAGAGGACTGCGAGCAATGTGCACCAGGTGCCCTGACACCTGGCTACCAACCCTCCAAAGACACAGCCAAGACAGTAACATGATTCTCTGGTCCCTTCAGGGGAAGGGTAACAAGATAAAATATTCTGCCTTTAACACCAAATGTCCTATCGTGGCCCTTGAAGCTCAAATCAAAGCTTGATGTCCTAACAGCTTTAAGACACCCACACAAACAGGCTTTGCAAACAACAGAATCACCACTCACAGCGCAGTGCTTGGTGCTCTACACACAGACACACAACATGAACAGATCTGGACTCAGGGAAAAAGTAACCATGTAAACTTGTGCAGCACCAGCAGGTTTCCAAGCTTTATCTAGAAAGAAGAGGGAAATAATTATCTTCGCTCTGACATTTCTCAAAGCCTCTTCTTGATATCCGTGTTCCCATTTGTTTCAGAACAGACTACATCCAAAACAAATGGGACTGGAGATGGTGTCACTGGCTTACCAGTTCTTCTCTCCTCCCTTTTCCTCCATGAGAGAAGAACTACTAAAAGCAGAACTAAAAAAAAAATACAAAAACCCCACAAAAAGCCCACACACAACTTCCCCCTCCCCCCCCCCCCCCCCCCCCCAACACAAAACCCCACAAAACACCCCCACAGAATCTAGCAGGAACAATCTATTTTCCAGGGAAATGTTAAAATTGACCAGATTGTAAATGGGATCCCTTGAATGTAGACTCAATACTAAAATAAGCATAAGTAACACTAGTATTAGACAACCATATTTGTGTTTTTGTAGCATTTGCTTACATTAAGGGAGCCTGCACAGCTCCTACACCAGTCAGTTTGAGTCCCTGTCCTAAAGAGCTTCCAGTTCAATGCAGCTCTCAGAGCATCTTTTTTATGTCAAATGTTGTATCTGTATAAGGACATAAACCTCCTCCTTTAGCAAATACATTTACACAGGTGCTTGCAGAAACCACTTCCCAAACTACTTTCTGCTTCTTCAGACTTGAAAAGAAAAAGGAAAGATAAGAGGTCAGAATGAAGTTAACTTTGCCAACAAAGCATATCTGTTCTTTTTCTCCACACCTCAACACCACCACTGACAAACAACAAACACTGATTAAAGGGTTTTTAATGCCTGTGAAGGAAAGCAGACTCCCTGCAGCTGCACAGCAGCTGGGAACACTTGTGTTATTTAGCAGAGAAAGGTCTGACCCCACAAGTGAAAATGAGCTTGGTGGTCACTCATTCTATTCACCATCTGGGTACATTATAAGCACAAACAGAACAGCACAGCCCTTTGTGATGGAGGTAACAAGAAATGGCCAAGGCACCGCAGTACCAGACTAACATGCTTTAGCAAGGCTTCAGGGGAAAGAGGGAGCAAGGAACACAAGTGACTTGAACATGAGAAAGTGGAAGTCTATTAAGGAACGAGTCTACAAGACAAGAGTCCACTACAGATCAAAACAGAGGTGCCTCCGCTGTCTAGCGGCTTCGCTTCCCGTTAGTATTGCAGGCTGCGGCCTAACAAAACTGCGTAGAGGATCGGGAAACCAGCACGTGCAATGCCATAATCCTGTTTTGGCAGACTTCAAGTCTGAAGACCCTTAGAACGCATCTTTGGAAAACGTGATCAATCTAGGTATGTTCATATGGCACAGATCACCACCCATTTGTCTAAGCACTCAGACTGGCCGGTCTTAAGTACAAATGAGCGAGTCCTGCCCTGGGAGAATTCCCCAGGAAAACCATACCATTTTATACATTAGAGGAGACTATAAACTTCTGGACATTTTTGTTGCTGTTGGAAAGCATCATTTCACATTTCCTAGTTTTAACCTCACAGATTTATGCCTTGGTTTCAGGCTCCAAACTGGTGCAACCAGCCATACTGGAGGCAGAGCTGGAGCCAAGTCCCAGTTTTAATCACAGCTAGACTCTCAGACCCATGGCAGGTTGCCTACAGGGCACAGGGACTTCAACCTCAACCATGGGTTTGGGACTTCAGCCAAGTTTCCTGCCATGGAACCAGAAGCCTAGCAGGCCTCAAAGGTGTCAAAGAACCTGCTCTAAGCCAGAGACCCAAAATGTTTGGCTTCTAGAAATACAAAGGGAAAATTTGAGAGCCTTAAACTCTGGCAAAGATGGGACTGTCAGGGCTTGCAGTCTTCCATGTGCACAAAGATGTCAACCAGCCAGAACCACCACAAGTCCCAACAGCTGGCCAGGGTGTCCAGCCTCTGTCCTGAAAGTGCCCATGCAGCCTCAGAACCTATCCAGTGAAAAAAGACTTTCGAAGTGAGCTTCCTGGGAAGTCTGTCATGTGTTTTGGGGCAGGGGGAGGAAGAGATTGATTTATTTTAATATTCCCTTTTTGGAAATGCCCACAAGTTTGTATTTCACTCGCATCTGGATGACTTTGGTTTAAAAATGTATTCTTAAACCAAAGTTTCTTGAAGTCCTGCACCTTAACAAGTTCCAGTCCTTGTGTGGGTGTTTTCTAGCATCTTACTGTTTTATACCAAGACTTAAGACTTTCCCAACAGATTTTAGAAGGGCACAACACTTTCCCCAGACAAGCGGGACTTATGAGAAGTATATTGTAATACTTCTATTCCTTGAGTCATCCCACCTGCAAAGTGAAGAGTCTAGCCTAAGTTAAAGCACCACTTATGTTTCAACCCCAGTCCCCCAGCTGTGCAAACAAGAATGGGTTCAAAGCACACAGCCTGTGCTTGAGGATGGGGAAGGCTGGGCAAACATATGGGATCACACCACAAAGCAGGCAAACTCTAGATGTATTTGTATGAGTTGAATTCAAGTCAGTTTTCTGCCCTTACAGGCTAGAAACCTCGTTTTTCTGCAGCGATTCTCCCTTCCCCCCACCATCCTCCCTCAATCTTGTTTTGTGTAAGCCACTACAATGAAGGAGAGAGCTTAAGTATTGTGCTTCATCTGATGGATGACTTCTAGCTAGGAAATAAGACTTTGGTTTTCTTCACAAACTGATCCCCAAACATGATGCAGCAGCTGTGCTCTCCTTTTAGAAGATGAGGTACTAGATCCAAAGAAGTTGCCTAACAGCGTATTTGAAGAGCCCAGCTACAACAAATGGTTCAGGAGAAACCCTTAGAATCTGACCTCATCCCCAGAGAAGCTCTACTGGGTTTTTTTGTTGTGTTTTTGTTTTTAACAGAAAAAGAGAAAGCCATTGAGGTCAGAGAATGAACTTTTAAAATTATATCTCTTTTTTGCTTTTGAGGTGCAAGTTTATGCAAGGGCTTAACTACAGTTGACTTGTGGGAAGGAAAATGCCAGAGACATCAAGGACAAGAAGTTCATTTCAGATTTTAAGTTTATCCTTTTTTCCACAGAATTTTTATCCACATGCCTGTATCACCTTTATAAAAGGTGACTTTGATTTTATAAACATCATGTTTAAGCATCTCATAAATTGCACCACAGATCAGTATACTGATCAACTGAACAAAGGAGGAAACCAAAACTCTAAAATACAAAATAGAAATTTCAGCTCAAGTCTCACATTTCTAACACATGACTTCTAAACCTTTCTAGTAAGTTTGGCAATATTAAGTTAGAGGCTGATTTAATTCCTTTGAAATAACATTACTTCAGCTTCTGTCAAAGGTCACTTTCCTACTCAGATTAGTCTTGCAGCCAAGATGACATGTAAGCCTAGAACAAACCTGAGATTAAATATAATTTGTCAAACACATTGACAAGAGAAGGCATGTTTAACTTGGACTATTTCTTCTCTTTAGCTTTGCTACTATGCATGTTGAACCAAATAGAAAATCCAGATGTTTGCATAATCAGGCAATGAACTTCTTGTCCCAAAGAAAATGACAGCAAAACTTCCATTGACATAAAAAGGTGGAATCTTGTCTTTAGTAAATGGTATGAATAGCCTGATCCAGTCTTTCTGGTTTAGGGAGTCCTCTGCTTATTCAGCATAACTCAAACTCAAAACATCCTTCTATGCCAAGTTAGTCTCCTGTGAGTAACCATATCCCCGACTTTAGTTTGTCATAATGATAGTTGAGGCTGTTGTTCTCCCCTAGCAAATTAGCAGGATTACAACTTTTTGCTGTCACTAGAAGGTGAGAAGTCAGCTATTCCATTATAATGGGATAGGTTTTCCCCAAAAGAAGCTCTCAGGAAAGCAGAAGGGTTGAAGTAATGTCAGGTGTATACTTTAACACAGGACAGTATCTCAAGCAAGATTTCTGGGAAGAATGATCCCTATCCTTACACAAATGCTATCATGTTGAATGCTTTAAACCACTGCATGCATTCTTCATGATCTGGAGCAAACCCTCTTGCCCCTGATTCTCTTGAATCATGGAGGAGATCGAAGTACATCTTTCTTACCCTCTACTGTATAAACCACTAAAAGTCAGTTCCAGGATTTGTAGAGTTCTTTCTGTGCACTCACTTGGGAAGTTTAGCCACATACAGAAAGTGGCTATGAAAGAATACTTTCTTGAGCCTATTTTCCCCCTTGTACTTACCTTTAGTAGGACTGGCTATACAGTCAGACTAGGAAAGCTTCTTCCCCATTTACAAGAGCTTACAGTACTGCAGACAGAATGGGCAAGCTGTAGGGCCATGAGTTCTGAGCTCTTGAAGTGTTAGAAGATGGAAGTTTACCTAATTAGATCCACCTGTGTAATCCACAGTAATCTTCCCCTCCACCTATATTTAGTTCCTTCCTAATAATTCCACTAGAACCCTTCTGGGGCCTCCTTGAATTTGTCTCAAAATTTCTACTAATGCAAGTTTGCCAACATTACCGTAATACCTTTCACTATGCTGTAATGAACAGCGTAACACTTCTTCCTTGTTTCAAAGGGCAGAAGAGTCTCGATATCAAATAAGCTTCTCACATGAGTCTTTGCTATGTAGTGCGGGGATACACATTAACTGCAAGCATGTCTGATTACAAGCAAGTTTTGCTGAAGCATTTTTAAATGAATAATCTATTTGATGAAGTACAAATTCTCCATTGAATTTCTGTAGGTAGACTGATAGCTATTAAAGGTCTTCCCTTTAAATCCAAAGCCCTTAAAATTTGGTTTCATCACCTGACATCAACTCATCCAGACCCTCTACCCTTAAGCACCTTCTCAGGCTGTCTTCCTCTCAGGAACTCAAAGTACTTTGCCCTTTCCACAGTGTTATTGCTGAAGAGCAGGGAACCTACTTTAAGTGGAGTCTCCAAGTCAGTTGATAAGCTTTCTAAACAACCCAAACTGGCAAGAAAAAAAGCCACATTCTCTCCTCCCATCACTCATTCTCCCCAATAAGACAAAACCTTCTGCACGTGCCAGAGACCTCCCCCTGCAAAAAGTGGATATCAAGTCTTACCAAAGACAGCTTTGAAACCCCCTTAACCCTGTCTCCTAGGTGAGTACCATCAATTCCCCTTAGCATGCACACAAGGCATATTACATAAGCACACACAGTAAAACAGATACAACTGAGCTTACATCAAGCCAGATACTCTTTCCCCACTGTCTAGTCTACACCACAGCCAATGTCTCACTTCAGTCACAGCCATATGTATTGGACATATTATTGTAAACAAGGCAGGTGTATGAAGAGGACTATCATCTCTGGAACTGCTCTACTCTGCTAGGAGATCATCACATGAGGAGACGTCATGATTAAACACAGTTTACAAACACAGTTTGGCAGTCATATCTTGGAGTTGAGCTCCAATGGAAATACAACTGTACAAAGGCACTTCTTAGACCACAAATGTTTTGTTCTTGTAGATCTTCCAGGATGGAAAATACCACCCATTAAAACTCCATAGCTCTACAAGTTTCAGTCCTTCTTAAATCAATTCTTCTAAAATGCAGAAAGAGGCATTCAAATTGAAGCTGGCATCCAGCCTTCATTATGGTTGTTGTTACCTCTGCCAAAAGCGGAACCAAGAAGTAGATATTAGAAATAGCTGAGCTCATTAGTTCAAAACCCAGCAAGGGCTGGCTGCCCATCAGTAGAGGTATACTAACTGAATGCCAAGACTGAAATTCCATCGCACAGGAGGGATATTAAAAAAGGAGGTACTGCGAACATTAAAGGGTTCACTTTTCTTAACTATATTCTTACCCCTACATGATCCAAAGACAATGATTAACCAAAGATAACCCTCAGGGGAAGATGGCTACATCAGTGGCTTCTCCCCACTTCATTTAACTCTACATGTACTATCATCAATGCTTCAGTGTCAAAGCTTCTGAAGCACTATTACTACTCCTGTCTGGGGACATAACTATCTTGACATGTCTCCTTCTATGGGCCTACCTTGCCATCTCCAGAGCGATGTTTAGAGTTGGGTTCTGGCCCCATCAACTATACAGAGTAATAAAGGAGGTTGCTCTTATTTACTCTATTACTCCTCTAAAGTGTCAAAGACAGTGAAACTGAAGAAAAAGAGGCAGGTATTTCACCTTGCTCATACATAATATCATGTTCCCATATTAAATACAGAGTAGCTCATGTTGCAAATATTGTGAAAGTAGCAGCTTTCTCACATTTATGGCTAACATTATTCCAGCACTCTTAAAAAGGGGTTTTTCCTAATATCATAGAGGTTGCGTTATCCCTGGACTTTCAGCCTATGGATTAAGCAGCAACATTAAAGACACATTCTCATTAGCAGAGATATTAACTGAACAGTTAATAGCTATGAGGTACTCTTCGCTCCCCCTACAAAACACTGCAGTAGTGATGTCCACCTACCAATACATACAGGCATTTGACATTAAGATCATGTATGTCTGATCTGCAGACAGGTAGTTTCAGAGACTCAACTTTATACAAGTCAAATGGTAACATTTAAAGACACCATTTAGAAATCTTAAACTCTTGCTTTAGCAGGCCAGCAGAGACTCTTCAGAATAGCCTTCCAGTAGGGTGCTTTTGTCACCCTAAGGATCCCAGGCTTTACTTCTTAACACTCACTGCTTCAAGAGCCAAACCCACCTTGGTGGATTCTACAGTGACCCAAACAGACACATTAAGTCTAAGGCAAGGTTTAAATTCAGAACCAAAAAAATAGTCCTGCTAACCAAGGAAAGAAATATGCTAGCCAGGAATTTAGAGCAAGAGGGAAAGAATCAGGAAAGGATGTATGAAACAGAACTGAAACTCCTGTCAAAAGTCAGGAAAAAAAACCCTTTTCCCCCTAACTCCCTAAGGGAAAGAGTCATTGTTTCATTACTTTGTTCTGCAGTTCTGTTTGCATTGTATTTTACAGTGTTTACAATAACTCTCATCTTTCTACTTACATTTAAACCAAATGCTTCCCTCAGTTTTGTAGGGGTAACCACCCGCAGAGTTTAGCCCTTTGTACAAATCAAGTGCTGGGCAATGCTTCCTCAGGCTGTCAGGCAGTCAAAGCTTTCTGGGACAGCACAGGCAGTAGCAGAGAAGCTTTCTCCACTACTAAAGTCTTTCTGGATCACAAATGGAAGAACCTGCTGTGCACAGAAGGCTCAGGATATGAACTTCAGTTCTGCTGGTATGAAACTAACTCTTTGCTCCCTGCTCCCACCTCAAAAAAAGTCACTCAATGTGACTATCTAAATATATGATAAAAATCTTTCCATAACAGACAAGATGCACGTACTGGTTGCTTCAGGAGTTGGAAGAGCTACAGAGAGACAGTTCTAAGACAAAATGCTCGTGCGAGGCAAGAATGAAGGATCCTTGCTAGCTGCACCATGGTTAGCTTTAATGCCATCATCTACAGTCAGCGATAGACAACATTCAGAAAAGTGTTACTGTATACACTGAAGAGTAAATACATTTTCTGATTTCTGCAGATAAGATTCCTTTACAGTAGTTACTTGTGTCTTTCTTCGGAGTTGCAGCAGTAACCTAGCTGCTGATTGCTGAACTTGAAAGGAAAAAAGAAAAAAAAAAAACAGGTCAAGCATCACTATGGCACTGCCATTTACCGCGGAGTCAAGCTAGGCAACACCAAACTAGCAAGTTGTTAGTGTGCAAGGTTTTCTAGCCTATTCAAGTAGAGTTCACACACCTTCCAATAGCTTGGGAGTAAGATGTTGCAATTTATCACTACTGCTGAACTACCCAGCAATATTACTATTACACTAGCATGAAAATCTGTTTACACAGGTCAGGAGTATTTTCCATACTGAAGTGACAGACATAGTTTGTATGATGTTCCCAGCGGAACCCCTCCCACTTGAGATCTACAAGGAATCACAGAACAGAATCGTAGAAAAATTTAATTTGGAAAAGACCCTTAAGATCATCAAGTCCAACCATTAACCTAACACTATGAAGTCCACCACTAAACCATGTCCCTAAGCACCATGTCTACACATCTTCTAAATACCTCCAGGGACGGTGACTCAACCACTTCCCTGGGCAGCCTGTTCCAATGCTTGATAACCTTTTCAGTGAAGAAATTTTCCTAATATCCAATCTAAACCTCCCCTGGCACAACCTCAGGCTGTTTCCTCTTGCCCTACCACTTGTTACTTTGAGAAAGAGACCAACACCCACCTCCTTTCAGGTGGCTGTAGAGAGCAATAAGGTCTCTCCTCAGCCTCCTGTTCTCCAGACTAAACAACCCCAATTCCCTCAGCTGCTCCTCACAGGACTTGTTCTCTAGACCCATCACCAGCTTCGTTGCCCTTCTCTGGACACGCTCCAGCACCTCAATGTCTGTCTTGTAGTGAGGGGGAACATCACTAAGCTGTCAGGGTTGCTGCTATGCAGTCTGCAGTTTTTGATATGTAGAAGGGGAAGCAAGGACAGGGGTATCTTCAAAAGAAGAAACATTTACAGGTATCTTGATGCTGCCCCAGGTTGTTGGTACGAGTTTCCCCAGCAAGCTACAAAATTCCTTTTCCAAAGCACTTCCCTTCCCCCCCACCATGTTATACACACACTTAATCCCCACATCCAAGCAGAAAGATATTAGTGACTGATCTTCATACAGGCTGTTCACTCTCTCAGGTTGACAGCTTTTTCACAACATTTTGTACTATAGAACTGTTTATTTTAGTGTGTTTACTTTCAACTTGCAGAAAGGGTGATTCCAGCTACACTGAACTATTTTTCACACTTTCAGTGAGGAGCTGCAGAATACTCATGCTCATTCCTTGTTGCTAGAGGCAGACATACTTTCCTTATTTTCTGTGGAAATAAGTTTCAGAGCATTTCTACGGTATTTCACCCTAAACACAAGTGAAGTTAACTTTCATTGTCACCAAGATCCTCGCAGTTAAAAGCCATCCAAGCCAGTGGGGTATCTTCATACATGAGCCATTCAGTCCAGGTCTGACAGCTTTCCATACAAGCGGCCACCTCTAGTCCAAATTCATACAGCATGCCCCAGGTTAACTTTCCTCCAATTGCACTCACTGGGGTTCTGGAAGCGCTCAGCTAACTTTGTGCTGCAATTCATACGTGTCTCTAGCAGACAAAAACATTAAAATCTAGCAAAAAACCTAACATACATATTGGTCTATTTTTACTGTCTGCCTCCCTGAAGGGAGCAGGGTATCAGTCTTAATATAAGCAAAATATGAGACCTTTGCACAGTAAGTCTTTGACACAGATAATTGGCAAGATTATTGCAGTCTCATCTTCCTTTTCAGGGCATGTTATTGAGAAAGCTGTGGCAAAACAGCTGTGGCTTTATCTGGATTCCTCAGATTTTCTGGATCTCTTTCTGTCTGGTCTAAGACCTGGCCTCAGTACAAACACATACTCAGGCTCACTGGTCAGACTTCGAGTGGACAAAGACCAAACGGACATTTTTAGTTGACAGACTTAAAGCAGGCTGTGACAGACTTAAACCAGCTTCCACATACAGTTTTCTGTGACTGCTTCAGACTGTGAAGAGTAAGTAGTACTCGTACCATCAACACATCTGGAAGAGTACAGGGAGCTTCTGCATGGGGTTAAGCAGTTTTCTTTCTTCATACCTTCTATAGCCTAAGAGGCTGCTGGGCCTGATCTCATCTTTGCTTTTCTGACCTCAGTGATTGAGGTTCCTCTTCTCATTGGAGGATGTTGCCCACCCTTCCAGAAGCCTGGACTATGGCCTGTAAGATGAGCCCAGGAAAAAGTGGCACCAGTAGAAAGGATCAGAAAAAGCAAGACTTGCTTTATCACTGAATAGCACAACTGAAGGGTAGGCTGCTTACTGTTCATGTGATACTATACTGCTTAAGGGGATAGCAGGCAAGCTAATGCATTGGCAGGGAGCAAGGGAGATGAATTATCAGTAATCACTTCTCCCATCCACCTGCAGCCACCCATGTAGGAATTACAGCATGCATTTCTCCTCATCCAAACAAGACGACACTAGCAAATCACACTCCCTCACCCTGCTTGAGTGTAAGCCTCAGGAGAGCTGTAGTCACTATAGCTATAAAGTGCTGCAGACTCCAGTTGAGGTTTGTATAAAAATAGGTAGATAGATAGCAACAATGAAGGCCTAGACTGTGGTGGTTGGCATCCACTCCCCCAAAAAGCAGCTCAGTGCTATCTAAATATTAGCAAGACTAGTGGCAGCAGCATCCAGGGCAACCAGCCCTCAGTGGGCTTCTGGTTGAGGAGCCTGTTCTGAAGCAAGAGACCCTTCTCCTCTCCCCTCTCCTGAGCTCAACAACCTCTTCAAGCTGAAAAGTTATCCCAGGCACTAGCTGTCTTAAACATTGAGAAGTCCTAGTTTCACCTAAAAAAAAAAAAAATCTTGACACACTGAATCACATATCATCCCACTCCTTATGAGCTTTTTGGTCCATACCAGGAGGCAAGAAATAATTGGAGGGGGAATCAAGTTTAAAAAAATCCAGGGAAATTCAGCCTTACAAAAAGGAATGGAAGAGTTAGGAAAAAAAAATTGATTTTATGTTGTTTGATAGGACTCCAGGCAGATACTAAGTCAGTTTAAGTCAACTGTGACCCAAGAGGAAATATCTGTTTTGATTTAAGAAATTGGGCTGTCAGTCACATTAAAACTGGTTTTGTAGGTGCATGAGAAATGGCTGTGTACCTGGCCTAGCTGTAAGATTTCATGGACCTTTGAAAATTGAAGATGAGGCCACCAGTAGAGATACCAGCCTAATTGTCTGAATCGGCTTGCTTATCCTTGTCAATCCTGATTTTGCCATGACTGTCTGCTCCACGAATTTCTCCAGTCAAGTCTCCTTGTAACCAGACACTCCCAGTTTCTCACTCTTACTTGCTCACTCTTTGTCTTTGCTCCTTTTTAATTCCAATCCTCTTGAGATTCAGAGAGGTCCTACACGTTTAATCAGTTCTCTTCCAGTACCTACTTGGAAAATACAGAAACCTTTGAGAAAACATTAAAGCCAAGAAGAGTCATCTCTGCTCCTCCCAGCTGAAGTTTGCCAGCTCTTGCACACAGAAAGACCATTCCTATAATTGACTTTGAAAGACTCTTTTCCTTTAGCAATTATATTAACATCTTACATATACAAATATTGTTACCAGCTCATGCACCAGGCATCTTCTTCCCAGGTTTACTGACATGCCAGGCTGCTGGTTCATCCCCATGCCTCATCATTGTTCCAGCTCCTCCCCTCCCATTCTCAGCTTGTCCAGCTTCCTAGACCTTTTCTCTCCCAGTACCAGTTACAAACCCATACAACTTCATTAGCCAATTTCTCACTTAGAATTCAAGGAGAAAAAGGAAGTTATTAACCAGCCCCTCAAAAACCCTAATTATACTCTGTAATCCAGCTCCATCACTGGATACTATTTCAATGCCCAGTCCTCTGTTATTGGTTACAGCTCAAGTATCAGCATATTCCTTTGTTTTCTGGACTTCTGACTCCAGGACTCAGGACTTCTGACTCCAGACTACAGAGAAATAAGTCAGTTCAATGTTGCCCCATTTTTGATCTATCAAGCCAGATGACAAATTTTAAATCTTGAAAGCAGATATTATTCCTATTAGTTTTCAGTGACAGAGCAAGATAAGTATAGCCTAGTTTCCTGTTGTTAACCAGCCCCTGAATATCACATAGTTGTTGGCCACAGGCCAGCAAAGCAGTAGCTCAGTTTCTTGCAAAGATCTTTTAGAAGCACCACACTACAGTTACACTTGGATATCAAGACAGTGCCAAGAAAGCATTAGCATTACCTAAAATAAAAGCAGGTGGAAAAAAGCAAGAAAAAATGCAAACTCAAATTATCCTTAAGAAAATACAAACCATCTGAAAACAATACTAAGTTGTCCTACAGAGAATCCATCTCTGGATTCGGCTACCTTCCCCCCCGGGTACCCAGAGCTTGCTAAGAGCACAGGTATGTTAGGGCTCACACAGGACTACGACTCATTGCAATTCCCAAGTCTGGCTGTGAAGTCTGTGCCAAGGAGCTTCCTTCTTCCCTCTCCCCCCACACTGGAATTTCTTCATTTTTAAGTGGAGCCCAACACAAACTTCTTAGAAAAGTTTGCAGGGTAATTTAGTCATCATTAATCCCTAGGTAAAAGGGAGGGAAAGTTTCAGTAGGTAAAAGCAGAGCCAGATTTTGAACACCTGTGAGCAAGGTTTAAGGGAGGGAAGGTCTGCAGTTTGCACGCAAAGAGATTGACAGCACTATTTGCTATTTGGCTCCAATACACAAATTTATATCCCTTGCTTATTTCATCATTCTCCATGTTCATACCCAGAAGTGGATTCTGTTAAAGAGTATGAGGACTACCTCAGAGCAGTAACCTTCAGCTGAGCACTGTTCCTAAAATGGAGTCATTTAAAGTCCTCTAAACCAGCATGAACCCCAGGTTTGCAATCAACAAAAGGACTACTACTATGTGGTAACTTACATGAGAAAGCCTTGAAGCAGGACCTGCATATATCCTTGAGTACAGAAAGAAGTTTCTTCAGAAGTGCCAAAATATAAGTATGGATCCTAAAGACCCGTTACTGAATGAATTGCTAAAGAGTAGGAAACAAAGTTGGAGTGTCTAGTCTCCCCAAATCACAGGTCACCATGTGCTAACAACGCTTGCCCCAACCATTTTTATTCAAGTCAGTTTTGTGAACCAGCAAGCTCTGAAGGTGTGTAATGCTTCAGGTGGCTACATACTTACAAAAAAGGCTCAGCTTGAACTGGGAAGAGATCAAGCCAAGGAATAGAAACACAGCTGCCTCACAGAAACTCGGTATAATGTGAATTTAGAGATGAGATTTTTGTTAGAAGATGGTTGTCTTACTGTTGCCTTCCCAGGAAAAAATTCAAGGACCTGAAAATTCTGTGAAATGATGGCAGCTCTGATTTTAATATTTCTATGCAGAAAGGAGCTCTTGTCCAGTACTTATGTCAACTCAAAGAGGCAGAAATAGCATACTTTCTCCAGAACCACACCCTGCAAGGAAGAGGATATAAAAGACTCCTTTTTAGCTCAAAACCAGGAGATTGCTTTTATAGGAGAATGTATAAATCAATAGCTAGCCTTTGCAACATTTTACAGACTAGACCATATTGTTCCACAGGTAGCAATTAACCCAAATTCATTGGTCAAATTCATTAGGTACATAGTAAGTACACAGAAAAAACCCACCAAGTCACTCTTACTAGTTAATCCTATTTTTCATCTTTTTTCTACTTAAGCAGAAGTAGTCTTTAACAGCAGAAGCAGCCCATGCTAAACATTACTTTCAGTTCAAATTCTTCCCACATGGTACTAAATCGTTCAGGCAGAAAGAGATCATTACTGGTTTGCAGTAGCTCTACTCCTGCTGGTAGTGCTACACAACAGATTCACAACTAGATGATACTGGAACTGCTTATCTTCATCTCAGTACTTGTTAGCCAGGACTCCCCAAAAAAGGGAGTCAACATCCATAGCAACAGATACCCAAAGGCAATTGTACCAGGATGGATTTATGCAGGCAATGCATAGCTAGGGATCTGACAGGTTCACTCTAGCTAGCTTGTTGACTTCTATTTGTCACCTTGTCCCTGGGCATCTCACTCCATTTTCTACTTATTCCCCCAGCATAACTGTATTTTCTGATAAAGTTTGCTACTTTTAGGCTTACACCAGTCATCCTTCTCCTCATAAGCACCAAGAATAAGAGATTCCCCCACCCCTTTGATCAGGAGCAGCCCACCAAAAGCAGCAGTACCAGTCTTGAACACACTGCTTTTCCCTTTCACACAGTCTAGTTTCACTAACTGGAATACAGGATGCAAAAGCCACAAGCAATCTGTCCCAACACAAATATATACCACACTTGCACTGCAGAAGTATCACTAAAGGTCTGTTTCAAGACACCTAATAAGCAATTGATCATAAGCTCCTACAACAACTTTCTTCACAGATGTTCTGACTACTGAGCCGCATATTTGTATTACCCTTAAGCAATGTCCACATATGCAAAGGATGTTTATCCAAATACAGAAGTTAAGAAAACAGTAGGTAGTTGCATGGAAAGCAATTGCCATAAGTAGTCATACAGCAACAAGTAAACTTAACAAGGGAATCAGTTCGAGGTTTTTCTAACAGCTTGCTTGTGGGACGACTTACTTTTATGGTCATCATTAGCAGAATCATTCACTGACCTCTAGACTTCCTCCCCACACACTAAACTGTCTGCACTGGGTTCAAGTGCTGGGAGAATATCTGTGTCCTAACCACAGGGAACTGGGATTCTCAAGTCCACTGACCTCTTCAGCTTACCAAGCTTAAGTCCTCCTTTTCAAGAAGAGCGGAGCAGTGTTGCCTGAGAAAGGTAAGTTATTTAGCCTTAATTAAGTGATACTGGTAATAAATCAGGAAGACCAGAGAAATCCTGTAGCTTTCAACTGTCTTAAGAACTGTTTTACATGGCGATAACATATGGCACCAGCTTGGTACTCTAGCCTCAGAGGCTAAGCATAGCAGCAAGGAGCTTCAACTCAGCATTGAAGGAAAAAGCATGATACCTGCAAAGAAAACTTGCAGCAAAAACAAACTGAGCATCAGGAAAGATAGTGACAGAGCAGTAAGATAAGGACAGCAGGCAGAATGGCAAAGGAAATGGTCAAGTGAAAGCCCAGTACAGAAGTCATAGAATATTTAACTGAAGATCTTTCTGAAGACTGTATGAGGTTTTCAAAACAATGTCCATCACAAAGGTTGTTTTAATTACTCTCATCTCTAGCCAACCTAAATATGGTTTATCAGGAATGATCTCTATCTGCTTGAGTCCTTCAGTCCAAGTCTCTTGTCCACAATCTTCTGTAAGATTTAGCTCCCTGCACTTTACAATAAAGAGGAAACAATGCCAAGAATAGTGTTTTCCCTTCTGAGATGTTTTAGAAGCAGTGAGGACAACACATCTAGTGCCAAGGCAGCTCACAGATCGTATCCCTCTTCTACCTCTTACCTCCCTCCCCCTGCATAAGAACTCTTAATGGCAAGCATGTGCTTCTGCAGCAAACCAATACAGCAATTAGCATGAATTCTGTTTCAGACACTTAATGCCTATAAATAAGCAGCCCAAAATAACTGAGGATTACAGAAAACAGCGAGAGACTACTGCCATCTCAGGCATTCTTAGGTAGCTTCTCAGGACTCTTCAGCTGGTAGCCTACGGGCTGCATTCAGCCCCCAAGACAGCCAAGTAATCTCTTGCCACTCAGCAAGCCTACTCTTTGCACTAGGGCTCTGGGGTACAGGAGCATAGCGTTAAGGGGAAGGGCAAGTTCTACCATATTAGCCTGTCCCTTGAGTAATCAGCACCTCTGAGTGAAAGAGCATTACTGTATACTGATGCAATGGAAACAGTGTTCCCAATAACAGCTCCAGTACCCCAGAAGCAAAGGGGAAGGACGCATCTACGCTTCCATCCCAAAGCATTGCTACTTCAGAGGCTGCAAACCAGCCTCAAGGCACCAGAGTGGGACTGCCTGCAGGCAATCAAAGCCTTATGCACCAGACATGCTCCCCTTCTCATTCTCCCCACCCTCAAGCCCTTCTCCATCTCCTAATGGCCAGTGGCTTCACTAGATACTACTCCCCCAGTTCTCTCCCAGACACCAGCCTTCACCCCCCGCCATATGTTTCCAGCCTGTCCAGTCCAAAATCCTCTTTGCTCCCGGAATTACAGGCAAAGGACCATGCTTACTTACATCAGCATCTTTATCAAGTTCCTTAAATGCCAAGCTCACCTTTCTCCCTAAATGAAATGGGCCTGACACCCCTCTACTCCCCCCACCCTTTTCTCAGATTCATTAGAAAGCATGAGATAAGCAGTTGCCACATGAGTGACAAGGAAAACTGTTTGGAGGAACAGGTTTTCCTATTGAGCACATTCCTGCTCTTAGATTTAAGTGAGGACATACCAGACCCTCTAGCATATCTTATTTCAAGTTTTACCAGATTGCAGGAATTATATTGGAAGAGTTTCTTCTCTGCAGTTCCCAAACCAATACAGACACAAAAGCACCCCAGACATTCTTCACTCTTGTTTGAGCTTTAAGGCAAGGATTCTCTAGGTGCTGTGCAGCACAAACAAGAATAATTTGGGGTCCTGTTTAAGAACAAGAATGGCCAGGATCCCATCGAATGCAACAGGATATATAGTTGGCTGCCTCTTATGAAATAAAGAAGACTTATTAAAAAGACCAGTTTAAAACATCACCTGTTCTCTTGGCAGGGCCTGAAAACATCCCTCATTAACTAGAAATTGCATTAGACGTTGCCAAACAGCTGTTTAATGGGGTATATTATAAGCATGCTGTGCAGCTTCAGAGGTTTTGCACTTCTAAGACTTCTTTTATCTGTGGACTACAGCATATTTACTAGGAAAAAGGCTCTGCCACATACCTGTAAGGCAGGCATTATCCCACTCTAAGTGAAAAGCTTTAGAGATGGTAACTCACTCAAGTTCACAAAACAAGCCAGTAGAAAAACATAAAAGAGCACAAGCTACCACCATTCTCCAGGCATTTAATGCCTGGAAAGCTATTCTCCCCCAGCCTCTGGTCATGTTCATAGTTACTCACCAAAAGCATATCCAAGAAAAGAGTACAATACTGCATCTGACCACAGTGATGCATTATGTAGTTAACTCCTTACACCTCAGAGCTCCTTCCTCTTACCTCTGAGCAATTACAGCTGTGAAGAAAACACAGGCTTCACTTACCTGCAGTGTTTGAACTACAGGGAAGCGCTTCCTGATGCAGCCTGGCTATCTAACATAGGAAATGGATGAATAATATTGGACAGAAGTGAATGAAGCAGTGCTACTGCTTTAACCTAACCAGTACAGCAAACACCCTTCAATAAGGAAGAGTTAAGCATGAACCTATCACTGTTCTTTTATACCGCTGCATGAGTATTGCACTGGGGACAAGACAGAACACCACTATGCGTTGTCTGAAATTTTTCACCAGGCAAGGAAAGGCTAGGTAGAAATACACAAAAAGGTGGTACAAAAGCTAGAGTCAGTCTAGTTGAGTGAACACATGGCATGCTTATTGTGGAGTTACATGACTTGTTTGGACTTTTACAGAAGTTACGTATGTCCTAACCCAAGTCCAAGAGTTAAGTGGAATTTGAGACTCAGACCCATGCAGTTGTAAGAGTAAGATGCTACAGTTTTTCATATAAAACTAAGTTATAACCTCATTAGTAGCTTACCCAAAACCATAAGATACTAACCATCAGTAGCAAAGGGGCAACTTATTTCTTTATTGGCCTGCAAAGGCCTGCTCCCCCTCCCACAACAGCTGGTACCTTCCACCTCAAAGGAGCAGGGTCAAAACAGAGTAGAAATTCAACACTAACCTGATGCTCCACATTTGACAGAGACTTAGATTGTCCATATAAGACTCAGGAGCTTTCCATCACATTTGACACGTTTACTCGTTGTTTGAAAGACTTGAAAATCCTCTTAAGTCACCTAATCACATCCTGTGGCAAGCTGAAGATACTTGACATTCCTCCCTTCCCTTTCCCCACCTTTGGGGCAAGCTAAGTGTAAACATGGCACCAACCCAACTACAGCAGAGCCAAGTACCATCTAGGATCTCAAAGGAGTATCCTGTGCCCTCAGAGGTTAGCACAACATAGGAGGTCCAGGCAGTGTCCCCTCCCGTCACTTAACTGGCCTGTGGGATAGAAAGCATTAGGAGAGGCAGTGAAGGATGAGTTTGTTTTCTATTCCAGTGCTGGCACTTCCTCTTAGCTGCAAATCTAGAAACACATGGCAGCTCCTTTGTAAAAGGAAAAATAATCACTTATCCACCTAACTAGGAATAGGAAAATGGTAAGGCACCCCAAAACAAGCAATGGGGCAGCGCAGGCAAAGAGGCAGAGACCCCCTTCAAATTCTTAATTTACGAGGGGCAGACAAGAAAGGAGCCAGAAAAAGTAGCCAGCCTGATGTGGCACTTAATTCTCAAGATGACTCAGCACTCGCATAGATTCTTCCTGAAAACTTCCAGAGCAATTCCTTTGGACTGTTCCCACTCTGCAAGTTTGTGGCAGAACATACACGCTGCTGACAATCCAGCTTAGTATACTTACAATATGAGGAGAAGATCAAGTAGGACTGCTGTTAACATCATTCCCTTTCACAGAGAAACCCACTAAGCTGCTGACAAGCTCAGAGTTAAAAATATCAGATCTAAGGTGTGTACCTTTGTGGGAGGCCAACAGCTATACGCTTTGGCAGATGCACTCAAGCCAACTGCTCAAAGAGGCTTCAGAAGTTGCACACCAGCTTTAGCAACTGTTTTGCCATCTCCTCCCTGTCCAGCACAGGAATGTCCACCAAGTTCAGTATTAAACAGGATTGACTGGATAAACTCAGCAACACAACTGTAATCAAGTGTAGTATCCATGATAAAACCAGAAGCTGAAGAGTCCAATTCAAATCAATTCGAATCATTGGAGTACAGATCTGCCGAAACAGTGGTTGAGAGCCTTAAAGGATATCCTCACCTGTTAAACAATGATTCAGTTTCTACACTTGAGCAGAAGCCTGATGAGTTTCTATCTTTACCTATTTCTTATTTGGACAAGTCCACATGGACTGAAGCAGCAGTCAGCATCTGCCTAACCCCTCAGACACCTAGCCATATCTGTGCAGAAGTACAACATGGCAAAGTAACTTCAGATACTTCAGAACTAGGAAATATGAAGCTGCAGTAGGCATGATGGGGAAAAGACACACCACACTGAGTTTGTTCAGAGGCTTTATTCTCTCCCTACTGAAGTAAACAAACCACTGAACTTAAAAAAAGAAGGATCAGGCCAAGTATTTTGGCAGCTATACATCCACTGTATTAGTATAGGACAAGGTGTCCTTAAAACAAAGTTCTTAACAAGGCTGTGATTTAGTTCATTGAAGAGTTGCTCAAGTTCCTAAGCCTAGTCAAATGAAATCCTTCAATTCTTGGGACAAAGCCTTAACGCACTGAGGGAGCACCACTTCAAAGAACACAATCTAAAGAGAAAAGACAAGTCTTATCGCATTTTAGGCTCATTTTTTTACCATGTTGAAGCTATTTAGGAGTTCTCTAACTTAAAACACAACCTGAGCAAATTACCAGAACAGAGATTCTGCAATCCACAAGCACACTCAGATGAGACTAAGTCTTCAAAAGCCAGATGCATAACCCAATCTTTGTTCATTCAATACAATCTACTAACTACAACTTCCACTGCTTTTATTAGTTGCTTCCAGAGGTAATTGCTCAATTTCCAGTTCAAAGCACTTTATACTAAGCAGGCAAGAAAGCCATCTCTGAGACACCTTATCAGTATGCTGCACACCAATGCATACACCTCCAAATGGCACAAACAGCCAATTAATTATATCATTGGTCAGGCAGACTATTCAAGTGAAATTAAAGCATCTAATTAACTTTCACCAACAACATACTGAATGAAAGTTGAACTACTACATCATTATTAGAAGCCACAGTAAATTTAAAGATCAGATTTAAAGGCAAGAGTCTTGCAAGCAGTTTTGATCTTGAAAACTCCTTCAGGCATATTCCAGTTTTCCTTCTGGGTAGTAAGCAAGTGCAGACAGCCAATTATGCCAAACACCTTTTTACCTTCTATAGCCACACAAACACTGAACATCCCAGGTTTTACCCCTCAAAAGAACAAGAAACAGTGTTAGAGAGCACACAGGCAACAGCATTCAAAGCTAAGCAGTTACTTTAGGAGATTAACCTGTTAGGAGCTCACACCTGTAGCTGATTTGCCCATACAGACCTCCAACTGCTCTGAGTCCCCAAGCCTGTACAGTCTTCCATGGCTCTTGCACTGTAGATAAAGTGGTGTGCATTTTAAACCTGTTACCTCACACTGCTGATGCAGTTCTGCACTGTGCGGTTCTGAAAGTCTGTCTTGGCTAGCTTCCCATTTTAGTGTCAGAGCATCTGATTCTTTTCTTAAAACCCAGGCTCTTACAGGAGGGAATGCTGAAACTCTTCTGCACTGGGCTCCTCAGAGAAAGTTTATTCCCAGCCTAAAAAGGCAAAAGTACCCCCAGATCTCACTTCTGGAATGCTTGGCATTCCTTAATATTTAAATAATTCAAGTTGGGAAGTATTTCCTGGATGTTTTCCATTGTTCCTCCTCATACAATTACAGCATAGCTGTGTCCCCAGAACACACACCTCCAGCTACCTCTTCCTGCTGAGCAAAACACCCGAGGTTGGTGTTCTAGATAAGCCAGCCATTCCTTGTACAGTTAAAGCCACTAGAGGGCATTGAAATTTACTCTGAAGAGAGGATTCGGTGCGAGAGACAGGCCTTGCCCTATGCTTTATAGGGAAGTCAGATACTTTGATACTGGCTTTATCTCCTCAAAGTTCTCTGTCCACAGGGATCACATCACCACTTGGATGCTCGTGCCTAGAACCGCGTGAAAGACATCCCATAGTTATCCTAAGTGCCTTAATGCAAGATTTGAGCCTTTAGCTTATGTCAGCAAATTCACCTCATCAAGCCACAAATCACATCAACCCGTATCTTCCCACCCTGGCACACCACTGTGTACATTGGTCAAGTTTTTGCCATCTCATTTCAATTTTTTTGGTACTTTGGAAGGCAGAAAGGATTTCTGAGCATTCTCTGCCCCATCTGCAGACAGCAATACTCTCTTCTTCCCTTCTAGGCTAAGTTCAACATTGCTACACATTCCAGACCTACTTTCCTCATTCCCATCAAGTGCTTTGTTCACAGTTGCAGAGTGAATGCTTTAACATACAGTGTTTACATACACCCATGACAGATTTTCACTTTCACATGCTGCAAACCTAAACAAGGAGAACAGAAGGTGACTGACAATCCTGCATTCAGATTTAACAAGCAACAGATGAGCAGAGAAGCCCTGTACTCAGCTGAATCATCTCACTGTTCTATTTCAAGCAAGTACTTAAATATTTGACAATGGAGAATAAAGAGCAGCTGTCAAGAACCTTGCACAGGTTGGCCATGGGACTTAATAGCAAAGAGAATATAGATTAAAAGCCCAAATTAATAGTGTGCCCTAGCTAGGCTAAATCTAGTTCATTACACCCGTACCTGAGGGCTCAGAGTTTCCCTCCCCTACTCAGACAAAGGCCTTTCAGGGTATACACAGGGCCAAACCCATCCACCAAAACCTCTTGAAAATTCAGTTTCTAGCGCACTGCAAATAACTCTTCCAGGTTCTGAGGATCCATGTCATCCCCTCAAGTGCTGCTCCACATCCAGTTTGAAACCAGCTTGCCCAGGGCATCACACAGCAGTATCATCACCAGTGTGATACAACCACATTATTCCAGGAGTTGCATCTTGCCCTTGTGCAGTTCAGTAAGTGGGAGTACAACATGAGAAAGTATGCCAGCTCAGAGCATCTCCAGGTCGTCCACCCAGCTCCATGAAGTCCAGGCAATGCTCTTATCAGATCATAGGCATGTCTTCTACAGTTGTTGGCAAAGGTGGGCATCCTTACAGAGTTGAAAAAGACACGTAAACAATTGGGATCTACCAACCACCACTACACCAGGTATTCAGGGAAAGCTTCCAGATAAGTGGCAGGATAAAACTAACAGAAGAAATCGTTTGTCTTACACTTCCTTGGAAGTAAAGTTACTCCTCATGCATGCAAGACTGCTCTTACGCTTGGCTGGAACATCATACCAGAACACTGCAACTAGCACAAATCCAGGTGGAGTAGGGGTCTATTTTTTTTGTAGACATGAACTTTTGTTCCTATTCTCAGCTATCACAACTCATGGTGAGCACACACCAGCTCTGCTTTTGCTAAGGAGATAGCATGAAGAACTTTGCATTATGAACAGTACCAAAAAAAAAAAAAAAAAAGAGACTGTTACTCTGAACAGAGGGTAGGAGGCATAACTAAGTTAGCATAGCTCCCAAGTGTACTCTACAGGAAAGGAAAACAATGTTTTATCTATAGAGTTTAACTTGCAGCAGACGCTCAGAGCTGTAACTCCTTTTTTCACAGGGGTTATATAATGGGACAGCATTAAAGTTCATAATAAGACTTTGCCTGGAGCTCTTCAGTACAACTCTAGGATTTACTGCACATTGTGTACCTACTTAGTGTTCTTAAGTCATGCTATTGACTCTTGCTTAAGACTAAATACCAGATACTGTTACTGAACCAACATCTCCGATCCAGTGATGTGCAAGCAGTCCAACTATGGGTGAAGAGTTAATAAAATAGTCTTTGAGAGCAGGTAGGAAGCTGGGCTTCTGGAACAGGAGAGATGCACCTACTATCAATGTAAGTTGAGTGCCCAGTCTCCAAAAGATAAGTTGCAAGCAGCCATGGAGTTTAATTACTGTGCTTTTAGAAGCTATTTCAAAAGTTAACCTTACTCAATTCACTAGTATGTTGCATGAAAAACAGCTGAAGCCCTTCCAAGTGTCTTAATTGCCTGATAACTCGAAGTGCTAAGTCAGTAGGAACAGAAAGAGCCCATTTTCAGCATGGTCCATCCCTACAGCCAGCACAGGCTCATTATCAGGAACTGCAGTATCATGAGAGCTCCTGTAGTATAAATGTTGCTCAACTTCCAAGATATGTCAGTGCTTCAACCAGGAGGCTAGAGCTGTCTAGACTGCCTTCAGTAGCTGTCCTTCATCCAGATTTGACCACCAATCCAGCTCCAGCCATACACTGGCAGACAAAATTTAAGTATCAGTCCTGCCACAGAAGTGAGTTGTCTGGCTGTAGCTCACAGCAGGCCAAAGCAATGAGTTCAACACACAGCAGCAGATCAGAAAACACTCAGACATGAGCTTGGAGACACAAACCAACAGTATGGATGCAGTAGAAGAGATTGTTTATGGGTTTAAAAAACAGACTGGAAACAGGATGCTGTTACAGCTCGGGAATACCCAACTAAGCTTGTTGTCTGTTGCCCTTAATTGCCAAGAGTCTTAACTCAAGCAGTGGTGCTTCTACAGCTAGGACAGACCTTTTTTTTTTCATAAATTGCTTTATTTTACTTAAAGCTTGTACTTCCCACAAAATCCTACCAAAAGGCAGCAAGCAGTGCAAGAAAGGAAGTACAGTTTTATTACAAATTTGAAGTGTAAGGTCAGTAAGTGCTTGTGAATTACTGCAGTGGCATAGCCTTCATGAAGCTTTGGGAAACAATTTGGTAAAGGCTTAAACCCTCAGATTAAAGTGTTAGAGAAGTTGGCAGATTCTGGAGACTTAAAAAGGTTTATTTCTATCCTGTTTGGAGACCATTTGTGACCAAAATTACTAACTTCTTGCTGTCCAGCAAAAGACAGAATTTAAAGACAACTATCAGAGAAAGGTTTTAGCCTCAAGCAACTGTTAAGAGATAAGAGAAGTGAAGTTTTGGTCTTTGACATATAGGATATTTAAGCAGACAACCTAAGTATTTGGGCAGTAGCTTTTCTCTGAAGCTACTTCCATTCAAGTATTTAATATTCCTTTCCACTATCAAGCACTATTACATGTCAAGTTTCAGCACCTGCAATTTGAACTCTAAGAGAAGAAAATTGCTTACAAATTAAAACTGGTGTGAAGTTTTATCATGATCCTATGCCTCACTGGATAGCACTGACATAACTGTAGCTGGGCTTTTTGCTGATAAGGGCCAAACATACTTTCATCAGGGAATCAAAGCATGGGGACTTGTCCACATCCAAGGATGCAGAATACCAGATCCAGGTGTTATATAGATGCTCCTGTAAATTTCCCAGATTGAAGTTTGTCAGGAGTTACAATATCTGGCACTCCTCTTCCACAATTATTCAGTACCAGGACCAGTAATAACACTTCTTGCCGTGTTTCACCGAGTGCTCTCTTCCCCTTCCAAAAGGGGAAGATGAAAAGCCAATCCCTGGCATTGCAAGGCTGTTGCAGCCAAAGCTAAGCGTTTTAGAGGCTCCTCAAGGAGCCAGAACTTACAGAAATGAATAGCATCTAGGTGCTTGAATTCCTGTGGATTTTAGCACCCATCACCCACCCAACTCACTGTCAGAGAACCTGCATCAGTACCCCATGACCTGAAACATCAGTAGTGTGTAGAAGATAGAATCCCAAAGAACTTCAAGTAAGGTAATCAGGCTTCCCCCTCCCTTACTATGGAAGTGACTCACTCCCCGTAAGTCACATACACCTGCAAAGCAGCTGTTCACAATCAGTACAGAACTACAGTACTCCAAAAGCAGAGCCACTCATATGGAAAAAACAGAGTAGCACAATCAATACTGAAATCTACATTCATATGGGAACAGAATCTGGAAGCACTCAGTCAATGTGAGGCTACACCTTAAATAAAACGAAAAACACTGAGAGTAGAATATGTTAGACTACATCTTCTCTGAGTTTGTTTAGGTGCACTGGCACCTTTCACAGCAAAACCATACACAACCTCTGTAAGACATCCACACTGCCTTGAAAAGGATTGAAGCAGTTGACTTCAGGGCAAAACCAGTTTGACTGACAAGTGAACTCCATGTTGGTGGTACTTCCAGAAGCACAGGCACACCCATTACTGACTCTACTGGAGGCTTTCCAAGCCAAGGCAGCATTGCTTATTCAGCCTATAGACTAACAGTGTAGAACCTGGTCTGACCAGCTGTGTTGGATTTACATCACAAGGTTTTGGTAGCAGCACAATGCAGAGGTGGCCCCTGTGAGAAGAAGTCAGGGGCTGTCCTGTGCTGGATACAGCTGGTTCCACAACATACCCACTGCAGACCAAAGGTGAGCCTCATCAGCCAAGTTGGCAACGCCTCTGAAAACATACTTAAAAGACAAAATGTCACATGGCAGGGGACAGAAGCATGAAAAGCCACAGTACGAACAAGGTCAGAGAAGGAGGTGCTCTAGATGCAAAAGCAGAGATTCCTCTGCAGCCCATAGAAGAGACCATAGTGGAGCTGGTATTGCCTTGCAGCCCACATCGAGGATGCCATGCCAGAGCAGCTGGACATTTTCTGAAGGAAACTGCAGCCCATAGAGAGGCCACAATGGAGCAGATTTTTTCTGAAAGATTGCAGCCCATGGGAAAGTCCCATGCTGGAGCAGGGGAAGAAATGAGGAGGGTCCTGGCAGCTGGGCAAGGTCAACCAGCAAAAAAACCAGAAATCTTTCCAGTTTGCAGATTCTAGGCACCCTCCTCACACTTCAGCTATGAACTGCCCATGCCATTTGGTCCTGTGGATAACTTAGTGCCATCTTGCTTGTCATTAGAGGTGACTGTAGCATAAGTGAGATCTAAGAAATACAGGGGTAGTTCAAAATCTAAGAAAGGAAGCTTCCCCTGGCATAAATAAGCCAGCAAATAAATCAACCAAGGGAAGGAACAGGGAATTAAGTGAATGTAAATTAATTACAGTTTTGTTTAATCTTGTCACATTGACTGACACCAAGTCAGAGGTTCTGAGCTCTCCTGTCTTTCCAGGAAAACTGTTGACCTTTCAGACTGATAAAGAAACATCTGCCTTTTGTTTTTCTTTTCTAGGCTAAGAGCTTATATTGCAATTATCAGAGGGGATTCCAAGCCTCAACTAAGACAGACACTTGCCAGTTATTCATTCAGCCCTCCACAATTGCCTCTTTAGTAGCTTGTAGTGTTTGTTGAATCACTGCCATTTGAGTTTTAAAGTGGGATGACTTTATAATCTTACTCAATGTCCACAAAGACTTCTCCCAAAGGGGAAATCACACTTAAAGGGAAGCCTCCTAGAGAGTCAAGCTCCCTGTCTGAAAGCAGTAGGTTCAACTAAAACTGTTCAAGCTGAGCAGCCTCTGCATACAGCACTAGATTTAACATAGATGTTGCCCTATAATACATCTAGAAAGATCCCCAAGAGCCAGCTGTACATTCTAACCATCATCAACTGAGAACAAGATGACACTGGGTACCATCAGCTTCCTCCCTAGAAAATACCCAAGACAGAGGCATGTCTCTCTGTAAAGTAAAGGGAAGCTTCCCGGTGCTTTCCCTTCACTTCAGAGATCTGGAGCTCCAAGCCAAGTGCTCAAGATAAATAAGCCAGACAGCAGCTTGACAAGAGTTTCAGTTAAAGAGTTGATGTTGCAGCCCAGCAACTGTTTTATCAGCAAAAATAAGGACAGAGATGGGGAATGAGGAAGAAAGTACTCCCTACTCTTTGGGAAAGAAATTCTTCCTCAAACCCTGTCCCATTACTATTTTAAGAGGTTTCCTCTATTCAGAGCCATCAAATCCTGATTGCAATTTAGTACAGGGCATTAGCTAAGCAAGCTTCATCAGTGTCAGCATTTATAAATGCTGTCTTCAGTTAGTATCTTGTTGAATCCAGTAGTGACTTCATTCAGATGCTTTGTGTAAACAATGCCTACCACTGGTGTCAATCACTTCACAACAAAACAGATGCCAAAAGTCTTGTATTTTTACATCAGCATCTGCCAGTGAAACTAAAGCCACTAGCAAGTCCCACTGAAGCAATTTTAGATAAGTATGGTTCTACCCATCTGAACACTGGCATGAGATTTAACATGATTATCTCTTCTCACTTGATCCTAATCGGTTGCCTTAGGAAATACATGGATATGCATGAACATTAGTCTGCCATACAGTGAACAGTTGACATGCTTGGCTTAGGTTGTTTGTGGTAACCCCTAGGTTTGCTTTCTAATAAATACTAACCAGAGTCAAGCCAAAGATAACACACTATTTTGTCCTCTTAATCTAAGGTGACCTCATCATGTCTATCATCAGCCTTCTGGCACTTCCCAAATATAAGTGCTTGTATTCTCCATGGTTTCATGGGCGGTGAAGACAAGAAAAGAGAAGTGGAAGTCATCTTCAGCTTTTGCTCTAACATGCTGCACTTAATCACTGCACTGAAAAGTTGGTTACATCTCTACACCTGAGAAGAGTTTATCAAAGCTGAACAAACTGAAGGAAAGCATGTCAGATGGAAAAGGTATGTGCAGTTTACTTTGATTTACTTGCCCCAGTGATTTCCAAAGAAAAGCATGAATTCCTGAAGTTGGACTCACCTTTGCCAGGAGGAAGACTTCAGGCAGGGTTCAGCAAGAACTACCAAGTTCAGAACTGTTCTCCCACTCTCCTTGCCCTGCCTGAAAAGGGGCACACACAGAGAGTACACATCTTGGAGGGCGTGGAGCAGAGTTTGACAAGAGTCTGGACATAAGGAAAAAGCTAGTCAGAAGCTTTTCATCTATAGCTATTCTAGAGTTGACACTATCAGTGGGCAGGTTACCTTGGAAGCAGTTATAGTGGAGGCTCCCCATCTAGGGTCAGATATGGACATTTTCCTAAGAAAAGCAATAATGAGCTCAGAGTTGCAGGGGACACCTGAGAAGGTATCAAGTTTAACAAGAACAGTTACTGTGATAAGATACCTACATTTTAACATGGGGGGGGGGGGGGAATATATGCCTTTGGAACTCAATAGTCTTTGTTACAGAGGAAAAACATGCTGACAACTGAAGTTAGACTTTCTATTTGGGACTGTCATTCACCCAAGAGCACAAGTGTTGCTTGTGGTTTTTAAAGTTTCAACTAAAATCAAATCCTTCTCTTTGCAAATTGCATGGGATTGTCCTACTGAACTCTTCCCATCTATTCTGGGGCTGGGGGAGGGGGGGAGGGTTAGGGGGAGAAGTCCGTGGGTTATGTGAAGCAATTGTGGAGGCTTTTTTTGGTTTTAGTTTATCTTTGTGCCAGCAGAACTAGAAGCAAATCTTGAAGACTTTCAGGTAAATTCTTAGAGTTCCAACAGGAAACTTAAAAACTTAGTTTACTTCAGACACTCACCAGCTATTCGAGCTACATCAGAGTCTCAAATCTTTGTGCTCCAAATGTACTTGTCATACAACTGGGTCAGTGCCAGAGATGTTGAAGGGCAGGTTTTAAGAATGCTCAAATTTACTCAAGTGTGGCAGATTTTTTTCTTCCCACTCAGTTTCAATTTCAGCACCAAAAAACCCTAGTGTTCTAGAAAACATACTGAGTTTTTCTGAAGTTAACTCTACAGGCAAAACTCAATTTGGAAGTTAGGACTGCTTTTTTTCCTCATTACTTTCATGCAAGAGCCACACACATGAACCAGGATAGCTTCATCCTCCTAGGATAAGAGCTAACATAGCTACACATTACAGCTGTTTATACACCGACAGATTTTACAAAACAGAGCAGATGCGTTAAGGTGCTTTGTCCTATGGGTGCTTTTACATCCAGAGTAGAAATCTGCAAACCATATACTGCAGTATGTTGATGAGCAACAGCTAGCTTCAGTTCCAATACTACTGCCAAAGTGCTTCAGGTAAAGAAGCAGTTTTTCTTTTGTGGTAAAGAAGAGCTCAAGTTCTTTCTGTTCCCAATCCAGCTTGGAACTCCTTTAGGTATCTACCATTCACAATAAAAATCCTGAAATTTAGATAGTCTCATTGACAACTGAGGACAAAGACAAGAAAAGCATCAGCAGCCCTAGTTTCACACTGAGTGCTTCCTACTCCCCATCCTGTTCACCCTTAAGAGGCACCTATACTAGTGGCAACATGACAAAAGTTTAACTTGAGTAGTTATTTAAAGCTCCATCAGCCACCTTAAATGTAATCCTGATTTTCAGGGTGTGTGTAACTGATAGGCGAGCTGTGAAGTTCAGGAGAGTTCCTGCAGATAGTTTTTAACTCTGCAAGTTTTAAGAAGAGTAGTAGCTTAGGTGACAGCTCAAGTCCAGCAGAATACAATTTTTTCTGCCAACACACTTGTTACTTCAGAGGAACTGAGGAGAGGAAAAAACCTGGCAGCCTTGGAAAACTTAAGTCTTCAGCAGCTACAGCCAGTAGCATCCAGACTACTTTGGAGCCAACTGGCCTGCCTCAATGTAAGAGTCCTTAACTTAAAAAACAACCACCACCAAGTTGGAGCATAAAGTACTTTCAGAGTTCACTGTGAAGAGAATGCTCAGCTCCCTGGAAGTTCCTGAAGAGGAGCATCTAAAAAAAAATTTGGGCTGACAATTCCCCATACTTCCAGACAATGGGTTTAACCATCATTAACATGCTATCACCAGCAAAGTATGTTTATGTCCATTTCATAAAGTCTGTAGAAATTGCAGCTACTACTCCTTCTACAGTTCAAGCTTAAACTAGGAAGAGTAAAGTGAGTGCAAGACCAGTTACTGCCACTGAGAGAACATCCTGACTCAATGCAGCAGAACATCACTGGCTCTACAGAGCACCTAACAAGCTAAAGCCTATAGAGGACAGCTTTGACTTTCAATCCTGCACCTAAGGGTACAATTCCTGCTCCTAAAAATGGTGGCTGTGCCTGTGTAACAGTAAAGAAGGAAAGATAGCCAACAGACACTGACAAAGTCAGAGGAATGCTGGTAGCAAGCCTGAAAAATTCATAGGAAATTCCTTCAATGTTTACCCCTTATGGAAAGTATGAGCCACTCATTAGGTAGCATGGCCACCGGCCACCACTGAAATACCTTCTTCCACCATTAGGTATTACCTATTGATATAAGCAGTAGCCACTTTGCCATCACTTCAGATTTTACCTATAAAGCTGCAGGACAGCATCCTTCAGGTACAACAGCCAGAAGTACCATTCTTTTACAGTCAAGAAATAAACTCGTGGGCTTGTACACATGTGCAGTGCACTTAAGATATCCTATCCCATGGCAACCGCTTTCAGAAGCTAAGTTAAAGCTCCAGCAGGATAGATTTCTGCATCTAGCGTAATTTTCGGGAATATTTCAGATGCATTGCATCTAATTGCATCACACCAAAGAGTGGTGGTGAATGGAGTTTACTCCAGTTGGCAGCCGGACACAAGCGGTGTTCCCCAGGGCTCTGTGTTGGGGCCAGTTCTGTTTAATATCTTTATCAATGATCTGGATGAAGGGATCGAGTGCACCCTCAGTAAGTTTGCAGATGACACCAAGTTGTGTGGGAGTGTTGATCTGCCTGAGGGTAGGAAGGCTCCGCAGAGGGACCTGGACAGGCTGGATTGATGGGCCAAGGTCAATTGTATGAGGTTTAACAAGGCCAAGTGCAAGGTCCTGCACTGAGGCCACAGCAACCCCATGCAACGCTACGGGCTTGGGGAAGAGTGGCTGGAAAGCTGCCAGGCAGAGAAGGACCTGGGCGTGCTGGTTGACAGCCACCTGAATATGAGCCAGCAGTGTGCCCAGGTGGCCAAGAAAACCAATGGCATCCTGGCTTGTATCAAAAATAGCATGGCCAGCAGGACTAGGGAAGTGATCGTGCCCCTGTACTCAACACTGGTGAGGCCGTACCTCAAATACTGTGTTCAGTTTTGGGCCCCTCACTACAAGAGAGACATTGAGGTGCTGGAGCGTGTCCAGAGAAGGGCAACAAAGCTGGTGAAGGGTCTAGAGCAGAAGTCCTATGAGGAGTGGCTGAGGGAACTGGGACTGTTTAGCCTGGAGAAGTGGAGGCTCAGGGGAGGCCTTATTGCTCTCTACAACTACCTGAAAGGAGGTTGTAGAGAGGTGGGGGTCGGCCTCTTCTCCCAGGTAACAAGCGGTAGGACGAGAGGAAAGGGCCTCAAGTTGCACCAGGGGAGGTTTAGACTGGATATTAGGAAATTTTACTTCACTGAAAGAGTTATCAAGCACTGGAACAGGCTGCCCAGGGAAGTGGTTGAGTCGCCATCCCTGGAAGTATTTAAAAGACGTTTGGATGAGGTGCTTAGGGACATGGTGTAGTGGTGGTCTTGGTCGTGTTAGGTTTACGGTTGGACTCGATCTTAAAGGTCTTTTCCAACTATACGATTCTGTGATTCTGTAATTGAGGGCAAATACCACCACCAGCAGCACTGAGAATCCAATTGGCTACAGTTTACAACAGCAGGAAGATATGGCAGCAGTGCTGCATTACTGCCTTACACCAGATCCCTTACCTAACAGAACTCCAGAGCCTTCAGGTAGATATTGGTATTGTTTTTAAGTTAAAAGGGTGGAGCAAATTCTTCTAGATTTACATATTTTTAGATTAAGACGCAGAAAGGGAAACAAGTGAAGTTAATCTCTAGAACTGCATAGAAAAAAAGCAGTGTTCATTGCATGAACAGCACTGTTCACTTTATACGTATCAGTCTTATGGACTTCTACCTTAGAATTATTTTGCTTCCACTAAGACTGAGAAATGTACACATTAAAACTCAGCTTTCCCTTACAAGTTTGGAGCAGATTATCCTCTAGTGTTCCAGACACATACACATTTTTAAAAGCTACTTTTGCACACAGCTTATCTACTTTTGCAACACTTGCCTGCTCACTTTTAAGAGCAGAGGAATAAGCCAAATGCAAAACTCCAGGCAGAAGCCAACAAGAGTTACCACCATTCTGTATGGTAACTAGACCCAAATCAGAAGTAGCTACTTGGCTCAGACAGAAACCCCTTTATCTGGCCAGTATCCACAAACTCCAACTCATTTAATATCCTCCACTTGGAAATTACACCCAAGAGCTTCTGGCTTTTTAGTTCTTAACTTGCACCTCATTTCACCAAGTATTTGTTTAAGGCTAAGTGTAGACTGCATGTAAATCCGCTTCAAAGAAATGGGAAGGGAAATGGTTTGATGTACCAGCTAGAGTAGGCTCTTTAATCTTCATGCTACTCAAGGGAGTCTATGCTGCAACAAAAGATTATCATCCTACCTGCTTCTGACTAGTGTGTATCTGGTACACACAGAAGCAAGATCTAGAGATAGTGTACATCTGGACATCTTTCCTAGGCATGTGTCCCTGTTGTACATTAAAGGATACCACTACCTTTACCAGGTGTTTTCACCTGAGGAAGCTTCCTTATCTATTTGATTCCTGGTTCACTCTCCCTCTATACAGAGGTAGCCATGCTGCTGCTTCTGTAGTCCAAGGAGCAGCCATGGGTCCACTCAGTTTCATGGTGGCCATGGAACATAAGATAGTTACCCTTACATTAAGACTGTATTGGATTGTTTTAATTTGCTGGAGTGTCAAACCCTAAAGTATTAGAATTACAACTGAAGAATCAGATGATCTCATATTTCAGGTTCTCTGTAAAACCAAAGAAAAAGTTCTTAACCCAGTATTCTGGAACTCCACAAGAGTATAGAACAAGCACTATTCCATCACAACAAGCCTAAGTATAGCAGCTAAGCTAGTGGACTTTTCCCACCAGAAGGCAGAGTATGGCTTCCCCATGCAATTTAAGTGATTGATCTCAGTCATGGAACAGGGAAGAGAACAGCGATGGACAACATTTTCCACATTCCTTCTAGTCTGTGACCCAGCTAATGGTAACAGAGGACTGGTAGCCAAAAGAAACTCTGAAACTGAATCTGCCCACTAAATGTTTGGAACCTCTCCTCCCTATTTGAGGATGAGCACTTCCCTCTGGATACGATTCCAACTATCATTAACTGGACCAGTGGCCAAGAAAAAACTCAGAAAAGCAAGTTATTTCATCTGTCCTACTTACCCGTCTTCCTTATTCCTACACAGCTTCCCTTCCACTTCCTGTGATTCTTTATGAGAAGCTCACCCATGAGAAAGCCCTCACCTTTACCACCCCCTCAACCCCAGCTTTAATCAAATGTCTCAGTGGCACAGAACAGCAGGCTTCTTCCACTCTGAAAAGGGTGAAATTACATTTTTTCCACTTTGCCATAGGACTCAGAATAGGGAAAAATTATGTTAGGCCAATGGTCTTCCAGCAGTGGATCAAATTTAACTTTAGACTGACAAGGGCTGCCACGTAGCCTACGGAGCCAATCTCAATAGATTCAGCCTATGCTTTGCACAGAAAGAATGTTGCGTGCAGGCAGTCTGCTTCTTTCCCCTTAGCCACTCCAAGTCAAAGTGCTTGGGGCAAAGCAACCCAGTTTACAGAACCATGGTACATGGTCTGGGGTCTCTACTCAAGTACTGAGCAGTGTGGTACTCTGTAGCACTTATCCATGTACTACTGTCCTGCTCACATTCGTTCATATTCTTCATCCAGAGGCAGTAGTTGCTCCTTACAAACTTCAGCTCCAGCCCAGGAGAGGAGTCTGGGCGCCCGCGGCAGAGCAAGTTATCTGCCTACACACACCAGTTTCTGTATGGCTTCCTCCACCTGCATGGAAGCATCTGCCAGCAGCACCGGTGGGGTGGCTTGTCTAGGCTTTGCTGCCAGGCTCTACTTGACAAAACCCTGAGCCAAGCTTTAATGAGGCAGCCTCTGTTCCTATAGTAACTAGTGTTATTTTCCTATCTCTAGGTACAGGTGCTTCCCCTCAAGGTCTAAGTTTGCTCTCATTTCACACCTACCACTCACTTTCCCACTGCATAGCTACATGCCACTCCAAATGAGAACACCTGTCAGTGGGCCCTCAAAAGCAGCTGCCTCAGCCACAAGCCAGTGGGAAGCAAAAATGCACAAACTCAACATGCAGGCATGTCCTCCCAAACAGGCTACAGCTGGGAGACTCCCAGGGAAGAGTTTGACAGTGCAGGCAGTTGGAGGCTTATGGGGGCTTCCAGGCCACTGCTCTGAGGACAGAAGCACAACTGCCCCAGAGAAGCCAGCATGAGAAACATCTGGCAGGACAGCCTTCTACCAGTTCTGTTACTCCAGGCTGCTGTGGCACCTTAGCATCATCCAGTCAGGCCCAGGTCAGTCTTAAGGCTACCTTGGAAGGCTCACACAGACTAGAATGAATCCTTTCAAAAGTCAAAGCCTGTTTGCTCCATCACCCCTCCCCACACTGTAGGGACTGTGTTTCCAGCATGTAGGCCTTTTACTCAGATGGAAGCACAGGCTTCCCTCAGAGCAATTGTTGTAGGGGAGCATAACAATCATATTTGTCTCCTCAATTTTGTAAGGAATAGCCTTTGTGAGTGGGCAGGCCTGCTATACAAGGCAATGTTTTCCTCACCAAACAAGCAGATGATTCTTCTCTAATGCTCTTGAATATTGCTATCTACAGTGTTACTGCAGCATCCCACAGGAGTCTAACTTGCATCAGGAGGTTACTATGATAAGGAGAAAAACCATCCAGGACAGAAGCCATGAGCCTGATTTCAAGGTAAAGCCTCATCCTGAGGGAGCTGACTGCTCTCAGGCTGAAGAGCTGCTGATAGCCTACATGAGGTCACATACAAAGAGCTTCTTTGTACAGTAGGTGGTTGTTTTCACTGCCCTGAGTGCAAGCTTTACACTCTGGTGTGACTAGCTACGCTTTCCTGCAGTTTCTCTGCTATAGTTACAATGCCTCCCGAAAAAAGAGGGCAGAGTCGCATTCTCAGTCATCACCAGAAGGGTTTTGGTACCAGAATACTCCCTCCTCATACCTACAGGCAGTAAATCCACTACACACAGAAAGCTTCACAGGGCTCACATGTAAGCTGCTGAACACAAGCCTTAACTGCTCATGTGAGCCAGTCAGAAGAGGAAGACAGTTACATACCACATTCATCACATTCTGGTAGTTTCTCTGTATAAGCAAACACCTCACACTGACCTCACACCTTACCCAGAAAGCTCCAGTGAGGAAGTGATTCACCCACAGCAATGGCAGCCTTCAGTGTTAGGGCAAGGACTTCACAAATGGAAGAGCTTCTCACAAACAAGCATAGGAAGCTAAGAGTCCTACCAATGCAACGACAGTAGTTAAGCTTGTAACACAACAAAGTAGGCTTCATAGTTCAATAAGTTCACAAGTTATAACATCCACTTCTCCGCCAGAACTTGGCGACAAAGCAGTAAACTACCACCACTGCACACCAAGCTTGGCTCAAGGTCTGCTGTGCTACAAAGTCCCTGGATGTTGCATCAGCACCAGAAACCTGGTGGGGGCTGCTAGGGGCTCTGACAGAAAACCATCACGGTGTCACACAGGAGGCTAAGTGTGACAGTCAGCACAGCAGCCTTCAGGGATTGGCTTCAGTTCCACCTGTATTGCCTCCATGTGTAGCTTTTAATGCAAGCATAAAGTTTGTTTTGTAACACTTAACTGCACTGCCAGATGTGCCAGCCCTAGAAGAACTGGGGATTCAGCAGCCAAGTAGGAGACAAATGGGTTTTTGTTTGTTTGGGGTTTTTTGACATAGTAATGTCGCAATTAGTTTGAGATGGCAGGATAAGAACATCTAAGATATTTAAACAGCAGTATTAATATTTCAGAGCTACTATACCACTGAAATGAGGTTTACAGTCATCTTACCAATTGCTTCAGGCCATCTGGAAATGAAAGATGCCAAGACAGCATCTGCACTGCACTGATGGCAGTGAAGATTACCTTAGCACATGACTAGTGCTAGAAACTTGAAAACTAGTCCAAGAGGTTATCATTGTAGGTGTTCCACCAGCTACAGAGCTTGCTCCACCACCAGAAATACATGAGCAGTTTCTTTTTCTGTATCAAATCTTTTGGTGGCCAGAAATCTTTCATTAGCAGCAGTCATTAACATGAGTGAAATATTCTTGTAGCCAACTCGGAAGCTCAGGCAGTTAAAACACCAACTCTAAGACTACACAGAGCAAGTCAGATCCCACAGTGTTTTCCTGTTTAGAACAGGACCCACTGTTCCAATACTAATGTACTGGAACATAATGTTTTAATACTTCTCCACACAAGAGTTAATCCTGTTCCTCACCACAGTTGCATAATGTATAAAAAGCAAGTCAGATCAGTTTCTTTGGTACACATCAAGGAAGTCAGCTGTCTAATGTTAAAGGTCTAAATAGGAACAAGGAGAGGGAGAAATAATTAGTATAGTTCTATATATGATTAGAGCTTCCACTTCGGCAAGAACATCTCTCACCCAACCAAAACAGTATCTGTAACCAAAAGCTATTTGCCACAGAGTAACAAATCTGTCCTGTCAGGGGATGCTTTTCTAAAGACTTGCCATTGGGTACTTATTCCTTCAGTAAAATGAGTCTCTCCAACAGTAAGGAAATCTAAAACTTTGAAGTGCTTCAGTTGTTACTTATCAGAATAGACCTTTGCAACGCAGAGTGCTAATTAAGCTCAAACCAAGAAACAAAATTCAGTCATTGAAAACCTATCCTAAGTTTCACTCTTCTGTTCTAGATCTCCTTCACATGGAGCCCTTTGCTTTATATTTTTGTCATATGTCCTTTTCTAATTTCTTCCCACCATTAAGAACAGTCTCCCTAATTTTAGTACAGCATGTGTAAAGACACCTGCTTTGTGGAACCCTCCCAGTGGGGCTGGGAGTGCAGTGAGAACACACAGCAGAACACAGGTTCCTTAGCACAAGCTGCAATGCTGCTTGCTCCTCCAGAGGGAACAGCAAAGCTGCAGGAGCCTTTTCAGCACTTTTTATCAAGGTTCTTATTTGGAGTTCTAACTAGTAGCCAGCTGCAGCAGGGAACTCCCATTGCTCTGTAGCACTCCAGTTTATGCATTGTGAGTATCTTCATAGTTTTACTATCTACTACCTTCCCTTTACAACAGCACTGAACTATAAGGTCCCCCCATCTCCAACCAGCATGCAGGGATACACAGCAAAGAGGGATATGACAAGTTTCCATGCATGAAACTAGGAAGAAAGTTCTAGTGACTGCCCTGCACTCCCCTCCCATTTCTTAATCCTCTGCAGTCACTGGGGAGTACAGATACCAAATATTCCAGAAATCCAAGCCTGTTACTAGGACAGCTTGTGTCCTAGGAACATGCTGCAGTCATGTTCTGCTCCTTCTGCAAGCACCCACCATTTTCCTGTGCTAGTATTTGTCATTATTGCCACCAACAGTTCTCTGCCATACATGGAGCAAGTTCATAATGGTCAGGCATTACATTCAAAAAGCAGGGGGCCTACATAGATCTATCTTTCTGCACTAGAAAGACAAAGGTCACAATTTATTGTCCAGATGGGGGAAAACAGAGCTTAGTGGCACAATCTATTCAATCTGCTATGAAAGGTTACTGCTCAAATGCACCACACAGTAGGAGATGCAAAAGCCAGCCCAGTCAAGCTCCCCATCTATCACTTTGGGGTCAAGGAGGGGAAACAGCAAGACCTGGCTTGTCACACAACTCCAGATCTCATGCCAGCAGAAAGAGGCACACAGGAAGAGAATATGAATAGAAAGTAAAGCCTGATTATCTTTTTCCAGAAGGCAACATCCTTCAGACAGACATTTTCCAAGTATAGCCAGTTGATCACTTCCACAGTACTCTTTAGACCTACAAGAGCAGAAGTGACCAAGTGATTGCATAACACAGCAGAAGCTTTTCTAGAGTCTGTCAAGTGAAGAAACAAGTCACACAACAGCCTTGGGCTTCCAAGTTATTTCTAGGACACCCAAGATATTAGACTTACTACAGGGCTTCACTTGGGACAGTTATTAACTGTCAGTGGGCCAGAGCATACGTACAAAAGCCAGATGTTTCCTACAGGTCCTTGACACTTCCCAAGTCTAAGGGATTCATGTCACTGCTCACAGTTTTACCCCTACAACAGGAAACAGCAAGCTTTGTACAACACCTTTTGTTAGCAGAAGTACCTCAGCAGGGCAGTAGATACTAGCTGCACTTGTAATTTACCTTGGTATTCAAGTAATCATCTTGAACTAACGCACTTCATCTGAAAGTTTGATCCCTTTTTGGTACAAGAGATGTAGATATATCTATTTCTCTTCAATACCCTTAGTTTTTCATCATTTTCTGCAAACAGTAGCAAGCCATACTCCTCTGCCCATGTATTCAGTGACAGTGCTGGCTGCCTAGCTTAGCAGCAACACTACAGTAGTAAGAGGGAAATGCAAGGAGAAAGATCAAGAACTTGCTTCAAGCATTATTGCTGCTCATTTAAACTCTTGAGTAGGATTAAAAACTGCTGTTCACCTTTAAAAGCATTTCAGCTTGCAAATATTGTAGTTCTAGTGCTTACCATACAGAAAAGAAAAGCGTGAAAGGGTAAATATCACACCTAGCAATTGAACACCTACAGGATCAGACCCCAGAACTGCAACACTGACTCCTCCATCCAGGGAGGATTCCTGACAGGAATACACTTTTGATCACAAGTCAGCATGAGAAACATTGGTGTGACTTGGTAATCATCCTTAAAAAATGAATAGTAAAGAATTTTCTTGTGTACATTGGAATATAAAGTATGGCACCTTTATACTAATGGCAACTTTACCGGCAAAGTCTAATCACTAGAAGAGATGACGCTCAGGGGCTTATCATATCGATCAACATGGTTGCAAATGAGTAAACCAAACTTCCCACCTTCACATGAACGTAAGCATGACACTTGGAAGGATGAGAAGACAGGCTGCATGAGTTAAACATCCTAGAAGTTCACAGCCTTCCATTTAAGAGCTCATAAGTTAAAACTTTAAGAAGTTTTAAGGCACATCTTTCTACAGAACTGTAGACATTGGTGCTCACAGCTGATATTGTCCACCCAGTCACGAAGGGAGAAATAGCAAAGTCAAAGAAACAGCGAAGTCAGTTCACTTCAAGCAAAAAGTAAATCAGTAATCCTTTGTATTTGGTTTTTCGCTTTCCTGAAGTAGCTCCCATTCCAAAGACGACACAGCACAGGGAGCAATTAAACTGCCTTGTAAAGTACAGTATATAAAAATGGCATATATGGAAACAGTTTGATAGGCTCATTGTGCAATTATGCACTGCCATCAGGATTTTTTATTTTGTTCTTTGTTTCAATTACTCTTCGTTAAAGCATTTAGATACCAGTGCTGATGAAGGGCCCTAATCATCCAGCCAGACTCTTACTTACCACCTCAAAGCTCCTCTCTATTTAGCACCACTCCAATTTTGAGGTTTATGCTTGATATCAGGTAATACATATATATGCATAAGCACCGCTGTGTTTCCCCATCCTTTAAAACAGGTCTCCAAGAATTTATGGCACACACTAGTTCTGATCTGCCACGTTCTAACAGTTGCTGTTACACATCTGGCTGTAAAAGAGGCTACACGGCACAGCTGAATAAAAGGACACCAGTGCAGCCAGGACACTTCCCATAGCTCTGAAAAGCATTTAACAGCCATTATGGTCAAACAGCACTTCTATTAAAAAACTAGAACATTGCACTAAACACCCTTATTGTTATACTTCGGCTGAGCAGGGATTCCAAAGACTCCTGGTCTTGCCTAACCATGAAGTAAGTTAATTAGGTACTACATTTCATAGCATTTCAGACTGATGGGTCAAGAATGCACACGGTCAATGCATCCAACACGCCTGCAGAGAGATCAAGTTTTTCCACTTACCCAGAGCTGTGCTTTTATTGCAGCATTGGCTGAAGAACAGCTACTGTTTTGCAGCTTTATAATTGAAAGCTCTCATGCTACTCCGTAGTGGTGCTGCAGTGGTAACATTAGCTCACTGGGAGGACCATATTTAGAAAAGATGTTGGGTTCTCCCCCAGAGCAATGTAATAGTTCGGTAAGTGAAATTAACAGCCCCAGTAAGAGTCAAACATTGTCAGATTAAAAAAACAGAGCTAGACTCCTACAGGGAGAAGTCTGGGCTGAAGGCATCTAGCTTTATTGCAGGGATTCATTTAATCCCTACTTGGGAACATAAAAAAAGAAAAGTCCTAAAGCTATGTGCTGGGAACCGGGGCTACATTAAATGCAAGACGAGCAATATAAAAATACAGCCTGCCAAGCTCCCCCCTCCCTTTTTTCCCTGCAATAAATACCAACAAGTTAATACCGATGTATATACTTCACGCATTCAGCCGGTACCCGGCTTTTAATGAGCGGGGAGGCCCTTGCGAGGGTCTGCGCCCGCGGGGAGCCGGGCCGGAGGCGCTGCGTGCCCGCCGCGGGGCGGGGGCGGCCGGGGCTCCCCGGCGGCGAGCGCCGGGGCTTCACCTGCGGCGCTGACAGGGCGCGGGGGCGGCGGGCCGGGGGCAGGGCAACCTGCCGCGGCGGGGCGGGCGGGAGAGGGCCAGTCCCGCCGCCGGGGCGGCGGCTCACTTACCCGGGGCCCCGTGGCTCGGTGGCCGCGACCCTGAGGCAGATGCACCAGCAGCAGCGCCAGCAGGAACGGGCGAGCCCCCACGCTGCGCCAGGCCCGCGGCACCATCGTCCCTCGGGGGGGCGGCGGCGGGGCAGCGGCGGTACGGCGGGGCTCTGCGGCCACCGGAGGCGGCTCTCCCGGGCGGCCGCCCCTCAGCCCGGCGGCGGCGTGTCCGTTGGCGGGCGGCGCGCGCGGTGCCCCGGGCCGGCTCGGCCGGCTCTGCCCCCTCCCGCCGCGGCAGGTTACCCGCCTCGGCCATGGGGATGCCCGTTATAAAGCCGCGGCGGGGCGGGGCCGGGCGGCACTGACTGCGGCGCACACCTATCGCAGCGCGGCCGCCGCGGGCTGCAGCCAATGGCGGGGCGGCAGGGCCCTCCGCCCCACCCCGCCCCGCCGCCGCTCCCGGGCGTGAGGCGGGCGGCGAAGGTTGGCTCCGGGCGGCGCGGTGCCGCCGGCGGCCCGGCGAGGGGCGAGGAGCGGGCACCTTCCCCATGCCGGCGGCACCTGGAGCGGCCGCCGCGCCCTCAGCGGCTGCCGGCATGCGCGGGTGCCGGGCAGTCCCGGTGGGGCTGCGGCAGGCGACGAGCCAGCGCGGCCGGCACTCGCCGGGGGACTGCCGGCCTGCGCCGCTCGCCCCAAAGCCCAGCTGGGCATCCCCGGCCCCAGCCCCGCGGCGGCGGCTGGCCCTGGCGGCGGCAGTGACAGCTGAGCCGTGCAGTCGGGTCGGGCCAATGAGCAAGTAAATTTGGCATAGGAAATTACCTCATGGGCCACACCCGTTTTCCTTTGGTTCGGCACTCGTGGGCCAAGGCTGCTGTAGCAACAAGTTTGTGTCGCAGGGAGTGTAGGTCTTCTTGTCACCTCCAGGCCGGGGCTCAAAGCATGGCTGACCCACAGCCGCAGAGACTAGCGGTCCCTGAAGATCTTCACCTGCTTTCCCAAGTGCAAATGTAGCCCCACGGCCCATTGCCCTGCGTTGCCCAGCAAAGCCTAGAGACCTTGTGGAGGTGATGTGCTTGGGGGCTTTGGTAATACATACCTTGCACCTGGAAAACCAACCCCAGATCAAGTTTGGTATCTCTTGAAACAAGCCCTGCCATCCCCAGATCAAGTTTGATATCTCTCGAGACAACAAGCCCTACCATCCCAAGATCAAGTTTGACATCTCTTGAGACAACAAGACCTTCTAGGCTGCATGTGAGTCCAAGGATGTCCAAGCATAACCAGGCACTCGATAATGGGAAGCTTGGGTAGAAGGTGAGTGTTGAGTCATACAACATGCAAGTGGGTGCAGCTGTCGAGCAGGAGCAGGGAAAAAATGGAGATGCATCTACCAGCAGGGCCTAGTCTCTGCAGGCACATCTGTCCTGTTGGGAGCTAAAGAGAGCGCAGTACCATGGCAGTGTAATGGCGGCAAGCTGTAGACCCTGAGCAATGGAGGCGGAGAGCAATGCCAAGCCTCTGTCTACCTGCTGACTGAGTGATAGAGGTGTCTTGTTAACCGGACTGACTTGCATTTATGTCCAGTGCTTCATTTTTAAATTACAAGCATGAGTTTGATGGCGGGCACAGCAGGGCAGAGGCCCAACATTTTGCAACACAATATGCATGGGAGGTCACTGCTGAGCACGTCTTAGTGATAATAACCTTCTCATGGGACTGTTCTGTGGTGCTCTTGTGGAAACACACAAGACATGCAATTTCTTCATACAATGTATTTAACTTTCTTTACTCAGTGACCTTACAAGAGGCAATACTCACACTTGTAAAAATTCCCTAGAGTGTATCCGCTAGGTATGGGGAGGGGCTGCTACGCCCACATGAAGAACCTTGTTACACAGTAGAAGTCATATAATTCTGGCATCTTATCAGAGCAAAGCAGGGTGTTTAGCTATAGCGGTTGCTTTAATCTTTCTTTTCTTTAAAAAAAAAAAAGAATTTATTTAAAAAATGCCAGTATGTAACATTTTGTCATTAGCCTAGGCAGGATAAACTGCTTGTTACTCACGCGGAGCTCTGCCAGTATTCATTATTCTTGGCTTGCAGATCTCTCTGGAGCTCCAAACCCAGCACACCGTACAAGCCTACCGATGTACCTTAGTCCTAACCCTCACCACTCTGCTATCCTGGTCCTAAGCTTTGCCAGCTCTTCTTCAATATGGCCTGCGGTATCCTCTGTTTTTCCATTTCAAAGTCTCTCTGATCCAGACCTGAACTTCTGCCATTCCACATGACATGAGCAAGAGAGACCTTGAGGGGAAGAGGAGGGGGAGAGCTGGGAAATCTGAATATGAGTGTCCTTGTGTACATCAGGATCAGCTCTGTTGAGGTTGGACAAGTTATACCAGTGCACACCTGACATCTGTGAAAAGACAGGCAGAATCTAGTACAGTTTTGTTGAGGCAGTGATCCCACCACTGAAGTAGCACATCACCTTATAGTTAAGTCTTGATTAAATTCCAGTCCAGATAACAATATCCCACTTGCCTACATTCCCCTCTCCAATTTCATAGGGAGTTTTTTTGCATCTGACCTACTTTGTGTGGGGCCTTCATGTGTTCTTTATCACTGGCACTTTAAACATGAATGTCTTTGGTGTATTTTCCACAGACAAACCCATGGATACCAGGATCTCTCTGCTATATAAATGCTCATTACCACCATGAAAAAATTATTTTTTTCCTATTCCCTAACAGAGAATACCAGCTACACTGGAAGCCTATCCTCCAATGCCTATGAGGCCCTGACACCAGCAGCATCTTAACACCGAGTAAAAGTTCCAGAGAGGGTCAGAAATTCCCAGTAACTGAACACTTTGACCCCTGCATGGTCAAAGCTGTTCATAACCTTGCAGCATGTACTTCCAGCCTTGACCAATATTCCCATGGCCAGGTGTTTCTCTGTAGGGATGTATATTCCCTTTGCAGATAGTAACTGCCTTAGTGCAATAACCAGACCAGAAGAGACTCCATAGCCTGGCCTATGTATCACAACCATTAAATTTCACTGAGCTGTTCTGAGCCCAAGAGCCTTAGCAAAGCACCATCCAGGTGGATGGAGGACATCCAGCCCCAGTTTAAAGACACCAGCAAGAGAGAGAATATGTGTCTTTGTTCCAGTGGTGAATCACCTTCACCATTGAAAATGTGTGCTTAACTCTTTGGCATACTGGGCCTGGTACTCCGGTTGGTGTAGGTGCACTTTACTGGTGTGTTGTCTTCAAAGAAAGATCTAGGTAAATAAAACAAACTCCTCAAACAGAAAGTTTTGTGCCTCTAAATTGTCTGTTAATTCTCTTCAGGTTGCTGGCAAGTGGGAAGTGCCTACCTTGGGCATCAGTGGCATTGCAGAGGCTAGTGTCCAAACGTAAGAGGAATTGGGTACCTAACCTTCTCGCTTGAGCTCTTCCAAAAATCCCTGCCATTATTCTGAGGATGCAGTGCCAAACACTGTGCTGGCACAGTGCTACTTCAGTCAGTGGTGTCTCACCAGCAAAGAACTTGCCCAGGGTGTTTAACTGAAAACTACAAAGAGAGAGGGGTACAGAACTAGAATAGAAGTTGTTCTTCATGTCCAGGCATTTGTACACCAGGCCCAACATTCGGATCCTTCCGAGGAAGATGTAAGCCCAGCCCTAATGAAATCAACTATGCAATGCTGCTGGAGGTAGCACTGAAACTGGTACCGTTGGGGCTTGTTGTGTATACCAGATACAGCCTACAACTTGCACCTCTGAAGACTTACCCCAACACGTGCCCATATGTGTTGATGATTAATATCTTGTTGCTATGGTGCACGCATATCATGCACACCACCGCAAGCCCATGGCACAGGACGTATATATTGGTGGTCTTGACAACTGTTCAGGAAGAACTGTTTGATTGCTTTGATTATTTGCCTCTGCATCTACTTGTCTTGTCCTCAGACAAGATTCAGAAGATCGCTGCCCTCTTTTGAACAGTATTGGCACTCACAACAGAACCGTGATGTGATCTGTATGCCACAGCTTCCATCAGGGAACATATTCCCTCTTGCACATGTTTAGCAGAAATGATTAGTCACACTTTCAATAAAGAATAAATTGCTGCCTCCAAATATGAGCTAATTGCTTTTAGGGATCAAATTAATGTTAGTGGTTCCTTTTTAAGTCAGTGGATGCTACAATCGCTCCTGCAGCAGGTCTAGATTTAGTTCACTTTTTGTCTCAACAGGAGTAAAGAAGAATATGGGGGATTTGCTGGGAGATTGATTGTTGTAGGTTGTAACGATGCAGAATTTAGAGCTATTTTTTTGAACATCATGCCTATTGAATCATTTGCATAATTATAATCAGAGAGTTATCCATTGCTGCCAGGCCTTAATTGCAGAGAACCTGCAGCAGTGGAAGAGCCTTTTCCACTATGCTGACACCGCTAAATCTCCATCCAAAGGCAAGTTCAGGGCAGCCCAGAATAAAGACTGAAAAGCCACAGTTGAGCACACTCATGACCCTGCACAGGTTGGAATAGCAGCCACAGGATGAGAGACTCTATTCAGTCACCCTAAAATGAGGTAGAATACAATTTCCCCAGCTTCCTAGACACAGGTTGAATATGGGGGTAGTGGGGAGGAGTAAGTTTGACTCATAGTGATTATGAGGCTGGAAATCAAAAGTCCGTGCGTTTGAAAGGTTTCACATCACAGCATACAGCAATTTTACAGTGCCATCCGCCTGTCAGCACAGTTGCTGCTGTGGGCAAAGTATTCACACTTGTTAAGATGTAGAGACACATTGCTGTTAGCATGTCTTGGGGCGTACTTGCTGGATTATGTCAACAAAAAGGAGTCTCAGCTTCTTATGAAAGCTAATTACATATATGCCTGAATGAAACAGAAACCCTCTTAGTAATAATAAGTGTCCTATTGGGCTTTTCATTCTGGAAGCTCTTTGCAGAATGTTCACTATTACTTGAACAAAAAGCTTTGTTAAAAATATGACAGGACTGCAAGTCTTTTTCCATGAAATCCATCTACAGTCCACCACTTCATTCATTATACTTCATATAGAAATTCTGTGCAGAACTTTTCTCTAGAAAGTATATTAAATTGTGTGGGTCCTGGCTGCACTTCTTTGGTTTCCCAAAGAGTTGCTAGTAGTTCTGGTTAGTTCCCCATTGCTGCCAAACCCTCACCTCTCACTAGTGCCCGTCCATCTGATCCTACTACCCAGCCATACCTTCATGCCCTTATGTAATTCCACCACAGGAAGAGGCTGTTGGCCGTACACCAGTATTATTATGAAAACAAAACTAAACAAAACCCAAAAAAGGAATGCAGTGAAGTGCAAGGTGTTGTAAAGAGGCAGTAAATCCCATTTGAGCTTCAGGATGTTTTTTCATGGTGCTGAAGCACATGCCTATTTTTAAGGATGGAACCTCTACAATGACCTGGCTGATGTTAGTCTGTAATCTGCCAGTTCCTTGAAAACAAGGATATTCTCCTTTTTTGCCTTTTTACTCTTACTTATGTTTTGCAAATTCTAGAGTATAATGTTGAGAATCGGTATGAGGCCCAGTGGAGTGGTGGTGAATGATGGATATTTATGTGGCACTGGAAAATTAAATGACTCTTCCAATAATCTATCTAACAGATTTCTAATGTTCATTGTGCACTTTTTTGAATTTTGTGAAGTAAATATAATATAATTTCAGGCTCAAAAAGAATGCCAATCGACCATATCTTTAACATTTAGAATCTTTAAAAGTACTTAGGGATTTGCCAATTTTTTTTTTAATTTTGAATCAGCTATGAGATTGAAGTTGGGTTGGACTCCATATGGACTCCAGAAGAGAGGAGCTCTGTTCCAACCTCATTTATCAATCTTATCAAGGCAAGGATTCTTTCTGCTCATCCTGTCTACCTGGGTGGGATAGATGGAAAGTGGGTGAGGAAAGAAATACCTCCACGCTGAAATTTTGAGGACTGGGTACTCTGGGCTGCAAATGCAAGGGAGAGCAGGTGGTGAATTTCCCATACATGAGTACTCTCTGCCCATGCAGAGTGGGCTTACCATCGAAAGTGCAAAAGAATGGGGGGGGGGATCATGCCAGGGCACATGGAAGGCAGGGTCTCTTGCCTGACCTCCCCTCCATGCGAGCCTCCACCAGCACAGACAACAGCAAAAAGGAGGAGGAAGCAGCTGAGGATCAGCCCTGTGAGCTCAACAAGTCATGATACTGGAATTATTTTTTGTCACTTGAGCACATTTACCTTGTCTCAGAGAGATGCTCAGATGAATGGAATAAAGTATTTTGTGTCACAGGTTGGCACCCCCTTCGTCTGACTCCCTCCATCAGCAGTTCTTATCCTCAGGAAACTCAGAATCAGAATTGTGTCCTAAATGGCATGAAAGCAGCTCAGAAACATATTTCAGCAAAGAAGCCCTGGCATCATATTAGACACTCTTTGTCTTCCGAGTTGGGGAGGCAAAATGGTGACAAAACAGTGGGCTACAAATTCTAAAATGCCTTGATCCTGCAATTTTTCATCAGGGCCAAGAGTAACATTTGTTATCGGACAGGCAAAGTTTGTTTTTTCTTCCCTACCAGTTTCTTAGCACTGATTTAGGTTTCACACTGAAATCAGCAAAACTGCACTTAAATCACCCTGAGAACCAGCTACATGTATCCAAAGCTGAGCAGAGTTCAAACCTCAGCCCTGTGCTGATACAGAGCCTTTTCTGTTTTAAATTGCCCACCCACTCACTATTCCCAGCTGCCGAGCCACATAACGTTCAAAGACCACACACAAGGTGCAAGAGCAATAGAGGCCTGTTGAAAATTAAAGTGCAACAGCTTAGTCAAGAGGATAGGCTCCAGCATTGCTGCCTAGAAAATGGGGGCAAGGAATGAGGATGGAAGGGCAGATGGAGACCGTGGGAGATCTGTACAGAAAGCGATGGGAATCTACACCAGAGCATATTTTACAGAAATCCCCTACCCTCAGCTCACAGATCAACAGAGACGCAGAGCTTCCCGTATGAAGACAGGCAAGAAGCAGCTCAGAAAAGGAGGTGGTGCTTTCCAGAGACTAGAGATGATACTGGGGTCCTAGGGTTTGTTCTCAGCTTGGCTGTTGGCTTGCTAAAAGGACCTGGAGCCAGTCAAAAAAACTCTCTGTGCCTTATTTTCCCCTCTTGAACACATGTCAAGAAGTATAAGAGCCTCACGTGAATGTTGTGCTATCTCCCACAGCCCCCGACAGACAGCAAAACTGTCAGAGAGCTCTGGTTTCTTCTCTCCAGTGCTGCTGCTGAAGGGACCTTGCTCTGAAAAGCACTCGTTTGAATGCCATATAGTAGCGTCACCTATTCCTCTTCATCCCATTGTAAGAGCACCTTATCATCGAAAGCTAGGGAGTGTTGCAATAGCACGCAGTGGTGACACAAAGACAGGAGCAGGTCAGCACTGTCACACATCACGGTGCAGCACCCCTGCTTTTAGAAAAGAGCAGGGCCCTTCTGCTGACCCCTAGGCTAGGATTCGCAGGGTCCGAGGCACACTGGTGAAAATCGACCTTATCCTGAACGTATCTGCTCAGATGGCTGACTTTGCTATGATTTTGCACAAAAAGAGACTGTTCAACTCAAAGCATTTTAAAAACATTCTTAAGTTTTGTCCCGCTGCTTCTATACATAAAGAATGTGTGTTTATATGTTTATACATCAAGATTTTGTGCTTAGTCACTAACCAAGACTAAATACTTAAAGGCTGAGTCAAGCCGTACTCTAAATGTGGGCTATTTTACCCATCGCTAAATGAAACGGCTTCATTGCTGAGACAAGGCAATGTTGTAACGGCACATGGCACAACCCAGCAGTCGGAACAAGAAACAACGAAGGTGGTTTCTAGCAGAAAGCGCTCAGGGTGTTTGAAGAGGCAGACTGCCAGGACTCTACGGGTATCATCCTACTCCCTAGTCCTCAGCTGGGACAGCAGCTCAGGAGAGATGAAAGGAGGAAAGATGAAACACAACACGCCATGAACTTTCTTACTGCAACTCTGATTACTGCTAGCAAAAGAAAGCAAGCCAAGGAGACACTGGAAGGAAAGACTCACTCAAGTACCCCATACCAAATACTCTGAGATGGTGGTTTGAACCCAGAGCTACATATCATAGCTAGCATCTGTAATGATCTAAACTAGAACCACAGATACAAAAGTGCTTGCAGCATTTTCAGGCTCTTACGTTTGATCCCAGATTTGGGCTTCAGAACACGTTTGACAATAAACAGAGCAAAAGATACTGAGACTGGAATTTCAGTAGTTAAAGCTATTGCTCTATTAATTTCGCTACCTTCTTAAAAAAAATGCTAAATGTGCAAAAAAATATAGGTGTACATGCGTACCACTTCCTTCTTCTGACCCCTGTCAGAAACGCGGTGCAGAAGGAAACCTTCTAACACACAATCGCCTGCAACCAGATTTTTGAAATATCCCACTGTGATACATATCAACCTTTTTCTTTTGATTGATAGACTTTGCTAGGGAAACACGGCAGAACAGATGTGTGTGCATGGGTGCCATCAAATGAATTTTAACGCTCTTTCTCCCCACCCACCCACCCACAGGCTTATAAAGTTATTCTGGAAGACATGCGAATCCTAAATAATGGGGGAGGGGAGACTGGGGATTAAGGGACATCTGAAGAAAGTAGTATAAAATTGCACTGAAAGCAAAAATCCTCCCACTATAACCTACCCTAGTCCACCCCTGTGTCAACAAATATGCAACCAATTAATGTAATTGCAGAGTTATTTATGGCGCACAGGAAAGTGTAGTCAGGGACCCTGAGAAACAAGGTTGTAGGGATAGGAACGCCTGGGTTTCCCCCTCACCCCCTCCTTTGCAGATGTTTAAGTTGACTTGTGGTGTCCATGTGTCTCATAACCAAGTGCCTGTCTACTTTGCAGGTGTTGCTTGCTGCATGGGGGTGGGTAAAGTGGATGAAAGGAGACCTGGAAAAGAGTTGGGGTCTTCTGATTTCAAACTGTGACCAAAAGATATTGGTTGGGTTTAGATATTCCCCCTCCCTTTGCAGCCTACAAAAGCCCCATACTTAATCCCTTCAGATGACCCTTCCGACAGCAGCAACAACATTTGAACACAACAGGGGAAAAAAAAATTCTTAGCTCCATGATTTGATTGTTCGGGGTGACAGTTTTGTTACTGTTCAGTGCCCTGCACAAGAGAGGTTTTAATTAGAGCTATTGAGCGGTTTGAATTGGCACAATTAGGGTCAGCATTAATGATTGCTGCATGTGTTCTTTTGAACAGTAAGGGCTTTTTTTTGCCCACGGACAGGAGGGGGGAGCAGCTAATGAACTAGGAGAGTGCAAATTATCTCTGCAAAGCTGGGGCAAGTGTAATACACACTGGGGATGAAGCAGAGAGCAGGAAGAGAGACCACAGCTTGTGGGGCTGATCCAGAAGACTTCCCAGCGGAGTGCTGAGCACCATCAGTCCCTGTTGCTTGCCATTTGCTTCCTCAGGTGCTGAGGCTGTATAGAGCACTGACAGAGATGCGTTTCTTGCGTAGCACGGGAAGACTTTGGAGAGGCAAAGCATATGCAGTATTTTTCATACTGAAAAATACAAAAGGAGATAGGAAAAAGGCTGCAGTCTGCTGAGAACGGTAGTCTGCTTCAAAAACAAGGATGTGCTCATGCAAATTGGTACTCCCATGAGTAGGCTTGTAGGCTTTCCCCACCTCCCATTCACTTCAGTGGGATACCGGATCAGTTCAAAGAAACACAGCCACATAAGAGAGAGAGAGAGAGATTTGTGTACAAGCACCCCTCCTGTGTGTGTGTGTGGAAACACCTCCCAAATACACAGACCTGCCCTAACTGCACTGCAGGTGGATGCCAGAGCCCCATGCATATGACAGCTCTGCCAAAGGCTGGTCCCACCCCTGCTGAGAAAACAAGAGTCCTCACAGCATGGGCAACTTGACTTAAAGAGAAGACCTCCTGGGGGCATATCTATGATGTCCTCAGAACGTGCAGGTCTCCTGAAATGCGCCCATTACACAGCCTCTTCCTGACCCATGCGGTCGTGAAGGTGTGCAGAAATGCTCCTGGGTTGCAGGAGGAATACACTTCCATGCCACTCCAGCAGAGTCAGAGGCCTCCCTTCCACTTAGCTGCTTGTTGGAGAAAGGGCAAGTAGGTGATGGTGACACCAGCCATGTGGGTGCAGGGACTGACTGGCAGCACAGGACCTGCCTCACTCCTGTGAAGAGCTTCCATTGCCTCTGGGCCATGCAGGTCCTCCCCAAAGCACGAGCTTTTTTGCTCCAGGCCTGGAACAAAGCTTTCTGAGTGCTCTCCATTTGCTAAAACGAGCTTTTGGTCAGGCATTATATTAGAACCACAGGCCTCTCTGCACCTTCGAGCTACAGAAAGAGTTTGTTCACGTGCCAGCTCCCTGGCATAGTGGTTCCTTGCTGCCCTCCGCTATGAACAGCAAGAGACAGCCATTCCCCACTTACATGTGCAACACATCCCTTTTTACTAACAGTGGGGTGACCCTCTGATGGTTGAATCAGCCTAGAAATCCCTTCTGGCCTCCAAAATACAGATAGGGCATCACCGGTAGGGGTACCTGTGGGCCTGTCTCAGGTATGGCAGTACCAGCTGAGTCAGATGCTGGCACTGGTCTCTTGATCTGGCCCCTGAATACCTGTGTAAGCCAGCAGGCCTGCTGTAAAATGTCATTTCTAATTGCCTGCAGTAGTAATGTCTCCTGAACATGACCCAAAGATGGAGATACGTTGTCAGGCACCACACATCAAAGAAAAAGTTGATTCTTCGGTAAGCTAAGCTAGTTAGTATCACAGAATCACAGAATCACAGAATCGTATAGGTTGGAAAAGACCTTTAAGATCATCGAGTCCAACCGTAAAAAGATAGTAGATCAGAAGAGAATAGCACGTATGTGTATACTATCAGAGGACTGATCCTTGTACATTTTTCGGAAAATATTTTCAGTCAGACTTTCTGCAGCCATCCCAGAGTGTGGCCACCAACAACTAACCACTCAAATTTTTGAGGCCAAGCATTAGTACCAGCCAAGGCTGCACACCCCACCAGTGCCTTTGGTGGCAAAGCAGGTAAAGCTATGTGCACAACTGGAGGGGAGAATGCTGGGTGAAATCCTGGGTGTGCAATCTCAGTTGGGAAGTAGCCAAATAATTCACCTTTCATATACGCAAAAGAAGACAAAGGTGCCCCAAATATGGAAAGAATGGGACTCTTTGTTGTGGTTAAACAGAGTTTTCTGTGTAGCTCTGTTAGTGGGTGCTTTCAGATACTTCACTGTCTCCCTCTCTAAACATAACCTGCTCGTCTAAAAAAAAAATCCCATTTCTCTGGCCTTTTTTAAGTAGTGGGGTAAATTATATTATTCTTACTTAGGATACGCAGTAGCCCAACACACTGGGGAAATAATCACAGGCCAAGATCTTGCCATGCAAACAGAGGACAAACAGATGATTTGTGCCCAAAGAGCTCATATTCTGTAGGCCTAAACCAGCAGAAGTTTAGTAGGCAAGATGAAGATTAATGAATGATGCTGTTGCAATCCATTTGTAGCCTATGGATGGATACAAATCCAACAGGCACTCGCAGCTAGGATAGTCTCACTTAGTTCTTGAGGTAGAAAACAGTAGCCTGAACTAGACCCCTTCCCCTCAGGTTTTGGTTACCTACTCATTTGTCGCATCTGTGGCTTCACAACAAGTTCTTTACCTTATTACAATTTTTTGTGGTGCTAATGCCCAGGATCCACGAGAGCCAGTCTCATAAAGGATCTTTCCCCAGGTGTGCCAGCCTCCAGAACACCGAGTGCCCGGCAGCGCCAGGCAGAGGGCTGCCGTTGCTGGCGGAGCGGCAGCGGAGCAGGTGGGTAGCAGGAGGGCGAGAGCAGAGCTGCAGCGGCTGCTGAACCCCGGCAGCCGCCTGGGGCAGGGCTTTGCCCCCGGCAGCAGCATGGTCCTCCTGGGAGCGAGCAGCGCGGCTGCAGGTGGCTTCATCTCACCCGGCACCCCTGAGTGGAGAAGACATCCCCCTGCCCTGAGCTGGCCAGGATGCACCGGTTCCACTGCGGCTCAGCAGAGGAGCAAAATCGGAGTGCCAGAGGAAGGGCAGAGACACAGGGAGCATCTCACGAGTGCTTTCCCCTTTTGCCATTGGCTGCTTTCGCCTCCTCTCCCCCAAGTCTCTCTCATAAGGACTTCAACTGTTCCCACGTCCAGCGTTTTGGTTTGGGCAGACATCCAGCATCGCTTAGCAGATCCAAAACGACACCTCACACATTCTTGAAGGTGTGAAAGAAACAACCAAGCTGAATCGTTTCACCACCCTCCCAGTACTAGAGGTGATACCGTAGATTTGCCAAGGAACATGCAAGGACATCCACAAACATTTCACGACCACCTTCTTTGAGTCTGCTTTGTTATTAAACAGCCATGGGTTTTGGCATTATCTGGAAAGCTGAACATGCAACTGCTCAGAGACGACCTCTGCCTTGACTTTCTTATCGTATATATATCCTCAAAAAGGCAAGACTTGTCAGTGAAGACTTAGATTTACATTGTCAAATACATATATTAATAGTCTTCATATAGATCATTTACAAGCAAATAATAATGCTGCAGCCTGGAGGATAGCACTGGTGATAGCACTGCAGGCACCAGGCTGTCAGCTGGGCCCTGGCCTGAGGCTGAGCTACCTGGAAAGGGTGTGGAAGCTAATGGATGGGAGAGTGGATGTGACGTGGAAAGCTGGATGTGAGAGGGAATGTTGTGAGAAGCTGGCAAAAGCTACAGATGGTGCTGTGAGGGCTGGCTGGATCCCTCAGGTGGTTAAGGGGGACATGTGTGAGAAACAGCCAAACCACACAGATAGCTGGAGGGGAGCACTTGGGGACATTCTGGGAAGTAGGACCTTGCCAGGCCAGTGTGCCTGCTAACCATACCAGTAATAGCACATAAGGCTGAGATAACCTGGCCGGCAGTATCAGAAATACCAAATTCATGGATATGGCAAAACTAGGACTACTTAGGAAAAAGTAGTTAGGTGAAGGTTGTCTCTTTGGATTGAGGTTGAGACAAAGAAAGGGAGATGCAAGAATGGCAAAAAGAGGGGTCAAGAAACACAGAAATGGGTAATAAGATATGTAATTCATATGGCTGAGGGTGTCTGGGGGCACTTGTCAAGCAGCCCCACGCTTGATCACTGCTGGAGCCAGACAATAAACCAAACCCCTTGTTCTGGCCGTGCCACAAGAGCCAGACCTGCTTCCGCCCCAGGCAGAGGACAGGGGTTGGCAGTGCAGGGGGGGTGCTTTCACTTGCTGCTACGTAAACACCTAGACAGACAGATTGAGCATCCTGGCATCACCACGTTGGTGCCTTTTCCAGGTCTGACGGCATTGGCAGCTGCCCACCACGTTGTAACAGATAGGATTTAGGGGGTTTCTTGTTTTTTGATTTTCAGTTCAGTTAATACACATAAACTCTCGGGACTAAAGGAAGTGACTTGTCTACCTTCAAACTCATGGTCTACACTCAAGGAAAGTGTCTTCCAGGACAATAATTTGCACTGAGAAATCAGTATTGCCTCTCCCCTGCCTTAGTGCAGGCACCGATTAGGAAATATAAAATATGCAACAAGCCTGTCTGTCTCTGAAGTGATACTTAGCAGTTCTGCAAGCATTCAGAGCAGAAGCTATAAATGCAGACTTCAAAAATGTAGCAGGAGAAGCAAGTTAATCAGAATTTACTTAATCTGAGCTTTGGCTGAAGGTTTGATACAGCCTTATTTTAGTGGAATTAGTCAACCCATCTTCAACTTAAAAGAAATACATTTTGACTTTAAGCTCCACAACATTTCATTCACCATCCCTCAGGTCACCTATAAACCAGCAGAGACTTTGCTTTTCATAATTTCTCCGTATTGGTTTTTGCCATACCACTGCATTTCTGTGCTGCAGCCAGACCAGCGCAACTCGCGAGCAGACCGGCTAAGCTGCAGTGATGAATGACCCCCTGGAGATTAAGCTGTGAGACATCTCTCCTTGGCCTGAATACTGAGCAGTGAATTTCCCCTCACAGCCTTTCCTCCATGTTCCCAGGTCTCCTTCCCCTGGCAGGTCCAGAGTTTGTCCTAGCTTGGACCTTGTGTAGGGAAGCCAGTAGCCCTCAGCACCCAGAGCTTCAGCTCTTCTTTCCTAGGGGAGACTGCCCTCTGTCACTTAGGACCTCCTGTTTCATTGCCCTCTGCTGTAACCTCTTCTGAAGGCAGCCTTTCCTCCGGCCTCACTACAAGGACAATAAGTTACTCCGATTCTGTATCTAAGAGCACCTTGGAAAACTCCAGCGTTGCCAAAACGCTGGCAGGGGGTTGAAAGAAGCCAAATATTTTGCTGAATGCTCTCTTGCAGAACAGAAACATGTGCAAAGCTGGACTCAGTATATCATCAAATTCATCAGATATGATAACCAATATCCACTCCAGAAGTGTTTATGAGAAAGCAAGAGAAAGCTGGGGACCTTTACTACAGCTGGCAAAGGGAACCGCCATGAAGAATTCTCCACAATTTGAACTACTTATCCAGTTGCCTTTTTATTTAATTGTAAGAAACATCCCTTTTGGCCACCCCAGGTTTTTTTTTCCCACTGTTAAGGAGATTTTTCAATATTTTTGCCTTGGTTTGGGGGAAGGGTAGGTTTCTCCTTTTGTCATATCAAGCTCCCTTCTCACATAAAAGAGAAATGTCAAGCAGACAGGTTCATTTTCAGTCACGTCTGCTTCCAGAGCAGAGCTCTTCCCCTGGGTAACCAGTGGGACAGATCTGAAGACATGGCTCAGGAAGCACATGGGTCCTAGGCTCAGTCAACAAGCTGATAGGCTTGAAAAAGGGCTGCTGATGTCCGGAAAAAGCAGTGAAAAGAAGAGCAACATGAACTGCACAATAATTTAGGAATACCATCAGAATTCTGATGTAAACTGTTCAGATTTTTGTAGGTAAATCCATCACTCAATCCACAGCCACCACGACCTTGTATGCAAGAGTGTCTGCAGCCTGGGAGGGCAGCAGATCTTCCCACCTGCACCACAACTTGATCAGCTCCTTTGCAAAGGTCACAGTGCCCAGCAGCCCAGCCCCTTCACCGCTACCCTGGCCAGGCTCCGATCCCATGCTAAGTACCACATACAGCAGTGGAGCTGGCTTGCACATACAAGCACATCCAAGTATGACTTCTAAACTTCCCAGAGTCCCTCCTTGCACTGATTTCTCAGCAAGCCTGAGAACGTCTCCAATTATTGGAGACCCTACAAGAAAGGGGGATTTGTCACCAAAGGAGCATACTTCACATGCAATATCCGTTTAGAGTGGTGTGAGGATTCTGTAAAAATCCGAGCTAGAGCTATGGTCTTACGTTTAACACAACTGGTTGAGGAGCCACATCCTCACTTTCTTCAGCTGTCCCATTTTCACTGCCTGCAACTTATTGACCTTCCATTAGCCCCATCTCCTCCACCCTTGAACTAAACCAACTCAACATAGCCTTCCTTGGTGCTATGGCAGCTAGTGGCTGTAAAGCAAGATCTTCCACAAAAAATGTAGGAAGTCGTGAAAAATCAGTATTTTAGCTGCATCAGCTAACAAACATCAGCAGAGCTGATGCTGGTGGCGTGGCACCAGGTCCTTCAGCTAGGACCAAGGCCCAGGAACAAACCAGCACAATCCTGCTACCCAGGCAGCTCTGAACGTAGGTTTACGGTTGGACTCGATGATCTTAAAGGTCTTTTCCAACCTATATGATTCTGTGATTCTGTGAACCAGAGTGCCTTAGGGCTTCAGCACTGTCATGATGGGGTGGCCCCAAGGAAAGCTTCCCGCAGGGAGTTATGGCAGGGGCATGGATAGATGGTGGAACCTTAAATATAGTGCAAGTGAAGATCCAGTGATCCAACTGTAAGTTCAAATGAAGAACATTTGTTGGATCCTCTAGCCGATGAAGTATTACAGCCTTTCTGAGAAACCAGTCTTTGCTGGTGTATCAGTTAAGGTCCAGCTAGCTCATACTGTAGGATACACAGAGGCTGCCTGGAGACAGTCCTTCATGACAGTCCTTCATTGCCTGCAATAGACCTTAGGTCTGGTCAGGTGATCTCCTTGGCTGATCTCCTTGGCTCCTACAGTCCTCTCCCTTCCAGCAGGTAAATTACCAGCTGTCTAGCCGCTGAGATGTCTAGCACATTACCCTCCCTCAATGAAAAGCAAAATTGGAAAGATGAGCAAATGCCTCTCAAAGTAATAACACTATGCAAATGGAGGGGGGGAGGCAAAAAAAAAAAAAAAAAAAAAAAAGAGGGCTTTAAAAGCATGAGCAGCAATTGCCCAAACACAGGCACCACTGCATGGAACGCAGATGCTGAGAAACAGCAAAGTTGCACCAAGTGCAACATCCTTTCCTTTAAAACTGCTTAAAGCCAGTGTCTTGGAATTTGTCTGGGGCAAGAAGGCTAACTCACTCTTCTGAAAAATATCACATTCACCTTGGCAAGAATAGCCATTAGAGAATTAACTTATTTCTGATGGTTTTTAAAAGAATTACCATGCACAGTTAATAGGAAGAAAGTCCTTTCAGCATCGGCTTTCCCAAGAGTAGCTGCACTCCAAGAGAGAAGATGTCTTGAACAGGTTGCCCAGAGAAGCTGTGGATGCCCCATCCCTGGAAGTGTTCAAGGCCAGGTTGGATGGGGCTTTGAGCAGCCTGGTCTAGTGGAAGGTGTCCCTGCCCATGGCAGGGGGGGTGGAACCAGGTGGTCTTTAAGGTCCCTTCCAACCCAAACCATTCTGTGATATCTGGCGGGGGGGCAGGAACAATTGGCTCGGGGCAGGCCAGGGGAAGAAATAATAATAGCACTGATCATCATTTTTGAAAACAGCAGTCAGTCAAGCAGGTTGCAATGGAACAACTGCCATTTGTACCTGCTGAGGGCATGTAAGATAAGTGAGGTGATGCACCCTCTGGAGTCCTCCTCGTCCCAGAGAGAATCGAGATGAATGGCTTCAGCTGGGTATCCAGCTTTTGGGAATCATGTTAGGCAGGGAGGGTCCCATCTCAAGAGCTGCAGGATTGGACTCCCCCAGATGTACACTGGATAAAGCCTGTGGCATTATTTCTTGCTTCAGCCCCACAACACCCCTTGAAGGCAGCGATAGCCACCACCAGACTTTTCACAAAAGGATGCTTAGCTAGACTGTCACGTATGTGTAGGTTACTGAGCAAAATAAGTAGCTAATTTTGCAATAGTGATTAACTAAGTTCAGCTCTGAATTTGAGGTGAGATTTCTACAGGCCTTCATGGTTTCTGTGCTGACATTTCATTCCCCCTCCTCACCACCTACTTCACCTCTCCGAGCCGAAACAGCCTGGCAAGGGGCTGGTTCGCCCTGCCTCCCACACAGCTGTCCGCACTCCCAAACCAGTACCGGTGGCAATACCCTTTTTCTTCACCAGGCCAGCAAGAATCCAGCCTCACCTTCACATCCACAGGTGTGTTTGCGGTTAGAATAACTTTTATTATTGTTACATTACGTGAAGCCTGAGCCTTTGGGCTGCAGCGGTCTAGGGAGTACAAAGCTGGGAATCTCAGCAGGCATCTGCACAGCACCCATGCCATGCACCTCAAGCCACAAGATAGGCAGGGAAAGGGTTCCCAGCAAGGGAGAAAGAGCGTAACAGAGTCCAGCAAAGGCACTGGTATTCACGGTAGTCCTCCTCAAGTTGTGTCCTTCCCCTCGCATCATTCTCCCGAGTAGGAAAAAAGATCAGTAACCTTGTCTGCTCTCTGCACTTAAATCCTCCGTCTGGATGCAGAGGGCCAGGCTGGCAGGGGGAACATAATTTAAGAGCGTCTAGCCTAGTGCTTGGTAAATTGGGCCCATTATACAACCCCCTGTCTGTATGTATCACCTTACATATAGAGTACATATTGATGAAGGGGGATTTTTGCACGCTGAATAACATCCATATGTTACCCAGGAGATGTTTCCTGTTCTCAGTGGTGCTGTGTCATTAATTTTCCTGCTTGTTTTGACTGTTTATCTCTCGAGCTGAAGTGTCTAGAACCATGAAAGCCACAGCCAAGAAAAAGTCAGTAATATAAACATCATCAATATTTATGATGGACACCCGGAGAAAAATATTCCACGATGCAATGCCTTGTTTTCCACATAGCTCAGTTAGGGCTAGGATGCCTCGGAGTGCCATTCTGCTTCGGCTCCCTTCCATTTTCCTCCAAGCAGCGAGGGCACCTCGGAGCAATGAGGATTTTCTGGCCCTTTAACAATCCCCTTGTCCGCCAGACTTCCTCCTTTCATAGCCCTCATGTGCTCCCTCCCCTCTCCCCCTGGGCTAGTTAATATGTGCCAAATCCTGACACCCTGAATGGTTTCCCAACGCCGACACTAATCACGTTTTCGGGAGCAGGTCAGCAGTGAAGGAGCTGAAATTCGTGTGAAAAAGTCCCCGGGATGGCCCCGGTGCCTCACACCTGCGTGCCCTATTCATCTGCACTGTTTACACATTGTCATCCACAATTAATTCTTTCCAGGGACGCTCCACTGCCTGCCCTCCCGTTGCACAGGGACCCCATTCTGAGCTGTTGTGTCTGTTAAATTGAGCATGGGGTGCTGCGATTAAATTAAGTTTTGTGGCTCTCCCCTCACTCTCCCTCCCTCCCTCCTCTTCTCTTTTCTCTCCATTAATAACGATGCCTGATGGAAGATTGCTGGCACTGGAGCAAAGAGGTAATTACAGGCACTAAAAGTAGGGGAAGAAAAGTTTCTATGTGGAAATGTGAATGGGGACATCTTTTCTGGCTAGCTGACGTTGCCCTCAGCGCGAGGTGGGAACTGCAGCCCCGCGTGATGTCCAGGGTACGAGGAGGAGAGGAGGGCACGGCGCTGTGTGTGAAGGTCTCCCATAGACTGAGCAAACTGGCAAAGTTCGGGTTTGCGAGAGTCTGTACCCTCTGGCCTGAATACAGGTTTTCTTCAGCAAGTGGCATTCCCACCTTCTGCTACAGCTGTATTTGCACATATACGTGGCATTCTCCCAAGATACCAGACCCAAACGCACCAGGAGAAATTCCCTGGGCTAACAGGCTATTAAGTCACCTCCCCACACTGACAGGCTGCTGCACTGTGGAGTAAAACATGGAATGAGAAGGGCTCGCTGGAGATGAGGAGGAGGAAAAAAAAGAGAAAAGGACAGGAATTTGACCAGCTTTTGCAAAACCTCCATGAGGCAGCAGTATTTTTTGCAAAGTGTTCTGCTCGTGGGTGAAGTGGACAACTGGTTTTTATTACTGGGATATCTGTGAAGTCAAAGAGCCATTTTTGCTCAGAACAGAAACGTGCAGCTCTCCGAGTCGGGTGGATTTGGCTTCACGCCTTCGTTCAGCCGCCCGCAGGACTCACTACCACAATCAGGCTGCAGCCCTCCAGCACGGCACCCTAAGTGTCCCCACAGCAAGAAGGGCAGAGCTCAGACCCTTTCAGCCAGCAGCCTGGACTAGAGCTACGGCCAAGCTAAGGAGCAGCCTCTATTTGCTGTTTGTTCATGTCAGACCAAAAAAAAAAAAAAAAAGACCTGAGAATTGCCTTAAGTTCCGAGGCCCCAATATCCAAGACACATTAAACGTAACAAAATTCATTGGCTACAAGCACAGTCTTTAAGACTTGGAAAATAGCAGCCTCTCTGATTTTTTATCCTATGCAAGAAAATTGCCCCTGCAAGAGGAAAATCTTTGTCTCAGCAATTAAAAAAACAGCCTCCTCATAAATACTGCTGTAAAATATTGTTGCATGCATATACGAAATGTGCTGGAAAGCACATGCTACATCCCCCTCTAGTGCTGAACCACTACTGAATAACAACCTAATCCTGGTACTGCTTTCTTCAGCTGGAGCATGGACTTTTCTGAGGCGATCCATGATTAAGCCCCGTAAATGAACCAGGAAGGTGGCTGCCACATGTGAAAGCATCTTTATGGGATGACTGCTCTACAGCAGATGGATTCATAGGGACTGAGAAGCCTAAGAATCCTTGAAATCAGTAAAGTTTTAATACCTCCTAAATGCCAATGTGAATCCAGGGCAAATCTGTTTTGTTTTGCAAGTCTCCTTATTCATTCTGTACTTCCACTGAAAACGAGGGAGCTGTGCACATCACACACCTGATCGACACCCATCCCGTGGCATCACAGGTCTTTGGTGCTCCGTACAGAGCAGTACCTGGGGAAAGCAGCCCCTCCGCACGTACTAGCTATAGTTATTACCCTCCCAATCATCCTCCATCACAGCAGCCATGGTCCTGCAGGCCTTATTCAGGGAAGGAGTCCGCCTTAGACAGAGAGCACCAGCTTTTGGCAGCTGCCTGTATCCTACTGCATCAGCCCCTCTCACCACCTGCACCTACAAGGACAGTCAGGCTTGACAGCGAGGTTATACCAGCCCTGTGGGTCTCCAAGGTGCCTGGCAGCACACGCCAAAGCCATTCGGACTGCAAGTCTCATTTCTCAATGAGGAAGCCAGAGGGAGGCCAGCCATCAGGGAAAGGATGCTGCACAACAAGTACGGGCTGATTTTGCTCACTCACAGTTTACAGCATCAGAAGAAGGTCCTGGGGGCTGGAGGGAGCAGAGGCAGACCAGCTTCAGCAGGTCCCCTGGGTCAGAGATCAGGATTCACAACCAGCACGGGCAGCAGATGTGAGTCTAGCTAGCATCAAGTGGACATGGGAGCAAGGCAACAAGCACATCAGCACTGTGCTCCTGCCTCCATACCTCCTCACCCAGCCAACACAGCCTGCTTGTACAGTCCTTCCAACCTGACACTACAGGCACAGAGCACACAAATTTTAGCAACAGCCTCCTGTTAAAAACACCGTCACTCAACAGGAGAGGAACGGCCGAGCCAGAAGCCTCCCCATACCAGCCAACCATGCTGCACCACCAGCTGCAAACACTCTCCCAGGCCTCATCACTTTATCCAGCCTCAAGGAGAAGCAAGCCTGACCCTTCTTTCCAGGTGAGTAAAATCTGCCAAAAACCAGCTGAACACAGGTCTTTATAATGGAGGCGTTTGAGCAACCTCAGTGGCAGGTGTTGGGAGCAGCCCTTCCTACGAAATCTTGAAGGGAAGGCTCATATTTAAATTATTTTCCTGAAGCGGAACTACTAGTACGCTTAATAATATAATCATCACAAGTCCTGCAAGCTGCCTACCACCCTTTCCTCCCACTGAAGCCAATGAGAGTGGAGGATGTTCAGCAAATTACACTGCTTGCCCAGTTAATAAACAATTTACAGAAGGATGCATGGTTTTGAAGTGCTCTATAAACATATATTAATCAATCATTAAATAATTAAGATAATTCTCTGCTCTTTTTCTCTGGCACTCCCCAGTTGATAGACGTTCCTATGGCAACGGAGGAGTAGGGCTGGTGGCAGGGGGAATGCAGGGCTTGGGGAGGCGATGCTAGCGCGGGACCTTTGCTCTCCAGCCCTCCAAAAGTCACGCAGGGCAAGCGGAAGGGGGCTGCAAGAGGTGACATGCAGGAAGGAGGCTTTCAATTTTAATGGAGATTCTTACGATGACAGTCTATGCAAATAGGTACATGAAAGAGGAGAGGAAACAGACTGGGGGAAGGGGGAGAGAAATTAACCCTGGTTCAGATTTCAAAGCAAAGCCAGGAATAATTTTTGGAGCTAAGAATAGTTGCAATGCACCTTGTTCTCCTTGGGCTCAAGCCTAGTCCTTAGGCTCACAGTCTGAAATTACAGCAGGGCGGGGGGGACGGAGGCCAGCCTGCACAGTCCAGGAAATGCGGCTGTCCAGGCTGCAGCTCCATCACCTTTATGGTTCCTTTGTGTCACCAAAAGGGACTATTTAACAAAGGACCCGGCCCTCTGCTTTCGCAGGGCCCTTGCAGTTGTTTTGCAAATGAGATTGCTTGATTGGTGGGCAAAATCAGAGATCTTTTGAAGCTGTTGCCTGGGAAAGGGGGAGGGAGAAGGATTCAATTATCCCCCACAGTAAGTAGTAGGATCTGCCCCGTCCTATCGAGAGCTGTTGAGAATGAACCAAAGCAACTTTTGGATCGACTTTTAGGTAAAATTCTTCAGAAATCCCAGGAAGACCCTACAGCCACTTCTATAAAAAGAGCAAGGTCTGCTGATGTCCTAAGGGAAACTCCTGTTCCTATTGCAGCCCCCTCACCCCCCTTGGGGACAGCCCAGCCAGAGGCTGCCCTGGCTCCAGCCAGCCCCCGAGCAGGGGTCTTCAGCTTGTTGGAGAATCTGCTCAACCGACACAAAAGGACAGCTTCACCGCTAAGTCCAGGGGACCAGTCTGCAGCCCTTGGGGAGCTTATTCATGTAGATCATGTCAACACCTATGCAGGCACTCACTGGGACATCTCCTTCTTTTTTGACCAGAAAACAGCTTCTGCAACACAAAAAGTGCCTGTGGGAAGACAGGGATGCTGCTGACAAGAAATGATGTTTTGTTGGAGGTGAACCGGAATGGAGCGCTTCGCTTCAACTGCCCCCAAATTTTTCATTTTAGTCCAGTTCAGCATCAAAATTAACTTTCCCAAAAAGGCTTCTCTTCTTTCCTGTGCATGGGGCTTGCGGCTGAGCTGCATTTACTGAGAACAACGTGGACCTTGCCCAAGCTTTATGGGAGCTGGGCAGAGCTCCCAGGGAGCACAGCCCAGAGGAGAGAATGGGACCCAAACCCAAGGAAAGGCGCTGCCTACTTTAATGTTAAGCAGACTTGAAACGAAACGTTTCATGTCAGTTCAACAAATTGAAACAAAACATTCCTACCTCAGAAACGTCAAAATGCTTCACTTTGATCCAAAAAATGTCAAAACAGAACACGGAGACATTTCTGAACATGACTGTTTTAATTCCAGGAAACAATTTTTTCCTATTTTTTTGCCCCAGTTTGTTCTGTTCTGGAAAACAGAGGCGGAAATTCAAAATTTCACAGAGTTCTACTTAAGAGCCATTTATCACAGGAGGGACCAGTATTGTCTATACACGCATGTGTGTGTGAGCACTCTCACTCGCACACACGGTACATCCACCGTGCCTTTCAGCGGCACCCCCAGGCCTCGCTCCGGACGGGTTTCACCACCCATGTGGCTGCCAGGCCTCCGGCCCCACGACCGGAGGACGTCCTTTGGTCTGCAGGAGGTCCCAAGTGCCTGGGCATAGCCAGTGTAAGTGTGCTGTCCAACACAAGCGGTGGCTGTCCACAAGGTACCCTGAGAACAGGGTGTTTAGGGCTGGCACAGCCGTCACTACCATCACCACAGGGTTCACACACAACCCAATTCCCTTTAGAGTCCTCCTGCTCTTAGCCAGGGCAGATACGGGTTTTGGTCTGACCTGTTTCAGACCTAATAGTTTGGTGCCGATGGTGATAGCGAGGAGCTGGTTTGAATAATCCTCTGCTTTGGGGAGCAATGCTAAAAGCAGCGCTTATTGAAAGAGAAGAGGGAGGGGGGTGGGAATTTCACAACTTTAGTATAATTTGACCAGTGATCTTAATTTGTATTGCTGAGGATTATGGATCCTGTCCCCCAAGCATGGTTAAGAGCACGCTAATATGGAGAAAGGTGGCACACTCCTAATCACACGCTGCATGCCCAAGGTGGATCCACAGGTCTATTTTTGCCTCAGTAGGTGTAATCCTAACACTGCATCTAGTAACAGTTCGACGACGTTGTGTGGACATGACTCACAGTGTTCTTACCCTCCAGCTGAAGGACGCAAACGTGACTGCCGGTGTCACCAGCCCCGCGGAGAAAGTGCTCCCCGCTCTCTGCCAGGTAACAGCCAAACCAGGGAGTAAAGTCCTCCCCTGTGCTAAGCCCCACCGAAGCTTTTTAGCTGTTCTGTGTTCCCCATACACTTGGGGCAGCCCTCTTTTTCCCAAAAGCTAAAAGGCATCCTGAATCATCTTTGTGCATTTATTTTGAACAGTCTTTCGGTGTTGATTTCCTCTCCGTCATATACCCCAGACAGGGTCCCTTGATGCCGAGGGGCGAGGTGTCCACGCGTGGGTATGCCATGGCTCTCTTGCACTGGTGAGATAGTTGACATGGCCAGACTAGCCATGTCTACCTTAGCCCTCTGGGCCAAATTGGCCAGGACTGGGACTCCACGCTCCTCTTCTGCCAGACTCTCAGCACCTCTTGCTTAGGTTTCCCTGCTACAGATCAGTCTTTCCCCGGTGCCTTCATCTGGGGGAACTTTTCCGTATCTTGGTCTCTTCCTTATTGGGGGAAAAATCTTCTTTTAAATATTTCCCAGTAGGCATTACTGCAAAAGCAGCAACTCTCATCAGTCCTGGACATACACTGTTGCACCAGGAGATAGATTTCTCTCATTTTGTATAAATAACCCCTAATAATTCATTCTGCTAATTCTCTGATTCTCTCCGACTTTTCCAAACTCATTCACCCTCTAAGCATGCAAAAATAAACTGCAGGAACAATTCGTATTGCATCTATGGCTAAACAAACTCTCTTGGGTTCCACTGTTACCCAAACAGTACCCTCCGGACTCGCTCCCTGTGGGTTGGCAGTAGCTCAGCACTTGCAGGCTCTCTCAGAGGCTTGGATCTGATGCCAAATCAGTCTTCTCGCTGAGACCTTGCAGTCTCTTCACGAGGCTCCTGCAAAAGCCTAAAACAACATCCAGAAGGCCTTATCCATCACTGGGCTGTCCTGGGCTGCAAGAGGAGAGTGGATCTGAGATGGGCTGGCTTCCAGGTGATGATTGTTCCCACCTCCTAGGAACAGCTTGCAGCAGCCTTGCCAATTGCCAGGATGCATCCCTAAATATAGGAAGGTTTTAGGCTTTAAAATGTGATGCAGACGATTAAGAGATCTTCCTTTTAGGGATAAAAGTGTAGTGACATTTCGTGGAAGCAGTATATCACCTTTGAGAACCAAGGCATGCATTGTTTTAAAAATAAAAGATAATAAGATAAAGTAAAGAATAACCAGAGGAACAGCGGAAATCGGCATGTAGGTTATGTTCCAAAAGTCTCCCCAGAGAAGCTTCAGATGTGCTCTGTTGCCATCATCCCCCTTGAAGATTATTTCAAGGCTGTACTAATATGTGGATCGTGAGTGTGGCTGTTACCATGGGCACATATCTAATCAAACGGGGCCTAATTATGTATATTACCCAATTTGGCACTTTGAGAGCACTTCAGTGATGATTCTTCTGCTTGTCTGACAAATAACATGATTATTCAGTAAGCTGTATATGTTTTAGTGTTGGGTTTTTGTTCTTTGATAAGAAACTGTCTAGCTAACCAAAAGTGCTTTTCACTTGCAAAGGCATAGCTAATATTAGCAACCAGATTCAATTCATTATGTTTAATAAGCTAATAAATATATTTAGGACTCTCTGTGCTATGCTCAGTCACCTTTAGAAAACACTTCATCATTAGTCATCAAAAATGAAATGGTCTCTTTTTTTCAAGGATGAGAGCACTTCAAAAACTTCAGTTTAAGATTATAAATTACAATGCAATTCACTTTAAAAAATAGATTTTAAAATTGATGCTTGTCTTTAGCTGTAAGACTGAAAACAGATTCTTTATATACGTCTCGGATTTATGGGAGAAGCAAGAAATTTTTCAGGAACATGTCAGAAATAAGTTGGTGATGCTCATTCTTATGCCCTCAGTACATGAAAAAAGTGTAGAAGATTGCTGCTTCTCCCCCCCTGCTACAAAGCTCCCTGGCACAAGCGGGAAACAAGGCTTTTCCTGGCCACCCATGGAAGGAAGGAGATTGCCAGCAGAAGGACAGAGGGATGGGTAGTGACGGAGGCTGCAGAGCTGAGCCATGCTTTAAATCATCTGTGAGAATGAGCTGGGAGGCAAGATGGGAGCCTGTCAGGCTTGAGTCAGCAGGAGCCAAGCTTTTGGGGACATGAGCGATCCTACCTGCGCAGGTACCGCTGCATACAACGTCGCGCTTTTTTTCTCTGTCTTTCTGCCAACTCTTTACTCACATAATTTTTCTCCTAAGTATATTCAGGGGAAGGACAGAGAAAGGTCCCCCTGGAATTTGCCCCCACCCTGTGTTGTTTTACCTTCCATCTGCATCACACCCACACAACTGCCAGGAGAAGGACACAGTCATCGGGAGAACCTGCCAGTTTGAGCAGCCTCTTCCTTCCCCTCTTCCATGCTCTGAACAGATAATCACAGAATCACAGAATCGTATAGGTTGGAAAAGACCTTTAAGACCATCGAGTCCAACCGTAAACCTAACACGACCAAGACCACCACTACACCATGTCCCTAAGCACCTCATCCAAACGTCTTTTAAATACTTCCAGGGATGGCGACTCAACCACTTCCCTGGGCAGCCTGTTCCAATGCTTGATAACCCTTTCAGTGAAGTAAAATTTCCTAATATCCAGTCTAAACCTCCCCTGGCGCAACTTGAGGCCATTTCCTCTCGTCCTACCGCTTGTTACCTGGGAGAAGAGACCGACCCCCACCTCTCTACAACCTCCTTTCAGGTAGTTGTAGAGAGCAATAAGGTCTCCCCTCAGCCTCCACTTGTCCAGGCTAAACAACCCCAGTTCCCTCAGCTGCTCCTCATAGGACTTCTGCTCCAGACCCTTCACCAGCTTCGTTGCCCTTCTCTGGACACGCTCCAGCACCTCAATGTCTCTCTTGTAGTGAGGGGCCCAAAACTGAACACAGTATTCGAGGTGCGGCCTCACCAGTGCCGAGTACAGGGGCACGATCACTTCCCTAGTCCTGCTGGCCACGCTATTTCTGATACAAGCCAGGATGCCATTGGCTTTCTTGGCCACCTGGGCACACTGCTGGCTTATATGCAGGCGGCTGTGAACCAACACGCCCAGGTCCTTCTCTGCCAGGCAGCTTTCCAGCCACTCTTCCCCAAGCCTGTAGCGTTGCATGGGGTTGCTGTGGCCCAAGTGCAGGACCTTGCACTTGGCCTTGTTGCAAGGAGAGAGCTTGTAAATCACCAGGTGACCAGAAGCACACCACCTTCTGTGCTTTTCTTCCTAAAACACGGATTCCTAAAGTCTGCGAGAGACAAATATGGGAAGTGTGGAGTTAAGATGGTGGGTGCAGGAATGAAGCGAACTGTTGAGCTGCAGGGGAACTGGTGTGACAGCATAGGAAACCACCCAAACTGCAAGGTGTCTAGTTAAGACTAGCAGTAGAAAAGAGCGATCCCCCAGAGTCAGTGACGACCAGGTAAGATTGTGGCAAGAGGACTGAGGACATACCCGACGGGATGACCTATGTGATGTCCAGATGCGAGATCACTGATACAAGCACAAGTTGTGGCAGGTTGGCTTTGGGGAAATTCTTTTGGAAACCCATTGGTGAACCCAGTTGCTGATGAGGGAGAAGACAAGGACCTTCTGCCCTTGCAGCCCCAGTGTGGACGGGTGAAAGACCCCCAGGTCAGCGCCAGTTGCCCACTGTCATCAGCAGGGGTACCCTGCCCCGATCACCAGTCGGGTGGTCTGCAAGGGCACGACTTACCTTGTGTGGCCATGCTGTGTTGAGAGGTGGTGGTCCGGCTCCAGCCAGTCAATTAGCACGTGACTGAACCAGTACGATTGGGGTTTGTATGGCTGTCGCTGTAACGCTTAGGTCAGATGCCGTTTGCGTATAATTGAAGCATTAGTAGCAAAATACCTAAGAGTAGTTGGAATATGGGTATCCTGGTAAAAGCTGGGATCGTATCATGCAATATTCCCCATGTTGGCCACCATCTGATTCAGCCAGCGGTCTCTCTGCAAATCGATCTTGAAGTTCCCAGCTTCGCTCGCTCTGTGACACCAGGCACTGCATGGCCTCCCCTCCCTCCCCCAGCCCCCACATCATTAAAAATAATTAAACTCTTGTCCCGTGGTGTCCAGGTGTCACAAGACACCTGGTAAGTCTCACCTCTAACTACCCGCTCGGCTGCGCTGGAATAGCAGCGCTGCAGATGCTGCCCGTGGGGCTCAGCCTGCTCCCAGCCAAGCGCCGGGCGAGCTGCTGGCGGGGCACCCCCAGCTCTGCTCAGCTTCCCAGGGCACAGGAGGGAGCCGCAAGTTAATCAGCAGTGCCCCGCCGTAGGTCAGCACGCCCAGCTATCTGTATTTTCCCTTGTTTGTCATTTTCCGTCAGCCTCCATTTTCCTCCAAATCTCTTTGGTGTACCAATTAATCCAGAGGGTTTTCATTTACTCAGGCTGTCCAAACCAGCAATACACAAATACCCCCCACAATCACTGCCAACAGCTCGTAATACATTTTAACTGCTCCTTGGCCTTTGATGTGTTAGCCTTCTGGGCAACATTATCATTACCCTTTATATACCTCCGTAGGTGAACGCAGCGCTGCACAGTGGCTTGCACATACTAAGCGCGAGCTAGGGTTTGCTTGTGTCTGAAATAAAGTGCGTTGTCCTGAGAACCATGCAAGAATTGTGCCCTCTTTGCTAGCAAAACCCTGAACAAGCCCAAAATAAACACCAATAATATCCTAGGCTCTGGAGAGCTCATTTTCAAAGGGGATGAGCAAATATAGGAAGGAACAGGACAAACCAAAAGAGGCATTTATCTGGGGAGAAGCCTTAGCGGGAGAAGGTAGTCCCGGTAGAGTCTGAAAGTGTGGCCACCACCATATCTAAGCAGATAGTGTGCCTTGCACGCATGCGCGTGCTGGAAGCAAAAACACCATCTAACTGAAGCACCAGATACAGCCAAATTCAGGAAAATATAATGGGCAATTTTTAGGGAGCCGGGGGCATTGCAGTCCCAGACTGGGGCATTCTTCACAACTTTGGAGCCATTTACGGTTTTGAGGGCTCCCTTAATGGAAATAGTTACAATTGCATTTCTCAGGGAACATAAATCAGCATGGGTGGCGTCAGGCTGACGATTTGGAAGGGCGCTCAGCCCAGCTAGGAAAACATGAAAAAATTCAAAGCCCTGAGAGCTTATTTGGAGATGATACAGGTTAGCCAAGGGTGTTCCACAGCGGCCACACGACTCTCAGGTGCTTACAAGAGGGGGGTGGAGAAACAAGCTCCCCGTAACAAGCTATTTTTGTGGGAAATGATGGGTACACGATGTTAATACGGGTGCGCACAGTGGGGCCAGGGGGAGGTGGAGCAAAGTCATTTCTAAGGAGAGTTGTCAGAGTCCCCAAGCCCAGCCAGCAAGGGAGGAGACCCTGGCTAGTGAGGGAGGAGATCGTGGCCTTGCCCAGCCAGGCTGTACCCTCTGCACTTTTCTACTGATCTTGCCATCTTCTCTGATAAAAGGGGATAAATGGGTCCTTCAGTCTCCATGATCATCCTATAAGCTGCAGAACAAAGCCCTGCTCATCATTGCCCTCCTCCATCCAGAGAAATGATATTTTATTTTTTTAATTCAAAACTATCTTTGATTAAGCAGGCCAAAGCATAATTTCCCTATTGCAGGCATCATTCTGCAAAGGATGCTCTGGGCTGCGCCCCTGCAGCAAAGAGCCTGGCGTAGCAAGCATGGCCAGCCCCCAAAACCTCCGGTTCTGCACGGGACTCACACTGGGACTACCCCAAACTAGGACTACCCCAAAAACTTGGGAGGGAGGCAGAGAAAGGGGCTGCTTGCAGCATGTTGCTGCGTCTGTCCCTAAAATAGGAATGAGCCCTTCCCCACTCCCTCTGAAAGCGCTGGGCGATAAACAGATCACAGAGAGGAGCTATTAAAACAGGTCCAGCAGGGACGTGGTTTCAAGCAGGGCTTGGGACACTGAACAATAAGCTGCCATTTTGAAGCAGCTAGAGCCCAGGGTGCTCATGACGACGTGGCCGAAAACACTGTCGCAGGGTACAACCCTTGCTTGCAAAATAAACGGGCCCCTGAGAGTTCATTGTGCAGTGGCTGCTGGCGTGCAAAGCTAGCGCTGAAAAACATAAACTGTGCTTTCTAAAAATATAAGAGAGCAGTGCCTGAGGGAGGGCAGCTCAGGGTGGGAGAAGCAGAGGGAAGAGACCGGTGTTGTCACCGCACCCCTGCGGGCTTTTCAGGAAGGCACCGTGCCTTTCCGTGCCCCGCCGAGAGCAGGGTCGTGCTGGGGGCCCCGCTCACAGAAGCCACCATGCCGTGCAAACAAGCCCCCCAGGGAAAGAGTTCCTTTCCTTTATGAGCCCTCGGGGGAGACCGCATCCCTCCAACAAGTTTCGCAGGCTGGAGACAATCCTCCGAGCGAAGCCGTCGGCTTGCGGAGGAGGACCTGCACACCCTGGCTGCGACTGAGCAAGGGACGAGGGGTGCTGCTGCCGCCCCTGGTGAGCTCCCCGGGTCCTTCCCCACCAGAACAGCGGGCTTCGAGGAGGGTCGGGGAGGTTTTGCTGCCTGGCAAGTCTGAAGCATGTGGCCAGATGCACCCATGCAGGGCAGCCCGGCATCTGCCGCTGCAGACCTTCCTGCAGCTTGCCCTTCCAAGCCCTCAGAGATGGAGAGGGCTCCTCAGCCGCTGCCGGCTGCACGAGAGGCCAGCCAAGAAAGAGGGGCAGAAACGGTTAAAGTAGCTGGTAAATAAAATTCTCAGTAGAAAAACATGGTCTGGGCAGAGAAAAGCATCCTTTCCAGCACTGCCAACCCCACATAGTCAAAAATTAGGCATCAGGCTCCAGAGAATCACAGCTTAAAAATCACAAGCGTTTTTGTTCTGGTTTTTAAAGAAAATTATAAATGTTTGAGCTTTTCCTAATTGTGCTCTGGTTTCTTGAACTTTATGATCGCATTTTCAAACTTTTCTCCAGATCGCTGAGGGCTACAAACTTCTACATTTTTATTATAAAATAAAGTTGAGAAGCTCACCTAATGCCCACAGCTTTGGGGCAAACAGCAAAGATCAAAAGACTTATGCTAAAATGAGGAGAATAGGAAATACTGGAGATCTCAAGAACGAACACCCTGAAGTATACGTGCCTCTCACCGTTTTTCTCCAGTGTTGCACAAAAACACTTTTAGAAGATATTTTGCTGTTTTAACAAACATCACGTTGCTTAAGTACTTTATTTGCCAGCGTGAAGAGCAGGTCTTCAGTGACATTTTGCCTCCGAGAACAATGTTGCTTGCAGCCAAGGGCTGTAGAAAAGTGAAAACTGAGGCTGCTGTCCCAGGCTAAGGGGACCAGAGGGGCACACAGTTTCCAAGAGCATGTTGTGTGCTCTGGGTTGCTGCTGTTCACAGGGCGGGGAAGGTTGGGAAACGTTATCCAAGGTCAAACCCAGACCTGACCTTCCATCTTTAGCCTGATCCATACAGAAACTTACTGCCCAAAAGGGGCAGGTGGGAACCATCCAACTTACTTCCTTCATCTCCAAAGACGCTGAAAGAATGGCCATATGTCTTCACAGTTTGACTGTGACAAATGTATCAGCCTGTAAAGAGCTTAGTGATCCTCCAAGATTAAAGGCTGATCTGAGTGCGGACTCACTATCGTGCCTCTTGAAAGGATCTGGCTTGTAACAGCCTGATTATCGATTGCTGCCTCTAAGAGAACATGATACTCTCTTTTGCACTGATCCTGTTAGCTTTATTTACTGTAACACTTGCTGAAGCATCGTCTTGTAGAGACAATGGCTTCCTTTTGTTGCCGTCAGAATGAACAAATGGAAATAAAAACATGCCGCTAATAATTGTGTCCTACTCTAATTAAGGCAAGACAAAAGCATTGCACTGCTGGGTTTGGCTCGCCATTGTCTGGGTGCTTGGGCAAGCCCCAGCACAGGGGATGACCACAGGAATGCCAATAACCAAAAGACAACGGTGCCTAATTCGTCTGTGGAACTCAAAGACACGAGGCTTCCACCAGCCCAGAAACTCAGCAAAACATCCAGGAGGATGAGGAATACATTTGGCGCCCAGACAGGGATCCAGCCCCCGGAGGTGCTCCTCTAGGAGCTCCTCTAGCTCAGCCCACCTGGGCCTAAGGAGCTGCAAAAGGTGAAGGCAGATGGTGAAGGACACAAATAAGCAAAGGTTTTTCAACACTCCTCTTGAACTTTTCGTGGCTCATCTGCACCGTGCAGAAAGGCCAATGGTCCAGTTCAGGCAGGAGGCAACAGGACTTTAGCAGGATGGCACATACCGGCTCCCAGGGTGCTGGGGACCCTGAGACGCCCTCGGACCAAAGGGTGCACCTAGAGCCCACCACACTAGGCTCCCGGCCTTCCCAGTGTTGCATCAAGGCACAGTGGAGCCCAGTACCACATCTCCCATCCTCCAGGGTCTTTATTCTCAGCATGCCACCAGGAAGCAAAACGTGCCCTTCAATCCCTGCCTGCAGAGGCGGAAGAGAGACAGAAATTCGCTTGCCTGTGTCCTACAGCAGGGGTAAGCAAGGAAATAGGTCCAGCTCTCTTCCCTCGCAAGCGAGCACCATAACCTCTGCATGTCCTGCCTCTTCAGCCTGAATCAGGATCCCATCACAAGGGGTGCCAGTTGAAGAAAAAGGGAACAAAATAAGTGGGGGGAAAAAAAGAACAGAAGTCTCCAAATCCAAACTAAAAAGCAGTGGCGTAACCACATCACTGAGCACTCACAGAGCTTACACCCAGGTATTTATTCATGATTACTCCACTGACTGGGTGTGGATCACGCGAGAGCTTAGCCGATAGCCCAGGACTAAGCCAGGCTCCAAACACGCCTTGGGAGATGGTTTCAGGTGCCCCAGCTGAGCTGCAGCGCTGCCTCGCGAAGCCCTGCTGTCCCCGTGCCCACTCGGGGCTGCACGCTTGGGGCACCCCGCTGGGCTACGGGAGCCGTGCTTGCACACTGGCCTTTTTGTGGCTGCTGAGAACCAAAAGCAGGCTTAAAAGAAAACCCTTCTGTGGGGTTTGTAGCTGTTGTGTAGCATCGTAGCTGCAATGTGCTATGCTCATCTCTTATTGAGCTCGGATCGCTTCAGGAGCTTTCCCTACTGCTTTCCCCGCACAAGAGATGGTGATAAAGCAGGGTGCAGGACCTAGACCAACCCCAGCCATCCGCTCAATGCCTTCTTGGTCCTGAGCCTCGTGAACAGGTGCCATGGGGCTGCTGCAGCCATTTCTGCCTCTCAGGGAGCTCTTCGCTGCTAAGCAAGCTAACACGTCCTCTTCTCGAAGCTCCTAACACACCTACGGGAGAGAGAGAAGTCTGATCTTCTAATAGGCACGGCCTACAGCTTTCCTGCAACGTCTGTGAGTAACCACAAGAGGAAGAGAGAAGAGAGACAAGATCATTTCCAGGCACGCAGTCAGTGGTGCAAGGATGCCAAAGGAGCAGACCAGAACCAGGAAAAGCCATGGGCTCCACAGAGGCAGCACCGTTTTCCTCCGTATTAGTCCTGTAACTCCAAAGTATCAGCTTGGTCCTACAAAGCCAGGTATGTACTTAAACATAGCTCTGTTTTGGACTGCATTTCTTAAATTATATTTTCTTTTTGTTTTCCAACAGAGAGATTTTTCCTCCTCATGCTGGGAAGGATGGTGGCTGAGGGCATCACAACAGAGTTGAGGGACAAGAAGGTATGGAGGTCAGCCTGTCGACAGATAATTTACCCAAATTGATTCTCAGGTGAGGATTAAAGTTTCCAGGTGGCTAAAGCTGCTTGGTCACAGGCTGGAGCATTGTCTCACCAGCTTGAGAATGGTCTCCAGAGCCATGTCAGGACCTAGGCTTTGCTGGCATCCCACCGACACCTGCAAAGGCACTGAGGAGCATAGGATGCTCTCCTCCGGCGCTGCATGTGTGCTGCAAGGGAACCCCCGGCTCTCCCACTGAGCCCACGCATGCCGGCACCGCGTTGAGTGGCTCTGTGGCACTGCTGCTCTGCGCCCACTGGAGAAGTCTCCCACACAGCCACCTGGGAGCTTGTTTCTAAGCTTAAACCCTGGCAGTAGTTTCCATGCCTTCTCCTTGACATGGAAATTTCTCTCTCTTATCAAGGCAATTTGGCTGCCCTTCAGATGGGAGCGTGGGGGGCAACAGGAGGGGAAAGACTGGGTGATGAGTCTGTCTTTTCATAGACCTCCTGGTTCTCCCCTGGGGTTTGCATAAGGATCTTGGACTCTTTCAGTAATCCTTGGCTATTCCTGATCACCTTATTTCTTACTTCCCACTTTCCTAGCTGTCTCCTTTATTAAATCTTCATATTCATCATGTAGGAAGAAGAGCTACTTCACGTCACTGATGGAGCAGTTTAAAGCTATGGAGGCTGAACTCGAGCAAAATCTATCCAATGAAATTATTTAAAATATAAGCTTTGATGCAAATAAAGCACACTCACCTCAGCTCAAGGTGTAATTGCCCTTCACAGGTGTACCGCATCCACAGCTGGAAGATGAGCAAGGGACTAGAACCTTCTGCCACCCAGATCAGCTCTCCCAAGCTTGTGCCAAAGAGGCTTCTCACCTGACCCAGAGAAAACGCAGCATTTTCTGAATAGTTATCACCCTGCAAAGGTTGGAAGAACAGCAGACAAGGCTCCTTTCTCCCATGAAGCTAAGAGCAATAGTCAAGGCTATATGGATCAGATACAGGGTTAAGGGAGGTCCTGCTGACAGCATTTACCGAAGTTTCAAGGAAACTTAAGCTGTCAAATTTTTATGAAGCCATCTTTGACATCTGGTCCCTAAGGAAATGAAACAGTCAAGATTAACTAGACCCACTAATTACATAGTTAACAAGTGACTACAATAGACAATAAACAATATCTCTTTTCCCACAGGGAAAAATAAGCATCACAGACATGAACACACTTCCTTCTGTGGAGTTCACCCCCAAAAACAGCCGCCCCCAAGGTGAACCTTCTCCAGCACCACACTGACACCCTCCTGCATGCACGGGTGGCAAAGCCAGAACCACTCTCTGTTTCGGGGAATGTGGGGTGCCCCCAATGCTCCCCTCAACCCATGCAAGGATCCCCCTCCCATCAGCAGGGGGGGTTCTGCCCTAGACCTATAGACTGCTCCCCACCGAGGGGAAACAGCCTCTGCCACGTATCACCACGTTGCACTGGCTGCAATGGGCTCCTTAAAGAAAACCAAGCAGCTATCACAGCGGTCAGAAATCCACAGCAACCTGTGTTTGCTAGCTGTAAAAACCACCCCTCTCCAGAAGTCCCTCTCTGTCTGGAGGCACTTAAAACCCCTCAGGGCAGTAACACCACGGGAAGGCCGGGGCAGGACCCTTCCCTGCCACCAAGGCCCTTCGGCACTTCACGGTGCTGGTGGAAAGCCTTGCTCCAGAAGTGAGGAGGAAGAGGCCACCTGCTGAAATGCTGGTCTCAATGGCTGAAGTGCCCCACTCGCGCTCTTGGGAGCAGCTTTCCTTTCTCCAGAGCTCCCCGCATCGCTCGAGGCATAAGCGATGCCCACCTGGCCAGCAAGCTCAAATGTAAAACAACCTCCCTAAAAGGGAGAAGAGGCATCAGAATAAGCTTGTTTTTCATGGCTGACCAACCAGCGTGCGCTCCAGCTGATAGAGCTGAGTCCTCTCCGGGTCGCCGGCTGAGATGAAGCCGTCAGTAAAATCACAGGAGGGTGCACTGTCCCCTCCTCTGGCTGTTTAAAATAAGTGTCACTAAACCAGACAGATGCTGGCGCTGTGTCTCAGCAGGCACTAATTTAGCCCATACGGAGTGCTCTTACATCATTTGTTCTGGGCACAGCTTAATTGTAAAATTAATTATTTTCCTATCAAACAAAATTCTATAAGAGGGTAGTTATAGGCCTTTTAAGCCAGATGGATGTTAAATGGGATTTGAATAAATATAAACAACTTTGGTTCCTGTCTGTGCTCGGGACCGCTAAGAGAGTCGTGCCGCCGGGACAGGGAGCCAGCGAGCGCCCGGCGGCTGGGGACAGGGCACGGCTGCCACCGGGAAGGCAGGGGCACGCGGTCCCAGCCGCCTGCCCCAGGGCGCCGGGATGGGGCCCCCATCCCTGCCGGGATGCTGCAGCAGACACAGCTGGGCAGCGAACCGCAGATCGCACCGCCGCCCATCCCCAGCACATCCCGGCTGGTATCGTGGCAGGGCTTCCAGCCCCGCTGCAGGGAGCTCCCCCGTGCAGAGCTGGGGGAGCCTCTCCAGCCCCCCTCACCCTGTCCCGCTCCAGATGTGCCCCTTCCCCGTGACACGCCGGGTAGCCATCCCCAGCACGGAGCTGGCATGGCAACACGATGGCACCCGGCGTGGGGGTGAGGAGAGGGCAGTGTGGCCATCACCGTGGCATCAGGCTACAGCTGCCCCGGCCAATGGTACATGGCAGCTTGTGCCCAGACTGCTCCACGCCGGGTGGTGAGTGGTTTGCATCTCAAGACAAGCCCGTTGGATTTGTTCTCATTTCTGACCCTACCGCAGCGGGCTGACACAAGCGGAGCTAACCGCCACCCCGAACACAAAACTTTTTCCATGACAGGGCAGACCAGACCTAGATTTTAATTGGGGGGGGGTATCCCATTTAAGTGGGCTGCATCCTCAGGTGATGACAGAAGTGAAAAAACACAGACAGGACCAGAACTGTGGCATGGGGGAGCCACAGCTGGAACAAGTCATGACAAGTCGTGATTGTCCCTGCAGAAGCCCTTCCGCTTCAACCCCCTGACGGCCACTCCAGCACAGTGCCTGCCGTGTGGGCAGGGCTGTGGCGGACAAATTGCCTCAAAAGCACACAGAAATCAGCAAATTGATTAGCCAAGGACATAACCGTACAGTGAGAAAACCTTACCTGAGCACAATATGGGCACCAGATGCCAAGGTTATGTCTCGGATTGTGGGCCAGCATAGTGTGAAATCCGGCACAAATCAGGTCACCGCTGCTCTTATCGGGCACGTCTGCTGAAGTATGGCCTTTGGGTAACAACTGGGCTGAGCTCAAGTTACGTTAAATTCTGTAAAAACACAGAAGAAATGATGATCCCAGCTGCAAACTGGAAAACTGGACCTCAGCTCCCCACCGGTGAAAGGGGCACGTGAGCCCTTTCATATTTATCCAGTGAATTTATGAAGCTGCATTATGAAAACACGAAGCACTGGCTCCTTTGGTGGCTTTAAAAAAAAAAAGTCCACAACACAGCTCATTTCAAGCTCCAACAGGAAGTCTGCAAGCGCGTACATGGGGTTTTTTTTAAATATCTCCTCTAATGCCTCACGTTTGCTAAGCATCCTGTGATGCCTTTTCTATTAGACCATATCTCTGAATTTGGGAGTATCTGACAATAAAAACGATCTAAGTGATGACACCTACGGTGAGACTTTGTTGTTTTATAAGGGCTTTTACCCTTAGAGAGCGATGAGGCTCTGGGCATGCAACCACTGCCCTCAAGTGGCATGAGCTGTGCAGGACCTTTCACGAAGCCCCTTAGCTTTACGCAGGGCAAGGGCACAGGCAAAGAGGCCTTTGCGCTGGGGGAAAGCTATTTGGGCCGTAAGGGGGAAAAAAGGAGACCATTCAAAGAACATCTAGAAATGTACCTTCTAAGAACTGAGCCCGGAAAGCGGTCAAAGGAAGGAAAAGGCTCGCTTTGCTTAGGGATGAAACTAAGAGCTTGCTTGTCGAGCAGGTGGCTCCTCCAAGGCCAAAGCCTTCTCTGAACCGAGGTAGATGATGTGGCCATCAGGTCAGCAGCAGCCCATCGCAGGCTACCAGCAGAATGCCCGTGCACCACCCGGCCCCGCTGCCTGCCGGCATGGGGGCCTGCTCCTTCCTCCGGCCACGCTCCCCGGTGGTCCCACCTCGGCGAGTAGTGGCCTTAGAGCTGAGATGCGGCCCTTCGGCCACGTCTGAACGCAAACCCCCAGCTCCAGTGCTGTGTAAAACAACTGCACGGCCCCAGCATGAATCAGGGTGAAATAATGAGCCTGATTTATTCTGCTTCTCTCGACCAGTCTCTCCCTTGGTTCCCGTGGCGTTTCCTGTGTTAACTACTGGGAACCAGCAGGAACACTTGAAGAGCAAACAGCCAGCAGACATTTTTTTAATTATCGGGGTAGCTGAAATATTCTTCTGCAGCCCTGCAAAGACAAAGGGTGAGAGCATTACAACATCCTTGCTTTGAAACGCTGAGCTGCACTGAGCTTGCCGGGGGGGGGGCTGAGTGCTGCCGAGGCAGTGATGCTTTATAATCACTTAATTGTTTGACTTTTGACCTTTCTCGCATCTTCTGACAAAATTCAGCGCACAGCTAAAAGGCAAACAGTGAGAACAACCATTTCCTTAGGATGACTGGGGATCTATGGGAGAAAAACCTGAAGGGAGGGAGAGAAAGAGAGAAGGGATTGTTGTGGGCTTTGCTGCTGTGTTTTCTCCTAATTCCAATGGGCCTTGCCCATGCGCTACTTGGGCAGCCCTTACTTGTGCCTGGAAATCTTGCAGATGCCCAAGGAAAAATGAAACGCGTGCAGTACTACAGGCCACCTCCTCCTGCTTGCTTAGCCAGGGCCCGGGCAACGAGGCTGGGCAGTGCTCTTTGCCACCACGGTGGCAGAGAGGTCCCAAGGCACCACCTGCAATTTACGGGAAGGGCCCTTGCTCCCGAGCGTGGCGGCGTGGTGCTCCCACGGGCGCAGAAGCAGCTGCAGGCACGGACACACGGAGCCCGGGAGCTGCTGGCAAGGCTCTGTCCCGCACTGCTGCAGGCATCGCTCCTGCCTGCCCGACGGGGGATGCCCGTGCTGGGCTCCAGAGCTGTTGTCGGTGTTTTTCCGTCCTGGCTGCCAGCCTGGAAAACAAAGTTCCCAATCAAAGCGAGAGCAAGTGGGGAAGAACAGCTCCGACATTCCTGCCTGCTGCCAGCAGCGTTTCCAGAGCAATGGGGCTGGAGAGGTTGAGGCTGTTGAGCTCCCAGATGAATAGGAGCAATGGACACGTTACTGCAGCATTGTAATGCCCTTCAGCAAAGGGTTTAGAGCTCAGCCATATCGCAGCAGACCTCCCTGGTTAAAATCCCTTCCCCAGTCCTAAAGCAGAGGGGAAAAGTCTGCAGTCCTATAACACAACTATCAATTAACAACTTCCCTATCTACGAGGCTCTTTTAGACCCAGGCTTTACATTCTGTGAGCAGAGGACAAGATTTTGCCAAGGGGGAAAGATTTTCTTGAAGCAGAAGGACCGAAGAGTGCTATCGCTCACCGAGCTCGGCCAGGAAGGGATGGAGCAGCGGGTTATCTCACCGAAGCCTCCTACAGCCGCATCCACGGGCATGTAAGGTAACGGCGTTCACCTCGCTCTAGTTTAATGTGCTCAGCTCTGTACGTTTCTACAGTCCCACACTGGAACTAGGGGTTGTCTCAGGTCAATTTGAAGGCAATAAATGCCTAAATGAAGGCAAAACCTGCAGAGGGATCAGGGAGCGTGGCACCTGGGGATGGGGCAGGCAACGTGCCATTCGCCAGCATGGCAGACGTGGGGAAGCTCATCCCCTGTACAGCCAGGGGACAGGGAGCAGCAGGGGGATGAGCAGAGGTCACCTCTGCAGCAGCTGGAGGAACAATCTTCGTCAGCCACCTCTCCGGTCCCTCCTCCTGCCCAAGCACCAGCCGCCCAGCTCCCGTTTCCCTGCGCACCAGAGCTCTGCACGCATGTCGTGCTGTGCTGCCTTGTCCTGAAAGCACAAGGCAGGTTACAGTCTGGGGTGGGTAAAAGCTGCCTCTTTGGCTTTGCTTGGAGAGCTTGGGTGATGCCTGCCCCGCACACTGGGTCATGATGCAGAGCACCTCGGGCCCTGAAAGCAACACTGCCGTGCTGCAGCGAGCACGGCTTTGCACTGCAGAGGTCTGTTGAGGCTCCTGCCACACAGAACCTCCCCTCAATGCTATGGGGCAATAATATTTTGGATGTTGGGGAGGCTCGGAGAATTCATTCTTATATGCAATCAAAAAATTTCTAGACAGCGTCAGACTTACCACATCAGGAAAAGAGACGTGAAGGCCCCTAAGAGTTTGCTAGAAAAACTACTTGTCCATGGAAGAAGTTTCTTCCTAGCCTTCCTACTGAGAGATGGATTTATGGCCAGAAGCATAAGCATTTTATAACCCTCATTAAAAATAAAGTACCCTGCATGCATCATGTTTTTAAGTGTTGGTCTCGGCAGTATCTTGTGGACGAGAGTTCTTCTGGTTCATTTGCCTTTGTATGAAGTACCCGTCTTTACCAGTTCTGAACAAGTCTCCCTCTCGCTCTCACCAGCTATGTCCTCATTCTCATGGTGAGAGCGGACGCTGGAAGAGGTGAGGGACCAGAGCAGAAGCTACACAAACTGCACAACGTATGACTGAAGTGAATGGGGTTCACAGCTGATTGCTCAAAGATGGATTTCTGTTTCAACAGCTGCTGAACGATAAGAGTGGTGGCCTGAAGGAGAGCTCATGTTTTGCTTGCATTAATTGGATGTTATTTGGACTTCTGAAGCAATCCCTTCCTCACCTTCCCAGCCACTTACAGAAGAAGGGACCTCTAAACTCTTCAGCAGGATGAACAAGACCAAGGCAGCTTTTGAGAGCCCAGAGCCTTGGAGCCCAGGTCCCACACAGAGCACCTCCTTGACCAGTGCGGCACCACCATTTGCATTCAGCCAGCAGGCCACAGACAAAGCGCTGAATGCAATCCTTATTGTGGTCCTCTTCGTCATCATGGTATCCCTGGGGTGTACGATGGAGATAGCCAAGATCACAACCCACCTCAGGAAACCCAAAGGCGTGGCAATTGCTGTAATGGCTCAGTATGGCGTCATGCCCTTGACAGCATTCGTATTGGGCAAGCTCTTCCAGCTGGGTGCTACAGAATCCCTGGCCATCCTTATCTGTGGCTGCTGCCCAGGGGGAAACCTCTCCAACATCTTTAGCCTGGCACTAAGAGGGGACATGAACCTCAGGTAAGGCAAGCTGAGCATGTGTGCATTGCCCAGGCCAATCTAGTCGTATGACTGTTCAGAAGCTAGCTTAATCAACATTATCAATCCCCAAGAAGGTGGACAAAGACTGAAATACTAAGACTAGAATATTTTTAAAGCACCCGTATTGCTCAATGAGCCAATTTGTCCCTGTTTTACAACAACACGGGATTTTGTACCTTTCTGTGAAGCACACGGCATGCTGCCCTTGATGAGATGGGTGCAAGAACACATTTTTGCCTCCACATAGAAGTACATATGTCGTGTATCTACTACATCTATCCATATAGCAGCATATAGTTGTGTACACTGAGCACACTGTCTGAAGAGGCTGCATCAGTGAGAAACACTGAACTAGCAGAACCCCACAATCCAACAAACCCTAGCAATAAAACAAGATCCAGGGGGAAAATATGACATATTACTTTGTCTGTCACTTGTGAATTTCTGAAGTGTGAGCTGTACCCATAATGAGGGTCCGTCCTGAGCTGGTATAGAACTTAAATCATCTTTCCCCCTCTCTATTCCTATCACATCCTTATACAACCTGATAGTGACAGGAAAACCTCAGCGACAGGTTGGGAAAGAGCGAGGTAAAGTCTTATATTAAAACCATGTGTCCAGGTTAGTAAGAAAAATGAGTATTCCATAAAGAAGTATCATTCTTCTACTGAAGAGTCCTTTCTTCATCCCAGCATTGTAATGACCACATGCTCAACAGTCCTGGCGATCGGACTAATGCCTCTGCTTCTGTACCTTTACTCGGGAGGACTATACGAGGGTGATTTGGAGGGCAAGGTGCCTTACAAAGGAATAATCACCTCCCTGGTCCTAATGCTAATCCCCTGTGCCATCGGCATCATCTTGAATGAGAAGAAACCACAGTACACTGGCTTTACCATCAAGGTAAGAAGTATCCTGTGCTCGTTGCCTTTCAACCAAGGGCCTCAAGAAAGTTTTCAAAGATAGAGGCACAGAAATATTAACTTTTTTAAGGCATGCCACAAATCAATGAAAGGGTTGGGGGCAGAACTCAAGACATCCACTTCACCACTTCAATCATCAAAATATTTGCCCAAAGTCCTCCACCTTTTCCGGACAAACAACAGTTTGTAGGCAACTTCCTACCTTGCTCTCCTTTGTTGGCTTCAGTTGTAACTTCATTTTCTTTTGCTACCCTACAAGCAGCACTAATGAGCCTCATAGGCACTGCCCCGACTACTGCTGTAACCAAAGCAGACCCCAGATTTAAAAAAAAAAAAACAACAACCACCACCACCACACACACACACACAAAAACCCAAACCACCCCACTCTTCTCAGAGGTCTAGCACAGGGCAAAAGTCACATCACAAAGTTGCTGTTTACATCAATGAGATATCTATCCAGGAGACGCTACTAGATCACTAAGCGCCCACTTATGCCTGGAATCATCTCCCTGCCTCCTCTGTACATCAGGCATTTAAACAGCAAAAGGGAACTCCGCATGACCAACTACACCACTGTCTAACTCAAGAGCTCCACTTGCGGTACCCAGAGAGCTGCTAACAACTTTGTAAGCCTGTTTTTCATCGTTTCTTTCACTAAGGTCTCATCTCAGAAACTGGGACCAAGCGTGGCAAGAAATGCATGCCAAGGCTCAATAACAGGTCTGATAAAGTGACGTTAGGAATCACTAACCCCCAAGAAGCATGGGAACCCAGGAGTCAGGCTAGAGCAGATGCTGGAGGACCAGAGCTCTTCCAAGGTTCCTTTACCCAGCACAGGGCAGTGATGACCGGCCTGTTTCAAAAGAAGCTTTAAAAGCCTAGCGTGAGAAGGTGACCTGCACTGGCCCAGCTGACCCTTGGCTCGCCTTCCTTTCTAACACCACCTTTCCATTTATCTTCTCTACAAAAGAGGAAGCGGGTAGAGTTGCTTTTAAAAAAACACCTGGGGAACTCCACCCAAATTGGACTCCGGAGTGGAGAGACAAGCAGGAGAGCTGTGTATTCTGCCTCCCAAAATTCCCCAAGTCCTTCGTCTGCTGAATCACCAGACACCTGTGAGGTGATCTGGAAATGCAGCCACCACCTTCCACACCCGCTGTATGCAGGCTCTACCTGTGAGTAAAGGGGGTTCCTCCCCACCTGCCTTGGGTGGAAGGGATGTCACCCTAGATCCCCAAAGGGACTTGAACAGAGACACACATAGCAGTGTCTGAGAAACAAGTGGCTGTTGGAGCGAGCACCAGTCATTTTGCCTGTAGACCAGAAATACACATTTTTATTTAACGTCTACTTGTAACACTATGTTCATGAAAGGCGCTTACGCACTCTCACTATATACTTATGTACGTGATGGACAGGGAACTAGGCAGCCGCTTCCACCAGTTTTTGCTGGGAATTTTTATCTTGTCCATGTCTTGACCACTTTTATTTTAGGCAGGGATGGTTGTGCTTCTACTGTCATCTGCTGCAATAATCGTTCTGTCTGTGGCCAATGTGGGAAGCAGTATCATGGTCATCTTCTCACCATCCCTCCTGGGATCTTCTGCCTTGATGCCTTTTATTGGATTCCTGCTGGGCTATTTTCTCTCAGCAATCTTCAAGCTTAATGACCGGTATGTTCCACCACCCCCCACCCCCCGTAGCCAGAAGGAACAGAGAGGTACAACAGCTCTGTTCTGGGGAGCAATGAATGGGTGAAAACACAGGTTTCAACGTGGATGTACTTTTGTAAAATAAACACTGACTGCAGTCTCCCAAAATGGGCCCTAGGAGTACGAGCAGACACGCTGCAGGCTGGTCCCAAGTCAATGCTCCCACACCTTTAGTGGGGAGAGGAATGAGTTCAACCTCTGCTCGGCTCAGCAGGGAGGGGAGGAGCAGCTGGAGCAGTTTTTGACACAGGTACCTGACCACCATGGAAGGGGTGGAAATCCATTATGCAGGTTCACTGAACAAGCAGGTGGATGGTTTTAAGGCCACTAGTGACCTGCTAAGCACACATTACCAGCCTCTGCTTTCAGTAACATGGCTGGGGGAAGAAGAGAATGAATAGCACCAAAGAACAACAAAGAATTAGGGAATACCAACAGAGCCCAAACCCCAAGTGACACGACTGTTCCTCAGCTGATTACCCCAAACCAGTCGGTGCATTCAGCTGCAGCCACAGGAATTCGGGATGGAAACCTTGCATGTAAACCCCACTCCTTCCCTTTCTCATCCTACCTAATCCAGGTGGGAAGCCCACTAGTCCTCACTATTTTTTACCTTCACACCTTGGACTCCTCTTTTCACGTCAGAAGCAGATTCCCTCCCTGCAGGAAGCTGCAGCACCCGGAGTGGGACACAAGGTCTCCAAATACCATTAAGCACAAAGTCCACATTTATAACACAATCTACGTGCACATTGCAAAGGGAGCGCGAGGCAAAACCTTCTAGGGATCCCAGTATTGCTCCCGATAAAGCAGCTTTTAGCACAGGCAAACGCATGAAGCATTGCAACAGCGAGGTGGGCAGGGCTCTTAAGTTGTTTGAAAGTGGATTAAATCTGTGAGCCATTTAACTTTTCCTCTTTCAGATGCAGGCGGACAGTGTGCATGGAAACTGGCTGCCAGAACGTGCAGCTTTGCTCGACTATCCTCAAGGTCGCCTTTGCCCCAGAAATCATCGGGCCCCTGTACTTCTTCCCACTGCTCTACTTGCTCTTCCAGCTTGGAGAGGGACTTCTGCTGGTCCTGGTCTTTAGGATCCATGACAGAATAAAGAAACCAAATGGCAAGTACAGCTTTGCTCCTGTATTTCTTAACACTTTCCAATCCAAACCACATAAGCTTACATAAAATTATCGATGAATTGCTGCTTTCTAGAGGCATAATCAGGTTGCCCTTTAACTCAGTTACCATACCCAATGCATTAGATACAAATCAGAGTCAAAAATTCATAGTTAACTGAAGACATTAGAAATTATGACTTCTTGTATCAGCAGAATGTTTCATATAGCTATATACTATCTATATTATCAGTGCTCAGAGGTTTTCAGAGTCCTGTGCTTAAACGAGGATGGGCATCCTGCAAAAGCTATGACTTGCACTGAGCACACACAAAGAACAGTCATACACCCCCCCCAAAACTACATGAGAACATCAGATATTCTTTAATGCTACAAATTCCAGCTTCGCTGTAAACTGCTGAGAGATTCACTGAAGGCTGTCATTTTTGGAGGGGGGCAGGGAAAGGACAGAAGAGTCAAGTACTGCAGCTGAAGGAAGGAAACACGAGTCTCTTGCTAGAAAAGTACATGAACAGATTCAAGCTTAATTAAAATATATATACACTATTGGCATAGATGTGAGGTAGACTCTTCTCCAGCTTCAACAGGTCCATAATGCCAAAGCCCAGCTGAGTGCCTGCAAAGATGGCTGGAGAATGCACTGCTGAATGAGATTCTCCACCAGTCAAACCATTCTCTGATGCTTCCAGACCAGCTTTCTCCAGTCCCTTGGGACAGAGATGAAGCTGAGCAGCTGCTACAGGAGCACTTTACCATATCTTATAGCTATAGCTGAAGGATGGCTGTTAATGGGGGAAAAAAACCCACTCAATTTGTATCCTCGGGTGTGCCTTCAGTGCAAAGCAGTTGATATTGGATACAGCCATACAGGTGCTTGCAAGACTACTGTAACAAGGGTGGCTTTCCAGGCTCCGATTCATAAATGACGGGAAACGAAATGGCTTAAATATTTTGGCAGGATTTCCAAGTTCCTTCCTTTTGCTTTAAATCACCCAGCAACACCAATTGTAGCTGTGTCACAATCTGTCCATAACCTGGGTTCAGAACTGCCTATTCTTACTACATTTTTTTTCAGATGCAGCAAAGATGATCTGTGCAGGGGGGGACACAGTTACTGCTCAAGAAATGAAACCAGTGTCAAGACCCTGCAGAAACAGTGGGAAACCGGGAAAACAATGCAGACGGATTCCGCGGCAGCCACTATCACAACCTCCCCAAGCTCCACCTTCTGCAGCTGGCTTACAGGTCGCCAGCAGTTCTGCGCAAGACCTCTGTCTACGTGCTCATTTTACGCTAGACAAAGGGATCGCCACGGAGCTATCTGCACCCTCACTGTTACCTCCCCAAAGACCTTGCTCCACAGACTAAGGCTCTCTCTGCCTGCCTGTGGGGGACACGTCCAGTGACTTCCAAGTCATCGTGACAACCCTTTGGGACAGTTTAGGGCCACGCTCCCAAGTGACTGCCCCCAGTTTTGCCCATACGAAAATCACTGCCCACATCAGTTCCCTTTTTTAATTTCACTTACCTGTAATTGTCCTGCTGGCACATGGGGGAAGCAGCCCCCAAAGACATCACTGAAGATTAATGTAATTTCTCTAACACACACCCAAAATGAGGTGTGAAAGTTTCTCAGTGCAGGAGCCACCAAGACCCAGTACGCAGCTGAGCAGCCCGTGGACTGCTGGTCACTCCCATTCTTCCAAAACCCGAGCGCTGTGCAGTGTACCACTGCTCTCCACGTAGACAGGCCACAAAAACTGAACACAGCTATGCAAACTGCCTTAGAAGGTCAAGTTTGGGTCCAGCAAGCTGTACCTCCGAAAATACATGAGCCTTGAATGTGCCTTGCTTTGTAGGAGTCAGTGAACTAAACACACCACCTCTTCAGGACACCATCTAGCTATTGTCACGCTACAAATATGAAGGAAGATTGGCATTAACACCTCCAACGTGCTAAGTATGCATTGTAACCTGAGGTAATCCATCTTAACTAAGAATAAACAGGCTCATACCAAGAACCTGTGCTTCATAAATGCAGAGTCATTTGCGGCCAGAAGTCAACGTAACCCTCCATAATGCAAAGCCTGGGAGTTTGTTTTAAACTGAAAGTTCATCATCACGGCAGCCAGCTCCCTAAGTGAAATGCAGAAATCTATTCATGCTGCTTGCAAGGCAAGTGGTGTGGTTTAGAAAGAGAATTCGGAACAGCTATTTATGGAGCAGGCAGTACTTCGTATGTAGCCTGAGGGAGGGAAGTGTCTGAAATCCCACCCCTTTCCGATCACCAGGTGCCTTCAGCCACCTGGGTTCCTATTGGAGCCAAGTCCCACTTGAACACAGATGCCCACGATCATTCAAGCAAGCAGGAAGGATCAACTGACCTAACGCAGCTAACCTTACACCCAGTGTCAGGGCTGCCTTTACCCCTAGAGGTTAAAGGCATCTTCTTCCCCGCCTCTTAAGATGATCCAGCATCTGAACTACTAACCTCCGAGACTGAAGCCTCCTGCTCCCCAAAGCTGACTAGTAATAATCCCACTAAGCGCGTATCAGTCTGCCCACCTCTCAGTGCCTGCTCCCAGGAGCGCCCTGGCAGTTTGGTGCAGCGTCACCTTAACGGACAGATTCACAAGGCACAAAAACAAAGTTGGTTAGCTTGGAACATGCTTACTGAGAACTCTGCAACCGTACACAGAAAAGGCAGCAGGGCCTGCAGAGACACCAAACGACTGACACCACCCACCCCCACCCCAGACCTCGCTCTGAACAGAACCACCTTGCATTTCCTAGGACCTAATTCAAAGCCCATCCTGGGCTCCAGAGATATTTTTAAAGGTTTCAGTGGATTATTGGGGTAGCTTTGTAAAGGACTTCATAAGAAAACACGTTATTTTTAAAATTAAATTCTAAAGCTCTCTCTTGTAACATGGGTGAGGGCTTGAGAAACAAAGCGATTGCAGAGGGTTGCTGCCCCTGTAAGGCACAAACACTGCAACGCAGAACTGCGGGGTGCCGCTGCTGCAGTACTCCCACCCACCAACTTAAAAATCCCTCCTCTTCCTCCAGAATGAGGACTAATGCCTATAAAAATGCTTTATCCACACCTCAATGTTCTGATACACATGTGCATAAACACACTAACGAAGTATGCTGACTACATCCATCTTCTATATTCCACACTTATTGTCTGAACAGTGATTAAAACCCAAATGACTTGTCCATTCCACTTTCTGCTATGACCTATGACGGCACAATTCTCCTTATTATCAAGGGTCTTATTTCAGAACATAAAGATATCTAAGGACATAGCGTGATGTATTTAAAAGGAAGTTCTCCCTCACGCCCCAAACGCTCAAGGATAGCTTTGTTGTAGACCCATCTTTAAGAAACATTTTAACATTGTCCAACAACATGAGGCGCGGTCACACACACTTTAACAGTAACACACTAGAAGTAGAGACATGTTTCTTTATATTTTATTTCAGCTATTTAATTCTTAAGTATCAAGAATTAGGGTGCTTTATAGAATATTATTACCACAGGGCAGTGAAATGGGCATGTTCTTAGTGTAGTGCAAGTCATATTAAATGAAAAGCTTTTAAAATAGTTTTATTACCAGTACTGACCAGCACTTAATCTGCTGACCTATAACTGAAACAATGGTTCAAAAGCACAAAAAAATACCCTCTGAAATAAAGCTTTATGTACAGCACATGTAGAGCTCTTAGATGCCTAAAGCTATTAGTTTAATTTGAGATATTAAACTAATGTCCCAAGTTGCTATTCACAGTTGAATATACTGGGAATTAAGTGTTCAGATGACTTTTTTTGGAGTACAAAAAAATTTGTCTGCTTTAGTTATAAAGAGCTCTGCCAATATACACAAACTATACACTTCAGACATTCACAAAAAAATGTGAGCAAGAAAAGGGTTATCAAAAAACATTTCATACAATTAGTCAATAACCCTTCCCACCATGGTCCACATCTACAAAGCTCCCCCATCCCTCCCTCCCCCCCTCCCCATCCAAACCCTTCCCCACAGAAAGTCACATACTTACCACAAGTTTTAGCAAGTATGGTTTAAAAAAGGGCCCCCAGGGCAAGTTACTTATAGTTCAGTTGCCACTGTCAGCAGATCTGGACCTCGATCTAGACCTCTGCCGATCCACAGATGATGGGGATTTAGATCTACTGGAAGAACCACGTTTCTGGCTCTTCTCTGGCATTGGAGATCTACTAACTGATCGAGACTTGCTACGGCTCCTACTCCTTGACCTGCTGTAAGACTTGCGGCTGCGGGAACGGGAACGGCTACGAGATCTGGATGAGCTTCTGCTACGAGACCGTGACCTGCTTCTGGACCTACTGAGGAAACAAAGAGCATCAGTGTCAGCAATGGAATGTCACGGACCACGACAATAACCAGGCAATTCACTGGTCTCCAGTTCGGTTGCCTGGTCACTGACTTCAAAGCTTTCTCAATGAATATTTAAGCATTATTTACGAGAACAGAAATCCATACCTGTGCCTTTTGCTGCCTTCAATTAGTTTGATTTTCCTTCCATTAATTTCTTTACCAGAAAGCTTTTCAATAGCATTCTTTAAATCACTGTAAGAGGCGAATTCAACCACCCTACAGAGGAAAAAAAAAAAAAAAAACCCACAGAGCTCACTATTACAGGTTATAATTTTGATGACAGAGCAAAACGTACCCTGGGGGAAAAAAACACCGACTCAGAAAAACTCACACTGCTCAGTGTAGTCATCCCTTGTCATAACCCAAGTATGAACTGAAGAATTCCCCTCCCCAAATACCAGAGAATGCATTTTCAAAGGGTAGCTAAATTAAACCATGAACAGCTGCTGAGCACTCAAAGTAGCCAGCTTCCCTCCCCAAATATTATACATACAAAGATTACTCTACAGCTTTCAAAAGATGATTTTAGAGGCTTACCCTTCATTTAACTTAGGTCTGTGTGCATCTGCAAAGGTTACTTCCCCAGCTTGTCTCATGAAGTCTTTGAGATCCTAACACAAGACCAGTTATGTTATGCAAAGAAGTGAAATTAATACTTATCTATATAAAAATAGTTAAACACAAACAAAAAGAAACTTATGACTACTGAAAGAGAAGATGTTAGATAAGTTACAAACATGGCAATTGCCATACTTGTATTCTATCAAAATTGAATTATCTATATCAGGGCACGAAATAAATGAAAAAAGCATATTGCTTTAAGCAAAATGCTAATAAAGTGTCTTAAGGAAAATACTAGTCTACAAAGATTATATAGATTAAATAAGAAAAAAGAGAGAGAGAGAGAGAGAGAGAGACAGAGAGAGAAATAAAAAGTACATTTGTATATATATTCTGGACTGAGTGTGAAATACTACCCATATATTTTTTGTACTATTTCAGTCTCCATTTACATTACGAGTCTTATATGCATACAGAATTACATTTACATAACACCAATTATTTTGTGCCCCATATGTCATTAAAAATATAGTTTACTTTACCTTTATTAACATTTCCCTAGGCTAGCCAAGCAGCAAACTGCATTAAGCGACCGGAGATACCGTCATGATATATGCCCGACTGGCTCTTCGCCACCCACTTGACGAACACTACCCAGTCGATGGAAGCCATTAATCGCACTGCCCTCCCTATTAGGAGACTATTGATGGATCCAGACATTCTCTATGCTTGATGTTACCAAGGACCACTTTACTGCGATCAGGATTCCAACGACCACCTAATTTCGTATCTTTCAACTCTTTTCGACCAGGACCTCTTTATTCGGAAGCGTTACAGGAAGAACAGCTCTCAACTTAGGAATCAGATCTCGTTAACGCTCTGGGATCGCTGCAATGTGGCACTTTAAGGAGTGCATCGATTACGTCTAGACCGGCAAACACAGATCTAGAGGTGGCCAAGTGACATTGTAGGAGCTGACTGGAAAGTCAACCAGGCCCAACCAAGAGTGACCAAGACAGAACGATTAGGATAACCCACAGGCACTCCTCGTCATAAGGCCAACGACACAGATAGGCTGGCAAATAAAGGGTTTAATATGTGGTTAAAATGGATTTAAAAAACAAGAAAAAAATAAATATATATCCTCAAATATATACATTTATTATTATTATAAATTAAAATTAACTAGTTTTCATTCAAAATTATTTAAATTACATTATTTAAAATTACATTAATTACATAAACATTTTTTAATAAATTAGATTTAATTTTAATTATTTTACAAAATAATTACATTACATACCCATTAAACGAAGTCAAAATAGTTAATCGTGTTTCAACAAACCTGCCAGCTGACTCGGGAAGACAAATTTTCTACTATGAGGCGATTTTCTGTTCTTACAGGTGGGGCATTTCTGTTTGGAAAGAAACAATTGAGACTTTTATTAGCGATTAAAATATAACCGCATGTTAATACTAACAAAGGCTGTACCAATAACCGGTATCAGCACATCACCATTACTACTACAACTTAACTATGTAATGCCCTGAGTAATCTGGGACAAGCATTAAGTACTTTGGGGAGGGAGCATCAAGATGACAAGCATATCTGAGAAGTTTTGTAATCCTCCCTATCCTACTGCCACATCAAATGATTGACTAAAAAGGCAAATAATACCTTTTAATATCTCGTTCTAGCTCAAGTTCTCAGATCAGATGAGCCCACAGTATTCTCTTTTAAACTATGTCAGGTCAAAGTTATACATACCTCCTGTCACTACGTGGACGGCGGCTACTAAAACGGTCAGAGTACCTCCCTCTGCCTCTACCCCTAGAGCGTGCTCTTGCATGCTCAATTGTAACCCTGGGAAAAAAAAGAAACAGAAAACCATACACTTTTACATTTTTCTTCTTACATATTCCTTCACAGTTATAGTTACTGGGGAAAAAAAACCCCCACAAAATAGTTTGAACAGTACTGATAACACAATGCAAGTTAAAATTGATTCACTTCTTATTTTAGATATTCAAGTTTATATATTCATGAAATAGGGTACCACACCTCTCACTGCAAAGCTCTTTTCCATCCAATTCATAGACAGCATCATCTGCATCCCTGGGATCCTCAAATTCCTGCAAAACCACCACAGCAAAACCATAAAAGTAAAAAATTTACACCCCTAAGAAATTAACAAATACTCATTTGCCACACAGTATACTTAGCTGAGCACGGTAATGGCATTATCTTTAAAAGTAGCTTCGTGCACACCAAACGCGCATGAGACCCGAGCGACCGCGGCCGGAGAGGGACCGCAGGGCCCTGCAGGGGGGCGCACTCACCACAAACCCAAACCCCCTCTTCAGATCGATGTCCCGGATGCGGCCGTATCCCTTGAAGAACCTCTCCACATCCTTCTCCCTGGCGGCCGGGTTCAGCCTCCCGATGAAGACGCGGCAGCCGCTCATGGCTGTGGGCGCGGAGCTCGCTGCGGGAGACACGGCGCCCAGCCCGTCAGCGCCGCCGCCCCGCCCCGGCCCCGCCCGGTGACTCAGCACACCCCCGCCCCGCGCAGCCGCCCTCCCTGCCGCAGTCCGCAGCAGGCCCGCGGCCCGGCCTCGCCCCCGCTCCGGCCCAATAGGAAGGAGCCAGGTGGACTCCGCCTTAGCCTGCGCCAATAGGAACTCGACATTCCTCCTGCAGCCCCGCCCACAACATACCGACGCCCGGCGCGGCCACGCCCCGCTCTGCCAGCGCATGCGCGCCGCCCCCGTCGAGCGAGGGAAGAAAAGCCAACGCCGTCGCTCCGCCACAAAATGGCGGCCTGGGCCGCGCCCAACAGCGATGCCAACGGCGCCCGCTTTGCGGAGAGCACTAGAGTAAAACAGAGCGGCGAAAAACACCGGCCGCCAGTCGGAGGCTGGCCGGCTGCACAACCGGGAGCTCCCTGCGCCACCGACCCTGCTCCCCCGACGCCGCCCGCCCGCGGCGCTGCGCCCCACAAGGAGGCCCCTACGCTCCGCCGGGCCAGGCCCCCGAGCCTGTCACGAACCTGGGCTGCAGGTCTCGGTGAGGGCCGAGCCGGGCGGGCGCACGGGGCAGTCGGCGCTCGGCTGGCGGGCAGGTCCCTCCTCCCTCCGCGACGGCCGGCTCCGGACTGCCGCGCCGCCCCGCCGCTGCGCTGCGAAATGGAGGCGGCCCCGCGCGTCACCGCCGCCCCGCGTGACGCTGGCGCGGCGATTGGCGGAGGCGGCGGCCCCGCCCCTTCCCCGGAGAATGTAGGTCAGGGCGGGGAGGGGTGCGCCCGGGCCCGCGCCTCGCCGCGGGGGTCACCGGCCCGGCCCGGCCCTGGCGCGCCGCGGCTGGCACCGCTCGTAGCCCTCCCGTAGGGCCAGCAGCCCGGGGCCTCAGCCCTGCCCGCGGAGGAGTGCGGGAGCGGACGCCCCCTAGCCCCTTGCTACCTGCCCCCCTGTAACCGGGCCTGCCTGAGGCCCTCCTCAGTGCGCGGAGGGAGGATGGCCGCTGGTGTACTCGCCTTTGCTCGTCAGCGCAGCCGTCCTGGGTTAGGTAACCGGTGGCGGTGTGCTGGAGCTGCCTGCGTGGGAAGAAAACTGGCAGTGGCGTTAATGCTGGTCCGGAGCGTGGAAAGCGCAGTGTGTTACTGCATCTGGAAGCCATGTTGAGAAGGCAGTAAAAGCACAAACAAACCTGGATTTTCACAGTGTTGCATAGCATAGGGCTGTCATTAAAGCTGAGGTGATGGGTTAAACGCAACATAACAGACTTAAAAACTGTGCTGCGCTTGAGTGCCAGGCAGGCACAGGGGTGGGCAAGGTCTTGCAGGAACAGCCGTTTCTCTCTTGGCCATGACAAGCAAAGAATGAGAGGAGAAAAATAGGTAAGGAGCACCTGATCTATTTGCACCCTCATTCGGAATCAAGTGTGTAATGACAAGGTAGAGAGCTGAGCTTTGTTTCTGTTTTACATAACTCTGCAGAATTTGTCACAGCTTGGCTTCAAGATGATTGCAGTAAAGGCAACAAATTATCCCAAGGGGCATTCAAGATGCAGAAGACATCTGGATCTTGAAGATACACCCACTAGTGTTCTAATACAGATGGAGGTTGCAGCTCTGCGACTGTCATTGCCGGATTTGTGCACTGCCGGATCAGTTGGCTTTACACAAAGAGTTAGCCGGCAATTATAGCTACATCAGGTTGACCTGAGGACAGTATGATGCTTTTGATAGCATTTCCCTGACTTGGCACCTGGAGTCCCATGCTGCCTCAAGTCCTACCCCCTACCCATTCCCCTTGTGGACTGTGAAATGCCATCTTTGTAACAGCTGGCGTCTGTTGTTAATCAGCTCTACAGGGACGAACTTCTCTTTTTCATGCTTAGTCACTGACGTTGAGTAAATTTCCCTGGAAGAATACCACACATGATGCCACTGACATCATAGCTCTATATGACTGCATTCTGCAACAGTACGCAGAGTCCCCAAACTGGGAAAGTTATTTCTGCTATGTGCAGGCAATGATGCGACAGGCTACAGTGTAGCTAAATGTTTAGCAAGGGCAACTGGCAGCATCGCCTGCTTTTCTCTTGGATTACAGATGCGTGTTTCCATTCTGCACAGTATCTGGGTCCGTGAGAAAAGCAAGGATGATGCACGCATGGGAGAATCTGCAGTAGAGGGAGAGCAATGAAAGACAACACTTGTGATTATCCCTGTGGATCATAACCTTTACCTGCTGAGGAAGATACATTCAGATGTGCCATCTAACATTTAACACTGCTGATTTCATAATGAGTTACAGTCCTCTAACAGGTGCCATGGGAACAGGCAGTCCTGTTCCTGTCAACACTGGGACTCTTCTGACTGCAGAGTGAGCTGGTTCACAAAGCTAAACCAGCAAAAACTACCCCTGGAAAAGGCAGCAAGCAGATTTCTGCTGGTTTAACTCCCTGAAAACCAGCCTGCAGTGGGATAAAAACAAGGGTTAGCGCTGGACAGAGAGGAGGGGAAGGGGCAGGAGCACCCCATTGAGGAAGAGCTGTTCATTTTAGCACTGTGAAACTGCAGCCTAAAAAGCGTTGTCCTTGTTACTGCAAGGCAGTAGTCTCCTCTCTGCATCTCCTTTTCAGACCACTGGGAGAAGAGAAGCAAAAGTCGAGGGGATCCAGGAGACAACAATCACTCTTTAAAAGGTTCCTGTGTTACCCACGGGTGTTACCGACATAAAGGCCATGTGCTGTTTTACTCACATGGGCTTCCCACATGAGGGTCATGAGCAGGCACATCTGTTTCCCACCCAGTTTCTCCAAGTTTTATGTTAACAGGAAGGAGTATTTCTCCCTTTGGCTTGAGGCTGTTTGAAGGCCACCTAGGACCTGTTAATATTCTTGCTGCTGGCTAGCTCAGTAATGTCCGCACCCCTAGCTTCCTTGCAACTCCGGGCTGCTGAAAGCCACAGAAGCAGGCTGAAATCCCTCTAGTTATTTCATCAAGGTAACTTGGTAAAAACAGTCACTATTTGGAAGTGGAAAGGGCATGAGGCAGCAGAAGACTAAATGAAAGCTGAAATAAAGTCCCCGCCAGCCACCATTACTATCTGGTACTGCTTGTGGAAAATAGTCAATAGGGATTAACTCTTCACTGTCCCTTCCAAATACAAAAATTAGATGTCATCAAATGAAACTAATGAAGTCCAAGTTCAAAACATGTCAAAGGAGGTGGTTCTTCACCAACTGGTAGTAGACCTCTGGAATAACTTGCTGGAGGATGCTCTGAATACAAGAAGTGCACATGGTTTCACCCTACAGACAGCTTTAAACCAGGGGGAAAGATGAAACAGGAAAAAAAAGGAGTGGGGGGAGAGAGAGGAAAAAAGACTTCAATTCAGAGACTCTACCTGCTGTTGCTGAAGACCCTCTGCAAAAACTACTGCTGCTCAGATCCACAGTGAAGCTGCTTGTATTAAGCCATATAGCCAAAGACTCAGCACTTGCCCAGTTCTGCAACAGTTCAGTGAATGGAAGCAGAAATGTAGCTAGCATCCTCTTCTGCTGCTGGTGAATGTATTTGTTATTACTTTCACTATGGTTCTCCATGTTAATCTACTCTATCTTTCTTTACTTTGCATCCTCTGTCCTTTTTTTCCAAGGCTCTGTAAACTAACTTATTTCTCTTACTGCTATACTAAGTGTAGCTCTCTTAAAGGCAGCAATGAGGGCTCAAGAGCTGCTTTGCGAAAGTCTCAAGGAGAAGGCAAAAACTAAATAGATCATTTAATCTTTCAGCACCAATTACTCTTCTTCAAAATATTTGGAGAAAGAAAACGAAAACCGACCAAAAATAACAGAATAACAGACATTCAGAAATACGTTTGTCACTGGGTTGTTCCATTTTTCCACTTTTCAGGAAAGCTAAACTTCAAATTGCTTAAATCCAAATATATGGATTTCTCATATGTTAGTGTCAGGCTGAGAGTCCTTGCCCACCAACCAGAAACATATTTAGCTGTAGCACCCTTTTTCCACTAGACTGTAATTCAGAGAGAAATGTGCTGCTGCAGGGCTGTGTTACTCAGTAGTAAGTAGAGTTAGGGAGCCTGACTGAGGGCTACTCTTCCACAGTCCGAATGGATCCTCGTTGCCTAACTGGCCTTCTTTCAGCTGGCTCCTGCTAGAACCCCTTGGATACGGTTCCTCACGCTTGTCTTTCCTAGCCAGACCTAATAATTAGCATCCTATTAATTATGGCTCAGCAGCAATATTCAGCTAGTCCCAGGGGTACCTTATGGTAACAGAGGGATCTGTAGCTCATCACTGAAGTTGCAGACCTTAGCTCTTAGTTTGGGTGAGTCTGTTATTCTTAGTTTGGGTGAGTCTGTTATTCGGGGCTGTGCTAATGACTGTGGCTCAGGAAAAAGCAGCAGAGCCAGGAGCCCGTCACCTCTTCTTCCCTAGGATATGGAGCAGGCACTGCCTATGTCTCTGCAGTTTGCCACTGTGTGAGGCAGTTAAGGCATCATCACATCAGATCACATCCCAATAGAGATTTAATACCGACAAGGCATTACACACCATCACATTCTTTACATTATCTAGTATATGCAACAAAGTTTAGGTTAGCTTTATGTTTTTATGCTGAATTTATTACAGCTGCAGAAGGACAGGTGGTACTTGCTCCAACATGAAGCTTACAGGTACAAAGTGAGAAAGATTTTTTTCCTCCTTTGGGTTAATATCTGAATCATCAGAACAAGTTTACACCAGCTCATTGTGTTTAGTTGTAGACACTGAATGTGAACTCGTGAGGAAATCTCACAATGCTGTGAGACCAAGCTATAGACTGCTACAAAAACACTTTACTGGGTCAAAGCTATTTATAAACCTTCAGAGGGTAACAGGAGAGCTTCTGCAGGATCATGTGTCCTTCCTTGGCTGGCCCTTCCAGGTCTTTCCTGAAAGCCACCTGAGCCCCTTTCTGATTTAACTCAGCGTTAGATGTACCCCAAAATGCAACCACTGCCCTCATGGCCATGGTCTGCCATTACATTTCCAAGCAGCTCAAATCATACCACATCTTTGTTTTGACAAGCCATCTTTGTTTACACAGACCCAGGGACTAAGACTGGCAACAGTTTTTGTTTTCAGCAGACGGCAGATCGCAAACACTGAGCATGTCATGTCATCTTCACCTTTTGCTTAACTGAGACCCAGTATTCATCTTAAAAAGGGTGTGAAGGACATAGGTCGTAATAGGGGAAGAATAGGATGAAGAAAGTTCACATATTCTCAAGCAGCCAGCACTTTTAATCCTTAAGAAACTCCCTGAAGTAACTAATGAACCATCACCAAGAAATCTCTAGCACCACCCCAAACGCCTAACTTCCTGGCAGTGCAGTGATTTTTCAATTGGCAAGCTTAACTTCAAAGGTCAGAAAGGCAGTGGAACAAAACATTAAATCATCAATTTATAAGCACTTTCATTCAGTAAACTGGTAAACTGCTCATGCCAACAAGGCAGGCAATCAAGAACAAGCTGTTTCAAATGAATCCAATACTCCTTATTGGAATAACTAAGCTAGCGGGCAAGGGGAAAAAATAGAGATGTGTTAAACCTGACTATAATAAAGATTTTAGTCCATTTTTTTCTTAAGCAAACAGGAAAATACCAGGGTAAAATTCATTGTAAGCTGGGAGCACAACTTTTTCAGAGTTTGCATTCAAAATAGCTCCTTGACAAACATGGGGACAATTCCTTTGTGGAATCAGGGATCTCTTCTTAGCACAGGACCATTCAACACCTGCATTAATAATTTGCTAAGCAGATTAGAACAGGCAGTGTTAAAACATGCAGATGAATCAGCCTGGGGAGAGTTTCAAACACTCCGAAGACAAGAACAGAATTCAAAATGAGTTGCAGAAACCAAAGGAATGATTCAACAACAAGATGAAATTCTGCAAGAACAAGGGCACGCTATGTTTAGGAAGTCTAATCCGCCGGTACACAGAAATACCCATTTAGGAAATAGTAACATCTATAAAGGCTTGAGCTAAAGTAGATTGCAATCTAAAAAAATAACTCAACAAATACACTGGCGTTGCGGAAACAGGTAAAACCTATTCTGGGACGTGGCAACAGAGGGTATGATACTTAAGGGGCAAGTGATGATCTGCTTAATGACAGTAAGGTAAGAAAGATTTAACAATGACCTCAGCTTTCTTACAGCACAGCACTACTCCAACATGCATATGGCTGCTACGCAGTTCATGAAGAGCTTTGTGGTATCTTTAAGAAGTAGAGGTCAAACCCTTGCAGAAGGCTGGAGTGTTATCCATGCCGTGTCTTGCCATGTTTGTATCACCTACCTTTCACATGCTTTTCAAGTCTGGGGGGGGATGGTACACGTCCCAGCACTAGTGGTTTCATTTCTTCTTTTTAGGCAACTGTTTCACTAAGCAAAAACAACATTAAAACAATGTACTGCGTAGTTGCGCAATCCAGGAAAACTGTCATTAAGCTGTAATCACAAGAGACTGTTTAAACTAGTTGTCACGTTACACAGGTAAAAACACAAAAGTAGAAAGGACAAAGCTCACGTATATATATGACATCTATATGACATCCTGGTTCCTCCAACCTTCTGATAGATCCTGCTGGGAAACAAATTGCAATTTCACTGACTGTTTAACCACCCAAGAATTATGCCAAGCATGCATGGAATTTTTATGCCACTATAGTTACTTCGAAAAGGTATATTTAAGCATTATACATCTTTGAATGTACTCGTACCAATACAGAGATCTTTCTCTTCATATTGCCTAAAGATACAGGAATACATGGTCTTTCTATAGATATGATTTGATGCTGCAAGTCAATTCAGTGGTAGTTTTGGTTCTGGAGGTTTCTGCTCCCAGATCCCCCCACTTGCTGTTTTCTCTCCTTCAGTTTTACCGACTCAACTTTCAGGGTGACTGTAATACCAGTTATTTTGTTTTTTTCAATCCAAACTCTCAATCACTCCTCCCCCTTGACAGGCCTCTGCTGTCAGAGAAGTAGTAACTAGTTCCACATCTCATGGTGTCCGCACCAGGGAATTCACCTCTCAAGTGCTCTTTCCCTGCTGGGCACCGTGCCGCCACATAGCAGGCCCTTGAGCTTTAAACCATCCTGTGATCCATGTGGCAAGTATAACAGCACAGAGCTAGTATAATCAGGGAGGAAATTCACCCTTCCCCCAGCCCATAGCGATAGCCACCCAAGCCCTCGAGAAGACAGCAATTCATACTCTGAATATTTCACTTTCAGCCACAAATGCTGGAAAGGTTGTCTAAATGAAAGGTAAGATTCAGCAGATTTTGGCTCATATTATCCTCAGACAAGGGCTTTTTCTGCAAGAAGCACTCCATCAGCACAGCGTGGGTTTGGTGCTACAAAGCACTCTCATCTGCAGGCATTAGGAAGTGATTTACACCAGCAGCTATAGAGGTCGAGGTGGGACAGCCCTCAGGGTGCAGCAGCTGGAAGGCTCAGGAGAAGATTTCACGTGCATCTCGTGATCATTAAGCATCCGGCTTTGGCTGAAGGGTGCTGCTCTCTGTGTAGACTTTAAAGGCCAATGTTAGGGGATGAGGGTCAGCTCGTACCAAGTTCAAGCGTTGCCTCCCCTTCTCACCCACCTCAGTAGGCCTCTGAGGGGCCGGTTGTCACCCAGCTGGGACCAGGGGAGCACAGGCAGCACGCGGAGCTCTCAGCCTCAGCCTCCCTCAGCAGTTTACTAACATGGTTAGATTTGACAGTAAGTTTCTAGTCACATGGTTAGATTTGACAGTAAGTTTATAGTCATGCACCAGTTTCACATGGAGTGGTTTGGTATCTCAGCCTGGTTCACAAACCCACATCCATCTGGGTCTGGTGCTTTCCGTTGGTTATCTGCCATCCTGCTAACTTGGTGCCAGAACTTAATTAAACTTCTGGCCTCAGAGACAAGGGTTCCTCTGCCTCAGAGTTTGGGCACAAGGACCATCACGAGGCAATGGCAGAGCTGCTGCCTGGCTTGCCCGCTCCAGAGAAGAAGGCAGCTCGGTTCCCAGACCTTTCACCAGCAGCACCTGCACCGCCCTGGGCTTGCTGGCACCGTGTGCTGGGCTGGCTGGAGAGGTGGCTTCTCCTTGCAGAGCCCGAGAGGAGCAGGGCTTTCCTGCTGCAGCTGAGGAACCAAATGCACAGTCAGGCACCCTGGGGTTGTCGGGACACTGCAGAGGACAAGGCCAGGAGTGCTGGTGTCTGGTTCCTGCCAGTGAATCGTTATCTGTCGGTATTAGCTTTGCTCCTTCCGCAGTTCTTGCTCCAAAACGCCTGCTCGCTTGGCACAGGAGCTGGTGTCACTTCTCATAAGGAAATGTCGACGGGGCAGCTGCCTTCCCAAATTCTGCACTCAGATCAGTGACTCTGCGACTTTTTCAACATTGAGCTGAAGATGTCCCTTTGGGTGAAAATACATTCTTTGTTCAGATACTTTTTGAGCTTTGCTCATGAACAGAAAACCCAGAAAGCCTACTGTTTAAATCGCATTTTAAATTGTTTTAGTAAGGTTAAATGCTTTGGGGAATAGGCGCATTGTCTATTTGTTCTTCCCCCCAGACCATTCAGAAGCACATATTGCACCTATCACTCTAGAATTAAGTGTTCAGCCACCACAATGTCCTGACCATGTGCCTGCCAGCAACAGGAGACATGATTATGCAGACCTCTTTTCTGTTTGGCATCATTTCTGCAGCTCTGAAACAGCCAAGGCATCTCTCATGCAGCCCCTGAGCTGCACAGTACATTAAATAAAGCTGCATCGGCTTTTCCAGGGGTCTGATTCTGCCACACAACCCTCCAGCATCCCCGGCTGCTAATTCCCAGCACATACACCGGCAGAAGAGTTTTCTTTTATTACTATTGTCAAATTCAAGCGTCGGAGGGCATGTAGGATAAGCAACAGGCACAGGCTGTTATTTCTGGCAGGCAGAAAGCTGGAAGACACAGAGCCTGGCAGGCCAGTCCATCCCTCGGTACTCACCCCAGCTCCTCGCCACCACCTTCCCATAAAGCACAGGAAAGTATGTCCCCTCCCCGGCGTGTAGGCAAGTCGAGAGCCTGGGTTTCCACTGCTCCCCATGGGAAATCAGTTTAACAAATGAGATCAGGAGTAACGTTTTTTTCTGTTTAACCCGTATTTTCCTTTCAAAATTCCTCTTGTCACATTGAGTTACAAGCCCTTGAACTAAGCTGAAGACTCCCTTTTCCTCCCTGGGGACTGTTCCCTTTGGATGGTAATATCAGCCTTCCTTAGCCGTCTCTGCTCAGCTGAGATAGATACACATATTTAGCCCGTTTCATCTTTTCTTGTAACTCCTTCCAGCCTCTGATAATTTCATTGCTCTTGTGTGACCTTTCCTCTGTTTTCCTGCGTCTGGGACTTAACTGCAATACTGCTGATTAAAATGATAAATATCACACTGCTTGAATAAGTGGCTGCTCCCCTGGGTGCCTCCCACCCCTCCTTCCCATCTGGTGGTGAGAGTGAACCTCCTGGCAGCCCGGGCGCTTTTCTTCAGGCAGGGCTGAATTCGTGTTACGGGCTGACCTGGTCAGCCTCCGCCGCCCTGGGCTGCGCTGCTGAGAGGTGGGGGAAAACGGACTCCCTGTCGGGTGAAAAAAGCTCTCCGTGACCTTAGCTCAGCCGTCCGACTAGGGTGGAAGTAGGGACTTTATGCCACTGGCTCTGGCAGGCAGCTTTGTGGCGAAGGAGGATAGTGACCTGGGCAAAATACGGCCGGGCTCTGCGCTCGGTGTGTAACACGCTGTGACCAAATGGTGCACGCGGGGAAGCTTGGAGTGATCCTGGCAACTGCACTGGGGTTTCGTTCGGTCCTGTATCGGGTTTGTTTTTTCCCAAGGCTAGGGGAAAAAAAAAGGGGGCGGGGAGGAACAAAAAGGGCTTTTTAAATTTCATTCCCTATTTAAGAAAAGACAATTTTAATAAGCTTTTATGTTTTACCTAATTATTTTCACATTCAAGACAAGAAAGGGTGGCTTTGTGGTTAAACCATCAGGTACCCCTGACTGCAAAGGTAAAAGTAGCCATGGCTATGTAGTAGCCGAGTGCTTCATGATCTAGGTTTCATGCTCTAGTAGATAGGTGAGTACACAGATGAAAATTCAGGCAAGACCTACCTTATGTGACTGTGAAGCATCAGCAACAAGACAACATCACGCAAACTTATGAAAGAGGGAATAAAGGCCTTCACCATCAAGCTCCATTTTTGTTATACATGCTTTTAACTTCAACAGCTAAATGACATACTGGCTCGCAGCTGCTTTATTTAAAGTTTCATTGATCTTACTCTGTTGGGAGCTTATAATGAATACCAGACCCCATATCCCTAATATTTTCTATGGAGACAGGCAGAAAGAAAACACTTAAAACAAGGCAAGCTTTCTTTGAGAAGCAGGGGAGGGAGGGAATCCCCCTCAAGCATTAATATCCCCCTGCTCCCTCACCAGACTAAAAAGGAGACATATAAAAGTTTTAAATAACCTTTTTTTGGTTATGGAACCCAATAAAAGAAGAAAAATATTTGGGGCTTTGGACATTTACAAAAAAATAATCTTATTTTGTGTTTTTGAAAATTTCAGAGGAAACTGCAACAATTGCCCAGAAGGGCATCGTGTCTGGAGAATTTGTTTCCCCTCTTGTAAGAAAACGACTCTACGTTGCTCTGGCAAACAGCAGTGGGAAAGCAGCTAGTTCTGCTAACCGCAGGGAGCAGAGGATCACCCCGAGCAGCTACAGAGCTTTGTTTTCCCGATGGCCATTAGGTCCCACAAACAAATTTGACAGCCTCACACTGAAGAAATCAGCAGGGTTTTGCCGAACAAAGCAAAAAAAAACCCCATTCCACCATCGAGTCTTCTGCCGAGGAGTTTCCGGCCCAAGCCAGGTGAGTATGTTTAGGATGGGCTCGTGACCCTCTGCAGATACAAGTGCCAGGTTAGAGCCTATGGAGAGGAGCGGCCTCCCAGCGCACGTCCTCGAGATGGCTTTCTCGGGGTGCCCTGGTAGCAATGGCCCTGCTGCAGCACCGTCCACGGTCACGGCAGAACACGGGCTGGTTTAGACCAAAGCCACCGCTCTTTCAAACTTTGGCATCTTGAGAGTCTGTTCTGGCTGAGGTGTCCTGGCAGTTGCGTTTACCAGCTCCTTTTCAACTTGATCACCGTTGCTGGCACCATTAAAGCCATCCTGGAGTGCTAACGAAGGGTTGTTTTAATAATAAGAAAGTCCAGTTTGGGAACAACACTTGCAAGGCCCCATTCTTGGGCAAGAAGAATTTTTGGCATTTCATAAAGCGATTATGCTGTATCTCAAAACCAGTCAGCTTCCCGGCTTCCCTGACCCTGCCGCGAGCCTTCCCTGCTGTCTAACTGATGGTGGTGATGCCGATTTCTGCTTCATGTCCATCACGGCTAGTTTAGACCCATTGCAGTGGGTGTTGCTAAAGTAGATTTGTTGTGATTTTTTTTTTTTTTTTTTTTGCAAAACATCTGTTATTTTGATCTTAAATACAAATAACCTTTCCTTTATTCCCCTCTCCCCCCAAAAAAAAAGAAAATTTCTTCGGTCGGAGGAACGCATCTTCCTTTGCAACTCCTAATCAGCGTCTAGTTGCCGGAGGACACAGGCGAAGCTTGTGAAGGCGTGGGCACAGACACCCACCCGTGAAGCCGCACTCGGCCTGCCGCTGCCCCCCGCGCCGTGCGGCTCCTCGGCGGCGGCACGCCGGGGCGGCGGGGGCTGCCGGGGCGGCGGGGGCTGCGAGGCCGCCGGGGCCGCCGCCCCTCCGCGGGCTGCCGAGGCGGGCGCCGGGAGCGCGGCGCTGCCGGGCCGGCGCTAGGTGGGGGTGTGGGGCCGCCGGGCCGCGCCGCGCCGCGCCGGGAGCCGGTGCCTGCCCGGGGGTTCGCCGGCGAGGTCCGAGGCAGGGCGGTCTGACAGGAGGAACTCGGCCGAAAGAGATCCTGGTGGCATCGGGCTGAGGTGACCTGGTGCAGCAGCAGCCCCCGCAGCCCAAGAGACCTGGGTTGCGGTGTGTCACTCCCCGACGGTGCTGGGGGGAGACGGGAAGGGCTGCTTGCTCTCCGCCCCGCCGGCATCCCTTCCTTGCCACCGTGGCCTGCGTGAGTAGGGGTAAGCGGCTGCTGCGTAGGGTTCTCCTCCCGCGGGAAAGGTCAAGATGCAATGGTGATTTGCATCCTCAAAAACAGACAAAAAAGAAGTCCCCAGTATAAAGTGACTGGGATGGCTTTGTATAAGTGCAGAACAGGGACGAAACAAAGGAAGAAACATTTAATCTCCCTGGACCTCTCGTAATTGCCTCTGCCAATTGCAGGAGGAAACTACAAGGCATGAATCCTTGGTCCTCAACTCGCAGGGACCAGGACCAGCTCAACAGCTGATAAACCAACCAAAACTTTGCGCCCTATTGCACTAGTAAGCAAGAAAACCCAATTCCAGCACCTCAGAGGTACCCCAGCATGACGTGCCCCTGCAGCCAGACCCCTCCCGTGCTCCATTCAGTTGCGCTTTTACCACCTTGTTCTGAAATTCCTAATTTTGCTGCCAAAATGCAGCAAAGAGGAAAGCTCCCCTTCCTGTACGGCTCTCCCAGAGCCCCTGCTGACCTGTCTTGCGCTGGGAACAGCAGGGCGGCCATTTGATTCCCAGGGCACGGCCCTGACTGGTTTATCTCAAACTCGTTAGCCACAAGGCAGAACCAGAAGAGGGTGATTATGTAGCAGGTGTTGCCCTTGGCATTACGCTTCCAGGATGAGGAGAATCAATATCTCTGAATTACCATTTCAGTTATCCCCTTCCGGCACAGCCTGTGCTGGAATAAAGGGCCCGTCCCTCGGGGTGATGGCTGGATCACCACGAGCAGAAGAAACAGGAGCTCACAGCTAAAGCAGAGGTCTGGAAGAAGACATGCTGAAGGTGTCATTAGGAGCGTTTGTTTCCTCCCTGCAGCACAGCCCCTGGTATGACCTGGAGAAGGTTACTTCAGTTTTCCCTGCTTTATTTTTTCCCCTCCCCATCAACAGGGACAGCGTGGGCCTTCCCACCCACTGAGATGCCATGAAGATAAATTCCCAGTTATTTGTAAGGCTGTTGAAAATGCACCAGAGAAGCACAAGAGAAATAGTGAACAGTTTCAGTAACAAATCAACTATTTTAAAGCTTCCCGGAGGAAGCAATTATTTGGAGCCAGGTTACGTTTATGAGGGGAGACACAGACTGTCGGATGGTAACAACGTTGTCTGCAGAGCTGAACACAGGATCATAAATCTCTTGGAAACAGCTGTTACAGGGACATTTCTGCCATCCTGTGCAGGCAGCTCATGAAGACAGAGGAAAGTGAAGCAGTTTGTGCACGACTGCTGTCTTGTCCCACTTGCAGGGAGCCCCACACTGCCCTGCAGCACCCAGGGACGGGAGCTCGAGATGGGAAACCCAGCGCTGTCGCCCCTTGGGTGCCAGGCTTCCGCTTCTGACTCCCATCGGGCTTGTCCAAGAGGGCTTCGCTGCCTGAGTTTTCCTCCCCAGGAAATCTCTGCTACTCCCAAACCCGGCCCCTGGTCTCCTCAACATGAGGAGACTTTAAACTTGGGCTTAAAGATGAACATTATATACGTTCTAAATATGGGTAACACGTTAGCCCTTCTTAAGGGAGGGCCTGCCTAATAGGCACAGCCAGTGCAGAAGCAAATCCAGCTGTGTGCCAGCTGCAGCCAGCAGCTCTGCCCAGCCCAGCCCCAGCCTTGCAAAGAGCATCCCCAGCTGCCATTGACCTGTAAGGAGGGACGTGCACTGCCACTGCCAGCCTCCCAAGCTGTCCTTCTCCCACCCCAGCTGCCGCTGAACCGCAGGGAGGTGGCAGCCCCAGGCACAGGGGCAGGTGCAAGTCTAACTACACGCACGCCTTGTCAGACAGCAGCGGCGGGAGGAGGGACACCCACCTGCTGCAGGGGCCTCTTGGTGCTCTCAGGTACCCAGAGCACGCTCCAGCCCACTACGGCTCCCTCCTCCTTCCCTGAGAGCATCAGCGCTGCGCCCAGCAGCGTCCGGCTGCCCCTGCTGCAGGGCTGCTGGGCACCGTGGTTTGGCATGTGTGGGGACAGGGAGAGCGTGTCTACTCCATGAAGTGGGTCCCTGGCCTCGCTTGGGATCCGTGGGCCTGGAAGACAAACCCCGCTTGCCAGGCAGAGCTGCTAAACACAGCGTGGTCTCTAACACCACTCCCTAAAGTAGCTACAAGGAGATGTGAGCAGCATGCCTGGAGAAGCAGGCAAGGAGACAAGGGGGTTTGTGCTCTGAACGCCAGCGTGTTGGCACCAGTCTGTGTCCTCTTGCCCAAAATCTGTTTTTTTTCCCATGAGTGTGACATGAAAAGCTTGAGCTGTGTCCCACAGACCCACCCTGAGCTCAGTGCAGGCCAGATGACAGAGAGCTGCAAAGGACAACCACCTTATGCCGAGGTACCCTCTGGGCTCCTTAGCTCTGTGGTGGCACGGCCCAGGTCTCACTAGAAGGTTAAGGTGAGGAGTTTGCTGGTAAACATCATCCTCCTGCAAAAGGGAATAGGGAGAATCAGAAAGTCCATTGTGTGCATGTCATGGTTTAACCCCAGCCAGCAACTAAGCCCCACACAGCCACTCACTCACTCCCCCCCAGTGGGACGGGGGAGAGAATCAGAAGAGTGAAAGCGAGAAAACTGGTGGGTTGAGATAAAGACAGTTTAATAGGGAAAGCAAAAGCCACGCACACAAGCAAAGCAAAGCAAGGAATTCATTCGCTACTTCCCGTGGGCAGGCAGGTGTTCAGCCATCTCCAGGAAAGCAGGGCTCCATCACGCGTAATGGTTATTCGGGAAGACAAACGCCATCACTCCGAATGTCCCCCCCTTCCTTCTTCTTCCCCAGCTTTATATGCTGAGCATGACGCCATATGGTATGGAATAGCCCTTTGGTCAGTTTGGATCAACTATCCTGGCTGTGCCCCCTCCCAGCTTCCCGTGCACCTGGCAGAGCATGGGAAGCTGAAAAGTCCTTGACTAGTGCAAACATTACTTAGCAACAACTAAAACATCAGTGTGTTATCACCACTGTTTCCAGCACAAATCCAAAACATCACCCCATACTAGCTACTATAAAGAAAATTAACTCTATCCCAGCCCAAACCAGCACACTGCGTTTGTCCGTTCCTTCCCCCGCGTGCCGGGATGCCAGCTTAGTGCCGAGAGAGACCATTGCAGTTTTGCCAAGTACCGCAGCCGATGAGGGATGGGGGCCGGCAGCGTGCCACGGCCAGACCCTGCTCTCTTCTCCAGGGACAGCACTCGTAAGGGGCCCTCTGCACGGCCCTGGCAGGTGAGGAGGAGCATGCAAACACTTGCCTTGTGAAGCACGGGGCTTGTTGGCACATAGGCTGCAGACATCCTTCTGCTTTCAGGAGGGGGAACCCTGCATTTCGTGACACCCCTAAAAACAGGTCAGAGGCTGGGGGAGCTGTTAATGCAGGGGAGGTTTCCGGCAGGGCCAAAGCTACAGCACATCAAGGGACGATTTGATAATCCCACCGCCGCGCTTTCCGACAGTGCCGTTGTGGCGTGCAGCAGCCCGGGGTGGCGAGGAAAGGCTCCGGATGCGCTCGGTCCCGTTAAAGAGTTAAAGCCCGTGGTTGTAATGGGGCTGGTATGTCGTGGCTTTGTCTTCCCGGAAAATCCACACGTACAGAACATCCTGTTTGGGAGCCGGGCAGTACAGCGCGCTGGCTGGCAGGACGCCTGGTAAGGGCAGGAGCCCATCTATCCCCTTTCCCGAGCAAGTTTCTCAAAGCAGCTTTGTGGCGGGGTCGATGTCTTTGTAGCGAGGCTACTTTTCTGGAAGCGGAGGTGTTCCTGCATGCCCTGGCCTTTCTGCCCTTCAGCCGAAGGGCCAACTGTTAAGGAGGATTTCCCAGACCACCCACCTCAGGCTGGCTTCCCTCGGGCTTGGCTCCCACAGTCATTTCTCATTGCAGGCACAAAACAGAGATGACAAATTATTTCCAATGTGTCTGATAGATAAGAGCTGCAGAACAACAAGAAAGGCACATTCCTGGCTGCCAGAATTGCTGCGGCAGGAGACCACAGCCCAGTGAAAAATACTCGTAATTTAAAAGCAATTCCTGGAGGCCACCAACTCCCACATGCCAACTGTCTGCTACAGGAGGGCGGGCACAGGCCACAGAGCTCCAGTTTCGCAGTGGCAAAACTACAGTAAGATCAGCTTGCTGTGCGGGAATAATTTAAGGAATAAATGGAATAAATAGATGTCACCCCTTCCCTTCTCTTTAACCTGCCTGTTCCTCTACAGAGGACAAAAATCATATATGTGAGCATACAGAAATCTCGTAACATCTTTAAGGACTTTGCTTTGAACAAGTTGGCCAGAAGGATCTCCTCTCTCCTTCCCTTTCCTATTACACTACCAATAGATTTCCTTAAACGAAAGGAACACTCATTAGTACATTTGCCTCAAAGGGCAACGTTACCCTTAGGTCTTCGAAGCAAAGCAGACTATAATAATAATAATAGAAAAGGACCATACATAGCACTAACAGAACAAGGGGTCTTCTGTTGTTTCTGCGTCTGCCATCCTCCCGGCACAGCACGTCTACCTAGGAGAGGGAAGAGCAGAGCCTGCACCCAGCCTCACCTCTCCGCTCGGACCTGCGCTGTCTACACCCACGTATTTGAAAGATCTCTCCAATGTCTCCTATGCTGTCCTGCTACCTGCTTTGGATTAGTATTTTGCCAGTCAGAGCTATCTTCCCTCTAAAAATAACATCTTCTTGCTATATATACTGTTCTCCTCATCTAGTCTCCAAGGTTAATTAGCCATTTATTATATTCACCCCTTCTTCGTCTCTGAAGTCCTCTCATGCCATACATCATCTCTTTAAACCTTTCTCCCCCTCCCCTTCCCCATCGTTAACAACTTGGCCAGTCTCCCCTGACTTACTGTTCCCAAGGGCCCCACCAATGGACGGAGACACCGCAGCAGCTACCAGCCATCGGTGCCGCAGTCATCGATGCAGGTTCCAAGCCTGGCAAGCAGGGGACTGTAAGAAAACCATGCAGCCGTTGCTTCAAACGCTCCCCAAAATGCCTCTTCTCTCCTTACGTCAAATCCAGGCCCAACCTTATTTCCTCTTTGAGGCCCCCCCACGGCTTTCATCCAGCCCGTGTCTCCCAACACATTCAGCCCTTCTTGCTTTATCGCTGTCGCCTTCGCTCATGCACAGACCCAGCGGGCACACGTTTCCTATTGCTGCCGCGGGAGAGCTAGGTAACCGCCGTGTCGTCCTCCTCCCAGCTCACTTCCTTCCTCTCCACCGCTGACCGACATTGCTGCAGGAGCTCAGACTGCACAGACCATGCGTTATTTGGGGGAGCAGAGGAAGGGACAGAGCACTTGTGAGGGTCTTTCTGCACCACGTTAGTAAATTGCTATGCGTGCACACAGTAAAGGCAAACAAGTACCTTGCCCAGCCTCATGCAGCAAGTCTGCACGTTAGATCAGGAGACTTCTCAGGCAGGCTGAGGAGCATCTGCTAAACACATCTGCCACGAATGTCAGCCAAGACCAGACAACAGGTCCAGGTGGCACTCGAGCGATCACAGCCCTCTCCCAGAACAGCCCTTGAACCAACCTGGCCCAATTTCTCATGCAGTTGCATGCAGGCACACCGAGGGTGGCCTTTGCTTCTGAGAGTGGAGGGTATTTTTGGAAACAGATGATCCTTCTAAGGCCACACCAACTCTGCACCTCCTTCCCCAAGCCATTTGAGCATCCCTAGCTTTAGCTTCACCCTAATCTTCACATGGAAGGCGATGCACTACTGCAACGTATTCGCTAATGATCTGCTAGATTTCCAGTCCACAAGGCCCAAGCAGTTAAAAAAAAAAATACACAGGAGATTATAGCTTCGCTTCAAAAGAAATTTTTTTTTAATTTAGAAATGCAGTTATATACATAGAACAATTAAATTAAACTTTGTACAAATATTAAAATACTATCTTCACACCCACTGCAATGTACAGGATACCAGAAAATATATATAAAATAAAGCAAAATAAAACTGATTGAGTGACATCCTGCACAGCATCAATTATGCTTTTGTTTTTAAATCCCACATATATATGGAGTACCATTCTGCAAATAATTCCATAGTGGTGCAATTCAGATAAAAAGAAAACATATACAGGAAAGAAGAAAAGATTAATGCACAAAGGCAATCAAGCTCCCCTTGCATTTGCATCAGCAACTACCAGCAGTCTACCCACCGCATCATAGGACATCTGCTTCACAGACAACTTCGCTTTGTCTTCTTTTGGAAGGAAGCAAATTTGAGAATCAGAACTAAAACATTTTCCAGCACGACTCAGTTGCCTCTGTCCTTGCTCACTCGAGGACAGAAGCAAAAGCACAGCTTACGGAAAGCATATGCAGAGCATCAGTAGAACCTGTTCTGGTGGGTACGCTTGTCCGTACATCATCTGCAGAGGGTCGAGTTTGGAAGCAGTGCTGAACACAGGGCCCTGAAGAGAAGTGTGGGAAGTGGCATGCTCTGTCCTGGTGTGGAAGGGCAGGAGGAGGGGATGAAAGATTGGAAAAAGGCTTAGTGTCTGTATAAAAATATGCCTTAAAATGAAGCCTGCTCTAGGAAACCTCTCTGCGCTTTCAAAGTGTATCATAGAGCATAAATGTTTTCTAATGAAGTTCTTCTGCAAACAAAGGTTTTCATAAAGAGAAAGTTCAATCTGCAGTTCCCTGGTAAGGACTGAAGGGTGAGGCAGGATGTGCAAAATGGATGGGGTTTATTGCATTTATATACAGAAACCAGAAAGTGAAATTGATTTAGTTAGTTATCTGGATAAAGTAATAAGGCAATTTTTTTTTTTTTTTAAAATAACTGCTATCAGAACAGTAAAACCAGGTTTTGCAAATATGTTCTAAAAAGGTCACCAAGGAAATCTCAGTGTGTCCAACCAGTTGTATGTTAATATTCTTTTATACAGCAAGCCTGCTGGTGTCTGCTAAATCATGTAAACAAAGCACAAGCTTCCCTACAACCCGGTCATGAATGCATTAGTTCATTAGCCTGCAGCATACCTCTGTTTTCAGTCACAGCTCTTCCTTGCCCCCCTCCTTGTGTTCCCTTTTCTGTGCTGCAAATGACTTAACCATCCCAGGTTATTTCCAATGGCTGAGCCCGTTGCTCTCTTAGCCCCACTCCTCAGTATTGACCCAAGTCATCTACCTCTGGGAGCACCTTAGGATGTTTCCTCCCAAAACACATGGAACAGATTTCTTCCTAACACACCTGACTTCTCCATGTGCTGAAAGGCCAAATAAAGGCTCCAGATGCATTAAACGATTCACCGCACCAGAGCTGAAAGGCTAAGGAGAAACCTCAGGGGAGACATCCAAGGGGTGAACAAGCAGCATGCTGGCTGAGTAAGCATTCTTCTACACAGCAAGTTCCCTGGTGCTTAAGAAAAAGGATAAAAATGCATTAAGCTCTTCTCCCTCCCGAACTCATGAAGTTTTAACTCAGCAACAACTCCACAGGCTCACATGTTGCAGCATGTCTCTCCTCCTGACTTCATTTTTTACCTCTTCTGCAGTTAATGATGGGGACATGCAAGCTATTTAAAACCAGGACACACAAAAACATCTCTCTCACCAATGCTGCTGACCTGCTTCAAGGTGGCAGGAGGCTCTGACACAATCATTTGAGCTGAGCTTCATGATGCAGATCCTGACAGGAGACTGCCCCGCTTCCCCAGGGGTTACTGTCAGCTTCACTTTCTGGTTCTCTCAGGCTGGTCCAGTTCTGCAGTGCTTGGGCTGTAAACACTGCAGTAGGCTGCATTTTATTTATTTTTTTTAAAAAAAACTATGCAACTGAAAGGGAGCAAGAAAGTTTTTCTATTGCACATAATATTCTGAATTTCTGAAATGCCCTTTTTTTAACCTATCAAACTCCAAAAATAACAGAAACCTTTAAAATAAGTGCTATTTTTATTTTTCCAATGTAATTAAATCATTTTAATGTTCTTGAATATGACAGGATCCAGCATGTATGACAGAGCATGAGATGATTATGTCAGGAGTGTTAAATAAGAAAAAATGCCTCCCTTTGAATTCTTTTGCCAGACATAGGTGGGGAAAAAAGGTAAGGAGGCTGTGGCCCCATCAGAAAAAACAGCAAAAAAGAAAAAAAAAATCATTTACTGTGTTACATCTTGCAAGGCTGAGCCCCTGTGCTCCCCATCCACCACACCGAGATCCAGGCTGCATCTACCTACGGCAACAGCCAGAGAGGACACACTCTTTGTTCAGAGGTAACGAACACTCCTGAGATAGAGCGGAGCTCACGACTGAGGGATCTTTAAGCCTCAGCCCTTGCTCCCATAAGCAAAGACAGGACTGTGCAATTTAGTTTGTCCTAAATCTCTGCCCAAAAGACTTCTAAATCCTTCAGCCTCCACAGAATTAACACAAAGACGAATGGGTAACAATCACTTCATAATCAGTAAAGTGAGGCCTTGCTTCCCCTCCCCCTTGAAAAAAAGTTGTCAGGCAGACATCTCTCAGGTTCCTCCCCAGCCATTCTACCTCATTTTATATGAAAATAAACTCTAAAGCTGAGGACGACGTGGGCAAGAGGAATATGATGCCCCCAAACTGTTTTCCATGTTGTGGCTTGCACGGGTCCTTAGGGCCTGTTCCTACAAGTGTTGCTGCAGGGGACAGGCTCTTCTTCAAGCGCTGGAAGAGTCAGCTGGGGTTACCAGCCAGCACAGCCTGGGAGCTGGCCTGGGAGCTGCTGGTTTACCCTCTCAGCAAGCCAACAGAAGCTGCCTGTTTATGCCTGATCACAAGATCTACGCTTGCATATTTCCCTCCACCTCCGCATTTCCCCCCCTCCTTAGTAAAGCCATTTCCCACAATTTCTATAAATGAAACAAAATTAAAGCACTCCCTCTTCTGTGCAGCTTGCTTCCTTCTCTTCCCCACCCAAATTGAATTTTCTCTCCCAAACTGGCAGCTGCTTGCTTTACAATACCAGAGAGGAGAGGCAGGGCCACTCAGTACGTGCTTTCTGCTGGCGGAGCAGGCGCTCGTCCAGGGCAAGGTCAGGCCTCAGGACCAGCTTCATTGTGGGATTCTCCCACCAACCCGGTGCTAACACCGAGTTAAAGGACTGTCCCTTGCAGGAAGTCAGCATGTACCTGACTTCTACACCTTGATTGCCGAGCACCAGTTTGAGTAGACAGGACCTTAAATGCATAAAGAGCAACTCCTCCTGCTCTGAGTTGGTTAGGTAGCAGGAATGAAGTCACGTATTCTTCCCTCCACACTCCCTTACCACTGCACTCGCTCAATCGCTCCATCTGCCCTGAGAAACCAGTGAATGGGACAATTTGCTCAAGCTTAGACCACTTCCAAGGTAGGAGTTAAACACTAAATACAAACGTTCCCATGCTTATTTTCTAAAATTCCAATAGCAGATGTGTAAACAATATTTGCCCTCTACAGTGCTTGAAGCTGAGACACCACACCCCACTATAAAACAACGTGGGATTTTCACCATCCAAACCACCCAAATGGGATTTATCAAATCCTTGTGTTAATGCAAGGTAACATGACCAATAGGGAAGGAAGTTTAAAATACTGTATTTTTAAATTAATAACATCCCTCTAAAACAAGGATAGGGAAAATAGGATTCTTCCATTGACAGGCACACGCTGTCCCAGGTGTCCTGGGATTTAACAGCTAATCAGGAACAGGAGCAGCAGGTACATGGCTGGATACTATGGCCAATCCCCATTTCCAGGAACTGGAGCTAAGCCACAGTGATTTTATATATAAAGGTGTTGTGTCACTTTTACCAAGTGCTGTGACAGTATGCTCCTGGAGCAACAAGGATGAGGATGGTGAGGATCATAAACCAAAAGCAAAGCAGCAGAGATGGCATCCTTATTTACCTGTACATTACCCCATGATGTGTAAGGCCATGACATTTTGCTCCTTCAACTCAAAAATTTAGCAGCTTCTCACAGGGCAAACACTTCCCTGGTTACTTCAAGACAGTTATGACAAGGTACATGCATCTAAGAAGCCAACTCTTCTTGCTGAAACCACTCCCACAGAACAGTGTCCAGACCTCCCCGGTGAAGAACCTTAAACCACCACAACGCTTTTGTGACTGTATCACCTACCCCAGATAAATGTGGCTTCCTGCAAAAAGAGAGTCCTGTTAGCAGCAACCAGGATATTCTGATCTGCTGTAGATAACTGGGGGGGGAAGGGTATACATGTTTTTGGATCTTCTTTTCCCTGATACCAGAACTTGAAACAATCTTCGAAACTTAGGTTCAGGAATAAGCTGTGGTGTCCTCTGGCACTGCTGTCAATCTAGCCAACCTTCCCTCACAGCAACAGGCAACTGCGTTGTATTTAGGAGAGACTTTATAAATGCTGCTTACCCCCAGCCACAAGGAAGAAGCCCTTCTCTGTGGGCCCACTGAAGCCCATTAGGATAAAACAGCAGACTCATGCTGTATGAAGCTAGGAAGACGCACTAGCCTCTGAGACAGTAGCTACCCAGGATTCAAGTACGAAGGTACCTAGTGTGGCTGGAAAGGTAATTTGTGATTGCACCAATGGCACTAGACATTCACTACCTACAGGCATTTTCTCTCTTGACATTTTCAAACACCTGAACCACTTCTAGATTACATCTCAAAAGCGTTACCTCTGCCTGAAGATCTGACCAAAGCAACCTACTAAGCTTTAGTGCAGAACCACTTTAACTGAAAAAGCTTTGCAACACACAGCTTATTCAGAAAAGCAGGGCCACAAATTTGGTTCCAGTCCTGATGCCTCAGTGAATGGGGTTAACTCATAGTTAACACAGGGTTGGTTAACTGAAAGTCACATCCTCCAAGCTTTCTGTACCCTGCTAACCACTGGCCATTCTCCAAGGCTCTTCTACAGCCTAACACCAGGAGCTGCTCTGGCACCAGACCAAAGCTGACAGGGTTGTTTTATTGGCAGTACAGTCCCAGTCCTAGCTTCTAGAAACACAGCATAATCAAGTGGGCTGCATGAGTAGAGAAGGAAGGAGGAGACAAAAGTGATTTTCAGGAATGGACTCCTGCAGAGATGGTTTTTGAGAAGGGGGCAGAGGGCATTCCTACATATTGGACTTCTCAGCCTTCAACGCTCTAGCAATTCTCAATGAACTGTTATTGCACAGCTAAGTTGTCATACAGCCCATCTCATCTGAGGCGCTTCTAGACATCACAAGCTGCCCCTTAACTGGGATCCCTCCCAAGCCCAGCTTCAGTCCCAGTGAGGGCGTTTTGTCCTGCCCTATCACAAAGAGGATGCCGGAAGAAGAGCCTATATAACATATTTAAGTATATATAAACTGTGTCTGCACCCAGTGAGCAAGCGGTTTTAGCCCCTGCTCTCTGGGCAGCAGAAGGGCTAGAGAGGCTGATAAGCTGCAACAAGCCGGTGTGAGGAGGAGAAAGGCACGAGAAAAGAGCAGCTCTTCAGAGACTGCTATCGAACATCTGGCTGGGGAAGAGGAGAGGAGAGCTCAAATCCACTCTGTTCCTTGAGCCCCTGATGCTGATGGAATGGGGAAGCCAGCGCTGCACCAACTCCACTGGTGCATCCAGGAGGCAACCTGGCAACATCCTTTGGATCTTCAGCTGAGGGCATCTCTGCTTGGAGGTATCCAGGGCACAGCTCGCGAGGACGGGGAAGGCTGCACAGAGTGCTTCTGTCCCGAAGGCAGGGGGAGGGGAGGAGGAAGAAATCCAAGAGGGAGAAGGCTAGACAAACACAGCAGGCCTCATGCTTCCTTCAATAAGGGAATATCTGAATGGTGGGGAGAGAAAAAAAAGAAAAAGTCAAACTTTTGCAGTTCAGCACACCCCAGAAAAACAACTGTTCAAAGCAAGACAGGCTCCCGCTTCTATAACGTGATAATCCAGTGGTCTTCCTGTCATCACAACACAGCAGAAGGGACCTCTGGAGGACTCTGCTCCAACCTGCCCCTGCGAGTGGGACCATCGCCAGTACCAGCCTTGAAAATCTCCAAGGACAGAGACTCCATCACCCCTCCGGGTGCCCATCTGGTGCTGCACTATCCTCCTAGTGCAAAATATTTTCCTAATGCCCAATCTGAATCTGTCAAGTTACAGCTTGTGGCCACTGCCCTATGTTACATCATCTGGCTGAGAAGAGTTTGGCTCCATAGTCTTTTTGACCCCCTGTAATGTAATTGTAGTCAATTGTTAACTTGGCCCTCAGCTGCTTCTTCACCAGATTAAAGAAGCCCAGCTCCCTCAGGCACTCCCCACAAGCCCCTGGCTACCTTGGCAGGCCTCCAACAGAGCCTGTCCGGTTTCTCTACATCTCTCTTGAACTGGGGGTCCCACAACAAAATACAGTATTCCCAGTAAAGCCTCACCAATGTTGTTTAGGGGAAGGTAATAACTTCCCTTAAGAATGACAGTTTTTGTCTTTCCCATAGCCTCATCAATCCTTTAGTTCCTCAAAATGTCCAAGACGTGTTTCTTACTGTGACAGGGATGGTTGGAAATACAAGGGTCACACTTGCCCTTATCTAACTTGAAGAAATGCAACCTCCTCCAGTAGCTGTAGCTTCCTCATCTTTGAGCCATAAGCACAAGCTTTATGGTCTCCTGCTGCAAGACGCAATCTGCTACTGTACAACAAGCCTTAGAGGCAATACATGTTTCCAGGCAGTGATAAAAATGACACAGCGCAGAGGCAACATCCTCTAATTTCTACACTGCAGGCATTTTTTGTTAAGCTTCACTTTTGGATTTCTGCTGTTTACACAGAGGTTTAATGCCCATCTCAGGACGTTGCCATTTCCGCAACAGTGGAAATCCTCTTTAACTGTTTTTACGGCAAGGGTTCTGGGTGGCATTACTACGGCTGTAGGGCTTGACACCATCGAAAGGAGCAGTTCTGCCCTGAGTTATCTACAAGCCAGTTACACTTCTTGCCTAAGACACAGCAGTCTCTGCAGAAGGAACCTTAAGCTGCAGCTTCACGTCAGCTCTGGCATTGTAAAGCCACTCCTTCAGGGCAGAACAGAAGTGAAGAATGCAAGATGCACTGACTGTTTAACAGACTTGCCCCTCTGCCCTGTACTGTAAGTTTAACCACATCCCTTTTAGGTCTTCACGCATGCCAAGGCTGCAGCACTGTATGCACTGTGGCAGTAAGCTGCTTACTAAAACAGTCTACAAATGAAGAAGCCCAAATATCACAAAGGGTTTGTAGTCCAAGCATATCCTCCCACTCCCACCAACTTGGTTTCCACAAACACAGCTATTTTACTGCATTTGCACTATGATGCTAGAGGCTGGCATTTCTCTGCAAATCTTTTGCTAAGACAACAAGAGTGAGCAGCAGAACCCCAACAGTCTGGAAAGACTGCCCTAGGCTCCCAGTCTGAGAGCACTGCATACTTCAGAAGAAGGCACTGCATACTGCTCGCACATCTAAGTTGTGAAACATGCCATGGAGACTGGGATACCTCTTTTCAAAAGCTCCTCTGGTGCCTGACATACATAGGGGCATTCCTTGCCATTTGCATCCTAGGTAATCAACTGCAGAACCTACTCTTATAAGCGTCTCATTCAGTGCTCCTTGCCCAAGTCACATACCATCTGTGTATTCCTCAGAGGAAGTGAGTGATAAAAGGCTCTGTATGTCACTGCTTTCTGAATCTTGGACCTCTTTGTGTACAGGTCTACTGCTAGCCATGCCAGCTACCCAGGAAGAGGTAGCAGCCTGATGCACAAGAACAGTTTCAGAGCGCTGAGAGCCACTGGCTTCACACAGTCCAGAATGTCCGGGGGCTTCATCTTCTCTTTCAAAGCTATTGTGAGCCCCTTGGTCCTGCTGCTGCATCTCTCTGGCTCCATTCTGCCCAGCTCCCTCCGAGAGCACGATCTGCACTCGGGAGTCCGAGGGTGGAATGCAGTTCCCTGTGCTGCCATACACCGCTTCTTCATAGGATGGCAAGGCCACTTGGACACCATCCACCATGATAGAGACCTGATCTCCAGACACACCTTGCTCTCTCCTCAAAAAAAGAAACAAAGAGGGGGAAGGGGGGAAAAAAAAAAAATCAAGTTGAGCATTTATATTTTTATATATATGTTACAAAGAACTCCAGTAACCTCCCACAGCGGAACTCTAATACTCACCATTGACTTATTTAGGGAGAACAGACAGAAACATGAATGGTGGTTTAACAAGGTCAAGCAAGCATAACCTTGCAGCCCTACCGTGAACTGCCATAAAAATGAGCAGGGGCTGTAATTCACAGTGCCTGATGGATTTAGCAGCAAGAGCTGAAAAGGTTACAATGCTTCCCACCTCACCTGCCTCCACAGCTAAATCTGACAAAGATCATGACTCAGAGCGCTCTGCTGTCACAGCCGGCAGATAAAAAAGAACTCTGACCACCACTGATTTCAGCTTGTTACACTGCTATATTCTGCAACACCCAGCGCTGCCTGTTCTGCCACCTTTGCTGCTGGCGAGATAACCTCTGGTGGGGTGGGGCAGAGAGCTCTTAAATTGGCACAGTGTGAATCACCTAGGCTCATGAGTCAGAGTCCTGAGATTGAATTTTTCTTTTTCAGTGGTTTGGACTTCTTCAGAAAAGGGCAGACTCCAGGGCCCCACCTCTCAACCTCCCTGCTGCTGGACAGCCATGTCTCTGCTCTTATTTAAGGAGTACTAGTAGCTGGTTTGGAACAGGGAGTCCACAGTGACTTTGCTGACCTCAGCTGGCAGCAGTGTTATGGCTGGGTCCCTCCTCTCATCCACAAACCCAGGCCAGGAGTGTTCTCCTCCCACAGCAGGGAACAATGGCAGATTTGCATGTGTATCTAATCAGCAGTACTGCCTGAATTCACGTCCATAGAATCTCACAAACAGACTGAGGGAGATGCATATATATACCCAGACCCATACTTAGTAGCTATCCAAGGCTAGAAGAGGCAGGAGGTTGATCTACAGCCAGGCTAGTAGGGATCATAACTTTTCACATTCAAAGCCAAGGAAAAAGAACAAGGAAACCACTCATCAGATGACATGTTAGAATGGGGACTGCAGCTGGGTATCGCAGACCACGATTTCAGACTACTGCTGGACCATGGGGCAGAAGTGCAACCGAGGTGATTAAAATAAGAGCAGAGAAGCAAGGAGGTAAGTTGCTCCAAAATGAAGGCCAAAAACAAATACCTTAATGGCTTTCTGCTGCAAGGAAACAGGATGCCTCCGAGCCCCTCCAAACCCCAGCTATGCTTACCTGCTATGATGGAACGACTTCAGCTTTGGCTGCAGCAAAACAAACAGCACAACTAAGAGCAGAATCAGGGCGACGGAGCTTGCTGTGGAGGCTACTATGGACAGCGTGGGTACTCCAATTGTTGGAGGAGAGTCCTTCTCTACAAAACCAAGAGGAACACAAGGTAAAATGACCCACTCCCTTAAATCACTGCCACAGGGAAGGAAAAGCATCCACATTGCCTGCTCCCAGGAGTTACACTTGGGTGCACATGTGAGAAGCCCAAGTTTCCCATACAGTCAAGGCACACCAGCTATCTCTTACAGAGGACAGTTCAGAGCTCAAGCTGACACCTCTCCATCAGCTGTAAAGGGAACCTAAAACATGCACATACAAGGGTCCTTTGGAGAAACACAAGGCAAACACAAGAAAAGCAGTGCAAGCAGACCATGGGAACTGACAGATGGTGGTAAGGGTCATGTTATATATAGAGCTGGCTGAGCAAAAGCTAAAATACATCCTGATGTCACCAGCAAGGCCAATAATTGTCTAGCAAAATAAGCAGGATATTTTAGGCCAAACAATAGGAAAAGCTCCAAATAATGGGGTTTTTTGGCTAATGGAACAGCCTCCCAAAGGAAGAGGTGGAAGTCACCTGGATATATTTAAGACACAGCAAGTATTCAGTTTCTCTCTCACACAAACATATGCCAGGGAACAGAGAGGGAAGGCAGATGTTGCTTCAGGATGCTGAGTTTTCAGTGTTAGATACATGTGCCCTGTTCACATTACTCCTTCCTACCCTTCCTCAGCTGTGCTGTGTGACTGTACGGGAACCAATTTGGCTTTTAAAGGTCCCTTGCAAGACAGGAATAAATTGGGAGTGCAGAGAGAATGGCCTGGAGCTGGTATTGCTGAGCACTGCATATCATGCCTAGAACGCTACACTAGTCCTTTCACCTCCCTAGAGCAAATAACTGTATATGTGTTGCCTCTGTCCCTAATTTATGTCTTTGGTAAAGATCTGAAAAACCTCACCTCCCCATCAGCAAATACTATCATGCATTTCACATTCAGGACATTCCCAAGTATGCAATTCCTCAATTCCTTTTTGCTACATTCAACACATTCTTTGGGAGCACAGGTCTCAAATTGCAGGGGGATGCAGGACACACATGCAGGTAGGGATGAGGGGAAAGAAGAGCATGCAAACAGAAGAAAAAAGTTGGAGGACCACTGTTTTTAAGCCTACAGCCTGAAATCTATGCCCAAAACAGGCATGTAAGCTGGAAAGCCAGTTTGCATTTTCTGCATCTTCTCTTGGGGTCAAACCTATTGGTTTAGTTGTTTTGAACTTGTTTTCCTGAAATTTTTCAGAAGCAGCTTGACCTCTCCCCAGGGGAAAAAAAAAAAAAAACAACATCTGGTACATTTTTCCCTATGGCAAATAGGGTTGAGTAAGGATTTCTATTTTCAACATTACCCAGGGCACTTTGAGTATGCTGACAGGGAAGAGGGTAGGCAAACAGGGGTGCTCCATTTTCAGCATCAGTACACAATGCTGTAAAACTGCTCACTACTCAAGGTACACTCCAGCACATTCACCATCTCATATTCCAACAAGATGCTCACTAATTAATACAATAAACTGTCAAAAGGCTATGGGGCTGACAGGCTCAGAGCTGCACAAAACATCTGATAACTGCTTCAGATTTCATTTACTTTATATGGAGCAGGTGGGATCTTACCCATTACCAATCATTTTAAGACCTACTGCCTTTCTCTACAGTCTCCCACCTCCTCTTCCTTTTAGCCCTGTGAAAGAGACCCGTTCCTTAAACCTCAGCTGTCTCTGACCCTGACCAGTTGTTTCAAAGCCTGTGCTGTGAAAGCAATGGCTTTTTCACTGGGTCAGACTTTTGATGCCCCATATTTTTGATAAGGTCACTGATCCCTCTGGATGCTAAAGAAATCTGAGGGATTTCTGCTCATCACAACACAATCCCTTCAGCCCTGATGTAGACCAAGTGCCACCATGCAGGAATGCCACCCGGGGAACACTACCTGCAATAGCACAGCTTTGTTCTGCAGCCTGGGTGCAGCAAGGGGAAGGGGGAATACTATGGAAAGGAAGCTTATGCTGAATTGGAAAAGCCTCTTCAGGATCTAGTTGCTGCCAGGTAAACTCCCGGTTTCCTTCCTTATACATCATAGGAAGGAGCTACTGGAGTGGCTGTGACAGAGACACTGAGAAGACAGTGTCTTTGTGACAGGACAGGATGTTCCAGAGATCACAGGTATGTAGTGAGCTCCATAAACAGCTTCAAGAAGGTGCTTCTCTGTTTCCTTCCAATTAAGCTAACACATTTTGCTTTACGGATTACGAGACTTAATTCCGGAGTGTACATCTTGCTGACTCAGGATGACTGAGCAGTAAGACTCTATCAACAAGCCAAACTTGAAGAGGGGAGGGAGTTCTCCCTTTATCCAGTATGCATGCTTTTAAAACCAGAAGAGCTGTAGGCAAACTAAGAGCTGTATGATGAACATTTTCCTGCAAACCTTTTTACTTTCCTGCTTTGATGGAGGAATTCCTGTTCAGCTGGGAGACCCCCACAAAACAAAAGCTGTCCACTTCCACTTGGAGAGAAGCAGAAATCATTTGTCAGCAATGTCCTTTCCTGCCAGTACAGTGAAAAGCAGCACCATCGAGCTCTTTGCCACAGGAGGCCAACAGTTACTTAACCTGTTTGCAAGGAAGATTGGCTCAACACACGCACGCACATGTGGACAGACGGGTACACCGCTGACGGAGATGTACTGTCAAACCCATCAGGAGCAAAACCAGACAGCATGGAAAATGCTTTAGTTAGGGCCTCCCCCATTTCTGGGATGAGAGCTGTCAAAATAAGAGGCTCCACATAAGTAACAAGTTGCCTCCTTTATACTCCTTTCCATGGGTTGTCTCCTTGCATGAGGGACTCTGAGCCTGCATCTGATGACGTTTTTAATAAAGAGCTGTGACTGTGAGCCACATTTATGAAATTGCTGGAGCAATGAGAGGCAGCTGCATAGAATTCCTCAGCACTACACTGATTCAGTGTTTAAGGATAATCTGAAAAGCCAATGCAAGGGCAATTTGGACTGTCCCTCTGGAGTCAGGGAGCACTCACCTGGGCTGAGCCTGCAGCTGACTTCCATGGCTGGGTTCCACTCTCCATTCTTGCAGGTCAAGTATTTATAATCTCCTTTCAGCATGTAGCCTTCGACGCACAGGTACTCTATGACACTGCCTGAAGTCAGAGGGTTGTTGCAGGGGCTAGGGTGGCATTTATAGCCTCCATTCTCAGGCTGTGGTGGCTGGGGACAATCTGGAAAAAAAAGAGAAAGCATCACAGAGGATATCTCAGAGAAAGACATCTGTTACTCAACAGATACAGCACATAGGCAGACTTCCACCTACAAACACCCACTAAATTAAGAAACTACCAAAACCGAGAAGAAAGACTGTTACACAACGGCAGAGAACACTGCTCAGTGTCACCTTTGATATGTCTTCTCTGATTGCTAAATACTGCTTGTTATCCCAGTAGTACAATCCAGTTGGCAGGCATCAAACTGGTGATATTTTTGAACAGTGACAACATGATTTCACATGAGATTCCACATGAGAGGGGCCCAGAAAATTCTTGGTGCTATCTTTCCCCCACAGCTGTTTCACTAGAGACTGGGGGGAACCTAACAACCAGACTTTCCTATTAGCCTAGTTCGGGAAAAGCATGAGACCTCCTACTGAAACAAATGAAGAATGCAAACACCCCACTGTACTATGGGTACAATGTCAAGGTACAGAGCTGCCCCGTAAGGCACCCTGGAAGCCTGTAAGAGCACACTGATTTTAGCTATTTTACATAGATATACCACCAACAGTTTGGGAAACAGTAGCACCAAGTATTCTAGCCTATTTTTAAAAAGGAATTAGTTATATTACAGAGACATTTCTAAAAAACCCTCTGTTTACCTATGTGAAGTCTGGAGTGCTGAAGGCACTTTACATTTCTCTTTGCACCTCCCCTATCCTGACTAATGGGTGTAGACATAGTACATGCCAGAAATTTTCTTGTAGAATTTTCAATAGCCATTCAAATAAAAACAACAAACCACACATAAGGAAACTGCACTGAAAACAGGATATTTGTATTGCTTAGAATTTCCTCTCCTGTAGCAAGTCACAGTGACCCTGCAGAACAGCCCCAACACCCCCTGCTGACACCACATATCTGCCTGGCCGGAAAAGGGAGAAATCCAGATTTTGGCCTTTAAATCCACATCAACTTCCCAAACTTCACAAAACAAAATACATCAAAGATCCCTCTTGAGATATTTTGGGGCGTGGAAAACCAACCAACCCACCCTATTCCATCACATTGTGGTGATCCAGGCCTGCCCTTAAACCCTGGAGCACGCAGTCCCACGTTCTGCCTCCAAGGGTCCCACTTACCGTGGGACAAACAGCAAGAAACAGCTGGGCAAAGTTCAAGTAACTGGATTTTGAAGAAGATTTAAGAAGCAAAAGAAAACTTTAGATATTCATTCCACCGTGGAAAAATTTGGTACATTACCGCAGTGCAAGTGACCCTTGAACCTAATCACGTGTGTGAATGCATCATAGGTAGTGCCTTGTAAATGCCAGTAAACCCCAAGATGAAGTGCTGAGTGAAGCCAAAAACCCTCTGGTATGAGTTCTGCCAGCTTTATAACTGCAGTTCAGTTTACTTCTTGAGAGAAAAGGTTAACAGGGGTCTAAGCAGCAGCTTTTCAAGACGACTTTGTTCTTGAGGAGATTTATTCTTAAATAAGCTTCAGAGAAGCCACTGTCCCATGCCTCATGAGTATGAACTGTTGCCTCTTCTGTGTTTCTTTATTTGTGCTTTCTGCAATAATTTCCCATTTTGTAACCAATGTTTTAACCCTTCGCCTTATGAGGCTAAAACTTGCTTTCACTTTAAGCCTGTCCAACACTTAGCGTCAGCTGGCATCAGCTGAAGCGACAGATTCATGGCACATTTCACATTCAGGCACATGCCCTGCCTCATCTGCAGCCCAGGAGAGGGGCTTCTTGCTAAATCGCAATGACCACGTGAGCGCCAGACATTCTCAGCAATTTAACATGTACCTCTCTAGGCAATGGTAGAGAGCTGTGGGGAAAAGCTGCTGTTGCCACAGCAGTTGCCAAAACTCAGGAGCAGAGAGGACAACTTCCCTACACCTTTGTATGCCACAGGAGGTACCTGGAATTGCTTGGGAGCCACGCACAGTACCTTTCTGCTAACTGATTGCAGCAAATAGAGCTCGTTTCCTCTGTTTCCCCCTTCTCCTGAGCCATACCCATGCACGGCCATTGCGCCAGGAGCCCTTTTGGACCAAGCAGCAGCTCACTTTGGTTCCCCTTCTATCGTAAAGTGCCACCTACACTGATGAGGTTTCTGAGTTACAGACAAATATCAGCCAGCCAACAAGAAACAAGCACTCATTTACATTGCAGTAGCTCTCTTAAAGGCTTGGAAATACCACCACATCAGTCACCTACAGAACCCTCACTTGGCCTCCTCACACGAGGGCTTCAGCTGCACAACTGCAGATTGGTTTCCTCCTCACCTCCACAGGCCATTTGGCACACAAAAGGAGAGAAGCAGCTGATACGTGTGTTCAGTCAGCTGTCCCTGACTTGTCCTCCTCACACAGGGAAGAGATTGCAGAATTAGTCACCTCCCCTTTCTTTTCCCCCACCACTATAGGTCATTTGCCATCACAGCATCCAAGAGCATCACAAGATTTTAAAATGCCACCTTCACTGTGACGGAAGAACACCGTTTATGTGCTGGCGAAATAGGTAAAAAAGATTTGGATCAGGCAGCCAGAACATCAACACCCTCAACCTGACTGAGCATCTCTGGGCAACCCCAGCTCCCCTGGAAGGCCACCTGAACTGTCCTTTGCAAGGCTGCCTCAGGGAAACAGAGCATCTCAGAGCCTACAGCTTTGGAGAAGGCTACTAGACAGTACTGATGGCTTTAAAGATTGTTGGAGGTGGCCCAGGCAAGGGTTGGGTGGGTAAGATGACAGACTGCTGGTGCCTGAAAAACTGGGGAAGTCAAACACCTCTGCTCCCTACTGGACCAGCTCCCTTTGCCTGGCATCTCTGGCAGAGCTCAGCACCTCTGCAAACCATGGCCCAGCCCAGCATAACACAGGCACCCAGGAAGCTTGAGACAGACGATGCAGCTTTCCACTACGGGGACCTGTTCCTAAATTTTCAGTACCCTCAGCTTTCACACGCTCCATAATGGGTTTCTTCAATTGCCTCCATATGTGTACTCTAAACTGGGGCTAACAGAAGAAGAGTCTGATTCTGCACAACCCTTTATCTCACCAAACAGTAACAAAGCTTACGCTCTGAGTTTGCAGCACTGGTATACCCACAGCAACGCAGAACCAGGCAGAGCAGCCCATTTACCACTTTTGACAGAATAAACCACTGACACACCAGGGGTGAGGAGAGCTGGGTGACAACTGCTGCCAGAACGTATGTCCAGAGCGGCCTGCTCCCAGCTGTGCTTTGTAGCCAGAGGTGCAGATGGATGGGAATAGCTGCCTGCATGAACTGTTTATTAGCACTCCAGAGCGTGGCTGTGTCATGACAGTTCGGTACTGGGTTTGGGAGCAGCCTGACACAGCTCTCCTTCCAGCTCACGCTTCCCAAATGGGCTGCATGCGCTTAACCCTCAGCAGTGTTTGCATGCTGCCGCGTGGCCCAGCCCCAGGCTAGAGCGTTGCTGTTTGGATATTACTTTGCTTTTGCTTTTTGAGGCACTTGAACTAAACGATGGAGAAGGGTTTTTCAGTATTTCAGCCCCAATTAAAGCTGGGCCGATTTCAAGGGACACAGCAAAACTGTGACCCCCAGATTGACTCCTTCCAAGTTTCAAAGGTATGTGGCACATAGTGGATACACTGAAGCTTCCCAAAAGGGTACAAAAATTCCTTTAAAATTGTGGGACACTAAGTACATATATGTGCTGGTTTTGGCTGGGATAGCGTTAATATTCTTCACAGTAGCTAGCATGGGGCTATGTTTTGGATTTGTGCTGGAAACAGTGGTGATAACACTGGGATGTTTTCGTTACTGCTGAGCAGTGCTTGCACAGAGTCAAGGCCTCTTCTGCCTCTCACCCCACCCCACCAGCGAGGAGGCTGGGGGGGGCACAAGAAGCTGGGAGGGGACACAGCTAGGACAGCTGACCCCAGCTGACCAAAGGGATACCCCATACCATATGGCATCATGCTCAGCATATAAAGCTGGGGGAAGAAGGAGGAAGGGGGGCTTTGCTTGCGTGCACGGCTTTTGCTTTCCCTATTAAACTGTCTTTATCTCAACCCACCAGTTTTTTCACTTTTACTCTTCCGATTCTCTCCTGCATCCCACCGGGGGGAGTGGGAGAGTGGCTGTGTAGTGTTTGATCGCCAGCTGGGGTTAAACCATGACAATATATTGTAACAATCGACCCCCTTCCCAATAGTATCAGCCTAGACTCACAATGGCACTGGGTTATATTTGAAATACAAAGAAACATGCAGGAATTTCATCAACTCCCTCCCTGAAACACATGTTCTTGGAAGTATCCCAGAGCTTATGAGACATCTTAAAACAAATGTTCACGCCAGGCAAGGAAAAGAAAGAGAGCCAAGTTACAGAAGTTATCAACTTCCTAGGGGTTACCTACATCCTAGGCTTGCAAAGCTATTCCCAGCATCTTGATTCATCAAGCTTTGGGGACAGACAGAAACAGTGGTTTTGAACATTGCAGTACTGTGTGCGAAGGGGGCAGAGCTCTACTCCCAAAGGCCCTGTTTCTAAGAGGTACTGAAGTCTGACGTCTCCCGAGAGAGCTGGTTCTCTGCCAGCACACACTGCTGGAAAACAGGAAAGAGATAACAACTGACAAGAAGTCCAAACATTTTGAACATCACTGAACTCTGTTCAGAGGTAAAGAAACTGTCATTTCCAGATCGACAGGCACAAATAAAGTTATGTACTGAAGTTTCTGCAAATGCCATTCCAAAATACTAGGTATTTAATATATAGGCAATTTTTTTTATACACAAATGAAAAAATACTAAGCCAGTATGCACCTCCACCCAGTATCCCATCAAATCATCTGTAAGCACCGTATTTTTCTGTGTCTAGGTCACATGAGAAAATACTGTCCTCCTTCAAGGAGGGTTAACTGCTCTTATGTTCTTTGAATAGCTGTTACCAGCTTGACAATAAGCAGCACAACACTAAGGAACCTCTTTTTTGTTGCAACCAGTGTCATCACATTGTACGTTCAGCGGGTCCCTTTCCCATGGCTCTGCTAGTAGTAGCAAGCTCCACTTGCTTTCTCTTCTACCAAATTCACAGACAGCTTGCAAGGGGCTGGAACATGGCTTTGTTTAGAGACAGTAAGAGATGTCAGTTGGCCAAACTGATTAACCTAATCACCAAAGGATGAAATGGATCTTCCATATCCTGGCTGAGCTGAAGCTGAGCCATGGTCCTGAACGTTGACCTGATGTCAGGTCTGCTCAGGCCTGAGCAGAGCTACACAGCATTTCTAACATAATGTAAAAACAACACAAAACCAAGCCATGGTCACAGATAATACCACAGATGGAAGTACGTGGTATTTTGTGTGCTGACAAAAATGAGGGTTTTACGTACTCAGAACATAAACCACAGGAGCGCAGCTGAGCCTTGGTCTCTGTGTGTGAAATTCACAGATAAGCAGAAGATTTACAAAGCCCAAGCAGGATGAGCCTGTTGCAGCAAAGATCAAGTACAATACACTCCACTTACACATACAATGTAAGATTAAAACATACTTCAGTCTGACCGGGTAATTGCCACAGAATTATAAAAGCTCCCCAGTACTGACCTTCTTTGCACAGGCACAACACCGTACAAGAAGTGACCAAAAGGCACTTCTCTACAGTCTTCTTTGCTTGGCACTGTGTGTTTATTTTTTCAACTAGTAAGACTCCCGGATCCTAGCAGGGGTCTTGCACCCCTTTTTCTGCAGCAAGCACCTGTATTTCAGTCACTCACGTCTTTTGCTGGGCAGTCTGACCACACAGAGATAAAAAACAAATCCTCCTTAACTGAAAGCATTCTTATAAGGAAAAAAACCCAAACAGAACAAGACAACTACTAATCATTGTCTGCTAGAGTGTGTAACTGTAGGTTTGTAACTGAGGGAGAAGAAACCATTGCATTGCTCACCTTACATAGGTGGACAGATGTGTATACATTGCTTAACAAAGGGATGTTTGGCACTGAACATCCAGCAACATTTCTTCTACTTCTCCACAGCAAGGCACAAAGGTCACTAAAGCTAGGACAGGAACAGTTTTGACAAATTAAAGTTGCTGTTTATATGAGTCAGGCCCAAATCCCAGCAACTTCAAGAGGAAGCTGGATTGAGCCTCAGGTAAATTCCTCACTGACTACACAAGTGCTCTAGCACGTTTGACCATCCTCCAAGCAGTGTCAGAGGAATCTCACGTGTCAGTGCTGAAGCATTTTGGAAGCAATTTGAGTAGACAATAACTGCTCCACTGGATCCCCTGAACACATGTCCTGTTCAGATATGTTAATACCTCCTGGCCTTTTAGACATACCGCAACTTTTGTGGGCTGTGAAGACTGGAAATGGAAGATCCTAAGCTCAGTACTTCTCTTTCCTCATCTACAAGATTTACTCCATTTAAACGATATTATCAAGACTCACAGAGGAAAAACATCCTACAAACAAAAACCACCTTCCTGATCTAACAAGATGAACATTCCCCTGGCTAGTCTGGTTAAACCTGTCGTTATTGTCTCATGTCAGCAGGTCCTGCCTGGTGAGCAAACATCTTTGTGAAGCAGAACACATAAGCACCCAGTTAAACTGTCCCGGTACTAGAGGCCATACTATTTCCTTCATGCTGTTCCCTCTGAAGCCTCATCCTAACTTTCTTGCGCTACCTTGACTTCTGTACAGTAGGATTTTTGTGGAGCAGCTTAAAAAAGGTTGCCTTGCCTTAAAGTATATCTTTTTGTCTCTTTTCATATCTCCTGTCACACAGGAAGGTTCCCTCCTGGTCACAATCACTGCCTTTGCCGATGTACTCTGTTCCAAGTTGTATTCCAGCGCATTCCATGGTGGCAAGGAGCACTTCTCTGTGCAAGTCTCCAGTTCTCCAAAACACTGCGACCTTTATTCTCTCAGCCAGGTCTTGCCACTAGCCATAGAAATAGCACATCTAGAAGAGCATCCAAAATAAACACAAGATAACCCCATCTTCCAGTTACTTGTCCCTGCTATGGAGGCCTCTGATTTTCAACTTGGATAATTTGTGTGTGTGCATCACTTCAGTACAACAGATGGAACTGCAAAAGCTATTACTAACTTCTGGCAAGGACCTTCAAAAAGCCCCAAACTCTCTAAGGCACCCTTGAGAATAATCCTCCGTCTCTACTCCTCTCTTCAACCTGGGTCCTGCCACAGCTAAATGGGTGGTCTGAAACACCAGCTGCATCTGAAGCCTTCTGCAGAAACAGTGCATTTTCAGCATCTCAGACCTGAGGTTCAGGTTTAATTAACACCATGCTGAAAACAGAGCCAGGTTCACCATTTCTCTCCAGTTAGTGCCCTGAACAGGCTTGCAGCAATAGGGTTTGGGGTTTTTTTCAGTTGCTATTTGTTTGTAAATTCATACACAGGGCTTCATCTTTTTTTTTTTTTTTTTTTTTTTTTTTTTTTTTACACAATGCTTTTTCACAATAAAAGTGTGACAGCCTGATGCAGACAGACAGATAGAGGGCTAGAAGTGCAAGTCAGAGACCAGCAATAATGCTCACTTTGGCTTCTAGAGGGTCTGGCAATTCTAGCAGAGTGCTACCCGTGGATCCCACTCAGGGGTGACACTGAACATTAGTTTTGCCTTAGGAAGCAACTGAATTAATTTGCTCGCAAGAGCTCTGGCCATATTTGCTAACAGGAGAAGAGACATTGTTGTTTCTCTTTGCAGAGTTTCAGTCCCTGCCAGCAGGGGACTACCCAACCTCTCCCCTAATCTCCTGGTTGCTTGGTAAGCCAATAAGGAAACCATTTACCCCTCCCTTAGCCCAGCTCTTGGATCTCTTCTATTTATTGGATATACGCCCAACCTCTGTCACCAGTACTCAGAGAAGCATGAATGTGACCCAACCAGATAATAGTGTCACTACTGTCCTTAGCCACAGCAGCAGGGTAACCAGCCAGAGTTGCCAAGCTAACTTAGCAGCTTCTTGAGCAACAACAAAGGCAACACATCAGCTTCCCAGTGCCTGCAGACAGACTACAGTGCCTCAGCTTACACCTAACAGAACACACTGTCCAAGTTTTCATGCAAGTAAAATTTTTTGTAGTTTTTAAACTTAGCTCTTCCTCCTAGAGGAGTGGTTGTCTCGAACCCTCCCACGTTTACTAAGGTAGGACAGATCCCTACCAAGCATATGATGAACTCAAACACCACTATATACCTACTGAGAGAAAAAACTAGAAAAGCAGCACTAAAACTAAAAGGCATGCATACAACTGGCATACATGCCATTGTCAACAGCAAGCGCTTGTTTCATAAACCCTTCCCAGCTAGCAGACAGGAAATTCACTGTCCAAGTTAGCTTCTTTTCTCATGAGAACTTCACCCCTATACCCTGAAGAGTCTGGGATAAAGGTGGTTTGCTGCCTCGAAGAGAAAAAAAAGTAAAAAAATATAGATACACCTATTTGATTCAAAGAGCATACAGCTACCTATCAGGCCCCTCTAACCCAAGCCTCCTGCTGCATCGCTCTCTAGGGGAGCACGGGAAGACCAGCACAGCTGCAGTGACATCATGACTGGAGGACAAAAAAATTCCACAAGCTCCTCTCTTTGGGTCAGGATTTTTTCCTCTTAAACAGGGCCTTCAGGCACACATAACATTTCCTCCTGCCTGAGGCAGGACTGGTGTTTGGCTCCAGGAGTCTTCTGCAGAGAGGGAGATGATGGGGGGAGAAGACGTGCCAGCTTTCCTTTCAGCGTGAAATCCAGACAGGCAACATGCTCGTTTTTCGTCTCTTCCCTTGCGCACACAAACCAGCCTATAAACAGCAGAAGCCACTTTTGGAAGCCCCTCCCTCAGCAGCAGTTTGGTTTTGGTAAGCAGCAAGTCTGTATCACTTCATACCCTTTTTAGACTAGCTACGTCAACGAAACACCATCTTTTACCAAAGCAAAAACCACTTCCCAGGCAGCTGGTCTGCAAAGGAAAAGCACCTAGTTAGGCTTTGATCAACAGTACTGCCTCTTCCCCACCCACACCTTCCTTCCTGTTGAGAAAGCAATGACAAGGGGATGCGCTTTAGTGGTAGATGCACAAGTGGTAGATACAAAAGCAGTCACCTCCACCCACATGCTCCAGCTAGTCAGAGTGGCAGCTCCATTTCTGAGTGCTAAATACCTTCAGGTTTCCAACCAGTGATGTTTGTCTGGATGCGCTCAAAAGCTTTCAGCACAGCAGCTTCCCACTATGCACCCTCTGCTCCTGCATTGTCCTCCCCAGTCCAAGCATTTGGATTAATACCAATATTAGGCTAGATAATGGCTCATCAAGTATTCCACGGATAAATGTCACTGCTTGTAACAGCAGGTCTTTGCTGAACACAAAGAGCCACATGCTTTAGACCAGGGTTTCTCTTGGCAGGCTGGCTCCGAGAAGCACAGCAATGACCTGCTCTGGGAATCATATTTGAGATTCTACCCTCTCCTGACATCCAGCATCTTGGGGACATTTTGGGCAGATGTTTTTTAGCCCACATAATTAAATTCCAACACAAATGTCTCCTGCAGTCATTAGAAAGCCTTCTCTCTAGAGGGCAGGTGGGTCCTTCCCAGTGGAGCTGAGTTATGCTCTGCTCCCCTTTCAGATAGATCAAGGTGTTGTTAGTGGGGTTTTGGTTTTTTTTTTTTGCTTATTGCCCACACATGTGCTAATCTGCGTGTTTTAACTATACAAATACAGTAGCTGCTGCAGATACAACATCTGAAAAGGGACCCAGACCAAAGCTAACCTCTGCCAGCTGGAAACAGTTGAGAATTCAGCATGTTTCTAGCCAGAGACGACATTCACACCATAAAAGACAGATTACCAGATGCCCAGGTTTTCCACTGTCTGTAATTTCTGGGGTGGAGATGGGGACTGGAACCAGGAGAACAGATTTTGAACCTTCTCCTTTTCAGCACTCTGGCTTTCTCTAGCACATGAGCAGATGGGTCATTTCCCAGAGGGACAAACCCGAGACGGCAGCTGCTGCCGAGGCCCAGGCACAACAGCTGAGGCTAAAGGACCTCTTTATATTTTACTTACAGGAGGCAGAAGTCAATAAAAGGCCTCCATTGTGAGTGCACACACTTCTCGCTGACCCTGCCCCTAGAATATTTTAAGCCTTCCTAAAAACACACTGCAAAACATAACCCTCTTTTGGGCTCTGTGTATTAAGCAGAGGCCAAAGTCCACTGAAAAATAAGCTCTCTGTCTTTACTGGCTCCAGATGCTGCTTACTCTGAAGTCAATGACAGAAGAGCAAACTGAGCAGGACTGGAGCCTTTACAGGGAAATTACAGTTTCCCTAGCAAGGGCATACTCTGAAGAGGAGGCTTATTTTTCTTTATGTCATAATGTGGGTAAATGAGAAGAAACCAAAGCAAAGAGATTTGTATATATAATCATATAGCTGTGCATTTATATAATTAGACACAAGCACTTACACTGTATACAGTAACAGGCACCCCTCACACAGCCATCCCATCCACACCAAAGCTGCCTTTTTTCCCCTCTTTTTTTTTTTTTTAGGGCAGGGGAAGAAAAAGGAAGAAAGAAAAGCCTCTAATTGCAGCCTTCCACCAATGCAGTCACCATCTGGTAACTCAAGAGACACATGGAGCAGAATTATCTTAATTAACACGTTACAACAGTATTTAAAAAAACTCTATGCTTATTAACACTCAGCTGTGATTAGCCAACCATGGAGGAAGCCTGCTAGTGCAACACTAATTATGGGTCTTGTCTGTCTTTCTATTAGAAATACAATATTTTTTTTTCCAGTGGCTTATCTCTCTCCTAAAAAGAAAACCATTAGCATCAAAGCTTGCTCTAAAATGCAAATTCTATTTACATTCTACACAAGTCAAAATGTTTAGGCTATATGAAGCTGCCACTGGTGCTTCTAGAGTGCTACAGACTGTCTTGATATAAAATGTACTTTTCTCTGTTTGCCCCTTAGAAAGCTTTGCTTCAGTTAGACAACTCCCTCTCTCCCTGAAATTTTAGCAGAAAAATAAGTTTTATGCCTTTAAAGTTCCTTTCCCTCTCCAAAACAGGATTGCAGACTTTGCTGTATGCTAGGCAGGGAAAACCAAGACACAAAATCCAGGGCTAACAGGAACCACATCTGTGAAAGGAAGATTTCTGTGATGGAAAGCAGCAACCAAAACAAAACTGTACTCCAGCAGCAGATTTGCCTCCCTAGAAGAGTACTACTCACTATGACAACTGTATTATTTTCCCCGTAATAGGCCCACCTGTAATGTGCTCCCTCAGATACATTCCCAAATGATTCAGCCTGACAGGCTCCGAGACTAACACTGCCAAGTTTTTCAGACTTGGCTCTGCGTTATGTTTGCACGGGGCCAGCTGCAGCGGGGCTTTCATCCGCACTGGGCATTCTGGACATCAGGATAACACCAAATCATAAGACAAAAACCTGGTGCTTTTAAACAAAGCCAGGATTGATAAATTAATTCCGGAAACATTAACAAGGAGGGGGAAACAAACCAGGAACAACTGCAGAAGTGCTTTTAAGATCTTCTGATAAAGCAATCTTACTGTTGCACACACATACACAAATAAATAAATAAATATTGCTATTGGTGATGTATGTGGAAGCTCATGCAGCTTGCTCCGGTCCAGTATGGATGAAGACCAGCTGACCAGTACTTTGCAGCATCTCATACTTCTAGGACAGTATAAACAATTTGCATCTGGGCTGCAGTTGGAGCCAGCGGTACAGTGGCTGCAGAACAGCCAGTTTAGCACAGAAACCTGCTCTCCCCCATGGGCACAGCACAGCTTTCCAAGTGGCACATGTTTCATTTGCTTTTGTTTTCCAAGGCCGCTTCTGGCCTCCCCGTGCCTTCTTCCAACCACTCCATAATTACTTCCACGTGTTTGGAGAAGGAAATTAAGCAAGTGCTGTAACAACACTTTGTACGATCGCCAGGGTCCCGGATTCTGCTTTTGAAACCCAAACCCTCTGTCATAAGTAGCAGCCAGCTAGTTTTGTGGGTTTCTTTCCCCCTTCAACAGTTTGATTAAGAGGGTCCCCCTAAGAAAGTTGCATATGGGTTTCAGTTTGAAATTCTGATTATTAAGAAATATAGAGTCCAAAAGTGTTGGCTGCACTGGGCAGAGGCAGCTAACACTCATCAGGGGCCTCTCTTCCTCTCACTGGCAGCTCATCCAGGTCTAAATCTTACTTTATATTGCAACAAGGAGGAGATTATTTAAAAAGATAACAAAGAATTGTCAAAATAGTTTTATATTCTTTCAAAAAAGGAACAGGCAGCTGTGCAGGAACTTACAGAACCTACTGTGTAGGGGCAGGTTAGTAGAAAAGGTATTAGCATGGCATTTGAACTCAAATAACATCCAGTGTCCTCGATTACTGGTGCTAATTTTAAACCTCAACTTCACTCTTCACACAACTTTGATTTCTCATCTTGTCCCTGCTTGCCTCTTTCCAGAAACCTACAAAACTAAAAATTGGTCTCAATTCAGAGGTAACTTGCACATTTACCCTGCTGTTTCCTTGGCTGTTCCTAGGCGGGTTTTCAATTTGGATATAGTAATACCCCAAGGCTGTCTTTTTAGGATAAAAGCCTGACACACACTATAGGCTCTGGTCTCAGGAAAACCACCTGGCTCTTCAGCAAAAACAATGAGACACGATAGGAAAACATGTAACTATCAGATGTTCATGCTGATTTTGGACACCAGGTTTTGACAGGACAGAGATGACTGACTGGTGCTCACTGGTCTGTAAGTCCAGACTGAAATAAATACAGTCCCTGTATTAACACTTCGTGAGGACATAGGTGAAACGTACCTTCAGGATACAGCAGAGCAAAACTCATCTCTACCAGGCAAGTGACAAGAGGCCTGCAATTTAGCAGTGTCTCAGGAGGCTTAACTTGCTTGTGGATTTCCATATGACTACAAAATGCTTCCACTCCCTCAACTTCAGCCTAGTACAATAATCAGGTTCCTTTCTCTGATAAGGCCGTAAAAGTTCTTGCTACGGCAGTCTCCCAAAATATGTCCCTGTTGTGGGCTTCAGCACGGCCACTCAAGCTCTGGATGACATGTCACCTGGCTGGTAACTCTAGCAGCAGTAGGAGTCCATGGCTCTCTTTCCACAGGGAGGTGGAACTCAGGCAGTCACCACCAACCTACACAACACCTGGCTCCCCCTTACCCAAGAGGCCAGCTTGTGCCTACCTTCTAACCCCAGTTCTGCTATGGTTTATTCTGAGACTTGACACAGGTCACTGCACAGTCATGAATCTGGTCAAGAGACGGTCCTAAACTCCAAGGGGACCTGGAAATCTCTGAAGTAAGAATTTTATAGTTTAGAACAGAGCCCTGTCTTCTTACGGGTGCATGGAAAGATCCCTACACTAGCCAAGTCACTTTAAAGCTCTGCCCTGGTAGGCCTCCTTCGTTCACTAATGAGCCTTTTGCAGCTGATTCATTTTTCATCCTTTCAGCAGCAGCAGCTGTTGCCTCTGACTCAGCCTATCCAAAAAGTACTAATTTGGAAGTTTGGCCAAGGCTGATCTAGTAATGGCATGCACACAGGAGATCACTTTGTGCTAAGCGTTGTTCCACTTTCATCTGTGTGGAAACCAAACTGGGACACTCAAAGCCCTAGGTTACTGAAGTTTCCCCCTACAGTACATCTGTGGACAGCTTTGCTAGGGAAAGGTGGGTAAGGACAGCAATCCTGAAACCTCGATCTGATACATCAACACACACTGGAGAATACTTTGTCATCCTGCCATGCCATTTCTCTTCTGACCTTTGGTTCTGTTCAGGACCATTGAACATACCAGAATCTAGTATCTGGGCAGATTTGTTTATCCTTTAAGAATGACTCATCTCTGTCATGGGACTCGTCAGAACAAGCACTCAAATCATTTACCACTGACTGGGCAGAACTGCAAAGAGTTATTAGTCCTGTCTCGCTGGAAAGCCTCTCTTAAGCACACTTCATATTTTCACTCTAGATGTGGTTAGGTTAGCTGTAAATATTAAGTCATCTTTTCTTCCAGCTTTACAGAAGCTCAGCATCGCAAGCAACTTCTCTGCAGTCTGGCAGGAAAACAAAAATAGCCCCACTTGAACACTCCTAGAGTCATCTTATTCAAAGTGGGAGGCACCTCAGACTAGAGTGACAGAAGTACTCCACATGGCAAACCTAGCTTTCCCAGAGACCACAAAGTCTTAGAGCCTCCCAGTTATGCTGCAACTTCAATCATTCTCAGCTACATTTTCTTGAACTGATTAGCTGATACAGACTCGATACAGACTCAGTCCAGACTCTAAAAATTCAAAAATCTCTAAGACACACAGAGTGAAGTTGGAGAACTAAGCTTCAAAGCAAAGTAAGACATTTCTTCTACTAAGAGCTAGCTGTGATACACCTTTCTAAATTGCCCGACACTTTAACAGTGTCAGGCAATTTAAGAGCTAGTGAGGTGATAGTAGGAAAGGTGGTGTCGGACCCTGTATAACCTGCACTGAAACTTAACAGCTACTCAGCATGTGCTCTTCTCTATTTACTGGCAATGAAGTCACTGGAGAGTGTTTTTTGGAAAGAAGGGAGGTAACCCAGTGAAGCTATCAGTAAGCTTGCTTCGTGACTGGAGCGTGACTAGCAAGAGGCATCAAGGTCTGGTGGGATGCTGCTGCTACTTTGATTTACCAGTCACAGAAGACACCATCAGTTCTGGCAGAACAGGCAGAGTCCCACACATTCCACCCACTCAGATTCTGCTGGGGATCAAATGGCACATGGAAAGTAAATGGCAACTTAGCATAATCCTTACAAAGGCAGTGTATAAAAGAATTCAGATTTTCAGCCACCTCCTTTGAGAAGACTGTCTCATTATACAGGTGTAATAGTTTCAAAGTGTTTGTTTTCATACCTCCATTTTCCCAGTACCTACCAACAGCTCTAAGCAACTCAATGGATATGAATTAGCAAATTGCCTAACAAGATGTATTACCAAATTGTCAAAAGCATAGCTAGCAGCAAACATGAAATCTTCCTTTCTGTCTTTCTAGCTCCTCATCCCAAACACCCACAGGGTAAACAAAGCTGAGCTGAAACAAACCAGGATTGGGAAACCATTCAAAAAACAAGCTCCTTTCACAGCTGGCAGAAAAGATGTATAGAAGGAGTTCTCACCCTTTGAAATACTACTTGCCCTTTGACACTTTCACTATAGCCAGTGGAATCAAAGCACAGCAACTCAAAATATCCAGCTGAAAAAGCACGTAATAAAAAAAGGTTAGAGGTAGCAACTGCCAAGACAGGACCCATTTGTAGTCCTAGATGCCTGACAAAAACATAAGAAGAGATGAAATACCATTCCTTCCATTTGACATAAAAAGAGATTATAAAACATACAACCCCAAACCCCACAGTACAACTATTTTCAAAACAAAATCTTCAGGAAAGAGACCAGATCTCCTCAAGGACTGCTAAACTTCAGTCCTGCCTCTCTGCACTTCACTGCTTTTGAGCAACAAGAAATACAAGACTGTACATATTATTTACTTCTTATTTATATTCCCTGGTAACCTAGACAGGTTCTTTGTTCTGTAACAATTAAAATACCAAGTTAAAGCTTAAAAAGGGAAGCAAACACTCTTATAATGCTTTATTATGGGGTTGCTTTTGCTCCTTTCCTGGTGTTTTTGGAGCACAGCTGGCCTGACAGATGCTCAAGAGCCTTGGAGACACACAACTCCAGCTCCTACCTACTGCCACAAAGCCAGCCAAAACACATCCCAACACTGACTTAGAGGTTACGGATCCTTGCACCAGAGGCTGAAATTTTGAAGCAGAAGACACTGCAGCTTAGTGGCTGGAACTAAAGCCGAGGCACATGGGACCTAGGCCTAGAGACATGCTCCACCAATAGCTAACCTGATGTTTTGCCTCCCTGCCTCAGCTTCCCTCTTCAGAGATCTCTCCTGCTTACCTTTGTGAATATATGGTTTCAGGTGATCTGGAGAGCCTTATGTGACAATTTAAGGGTCCTTGTCACCAATATAATTAATTTCAGTGACAAAGATTTACAGATTAATTAGATTGCTTTAATATTTGTGTCTTCTTTTTCTATATGAGGAAAGCCAACCCAGATGCAGGATTTCACAGTTCAGTAGTTCTTCGACACAGGTTTCTCTGGCCAGGCATTTACTTCAACCTTTATTGCCATAAACAGGACTAACACATGGCTAGGGACGCATATGCTACATTACCATCTTGCAGTGTTACCATCTGGTTTTAACTCGAGGAGGCTCCTTTTGTGCCAGCTGGTTTTTCATGTTATTTGTGACATTTCATTAAGTTTCATTTATTATTTTGAGGCACTTATTTGCTCAGCTCTCTCAAGTGGCTTCCTTCAGCTACATCTTATCTATACAGCATCATCACTCATGTCAGAGCAGCTCTTGCTAAACCAGCAAGAGTATTTCTCAGGGCAACATACAGCTAACAGGATAACAACAGTGTGAAAATGCTTGGTTGAGTTTTGGCTGCACAAAGTACCCAGAATCACACCTCGACAATAGCATTTTACCTGGATCACTCTTGACTTTGACAGGCCAAGCCCAAATGATACTATGATCATTTCTTGCCAGCCAGACCTTGGGGTCTAGGACACTGCCTTATGGAAGAGACTGTTGCAGGCCAGTTTCTTCCATACAACTCGGCTGATTTGCAGATGCTGCTACAAAACCCTGTTTCCTTGAATACCACAAGAACCAAAACAACATGAAACCATTTTCATTGCTTGTTGTCCTATGCACTTTCCAGCCAGCATTTACAGCACCAAGTTGGAGAAATTTAGAGTCCCTCTTCAGATTCTTACAGTTTTGCCTCCTCCTTCGTAAAGTCCTACTGCTCCTCCTCACAGCCATCTTCCACCAAACATGCATAAGAAAATTTCTGCTCAGCTCCAGCATTCCCTCACATCAGACAATAATTTCAACTCCCGTTTCAACTATCTAGCTCCATAAAAGAGAGAGTGTGGTTAGCTGGGCTTTTGGGGTGTGTATGTTGTTTTTGTTTGGGGTTTGTTGTTGTTTTGGGTTGTTTGGGTTTTTTTTAAGCATCTACCTGCAAGGACAGTTTTTGTACGTTTCAGTGATATTTAAGTAAAATTGTTAGTGGATAACAACAGTATCCACTACATTACTACCTGCTCCTTTTTGTCTACATTGTCAATACAGCAGGACAACATTTCAAATTTGTTTTCAAGAGGTGCAGAACCACCTTATCTTCACTGGGAGAGACAGAAGACTTATCAGAATGAAATGCTAACTTGACATTATAAAATGCCATTATAATAGCTCAAGTCTATGATATTCTGAGAAACAGGATGACGTGGGAAGGCTGGATTATTCCAAAAGACAAATAATTGTTTAAATGAAATTTTTATTTTTTTTAGGTTCATAATTCCCTAGAACATAAAAATCCCTTCCACTACTCTGGTCAACACAGAATACATCTCATATCTATAGACACTCATCTAGCAGACAGATTTCACAACCACCTTCTTCTGACTCAGGCTTTGGAAAAGAAACATTAAGCAAGAGCCACTCGCAGAGGCGATCAGCACAGAGACCCGCCAGCTCTCATGAGAGCAGCTGACAAGGCGTGGGCAGGAGTAAAGGCAGCCACCCTCCACTCCCACAAAAAACAGCCCCAGCAAATGCAGCAGTTTGCATGGGAGGGCACCTCTCCGAAGGAGGGGCATTCCAAGGGCCAAGTGGGAGACTTGAAGTACACATAACCCAGCAACCAGGCACCGTTCTGTGACCATCGGCACAGGTCAAGGGTACTCATCCTATCTGACCCTCAAAGCAGAATGGTGGGCACTTGTCTGAGAGCAAAGGCTGCAGCTCTGGCTGGGGGGGTCTGTCTGCACCATCTACCCCAGCAGTGGCTGATGCCTCCACCCAGGTGGAACTGCTGAAGGGAGAGGCTGCAGTGCAGCCCTCAGACTGCAGGAAGTGCCTACACCTCTCTCCTGGAGCAGGGACAGGCAGCAGACCTGTCTGCAAAAGGTGTGCCCAGGTGGGGGACCTCCTGCAGCTGGCGGCTGAGCTGCAGAAGGCAGTGAGAAAGCTGTGTAACATCAGGGAGCCTGAGGAATTAGCTGGTTCCACGCACAGTCTGCAGTGGACCCATAGCCCACAGTCAGACAGCCAAAAGCTCCCGCACCGGCATGCACAGAAGGGAGGGGGGGCCAATAATGCAGAAGAATGGATGGTTGCAACAGCAAGGACCAGCAGGAGGAAGAGAATTCCCCCAAAGCCTGAGGTGCCCTTGCAGAACCACTTCACCACTCTGTAGACTGAAGAGGAAAGACTGACCACACCAGGAGAGACGCAGGAGCTGAGTAAGGCAGCCCAATCTGCTCCCTGTATAACAAGTGCAACTAAGAAAAGGCAACAGGTGATAGTAGTAGGCAACTCTCTTCTGAGAGGTATGGAGGCACCCATCTGCTGACCCAACGCACTCTCTAGAGAGGTGTGCTGCTTACTGGGGCTCATATCAGGGATGTCACCGAGAGACTACCAAGCCTCGTACAGTCCACTGACTATTATACCCTGCTGTTGTTTCACATGGGCACCAGTGATACAGCCAAGAGCAGTCTGAGGAGTATCAAGGATTGCAGAGCCATGGGAGCGGTGGTAAGGGACTCTGAAGCACAATCCTCCCAGTCAAAGGGAAGAGGTTTGAAAGGGCCAGTCAAATCTGGCAAATCAACAAATGGTTACAGGACTGGTGCCACAGCCAGGGGTTCAACTACTTAGACCATGAGACTCGCTTTGAGAAACCTGATCTACTAGGGGCTGATGGGGTCCATCTGTCAGAGAAGGGGAAGAGCATCTTCTGTCATAGGCCTGCCAAGCTGGTGAAGAGGGCTTTAAACTAAAGTTGCCAGGGGAGGGGAACCTCAATCCATCCCACTCCTACCAGTTTGATGCCAGTGCCAGCAATAGATGCCCAGAGCCCAGAGAAGGATCACAGGTCAGCAGGAGAGGACCTGAAGAGAAGCACAAAGGAATTCCAGCCAGTAAATCAGCTTCACTGGGGGCCCAACCTAAATGCCTCTATGCAAACGCATGTAGCATGGGGAATAAACAAGAGGAGTTAGAGAAATGTGCACACCTGCAGGGCTATGATCTTATTGGCATCACAGAGACATGGTGGCATGGCTCCTATGACTGGTGTGTTGGAATGAAAGGATACAGGCTCTTTAGGAAGGACAGAAAAGGAAGATGAGGAGGGGGTGTCACCCTCTATGTCAATGACCAGCTGGAGTGCATGGAGCTCTACCTGGGGACAGATGACAAGCTGACTGAGAGCTTATGGGTCAGGATTAAAGGGAAGGCAGGGACAGGTGACATTATAGTGGAGGTCTGCTACTGGCCACCTGACCAGGAAGACTGAACGGATGAGGCCTTTATAGACAGATAGGAGCAGCCTCATGTTCACAAGCCCTGTTCCTCATGGAAGACTTCAACCACCCTGATATCTGTTGGAGGGACAACACAGCAGGGAATAAGCAATCTGGGAGGTTCCTGGAATGCACTGAGGATAACTTCCTTCTCCAAGTGATAGAGGAGCCAACAAGGAGCGGTGCTATGCTGGACCTTGTTCTCACCAACAAGGATAGGCTGGTGGGTAATGTGAAGCTCAAGGGCAGCCTTGGCTGCAGTGACCATGAAATGGTGGAGTTCAAGATCCTTAGGGCACCAAGGAGAGCACACAGCAAGCTCATGACCCTGGACTTCAGGAGAGCAGACTTGGGCCTCTTCAGGGATCTGCTTGGTAGAGTACCATGGGATAAAGCCCTGGAGGGAAGAGGGGCCCAAGAAAGCTGGGTAATGTTCAAGGAGCACCTCCTCCAAGCTCAGGAGCGATGCGTCCCAACAAAGAGGAAGTCAGGCAAAAACACCAGGAGGCCTGCATGGGTGAGCAAGGAGCTCCTGAACAAACTCAAACACAAAAAGGAAGCCTACAGAAGGTGGAAGAAAGGACAAGTAGCCTGGGAGGAATAGAGAGAAATTGTCCGAGCAGCCAGGGATCCGGTTAGGAAAGCTAAAGCCCCGATAGAATTAAATCTGGCCAGGGATGTCAAGGGCAACAAGAAAAGCTTCTATAGGTATGTCGGTGATAAAAGGAAGACTAGGGAAAACGTGGGCCCTCTCCAGAAGGAAACAGGAGACCTGGTTACCCAGGATATGGAGCAGGCTGAGGTACTCAACAACTTTTTTGCCTCAGTCTTCACTGGCAAGTGCTCAAGCCACACCACCCAAGTCACAGAAGGCAAAGGCAGGGACTGGGAGAATGAAGAACCACCCATCGTACGAGAAGATCAGGTTCGAGACCATCCAAGGAACCTGAAGGTGCACAAGTCCATGGGACCTGATGAGATGCATCCATGGGTCCTGAGGGAACTGGCGAATGAAGTTGCTAAGCCACCATCCATCATATTGGAGAAGTTGTGGCAGTTTGGCGAAGTTTCCACGGACTGGAAAAGGGGAAACATAACCTCCATTTTTAAAAAGGGAAAAAAGGAAGACCCAGGGAATTACAGGCCAGTCAGTCTCCCTCCATGCCCAGCAAGATCATGGAGCAGATCCTCCTGGAAACTATGCTAAGGCACATGGAAAATAAGGACGTGATTGGTGACAGCCAACGTGGCTTCACTAAGGGCAAATGGTGCCTGACCAATTTGGTGGCCTTCTACGACGGGGTTACAGCGATGGTGGATAAGGGAAGAGCAACTGACATCATCTACCTGGACTTGTGCAAAGCATTTGACACTGTCCCGCATGACATCCTTGTCTCTAAATTGGAGAGACATGGATTTGACAGATGGACCACTCAGTGGATAAGGAACTGGCTGGATGGTCGCACTCAAAGAGTTGCGGTCAACAGCTCAATGTCCAAGTGGAGACCAGTGACGAGTGGCATTCCTCAGGGGTCAGTACTGGGACCAGCGCTGTTTAACATCTTTGTCAGCAACGTGGACAGCGGGACTGAGGGCACCCTCAGCAAGTTTGGCGACGACACCAAGCTGTGCGGTGCGGTCGACACGCTGGAGGGAAGGGATGCCATCCAGAGGGACCCTGACAGGCTTGAGAGGTGGGCCTGTGCAAACCTCATGAAGGTCAACGAGGTCAAGTGCAAGGTCCTGCACATGGGTCAGGGCAATCCCAAGCACAAATACAGGCTGGGCGGAGAATGGACTGAGAGCAGCCCTGAGGAGAAGGACTTGGGGGTGGTGGTTGATGAGAAGCTGAACATGACCCGGCAATGTGAGCTTGCAGCCCAGAAAGCCAACCGTATCCTGGGCTGCATCAACAGAAGCGTGGCCAGCAGGTCGAGGGAGGTGATTCTGCCCCTCTACTCCGCTCTCGTGAGACCCCACCTGGAGTACTGCGTTCAGCTCTAGGGCCCCCCAACATAAGGAGGACATGGACCTGTTGGAGCAAGTCCAGAGGAGGGCCACCAAGATCATCCGAGGGCTGGAGCACCTCTCCTATGAGGACAGGCTGAGAGAGTTGGCATTGGTCAGCCTGGAGAAGAGAAGGCTCTGGGGAGACCTTATAGCAGCCTTCCAGTACCTGAAGGGGGCCGACCAGAAAGCTGGAGAGGGACTTCTTACAAGGGCACGTAGTGGCAGGACAAGGGGTAATGACTGTAAACTGAAAGAGGGTAGATTTAGACTAGGTATAAGGAAGAAATTCTTCACTATGAGGGTGGTGAGGCACTGGAACAGGTTGCCCAGAGAAGCTATGGATGCCCCATCCCTGGAAGTGTTCAAGGCCAGGTTGGATGGGGCTTTGAGCAACCTGGTCTAGTGGAAGGTGTCTCTGCCCATGGCAGGGGGGTTGGAACTAGGTGATCTTTAAGGTCCCTTCCAACCCAAACCATTCTATGATTGTAAGACAGTAGGAGAAGTTACAACCTGTCAGCTAAAAATGACAACATAAGCTTTCCCAAGCCGTGCAAGAACAAAGCAGTTTCAAGAAGTTCCTTACACAGAAAAAGAGCATTTCAGATGCTCCCCAGGGAAGAATGCAGTAGAGGAAACTGTTGCAGCATGCCTGAATGCCACAGGAAGTGCTCTGCTGAGCACAAACGGGGAAAAAATTCATGACCGTTCCCAGCTTCTGCAGAGCTGGGGCCTGAGCTTGGAGGAATGCTGAGAACACCCTGGGGAGCCCTCGTGCTCGCACAGCTGGACCCAGATCTGCCTCCCACATCATCACATAAACACATGTGGTAGGAAGCAAGTATTCAAATCCCAGTTCTTCCCCAGTATCAGTGCTCCCATCTAATACCCCCTCAACCTATCAAAAAAAAGGGGGGGGGGGGCAAAACAAAAGTATCTTTTTTTCCAGTAAGAGTGCTTATACTATCAAAAGCTTAAACCAGGGGAGGACAGAGCTTACGCTTTTTGCTTTTCTTTTTCTCAGTGTTCTCTCACCAGAAGCCTCTGTTACTACCACTGATGGGGTAAAATTTCTGCAGCTAGATTTCCCCCCTCCTCTGCAGATCCAACTGCTGAACATGCCTTACACACACGCTCCCAGGTCTCACTAGGCTTCTGCCCATCAAGCCTGGCTCTAGCCAGACATCTATGGGCCCTGGGAACTGATTCAGTAAGCCCTATTTCTGCAAAGAGGCAGCTCACAAGCAGATCATCTGACACTTTCAAGAAAAAGGCAAGATCCACAAGATCCCTCAACACACGGGGCACCCCCTATCCTAAAAGCTGACCCCATGCATGTTCCCAAGTCACTTTTTCAGGAAGTTGAAGCAAGCACCTCTTGCATGGAGCTCCCCAGACAGAGGGTTCAAATCAGGCTCAGTTAGTCCTGAGGCACTAGACATCCACACAGGGCTGGTAGATATGGCACAGGGCTTTCAGGAGACCTGTGCCCTTCCAGAAAGGCAGCTGAAGGGCAGGCCAGATGTGCAGGCCACTGACTCCAACCCACTCTCAATCACCGTGTCTACATCTGAACACTTCCCATGCTAACTAATTCAACATCCCTACTGCCATTTCTAGACCATCATCCAGCCTTACCTCCACGTCCCTTTAGAATTCAGGGTCTCTCTATGCTCCATGAATTCCCTGAACTGCAAAGTCTCTCCTCCCCATTTAAATAGATGATTCACAAATTAATGAAAGTTGTCTTTCTCCCTGCAGCAGATGTTCAAAACTCTCCCATCGCACCCTCTGGATTGTAGTTCAGCAGAAAGGCAATAAACCACCAAGCATTATGGCCAGATGGAGTCTACCAGTTGACACAAATGAAGACCCCAGACACAGCAAAAATAAACAGTACACAGATAATGCCCCTACACCAACTGTTTCCCAGATGTAGTAATTCTGTGCCAGGCTACACGATGATGTCTCTTCAGCTGCTCAGGGGAGCTCAGTCTATCAGAGGGTTTGGTGAAAATGCCCAGACAGCGCTTATCGTTTTTTTGGTAGTGGAGCGAAAGCTTCCCACGTAGCTTTGAGATACATTTACTGTATAGTTCAACCTCTTGCCAGTTAGTGAAGTTTCTCACACAAAGGAAATTGAAGCCCCAAAGAAATCATGCTAAAAATAGCAGAAATGCTGCCCCCCAGAGACATGCACTTCGGAACTCTCTCAACCGTGTATGCAGACTCCTTGAGAACACTTAAATATCAGATACGGATGTCTTATGCCTGAGAACTAGTGGGAAAAAACAGCAGGGAGGAAGGTTATTTTGATGCCGATAAATTAGCGTCCAGACAGTAAAACAGAGTTCCAGAGAAAAATCAGGAGTCCATTTACTAAACCTATCAGTTACTGTTCTGTAACTGATCTCTTTTTCACACCAATATAGAGAATTTCAGAGAACAGCACATGCATTTAATCAGGAAGAATAAGCATTACAGGGGTAACAACGTAAACAGAAATCGGAGAGCTCCAAACCCAAACTTGATCACTTAGGTCAAATTTGCTAGGAACATGTGGTGTCTTGAACATATACCATCTAGGAAGCCTGTGGATCAACAGCAGCTATTACTACAAAGCCATTCTGATACTAAAGACAGAAACAGTATCTCCTTTACTCAGAGCTTTCCTGGTTTTGTTTGTTTGTTTCCCCATCTCCTCCATATGCTTGGGGAAAATGGGATTTGAAGTCTTTTACGGGAAGGAAATAACAGAAAACCCACTGTCTTACTAGTAAGGCAACAGACACTGCAGAGCCATGTTTCACAGGCAGCATAGAGCTACTAGGACAAGAAGCTGTATAACGATTCCACAGCCCCTTCTTTCAAACTTCTGGTAGTTTTCCTTTCTTCCAATCTCCTCCATCCCTGTACAATTTGCTCAGCACACAGGAGTTACTCCTTCTCACCAGGTACACCCCATCAAGCACAGACACTGTCAGAACTTTCTTCCCATTGCCAACACAATTATAGTCAAAGACTGTCCAAAGGCTGTTGCATTCAATTTCACCGGGCTGATCATGTTAGACAGCCTGCAGCACCATCCTTTATTCTGCCCCTTACTCCTAGGAGACAGCTCAGCCTCAGTGCAAAGTAGCTCAAGTTTAGGAAAGAAGGGAGAAGTGTTAAAAGTATCTACTTCCCAACCAGACTTCCTCATAATAATTTGTATCTTTCATCAGGGATTAATGAAATATGGAATAGCCCAATCTAAATGCAGAGTTTCTCTGTGCCCTCTCCTCCCAAATCAGTGCTCCTCCTCCCAAGTCAGAGCACTCAACTGGAGTTTGACTACACATCCTCCAGCAAGCACCACATTCCCTCTGTGTGTACAATTGAAGAGCCTTCTAAAATCTCACAAGAGGATCTTATGTTAGGATCAAACTACAAAAAGCCCTTTTCCAAAACCTCTGGATTAGATCTTTTCACCAAGTACCCAGGGATTTCAAAGTTACTGTTTCTAAAATACATGTTCAAGACCTAGCACTGCCAAGAAATAGATTTTTCATTCTCCCAAAGGGTTACCCAACAACAAACCTTAAAATAGATTCTCAGTTCTTAAATGGATGCTGCCATCGTGCAAAAAGCCATTTTGTGGCTAAACACAACATTATACTGTGTCAACTCTGACCAGAAGTAAAGGTGACTTCCCAAGTAGAAACAGAATTTAAGGTCTAGAAGAGGAGGGTGTTCCTCAAAAGGCAGACCCACTGCTCTTCTCCACCCTCTTTTTCTTGGTATCTTGCCTGAGGACAAAGAGGTCAAAGGCCTCCCAAGCTCTGGGAAAGGTCACCTGGATTATGACACCGGATTTTTCTTTTCTCCCCATTTTTCTTCCTAGTCAGTATGGCTGAGTGGAAAAGGGAAAATTCCCATCATTAATGAGGTGGATGGAGGTGTCTGTCTTATATTAAATGCCATGATCTACTTTCATAGCCCTGCCCCCACAGCATCAGAACTTAAAGCCATGAACACAAATCACAGCAACCTAGTTATTGCACATCAAAGCTGTCACTGTCACTCTTATTCTCAGGGTGGAAGAGACAATCAGACAGTTGACATTTACTCTTTAGCTCACAGGGTAAACAGAAACCAAGTCACAATATCTCTTCCACTGCTCCGGAAAGACACTGATACCACACTATCCTGCAACAACCACACTGCCAGGCCTAGCATCCCTTCTGCAGTAACTCCACAGGGAAGAGCAAGCTACCCAACTGCACCTGTGCTTTCCTCTTAATAGCTGTGCTTTTTGAAGTTATCCCTTCCTGCTCCTCTTAAATTCCTTATCAGCAATGAAAGTCACCCCAGTGTGTAGAACACACTCCAACAAGAGCATTCCTCCATAACAGAGGCGGTTTGTGATCATATACCTTCTTGTTCAGGGGCACATACCTCTGCCAATTACAGAAACTGCTTGCACTGAAAAGCAAAAACACATTTAAAGCTCCATGTTAACACAATTAAAGCAGTTTGAAAGTAAGAATCTGTCATCATGTGGCAGGCAGAACTACACGTACTATTACTATGTGTTCTGAAGACCACTGCTTGGACACTTCTAATCCCAGTCTAACACATTGACTGGCAACAGATTTCCAGTCTAAACTCTGCAAAAAGCTCCCAGAAAAGTAGTTTTTCCATAATGCTCCATTCTGAGAGGAGGTCATGTGACTGCAGGTACAAAATTAGGCCATATTAAGGGACCTGGCACTCCTCAGTAAAAATGGTTAAAAACATTCAAAAACAAGGTTCACAGCAATGGGAACGTAACGTGGAAATCCTTTTGAGCAATCACAGGCTACTAGACTGAAGTGAGTTCCTGTCTAGAAGTGCAAAATGCCTGCACACACAGAACTATGTTGTAGTCAAGGAGATCTCCAGGGCTGCAGTAGCCCACAGGAACAGGAAGGATGGTTTTGCAAGAGGTGCTCCTAGGACAACAATGAACAGCTACTTTTGTCCTACAGCATCTGTGTTGGCTCCAGTCAGGGGACATGCTTGTTCCATGGTTGAGCACATGATGAGACTTACCAAAACGTGGCATGTTGCTTTCAAACACTCCTCCTGATGACTTGACAAAAAGGGTCACTAAGAAAACCACAAGAAACTGCTTCACCATTGCTGCATAAAACTGCTTTATTCAGCATACTATTTTCTAATAAATCATGCCCTGGGGAGCACTCACACTGGGGCTCATGCTAATGCTGAAGATAATAGAAAAGCCTGTTGCTACTGGGCAAACTGGGAACACAGAAGCATCTTCCAGGTAGAACTGCAGCTAGAGAATTAAGCTTCCCTCCATCAGTATTCAGGGCCCAGCCAGCTCTGGCAACGTGTCTGTTCTCATCACAGAATTGGACAAGCTGGAAATATGGAGCTCTCTTTTACTGCTGGTAGACTTTTAGTACAGATAATTAGTATTGTCTGGGGGTACCTACCCACCAAGAGGAAATGAAAAGGCATATGGCTCTACCCTGCCTTCCTGAAACAACTCAGAATTGGCTGTCACCACTGCAAATTCTTTAAGGGAATGGATTTGTGCCTTCTTCCAAATGCTGCCTCAATCTGCTTACTAGTCAAGTAATCTTTGGAGAAAGCTAGCTTCAGTCTCTCTTCATGGATTTCCAGATGTTACTCAGTTGCTCTGTTACTCAGAGTAATCTCATGTTACTCAATTGTCATGGGAATTTTGCAGCTCTCCTTCAGTACTGTATTGCCTGCAAATTTAAGCAGCAGGATACTAAATCCCTCTTTCAGATTGTTAAACACACTGGGCAAAATTTTCAGCAATGCTTGTATGACTTGAGACATCCTCTCCCAACTGATCACCAGTGGGACACAAGCACTTTGGAAAATTTCATTTGATGGGAAATGTATCTGACATCAGAGCCATCCCACCAGATATCTTCGCTCATTTAAAGAGGATGCAGTGCTATTTTTCTCTGCTATTTACTTGCTTAGCTGCCATATCACTGCATAAAGACCAGTTTAAGTTGATAAAAGAGCAAACAATTTAGTGGAAACTAAACTATACCATCAAGAAGGGAGGAATTTCTGACACAAGCTTTATTATATAAAGATCCTTTTCTGGCATTCTGCCCCATCTCCTTTCTCCCACCTCATGCACTCTTGCTGCTTGTTACACAAAATCCCATTACTCTGTTCAGCCATTTCCTTTCCATATTTGTCTCTATTTTATGCTGACAGGAACAAAAGAAAGAACAACTTCATTATAAGGATCTATTTGAAAGTCGGTATCTTGCTTGCTTCCCTGCATTTAGAATTGAGTCTTCTTGCCCTGGTTTCTCCCCTCCCAGTACATCAGAGGCATATTAATTCAGTTCTCTTAACATCTACAGACACAAAGCACTTGCAACAGGGGATATAGCAGTTAAGTTCTTACTCATGTCTTCAATTATTTTTACTGAATTGCCTCCTCTTTCAAAATTTGCAGTCTTGTTAGAAGTACATTTGAAAAAAACCCACAAGTTTGCTACTAGCTATTTCCAAGTAATTAAATTCATTAATCCAAACAGGGAGCAAGGGAAATAAAACTACTTTCTCCTTCATGCCTTTTTCCCCTCCTCTTACTCCATAATAATTATAAATGCTCTTATCCCACTCAATGTTACGACCAGCACTTATTCATTCAATTTTTTGCTGCCCTTATCTTTCTCTTGCAAGCCTTAAAACAGTAATTGCCCTGAAATTGGAAAGAATGACAGAGGGTTCCCCCTCCGCCCCCCGAGTAAACTTAAAATTTGATCAGCCCCTCCGAAACCAGGCTGTTTGTTGTTTCCTGCATTCTTTAGTTCCCAGGTTTTTAGTTCCCAGCATTCAGATTTACAGTTTTACTTTTCCTCCAGCCTGCTTCCATCACAATACTGAATATTTAATTTCTATCGTCACTACCAGAAAAGATGTTTCAAAAAGAGGATGCAGAAACTCACAAATCCAAAAACCAGCCACACAAAGATGCACAGTAGCTAATTTTAACTGCAAATTCAAAAGCTTGTGCAATTAGAGCTGGCTGCACAGCGAGTCAGTGACTAACTTCCCAAGGAGACAGCTGGCAGATTTGCATAGCTGTCTGTCGACGCGTTTGCAGAAACAGAAAAAAGGAGGGGACAAGACAGAGTGACCATAGCGACTTGCGGCTCTGCCACCCTGTGCTTTCTGTTCAGCTCACCTGAGGCACAGGGCACCTAAAAGCTCCACCTTTGCTCAGTGCAGGTTCAATTGACCATCTAATATTCAGGACACTATCCTTGCTGAAGTTTATACACACGTGTGATCTACAGAAATAAGCAGATTAGAACAGGCCTGGAGATTGGTAGAGTTAGAAGTAGGCTGAGTAAGCACGCAGACCTTGTCAGCAGCCACCACACTCCTGGAAGGCCTTCCACAGTTCTGTTTTCACAGAGAGAAGTTAAATGCCTCCCTTCCTCAGCACACCAAGTACCCTGGCACCGTGTTTACAGAGGAAACTGCACTTCTGCTCCTCCTTGATGCCCTGAGGGACAGCTTATCTATGGCCCAGGCCTGCCATCTCTCTCAGGAAGAGCTATGCAGTTCTTCCAGCCGTCTCCAGCTGTTTGTCCCTGTGCAGGAGTCGTGACTCACCGCAGGAGCCCTGGCTCGTGGCTGCTCCCAGCAGCGCCCAGAGCAAGGGGCAGCCACGACTCAAGCCAGCACTGCTTCACAAAACCACTTGGTGAACTGTGCCCTACGTGAACACGCAAGAGAAGTCCTTACAGGCACACGCAAAGATTAAGGTCTGTGAACGCTTCAACCTACGCATATAACAACGTCTCTTCAAAACACACCTTTTCCTTCTTATTCAACAGTTCAATACACGCAGCACTAGCAAAACTGCTCAGGACAAGGCTCCAGGCAATCACCAGCATTTTCTGCTACATGCCCTCCAACCGTGCTCACACAGTCAAGCCAAGGGGCTCTTATTAGTAGCTGACCCATAGTGTCCAAAATTTTAGGGTACGTGCCTGCTTGAAGAGGCTGCACAAAGTACTCTTGCCTCTCTCTGGTAGGCAAACAAGACAATTCCCTTTGTTGTCTTGCCCCAGGGACCAGACGACCAACTTGCCTGGCCTGGCCCGCCATTTCTACAACTAATGGAACTGAAGAGGAGACAGCAACCATGGGGATTTGCCACTAGAGCCCAGCGTATGTAGGGACTTAACTTGAGTTTCCAGCACAAGCAACATCAGAAAGGGAAAGTGAACTTAGTGAAAAACCAAGATCAACTGAATATTGGTCTGGGGTGAGGGTAATGCAACAGAGTTGCAAGAGTCAGGAGTTAAGTTTCACTAGAGGAATTTTTGTTTTTAAACAAGGCCTTATAAAAATACAATCGTTTTCTCAAGGAACCGCCCTGAAATCCTGTGCCTGGGCACAGAAAGTGGTTTTTGGTACCACAAGAGGTGTGGAAGGCAGACAATGAATAGGATGCATGTGCTGCCCATTTCCTTTGGTTGAAATACATGAGACAAACTAGTAAAATTACCTTAACTTCTTCCTGTAAGCATGACTTCAGGATACTTCTCTAGCATACAATTGTGATCCCAACACAGACCCTTTAATTTAACTTTTCCATTAGGGAGTTCTCAGACTGTCACTCCAAATCAGCAAGAAAGAATGCTATCAGTGACAACTTCACATCTACCAGCCCACATTTAGGCCAATAAACAACCAGCTTCTTCACAACAGCAACAACCCACTTTAACATGGTGTAACCACCTTCACCAACCCTTCAGGATCCACATGCAGGGTAAAAAAAACAAAGCAAAGATAGCCAGAAAGCAGCTTTTCAAGTAACAGCCAAAATATCCTCCCCTCAGAACCTGGGGGCTGTGGTAATCCCCTTTTTGAAATGCTAATGTCATTACAACCATAGCACCAGAAGACAAGCTGTGGGGCCTGGGTGACAGAGCCTCTGCTGTGCCCTTACACAGATGATTTAAGCTAGGCCTTTTGTAACTCTCCTCCCCAAAGCTCCCTGCCCGGCATCATGCTTGACAGGAGCTGCAGCTGCCGTCCGACCCTCCCGAGGAGCAGGGGTGGAAAGATCAAGCTGATGAATTCATGCGTGCAGGACGGGGGCCCGGGGCGCAGCAGCCGTACGCTGTGGCCTTGTGTTCTCCAAACACGCACGCAAGGACAAAGATGGGCTCAGGGAAGACTTGAAAAAAGGCAAAGCAAAAGGCCCCCAACTGCTCTCTTGCTACTGCTACACAATAGCACAACAGTAAAAATCGTTACAGCTGGTCACTAGACTTGGCACAACAGATATTGGTATAGGACAGCACGGCTCAAAGAAACTAATCAACATAAATACATTTATCCTTGCAAGCCCAGGAACCAGCTCAGCCTCGGGGAGGAATCCCTCCCATGGAGAAAGCTACTCCAAAGGGATGGAGAGCAGTCAACTTCCCTGCAAAAGCAACTGGAACTAGTTGCTGTGGGGAGATCAGAGACCAGACCAGGCACCCCAAGTTTCATCCTGCCACCATGCAATATGTAACAACTGACAGATGGTTACCAGAGGGCTTTCTAGTTTTGTTTTCAATTTAGTGTTCAGTTTTCATTGCCTCCAATACCAGTCAGGGAATCACCAGGGAAAACCAACTTCAAGTAATGATTCTGTTTTAAATACTACACGATTTGCCGCAAAAAGAGTGTTTCCTACAACTTACCATTTCCTACTATCTCCTGGAGAGCCTCCCACTACAGGACAAAAGGGAGACCATCACCACAACGGCCGAGAAGTAAATCAAGCTAAGTTTCACACCAGGTGAAACACAGGCTGACTGGAAAAGCAAGCTACAGACTGAAACAACATTTACCATTCACAAACACTGCTGCATTTACAGCAATTCCCACTTCATTATGAGACTGGGTGAAGCTACTCTAACACCACAGAAATAATGCATAAGAGCCCCAAATCTCTCTGCTGGAAAAGAAACAGGAACTATTTCACCTTGAAAGTTCAGTCATCCCACTGCTGCTTAGGTGTTTGAACTCCTACTTTGAGAGAAGTATCTGCATTTAATGAAGAGGCCAGCCTCTATTGCCACAGAAAGAAGAGAGGTGACAGACCGCTCTGGAAAGGGAGATGTGTTTGGTTTCGTTTGTGCAGGGTGCACACTGGCAAGCAGCTTTGAAATGCTGCTACCAAACCCAAATAATTTTTAAATGAAAACCACAAAAGCTTCAGTTCTGCAGGCACCCTCCCTTGGTGCTACCAACTAACCAATGTCAGGAGAAAAATTTCCTCCATTTAAAGCAACTAATCAAGTTAAGAGTTCAGGGAATGGAAACAGACTTAGTGATAGATGCTTCCCTGCTGTCAGAGGATGCAGAACAGACATTAATTTTCATCCTCTCAAATCGCTCCATGGCACCTGACACGGCCAAGTGTGAAATACTCCTGACCTGTCTCAGACAAGCGTCAGGTGGCCAGAGGTATGCAGTAAAATAGTTAAGCCTTTGCTCACCCTGACTGTAGTCAGAGAATGAATCTTCTCACAACACCCCTAATTAGCAGCTTCCACCAGTCTCCCTTGGTTTTACTGACAGCAAGAATCAAGGATGCTAAAAGCAGCCCTACCTGTGTACCAGATGACAGGCTGCCACGTCCCCTTTCCCCCATGCAGTCATACCACTGCCCACACAGGGACTCAACTCTTACATGGGATCAGCTCATGACTGGAAAGAGCTGGATAAAGTGGGACCAAACATGACCAAGGCAACACTGACAGGAAAAATAAAGTAAAAAAAAAAAAAACAAAAAAAACCCCCAGTGCTCTGAAAAGGTGCTCCAGCCCTGAGGAGTCTCCACAGCTGGAGGCACATGCCAAAAGGCAGTCAGTTCTCCAGGGTGCTAAGAGGAGGCAGAACTTCTCACAGGGGCTAACCTCTTCCAGCACAGCACCCACACTGCACTTCAAATGTGTTCACCCACCAGAGGCATCACCTTATGCCAGCAGACAGTGATCTGGCCACCACTGCATGTACTTCCTCTCCCACATGGCAGAAGTGCACTAACAGCGCCTGACTGCCAGCCTTGTGATCTGCCTCAGACCAAACTTGCCAACTATTTGTTTCACTATCACTTCAGTGACACAAAATTGAACAAGGATCCTGTACCAACAGAGAGCTCAGCTCTCCCAGCAGTGTACATCTCCCCCAACTATTCCAAAAGTCTAGCTTACTGAATGCCATGGAGGAAACAGCCACCATCAAAGCACAAACTGTCAACTTAAAGATAACACTTCAGTGTCTGAGAAGTAAATGCAAATAAAGAGATTCAAAGTTAGAAGGCCCAAAGGTTAAAATTATGCTAGCTCAAGGCCATCATATTTCTACGTCACAGCAAGACTCACTTCTGCTTTGGGCTACTGGCAATAACGTTTGCAACAAGACTAGCTCATTGGGAAAGACAAAAAAGTGGAGGACTAAAAGAATACAATTGAAAAAACAAACTTGCTATCTTCATGGATTTCACTAAGACTTGTGCTCAAAGGCAAACTCATCACAGCTTGTGACTATGTTCAGATTTTTCAGCTTACATATTAAAAGTAATTTCCTCAGTTGAGAGAAAAGTGACAGCTGAACCTAAACACTCAAATGATAAAGCCTTTATCTTTTCTTAGTATCTTATAACCTAAGTCAATTACACCCAAGAAAGTGTTTACAATGAAGCCTGAAGGTTGTTCTCCAGAAGCGTTCAAAGGCTACTTTTGCTAGGGAAAGCAAAACCAGCGACAGAATGGAAGAAGTACTAGCTTCAGGATAATACACAGCATTACAGTTATGGTCCTTTGCCTGGGCTAAAGAGAAGTAAAAATGTGGTATAGCATAACACGTGGCTCAGCATAACTCTGACAGTACTGGTCCTTTTCAAGAAGCATGTCAGTGGGTTACACTGCAGGTGCATCGCCAGGACTCCGAGTTTCAAAGTTAGCTGCTCTGAAGGTAGGGGTGGAATGGGCCAGAGGAAACAACATTAAAAACCCACATTTCTCCCCTCCCAGCCAGGAGCAAATCAACAGCCGTGGGTTTTGTGTGACACACCAGAAGCACATTCCTAAAGGCCTCTGCAGCATCAGGTAAGTCTCCTGGAGATAAATCCCAGGATGCTGGTGATCCAGAATAGAGAGGCAGCACCAGAAGTCCCTAACCCACTCTGATATAACTTCATTCCACACATACAGTGACACACAGACCCCACCTGGAAAGCATCACCATCAGCAGGGAGTGATACCTTGGTGTTGACAAGGATCCAGGGTCTAGCAGCTTTAATAAGTTTATCTTGTTTACAGGAAGGGTTCCTCTACAGTGGGTGTAGCAGCCAAAAAAGTGCAGGATGGGGGAGAAAAGCAAAGCAGCTTTTAACTATAAAACTGAACACAAACTAAGAAAAGCAGAACTTTCTGAGAAAGTCATGGATATTTCTCTAAACATGGCAGCAACTTCCACCTGAAGTTCCTCCCTATGTTGTTTCACACACAGTTGCTATATGGTCTTTTGCAGCTGCTCTCCTCCCCAGATGCCCAACCATGATGTTAGAGCACTCGTAGGCAGACACGGCCAGTGCTCCAGTAACTGGCATCTTCACCCTGCTCTGCTCCTGCCTTGAGGAGATTCCTGCCTTGAAGCTTCAGTCCCTGGAGGGCACGCACACTTTGTAACCTTCAAGTTCTTAAACTCTGTCAGTGTCTCATTAGTCAGTCCTGTTGCATATAGAAAAGCCTGAAAAGCCTGATGTTGTAAAGGCATATCCTGCATTCTCCTGCATTAAGACACTCTTACCTAACCATTAAAAAAATAAACACACACACATATATATTTCTACCAGCGTCCTCCTTCCCAAGGCCATACTGTTCTCAACCATTCTAATCTGCTTGCATAACTAAAACACTACCTTCTTTCAGGACTTACACTACTTAACCACCAAGCCACTAACTGGCTTTTTAAACCACCAGGATCTTTTTCACAACTCCACCTGTGGAAACCTTCACCTCCGTGTTTTGCTGCACTCCTCTGTCCCCCTCCTCTCCTTCCTAGGATCTTATTCTCCCCTGATCCTCATTCACCTTCAAGCTATTTCACCACCCTTCTACAAAACTCCATTCGCTTCTAGTCCTTTTCTGTGCATGAAAAGTCTCCAGATAGCTCAATTTCCTTCAAAATATTCTAGTTCTACCTAAAACAGAAAAACTTCACCTGTTGTCTCAGCAGCTGACATCTCTGCTGAAAAAGCAGCAGAAGAAAATGCAAAGTTGCCTAAACTACAAAATTCGTAAGATCACAAAACAGTTTTATTCTCTTTCTGATGCATAGTTTTATGGGTGCCTAAGGGTATGTCTGACATGAAACTCATTACACACCATGTTGGTCTTTTTCTCAGGACACAGAAAATGTCCCTTCAAGCCAGAAAAGCAGCCGCCTCTGCCTTTCTAGTTATGACTCTGCATGTGTCAGGCCTACCATGTTTCTTCCCTGTCTGTGGGTTGAAAACTCAAGACAACGTCCTCCAGAGGTGCTTATCTCACTCTGCAGCAAGGCAACATTTTTCAAATCAGACATGCTTCTCCCTTTACTGACAAAGTAAAAGATACATCTCAAAAGCAGCAGCAATGTTTCTTTCTGCTCTCAAACAAGAAAGATTTTCTCCATTGAATTAAGATGACTGGCTAGACCTAAAATGCTGAGCCCGCAGGATTTAAAGAGGCTCTTGTTATCATACTGTTCAATTCTTTGGCTTCTGCTTCCCCTGAAATGCTTCTTACCACACCAAGCAGACAAATACACTTATCCATGCATTCACGGCATTGGCCCTATAGAGAAGGAGCACAGGAGGCATTTCCATCCAGCACCAGCCAGGCCAAGGTACCCAAGCAGTGAGAGAGCATCCCCACAACCTCTTGAGATTAGGCAGTGTTCTCAGCACAGGAACTCCAAAAGTTCCCCTCCCCCTTCCATAATAAAAGGATCACTGTACTAGGCTGGGCCAAAAAGCTCATTTTATTCTTCAACAGCTTAGCAACAAGCCCCCTCTAGCCCAATCCACCTAGCACATTCTGTAAACTCATCTAAGCAGCCCCATACCTAAGGGGTTACTTCAAATCCTTTCAACGACATCTGGAAGCAAGCTCAAGTCCTCCAATACAACACTTTGCAAAAGCAGAGCCTCGGGGGAATTCCTGCTTGCAGACGAAGACAAACACTCCCCAGAGGTTTCATTCATTAAAAGGAAAATGTTTTTCTTAGATGCAGATCAGTGCACACAGATAAGCAGGTACAACCTCTTGGGACAATGTCATAATATTATCACCAGGTTCCAGTTACTCTCACGAAGTTACAAGCATTTTTTAGCTTGCTGTTCACGTGCCTTCAGTGCCCTACCTTCACTCTTGACTAAGCAATTTGTTACCAGCAGTGTTTTAGCAATCCTCATCTAGACACAGATTGCTGGGTTTAAACACAGGGCCTTGACAGATTCAGCCACAAAAGCTGAAGAGGCAACAGTCTACAGCTACCCACCTCGCCCTACCACTTGTTTCCCCCTTATCACCCATGTAAGCATGCTGAGGACATGTCTACTCCACAGCTTTACATACCACACACCAGCTATTCCAGCAGTATTTGCAGCAAGAGCCCAGGCTGAAGTTTGCCACAGTTCCAGAGCAAATTTACTTCTTGTTCTGCCATCCCCGCTGTGGAGTCAGTAATAACTGGCAGCATAAACAGGAGGTGCTAACTGCTTGTGCTGCTACAGTTAAACATAAGGGCTGGAGAAGCAATGGCAGACGTGGGTTGCACAGATGAAAAACATTCAACATATCCTAAAAACATAATGCCTCAGCTGCAATGGTAACCAGTTTAGGACTCAAAAGGGACAGAAGCAGCAAAAGGAATTGTCAAACGGCACAAGGTGATAGCAAGCAAACTTTCTTCTGTCCCACTGTTGGGACTTTTTCCATGAGACTAGGAACGAACCCAAACTCTTCCCAAATGAGTGGCTCAAGTAGATAAAGAGGAAGGGCTCAGTGATAGAAGGCAGCTGCATAAGAAAATAGACAAGTCTGTATTTTCAACCTAGTGGGCAGCAAGTCATCAAGGGACACCAAGATGGTGATGAGTCAGAACCTGGACCGAAGTTCACAAATACTTTCTCTTGAAGAACAAACCATGCCATATAGTACCCCTCCTGCTTCCCTCTACAATGAAGCTCCTACCAGTTTCCATCTTTCTCATTCTAGCCCAAGAAGCTACGGCGAGTTGGACCAGACAATTCTTGAGTTATTTCCTAAAGCAGCTTATTTTCCTGCTAGCAACCATGGCCAAGAATTGAAGGCCCCTTAATACCAGGTGCATGCGATACCAGTCTTGCCAGGAGTAAATTTCAGGCATTGGATAAAAATCCAGGATTCAGAGGATTCCATCAGCTCTTCTCCCACCTCCTACTCTATGAAGACCAAAATTTGGTAGATGATAAAATTCCCCTCCCACACCTTTAAATACTTAATTATGAATCCATTCCCCTCAGACTCTGTTCCTGTATTCCTTTTTTTTTTTTTTGGAGGAGAAGGAAAAGTTCAGACTAAGATCAAATTTCACAGTTCAACAAAGATTTACACAAAATTTTATATATTATAGAACAGATACAGAAGCCAAATATGCTTCCCAATTCCTCCCGAAGTTACATACATCCATAACATGCACACAGGAAAGATTTTAGACTTTTTCTGAGCACAGGAAATGAAAAAGTAGGAGTATCCAATGGAATATATCCAGAGTCATGCTCTGTGATGAGATGTTCACCTTTCTTGATGAAAGGAAAAGGTTTTTTGCCTCAGCTCGCCCTCCCTGTCCTCTCCGGCAGCCTCTCAAAACTGTTACAAGCAGCATCTCTCTGTGTTTTAATGAAATATTTATCCTATTTGTTTTTTCTTGAGTCATTTGAAGTTAAATGCTATAGAAGGCACAGGGATCCCTTCAAGCACAGTGAAATGTACGACATTGATCTCCCTCTCTCAAATTGAGGGCAGTCATCTTTCCCAAATACAAGGGGCAAAAATGGAAATGGGGTATAGAGATGGATCTCAGCCTATCCAACAAAAGTATAATGGGAATCCTAGCTCATGGCCACTTATATTAAACAGTACAACATCACACTAATTTCTCATAGTACAGCAGTGAATATAAGTCTACTCACGTGCAGGTCCTTTGGATTTGCTGAGCCAACCTAGGACACACAAAAGGAAAATTCAGGATTACTATTATGCTTGCTTTAATTCATCCTTCAACCATTAGAACTGGTTAAAACTGAACAAGTTGCATGGCTTCTTGAGATCCCTATTACTCCCTTCAAGCCAGTTGCTTCAATAGCACTGCCTGGATCAGTGTAGTAACAGTGTGAATATTATTATTTGAATAGTCTAATTCTGGGCCTGTCTGCATCTGCTTCCTAGCCACACCTTTGTGGCCTGGCCATTATTCTGCAGCTCCTCACCATGCTCTTCTGTACGACTCTGCTCTTACTAAGCTCTCCAAAGGGACTGGAAAGAGGAATTGCACCTGAAACTGCTCCCCCTTCTCTCCATGGAGAACTATACACTTCTTTGGGCTGACCTCGTAATTTCTCCAAACCCACACTCACATGAAACATGCAGGTTACGATGAAGATCCTCTATTCATGCACAACACCTCCCCACATTTCTGTCTGGCCATCCAAAGTTATAGTGTCCTTGTTTTCATGACCATTGAATTCATCCCTAGCTGTATAAACGCCTTCCTTTCAGCTGCGTAATTAGAGACAAAAGAAACCTCTGCTTTGCAGAGATTCCCAAAGAATAGGAACAAGTCTGAATCTGCTCAATGACTGGAGTGCGCTCTAACAAGCTGTTCTATGCAGTGCAAACAAATACCAGCGGTATCCAAGAGCTTCTGTGCAGAATAACCTTGGCACTGAAAAGACCTTAGAACGGCAAGCAGCAGATTGGCTGCATTTGCGTCAGAGACAACACACAGGAATGAAGTCGTTTCAGTTTATTCAAGCTCAATTTATCACTTTAACGGCAATCCTAAAAATTAAAGAGCTAGCTTTATAGCGTTTCACATGTGATCAGTCAACAAAAATCAGGCTGTGTCTAAATCTAAATGGACTTAGATTCACCAAGCCTGCATTATTATTAATTTTTAAAGGTTAATATTTAAACTCTCTCCTTTATGGGTATTGATATTTGGTTAATTCAGGATGTTTAGTACTTTTACCAACACCTTTACTTACATTTCCCAGGACGAGGTGATGCTATTATCAGTAATGAAAGGCCCAACCTACATTTTGATAGGTTTCTGACAGAGCTGGTTATGAATCCAAGAGAGATTACACCATTTGGAACGCAAATGATAGGAAGCTTTCAGAGTATTTTAGAGACTACCTGTTAAAATTTAATGAACAACTTACTCTGATCCACTGATTCTAAAAATAGTCTGGCCAGACCGGAGGACCATTGTGAATGAGATATAAACACAAGGCCTTTGAGAGCTTGGGAATAACCTTAAGGGCCAGAGATGGGAGGGAGAAAAAAAAAAAATTAAAAAAAAAAAATCACAGCAATAAAGAAAGAATGGGGAAGGGTTATCTGTAGAAAAACAGACAAAATGCTCGTTATTGGTCCTCTCCAACCCTTCAAAAATTCCCCATTTCTATCTACTAAGCTCCCCAGCTCTTAGCTACATTCCAGATGAACCCTCAAAGAAAACAGAAGAGACAGACGAATAACTAAGCTTCCGCATTTCAAGTCCTTGCTTTCCAAGTCTCCTTGCCTGCTCATTCCTTCATTATTTCCCCCAACTAAGCTTGGAGAACTTGCCAGACAGGGAAGAAAGGCACAACAGTGATAAAGCTCAAAAAATATTTCTGAACAGCACTGAAGTTTCCATAAATCCTCCTCTTCTGACATAGCTTCATTGCTTGCCCGTCAGCAAATGCTGCGTTTATTTTGTGTTAAAATATGTGCAGCGGTTATTTTTATATTCATGGATATCTTCCTGTGAAAAGGGAGCATTTTCCCCAAATTCTGCAGTGTGCTTAGTGACTAAGCAACATATCATACCCATCTCATGACACTCCAGGATATTTGAATAGATTGTTTGAGACAGAGTGCTGAAGATTTTTCTTAAAAATCCTTGCATAAAATCAAATCAATTTATTACCAGAGGACAGACCAGATGCTTGCTGCCTGGAAATAAGTCTACCCTCTGCATTAACCACGGGGCAAAGAGAACACATTCCTGCCCAAAACATGAATATGTTTTTAAGCCTCCTGGAACTCAAGCAACAGAATTTCTAAACAGCAAAAATTATTGCAATACAATATACATCATATGGTTTTAAACATATGAATCACAAGCTCTGCTTTCTCACTCAGAGCTGAGCCAGCCATTGTCTCCATGCTTGTCTGTCTTTTTATGAGAACATTCTTCAGCTTTTGTAGCAATTGTGAGCATGTCACATTGGCCCCTCATTCAAGATAAGCATTACTGCCAAGAGATTTAATACAATCTTTTGCTTTCTGTTAACGTTGCTTTGCTCTGCCTGCTCTGAATGATTTTGCTATGTAAAGTAATAAAGTGAGGATGGTGGGGTGGTTGGGGGACAAAACTGAGGGAAAGATGATTTTCCAAGCACCTCGCCAGCATTCTTTGTTTCTCCATCTGGCTCTCTGCTCCTCGGCTGACTTGCTCATTAATGTTACTCATGGCTGGCGTGCTGCTGCAGGTGCAGCTCTCCGGGACCATGACACACCACTGAGCACCCCCATCCCTCCCAGCAATTGGCAGCTGGGTTGCTACCTCCCAGTCTCAGAAAACCTGTACATGGAAGCGCTCCTCAGCAAGCCCTTCCCCTCCCCCCAGATTTTTTCCCCGGCATGTCTTGTCCTCTGCTATGATCTTGGGCTCCCCTCCGCATGCACTCACTTTCTCACTTCCCGTGCAGGAAATGGTTCGTGCCTAGCCACTATAATCCTATTTAACTGATCGTCTGCCTTGACCAGTTTACCACAGCTGGTTTCAGGTCCTGAAGCTAAAGGAACACAGAAAGGGAAACAATGCAAAACCACTCTCAGGTCTTCTGACATGCTTAACTAGTGCTTTTGTTAGTGTGACTGGATGCCTTAAAAAATGATACTAAAAAGGCTTGCCGGTATTGTGGCTGTCTTTCCCTATCCAGCAGCTCTGTGCAGCAGGAGGCATTTGCATACTGATTACAGATTCAGTTGAAGGTGCTGCAGTGTGTAATGGGAGTTTCAGATAGGGATGGTGCACTCCAGCCCCAGGCTGGGAGGCATATCTGACAGGCCTACATCTGAAATGAGGCAGTGACATTATCACCAATAACAGCAAGACTGAAAAAACAAGGATCAACCAGATCCAAAAAGACCTTGTCCCTTTCCCACTCTCACTATCTGTTCTTGCCAATTTGTCACTCTCTCATGTGTGTTCCCCCCACCCCTCATTACCTGCAAAGCCAAAATCAGGCCAGGAAGACATACAAATCTGGGATATCTGATTTCAGCAGCCTCTCCCTTCCAACTTGAAGAGCCAGAAATACTAAAAGGAGATCAACTCCTCCTCCAGCAGTTTCCAGCACCAGCAGACTTTTCCCATACAGGATCACCTTGGCTTTGAGAGCATCTAGCAACTAACATTTATTCTGCTCTACCACACAGAGGCCAATTCAAGCTTCACTGATGCTGAGGAGTGTTGGTCATGGGACATTTTTAGGTGCCATGATACGTCAAATAAATAGGACTTTTTAGAGTTATGCCGAGAACCGAGGCTTTGTTTTCAAAGGCAAGCCATTGTTCTACATTGCAACAGCTGCTGAAGTCAAATCTACGTGCCTTTTTGGGACTAACCTCCTTCAAAGTTCTGTACAAGAGCACACAAAGTTATTCCTTCCATCCCATGCCACTTATGATCAGGCATCTCTCTACAGACAAAAACTACATCATGGCTGGTCTGAGAGAAAAGACATATTTCAGGGTATACTGGGTAAACAAGCACATACTTCACATCATGTACTACCTTGTGACTATCCGGTATATTTTCTTCTTCCACTCATTTCTAAAAGGCAGATCCTCTCATCTCTGCTGAGATTTTACACATCATCCCATTGCACTGCTATTTACATTATTCACAACACTTGTCCATCAGATAAACATCAAGAAGTTAGAAAGGGGAGAGGGAAAAACTCAAGCTGCAAAGAGGATCTAATAGAGGGGTGCAGTTAGCGGGTGCTGAGGTGTCAGAAGATAACACACAAGGGAACGCTGAACAGATTCATCAGCTGTACAAAGAGCTGAAGACAGTCTGTGCTTCCAAAACTACTTCACATCAGCAACTGCTACAGGGCATACAGATAAGAGCGTCTACACGAGACTCTCACTCAACCAAAACGTGGTCCATGCTCTTGAGACAGTCCAAGTGCCCCCAGTTAAAGTTGCCCAGTAAAGTGCCCAACTGCCCCAGTAAAGGGATGAGAATGGAGGGGGAAAAAGCTAGGGGAATCAAAATGACAGGGTAAAGGACGAGCACTTATTTACCAATATGCAAGACTCGTTCACTGCCCTCTGCTTAACAAGCAGTGATGGAATTTTTCCTGTGAGTGCCGAAAGATGTGTACAAATGCATCAACCATCACCAGCTTCTCCATAAAAATATAAGGCCACCTCCATATTTATACATCTCCCCTTCCCTGCAGCATATACAAAGGTTTCACTTACCTGTGGCCTGTGCTTCCAAAATAAAGGTACCAAAGATAACTAGCAGAAGAAATAACCCATGGCTAGTCAAGGCAAGAGACGATCCTGTGTTGCTCTTTGGTGCTACCATTCCATGGCACATCTTTTACCCACCAAAGTTTCTTTTTAAAAAATTCCTGAAATATCTGGTTGATCAGGAGCACCTCCGTCTACAAAAACAAAGACAAAGAAACAGTAAGTGTTGAGCCAAACACCTACAACATCTGGGGAGGGGAGGAAAAGGGGAAATTCAGAAACAAACAAGAGCGACCTTTGACATGTTCTAGCATTTAGGAATCTTACCAAATATTTCACAGTTCACAAGGTAACAGGAGCAGAAAAGGCAATCTTCCACATAGGAAATACTAAAAGGAGGTGCATTACAGAGAGACCAGAACTTTCCACTCACCCTCTAATATTTCAGGTGTGAAGACTGCCTAGCTTACAATTAATTTTAGCTTTTCCTTTCAAGACAACCCCAGAGGATATAGCATCTGGAGAATTTGTTTCAAAATAACTTCAAGACAGCCAGCCTTCCTACACCCCCACCACCTTTCAGAAGGTCTCCAAGACACAGCAGACTGTACTAGACAGCTAGGATAAATAAATCAAATGCTTCTCCAGCCACCTGGAGAGGCACAGCAAACCTGACAGCCAGCCGGCAGGCAGGCAAACACACACTTATGAGGAGGAATGTAAACCAGCTTGGAAACCTCAGGTATAATGTTCTAACAGTACAGAGCATAGCAATTAAAATTGCAGGATGTGACACTGCTCATACCTGAGGACTGAGGGATTCAGCCATAGCCTATCAGGCACTGTCACAGCAAAAACAGACTCATACACAAACACACAAGGCACAGTTGGGACATCAAGAAAGCACAAAGTTGAACCCCGATTTTTAATGAAGGAAAAAGACCCAGTAGAATACATGTCCCACCAACCTAGTATGGTTTTAGCCTGCAAAACCTCCAATGGTAACTTTGGACCTGGATGAATAACAATGTCATGCATAACTCCAATGCTCATGAAAGAAAGCTGGGACCAAAGATCTGTGTGTAATGGTTTTACAAAGGAGGAAGGAGAAAACTGGGATAAAGACAACTGGGTGAGTGATGGAGTAAAAAAAAGAAAAAAAAAAAAAAAAAAACAAAAAACAACAACAAAAAAAACCCCAAACAAAAAAAACCAAACCCAAACAAAAAACTCCCCCAAAACAACAACAACATTTCACAAATCACATTTCAACACTTCTGTCATGCTATTCCTTACACAAACACCTAAAGCTCTCAGGGGAAAAGAAAATTTGCAAAAATTAATGTTTCTTTACACTTGACAACAGGAATACTTTTAATTTTGAGGGAAACCCCATTCAGCCACAGCTTCTTCAGTTAAATGGATATTCATACTGAAGGGGGACTCTTTTTTTTTTTTTTTTTTGCTAAGTTTCCCATAGAAATTCAAAACTGCTGGATAACTCCAAACAAATTTGAGAGGTGCAAAGGTGGGTATCGTACTCTTTCGTACTCTGTCAGAACAGATGGGAGACCTGGGTTAGTGCTCCTACTACTAGGGAAGGCAATATGACTTTCAGATCCTTAAGTACTTCTGAGATGAAGTCCACACACCAGCACTGACCAGAGAAACACATAACTCAAACAGCCAAAACTCACATTTCCAATTACACAGGCAAAAAAAGTTTCATTATGGGAGGGAATATGTAGATTTGTCATTAAACCTGGAAGTCATCCTACTGAAAAGAGGGTTTCCTTAGTTCCATGTCACTACTTTGGTCATATTTACTTCACAAAAGGGCTATCTTTAAAATTTGGATCCTTCACGTCAATTAGTCTCTACCAAAGAAGAATTCTTTGTCTGCATACACCCCCGCCTTGAAATGTCATTTCAAGATGACATTTAAACTGCCATGTGGCAAGTCTGGAGCTGATGCTACAATAAACTCTGTGTCTGCCCCTTTTGTTTCTTGCTTCATTTGGAGGGGGAGGAAGAGAAGTGAAGCTATCCCACTCTATGCCTGTAGCACAGCCTGTAGATTTCTTGTGTCTTCCACAGACAAGGAGCCAATGCTTTGTTCACCAAACTCCTACCATGCAGAAAGGAGTAAGGATGCTGCCACTCACCTGCTAGAATTCCTTCAGCAACAATTGGACCATGGAATGAAAAAATACTCCTCTCTGAAGAAAGCCAAGCCAGCTAGTCCGTACATCTGCCCCCTCCTCTCAAGTCAGATCTCCCGCATGGATTTTAAGTTCATACTTAATGGAAGAGGCCAGCATCTGGCCTATACTCCAGGCCAACAGCTGACTGCTTTCTTCTAAGAGTCACTGCTTTCTTCTAAGAGTCACTGCTCTACACCAAATTACAGCTCTGACAAAGCAATACACTATCTTCAGCAAATGGCCCTTCTGATTAGATCAAAACAGGTCTGTCCTCACCATTCCAATTTAATGAAGCCTCATTAGTATAACAAACTCTGCAAGTCTTGCCAAAGTATCTTTTAAAGGTGGCCTTCCCTGCCCTTGGAACAGTGCGTGCTGGATGACATATCAGCGGCCAGAAGGAGAGGTAGAGAAGAGGGCATGCAATTATCACAGAATTTGCTGAGCCGCCTGAGGTGTGCTACCTTGCCCAGAGGCATTTTCCTCTCCCAGAGATCACATGTGGAAGCCAGCAGTTCAATTCTGGTCTCTGAACAACCACCAAGTTAGAGATATGTAAAACAAAAATATCTTCTGGGGGAATCAATTATTGCTTATTCTCAATTCACTAATAGATTGCTCCAAAGCACAGCGCTGTTTCACTCCTTTCTTCTAAAGTCAGGCACAGTTCCCCCATCTCTTTTCAGCTACCAAGTCACTTGAGTCCCAGGTTAACAGGGATCCCGTCTGTCAGAGGCACAGGGCTGCCCCACAAGGAGTGTTGTAAATTGCTGCTGCTATGCCTACAGCAACATCCCAGTAAGCTGATTTAGTTCAGTGTGGGATTTGAAGGAGATACAAAGGCAGCAAAACCATTTAGTAGAAGATAGCATCGATAAAACAGATTTGTTAGGAGACAATGGGCACAGTATCCCCTGTGAGGATCCTCCCTCGGGCTTCAAAGTTAAAAAAACTTGTTCCCAGCCTTTACTTTTCCTTGGCAAAATTAGAAGATGAAAGAGATTCTGGCTAGATAGGAAGGTATCCTTTCTTCCCAGGGGGGAGCTGGTGGTTGGGAAGCTGTTTAGACAGACATTCAATCCTCTGAAAGTTGACTATTGTTTTAGCACATTCCTTATAACTACAGCTCAGGGGGAAGCAGCTTTCATAACTCTTCAGGCCCCCACCTCCAGAAATTAACTGGAGTGCATTGTAGAGCACACACATTTGTCAGAGACATACTCTCAGGGAAATAGCTTAACAATTCATGGGTTCACGTGAATCAAAGCAATTCCCTGTTTACACACAGCATTAAGGAACAGGCTGGTTTCTTTAATGGATCCTAGAAACAATGAGGCAGAAGCCACCAATGGCACGAATATATGGAGCAAGGACACTTCAGACCCATCTCACATGCCACAGCCTAGGCTGAAGGGTTATGGGAGGATTAAGTTTAAACAGAGATGTTTTCAAAGGTAATATTTACTATAGCCAGCAGTTCCCATAAATACAGTAAGGAGGGGAGAGAAGATTCTTCTCTGTTAACAGTATGTCAGTCAGAGGGTTGGGGTTTTTTTTTGCTTTCTTTTTAATGTGCACTTTGAAAAACACCTACTAAATATGGATAAGAAAATAAACTGTCCTCTATGGCCACAAAGTCAATAGCCACACACCCTCTCAGGGAATGCTATGAACAAGGGAAAAAGTACTCATTGCTCCCAGGTTACAGCCATCCCTGGCTTCCTTTTCTTGAAGTCTTGTCATCAAGCAACCTTCCCAGTGATGCTTCAGCACTGGTCCCCCTCGCTGCATGGCCAGCCCTGCTCGCACAACAAGCGGTAGTTCTCTTCTACGTGAACTCCCTGAAGCAGGCATCAGCTTCCACTGAAACCATGCAGGCCAGACTTTCTGCTCGCTCTTAAGCCACAATCAACCATTTCCAAAGATGACGCACTTGCATATGGCAGGAGCTTTTTCTAAGCTAAACTGTTTGGGGACCTCTGCCATTTATCTTCTAGACCTTCACAAGCTGTCAACTCATATCCCTTGATCCAAGATCCCTTTGTAAGCATACATACATTTTCCCAGGGTTATGACTAATTTTCTGATTTTTCCCCATTTCGTCACAGCAGGACTCCTAGGTCCCCATTAAAAAGTGTTCTTTGGAAGGTCATATGCTCAGGACTTGAAAAAGAACCAGATTCGTGTAGTTGTGGTGCACCAAGGACATGGGATGTCAGGGGGGTGGACGGGACAGTCTGAGGCTCTCCAGTTACTCAAGATGCCTGGCACAGCTATGCCCTGTGTCACCGTTGCTGGAAAACTGGTCTTCAACATGGATTCACCACAGTTTGTTTAGGGAAGTGTTCAGTATGTTTGGAATGCTACTGGCTTGCTTTTAAACAGCATACTTGAAACTTGCCAAAAGAAATTAGTTACCCTCATGCACATCAGAAATCTCTATTTTATCCACATAGCTTCTCTCTCACATAATAACAATCAGAAATTGTTTGCTATCTCTTGAATGCACACAACAAAGATCTCGGCAGCGGGATGAGTGATGGGTGTGCACAGCATACCTTTTGAAAGGCTAAGCACAAGGATTGTTCTTGCCTCATAGAATCACAGAAACGTATAGGTTGGAAAAGACCTTTAAGATCATCGAGTCCAACCATAAACCTAACACGACCAAGACCACCACTAAACCATGTCCCTAAGCACCTCGTCCAAATGTCTTTTAAATACTTCCAGGGATGGCGACTCAACCACTTCCCTGGGCAGCCTGTTCCAGTGCTTGATAACCCTTTCAGTGAAGTAAAATTTCCTAATATCCAGTCTAAACCTCCCCTGGCGCAACTTGAGGCCCTTTCCTCTTGTCCTATCGCTTGTTACCTGGGAGAAGAGACCAACCCCCACCTCTCTACAACCTCCTTTCAGATAGTTGTAGAGAGCAATAAGGTCTCCCCTCAGCCTCCTTTTCTCCAGGCTAAACAACCCCAGCTCCCTCAGCTGCTCCTCATAGAATTCTGCTCCAGACCCTTCACCAGCTTCGTTGCCCTTCTCTGGACACGCTCCAGCACCTCAATGTCTCTCTTGTAGTGAGGGGCCCAAAACTGAACACAGTATTCGAGGTGCGGCCTCACCAGTGCCGAGTACAGGGGCATGATCACTTCCCTAGTCCTGCTGGCCATGCTATTCCTGATACAAGCCAGGATGCCATTGGCTTTCTTGGCCACCTGGGCACACTGCTGGCTTATATGCAGGCGGCTGTCAACCAACACCCCCAGGTCCTTCTCTGCCTGGCAGCTTTCCAACCACTCTTCCCCAAGCCTGTAGCGTTGCATGGGGTTGCTGTGGCCCAAGTGCAGGACCTGGCACTTGGCCTTGTTAAACCTCATACAATTGACCTCGGCCCATCGATCCAGCCTGTCCAGGTCCCTCTGCGGAGCCTTCCTACCCTCAGGCAGATCAACACTCCCACACAACTTGGTGTCATCTGCAAACTTACTGAGGGTGCACTCGATCCCTTCGTCCAGATCATTGATAAAGATGTTAAACAGAACTGGCCCCAACACCGAGCCCCGGGGAACACCGCTTGTGACCGGCCGCCAACTGGAGTAAACTCCATTCACCACCACTCTTTGGGCCCAGCCGTCCAGCCAGTTCTTTACCCAGCGAAGAGTACACCCGTCCAAGCCATGAGCAGCCAGTTTCTCCAGGACAATGCTGTGGGAAACCGTGTCAAAGGCTTTACTGAAGTCTAGATAGACAACATCCACAGCCTTCCCCTCATCTACTAGGCGGGGCACCTTGTCATAGAAGGAGATCAGGTTGGTCAAGCAGGACCTACCTTTCCTCAACCCATGCTGGCTGGGCTTGATCCCTTGGTTATTCTCTACATGCCATGTGATAGCACTCAGGATGATCTGCTCCATCAGCTTCCCCGGTACTGAGGTCAGGCTGACAGGCCTGTAGTTCCCCGGGTCCTCCTTCTGGCCCTTCTTGAAGATGGGTGTCACATTTGCTAATCTCCAGTCAGCAGGGACCTCCCCAGTTAGCCAGGACTGCTGGTAAATGATGGAAAGGGGCTTGGCGAGCACATCTGCCAGTTCCTTCAGTACTCTCTGGTGGATCTCATCAGGCCCCATAGACTTGTGAGTGTCTAAGTGGTGCAGCAGGTCACTAACCATTTCCCCCTGGATTATGGGGGCTCCATTCTGGTCCCCATCCCTATCTTCCAACTCCAGGGGCTGGGTACCCAGAGAACAATTGGCCCTGCTATTAAAGACTGAGGCAAAGAAGGCATTAAGTACCTCAGCCTTTTCCTCATCCTGGATCACTGTGTTCCCTCCCCCGTCTACTAGGGGCTGGAGATTCTCCTTAGCTCTCCTTTTGCTGCTAATGTATTTGAAGAAGTGTTTTTTGTTGTCTTTTACAGCAGCAGCCAGATTGAGCTCTAGCTCAGTTTTGGCCCTTCTAATTTTCTCCCTGCACAGCCTCGCTACACCTTTGTAGTCCTCCTGAGTTGCCCGCCCCTTCTTCCAGAGGTCATAGACTCTCCTCTTCTTCCTGAGTTCGAGCCAGAGCTCTCTGTTCAGCCTGGCCGGTCTTCTTCCACGCCGGCTCGTCTTTCAGCACCTGGGGACAGCCCGCTCTTGTGCCTTTAGGACTTCCTCCTTAAAGAATGTCCAGCCTTCCTGGACTCCTTTGCCCATTAGGGCTGCCTCCCAGGGGACTCTCTCAACCAGTCTCCTAAACAGGCCGAAGTCCGCCCTCCGGAAGTCTAAGGTGGCAGTTTTGCTGAGCCCCCTCGCCGCTTCTCCACATATCAAAAACTCTATCATTTCATGATCACTCTGCCCAAGACAGCCTCCAACCATCACATGGCTCACAAGTCCTTCTCTGTTCGTGAACAAGAGGTCCAGCGGGGCACCTTCCCTAGTTGGCTCGCTCACCAGCTGTGTCAGGAAGTTATCTGCCACATGCTCTAGGAACCTCCTAGACTGTTTCCTCTCTGCTGTACTGTATTTCCAGCAGACATCCAGCAGGTTGAAGTCCCCCACAAGAACAAGGGCTAGTGATCATGAGGCTTCTCCCAGCTGCTTATAGAATAGTTTGTCAGTCTCCTCATCCTGGTTGGGTGGTCTGTAACAGACTCCCACCACAATATCTGCCTTGTTGGCCCTCCCCCTGATTCTTACCCATAGACACTCCACCCTATTATCACCATCATCGAGCTCTAAACTATCCAGACACTCCCTGACGTACAGGGCTACCCCACCACCTCTCATGCCTCGCCTATCCCTCCTGAAGAGTTTATAGCCATCCATTGCTGCACTCCAGTTGTGCGACTCATCCCACCACGTTTCCGTGACGGCAACCATATCATAGTTTTCCTGATGTACAATGGCTTCCAACTCCTCCTGCTTGTTGCCCCATGCTGCATGCATTGGTGTAGAGGCACTTCAGCTGGGCTGTCGTCCATGTCTCCTTCATAGAAGAACACCCCTTGTGTGCTTTGAGACATTTCACTGGCATTTCCCTCTTGGCTCCTATTGCCTCAGTATCCCCTAGCTCAACTCTGTTCGACTTCGGCTGTGCCCCGGCGTACCCTGCACATCTCAGAGACACAGGCCAAGTGCCCTCGCTGGCACCCGCTCCCTCTAACCGTGGCACGTCGTCCCTCAGCTTCCCTCGGGCAAGCCTGATATTATCCCCCTCCCCCTTCGAGTCTACTTTAAAGCTCTGTCAATGAGCCCCACAAGTTCCTGAGCAAAGATTCTCTTTCCCCTTTGAGAAAGATGAATGCCATCAGATGCCAGCAAACCCAGTGCTGTGTAGGCCATCCCGTTGTCAAAAAAAACCAAATCCGTGGCAATGACACCAGCCACAGAGCCATGCATTAATAGATTGGGTGTGTCTGTTCCTTCTTGTGTCGCTGCCCACAACTGGAAGGGGAGAGGAGAAAATAACCTGTGCTCCAGAGTCCCTTACTAGCCGTCCCAAGGCCCTGAAGTCTCTTTTGATCGCCCTAGGACTTTGTGTTGCAGCCTCATTGCCCCCCACATGGAAGAGCAGTAGGGGGTAATAGTCCGAGGGCCGTACCAAGCTAGGGAGTATCCTCATGACATCCTTCACGCGGGCCCCAGGGAGGCAGCAGACTTCCCTAAGAGGAGGGTCCGTCCGGCATATCAGACCCTCGGTTCCCTTCAGAAGGGAGTCACCCACAACTATAACCCGTCTTCTCTTCCTTGTGGGGGTGGTGTTAATACGAGAGGTACGTTCTTCTGACCTGGGCGACACCTCTGGTGTAGATAGACTGTCGTCCCCATCCTCCATTGCCTGGCCTTCCACCTCCAGGGCCTCATACCTGTTGTACAGAGGCACCTGGGGGGGCGAGGTGGGCAGGGAGGGCCTCTGCCTGCTGCCACGAGTGTGGACTTGCCTCCATTCACTCTCCTCCTTTGAGCTGCTGCCTTCAGCCTGGTGAGGGGGGGATAGAGGATCCCCTTGATCATGGGTCAGGCTGCAGGTGGAACCTAATGTGAGCAGTGTAGTTCAGAGAATTTAACCTTCACCCTTAGTTACTGGTTTTGCTGTATCCTTATTTTGTCTGCTTTCAATGAGCAGTCAAGCTTTAGAACAAAAAAAGTCATCCTCTTGGCTGCTTAATAAGAAAAATTACAGAAAAATCAAGTCCAAGTGCCAGCAGAGGAAAGAAATGCCTAATTCTACTTACTTTCTGTAGCTAAACCAGTTTAATTGAAAGCTTTTAGAAACAGAATTGTATTTTTAACATTTTGGGATAACTCCACAGTTCAATTAAACGGTTCAGTTAAATTAGACACAAAGAAAAAAACAAAGCATTCAGAGTTACCTGCAGGCAGTTTAGAAAATCTTAATCATCTGACTTTTCAGCACAGCCCACTCTCAATTATCCAGGATAATTGGAAAAGGTGGAAGAGGAAGAGAGGAAATAAGAAAAACCAAACAACCCATGTAACACTCTGCCCACATGCGCAGCATAACCAGATGATTTAGGACATGTGTGTTTGGTAGCTTCATTTTACACCTTCATTTTTGCATTATAAAAAGGCAGATTTCTGCATAGCACAGGCACAGCATAAAGCAGAGGGCTGAACTGCACACATCCCCTGCTACAGAGTGGAATAACTAGGGCAGACTGAGCAGCTTATTCCGGACACTGGAATCAGTGCACATCCTCCTGCAAAACCAAGACCTGATTGCAACCTGTAGTGGGACCTGAAATGTTGGGTTTCCTTCCTCATTCCCCAGCTGTGCCACAGGGTTTGGCCTATGACCTGCAAATTCAGCAGTTTCTTACACATAAATATCTTGTTTTAGCTTTCACCTCCTCTCTCTCATGAAGGTTTCTAAAACACCAGCGCAATTGTTGGTGATACAGAACTCCCATTTTCAAGAGGGAACATTAGGGTTTGCTCAGAAAGAAGCTTGCTGGACAGGCTGAATTCTGAAATTCCATTTTAATCTCTGATAAACAGCATGTGCCTAACTCTCCACAGCCCCACTAAGGCACACTTAAGCTTTAAGCCAGGAAACTGGATTTTTCACTACTGGATAACCAGTCCCTTACAACTGGGAAAGTCACATCAACATTCCTACCCCAAGTGACTAAACCTACAAGATTCATCAATTTGCATAACTTATTCCCCAGCCTCCTCCCCTCTATCCTTCCGATCATAGTCTAAAGTCCTGTTTGCATCTAGATCATGCTTTTGCACCCCTCCCTTGCTTGCCTCCTTATCTCACTTGATGTTCCTCAAGAAGTCATCCTGAGGTTAGCCGAGCATATTCTTCTGTGGGCTAAAGGCAAGGACCACTTCCCTCCTCCATCTATTTCCCTTCCACGCTAGCAGTTGGGTGCAAGCCTTTGTATATTAGCTTCTTCCCTGCTGCAGCCCAAAGAGGAATGCACAGCAGGCTCAAAGATATTCCTGAGTGGGCCAAACAAGCTGCATCTCCAACAGTCCCCATAGAGGTCAGGAACAAGGAAGGAACGGACTTTTCAAGGTGTGCAAAGAAGAGGTGCAGGGTTGCCAAGGGGGGAAAAGGGGTGGTATTCAGTACCCTTCACTGTCCATTGCATGATGGAAACTCTGAAGTCAGTTGTTGGTTAGCCCCAAATGGTTTACTATTCTTCAGCCCAGTGTGATGCACAGGGCAATTTTTAAGCGTAACAAGGACCCCAACACACTGCTGCTGCTGCTGCTCAGCACACCTTGCTTGCCAGCTTCCTCTGTTCCTAATTATCCAGCCAATGAAAATGAACAAGAAGAGAGGCCTAGAGCCTCTAAGAAACACTTGTGGACATTCAAGAAACACCAGAAAGACGACAACATCTCAGATCCCAACCCCTGACCCCCAACAATTTTCTATGCAGTATCCCCTTGAGAATCACAAGATATATGTGGGCCTTTTGAAGTCATCTTGTATGGAGGATGAATTCTCTGGGCATAAGCCAAGCAAGTGAGGGGCTCCTGGATCCCTCAAGGAAAACCAGAGCAAGCATATTTTCACTGCACACTTTAAAAGTCCATTGCTACATCATTGTCAGTCATAGTTCACAGATTTGCATCTCCTACAGTCTAAACTGCCATCCTTTTGCATGGTATGTTAAAGATTTAAGAACCAACCAACCAGCCACACTGGTCTTCTGAATAAATCTGTGCACTGCAGCAGTAAATTCCATCTTCCGAAGACGGCATCAGAGTAGGCCTCCAAAAAATTTATTTCACTTCAGGACTGACTGCGTCAGACACCCAACTGCAGAGGACAGACTGTTAGCAAGGTACTCTGATACACCAACATGTAGCCACATTGTTTCACATCATAACTTTTAAGCCATAAAATGTTTTCTGTTCAATAGACTTGCTTTCCCACCCTGTAAGAGGGCACCACAGCAGAGCTTGCTCTAGGACCTGGTTTTCATTCCTGTAGATATCACTCTCACACTTTCAGAAACAGTCAGAGACAAATTGTTAGAAACAGTCTCAGTCTTGTGAAGATCCTTCCTCATTTCCAAGTACTGTGGTTGTCATGCCAGGTCTGACACAGTCACAGAAGATTAGAATTTTATGACTGGGGGGTGGGGGGAAATCATCCAATTTTCCTTGCCTTGGTAAGTCGAAGAGAAAGCCCTAGATATCATTAGCTCCCCAAATTTTAAGACGTTTCCTTGAAAGTCACAGAATTTCACTGGAAACTTTTTCTGTTTTACTTGGGAGGAGGAAGATAAGGGATCAAAATCCAATTTATCCTTCCAAATAAGGAAGGAGAAGCTAGTTACAGGCAGGCTGTGAATTTCCAGGCACCAGTAGGAAGGAAAGGCAGACCTGCGGAGGGGCCGGGTGGCGAGTTAGACAGGTTAATGCACACAACTCCAATGTATGGCAGATTTCTGTGCTATTACGAAAATGCTTATAGCAATGGGGTCACGTCACCAGTGAATGAAGAGAAACCAGTTATTAAAAAAGTACTGGATCTGCTTTAAGGAATTTTCTGTTTTGTTTTGGTTTTTTTGAAGCATACTAGCATCTGTGCAATCTATGGGAGAAAGTAGAGACTGGGGTATAGTGGAGAATACATCTTACACGCAATCTTTCCCAGTTTTGGGGTTTTCTGGGGCTTTTTTGTTTGTTTGTTTTTTAAATATGTCTTTATTTGGAAAAGCATTCCCTTTGGAAACTATTGTTTCAGCATTTTTCCCCTGCCGCACTGCATCAGAAAGGCTAGGTTTCATACTTTCAGCTTTAATCAGTACAACAGCACATTTACAGAGGACCATATGCACAAAATGTTCCAGAACGCTTTCCAAAAATAATAAGTCCTAAAAAAGAAAACTCACAGTAAACTGAAATGGCTTCAGGGAAGGAGAATAAAGAAAAGCCGTGCAAAGGCAGAACCTCTTGAAACCACATGCAAGCTTGAAATGCTACTCTGGCTAAGAACAGGGTTCTTGAAGCAGCACTGGATTGGTAAGGTCACTTGTATATCCAAGGATGCTTTTCTCATTTATGCAGCTGTGTTAATCTGTTTCAGGGAATGCACCACAAGGCCCATGTACAGTAAAGGCTTATTTTATAATCCCTCACTACTAGAATGTGCTTCCCCTCATCCTTACCACTTGTTGTGCATTCATTTCGACTGATGTGGCTAAAAACATCAGTCTGCTATACACACAGCTGCAATACCACCAGGCAGCACAGCCATTTGAAGAGGACACCCATTTGGGACATCTTTTTCCTATCAAAGCCCTCTATATATAAACTTCAGTGAACCAGTCTGACATTTAAATAAGGAACTATACTAGAAGATGGAGGCAGTCTTACATTTATTCCTAAAAGCACAGCTGTGAGACACAACTCAAGTTTAGAAGCTGCCATCCCAGATATGAAAACATCCACTCACCCACTTCCAAGGGATGATGACAATTGCTGTGCAGTGCTTATTATTTGTATCACAGTTTATATATAAAAGTTCTCCACAATAGACATGTAATATCAGAACCTTCCAGGCTAACAAATCCTTGATGTTTGGACGTCTGTCAGCACAAAAGTCTTTTCAAAGATAAACACACACAAAAACTCTGAGAAATAAGACTGCCCCGTAAGTCCTCCAAAAACTTCATCTTCCAACAGCCTAGTATTATTGACCAAACTGAGAAAGTTAAAAAGCACAGTTTCAAATTCTGGTTCTGACTTTTAAGACTGCATTTGCGATTCTAACACAGCAGACAACTACTTCAGTAGATCTCAATAAGGGGCGAGGACCCCTTGCAACTAAAACTGTAGGATGACTAGCGCACCACCTGCGCACAGGCCTGCTCCCGTGAGGCCACGGTCAAGAGCGGCTGCAGAAGGTGGCCGGGCAGTCTCCCCAGCTGAGCACCCTCACCAGCAGCAGGCACACCAACATCCACCCCAATACTCGACCTAAGGCTTGCAGACTCCAGGCAAGGCACCATAAATTAATCTCAAAAGTCAATACTCAAGGGCTGAGAGAAGACGGGGTGGGAAATAAGAGTCCTAACAGCTTCCTTTCTTTTAAATCATTCTTGCAATTCCCAGCTCACAGCGAGCACATATCACTACGCAGAAGACCCCCCCATTCTTTTCTCTCTAACTAGCTTCCCTCAACAGGCTATGCTTAATTTGATTTTCTAAGAAGGGATCAGTTGTAATTACATTCTGATTTGAGCAGCACAAGCTAGGAGCATCAAGCCAGAGAGGCACACCAAGAAGGATCACTGCTCATTACATATCATCGGGGGACATACACACACACCACGAGGAGACGAAGCGCTCCAAGCAGTATGCCCAGGACAGGTGCCTTTCTAATAGGGTGGCAAACTGGCTTCCTGAGACCTACAACCACCATTCAAAGGCTGCACATTAAAGATTTCCACCATTAAATTGGGGTGGGAGAGAAGCATGCCAGAAAGAGTAGAGAACTAAGAATCCGCAGAAAAAAACCTGTCATAAGTAAAACCTGTAATTTGCATCTCAACAAAAGGTCAATTTGAAACTTCAACTTCTCCCTCACTTGACTCAGTGACATTTACACTTTACAAAGCATGGCTATTAGTGAAAAAAATATTTTTAAAAAAATCTATATGGACGCTGTTTGCTGGAACTAGGACAGCCCAGAGGTGGGACCCAGGATGCTCTGACCTGCAGCAGGAGGAGGAGCACACACACAGCCTCCTGCACCCATTCCACAGCACCCACCCTGCAAGTGTCACAGGGATCACCCTTCCTCAGCTCCCCGAGGAGGGGCCTCTGCCCAGCTGCTACCAAACAGAAACTCAAAGAAAATGTTAAGCATAGGGTCTTGAGGCAGCTGAGGAGCACTGCCTGGTAGTAACTGTTCATTCAGCAGCTCTCAGCACCTTGTTTATATAGCAGCAATGGTTCCTCAGCCTTTACTGACCGATAGTCTACTCTGCCCCTTGTACATCAGCACTGCCCCTTTGCAGAGCCAGCTGGGGTTGAGGCCTGTCCCTCCACTATCCAACCACTCACAGGCTTGCACTGCTACCTTGGCTGAAGGATGACTCCTTGCTCCTGGTGACTAGACATCCCCATGCTGCTGCTCCCACGCCCACTTTGCAGCTAACCGTCCCCTCCACAATGCTGATGCAACTTTCAGGAGCTTGTTGGGGAAACTGGGTCTTTGCACTGGCACAGGTCTGGGGCCAGTGGGAGCAGCAGTGGGAGAGAGGTAAGAAACTCCCACCTCAGCTTTGCTGCTGAAGCCTATAGTATGTGGAACCACTCTCTCTGACTTAAGCGAGCAGCCTGTACAACATGCTGGGCCAAGTAATTGCACAGGCTTCTTGCTCCTAAAACCAGCTCCATTTTCAATCCACATTAAAGTGTGGCAGAAATAATTTATTATGCATAAAGATGCTCTAGGTCTAAACCCTCCCCCTAAATCAGGGCTCCAAGCATCCTGGTTTCCATGCAGATTAAAAGCCAGAAAGCTGGGTGAGAGTGCTCCATGATAGCCAAAGGCAACACCAGCTTGTCTAGTTAGAGGAAGTCAAATGAAATCAAAGCCAAAAGAGGGGAGAAAGTTGTACAAAGCAGGACAGCAAGAGTCAGCAACTTGCTCTGGTAGTAAATTTTACAGTTCTGTGCAACCATGAGAAAGGCTATGAAGTGCTGCTGCATGCAGGCAAGAATCACACATGTGCCAATGCGAGGTCAGAAGGAGATACACCCAAAAGTTAGAGGATACAGGTAATTTAACCTTCTGCCTCACACCTTGGCTTTTTCAGTAGACCACCCAGGACTGCAAAAGCATAGCTAGGCTTTGTCCAGTCTGCCTCAAAACTCCAGGGAAAACCTTCCCAAAGATCAGATTCCCTCGCAATACTCACATGTGCAAAGATAAACCCTGGATAAAGCCATAGGCAATGCCTCTTTACCACTGGGACCAGAAGCTAGCGGTGAAGCATCTTGCCAGTAACCTGGGCAGCTGCCTCCCTGAAAGCAATACGTACCACTTGCTGTCCCTCAGCCAAGCACACCGTTCCCGGGTGCTGCCTCCCTCCTGGCCCTAGTCATAGTCCTACACCCCCCTGAATGGGCCAGCTACCAGGCAAGCTTCTGTGAAAGACAAGCAAGAAGAGGAAGAGAGTACAGAGTCTTCACTGGATTTCTGCATTTTGTTACTTCTCCAGCATGCTAATATTCAATGTCAACAGTCCGGGCACATGAACATAAAGGATACCACACACGCTGCCCCAGACGCCTCTTCCCCACACTCCTCTTGCACACACATGACTAAGAAGTGAGAGATCCTTCCCCATTCCCCCTAAAAAGGGCATTTTAGAGCAGGCACATTTAACTCTTCACTATATGCAGGGTAGGAAACAACTCTGCCAAGCCATTAGCAGCTAAGTGAGTAGTACATCCACTTAGAAAACAGGTCACTCTGCTTTGCTTGAGGTTTTGATGCATCTCCAAGCATCCTGTGCGAGTACACTCAAGCCATCAAACTATTTCTCAAGGAAAAAAAAAAAACACCAAAACAAAACAAAACACAACATTCTAGCACAGAATTCCCAGTGACCTCTACTCAGCCTTGCAGGAAAAGTGCAGCAACTCCAGCTTCAACTGCCTTTAAAGGAAAACTGATTTTTTTTTTTCCCCCAGATATTTTGCAAATAAATATGAAGGTCCTGCCACAGCCAGTAATCCTCAAGTAACTTGCTGTCTCTGGAGACAAGGTTCCCTCAGAGTGAATTGATTAAATAAAGGTTATGAGAATTAGTATAAAGCAAGCTAGTTTAAAAGTCATCCTCCTCATGTTTTTACCTGTAACGTAGTGCTCCAAGCAGCAGCAGAAAGAGATCAGCTACAAGAGCTTACAGGATAGCGAAATTAATATGCAAAATCCACCAAACTACAAGATGAAGATTTAAAACGACTTTCAACAGCAGAGGATTTTCATGTTCGTTTAATCTATTTTCAAGTGAGTTTCTCAAAGGGAATTCACCCAATCCCTTTATTACTGTACTTTTAAGATTAAATTTGTTTTCCCCATTTTGTCAATCTGACATGCTATTTAGTCTTTCAAGAGTCAGCAGTCTTCCTCACCAAAGCTGTTCTCCTTTTGCCTTTGCAGTCTAAGACTTTGCTGCAAAACAGCTGCCTAAATCCATTTGCTCTGTCTTCCAGTGTTACCAATTTCCTTTTCCTCTAAAGCCAAACATTTTAAATAAAAAACATAGAGAGACAAGTGTTAGTTCCTTCAAATGCTAGGGGTTTGTGGGGAGAAGCCATTAGCCTGATACCAGTATCAGAAACTTGCTCAACAATTCTCTCATCTCTTGAACAGACAATAGGAAGTAACAGTAAAGTAACAGCACTGGAGCAACAGTTTAAAAGAAACAGAGCAAACACTTAAATTAAGGCATGCTTTACAAATAAGAAAACCTGTATCTTGCAGAAAGGTCTAAACGTCAACAGATTGGCAACTGTCTCATATGCACAAGTTAACTGACCTTCTCATTCTTACCACATTATGCGGAGTTTCCAGAAAGGGTCCCTGCATAGGAACTGACAAAGAATTTTTTTTAAGCTAACCTCACTTCTCTTCACTAAATGAAGAGAGGAACAACTGTTAAAAAAAAAGGAAAAAAAAACAGCACAAAACCCACCACAGACAGCATCTGTAGCTCCACCTACAAAGCTCAGGGAAAGACTGTATTGTGAACGTCATGTACAGCAGTAGTACCCAGAGGAGCTGGTGGTCTGTCATTTGCAACTGTCCTGGCTTCCATCAGCATCTTTTAAAAGGCCACTTGCAAGCTTCATTTTGTGAAAAGGCTAGCCTCTGCCTGCTTTTATACACATTCTAGCTCACCTAAAGCTGCTTTTCTGGGTGAGCTGAACATGACATTTAACAGATGTAAGCAACAGTTGGCTCTGGACAACAAACTATCTTCTTTGTCTCCCTTTGCACTTCAGGATGTACTCCTCATGAAGCAGTCACTGCTTCACACGCAGAGGGCAGTGGGGGGAGGACAAAGAGAAGCCTGCATTGTAGAAAATAAATAGCTCCATATGGCTCTACAGGATACTATAAGGCACATTTTGAGGAAACCACCCTCCTTACAGCATACTACAGAGCACAACAGCTATCAGAAGCCCTTTCTCCTACAGCCACATCCCCTTCCCTGGCCTCTAGCAACAGTCCAGCAGCCTCCACCTCCCTTCTCCAGCCCCCACCACCACCTCCAAATCGTACTCCTCAGAGGCGCTTGAGTATAGCTGCTGGGAATCCCTGCACAGGCTGCTTCACACCACCTCTGCAAATGGAAAGAAATCCCAGTGAAATGCTATTACCAGTCCTTTTGAAAGGTAGGACCACCTGCTGGTGAGGACACAGCCCAACACTTACTTCTCAGAGACCAAGGTGAAATTTCATCTCCTCTGCCAAGCACGGCCGTGCTTTATTTACATCAAAGGCATCAACAGTCTTCACTAGTTCCTTGCAAACAAACCAAATCTGAGGAAGCTAATTATATTTAGGCTACGTTTGCTATGAAACAGATGTAATAGGGCAGGAGTTTCAGTTCTTTGAAGAAGCATTCCCATTCAGAAATCTTTATTTCTGACCAAAGAAAGCTGTTCGGTTTTGTCACTAGACCAACAGCAAGTTTTAATCGCAGAACTCTGCTTCACAGGACATAAAAAGTTACTCTTCTCAAGAGGCAAAGGCTCTCAGGAAGGAGGCCTCTGTAGAATTGACAGGTACACCCTCAACACCACCATCATCAAGGGAATACTAAACTATTGCTTGCAAATACTGCATGTACTTCCACCTGCAAGGAGAAAAGCAAAGCAGGTGATGGTCTGCAGTGTCAGCAGTTGCAAGATGCCCAACCCTAAATTTTTGCTTTCTTTCTTTTCTGGGGAAATAAGCTTGACCATCGGACTTCCTAACTGCAGGAAGGACTCCTGATCCGATGAGAATGAAGAAATGTAGAAAAAGAAAAGAACCAGCCTTGTGAGGGCCCTGTCATTTCAGAGCACAGTAATGCTTGATGCCCACTGCACATTCCTGAGAGCAGGCTATAGAGCTCACCTACAAACCACTCATCAACAGATGACGATATGCAGAGGGATCCCAGTTCACTTCTATGAGTGTTGACAAAGGCCTATACACAAAATGGAAAAGGTTTGAGACTGGTGAGTTAAGACCTATGCTAGTAACGTGAAAGACACTGCAACAAAAGAAGGATGCACAATGTACACCGAGACCCTCGGACTTCACAGAAGCCTAAAAAAAAGCTAAGGAGGAGACTGGAACAGGGGACATGCATGTTACTGCCTTAATATCATCAATATTGGGAGGGTCCGGTTCATGGAATTAGCCAATGTTAAGGGTTAGAATTATTTTTTTTAGATATTAAGAAGATTAACCCAAGGTCTGCAAACACCTTCATTGCAAGAGGCAAAAAGGAATCCTCTGCTTCTTCAGACAAGAAATGCTTAAACCCCCATTTCCTAGATAGAAATTTTTTTCCTCCACTATTATATGCCAGGAAAAAAGTACAAGGGAAAAAGGGTATCAGAGGAATGAACCAGTCTTGAAGAACTTCAGAGAAGTGATTAACATAATCAACGCTTCTTCTTAAAACCACACCTGAACTGCGGGCTGCTTTGTATAGGTGACTTGCATAAGAAATCGTTTACCAATGGTCAAACCAGAGCTCTAGAAGCCTTCTGGACTTCTGGAAGGGTTTTGGCTTACCATCATCTGGGTAATACAATTATGTTGACTTGAGAAAAGTCAGGCCAATCCCCAGCAACACTTGGCTTATTCTCCTCACCTACAAGTAGCCAGTAGACTTTAGGCAAGCCTGTTATTTCACTAGAATCAAGTTGGAGAAGACTAGTCTTTAAATAGCATAAACCTGGGCAATAAAGGCTGCAACTACTACAGGTCTATCTAGTTTCTTTCTTATGTTTGAGTGTTGAGGCACATTTTCTGAAATAAATAACAGCCACATACTTCCTTACAGCAGGCTCTCCTATGCCTTACATGGAAAACATTTCTTGTAAGACACACAGGAAGAAAACGTTAGATCAGATTTTAGTTGTGGGATCTTTTCATGCTGTGCAATAAAAAGCCCACTGATCTCATGCTGCTTCTTTCTCCACTGCATGCACCTCCCTCATGCCCTCACCCAATGAAAGCCTCTTGGTTGAAACGTCATTTCTTATCCCCTTCTCCTTAGCACATGCTTTTTAACATCCTTTTCTGTACATTACAGCTAGTTGTGACTCACTACAGAAGTCACTGCAAGGGAAGAGATGCACGCAGGAAGCCTGGGGCACATGCCAGAGGATAAACTTTTGCTTAAGACAGGTATGTGACTAGACAAAAAAAAGCCCTTCACAAGCACTTCTTGTCTCATTAGCATTTGCAGGGCAAAGGGAGGCAGAAATCACGAGCCTAGGAATCAGACCACATTGTGCAAGGTGCTATATAAACAGAACAAAAAAGACCACTGCTACAAAGGTATCATGAGCTACCATCACATGGAGAGAAACCACCTCTTTAATCTGAACCACAACTGGTTCCCTGTGATCTCACTCTCACAGCAGGTTCTTGCTATGTAACACCTAGAGAAATCCAGAGCTGTTTGGTCTACTGGAAACATGCAATAAAATCTGCACCACGCCTGTTCTTAATGCTTTCTTTGTTCATTACAGTGGATTCAGAAAATTGAAAAGGAAATTAAAAGGTCACTCAGATACATGAGCTACTTCTGTCCCAGAACATGACAATAATTCAGCTCAGAAGCAAGAATCGAAAAGCAAGACTGCTTGAAAACAGGCTTCCCTCAAATTCTTACCAGTAAGTATTTAACTCCCTTTTTATTTTTGAAGCTACAGTCACTGACATGAGCTCGAAAAACCAGATTTACGAAAGGGGTAAAGACTAAGACTTTCCTTGCCAATGGCTCTCCCTCTCCAGTTCCCAGCTCTTTCCCCTCATCCTCAAGTCTTAACACAGCCTCACCTCTGCTTTCATTTCTCATTCATCCCTTCTTAAGATTACCACCACACCTCTATACCCTCTCTGCACATACTCCAGTTCATGCTTTGCACGCAAGAGTGAGCCTTCCCTCTTCCACAGTTCCTTGTGCTATTTCCTCAGCCTCAGCTGAACTCATTAACAATGTCTCCAGGACTTCCCATGACTGAAAAAAAATCACCCCTGGGCATATAGGAATGAGTTTGTAAGGTTTTGAGGGCAGTTACTTTGTGCATTTTACAAAGGTCCTGTGCAGCTGCAGCATTAGCAATCTAGTGAGAGTTGTGCGGGCACACCACCCCCTCGACAAGGGCCAAGCTGTGCTCTCACTTTTTGGAGCTCAGTGCAGAGATGAGCTGCACACTGGTAACGGAGGCTATGTTCCTTCATGCAAGGGATTATCACCACCCCACAGCTACCTGCAGCAGGCTTCCCTAAACAGCCACAACTGGGAACACAGGAATCTCCTGCTCCAGGTAAAAAGGAGCAAACTGGCTCCTCTCCCATAAGAAATGTACTTTCAGAAAGCATGCAGGTTTTGTGGTGGGGGTTTTGGTTTGTTTTTTTGGGGGGATGGGAGTGGGGGGGTGGTTTTGGGATTGATTTTTTTTTTTTTTTTTTAAACTTTTCCCCAGTTCAGTCATGCCTCCTTAAGAGACAGAACCTATGCACAAGTGTATACCCCCTCCTTGGCAGGGATCAAGAGCTGCTGCTGAACATATCTTTCAAAGCTTGATACTAAGCCAAAGCATGCCTGCAGCACAGAAAACAGGGTGCTGCAATGGCAGTGGGGAGTAAGCTACTGAGAGCAGTGAGACAGAGAACACAGGTTCACTATATAACATTTCCAGTCATCTTGAACACTGATCTTGTCCATCAGAGTTTAAGCTTTTTTTTAAAAAAAAAAAACAAACAACTTTGGAGATTTTTTAATTGGGTTAAAGTTGTTGTGGGGATTTTTTTGTTTGTTTTTGGTTTGTTTTTTTTTAACTTGGGGCAGGGGTGTTGGTTTTCTTCAGTTGCTGTTTAAAGGGTGTACATTCTGGCAGCACCTCGAAGACTGTGGTAAGTTTTGTAATACAAACAAGAACATTAAGAAGAGATCTCTGTCTGTTCTTGATGTCTTAGCATTTATCTGGCCTTTCCTTGCATTTCACCACCCCCAGTGCAGCTGTTCCTCTCCTGATTAAGGACAAAGATGAAATCGCTGCCTCCTTGCATCCTTGTAACTGGCCCCAGTAGGATTCTCCAGGAACCTGAGCCTGCTCCCAAACACGGCTATCAGCAGGTTTCACTGCTGTGGTTTTGTCTTCTACAAAGAAAAGCATTAAAATTTTAGAGCAATCTATTGTAACCGAATAACTCTACCATTAATCCCAATGTCCTCAAATGCACTCTTCGTCCCTCAAACAGTCCGCTAGGTTTCAGCCTCCTACATGAGCAGATGCTTAAAACACCGTGGCCCATTGACTGGCTCTGCCAAGGGGCCACACTAAGTTTGGAACTACCTGCAAGTTACAGTATTTTGCAGTTAAATCCACCTGCAAGATCACCTTGTCTCACTGAATGTAGCAACTACAAGCTCCCACATGCTAAGAAGCACTGTACAAACACACCATCACAGGTGACTTACAGCCCAAACAGAAAGCAGCCAGCCCAAGAGCACCCAGACACAAGTCTGCCAGAAAGGACTAGTGGTTTCTGAGCACAGATGGGAAGAGCAGTTCTGTACTGCATCTTTCTTCAGTGCATGGTCTGAGGTAAACTCCTCGGGCCCTGAGATAATCACCTCCCCACCTCTACTTCCTTCACCAGAAAGCCAGAAAGAATCCCTCCTCTAGAGGCTCATGCTTTCCCCAAAGGGAATCAACCCATGTCACTGCCATAAGCCTTCCAAAGTAAAGCAAAAGACTACACATCCACAGCCTGGTCACAATACCTGTGCTAGTGCTTCTTCTCAGTATTGAATTAACCAGTGAGCACACACACACACTTTGAACTGTTCCACAGTTATTTATATATGGAGAAAGCTGGTATCTGCATTCTCTCAAAAAGAAAAAACAAAACTAATATTAGTTTCACCTCAAGCAATCCCATCACTGTATACCTCACTGAAACATGAGAAAGTTTTTTCTTGTTAAACCATGGCAGCTTCCTTGATATTAACAGCAAATTGTCTTGTCTCTCCTTGTATCTAAATTGGAGAAACACGGATTTGACAGATGGACCACTCGGTGGATAAGGAATTGGCTGCATGGTCACACTCAAAGACTTATGGTCAATGGCTCGACGTCCAAGTGGAGACCAGTGACAAGTGGCATTCCTCAGGGGTCAGGATTGGGACCAGCACTGCTTAACATCGTCAGCAACATGGACAGCAGGATTGAGGGCACCCTCAGCAAGTTTGCCGATGACATCGTGCTACGTGGTGCGGTCAACAATCCGGAGGGAAGGGATGCCATCCAGAGGAACCCTGACAGGCTTGAGAGGTGGGCCTGTGCAAACCTCATGAAGGTCAACAAGGCCAAGTGCAAGGTCCTGCACATGGGTCAGGGCAATCCCAAGCACAAATACAGCCTGAGCAGAGAACGGACTGAGAGCAGCCCTGAGGAGAAGGACTTGGGGGTGGTGGTTGATGAGAAGCTCAACATGACCCAGCAATGTGAGCTTGCAGCCCAGAAAGCCAACCGTATCCTGGGCTGCATCAACAGAAGCGTGGCCAGCAGGTCAAGGGAGGTGATTCTGCCCCTCTACTCCGCTCTCGTGAGACCCCACCTGGAGTACTGCGTTCAGCTCTGGGGCCCCCCAACATAAGGAGGACATGGACCTGTTGGAGCAAGTCCAGAGGAGGGCCACCAAGATCATCCGAGGGCTGGAGCACCTCTCCTATGAGGACAGGCTGAGAGAGTTGGCATTGGTCAGCCTGGAGAAGAGAAGGCTCTGGGGGGAGACCTTATAGCAGCCTTCCAGTACCTGAAGGGGGCCGACCAGAAAGCTGGAGAGGGACTTCTTACAAGGGCACGTAGTGATAGGACAAGGGGTAATGACTGTAAACTGAAAGAGGGTAGATTTAGACTAGGTATAAGGAAGAAATTCTTCACTATGAGGGTGGTGAGGCGCTGGAACAGGTTGCCCAGAGAAGCTGTGGATGCCCCATCCCTGGAAGTGTTCAAGGCCAGGTTGGATGGGGCTTTGAGCAACCTGGTCTAGTGGAAAGTGTCTCTGCCCATGGCAGGGGGGTTGGAACTAGGTGATCTTTAAGGTCTCTTCCAACCCAAACCATTCTATGATTCTCTGAAATCCTCCTCCCCATTCCAGAAATCTTTAAAAAAAAATCTACCACCACATTCTTCTTTGTTTGACGCCCTTCTTAGTAAATACATCAATACTGGCACACATTTATCTTCACACAGAAGACTAGCAGGCAGGGTCCCTGGACAAGGGAAAGAAAGATATTTTGACCACGGCTAGATTTACAGGGAAAGGGGAAGGAACTGTCTATCTATGCCCAGACAAGAAGCCCACAGAAGGGCTCGGTTCATAACCCCACCTGTTGTAGCTGAATGTGCAAAAGAGTACACGCAGGTCAGCATGGCAGTACAGGCTCAGCCAGCCTTTTGACACTGCCTTAGGGCAACAGATCTCCAGTGGCAAAGCAATGTGCCCCTTCCCACATGAGGATTCCTAAGAATACACGAAGTCAGATTTATGAAGAGCTGAGTCATCCTCATCAGCAAGGACCAAAGTTTCTCTTAGTGTTCTGTCAAGTGCTTCACACCCCGTGCAAATAAAGACAAAACAGAGAACAACTCTTTGTGGGTACAACCTTTTAATTCCTGCATCCAGACTGGGGGATGCCATGGTCTATCTGGCACTCATAGACATTTGTCTGCTGCAGTCCACCACCATATGCCTACTCTCCCTTACTAAACTGGAACAGCAGCTCATGAGTACACAAGAGGACAGACAACTATACTGGCAGGGATAATATAGAAAACAACCACTTATGTGCAAAAATATCCCCATTCTCTCACTAAAACAACACTGCTCTGGGATACAAAGTGATGCAGATTTGTAAAGAAATTGCGTTCACTAGCAAAATTAAATCAAATCAAACCACCACAAAGAAGGTGGGGTGGAACATTCTGTTTTATGTGAAGAACGAAGTGCAGAGGCCATAAGGAACAGTGAAACAGAAGGAGAAACTATTCAGCTGAGTATACTGACCCAGAATGCAGGGTTCAGTTACCACCTGTATACACACATGCATCAGATCCACAACCCAAGCAACATTTTATGCAGTCCCCACCTTATTTGTAAATGCACATTTAGAAATTCAGGGCAATAACCTGATATGCTGGAGCCAAACACTATTGCAGCCCACTGCAGACAGGGTAGAAAGAAAACAAAGAGAATTTGTGTAACAAAGCAAAACACAGCAAGAGAGGAACATCTGCTACTTTTACCAGGAATACCATATGGTCAGTAACTGAGGTATGGCGAATGAGTTCATTCATATTTAAAAGCAAAAGTAATAGGTCACTCCTTCCAAGATAAAGGAGAAAATGCCCATTCTCCTCCCACTGTTCCAGCCCCATCATCCCAGTCCACATTTGGCTTTCTAAAGAACCAGTGTGGCCAGTATTCTGGCCCAGACAGTCAAGCTCAGAGCACTTTTCATGACTATGCCAGAATGAAGAGGATGAGAACACTCCTGTAGGAGTTTTGCTTAGCCCTAACATGAGCCTGGTTTATCCACAGCCCAGTCAGAGCTGCAACACTGAAAGGCCAGTTTTGTCACCAGCAGATTACAGTAACGCTCTGGAGCTGTGAGGCATTTGGCAGCAGTAAGCATGGTTAGCACCATAAATCTCAACCACTATCCTGAAGCCATCTTCAATTCCTGAAAGCACCGCCCAGAATTGCAGCCACCACAGTTGGTTCAGATCAGAGCACCCAAAAACAAGTCTTTCTTCAACAAATGTGAGGCCAGACACGTGGCAGCAATACTTTCTAATATCTTGCAGAACACAGGCACACTAGCTGAGAAAGCTTCTACTTCAGCAGTGCTATACCACATACGGGTCTGCCATGCAAAGTTATAATACAGGATACAGAAGTCAAGAGGGACAATCTTAATGCATCCTCATTATCTCTTAAAAAACAGATCAACAAGGTCTTTTTCTACTTGAGCACCTGTTGGTGGGTATCATTTAGTTGCGAAAGTCTTGTGCAAGGAGGTAAGATCCCTGGTACTAGCAAAGTCCCTCAACAGCTGTCAGGATATAGCATACAAGTTAATTCACCTATTGTAAGAGTCCCTCAGTCCCGACAAGGTCTTGCTATGTTTGCTGATTCTTCATTCTTCCCAAACCTGAATCCCCACTTGCTCTCTGAAATTCAAGTGTTCACTTTGTCAATTGAGTTTTCCTTGCAAGAGACGGATGGCAAGAAGGATTAGAAGGATTTTGCAGCAGCGCTGAGCAGCCTAAGCCACAAAGAGAACACAGTATAAAAGCCTGCTCTGACAGTCAAGTGCCAGGAGTAAATAAAATGGAAAATGACAGGCCAGATTAACTAGTGCCAGCATTACTTCCTAAATCCATCCAGGTCACAACATGTCCCAGTATCCCCACTCCATCCCTTTAAAACACTCCAGTCTGAGTCCAGGTATATTATTGCCCTGACCCACACATTTCACTTTGTATTCGCTCCCTGCCTGTGGAAGAGAATTCAGGCAAGAAACCCAGAGATGAACACTCCTACATAAAGAGCAACCCACAAGGGTCTGCAGCAGAGCCAAGCATTTGCTTACAGGAAGACAAAAAGGCACTCTCCCAGGTACCTGGTGTATAGCTCTCATGTGGGCTTCAAGTCCACTGCTGAGACAGCAAGGCTTTTTCAGCCTCCTCAAACACAGTAACGAGAAAAGCAATGCAGGACAGAAGAGACACAGACAGCAACTGTCTGGTTAACAGCCTCACAGCCAGAAAGTGCCAGAGGGAAAGCGAGATGCAATATCTGAATTTTAGCTATTGCCAGGCTAAGTAATTACTGAGGTGGCTAGCAGCCTCATCTTAGGACCAGGAACTTCATCTTTATGCTTTTAAAAGCCAGCTTTTGATGATAAGTTTGTAGAATGAAGTGTCATTTTCTTCCATGTTTTGCCCTCCTAATTTACTGATGATCCTACTAGAAAAAGACACACTTTGCACCAGGGCGTAGCAGAAACAGTGCACTCGTGTGGGGTAGGAACCTCCTATGGAAGCTGAAAGCTGGATGCAGGCTTCTGACTTTAAAGCCTTCTGCAACTCAGACTTCTGCACACAGCTTATACTATTCTTATATAAGATTTTCCATCCACCAGAAGTTACTCCCAACCAATTTCTAGCATGATCTATAATCTACATTTCTTCCATGTAAAAAGGAAGACCTATTGCCAGCAAAAGCATCACAGAATTAAATGCATTTTCAGGCACAAGGGGCAATCAATAGTCTTGGAAATCAGAAAGGTTGTAGTACAGCTTTAAGCAAGTCAAAGGCCACTGGGAGAGATTAAATATGGACTTCCATAACAAACATTTCTAGGTTCTTTTTTTGTCTAGTATCATTAACTCTGCTTGTGGCTAACAGTGATCAAACCACAGCAACCTTGTTACTGTTTTCAGAAAAGGCAGATTTTGCGGGGACAAACAAAATCCATTTTTTTCCCCTGTGTGGAACTTGGGACAGCCTACCCATTTTAGGATCACCTGAATCCAGAGCCGGACATGATGTCCCCTGAGAAGAAAATGTCAGAGCAGATCAGCAGTTATGTGGGTGACCCCAATACAAGCACACAGGACTGCAGGAAGCGGCAGTGGCCAAAATGACTCTGCACATGGCACCTGTCCTCTGCCGAGGGTAAGGAGGCCAAGGGGGAAAGGCTGGTATTTCACAGGGCAGACAAAAAATAAGTCTTTCACATTGTATTTTCCAAAGTCTGCCTTCTCAGCTCTGTAGTCCCAACATTTAACTTCATTAGCAAGGAGAGCCACAATTACTTCAGGCTTATAAGCAGTTAAGCTTTGCCTCAAAGTCTCACTGTGATCCTCATATTTGTCATCTATTCAGTAATTAAAGGATTTTTTTTTTCCTCTGTGAATTAAAAGGAGCTTCAGGTATTAGAGATGTCCCCAGGCTGCTCTGCCATGGTCTGAACTTTAGACTCATGATAGCTCGGTTGCTCATTACCTCACACAGCGCAGAGAAGAAAAACAGAAGCGTAGAAAGCCTTCAACCCTGGGAGGAGCAGATATATTCTGTGGGATATCAAAATGACCACACCTATGTCAATGGGCATGCTATGATCTGAAAGGAGAAAGCAACATTTCACCCTCTAAACTTTTTCATAATCTTACATGAACAGATGCAGAGAAATTTTTCAGACAAAGGTAGGATTTCCCAGTTGACCAAGTCCCTTTAAGTAGTCACTGCTCATTAGGCATTCAGAAACCCCAGAGCAACAGGATTTTTTTTTGTTTTCTGAACACCAAGTATTTCAGCTCTCCTGCCCCACAAAGCCTACCAAGGAAATGCTTCCGTTTGATGCAAAAGGAGATAAGGTCTAGCTCAGTGCTACTTCGGGAAGAGATCCCCAAATTCACCTTCCTGCAGAGCAAAGAAAGCACACCCCCAAACTAAGGCATTTTGTATTTCAAGCCAAAAAAGCAGGACAAAGTATCTTGGGTTTTTGTTCAACAGAGATTCATACAAATCTTCCTCCATGGTATAGCTACCACTGCATGTTTGCATTCTAGATAAATCAAGTGGTTTATTTAATGCCCACTACAGCAAAATGTGCACCTCCACAGCCTGCAATACCACCAAATGCAGAGCAAGGCACTCCAGAGGCCACTGCTGGCTCAACGGCAGCAGCAGACACCCCTCTCTGCTTCTTTCTACTTTAACGTTTTCCACCCGAGAACAGCATTTCCACATTAAGACCTTGTTTTTCTTTCCAGGCCAGGTAGCAGCCCTGCATTCCCAAGTTTGGCACTAAACCCGAGACTGAATGACTAAACAAATAAAAGACTTCCGTGTCCGGCTACAGTAATGCCAACACCTGTCACCCCGCCCCGTGCAGTACATAAACTCTCATCCTTCCCACAGCCACCCGTGCCCCGCACACGTACAAGGTCACCACCTCCTCGTGTGCCAGGCGTGGCTGACACAAACCTACACCAGCAGCTGAAAGCTTGGCAACCTTACAGCCACACATTGGGAAAACCACAACATAATGAAGTCGCACACCACAGTGCAAGGCATGCAGCAGCCACACATTATGCCCTATTACACTGGAAATGGTCATTACTGTGGAAGTAAATCCACATATCATTTGTACTTGATGAGTTTTTGCTTCTGTATTTTAGCTCCTCTTATTCCAGAAGACAGAAAAGCTCATCTTGTGTTAGAGGGTTACTTATAAAACACCGTCAAGTTATCCAAGTGCAAGTCTCACTCCAGCAATGTCTTCTCCACAGAAATATCAAGGAAAAAGAATGGGTTTTAAGCTTTTAATACCAATACAAAGTAAACTGGATTGAATTTACTTAAAACGTCTTTTGCCAAACACAACCTAAAGGCAAAAACCTACAGTCAAATAATAATGCCCATACCCCCAGGGCGTACCATTGACAGCATGAGAGACTGCACTGGTGTTTGCAAACGTCATGTTTGTAAGGAAGGAAATGTTTTTTTCTAAGACACATATGTCCTGGAATACATGCTTTCATTGGAGGGTGAAGGAGGGTGGGAAGGGAGGGAGAAAGGCAGGCAAATATGTTTTGACTTTATACAAGACAAGAACTCAAGGCAAGAAATCTTCCTTCCCCCTATGTTAAACAAATGCAACAACTTCTCTTGAGAGGACACATACAACCTCTTACTGCTTCTTCCCAATCTAGATTCTCCAAAGACAGAAATAATAATAAAGGGCCTCAAAGCCCAGACCCCAGCAGTCAGCTGAATATCACCTAAACATGTGGATTTGAACAGAGAAACCTTTGCAATCCTCTTCTGAGCCTCCTGTTATTCTCTAACAGTGATTTCATTAGTTGGGAACCAAGCTCAGCATTTCTCTTGAGGGAAGGTCCCATGAGAGACACTCACCTACTACATATAGCCCAAACCATTACCTAAGACATCCAGACCCACCCCTTGTATCCAGATCTACATAAGCCAAAGTGCCTGCTCTGAGCAGGAAGTTGGGTCTACAGTAGCTGCAGAGGTCCAACCTTTATTACTCTGACTTCTCATAACCAAACCTATTCTTTCTCACCAGGAAGCTAAGCAACACCGTCTCTTCCAAGAACTAGTTCCTGGACACCAGGAGACTGGTAGATTGCCAAGAGGCTTGTCTTCCCAAATGTACTCAGATCTTCACCTTCCTAGGAGTAGTTTCACATAAAAGAAACAGCCTAGTTCAGTTTTAATTAATTACATTTTTCTACATTTTCATTTTTCCTACCTTCCTCCATTGCATGCTACTAGCCTTTAATTGTGATTTGTGTCCCCACCTGAGAGCACCACCTAGCAAAGTGTAGATTACATCTCAATTACACACAGATACACACCTAAGGAAACTGATCTACCCTCAAAAATTAACACACATATTGGTGTGCAAGAATTCACATATGATCAAAATGAGCTCATCTAGCTCTGCTCCATTTCCTGCAGATCCTAGAGGCTTTGATAGGCAGGAAGCATGTAGAGAAGCCCAGGCAACAGCTACACAACATTCATGGCACTATACAAGGCTTACATTAATGCTGCCTCACTAATCACCTTTTTTAACATCCCCTGGTTTTTTTCTTAGAGGCTAATAGAGCCTCAGCCTCCAGAGCTGTCAGTCTCTGTTCTCACAGGCAGTCTAAGTCAAATGCCTTTCTCGGCATCTGATTCCTGGGTAGCAGGCACAGGGATTCTCACACTCGCCAAGGAATTCCACATACTACGTCTGCAATATTCTTATTTTCCTTCCCTTCTCCAAAAAGGGGAGAGGATCTCTGCAGTAGTATTTCAGACATCAGGTACAGAGTGTGTAACATCAATCACCCTCGCAGTGCAAGTCTGAAATAACTCTACTGAATTCATGGGCTCATCCCGGTGTAACTAATGAGTTAAGCCAGCTTCAAAAAGCCTGCTTAAAATAACTTATTGGCTCCTCCTTAACCTCACCTACCTCCAAAAATTCGCTTCAACTTGAAAAACAGGCTGCCTTCTACACTTACAGCAAATTCTACCATCATCACGTACATTTTTGGCTCCATAGCCAAAAAGGAGACAGAGAAGACCTCAAAGACAAGAAACACCAAGATAATTGTTGAGTCCTAGAGAAAAAAAGTCTAGATAGAATTTACTGATTTTACATTTAGTATTGATCTTCATGGCTCGGAAGACAAAAAGATCCTCTGCACTGTTTACGTCCTATAAAATTCATCACTTGTGGGGATTAAACAAATTGAGCACCCTGCGTGAGGTGCTGAAAGGGAAGAAAGTGTTGACTTGAACTTCTGAGCATTTAGACAGCGCCCAGCTGTATCTTCACAGAATTTAGGATATGCACATGCCCTTGTTAAGACACAGTACTGTATTGTCTAAGCTGAATAATATCTCTCAACAGCTCCAAGTACTACTTTAAGTAGAAAGAGGGTGCAAAATTCCCCTATGTACTGGGAGCCTGTTAAACAGTTGGCATAAAAAAAGAAAAATCAACGTATGCTTGAGACAGCAGGAATCAGTTATGCAGCAATTAAATGCACAATGCAGGAGAACTACAAAATACCGGCTTGCTTTAGCAAATACGGTTGCTTGCCACCAAGTACCTCAGAGGAAAAAAAAAAAAATAAAAAATAAAAAAATCACACATCTCAAATTCAGCAATGCTTGTCTGGAACAACACTTGGAGAGGCTGCAGCATGTGCATCACTCCGTAAGAAGCAGTATTTCTGACTCAAGTCCTCCTCTTTAGTCAGCACCAACCAGTGCACTAGTACAGTGCTGGAGATGGTGGAAAAGACCAGGCACAGGTACACAGATCAACCAAGGCAACAGAGATCAACTTACAAGGAACAACCAGGATTATTTTCTCAGCCATGTTGCCAGAGGTCAGAAGCACATTAGTGCCAACTGTTAACATGCAGTGGCTCAAATGCTTCAAAACTCCTTCTAACTTCAGTGTTTAGACCCTTTCAAAAGTCTTGCAAGTACAATACACATCTCCTTTCCCACCGCCCTGTGCTGCCTCACACTTTATGCAGGGCAGCCTGGTTTTAATTAAAAAAAAAAAAAAAACCCAACAAAAAAACCAAAACACAAACAAACCCACAACAAAAAAACCACACCCAAGTTGTTCTGAAGAATCTAGGTGTTTCCTGTGAGTCATTTAAAACAAAAAACAGAGGCACTAACAGATTTCAACCTATTCTGCAACAGGCCTATCTTCATACCTCTCAAACAGGAGATTTTCTGTAGAAGGTTGTTTTTCAGACGAGTATTTCTTATTCCTGAGTTCATCCCAGGCTCGTGCTGCCATAAAACTGCCACTCTACCAACACAGAGGCAAGTCCCTGCCCCAAAAGTAAGTCACATACTAATAGCTTTGATGCCCATTACAAATATCTGTCTTTTCTTGGGACTCTTACAACAGATTTGCTAAACTAGAGAAGACTGCTTTCTGTCACAAACGGCAGAGGTCTTCCTGTTGGAAAGGCAAAGAAAAAAAAGAGGATTTTGGAAAGTGAGATGGTAGACAAGCTATAATGCCAATTTCCTTGAACAGCCACAGTAAGGACATTGGCAACTCGCATTCCCCCAGGCATGCTTTCATTTTCATCTGAAGGACCCATCCTTGTAAAGAAGTACCTCAATCTATACATCCCACATGAACCCAGCTTGCCTCCCTGCAACTCCTGTTTAGGCAGCATATGGTCAGAGCCTGATCCCTACTACAGTCTGAGGGGAAATAGCACCCACAGGTAATGCTGGGTTCCAGCCGGCCGCTCCAAGGTTAGGTGAGATAACTGATCACCAGCGAGTTTGACCCAAGCAGTCCCCAAGATGCTAAGCTCTACCCGTAAACACAACTGGCTGTTCAGGTAACAGAGCCAGAGGGGAATCGGCCAGGGAGCACAAGGCAAGGGGGAATCTTCTTCCCAATCTCACACACAGCAAGTTGTTTATCACATCAAAAGTCAAAGAGCCTTTTTGCAGTGTGTTAGTTGATGACTAAGCTATGCTAAATAAAAACTTGAATCCCCACAATAAGGGATAAATACAGATGAAAAGTTAAAATCAAGAAGTGTCTTCCACAAAATATTGGGGGGAAGTGGGGAGGAAGCGGGAAGAAGTGATCATCATAGCTTAAATAGAACAATATACCGTCTCCAGGATATGGTGGCCGCTAAAACCCGCATCTTCCTTCCTCTCTACCAGAGATTAAACCAGAGAGTCACAAGGGTTAAGCTGGTCTTCAAATTACCTTAAAATAAACACCAAAAAAATCCACTAAAAACCCAACCCACTCTCATCTAGAATCCAAACCCTGAGTTCATACATAAAGAAACAGGCAGAGGAAGTCCCCTCTGGCCTCTTATCAGTGCAGCAGAAAGAAAATATTTGGGGAGAGAGATCAATTTTGAATATTCTGTACTGTTTCCTTTATTTTTAATACCAACAATACCATATGCCCCTGGAGTTTTATGCTACAGCACACCACTTGAAAGGGAAATACTAACCCGGACAAAAAAAAAAAAAGTCAAAATATACACCAAGGAGAAACCCCAATATGTATGAAGGGATGCAGGTGAACACTGGCCAACCCCAGAGCGGACACCACTGTTACAAGCACTTGGGTTTTAAGCTTTCCATATTACAAATGGTTCAAGCAGACAAGGGGGGGAACAGACAAGAAAGCACAGGTTACAGAGCATTTAATGCCTTATGGGAAGCTTTGCACAGGAGCTGTTCAGAAATGCTTCTGCATCCTCCTTCTGTTCTCACTTCACAGGATAAAAATAATGGGGGAGAGGAATCCTGTGTTCTGTACTGCAACTTCTCTGCAGTCTTTTTCTCTCTCTCACACACACACACACACACCATTTCAGGTTAATTGTTTCAAATCATACCATGGTTTAACCCCAGCTGGCAACTAAGCCCTACACAGCCACTCACTCACTCACCCCCAGTGGGATGGGGAAGAGAATCAGAAGAGTAGAAGTGAGAAAACTGGTGGGTTGAGATAAAGAGAGTTTAACAGGGAAAGCAAAAGCTGCGCACGCAAGCAAAGCAAACCAAGGAATTCATTCGCTACTTCCCATGGGCAGGCAGGTGCTCAGCCATCTCCAGGAAAGCAGGGCTCCATCATGTTACTTGGGAAGACAAACGCCATCACTCCAAACATCCCCCCCTTCCTTCTTCTTCCCCAGCTTTATATGCTGAGCATGATGCCATATGGTATGGAATAGCCCTTTGGTCAGCTGGGGTCAGCTGTCCCAGCTGTGTCCCCTCCCAGCTTCTTGTGCCCCCCCCAGCCTCCTCGCTGGTGGGGTGGGGTGAGAGGCAGAAGAGGCCTTGACTCTGTAAGCACTGCTCAGCAGTAACGAAAACATCCCAGTGTTATCACCACTGTTTCCAGCACAAATCCAAAACATAGCCCCATACTAGCTACTATGAAGAAAATTAACGCTATCCCAGTCAAAACCAGTACAATTATAAAAGATGAACAGGATGTTGAAAAGTGATAGAATATGACTAACTCTAAGTACAGGGCACTCATTCGCAGGAAATGCCCTGCATATGCCAATCGAGAGTAAAGAAAAGAAACCAACAACACACACGCATTCCAGTTTTTATTTTCAGGTCATAAAAGCAATCACCACCCTGAAAATGAGCATTTCCTGGGATTTAACAACTGTTGGGTTAATAGTGCTAGGCAAAGGCAGTTATGCCTAGCCCATAATTTTACTCACATAAAATGTGTCACACTGCATCTATTAGTGATGTCTCTTCAGGATATTGTCCACAAAATCAACCTTAAAAAACAATTGCTGTTTGGAAGTGCTCATAAACCCCTTCTCACAGCTAACGCTTCCACACAGGTTCGCATCAGGAAGCCACGCTGGACAGCCTTTGTAACACACACTCCCCAGCTGTGCACAGTCACTAGCAAAAAGGTAAGTTTCAGCTCTGGACGCCCTGCCCCAAACACTTTAAATCAGTCTCCTCCAATCGGCACCTTCTGATGGAGCCTTTCTCCCTCCTCCCCAATACCTTTTTACACACTTTTTTGACCTTATGTAGACATTACGTCTACATAGCCAAAAACTGTGCAGTTTGCAAAGAGATCAGATTTTTATATCGTCGTTACAGGCCTTTTCCAATTCTGCATTAGGAAAAAACATTCTCCATCAAAATGAAACACTATGAGAGCACTGTGCTGATATGCAGATGCTACCTGTGCGGACGCACTTGGTCAGTCTCTGTCTTCTAGGGATGTTCTTTAACTTGTCTAAATCCCTCCTGTCCCTCTATTCCCTACTGATACTAAAGAGGGTCTCAAACCACCCTGCAGAGTGAATAGCCCCTAGTGACAGACAGCAAACTCCCTTACAAATTCACTAGAAGACCAGCTCAGCCAGACTCAGGACAGATTATCCACGGGGGATTGCCACCAACTATCCTCAGCGAACCCACTATCACAAACCGAACGGCTATACTAGGAGACTTGCTTTTAGAAGCACAAGGATGAGCTTCTCATCAGCTTTGTACTGTCAAGGAAAGGGTAAAGAGACTAACTTGGTACACTTTTCCCCTTCTTTTCTTGATCTGCAAGACATTTTTTAACAGCTTTGTCTCATGCAATCATTTCACATGGGACCTAACCAGTATCTTCACCACCACCCCTCGCCCTTTCTCCACAGCCACAAATAAGATTTAGTGAAGAGACACCGTTTTAATGGACTATTTTTTGTGTTATATTACATGCGAAGTCATATTTCACTATATACCTAGACTTCAAGCTCTATTGTTGTGCAGTTTGTCTTTAGACTGGGAGCAGATCATTGGCATAAACTGAAACAATATATAGGTTGCATATACATTCATCCTAGAAAACTTACAGAGCTCTTTGGACTAGTGATCCGAAGTTAGTCTCTTTAAGGGTATTTAAAAGCATTTGAGAAAGAATATTTGTTTGCTCTGGCCAAGAAAGGAGGAAAGAAGAGACAGACAGAAAAATACCTTCTAAGTTTCAGCTACATGCCAACTTGCATTCTTTCAGTTACATGTCCCAACATGTAAAAAAAGATACCACTACATTCAAGTCCAATGTGTTCTGCATCAAAAAAAAGTTATTTTCTGAGTTAATGATACAAAAAATAAATATGCATATATATCCACCAAGATATCTATTTAACTGAATTGTACAAGTACCACTAAGGAGCACCCAAAAAACCTCAAAAGATTTAAATGAGCACTCCTAATGAGACCCCCTCAAAACTCAAGCCTTTGCACTCAAGGTAGCAATTGCAGGAAATAAGGACAATAGGCCAGCACAGCAAGAAGAGTGGTAGCAAAGGAGTTTAGTGCCTTATCACTGCTAGAGGGATCTGAGAGGAAGAGGGTGTAGTCAGAGGAATTATCCCTAGTCTGATTAGCATCAGAACAAAGGCTCACATTAGTTCGTCAGCACTAGGACTCCTCTAGAGTACTGGATAATAACCTTGTTGAAAGCATTAGAGGGATTTCCTCCCCACCCCCCCCAATCTACTTCCCTTCTCTAAAGGGGGATAAAAGGGTGAGGTCCGAAAAACAGCTTTATGTTTAGTTTTCTGAAAGAAATATCCAGGTAGTTTCTTACCACTAAAATACACAAGTAAGACCCTTCTGTGATAGGTTTCACAAGGTAACATTTGGGAACAAGTATGGAAAAAAAATCAAAACAATACAAAAACCATTTTCTGTTCAAGAGAAAAGGTCAGATAGTACAGGCGGCTTATCGTGCATGCTTAACTCTGGAAGGCAGGAGTGCAACAGTTTATACAGAAAAAACAGAGAGTGGTAAGGGGGTGAAGAATACAAGAAAAAAAGAACAGCTTGTGGTATCTGAACACCACAAAAAACAGGTTAACGGGTGTCCGGAAAAAGGCTAAGGCATGGCTACAAAGGAGTCAGACCCTAAGAATATTTCAGAGCACTAACTTTCGAAACAGGAAGTAATGCTAACACTAAGCAGCTGTCTTGCTGCAGGAGGAAAACATGGAAGGCAGCACATTCTGACTTTAGTCTACAGAAGAGTCACCGTCATTTGGACAAAATGCAGGTTTAAAAAGCAAAGAATCAGGAAAAATAAAGTAACGGCATTAGCTTTCATCTTACCTGGTATTGACACAAGCTGGCATACAGTGGTTGTCAAGGTAGTATGATTAAAGCGATGATTCAGTGAGGACAGGTTGATTCACACACCTAGGAATGCACAAAAAAGTAAGTATTAGCTGTGAATACATAGGGGATAAGAAGGGCAACTCTGTCACATAAAAGAGCCGGAAGGCTGAGGGGTAGGAGCAGTTCTATTACGTTTTTAGGACACAGGCACAGCTGTGCTTCAGGTACAGGCATTACCCACAAAATTTAGATCTGGGTTTGAGATATACTGCACAAGTTACTCAAAAACAAAGAATATTCAAAACTACCCTCACACATTCCATTTAAAAATTTGAAGTATAAGAAGAGAACAGATCACAGTTTCAAGCATAGCAGAGTGTTACTGAAAACGTTTTTCAGCACCACTCAAGCTTTGTTAATTTTTTTTTTCAATGGAACTGAAACTTCTGAGAAATTACCTGAAATACACAGATTAGAGCTGCATTAAGTCCAGCCATTAGATATACACATACACTTCTACAAATAAAAATCTAGTGATGACAAATACTGCATACTTCCCAAACAAGCATAGGAGAAAGGAAATTTACTTCTGTGGTGCCAAAAAAACATGGGTATGTTTTATTGTCTCTTATCCCCCCACATACCTTTCTTATTCAGCATTAATACTAAAAATTCCAAGACTTAAAAAAAAGAAAATATGGTTATTAATAAGGTAACCTTCTCCACTTGGGAAAGCACAGCAACCAACTGAAAACTGGGCAAACTGGTCATCCAAAAGTGAAAGTAAAAGGCTGTGGAGCTGAAAGGAATTTTTGTCTAGCCTGCTTAAAGATCTCCTTTGTTGTTAAAACATTTCATTGTTACATTTAAATGTCAGCTTTTTGAGTCTCAGAAGTATGCAAGCCCTGCAAGACAGCAAACCAGAAACAGACTTGAGATGGAGGTTCTCACAGCTAATGAAATTAAACCTAGCAAACTCCTCTTTGTGTCTCTCATTCAACTTAAATAATCATATGCTTACCAAAAGACACAACCCCTGATCGTACAACCCTGCTCCCCATACCCATGAAGTGGTTTTTAATGGATCTGTTAGTAGGCTTGTATGGTTTTACAGTCTCTGCTCACAAAGCCAGGGGAAAGCCTGTGATGAGTCTCCAGCATATTTTTGTTGCACATCACAGAACCAGTTTGCAGGATCACACAGCTCTTTGCAATAATGCTTTAGTTTTATAAAGACGTACTACTAGATTTTCCTAAGGGGAAAACAGGAGCCTCCCTCTCCTGAAGCAAGCAGCGTGCCCTTTTTTTTTTTTGGCTTTTCAAAAGGAGTGAGGGGCCCTCGGAGAGGAGCTGGCTTTAAAGCTTTCAGGATGATCCCACATACAGCCACTGGGTCAGCAGTAACATATGTGGCGGCAGATGGAGAAGTGAAGCTTTCATACCCTCTGAGCAATGCTCTGCAATTTTGACACTTCTCTTGAAAAGCAGAGATGTCAATCACCCTTCCTTCCAGGCTGGTGTTTTGGCGCAGAAGGGGTTCTCTTCAGGCCGTGTACCAACACCGAAGGGATAACCTATACAGGCTATTTTGGGGGCAGTTTCTGTCTTAGCTTTCAAGTATAATGAATCCCCACACAGCAGAGGATGATAAATTACTGTTAAGTCTTCTTCACCGCACATCAGCTTTCTTTTGCCTTTTAGCTCATTAGAGAGCAACACATACCCAGTATGCATCTTTACATTCCCCCACCCCTCATTTAAAGGAGTTTTAATTAACATTAGAGCACCTTACCAGGTCTAACAAATAAAATGCCTTGTGAGAGTGACTGGCACAAATAGGCTCCAATACCCAAAGGAGATTCTGGCACACCCCACAGTATAATTGTATTAGTGTGGGCTGCTTCAATATCTACTCCTTGAAGACTTTCCAGAAGTTATTTACCAAGAAGAAAAAAAAAACATCTTAAACAGGTCAGAGACACTCAAGTATTTCACTAATCTATACATTTAAAACTACACATACAAACTATAGCTCCTTTCAAAGCAAGATGCCTTTAACAGCTACTGTTGGAAATCAAGTTGCAAGTTTAGCTATTGAAAGATCTGTATTTTTATATAGCATAAGAACGTCACTCTCAAGCTCACTTACAGAAATTGGGAGTTTGGGAGGGTGTTGTTGGGTTGAGGGGTTTTTTGTTTGTTTGGGTTTGGGTTTTTTGGGTTTTTTGTTTTAAAGACTGATGTATCAACAGGATTTTCCCTCTTAAAACTCATGCTCCCTTAAAAGTCCTGCGGAAAGAGATCTAATACTTCACCATAACTTTTTATCTATCTTTATTCCCAAACCAGATGCAAACTTGGTTTTGATCAGAGATTCTTTCAATTCCCACTCATTTTATTACAGAACCCCATTAAACCAATGCAGGAAAAAAAACAGGAACAGCAGCAAACCACAGCAACATTTAATTACAAACCAGGAGGAAAATGAGTTGAGGGAAAATGTAAACAGCTTTAAAGTTTCCAAAATGGTTCTGGAGCTTTTAAAGTGTAAGCTAAGGAAGCTAGACACAGAGCATTGAAACTGGTTCACTTCTGAGCATGAGGTTAAAATGGTGCACGTTTCAGCCTAGCAAAGTTCAAGCGTCTACAAGGAAGTCATTCCTATGGCAAGTGAGTTTGCACTGCTGGCCTGAAAGCCATTCTAGTCCATAGCATAAATACGATGCAGTGTTTCATTTTCCACATAAAAGTGCTTCCAGAAGCCAGCTTCCCTTTACCCTGCTGTACCAGCTCCAAAAGCTGTACTTTACCTTGCCTACAAGGTTACTGCCGCAGAGGTGATGACCAACCCATTCCACTTCACACTCACTTATACCAGAAAGCAAAATCACTGCTGGGTGGGCTGGTTGCCAGGATAGCAGTTCCCCTCGGGGAATCAACAGAGCGACATGAGACACATCGACCCTTTGCGCTGTGGGGAAGGTTCTCAGTGTACACTCTGCTTTCGGAGCCTGCCTGCAGTTCAACGCGCAGGCAGAGAAAAGCAGAAGCTGGGGGAAGGGGATGACTGAAGCAGCAGGGAAGAGGTAGGGGCTTTATACCTCTGACTTCAGGTCCTGCAGCTCTTCGACAGCGTGAGCTTCCTCAGTAAACTGCCTGGAATTACCACACACAAATATCCTCAGTTTAAAATAAATAAGCAAGCAAACAACAGGCCAGGCTTCAACTGGTCTCTTATTAGCATCACTAGGCTCAGTTTGAAAATATCCTGTTTGCAGACTGCATCACAAAGCAAGCCGTGCGAGAACACTACACTTCCTGTGAGAGAGCACTAGCTGCCACTACTCAGTAACAAAACAAACAGCACATAAATGGTGGGTGAAAATATTTCTTGCCACATACAAAAACTCACTTCCTGAAATTTATAGGAAGCATTTCCACTGGTTAAACTTAAAATCAATTTTTGCAGCTGCTCAGCAAACAAAAGCCTGCTAGCAGAGTCAAGGAAAATACTGTCTGCGTAACTACCAAACAGCAAAGCTGGGTGAATTACACCGAAGGGCTTGCAAAGACAGAGAGCACTTCAAAGGCATCTACTTGTCCCTAACTACTACCCTCTGTGCTGGGGTTACATCTGAAGTAATTCCATTTGTACCCAGAATAGCTTCATAACAGAGATTAAACATGCATGATGGCATTTCTAAAGACATGGCACTTGTCATGGCAACTAGATAAACATAATTACAGACTACCGTACTTCTGGCAAGAGAAATCTACTGTAACCAATACCACATTATCAGCAAGCATCTTTGCTACGTATAGGTTAAGTTTTCCCTTTTCCTGTTCTAGGAAACGCCTTCGTGTTTCTATTTACATACTCCTAAAGCAGAATTCAATCCCTGCTGCCTCTCCTCTGCCCCCCTCCCCACGCCCCAAGTCTTTCAGGCAAGCCCAGCCCTGCCAGTGAAAGATCACCTCTCTCCCGGCTAAGCCTGATCAGCTGGGATCAGCTGGTTACAGCAGCCGACAAGTGGCTCAGAGGGCAGGGGAGCTGCGGGGAGTCCTTGTACCAGGCGGAGTACACGACAGGACGCAGACTGGGAAAACGCTGGAGCAAGGCTTCCAAGCTACTGACCTTTCATGCAGGTATTGGCAGGCAATGGGCTTCTCCAGGAGGACCTCCGGTTAGCAAGAAGAGATGCAACTTTCAAAAGGGCAAAAAACAGACAGCGGTGGCCTGACACAGACTCTGGGTGCAGCGTCACACCTTCCTGGACTGACAGAGGCCAGCAGCTTACATCTGTTTTCTCATGAAAGCACAACAAGCAAGAGACATATTTGGACAGTATAGCAGTAGATGGCTGTGGTGTGAGCAAGTACACTGATAAAAAGCAGAAGTGACACAACAGGAACAGCTGCAGACACAGAAACCCAAGTCTGCAGCTAAGAGGTTGCACAGCTGAGGAGCTGAGGTTAAGACCACTGCAGACTGCTCTTACTGAGAGCTGAAACAATTCTCAAGGCAGGAATAAAGTAGCTGAAAACAACCGTGATCAGAGGACAGAACTAATCCCATCAAAATCACTACACTACAGGCAGGACACACGTTTAGTGACTTCAGTAACCATTGCTCGCTGACTCCCCAGGCAGCTCGGGAGCTCCAGCAGCCATTTCAGTCCACCTTCACATGCTGCACTAAATATAAACTCTGCTGATAACTGTCTGGAAACTGTTTCAGCAGAGACACGGTGCACTGAACAACTCAAGGACATTTGGCCCTCCTCGAAGACCACAGGTGGTCAATTTGCATGACAAGCGGCGAGAAGGTGACAGAACCAGTCTCTGCTACAGTAATACCGTGGCTGGGAAATTCCAGCCTCCAGATCAGTACTTTCCCAGACCCGGGCTCCACTGAAGCATCTGCGTATTAAAACACCCCTTTAAAGTAGGAACATGAGGGCACCTGGGTTTCGACAATGACTTGTCTAAGAGGAGGTTATGGCTCCCTTATCATGTACAATGAGGTGCAACACCATAAAGTGATAACAATCATCTTCGATTTTAAAAGCTAGTTAGATTAGGTTGCAGGTCTTTCCGGCACATTTCCTTCATCCCAGTGGCCCCTTAAAGAAACATACCTTCCTACTTTCGGACAGTACTCTCTTCTCTAGTGGTCCATAAAACACTAATTTATATAACAAGCCAATTTAAGAGGGCAAGTGAAACCCCAAACAAGGAAAAAAAAAAAGTTATTTTCTTCTCCAAGTTTTTCTTACAGAATCACTACCAGAAACAACATGCAAGTTATAAAGAGACAGAAGTGTGATCTGTAAAACTGCCAGTGCCGCAACTGGCCACCAGATTACAATACTTGAAATAATTATTCTCTCTACATAGAAATATATCCCCAAAAAATAGTGTGGCACAAAAAGAAGAAAAGGAGGCAGACTTGCAAAGAGATTTATGACAGACACCTGAAGAGGAGGCAGTGGATGAAATCAATGATAAACTGCAGAAACAAAAGCACTGATCCTTAGAGCACTGGCATTTAATATGCAAATTCTCTCTCTGCTTCGGCATTTTGCCTCTCTTTGATGTATACAGACAAGTCCTAACTAGAGATGCAGACTGGGGAGAGTCCCCTTTCCCCATTATCTCAAGTATTTTTTTCTAAGCAACAGTTAAGTGCTCTGAAAATAACTATATCCCTTCTGCTTCTGTTCAGAGGGGAAAAGAAAAAAAGACACAAAAAAGAAGTATAAAAATTGTTATTATTGAAGGAGACAGGCAACATCTTCCCAGCTCTGACGCAGGACGCAAGCAGCAAGCTAGTGCCTGATACCTATAGCGCAGCCCAGGAGAAGAGAAAGACAAGCTGAACAACAAACAGAGGACAGTAAGGATACTCTGGAAGAGATGCAGAAATCTTGAGCTTAGTCCTACTGCATGAAAAATTAAAGAGGTTAAAATCTCCTCTTAAGAACTTTTCTTCCCATTGTTCCGACCACGACTCTCCTGAACAAGCTGCATTGCTCCAGAAACCTCAGGAATTATGGTGACAATAGACTCCTGCCAAGAGAAGCACCATTACATAATAGCATTTATGGGAACACACACAAAAAGCCACCAGGAAGCACGACCAGACAAGTGCAAAATCCTCTCTGCCCATCAGCTCAGTTTAGCTCTCGACCATTCCAAAGATGACTTCAGGATACTTTTAATTTATATGTTCACTTCCTCACACCTCCTTCCACCCAACAAAACCTATGTGACTGTAACTACACTGAGATCAAGTCCATGCCCAACAATAATGGAACCCCCTTGAGAATAAGCCCACTTGAAACTACTGTATTTGCATTAATCTGTTTAAAAGAACACTACAAAGATGAAAAACGTGTCACTGCATTAAGTAAATATATTAGAAATAAGAACTATTTATTCTGGTATTTTTTCATCTTTTACTCAATTTTAAGCATACTTACAACAGTTCTTGCTTTTGAGTTCTCAAAAGCCCAGCGCGACTATTTTTGAGTTCCAGGTCCTCCGGGGGATTTACGATAGATTTGTTACACACATGTACAGGTTCAGCCTAAGCACTGCACACGTGTAAAGGCAGCTGCCAGGGAAGCTCTGACCTTTAGGCACTGTTAAGGCACCATAAATAAGAACGCAAAGATGAAGCCCTAGTGAACACAAAGTTTCTCCCGTTAAATCAGCTGCAGGAGTGCCTTCTCTAATACCTTCACCTCAGGCACCACTTTTCCTCCGAGTCCCTCTATGCACCCGTAAGCTCTACTAAAGGAAAAACAGAAGGCAGCAACGAGTACTTCTCGGCTGTTACTCTCAGGCTTTTTAAATCCTAGAGGTTCGTCCCACACTAGGGAGGGATCCACAAGCCTAAACACTCACTTTAAGGACCGCAGACCTCAGAGAAAACCCAGCTCTGTTGTTCCACGCTGCTGTGACACGAGGGCGACGCAGGTACCACAGGTGACATTATGTAACAGGCCCCGCCGGAAAGCCCAGCCCCGGCCTCCCGGGCGGGGAAGGGGCTCCCGCCGCAGCCCCGAGGAAAGCAAACGCCGTCCCCCGGCCACACGTGCCGGGGCCGGCAGCCAGGCGGGTCTCTCCCTCTCTCCCCGCGGGGGCCGCTCCGCCCCGCGCCCGGAGAAGCGCCGCCAAGACCTTCCGCCTCAGCCGGCGCCTGCCCCCGCCGCCAAGCCCTCCGCCGAAACACACGCTCCCGCGCAGGTAGGCGCCCGCTCCCCCACACGCCGGCGGCAGGCCCCCGCCGGAGCCAGGCCGCTGCCCCCGCCCCGCGCACCGGCCGGGCCCGGGCAGCCCCTCAGCGGCGCAGTCCCCGGCGCGGGCTGCACACCCTCCCCCGCGGCGGCTCACCGGGCGGCTCGGCGGCGGGTCGCGGCGCGAGACCGGCGCCCGGCTGGGCGGGCGGGCGGGCGGTGCGGTGCGGTGCGGTGCGGTGCGCGGCGGAGGGGCGGCGGGGCGGCGGTGCCGCAGCGGTGGGGCTGAAGGTCGGCGGCCGCGCGCCCCGGCCGCCCCGGCGTCTCGCCCGCCCAACGCCCCGGCCGCCGCCGCCACCCGCCAGGCCCCGCCCCGCGCGCCGCCGGCTGGGGCATGCGGGGTGGGGCGGGACTTAAAGGGGCCGCGCGGTGGCAGCTGGTGGCGTGGCGTGGCGCGGTGCGGCCGGTGGGGGGCGCCGCAGAGCGCCGCCGTCCCTCCACTGCCCCTCCGCTGCGAGCGGCTGCGGGCGCGGGCGGGGAGGAAGGAAGGAAGGAAGGAAGGCAGGCAGGCAGGAAGGCGGGCGGGCGAGCGAGCGAGCGAGACGCCGCCGGGCGCGCTCCTGGCCCAGCTAACCATCAGCTGCCGCTTCTGGTTTGGGAGCCGCAGCTAGGCAGTGGGAGCCCTACCGCAAGCCGCAGCTGCAGTTGTTGGAGACCTGCGGGAACGCTGCAAGACCCCTCCCCGCGGCGCGGCGTGCTGCTGCCGGAGCACGTGGCGCTCGCCGTCGGCCCACGCCTGGGAGCAACGCCTGTGGAGGGAGCTGGAGCCCTCTCCGGCCTTCTGCTGCTCTTCTGCCGGAGCAGGAACGGCTCTGCGGCAGCAGGGCAGAACGCTGCTGCGAAATCCAAGCCGTTTCCTTGCGTTTTCAGCCCTTCGTTCCCAGGCTGAGGGGTTTACCTCACAGTGAGATGCCCATTGCCTTTGCTGTGGCTGTGAATCATACCAGAGCTCAGGCGGGAGAGAGGCTCTGCCGTTGGCGTGTCGCTGTGAACGTACCACAGCCGCGGCACGGAAGCCATGCTGAGCGCCCCTCAGCAGCTGCAATTTCAGATGTCCACCTGCCAGCCGGTTCCCTGCCTGGTTTCCTCCGCTTACCTGCTGGCAGCCCCTCCGGCTCCCCTCCCAGCCGGGCCCTGCTGGTGGCAGGCCTGTGGAAACACAAGCTACACTTGGCTCCGTCCTGCAGGGCAGCAGCAGCAGAGACAGGTTGTTGGCTGGAAGGTCCAAGGCTGAGCCATTGCTGGAGGAGGAGAGCACGCTCACAGGGGTTTGGTGCACGCAGGTGTAGGGGGAAGTTCTACACCTTCTTGCCGCCTCCTCTCTCTTCAGCTGCTATTTACGGCCTCTCCCAAGACAGCACTTCTGTATCCAACAGTGCACACAGGGAATCAAGAAGGATCTCTTTCTTTGCTTTCCCTTCTCTTCCTTGAATTAGCACTTACCTTCTATAGATCTGCTACGTTATTCATATTTTGCTATGGAGAGTGAGCTGTTCTCCCTCTTTATATGGGGGGGAAGCATATGTAGCTCTACTGCAAAGGTGAGGGAAGTTTACTTTTCCTATTTTTCTGCAATAGCACAGTGATCGTTCATAGTAAAAGCCCATAATAGGCTATAGAACTGGCTTACCATCACTTGATCAGATGAAGGAGATGAATACGGTACATGACAAAACATTCCCTATAAATACTCCCCTTGTAAGCACTTCAAAACCAAAAGCAGGAAGAAACTTCACAGTCATCCGGAAAACATGCCTGAAGGCAGCAAGGAAGAGAGTGGGAGCTAGAGCTGCACACCAACCTGCCAGTTCACGACAGCTGCTCTTTTTGTGAAATCTTGGATGTGGGCCAATATTTTCACTCTGTCCCTTCCACCTTTGCATTTTGCTCTGGTTTGACCCATTGGTGCAGCTCTCCCAGACCTGGAGGAAAAGTGTGGAAACCCCACACACGTCTGAAAAAAAAGAACGGTGAGGAGGCTGCCATGCTGCTCCCTCTGCTCAGAGCATTAACGCACATGGAAAGGTGCAACTCCTGGCAAATCCTCGCTAAAATGGCCTCTCACTGGAGGCTGGTTCACATTTTCAGGTTCAACCAGTTAATGTTTTTAAATATTTAGAGGTACTTTTTCATTTCTGTGCTATACTTTGTTTCCTTAATTCTCATTCCTACATATTTCTCCTTATAACTGTATCAAGCTCTCCTGGTTTCAGGAGGGGGGAGGGTGAGCGAGTGGCTGCGTGGTGCTTAGTTGCCAACTGGGGTTAAACCATGACACAAGCCATAATAAAAAACACTACGCTCTTCCTCTGGGGCCTAATACACTAATGGGACTGTGCTTGGTTTTTTGTTTATCGTGGAATCACAGAAATCAGCATTTACAGACTATCTTGTATGTCCAAAGAGTGGCACACAGATTAACTAATGCCTTTTACATCAGATTTGCCATACTGCATCAGACTACCGATCTGCCTAACCCAGTACCCTGTTTCCAGCATTAGCCACCAGCTGATGCTTCAGAGGCAGTAAACGCCACCAACTGCCCCCAAAACAGATACTTCCCCCTTCACAGCCCGGTGCCTGTGACCTACTGGTTCCATTCTTTGCAGGCTCCAGGTTCTGAACAGGGAGGTGAAACATTTTCCCTTTATTACACATGTGTCAATAAAGGAAGATCAGGAGCTGCCACCACCAGAGCACCTCTCCCACAGGCGAAAAGCTTATGGTCTCAGCTCAGGTATTTTGGCACAATTTTCCTGATGTTCAAAGGCTTTCAGGTTGCTTGAATAGAAGTGAAAAGAAATAATTCATTGAAACACTTAATTTTGGGTAGCAGAAATTTTAGAGCATAAAAGCTGCCAAACTTCACCAGAAGGTCGAAGCACGCTTATTTTGTGCAGCCCCATCTGATTAAACAATTAATTTCTTATGCAGTGGTTATGGATGTTGCTTTTATTCCACAGAAGGAGTATTACTGTCACACGAGTCTCAGCCCATCAATACACTCCTTCCTGGCAGAGACACCGACGGGCATTTGGTCAGGCTGCAACCCGCTGGCAGGGGGCTGGGGGAAGAGGGCGGCCCGTACAGCGTTTTGCCCTGGTCCCCTTGGCAAACCCGCGGCAGTGGGATGGCAGGGAAGGCTGGGCTGGAGAAGCCCCGTTTTACAGCAATGCAAAGCATCTCTCCTAGTGCATCGAACGCACGCTGTTCTGCACACCTTGATACTCCCCCCACTGGGACAGTTGCTGCCCTCCAGATCCAGACCTGCCACTGGATTATTCAGATAAAAGAAACATCTTTTTAATCCCAGCCATGAAATTCTTATCCTCTCCTTCAAACTGCTGAAAGCCCTTCACATCCTCGTGATAACAAATGGGTATCTTTCACCCTCACTCACACACCTGCCCATCCCTTCCATCCCATGATGGACTTCACAGGTTATCGATGTCTGTCCAGGCACCACATATCTAACATGACCCCAATTTCGAGTTAATTTCCCTTCTGAGAGAGAAGCCACAGATAAAATATGATTCCTGATGGTAGTGCTGAGTTGGAAAAGGTCTCATGACAGTCTAACCACTATCAGAGGAGAAAAAATAGCCTAAGAGATAACGTTACCTCAGGCTGCGATAGAACCCAATCCTTGCTCATGAGCCCCTGGTAACATCACCACCATCCTTGCTCATGAGCCCCTGGTAACACCACCATCCTGTGCGACGTCCTCGTCCCCAGCGCTATGTGCTCCTGCAGACAAGGAGGGAGTGCTGTACCTGCTCTGTGCCATTTGCTCTCTCCTCCGCAGAGCTGCCCAGCCAGCAAGCTGAAAGACTGGGACAGCTTCACTCCAAAAGCAAGCTGCCACAGAGACCCTTCAGCACCCACCTCAGTCACCAAAGACTTTTTCGCTTCACAGGGCTCCCTCACAAACCTTTTCTCCTTAGTGAGGCAGCTCTGAAACTCTTACTACTAAGATGCAGGAGAGCTACTCACCTTCGGCTGCTTCCATCAATGTCCAGATTCCGGTGGGAAAGCAGGTAGCTGGCATCGCACCAGAGGTGCCTTTTGTTCCTCGGAGCCGGCAGCGTGCCAGGCATGATTCTAGCAAACGGCATCTCCCACTTGGGCCTACGTGGCAGCCACACACGCTCTTACTCCTTTGCTTTCTTGCTGATAACAACTATGTGACCTATTCATTGGCAACTTGTTTGAAGTGGAATTTGTGCAGCAGTAAATCAGTTTTTAAGTGCTCCTGAAATCCCAACAGCCCATTAGCCTCCTGTACAGTTTACCTCTCCTCTTTTGCTTTGTTTTCTCCCACTTCCTTCTGCACACATCTCTTGTTCTGCCAGCCCTCGGTTACACTTCCAGGATCATACACTGGAACCCATGTACATTTTTTATGTTTAGCAGGGCATTACTCATTTATTAATATTCAGAGTAGATGTAAATAGAGAAGCTCATCTCCAAAAGACTACTGAAGCAACATGGGAAAAACAACAGTAAAACAGAAATCTTGGCACACCATCCACCTTCCCACTTTGCTGAAGCACTCTAGAAGCAGAGGGGATGATGCTGAGCCCCTTGTCTCCAAATCCCTTTAGCCCTCTCTCTGCACAGTTCATAGCCTGCTGATAAAAGACAGGTGTGGCTAAACTAGGATACGAGCATCATCCCTGCCACGACATTTCCCTTCTCGGAGTACCGCCAATATTGACTGCACTGAGATAATTTCCTTTTCTGTGACTTGAAAAGCAGCGCGCAGTTGTGGAGCAGCCGCTGGGGCTGTCACGCTGTTGTGGGAGCCAGAAGACCCAGCTCACAGCCTGGGAGCTTACAGGGATTTGGGACGTGAAGCTGTACAACATTTGTTCTGTACATATAGGCCTGTTCCAAAGGAGCTCAGAAAAAAAAAAAGAAATCATCTCCTGGAAACTACCCAGAGCTTTTCTCTCTGAGGAAAACAAACAAGGCCTTAATTAATTTTCTTTCAAATACAGCAAATTGACTTCTGCTCCAGTTGTGCTAGATTCAAGCTACACAGTACAATGGTATTAATTCCACTTCACTTAAGGGCTACATGTTCAGAGCAAGGAAAAGGGAGTTTCCTGGAGGTCTTGCTCATGTTGAAGTCAACAACTAAACCACCTTGGTTTTCACAAGAGCGGCTTCTTCAGAGCCTGCATTTCTGAGATTGACTGTGACATGCCTCTGGTTTAGCACAGCAAAATGCAGGATACATTGAAGGCACTGGCTGAGCAAGTTGCCTGGTCCCTTGCGTATTTTTAAAGATCTGCCACATTCTGCCTCAAATGTCATTTTACAGGCTCAAAGATCGACCAATGCTTTTTTAGCATCCTGTCCTAAGGCTAGCTTGCTGGTTCGCTGATCATCCTAACTAGCTCCGCTGTCTCAAACTTCATTTAATCTTTCTTAACACCAAAGTCCTACCTGCAAGATTCCTAACACCGGAATAACATGCAGTATTCTGGACAGGGTCTCCTCGCTCATCTCTACTAGAGACGCTTTGCCCAATAAACCAGAAGACCACATTGGCCTTCTTAGCATTTGCTTCATATGGGTAGCTCAGAGCTGCCAGCCTGCAGTTGGCTCCTAACCCTTGAGATGCACCTCAGTCCCAGCAGAACAATTCGCCTGGGCGCAGCGCTGCTGTACAGCAGCCATCCTGCACGGATATCTCGGCGTGGTGTGCCATGGACCTGTACCAGCTTGTCCAGCACCATCTCATTAATCCCATCCCTACGCTGTGCTAAAAAGCCTGAGCTGGAGGGAAAAAAGGTACAACAAAAGCCAAATTACTGAGTCCAGTGAAACTGTTGGTGTAAGCAGAGAAACTGCAGAATCTGACTTACATACACAAATATATGAAACACCAATTCTACAAAACAGTTGTGGGAAAACATCCATCCTGCCCCCTTTAGTATCTGTTCAGTGATACAGTAGCTGTATCATTGACTATGTGCTATAATAAAGGGGTACAGGGGACACCCTCTTGCTTGTCTGAGGGATTATGTTTAAAAGAGGCTGAAGGACAATATCTCCTTCACTGTAAAATCCTGTGATTAATTTAAATTACCTTCCAACCATCTTGAGATCCTCCCGCTGCCAAATTTATCAAATATATTTAATATACAGCTTCATTATCACATTGGCTATGCACCGCTTAGGGAAAGTGCTATTATTCTTCTTCACAGATGGAAGAGGGAGGCCCAGATCCCCAAAGATACCCAGTCATAGCATTTATTTAGGTAAAAAAGTGACAAAGCAAAGAACTGAACCTGTTGCTGTCTAACACCCATTGTCCTCAACCCTTCTTTCTTTCCAAGGAGAACTTCGTGTTCCAGGTTCTCCTGTGAAAAGCAGCCTGATTTACTCTCAGCCTCTCCTTTCACTGTCAATTTTGAAAATGAAATTAAGAAAGTCAGGCATCTCTTGACTTATTCTTCAAAATGAAGGGTAGCTGTAAAAATCTTTCTGTTACACAGTAGGTTTTTGTTACGGGACATTTGTTAACTTGTTGGATTCCCATCTGTTCTTTCCACATGATGTTGCATTGTTTGGCTACGTATAGTGATTCTGTATACCTCAAGGAAGCAGTAAATCTTCATTTTATTTCCTTTCTATAAAAACTCAGCCCTTTTCAAGTTGCAGAGCTGCGTATTAAAACTACTGTCTGCTGACTTTCATATTTTCTGAGGCAACATCTGGCATAAAAACTGATTGCAAATATGATCAGAGTTAGGAAGATTTCCTTCCAGCAGCCTTCCAGCTGGCTTTATTCCCAGATATCAGCCCAATGGAAAAGAAAAATCTATTTGGCACTGTCTCCAGCTGCAGTCTCTCACTCTTCGGGTAGAACTGTTTCCCTTCCCAGAGAGGTTTTGATGATATGGGACTCAGATGACGGGATCTGAACTGTACTGGAACTGGTACGGCCTCTGCAGTTCACGATGGATGCTCTCTGATGCCTAAGGAACTAGGAATCCCAGCTCTTGCTGTAGAAGAATAATAGAGTTTACCCCTTCCAAAGTGTAAACATACAGATATAGATATAATTTTGAGGAATTTAAATGTAATCCTATCATTATGGGTAGTAGGCTTCAGCTGCAGACGTTCACCTGTAATTAAGCAGAATTATTCATAAGGGGGTTTGGCTGTAGTCAAGGCAGACCCAGTAGCTCAGGTTATTGTTAAACAGTGTTAAAACAGCAGTGGCAACCCAGCCCTGGGTGACTGCCTCACTGGCCTCGTGTGGGTACGTGATGCGACTCTGCCCGTGTGTGAATGCTCTGCCTCCACGAGTGCGATATTTGTCTTTCAGTTCTCCTGAATTCTGGACACAGGCATCATGGGCTTAATGCTTCTTTGCCTTTCTCCTCAGGCTGTGATGTACGTCAATGCAGGCTGAGCGCAAAGGCCCCATATACCTCTTTTACGCTCCACACACGTGGCTATACAGCTAACGAAGCAAGGAAGGGTCCAGCTCCCGACTCCTGAGCCCTCTCTCATGCTCTCTGTTGCACTTCTCTCCCAGATGAGAGCAGAAGCAAACAGCAAATCTCTTCCTCTGTCTACGAGCTCCTTGGCACAGTACCATTAGAAAAGAGCAGGTACAATCTAGGAATGCAAAAGTAGCTCATATTTAGACCAGAACTTTAAATACTATACCCTGGAAAATTATGTCTCGATGCGGCTTCTGATAGGGGAAGGAGGAGTGATGTGAGATTTTTGCAGTTCCCCTAAAAATAACTAACTGATAAAATCCATGCCATGGTCAAGGTAGAAGTCATACAGGAAGAGAAAGAATCTCTTACTATTCAGCTAATAAACATCTCAGATTAGTTAAAACTAAAATAATTTAAAATATCCAGTATTAATCTAACAGTTTATTCTGTTTGATTACACTTTGCATTTTACTCCCCCTGAAAAGCATCACCAGTAACGTCATATTTCCCACTGTTCTTCAGTAGCTTCACGTTGTGATTTCCAGGCTGTGCTAGAATAAATAGCGCAGCTTGGAAACTGAAGCGGCATGCAAGACTGATCATTTGCTCAAAACCAACAGTTTTCAAGTAAATGAATGGAACGTAATTGCTTTTCAGCGTCAGCTTGAAAATGTAACCAGTGTTAGCATGTAATCTTCCTGTTGAGTTTACACTCAGTGGCACTTGCTTATTAGAGATGACTCTGGGTCAATGCTTACTACTAATCTTAGTAATAACGGGGTAATGGTTGGGGTCCTGATCGGGGACCAGAAACCCCTTGTGCTGAGTGCTGTACACAGCTATCACAAAGGCACTCCCTGCCCAAAACGAACTGTCAGGCTATGGCCTGGTCTATATCGAGGATACTTCTGCACACAGGACAATGAGGTCTGTCCAAGCTGGATTTTTGGTGAATGCTGAAAATAGTAAAACTCAACTATTTTGATGAAAACAGCAAGCCACAGTATTTCTATAGGGATAGTAGCTCATGGAGATGTAGTTTGTAGTCCTGCACGGACCACTCCAATGGTGTCCTCTGACTTCTCATATAACAAAGACTTCCTCATACTAATTTCTGAGTGATCCATTTATTTGTTTACTCCATCTTAAGCTTGCCCTATGACCCCGGTGCCAAATCTATCCTCCATGATTCACCATGTGCAGGGCTCCATAATCCCCTCTCACGACCCACGAGCTCTCCATTAGAAGCGAAGCCTCACCAGGAGAACTGAGTGCATGGGGCTCAGCAGCAGCGTCTTGGATTTGGTTTGGGCCAAAATATGTCAGTATTCTAATTTCTCCAAAAATAACCACTGACACTGGAATATCCCCAAAAGCAAATAAAATCTACTCTCACATCTATACTTGTTTCCATGGAAATATGCAGTGACAAGGTTTTTTTCCCTTATTTTCAAAATTTTCTCTGCCTGCCTACCATATTTTTTCAGACAGCCCTGGTAACAGGTTTTACCCAAATACAAAGACTACTGCAGATGAGCCAAACTTGCACAAAGCCGAGTACAGAGCTGTTCATCGTGACCCCAAGAAAGCATCAGTGCAGCAACACTGCTGCCAGTCCTTAACACATAGAGAGCCAACTGTCTGGAGATCCTTTCAGCCAGGGACCGACGTAACCTTTCGTTATTGAGGACCAAGTGTTTTTGGTGAGACACCAAACAGCAGGCACCATAGCGTTACCCAGCAAGCTGAACACTAAGAATTCACTATCAGCACAGTTCATGTGCTGGCCTCAGACTCCGGCTTTATATTAGGCTGAAGGACGTAATATTTGTAGTGCAAGTCTGTCCCCAGTAGCTGCCAAACGTTTTGCTTCTGGCTGTAGCCCTCCGCATTGTCCCTCGCCATATGCTGCTGTCTCCAGCTACCTCCTCACGCCCCGTCTCTTCTCTGCTTCCCCACTCCGCACATCTGCCCCAGCAAGAAGCTCCATTTCTCTAGAGACTCATCTGAAGTGGCTGAGGCCCAGCCACAGATGACAACATTAAGCAGAGCCTCTGGGCTGTGAGCGGCGGGGACGGTGCCTCGGCTTTGGGCAGTTACCTTGAAGTCGGTGAGGGTGCTGCGCGCTCACTGGAGCAGCCTGGCAGGGGGCTGCAGGACAGCCCCTGTGACCCAGGGGAGGAGGGAGGCTTTGCCCGCACCTCCCGGGCAGGCAGTTTGTGGCAGCAGGAGGAGGAAAGCAAACAGCCATCCTGCTGCCTGCAGAGGAAGGGAAAGGCAGGCCGTGCCAGGGCTGCGGGCAGAGCAGAAGCAAGGAGTGACAAAAGCCAAAGGCAGAGCACAGGAGTGGATAAAAGGAGCCAAGACTGAAATCTCCTGGAGGAGGACTCTGGCTTTTGTCAGGTTGTTACACTGACATTGTGGTGTGCTGGGTTTCAGTCCTTGGCTACCAGGCAAGCCCAGCGTGTAAAGTCTCGTGGGACTTTATGTTCAGCATTAGCTCAGAGTGGGCTGCAAAATCACGCAGGTGGAGGGGCTGCAGGACTGTGAACAAAGGATTATGGCATGTGGCAAGGGGCTGTGTAGAGGGAAGGGACCAAGGGTATCATGGGGATGGGGATCAGTAAGACCTTAGACTGAGTGCCTCATTAAAATTTGTGCTTAAACCGTCCAGCTGACAGAGGAAGGCTGTGCTGGAGAGGCTCTGGTGTGTCTGGGAGGGGTGCAGGAGCTGCCTCCAGGCAGGGAAGGGACACGCTCATCCTCCTGCCCCTGGGGAAGGCACTGGGTGCCTGTGCTCCATCTGCAGCTAGAAAGAGAAGGACACTGTGCCTGGGAGATGCCAGCAGCCTGTAGCCTAAGAACTGTGTCAGAGAGCTCCTTACTCTTCTCTCCCCAAAGCTGTCACCTTCCCCCTGTCCCCAGGGCTCAGGAAGGAGCAGGAGTATTCTGGTGCAAAACCAAGAGACGTCTAAGCAGGAGTGAGTAGACGGAGAGCTGGAGTAGCTACACAATAGCTAGGTCACGGTCCTCCTGACCTCCAACAACGGTGTAAACACAGCGTGAGAAAGTGAGAGTAGAAGTTGCAGACTAGATGGAGATGGGATTCAATGTGGAAAACAAAAGCTATTTAGCAAGGAGGAAATAATTCACCAACTAACATTCCCTATGGCAGAGGGGGGAACAGTTCTAGAAGGTCAAATTGTGTTGAGGAAACCTTAGGAGAGCTAGCAAATTAGAGAAGGGGACATGAGATGTTAGAGAGGAGGAAGGCAACGCACCAGCACCAGGACTGTGCACGCATCTACCCTGTGCCAGGCAGCATGGAGGTAAGTGCTGGGCAGGAGCCCATTGCTCAGTTCAGAGCAGCAGCTACTGGGAGAGCCTGACACACTGGGAGGAGGTCAGAAGAAAGGCGACAGCTTGTTGTGCAACTATGGGGGATTGATTTGCAACAAACATATGCTTTCCTTGGCTTTGAGGGGATATGGAAACAGTTTGCAAACATTTGTAAGGCATAGACCCAAGCAGGAGGGAGGGCAAATTACTTACTACAGAAGATAAAACAGAGAGGAAAAACTGAAGCTGAAAGTAACTAATAACATTTTACCAATGAGCTCTAGCAGGTTGCAAAATAGCTCTCACGAGGAGAGCGGGGAAAAACCCAGGTACGGGCAGTTTTAAAGTTGGATGGGAAGAAAGTGATTAATGCATGCGCAATGAAGAGCATACAGAAGAATTTGTTGAAGTGATACAAATATTTCCACCCCCACAATCTGTAGTCCCCATTTTCTACTGCCCTTCATCTCTTGCTATCATTAACAGCAATGCAAAGAAGGAAAATGTTTATTAAAGCAGGAGGGTAACCTTATAGTACTGCTCTGCCTAAGCGCGTAGATTTCTAGACAGTTCTAGCCAACAGAGAATTAGGGTTTATAATTGTGTGTGGGAAAATGACTCAATAGCAGTGATCCTCTTCAGCTCCTCCAGAGATGTCCTCCTGCCCCATCCCAAATCTCCTTTAGTCTTGATGAGGTAGGGATATGACTCCGTGTTTGGATAGCGCGTGTTAATGTCTCTTAAAGTCATACCCATCTGCTTCTAAAATCTCCTGATAAATCCCCTTCCAATTGCATTTGGAAGACCACTTAAGAGACTCCTAAATATCCACAAGGAAACCTGAAAGATCAAGGCCCAAATACAGCCCCACCACAGGCTGAAACAGCAACCTGCCAAAAGCCCCAAGAAGCCCACACCTTACCTGGCATATACGCTTACCAGCTTAATATTTTCCACAAGGAGGGAACACAGCCATGGTTTGACAGCTACGGTGCTGCAGCTAGTATTAATGTTTAGCCCCATCAGCCAGTCAGGTGGGCTCTCCAGACAGCAGAGAGCTGTTCGCTGGCCTGAGGATTTTTCACATAACTAATTATCAAGCTTTATAACCATCTCCTGCAGACTATGACGATGATGAATGAATGAGATCAGATTAGTCAATATGGTTTATTGGTGGAGTTTGCCCAGTCGCTGTGGATGCATCATTACTGTGTGCATTCATCAGCACAGGGATGAGCATGATTCAAAGTCTTTGCCTGTACAATATGAAACCACAACCAACCTGCAGGTCTTCAGCTTTCTCCCAAGGACTCCCTAGGCCTTTCTTGGGTCCCTCTGTTTTTCTGTATCCTTGTCCTAGGCCATCCTGGAAGTCCTTTGGTGAGTGCCATGTCCTTCCTCATTAAAGCAAAGCAAATTAAGCTGCACCTGTAGAGGTTAAATGAGAAATTGCTGAAAAGCACTGAAGTCGTAACACAGTGGCTAATGGTGCATTTGCTACTACTGTCCTCTGCCTGACAAAGATCAGAGTTGCTCCACTATGTGGCACAGATGCTCTGCAGCTCCACAACCAGCAACAATCCCCTTTTTGCTGAATGGTATTTCTAGAGCTGGGCATTCCTCAACCATACTAGGGCTGTTGAGCCCGGCATCCCTGTAGAAACGGGGGATCTATCAAAGTAACTGCAACCAGCATGTTCAAAGTGGGTACCTGCAAAGGTGCTCTGTATAGCCTGTAACATCCCTCTGCTTCTCCCCTTGTCAGTCCTGACACATCCATGCAGCAAGCAATAGCTTGCATTAGCACTGAAGGGAATAGGGTTTCATGGCTGGAAACGGCTCTGCACTGAAATTTGAGAGCTGTGCCTTTCCTTTCCTTCTCTGGCACAAATTCCCTGGGTGGCCCAAGGCAGGCACCTTCATCTCCCTGCGGCTCGGTTTGCCACCTGTAAAACTGGGTTAGCATCCCCTCCTCCTTCTTACACCCCTTTTACGCTTGCTTATATTAAATGTAAATACGGATGGGCTTGTTTGTGTGCAGGCACAGTGCAAAACAGGGGGCACGACCCTGGAAGCGCCGCTCATGTGGGGAAGCTCTGCAGGGAAGGTCTGCAGGGAGTGCACGGAGGGATGCGTGCACGGAGGGCAGGTGCACGGAGGGACGCCGGGATGGCGCGGTGCGCACACGGGGACGGAGGACGCCTGCAGGGAAGGACACACCTGCCCGGCCGGGCGTTTGCCCACCGCCCCAGCCAGCCCCGGCGCCGCTCCCGCCGCAGCAGCGCCCGGCCCGGCCCCTCGCGGCGGGGGGCAGGGGGCGGTACCCCCGCCCGGCGGCAGCGCTGCCCCCGGCCCGGCCCGGCCCCGCTGCGGGGCTGCGGGGCGGGTTCCCCCCGCGCCCGCCTCCGCCCGCCCCCCGCGCGGGGCCTGCAGCGGGCAGCGCGGGGCGCCGCAGCCTGCGGGCGGCCGCCGTGCCCGCCGCCGCCGCCGCCGGCCCGGAGGTGGGGGCGCCGCGCGGGCCCGGGGTGCCATGGAGGAGCCGCCGCCGCCGCCCGCCTGATCCCGAGGCCGCCGGCACCGAGACAAAGCGCAGAGCTGCCCGCCGCGCCCGCCCGGTGAGTGCCGCGGGGGGCCGGGGGGCTCCGTCCTGCGCCGTGGGCACCGGTCCAGGGGGGAGGTCCCGGTCCCGGTCCCGGTCCCGCACCCGGCCCTGCCCGACACCCCCGTGCACCCCCATCCTCATTCACAGCCCGGACACCCCCGTCCGCAGCTCAAACGCCCCCCCCCCCCCAAACACCCCCGTCCGCCGCGCCGCGCTGCCCAGCCCGGTGCACCGCAAGCATCCTCGTTCGTAGCCTGACCACCCCCCACCCCGAACTCGCCCACCTCTGGCCCAGACACACGCCGTGCACCCCCATTCATTGCCCAACAAGCCTGCGCCCACTGCCCAAACGTGCCGCAGGGACTCTGAACGCGCCCCACGTCGCCCCAAACGCCCCCATCACCCCAAACGCCCCCACGCACGCACAACCCACAGACCCTAAAGACTCCCCCATCACCCCCGTGCCCAAGCGCACGCTCCCAACACCCCCGCCGACCGCCCAAACACGTTCCCCCGCCCCAGGCACCCCCCGCCCAGGCACCCCCCTCCACCACACAATGTTCCCCCCAAACAGCCCAGGCAACCTGCCCCCCTCCCTCTGCAAACGCACCCCGGCTGCACTCCCCCAGGCCCCCCCCGGTGCAGACCCTGCCGCCGCTCCCCAGCTCCTGCCCGCCCTGCCCTTGCGCCTTCCCGGGGAGACAAAGGGGGCCCCTGCGCCCCGCTCGCCCGCCGTGCCGCTCACCCGCCGCCGCTCTCTCCCTTGCAGGCTGAGCCATGGTGGAGCCGCCAGCTGAGCCTCCCCCGCAGCCCTGCCCGGCGCCCGGGGGGGCAGCGGCGGCCGCAGCGGGGGGAGAGCCGGCCCGCCCCGGGGAGCAGTCGCCGCTGCTGCACCTGGACCTGTACAACTTCGACTGCGCGGCGGCGGAGGGCAGCCGGTACGTGCTGACCAGCCCGCGGTCGCTGGAGGCCTGCGCCCGCTGCGCCGTGCGGCCGGTGGAGCTGCTGCCGCGGGCGCTGGGGGAGCTGCTGCGGGAGGCCCCCGGGCGCTCCATGCGGGTGGCCGCCGGCCTGTACGAGGCCTACGAGCGGGAGCGCCGCCGCAAACTGCAGCAGTGCCGGGAGGAGCGGGAGAGGATTATCCGGGAGGAGAAGAGGCGGATCCTCGCCCCCCTCGGCAGCCTGCCGCCCTCGCCCGCCGCCCGCCTCGCCCCCCGGGCCGCCACCGCTGCCCCCGCCGGCGGGCCCCGGCCCCATGGCGGGGGCAAGGCCGGGGCGTCGGGGGGCGCCAAGGCCAAGAGCCACTCCCTGGACTCGCTGCAGAAGCGCCGTGAGGGCAGCTGGGGCAAGACCTCCTCCGAGTCGGGGGCCTCGTCCTCCTACAGCGGGGAGAGCCTGCGGGAGCGCGGGGGCAAGGCGGGCGGCCGCGGCCGGGGGGGAGCCGCTGCCGCTGCCAACGGCTCCTTGCTGGGGCGCAGCTTCAGCCTGGGCGACCTCAGTCACTCGCCGCAGACGGCCCAGAGGGTGGAGAGGATCGTCAGGGAGGTGAAGAGGAGGAAGGGCCTGTCAGAGGTGCCCGAGAGGGACAAGAAGATCGCGGCGCTGATGATCGCCAAGCACCAGGAGGCCAGCCTGCTGCGGGAGCAGCGCCAGGCGGCCCACCTGCAGTGGGACAGCCAGCGGCGCCTGGCGGAGCAGCGGAAGGAGCAGGAGGAGAAGGAGAAGCAGAGGGCCCTCCTGCAGGGCCAGCGGATGTGGGAGAGCCAGGTGGAGAAGCGGCGGGGGAGGCTGAGCCAGGAGCAGGAGGAGGCCGCCCTGCTGAAGCAGAGGCAGCGCCTGGTGTGCGAGGAGAGGTGGCGGGAGCAAGCAGAGAAGCAGGAGCGGCTGCGGAGGGAGAGGCTGGAGAGGGCTGTCCAGGAGGACAAGCAGAAGAAGCTCCATCAGGAGCACAACCTGAAGGCAAAGGAGGAGGGCAAGAAGGAGCACCGGGAGCGAGAGGAGCAGCTCCTGCAAGAGAAGCTGTCCACGGCCGCGCAGAAGAAGCTGAAGAAGGAGGTGCAGCAGCAGAAGGAGAAGAAACTGCTCAACCAAGCAGAGAAGCTGAAGCACGAGGCCTTGCTCAAGGAACTGGCCAAGCAAGAGGCAGAAGAGAAGGAAATGCTGAAGGCCTCCCTGGAGATGAGTTTGACCAAGGCTCAGGAGAACTATGAGCAGCTAGTGGAGAAGAGGAACCAGGAGCTGAGGGAGAAGGCCAGGCGGGAGGATATGCAGATCCAGAGAGCCAAACTGGCAGCAGAGAAGAAGGAAAGAGAGCAGAAGGAGCACTTGGAGGCCCTGGCTAGAGAGACAGAGAGAAAGCTCCAGCATGCTGCCCAGGTGGCCGAAGAGGTCGTCCAAGAAAAAGCCCGCAAGGTGGTCTTGAGCCGTCTGGAGAAGGAGAAAGTGCAGAAGATGAACAAGCAAAAGGTGGAACAGTACGAGGACTTAAGGCGCAGGGAGATCCTCCTCTCTATAGAGAGGAAGCTGGAGAGGAGCGAGCAGATCTTCAAGGAAAAGAAGACTGTCCTAGAAAACGCCAGGTCTGTCGCCCGGGCGTCTTTCCATGTCCGGGAAAAGGTACGGGAGGAGACAAACATGCGCACCTTTGACAAGATGGCCTTGGAAGCAGAACTGCACGCCCACCTGAATAAGAAATGAAAGATCTTGTCATGGATGAGTGGGGATGCATCGCCGGTTGTCTATCATAATGCATCGAAAGTTCCTCTGCATTAACATTTAAGATTTAAAAAACAACAACAACCAACCACCACCCTAATTTCTTATTTTGGGGGAGCAGGGTACCGCACAAAAACATGGCAGCTATTTCACATACTTTTTAAAATATGTTTTTGTTCTGGGTGTGTTTTAAGGACTGACTTCAGTCATCTTTACAGAGGGGAAGCGAGTTTTTCTGTCCTCCACCCCACAAGCACATGCATTTTCTCAAAGAGGGCTGCAGAAGTCTGCTTGAAGCCTGTGAGTTACCGATTGATTGTCTACACCAGAGCTGACTACGGCTGCATTCTTTTCAGTTGGAAATGCAGACAACAGAGACTACTGACTACTAGAGCCTACTGACTAAGAACCAAAACCACCCCAGCTGATTCTGGTTTGAGTGACAGGCAGCTTGGTTTAAGTTATGGGACTGCATTTTCAAAGCCGCTGCGCTCCCACACCGAAGGTGAGGAGGGCTGGAGTATAGAATGCCATACGCCCTGGGTGCCCCTCGCCCACTGCTGGTACCGAGCAAGAGAAAGCACAGATCAAGACTTTGTAACACCATGTAAGTAGACATTATGATCAGAGCTGGGCAGAAGCTGTTAGAAGCGCTCACAAACACAATTTCACTTTTGTTGTTTGCAACTGTTGCCCCTCCCAGGTATCCTCACCTCTCCTCCTTTCAAAGTTTCTCTTACAAACGTCTGTACAATTTCTTTTCTGTCGGAGGAGGGGGAAGAAGAGAGAAGTTTGTGGGCAATCCACAAACTGATGGGCACCCACACAACCCACTTGTTCATTAAGATATAAAAATGAATGAACCTGTGGAACTGGCCTTTGTGGCAAAAGTGGATCATTTGTAAGTGGAAATCTGCAAACAGATTGCATAGAGAAATTGCCACCCTCAGGAGTTCTCAAAACTCGAGGAGACCCTCAGCAACCTTATCCAACTTGGCCTACCTTGAGCAGGAGGTTGGACCAGGTGTCCTCCAGAGGTCCCTTCCAACCTAATGGTTCTATGACCTGCATACAATGAGACGTTCACCCAGCTCTTATCATTGTCTACTGAGCAGGGCAGCATTTATCTGTCCACTGGTGCTAACAGTTCTATTCTTATATAGGGCACAAGAAAGAGTAGATGCACAAAATAAGGTACATTACAGATTCTCTTAGATGAGGATCACGGCTTTTTTATAACTCTAACTCAATACCTTTTAGAGGGAACTGAGTCCTTCTGCTGTTAATGCACTCAAAATGTGAAAAGCCTACCTATGGCCTGTGCACAGCATTCAAGAAGGACAGTGTTCTGCTCCAGGTTTCCACATTTACTCTCTGTTGGGTTGCAGTTACAAACACACATCCAAACCAGGCACTTTCTGGTGTTTTTTTCTGGCTCCGGGCAGCTCTCTGTTCCACCATCCGTGACGCCGTGCTGGGTTGCTGTGGTGATGGCATCGGACCTGGAGCATGGGGGAGAAGCAGCAAGAACAGCCAGGATCTTGTTTCCTTGTGGATGTCTCTGACATACAACACAGTAGAAGAGAAAACCAGAAGAAGTTTGACATATGGCACAGACATGCAGGCCTGCATGCATAGATTGCTTACCAGAATTTCCCAGGAGGTGACAGCAGGTCAAAAACCTCTTAAAAGGCTTTAAGGAAGGTATTAAATGAACAGCAACAACAACAGTAGAGCAAGCACACCCTGGTGCCCTGCAAGGCTGGAGACATTATACAGTGTTGAAAATGAAGCAAGTAGGGATTTTCTTTTATTTTGATGGAACTTGCTCTTCTTTGAATCACGGTACAATTGGTGCTGTTGAGGGCAGGCAGCATGAAAGTAGGAATTAGGGCACCTGAGTGATGTTTGCTCCATCAGTCACTGGCTTACTGTGTAACGCCAGGCAAGTCCTCAGGGGTTGGGCTTGCTCCTAGTGATACAAATGGAAGCAGAGTCAGGCCCTTGAGATCGCTGGGACTTGCAGGAAATAGTAACACTTGGCTTGGCAAAACGTTTCAAGGACTTTGGACAAATGATGCTAAAAAAAGCACAAAGTATTATTTTATTATTTATTTATTTATTTATTTGAGTGGTTACTAAAGTAAAACATATCTGTTGGTGAAAAGCACTCATTACACCAAAATATAAAATATCGGTAGCTGTGGGAAGGACAGCTGCATTACTGTTTCCAGCTAGGAGTCTGTCCCCTCACCCTCATCCTCGAAACAGCAATCAGTTTGAACAGTGAAACCAATCCTGCTGTAATACCTGACAAGGTCCTTGATAAAAAACCGGTCATCTTCACATGTTGTTCGTGCTGCAGTGGTCCATGTGTGCCCTTGTAGCTACAAAGACCTGGAAAAGAGGTGCCCAGTGGCCCAAATCCAGCCTGCGCAAAACTTCCCTTGCTCCCTAGCAGCACTGGAGTTGGGATAAAACCTGCAGTGACTCCAGCATAGCCTACATTTCATCTTGTTTGTAGCCTTTGGGGCTGCAGAGAAAGCCTGCCAGCATGGATGTGAGGGCTCTTGCTCTCTGCGACGTCGCACTATGGTTGAAGTTCACTGCTTGATCCATTTAGCAGAGGGAAAATGGGGAGAACTGGGAAACAGCGGAAAGAAGGCAAAATGTGGTGGGTGAATGAGCAGGCACAGTCTCTAACTGGAACAGCAGTTTTTCCCTAAAGGTCTGCTGCAATCTACCTGAGGGCTTTGTCCAAACCTCCCTCTGACAGGGCATTTCCAGTGTAGACTGAGAACGTTTTACGGCCCAGGAGACGTGTCTTGGCCACTGACTGTAATTACACCTGGGGTCCATCTCCTGCTGCTGACTGAGTTTGACACCTTGGGGCTACAGCCGAACTAATCAAAACACACCTACATGGTGGTAATTGGATTGGCAAACTACTGTTCCTATACCGTGCAGCGTGCAGCTCAAGTTTTGAATGTGAAATGTAAGAAAAAAATATTTTTTTTTCAAAAGACATGAATCTGTGTATGGATATTTTTTATTTCTGTAGTGGTTCCAGTCCAAAGTCTGTGAAAGTCAATGGAGTTTATAAGTTGTTTAAAATCGCGGCATGGAAAATTAAGTCAGCAAGTTGGGTGGAGGCATGAGAGGTATTTCTTGGGTCTGCTTATGCTTCTGTTTATTTGAGAAGGAGTTTTACTGCTGGATTTCTGTGGGAACAGAAATTAAACCCTGGGACACATGTAAAAAGTATGGCCCTTTTAGATGACGCTTATTTGGTGTTTTTGATATTGAGCTGCAGGCCAGGGAGTACTAAAAATCAAAGCAAGCAACATTACCTCGCAGCTCAGAAGTAGATTACGGCTCATTTAGAGCAGAGGAGCAGCTGATGACTTTTGGTTAGGTCCTGCAGAAAGATAACTTAGGCTGGTCCTCTCCTAGGATTAGAAAACACATTTTAGGCTATTGCTGTATTATAATAATAAGGTTATAATGAAGACTTTGCTTCTACGCCATTTGCGTGCATGCCGCAGAATGACCACTAGACCTTGAAATACCTGCACTTTAAAAGCAACCGCAACAGAAGGACAATTACCAGGGAACTTCTGTGTCTGATAACACATCTTAGATCTAGCTGGCATCAAATTCCCAGGATTCAATTCCTAAACACTTGGAGTCTAGCTCCAGGTTTCTTGTTGGATCCCACAGATCTAACGGGACAACCCAAAATTTGGATCCAACGCCACTAAACATTCAAATCTAAAGCCAAACACTGACATGTGGACACACCTCTGACCCCACTTGAAAAGCCCTGCACTGGTTACTACTGCCCATTGACTAGGACTGCTGCTAGAAGCTGACCTACTAGAAACCACTCTGAATGTTTACAGGGTTTCAGAAGTTGAGGTGTTGAAACATTAGGGAGAAAGACTCCAATATCATTTAAATGTTCTAAAAAGAATTACAGGACGAAGTCCTGGGATTCATTTTCAGGTAAAACTCCTGTTGTTATATAGTAATGTTTTGCAGAGTGAGACAACATGATCAAGCACGCGGTATCGGAAAAGAAGAGTCCGTCACACTGTTGGCTATGGCAGAATAAGACAAGTCATTTTCGAGGCCTCAGAACTGTGCAGCTTGTTTTCCTTGGGTGTGATTCTCACTTCAGTGAAACCAAGGCTGCAGGATGAGTTCATCTTGTATTAGACATCAGAGAACTCACACGTGGGGGAGAACCATTGACTAAAGAGCAGTTTCTTTTGCCTGAGCTCTAGATGAATCCTTCACACATTTTGAGTGTTCACAGAGTATCTTGTTTATGTGGGTTGTCCAGTTTTTAACAGAATCTGGGCTAAAGCTGGAGCCATTCAGTGCCAGTGAGAGTGCCAACAATCTCTTCTGCATGCTGCCTCTTCACACAAAATTCATCACTAAAACACAATCTTTGTCAAGGTTGAATTTGGCAGACACGTTCAAAAGCTATTAGGAGGAGCAGCTGCACCACCACTAGTTGGTATTTTTTAACCCAGTTTATCATAAATTCTTTCACTGCATGGATTCTCGTCTTGGTTACCTACTGTGTTTCTCTTATGATGCTTATGGAGCTCCCAGCTCATTCTGGGCTAAAATTTGTCCTGATGTCAGGGGAATTCTGTTCACTAAACAAATGCTGAATATGCAGTGCGCACAGGTCTGAGAGGGGAATTATTTCAGTGTGTGTGTCTTTACTAAGCCAAGCCTGGACAGGGAGAAGTGGGAATCACAGAATATGCAATACAAAGTCCATCAACCACTAACTAGTTTTCCAGAAATTCTGCTAAGAACAGCCCCAGAGCCACCTCTGCTAGCTGTCATCAGGGAACTGACTGCTTCAGGGAAGTGACATTTTCTGCTCCCTTACTGACCTCAAAGAGAGCCAGGCTGATCACATCCTACCTGAGGACAGCTTCTCATCGCCACCAGTTGTTACACCGAAACAAGAGATTTGCTTTCAACTGTGGGTGTTCTTCCTCTGGTGGTGAAGTCAAAAATGTAATAGTTAGAATGCCATTTTGCAAGTCTTTTGTGTTTTTTTTTTTTTTTAAATCTTTTTTCTTCTTCTTAAAGCAGACGCAGAGAGGTATAAAGACGAGACACAAAACTTAGTTAGGTGCGGCACGCTACGGGTGATGACTGTGGCTGTCTTCACACACAGTTCTGCTTTGCAGACCTGAGACGCTGCTGTTCTCTAGTAGAGCAGCCACCACATGCAGGAGAGCGGAGGTGCTCTGGGAGGGATCTGCCTGCTCTCAGATCACACGGGCTCCCTTCAAAGCGTGCAAGTTTAAGCTTGTTTAATGCTTTGCTGAGTCAAGGTCCTAGGGAATTAAGTTTGTTAGAATTGGACTTAGCTGTCATAGTTGTAAAAGGCTGTCATAGGCAAAGAAGAGGAAGACGCTGGCTTAGCCCAGTCCCCCTGGAAATGAGCCCCATGACATTTACTTTGCAGCACAGTACAGGCATGTTCTAATGAGAGCCGATGAAGCCCTGATACAACTCCTTGTAGGAGTGCAGCCCCACAAGCCCTTGGCAAGCAAGTAGCACCTACTGTAAAGAGCCAGTACTGAGACATGGTAAGAAAAATCATAATGCTTCTGCTTCAAGGCAGAGGCAGCTCTGCTCTTCTTTTTGTTAAAATGTTACTAGATGGTGTTTTGATAGGAAAACACTGGGAAGAGGAAAAAATGCAAAACTCTTCTGTACAAGATACCTGGAAACACATTCTCCATTTATGCAGAGCAGCCAGCACTCTGGGGAAGGCCAGAGTTCAGAGCCTTCATGATGGGATATGCCCCACATCCCATATGCCTCTCAATGCTAGGGCATAAAAAATTCGGTTCTAGGTCCGACTTCTTTGTCCTTAGCTCATTCTTTGAGCATGGCTTTTCGCTGTGAAACATGACCTTGTTATTGTAAGATTCTAGTCTAAAAGGACCCAAATAATTCTCTGGCAAGTTTTTCACTCATCTCCTACATCCCTGCCATTTAGCAAGAAATCCCCCGCATTACAAAACCACTCTGGCAGTAAGAAATATCCTGTATTACAAAACCAAACTGCCAGTGCTATTTTGTTCTTACGTGCTTTACACAGCTCTCTGCATGCAATCTCAGGACCCAGCTGTGAGGCAAACTAGTTATCGCCCCCAGCCTAAGTACGGGAAAACTGAAGCAGAAAGAACTGATGTGACTTGCCCAGGGCCATGCTGGCACTCCATGATGGAGCTGTAGCTCTCACTCACGTCCTCCCTGGTCCCCAAGCAGCCCTCTAATAAACCGCTCCTGGTTGCAAGGGAAGGATGTCCCTGTGCCCCTGCTACGGCAGCTCCTCTGGCTCCTGCTCTGCAGCTGGTGCTTCATGGAGGATGAAGCTTTTAAGGTGCCAGCCTCCACTTCTGGGCATTGCCCCCAAACCTTGAAGGACTTGAAGCGTCCATAAAATTTCTCTTTAGGCTTTCAAATGGAGGGCTTGAAGGTGAGCGGCACAGATAAGGCTGCGCTGGGAGCCCGGGAGAGAGGCAGGGCAGGAGGAAGGTGCATTAGCAGAAATGTGCAGGAGCTACAGATGGAAATGTTAAATGAAAGAGCAGGCATGGAGTGAGAATCCTTATACCATCCTGGCTGGCTAGAATTGCTTATATCTGTATGTATGACAGCATGCAATAATACTTTCTTTCAGCACGTTAAAGTTACAGGGCCCAGTTCATCCCATTAGTTACCTCCCTAGAGCCAGCAGAGTTACTCCTGGCTCATTCATTCCTTCAGAGGAATGAATACAGCCTAGATACATTAACCTTTTTATTATTTATGTAAATCACAATGCCTTGGGATAGGTTATGCTTCCAAGAGCCTGGTGGAAATTTCCCCCTGACTGCACTGTACCCGGGCAACGGGATGGGAGGCTCACACATCAGTTGGTATTTTTAGGCACAGCGACAAGTTTGTCAATACCCCGTGCTACACGCTGTGTTCCTGGATGTTTGCAAAGCAATGTCTGCTTGAACAGCACAGCACAGCCGAGGGGAAGAGCAGCTGGCATAGAGGCACCTTGTCAGACAGCAAGCTAAACAGCAGGGAGTAAGAAATATAGCTCTGTCTCTGTCAGATGCTATTGGGAATGTTTTGGTTTGTAAGAGGGTGATGGGATAATTTCTTCTCATTTTTAATCACCTCCAAAGTAAGCTGTGCTATTTTTGACAATTATTTAATGGTTTACAAGAGGTGGGAAAATCAATGAGGAAGGGAGCTCAAAAACCAGATGTGTAGGTAAAGCAGAAGGACATTTTCCTTTGCCTTCTGAAAAAAAGCCCTGAGCATTATGCCAGCAGTTGAGAGTTTTGTTAAGTGCCAAGTTGCATGCATTTTGTTAGACCCTAGGAGGGGGCCCAGTGTGTTCGCAAGCTTTGCTACCTGTGCACGTCTCCTGTCCACACTGAACGAGACAGGCTTCACATTTACCTGCCAGTGACAGCTATTTCCTCAGACTTGAAGGAAAAAGTGAGATCAAAGAAACACAAGGTGAGATCCATGAACAGAAAGGCAGAATACTGTAGCGGGACCACTACACAGCAATCCTGAGTGGACTCAGCCCACGTCTGACATGGAGCCCGATGGAGGAGTAACACTTTGCTCTCACTGGGGGATTTCTGCAGCCCTCACCCAGACACTGTCTAAGAGCCTCTGCGCCATTTTCTTCTCCCACCAGATTCAAGTTGTCCTTATTTCCTAGTCAGTTTGGCCCTGAGGCTCCTGCTCCCATGCCTACACCCACAGCTTGGTACCTGGGGAGCTGGCCACAGGGTGCAGCCAAGTTTCCACTTGTCTGTAGAGGCTTCAAGCCAACTAATTTGCCCTGCTCTCCCTTAAACTGAGGCATGCCTGTGCATGAGCAGCTACAGGAACTGTCTGAATCCGAGCTTTGGGCCTTTGGGTGGTGTAGACTGAAAACCTACAGAAGAACTAGGATGTTGCAGCGTAGCAAAGGGATGCTACTGTTTGATTTTTAAATACCAGCCCCACTGCTAATTTGCTTCCCTTGCATTGCTTTCCCAGACAGTGTAACATGAATGGGGTGAGCACTAGCAGCACCAGAAGAAGCGATTAGGTGTTTGCCCTCCATGCTTAGACCAGTGCTTCGCATGGGAAGTGGTGCCCCTTCTTGCATAAGAGGGAAGCTTTCCTTTCTGCAGCCATCATCGCCTGTGCTTTGGGGTGGGGCGGGCAGCCTGTCTAAGATACGTCCATCCTATCACCACTGCGATGACTGCCAGTGAGGTGTGGATATAACCAAGTCAGTGTTAAACAGACTAGCTCAGTCACCACTAGCAGTTTAGCAGTGCAGTGCTTAGGGTGGGCTAACTGGTCCAGTATTCTCCAGCTTCTCCTTATGCGCTTTTCAACCCACCCTGAGCTCTACCGGTAAATTAATAATTAGCTTATATAGGCCTGCATGACCTGTCATGACGGGAATTTTAGACATAACTTAACAGCTCTGAGTCATGACATTGCTTTTTCTGCTAGCAGTTTCCCCTACTGCCGTGCAGGAGGAAGTAAAGCCAGGGAGGATTGTTTCAGTAAACCAGAGCTGACCTGCCTGCTCTCAGAAAATGCAAGGCAGGTAGGCAGGCCGAGGGAGCCTTCAGGGCTTTATGCAACACTAGTTAGAGCACCTGACATCTTAGGTTTGCTGTGGATACACTCCATATCACTTTGCATGGTAGCTGTCACTCCAACTCACATCTCCTGGGTGCTGCAAGTCCTAATATATTTCAGGCAGAAGGCACTCTGTCTTGTAATAGAAGTTTTCCGTGATTCATACAACATTTCAAAGTACCTGCACATAGCTCTTTGCACAGTCTGGTATTTCAATGCATTTTATTTACGGTTCCATCAAAAAATTGTGGAAGTAGAGATTCCTGAAGGCAGTGATGTTCGCACCCAGAGCTGCTGTCCTCTCGATAAGTGTCTCTGATCAGACTACACTGTGCTACTCTATAGATTTCTTGCAGCTCCTGCAGTCTCTGGGAACCTGCAGATCCCTCCCTGCAAAGACACTGTACCATAATGCAGATGCCACGTGATTCAGTCACAGCCTGTGAGTCCCCAAATGCACAGAAAATTCACTGTAAGCTACCAGGGGAATTTCTGCAGAGTCTCCTGGAATCCGCGGGGGCCCTTTCCGTCTGTCCTGATGCCAGCGCTCTGTAAACTCAGGTGCTGTACGGTACCCGCTGACCTAGCAATACTGGCTGAATCCTCTCCATGACAACACGCTGCAGCGTCCTCAGGTACAGGGAGGCATCCTGCGAGCAGGCAAGGCTGGCCAGGGAGTCAACGTATCAGATGTATGGAGTATAATTTTAGCATAAGTCTTTTCTATGGGAAGTTGGAGGCACAAATGCAAAGGGGCAAAATGTCTCCCCAGAGGAAAGGAAAGAATTGCTGAATGTGAGCGAGAAGGAAAAAATGGCAAAATGGGAGATGTAAATAACCTTCAAATCATAGGGGACACGATTTATAGGTCTCATGCAACAGATGTGCATGGCCAAACAGCTCCTTTCACAGAACATTTTGGATACCCTCAGGGAATGAAGAATGGTGGAAGGTACTAAGGACCACAGGTAAGAAAGGAGAGGTGGTTTCCAACAATGGTTGGGGATGGCTGGAAAGCTGAGTGAGTGGAGAAATGTAGAAAAGCTGTTCTAGACATCTCCAACAATGATGGCTCTCACACCAGTACAGCAAAGAAACGTCCTGAATGCGTGGTGGGAGTAAGGAGGGAAAAGAGAAGCCAGCTCCATGGAGCCGGCTGGGGTAAGCGCATGGAGGACTTAAATGAGTGGACAATATAATGAAAATAGGACTGGGACCCTACATGAGAGTCATGATGAATTTTTTGTTTTTTAAGGTCTCCTTCCTGTTGAAGGCTTCTCCCTTGCAGTAGCAGAGAAATGCCTGCTGGAGCACCCCAGCCCAGTGGCTTCCTCTACCCCAGCCTTGCACAGGTGCTGCTCCAGGGGTCTGGCGGGCAGCACCCCACGACGTTAGGAGGGAGCCTGAGCTAACCCGCCACCCTTTGGGCTCTGGGGCAGCAGCCAAGGCTGCCCAGGGAGCTCCTGCAAAGCAGAAGGTGATGAGGAGCATTTCTCTTAGTGTTTGAATGTGAGCTGGCACTAAAAGGATTTTACCGTGTGTCAGTCCTAGGATCGGGAGGATGCGCTGCAGGAGAGGTATCCAGCTCAAAAGCACAGGATGAGGAAGCACATTTCTGCTGACGCTTGTTTTAATTCTGCTTTTTTTTTTTTCCTAAAGACCAAATTTAATGTCAAACTGCCAGGGCTTGGTAGACACCCATAAGATGTCCATAGCCCAGTTCTCGTTAAGAAAGTGGAGAGCTGGCTGGCAGTTTCGGACAAAGGCCAGATCCACGCATGGCTTTTTTTGTAAGCAACCATTTTGATGCAGTCACCAGACCACAGGGCTGGATTCATGCCTGGTAAGGTCAATTGCCCAAAGGCAAGCACATGGTGACAACATTCCTGTGCCCGAGCGGAGGTGACACCACAGCCAAAGGAAATCTGAGGCTGGACTTGTTTCCAAGGAGGGCAGGAACCTTCTGAAAGGGAAAAGCCAGATTAAAGGGGAATCATAAGCCTCAAATATGCAGTGAAAGCATGGGAAGAGAGGATTGCTCAAAAAAAATGGATCTCCCTCAAGAAAGATAGTGCCTCACTGCTGGCAGGCTGGATGTGGGCTCACGTCCCCATCTTCTCCTTCTCTGGCAGGGGCCAGAAGCAGACTCTCAGCAGAAAGGGAGGGACAGACAGCTGGCTGGGCGGATGAAACTGCCTAGGTCAGACCTTGTTGATCAAAGCTCTCACTCTGATTTCACTTGCAGGCAGGACCCTAAATATCACCAGGGGGACTGGGCTTCAACCCTCGATGACTTACACAACCCTGAAACCTGGTCATGCATCCACACTCTGATGCATTTGCTGCACTTGCTGGGACATTAAGGCAGGCTTGGGGGGCTTTCCAGCGTGCCAGCCGGATGCTTCACAGCCATATCCCAGCCACAACTTTGAAGCAGCAGAAAAGGCTGTATCTCATCCTTCCCCAGCTCGAGTCAGCAGGATTAATTGGTTATTCAGGAGTCCCTTCCCCCATCGACAGAGTGAAGGAAAATTAATTACAAACCTTCTTTTTATATATGCCAGCTAGCAGACAGGATCAATACACAAAGGGACTCCTGATCTCTGACACACCTAAGCCCTCAGACAACTGTGGTTTTTTGCACCATATGGCTCTATCACTTGATAAAATAGTGCCCTAGATATGCTGGTTGTTTTCCAGTCTGCCACCAAATTAACTTAGGAGGATGGGCATGTACTGCCGCAGTTTCTGCACTGTTTCCACTGTTTCTGAGGTCTCCAGACCTATCGCAAGCCGATGTATTTTTGCAGCCCCTCCTGCCCCCCCTCCCCAGGACCAGCTACCAAAGGGATTAAACATGGCCTGTTATCTACTGCAGTGGCTTAATCACTAAGCAAAAAGCTCATCCCCTGACCGCAAGGTCAAGGAATTATCTTCCTGACAGATAACGCAGCCAAGGCTTGGAACGAAATGAGGAGCTGAACTGTGATTGCAAGCCCACAGGCCACGGCTCTCGTGCTGTTTCTAGGAGAGTAACACCACTAAGATGCTATGAAAGTGCAGTGTGACTTTTCTCACCTGCCCTGAGATGCCTCTTGGTGGCAGGGGAAGATAAACACAGGAAAATGGTATTCAGCTTTGTGCACACATGTCCTCCTCCCATAAACACCCCCTATGCCAAACCTGTCCCTCTGAGAGCAAAAGGTTTTGATGGTTGGATATATTTGGCACCATGTACTAAGGAGAGAACATTACGCAGGAAGAGCTTTTAATAGACTGTGAAGAACCAACGGAGCACTAAGTCTGGGTCAGAAAAGAAGTGACCTCAGGGGAAACACGTAGCAAGAAATATGGTTTCAGAGGGCATAGCTCCTATGCATTAGTTTCAGCGGAAGGTTGACAGTCCCGTTCCCGCATGATCTAGCCTGTCGGGGAAGAGCTGCAGGGCCTGCCAGCCCCACAGCTCAGCGCGCACAGGGGCAGCCCCACTGGCCTGCAAGAGGGCAACTGAAGGCATCGGTGATAAAGCTCTTCATTCGAGATTTAAATATAAAGAATCCAGATCTGCTGCCACCAGAAAAGAGCAAGGAGAACTCCTGACACAGAGAGCTACGAAACCAGGTTCTTACTAGGGACTAACACAGGGCATCAGCCCCTGCAGCTTTGCTGTGAGCAACCTCGGGACCTTCTGCGCACATCCAGGCAGGATGAGCCTTGGTCCCCTGCCTGATGGCTGCCTGAGATTGGCCCCGTTTCATAGACGGGGAAGGCGTAAACTGAGATTACAGAAAAAAGCTGAGAAGATGAGGCTCTCTACCCAAAGCTGGGTGATACAAACAGCTCCCCGCTCCCCAGGTGACTCCTTCGAGGTCACGTGTATGATAGTAACTGCAGAGGAGGAACCCCTATCTCTCCTCTTTAGCCAAGAGCCCAGGCCCCTAAGACTCTTGGTTGAAATTACAGACGTGCTAAATCTTCCTCGTTGCGCCTTTCAAAAGCAGCTAAGCAATCAAAGGGCATTTTCCCTCATCCTCAGTACATCTCGCCTTTTGCAGTCCAGCTGCTCCCTAAAGAGCATGGTTATTATCAGTTGTCTGGGAAATACCCACGCCCTGCAAAGTCCGTGTGCCTTACCTGTGAACAGCAAGGGCCACCCTGCAGCCAGAGGTGCTGCTCTCCTCCATCTTCCCACCAAGAGATGCTTCCCACAGCACTGGAGTGGGACACGAGACAAGCAGCTCCCACCTCAAGGCACAAGATTAGCCCGGAGCCTGCTTGGCAAATTCCACTATTCTTCAGCTATAAATCAAAATAAAAATGTTTTTATTGCTTTCAGCTCTGCAATATGAAGGGCCAGATCATCTTTGAGATCTCTGTGTCTCTATTAAGCTTGGTGGACAGAGGTCACAACTGTGGGGAGGTGGAAGAGACAGAGCAACTGCCAGCACTTCATTTTCTTAGGAAAGCAAGCTAGATGGGCAGATTGGTAAGCTGAAGCTTTTTGAGCTTAATGCGTTGCGTCCAAAGGGCACGTGTCCCCCAAAGAGGAGCTCACTGGGGTTACATGTGTGCTGTTCATCCTCCTGGGGCAGGGCACAGGTGTCAGTGCCCTTTCCACACACACACCTCCACGGCACAGCAGAGGCACAGAGATATTTAAACAAACCTCAGGCAGGACTAGCAGGTAGAATAAGTAACCTGCCTGCCCTGCAAGGGGCCTGGATGAGCTAGCTGCAAATAAAGGTCCTTTTTGCCACCTCTTATCTCAGGCGAAGACGACAAAACCCCACGGTGCTCCATGTGGAAAATGGAGCGCTAATAAAGCTTTGGATTTTCCACTCGGCTGCTGCTCCTCGGCTCCCCTCCCTTTCCCACCTGCATTTCTCTGCAGCTTTGGGGAAATCGGACATTGCATATATTTCTATATTGTTCCTAATTAGGAAAAAAGAACCCTTTCTCCATTAAGTGTCTCTCAAGAGCAGAGACGGCGGGCACTTGCATTTTGAGAGCTGTCTGGCTTGCAGCCTGTCTGCAGGGGCCCCGTCTCCTCAGCGTCCCTCCCACGGCCGCTGTCCCTGCAGCCCCAGGATCTGCAGCCACCACAACCCAAGCCTCAAAGTCACTTTGAGCATAGCAGAAAGCTGGACAACCCCTTCACAAAACCAAATCTCTGCTCTAGAGCACAGATGTGCAAGGAATCCTCTTAACCCTGCGGAAATCAAGCACTGCTCTACCTGTCCTTTGCATGCTTCTCTTCACAGGGATGCTGCGGCAGGCTGCGCCTGGGTACGTACCCCAGAACTTGTTCCGGCCAAGTTACAAGCTGCTCCCCAAGAAGGGCAATGGCTACACAAGTTCACCAGGTCAGCTGGGGGATGGCATGAGCTGCCTTCTCCTCCCACGAAGCTCCAGCCTGGCACCTCTGCTTGGACTAGTTTTCCCATTTCATTGAGCTTCACCTCTTCCCTACAAGTAGACTTTACTCATGACTTCCCTACATCTCCACTGTGCTCCAGCTGACAGCTTGGCCACCAAGAACACGATCATCTCTTCCAGTGAATTCACCGGCCCCCAGCCTCCAAAGGCTACAGCAACTAGCATGGATAATACATCTTCCCCCAAAAATGGTCCATATATGTTTAGATACAAACAGCCCTTGGCAAATGTACGTAATTAAATACAACCCCTCCAGCAGCGAGTGTGAGGAGCCTGGGCCAGTCACTGCTTTCCTTCTTTTCCCTATTAGTGGTACCAGCTCCATGAAGAATGGCGTGGCCTGAAGATCCTTCGAGCTGTGTGAGATGGGCTCCCTCACCAAGCACCCCGGTTCCTCTCCTTGCCCTTGCCCTGGCGCTGCCAGCTGGCTTTGCCAGGTTTCCCCTGGGGACCCCTCTGCCTTCCAGCTCCCTCTGCACAGCCACGCCACGGAGGCCTGCCAGCCCACGCGCTCCCCAGCCGGCTGCTGCTCCCGAACACCTCCTGGAGGGTCCGTGCTGGGGCATGTTTAGGTGTGTGTCGGTCCAGGCAGCATTAATGCAAGTGGGGAAGTCCCTAGAAAGTGCCGGAGACAACGTGCCGCAGATCTCGTTCCCAGGCCTTTCTTGCCATAGATTAGAATAACACTAAAATTCACCCAGTGATAAGTAGGTGAAACGTACCCATCTGTAGCAGACAGGAGAAGAGATTAGAGACTGTAGTGGTCTTTCCTAACCTTAAGCTTTTCAATAAATCTCTGAAGATTAAGGAGAGAGAAGATTCCATAAAATAAAATCTGATTTGTCTTTGGTGCAGCTGTCCATCCAAAGATGAGTACCCACATCCCACTTCTGTATAATTCACATTTCTCCCCACACAGCCTCCACAAAGTGAGCTGAAGTCATGACCTTACTACTGTAATTAGCATCCGTAACATGGCAGGCTGTGGTGTCAGGGCTGTAGGGATGGCAAACACTGTCCCATTTCTTCTTAGAAAGGAGACAGGGTTCATTTCATGTTACCTTGGGAACTCACACCCTACCATTGCAAACATCACCTGGACAGGCAGGGAAAAAGCAGAATATAGTCCTGCCTGTCCTACTGTCTCCTGACCTTATACGACACATCCTCCTTCCTCCGTAATTGATGTCTCCTGCTGCAGAAGCAGCCACAGCTTCTGCTTCCTCTGGCTATCCCATTACAGCAGTAATAAGTGCAAGCCAATTATTCTGCAAAACAATTCAAATGTATTCGGTGCCTTAAATCAGGAAATCTTTCTTTATAACACCATCTCTTCCTCGCTGCACTGCAGCACTACAGAAACGCAGCAGCTCCTTCCCTTCATCTTCCCCACGAGCCCCCTGTCTGGGACACACACACCGCCTCCTCCAAGGGGAAATGGTTACCAGTCATCTTTTCCGTGACATTCAGAGATACTTAAAGCATCCCCAATGTATGTAAGAGTGATGCGTTTCCAGGGATCTTAAGTTATAGTTGTATTCTGTTAAATCATGCGGATAGGAAAATGTTGAGGAAATTTCTGGCACGCCAGCTGTCTGACCTGACTTATTTGCACGATGCTAGCGCTAGGAAATGTGCTAGTTTTAGAGCCCTCGTGATTTGAGACTATTTGTCCAGAGAAAGGCAGCAGCAAGGAAAAGGTCACATCAGGCTTCCCATACGCTAACTTCAAAACCTGCGTTAGCCCCAAACCTCATGCCCCAGCCCCTGCCCTGGGACGGGCTGCTTGCCCCCTTCACCCGCACCGCTCCGCACGCGGGAGCTGCGTGCCCAGCCGTGCCGGCAGCGAGCTGCCACCACCGACCCTCATCCCGGGGAGCTGGAAGGATGCTCAGCTGCATGTCTTGAGAAGGTCACTGAAAGACTTGGAAAAACTGAGGCCACGGTTGACCTGTCTGCTGCACGGTGGAGGAGCAGAAATGTCCCTACATGCAGGATTAGCAGGCTGTTGTCCTTGCCAGGGCCGTTTGCCCACGTGCTGCTTTCTCTGTGGGTCTGGCAATGGCAGCTACAGTAGAGACACAGCCTCCAGGGTGACCTTCAGTTATAAAGCACATCATGTTTCACCTGAAGGTAAAATGTTCTGGTCTGCTCTCTGCCCATGAGGAAAGAAAATCAGAGGAAAAATCAGAAATTATTTTTGGGCAAATTATTTTCAGGCAAAACAAGAAAAATAAAAATGACCTCATTATGAAATATTTCTTTTGATAGATGACATATATTTGAGATATGCATTTAATACACATCAACTTTTTATGTGTGTGTGTGTATATATATATGCATGCATGTGCACATATGTATGTATATGTGTGTGAATACATGGCGGGGGAGAGGTGAGTTGGATTTAGTGCCCGTTAGCAGCTTGCAAGGGACACATGATGCCAGCCAACTTGCTAAAGCACAGGCCCTCTGAGCCTCCCGGCGAAGGCTCGGACTGGTTTGGCGGAGGCACCGGTTCCTCAGCCTGCCCCCCACCCCTGTGAAACACACGGGGACAGGACCTGGCATGCAGACCCCGAAAGGGCCCATGCTGCTGGGTGCGAGGCGAGGGGGGCACCAAGCACCTCCCTGCCCACCTCTGCTTGGCCCAAAGCCGCTTGTGAGGTGGGCTGTGAAATAGGGAAGGAAGGCGCCTGGTTAACAGCCCGGGGTGTTCGCTGCCCATCTCTACGCATTTTCTGCATGAAACACTCAAGTCTGAAAGACTTTGCGAGTAGAATGAACAATATTTTCTAGACAGAAAGCCAGCATTATGAAAAAGGCACGAGCAGCTACGATCATCTGCAGGCCACGTCTCACCTCCTTTGCACTCTCCAAGCGGAGCAGCTCCCCGGCTGCACCTCGCCGGGGTGGGCTTCCCCTCCGCCTGCGACAGTGGTGGGGTGGGCTTCCCCTCCGCCTCGGGCAGCACCGTCCTCCCACGGCTCCCACCAAGCATGCTGGGGTGATGCTAATTTCCACCTCGGGAAGATAGCCGCAATTAGCCAAAGAAGAGCAAACGGAGAGCTGAGGGAGAGGGCGGGAGGGGAAGGTGGGAAGAAGTTGGCTTGCCCATCGTGCTCAGAGCTGAGGAAGCAGGGAGGGAGACGGAGAGGATGGTGCCCATATAAAGCAATTCGTTTGCTGACTTTGCAACTCCCTCCAAGTATAGACAGGACCAAAACTCCTGGTAGAGGGAACACACCAGAACCAAGGTCCAGAAACGTCTTTCAAGCCTCGTCCCTCCTGCCTGGACAAAGAAAAGAAGGTCATCAGGACGCTTTATTCCTTTGCAGGGGACTATCCACAACAGCTATTCTTTGCTTCCCTGCGAGGTCTGCTCTTTCCTTCCAATTCACCTGGAAAGCAACTGTTCTCCCTTCCCGTCCTCTCCTGTCCTGGCTGGGAATGAAGGAGAGCCCACGTGCAGCTCCTCTGACAGCCAGCCTCTGGATCCTCCCTGCTCTGCACGTAGGAGCCCAACAGGGTGCTTGCAGCAGAGCGCTGTAGGGGCAGGGACAGGGAGACGCTCTTCTCCCTTAGGGAGGTCAATGGGATGGCTCCCACACCCGCTCCCAATGGCCTTTCCTAAAGCTGGCTCATTAAATCCCCTCCTTCCACCCTGCTGCTGCTGGATGAAAGCTTGGTGGCAGAAGTCTGCCCTGGCGTGCTGGGATCCAACAGGCCAGGGGCAGTGGGGAGGCTGGGATGCGGGAGCAGCTCAAGAAGCGGGCACGGGGGTCTCCGCTCCTGGGTGCCCACACAGAGCTGCAAGCTGGGCTCGTGGCTGCTTGCAAGGGGAAGCCAAAGGCTCCCGTGACATTGGGCCCCTGCGAGTTTAGCTGGGAGGGTATCACGCTCATCCTTTGCTGCATACAGGTCTGAGGGTGGTCCCTGGAGCCACAGCCACCACCACTGCTTTTGAACAAGGCTGTTACTCAGCAGCAGTCGGTCACAGCTGGAGGGATTTTCTGCACAGTGAGCAGTCACCAAACCCAACCCCTTGCCAGCAGCAGGAGCCAGCCGCAAGCTAAAAGGAGAACATGGGCTTAGTGGACATGTTCTCTTCTAGCTCCCGCAGCATCAGCCAAAGCAAGGGGGCTAAAACATCTCCCTCCCCAGACAAACTCATTCTTCCCTTACTGCAGGCTGGCTTCAAACTCTGAATACAGTGTGCCCTGCTACTCCTCCTCATCCAAGCTTGGCACATATGATAAGCACACCTATTTTACCCATCCAAGGTACCTTTGAATGGCTGGGAATTTTCTGTCCTCACTTTGGAGCCCGCGTTCCCCCTACCTAGGGAAGAAAGCCAGCTCTGCCTGCACAGGAAGCCTACCTTGTTTCTCTTAATCTAAAATAAGTTCCACATTAAACCACACCTGCTCTGCATTTGTGTTCAGGGAGAAACTACAACATGAGAAATTTAGGAGCCCGAGCAGAAGCAGAAGGAGAGAGTCACTGGCTTCACTGCTATTCCCCGCATCCCTTCATGGGTCGGAGCATCTGTCTGAAGTACGGCACACTTGATCAGAGAGGGATCTAGAGGGCTGCTGCTCCAGGCTAGAGGAGTTTCTGAACATCCAAGTCCACTGAGAGTTGCAGGGATTTCCAGCCTCTTCCAGTCAACGTTTAGATACCCAAAACCTTTCCAGTACCAAGATCGACTTCTGCCCCCCGAGCAGCCGCTGCATACACATAGCTACCCGCAAAGGAGAACAAACATAAGCTGTGTCCCCGCAACCCAGCTGGGCCGTGCCAGTGCAAGCTTGGCTGTGTTTTCTCACAGCGTCTTGCTCAGCAGCAGCTGCAGAGAGGAAAAGAGGGCCTCGGCGGCAGACCCCTTGTCTGTGAGCACCTGGGACTGGACTCCAGTTGGGACTCAAGGTGGTTTTTGCTTACTGAGAAATAGGACAGCTTCTTTTGCTTGTGAGATGCACTTGCCTTAGCACGCATTTTTGTTTGTTTTTTTTAAACACGCCAACCCACTGTCAGCAGTGCTCTAGTTTTTAGTCACCTCTGCTGCACTCCTACCTTTCAACCTCCTTCCCGGTGAAGCCTCCTCACCTTCTTCTTGCCTGCAGCGAGCACAAGTGGCGTGCCTCTGGCAGAATCAGGAAAGGAAAGGAGAAATTAAAGCAGTGGCTATTCCCGAGTGAGTTACAATCCCTCCTCTCTGGCAATCTTTCCAGTAAGCCTGCACCTCTATCTTGCTACAAAAGCCACAGCATTCCCACCTTCTTGCCATGTGGTTTTAATTCTTCGTACAGCCTCACATGCCACTGAGATGAGAGGACCTAAGGGCACAGCCTACCCCTGACACCCGGGGTCCTTGAGTGCTTGTGAACCCTCCCAAAGACACAACTCTGCCCTAAGTGCTATTGCCCTGTTCGCAGCTGTGCTTTCAGCAGTGACTCTGACACAAGCCTCCAGCCATACTTCCATCAGGGCTGGCAGAGCTAGCACCTTTTTTGAACAGGGCCTAATGCCATTGCAGCAAGTCAGTTTTCTCACACCCATCACAAACATCTCATTTTCAAGCCCCCTTATTAACATGGAGATGCTAAAAAGTTTTACTCCTATTTTGCAGGGCTTAGAACAACAACAAAAAGACCCCAACAAAACAGAACCTGTTTTCCTGACGCGGGGGGAGCAGGGGCTGGCATCTCCTGCAGGTAGGCACTGATATACAGAGGAAAACGGGAGCGCTCTCCTGCCCCCAGAATTAACAATGAAGAAACCGATGGGAGCAGCAGCTCCAGGAGAGGACCTGTTCCTCTGCTCTTGGGTGGTTTCCACAGAGAGGTTTGAGGCAGGGGTGCAGTCAAGAAGAACTCAAGGGTAAATGAGCTCACTTATTATTTTAAGCAATGCAAAGTTTGCACTTTTTATAATACAGCAAAATAAGAACACATGACCCTGCTGAGTTATTTATTGCAACACCTCTGAGTTAGCAAAAGGTGCCTTTGCGACTCCCACAAATTGGCCTTTATAATTTTTCTTCCTCTGAAGTGCCGGATCTGCCAACATTGAAAAAAAGAGCTGTTGCTTCCAGCACTATGGCATCTCCTGCACTTAGTGCTGGTGACAGAAAGGAGCAGAAAGGACTCACAGACCTGACCAAGTACTCAGTTGGATCTGTCTCCATTTCAGCTTTAGAGTTAAGCCTGCAGTAAGAAGTAAATGAGTTACTTAATATAGAAGAAGGGACGTTACCTCAGTGGGCAGAAAGGCACTGCAGGTTGTTCAACAAACCGCGTGTGGTTGCCGAGCTCATGGTCCCACCCGGCCCCGCTCACGGTGACTGTCAGCCCGACAGGCCACCTCAGACACAGCTCTCAGGTGACTGACTACAGCCGGTTCCTCTGGCTCAGTCATTTCTCCCATTCATGGCCACGCTCAGACTAGATGGTTAACAAATTGTGTGTGGACTAGGTGAAAAACTGCAGAATTATCCTTGTGCCAAGCGTATCAGGTGGAAGATGCTGAAAATAGCGTCCTTCACAGCCACACCAACACAACGAAGCACTGAGTCTCCAGGAAAGCCCCAGGACCTGACTGAAGCTAAGCCGTGGACAAAACTTTCAGAGTATGGCCACCTTCTTGAGAGCAAACTTCTCCTTCCTAGACACAACATGAGCTATCCTCTGTCCTTCCACTAACCACAGAAAGTGACTGCATGAAAAAGCATTCAAAACAGACTATTCCTGTGAAAGACTATCATCTTATCTCCAAAGAGATACACTGATGTTACACTAACGTCCTAAGCGGAAAGCCTGCCTACCATCTTGAGCTAAAAAAAAAAGCCATACTCTGTGGCTGAAAATCGCTACCAGCCCCTGTCCCTTGTGTGCCGTGCACAGCAATGCATAATACGCACCAGCAACCGTTTATCCTTTATTATTGACTTCCGACCCCGAGGGCAGTTTCCATTTCTTGTCCACTTTCTCTGCTTTAGAAGCAGCACGCATTGGAGGCGGTGGGGCGGGCGCTGCCTTCCTTTCTCTGCCATTGCCTTCTGTGCAAGAGCAAAGCCTTGGGGCAGCGAGCACCAGGGGAGCCACCGGAGCCCTGTCCTTCAGCAGGAACCACTCTTCTGCACCAGGGAGTGAGTGAAACAGCCTGGAGGCTTCGTGCATCCTACGTAAAGGATGAAATTAACCCTTAAATTGACCTGAGCGGGAGCCACCATTCACACTGTGAAAAGCAGGCAAGACAGCACAGAAGAGAATCAGCAGGCTTCACGTTTGGCAGTGTCTGCAAATGAAACCATATTTTAAAGTGTCTCTGAAGGGGACAACAAGGACAGTCTTCAGAGGGAAGAGACGTTCCCAGATGATAGCCAGAAGGTGGAGGTGGTGGAAGAATGGCGACAGGCTTTTCAGACCCAATCTAGCTGTTCTGCAACTTCTGAAGAGAAATCTTAGAGGTGCGAACCATCCTGTATCTTCTGCTATCCTGGGACGTGAGGGAACAATTTAGGGAACTCTCCTCAGTGGAGGGAGTTCTCAGCTCATTCCCAGTAGGAGAAAGCGATCTAACCCGGGATTACTAGTGAGGGTTATTTGAACTGACAGTGGGTTGCTCCCTAAGCCATCTTCCTGTTACTGCGTTGCATTAAAAATACAGAGACAACATTGAAATCAGTAATGCTGTGTCCTTTCAAACAGAATAAGGAGACAGTCGCTTCACTAAGATGCTATGGCGCATAGACCCAGCTCCACGCCGGCTCTGCCAGGGAGTTTACAGGGCAGTAGATTCCTCTGCAGGGCTAGTATCTGCAGCAGGGAGCGGCTGATGGCAAGCACCTCGCCGCAGGTGGCTTAGGGCATGCCTCGCTGGTTACGCAGAGAGCTGCTCACTGGCTTCAGGTAAGCAAGCGGGAGATTTCTTCTTTGGATTTGGTACACCCTGGCTTTAACTTTATACACATTTTAAAAGTGGAAGGGGGTAGCGAGGGTGAAAGCGTTTTACATACAGCCAGTCCTTTTGAGAGGCGATGTTAAGCATGTAACACAACAACTCAGTGAAGCAGAGGAAGTGCGCTGGCAGCACATGAGCGTGTCACAATGATTTGTCTCAACTCCTGCAGAGGCAATTTAACATCATTTCAGTGACAGTGTATCAAGAACACACAGGAATTCACTCTAGTGTCAGTGTAACTTTTATTTATTTATTGCTGTCAATATGCACAGTAACGGAAGACCCGATGTGGCTGCCTCCTGAGTACAATACTTCTGTAAAGTCTGATACTGTGGCTTTTGATGGTAATAGATCAAAGGTGCTGCATTTACAAGCCACAGGGTGATTTTCCTAACTGCCTGAATTACAGATATGCTCCTTGGCTGTCCTTTTTCCTGTCCCTTCCAGCATCACATAAGATAGACCTTGTAACTGGAAAATAGCCAGAGATGATGTGAGGACAGTGTAAAGGGGAAAACCAGCTCTGTATTGCTTTCTCACAGCCCTTCAGCCTTGTAGGAGCAAGAATTCGTTTGTGGCTTTCTAGCATGCAAGCACGAGTGGAAAAAGCACAGAAGGATCAGGTATGCTAAGGAGGGATGCAAATTCTCTTTTCCTATCACATCACCTGTCATCACAAAAACACCAGCCTTCAGTGCTGGACCCTCTGATTATATAAAACCTCCCGTGCCTGGCAGAAGGATACTGGTCAGCTACTGCCTGAAGTGGGAAGTACAGGCTGTGCCTTCAATGCTTTTTTCTGGCCACACCAGAGTGACTCCCTCCAGGAGCATCACACCCTCCCACTACGCTCTTCCACCCAGCATCAACGCCTCTCCTCTGGCTGGCAAGCCAGGGCTCCCTTCCCGGCCTCATCCCTGATTTCTCCCTAGAAACAGCACTGAACTGATAGGGATTGACTTAGGTGGCCAGAAGCCAAAGCCTGGGACTGGACAGTGTCACAGTCTGCATGGGACAGGTAAGGCCATGCAGACGGTGTCACTGGTAATCCCGGTGTCACTGGTAACCCCCGTGTCACTGGACGTACGTAATATGCAGGGGTGCTGAAGAGGGCTACAGCCCTGAAAGCCCCAGTAAATCTGCACTTAAGACCCCCTGAGCCCTAACTGTACCTCTGCTGCTAACTTCATTCACCTTTGTATTGTTTATTCCTTTGTTTCCCAATGTATACCATGGGGATAACCGTGTCACTCTGGGTGTGCTTGTCATGTGCTCTGTAAGCACCAGGCAGTGCCGTTACTGTAGCATGGGTAATTATTAGCCAGCTTCTTGCTTAAAATAGGTGGAAGAGGCTGCAAGGTTTCCACAACAAAGGGATTCCTCTCCTGTAACATACAAGATGACCACACACAGGGCAAATCCTCCCCTGCAATAACCACATGGTGAGCACTTGGGAGGGGACAGAGGCCAGCCAGAAGCCCACCTCTGAACAGGCTGTCCACAGTGCCTCTCCCAGTTCAGCCTTGGCTTGCCAGAGGTCCCGGTTTGCCTGAGGTAGCCTGGATTGCAATTAAGAGGACTGGTAGAGAGCAGTACAAAGCCTTGGACACAGGCTATTCACTGCAGCACATACAGAGATTACTTTCCCCACCTCCACAGCTCTGACAGCTTGCTGCTGACAACGTTTAATTCTCCAAGTGGTAGTGGGTTGTGTGGCTGGACATTCCTCACCCACCTGTCCTCTGGCTTGATTTACAGAGGTGATGAGGAAGCCATCAGAGCTGAGTCAAAGGCTCCTCCACACTGAATCTGCCTGTAGATAACACCTTCTGCAGAACATAGCTCTGCTCCTTCTTCTGGCAGTGACACAGCCAGATGTCCCAATGCAAAAAAAGTGCAAAGGTGGCCCCAGGATGTTCTGCCCACAGTCAACACAACGCAACCCTCCCTCCAGCTTGCATCGAAGCCGCCGAGTTACCTATAAGCTCTTCTCTGCTCATGATCCTCCTTGGAGCCAAATCCACAGCATCCTCAGGTTGTCTTCACCTTGTGTTGCTGCCATTTGCTTGAAATGATGTAGCATCAAGAGGTTGCCCTGTGTTTGATATTATTGCCTGTGCTTGGGAGGCTGGGGCTGCTGTGGTCTTCAGGAAATGCCCCGGGAAACGTGTCCCACCGCAGTGCTGATTGACCGGGGGTGTGCAGCGAGCCGTTTGCTAGAGGGGATCAGGCAGAACAGGGTAAGCTGTGTCCAGCTGGGGAGGTTGCACTGGCTGGAGCATAGGCTGATAAAGGGCTTTCTCAGAAGCACTTGTGTTTGGCAGACAGACTAGACAGGAAAGGAAAGAAGAGGCACTTCCTAAGCTACGGTCTGTGGTTCACTTTAACACCGACTGTGGTATCTTGGCAAAACGTGGCTTAACGTAAGCAGCTGAAGCAAACAGATCTGGAGTGATCAGCAGAGAAGGTCTGCCAGGCTACAGGGAGCATTCAAACTAAAACAAAGCCACTAACCGAGGGAATTGCCTACGCACAATTTTCCCCCACTTTCCCCACCAAAGGGCAAATCTCCCTTCTGACCCTACTGCCCGATGGCGTAACTTTTGCAGAGCTGAATGGCAAATTGTGATCAGAAGCCCCCTCCCAACAAGAGTCACTTTTTGTCCCCCGAAGCAGAATCCGTTTGCAACCTCATGATTTGATAGAGAGTTTCCCTGAAGTGCTGGTCCCGGCTCAGTCTTTTGGCTGCTTCTTTCAGCTCCTCGATGTTTTCAGCTTCTGCGTGCGAGAAGATGAAGGACTGGGACTGCTTCACTGAAACAAGAGCAGCACAGAAAGGTCAGCACTCTCCGTCAGGGACACAGACTGAAGACAAACCTTCACTAGAGCACACGAGCCATGCCATTAACACGGCTGAGAGCCTGGCAAGGGGTGAGCTAACCATTGCCCTCTAACAGCTTCACCTTACTGTTTTCAGAGGAGGAAAATGCTGACAGCATGGAAACACACTTTTCTTCTTTACAGCTGCCTCTGATTTAGGGTTTTACGTAGAACCTGATCTAACCTTGCAGGTAGCCACTCTGAGCACTGGATTGAACTGGACAATGTCCAGGTGTCCCTTCCAACCTAACTCAGTCTGTGATTAAGCATTCAGATGAAGTCAGCTTTAGGCATGTTTTTTTAGGGGCCCAGGACCATCACAGCAGTTACCTTTCAACACACATGAAGAGACAGGCAACCAGAACGCAGACTCCCTGCCTGCTCTCTGGGTAAGGAAGCTCCAAGTTTCTCTGTAGCTCCATTCTACTACTAGGCGATGTGAAATATGAACCACATGTGCAGACCTTACTGCTCTGTCGGCCCCATCTGCACATATCTGCTCCTGCAGGATGTAGAGTAAGAAGCTGCCCCATACTTACAGTCATTCCATGAAGCGCTGGCTCTCCGGCGGTGGAAGCGGCAGCTCTTTATGCGACGAGTGGCAGCCTTGTGGATGTACACAGAGTTCTTCATGATCACGGGCATCTTGGCCTCCAGCTCGGCATTGCGGATGCACTCTTCAAAGAACTCTGAGGAGAAGACACCACTGTGAGCAGTGACGGGAGAGACACTTCAAGCAATGAACCAGTCACAAGGGACTGCACTCACTGATGGGTTGAGCCAGGTAATGGCATTCAAAACCTCCCTAGACCTTCATGAACAACGATCCATGAAGCTCCAGAATATCATCAGAATGAACAAGTTCAAAGTGACAAAACCCCACAGTCCCCAACAAATGCATACTCAAATTATAGAAGGAACTGCAACCATCCATTCCCCATCAATCATTCCCACAACTGCTCATGATTCAACTGCCAAAAGCCTCTGATATTATGATAAAACTTCTCAACTCTCTTGCAACATAGGGGTCCGAAGCCTGGTTCATCACACTTTCTTTGAAGGACTTCTAAAACCAGTCAAGTCTAACAGTAGAAAGGGAGGTGTTGGCAACACTGGTGTGGGCACACACACCCAGGCCATACATGGCCAGGGATTTCTTAATAGCATAGCAAATACTAGCGCATACATACATACATTACAGGCTCCATGCAAAGCCCCGTGTCCAAACTCTGACAACGTTATTCTGTGCTGATCTGCCACACCAGCTGCTTTTCCTGGCCCATTTCCCCTGTTATGGTCTACCCGGCATATCTTCTGCCGTTCCAGTCTTGCTGTCCTCTTGCCTGTCGCTGGTCTCTTGCTGTTGAGGGGGGCTCACGTGCTAATGCACCCCAACTCCTACATGAAAGGGCAGGGCAGAGCTGCAGGAATCACTTGGAAGGACTGAGGCAATCTGTGCTGGGACTGACGTTAAAGAAAACATTGCTGGTCCCTCACTCTCTCTAGCGTTTTGCTCATCAGTACATTTTTACTCTCTTGAAGAAAACATCCCCCAAAATCTCAGATTGGAAATGAGTGTCAGGAAACATTCAGTGCTAGAGGTTACTCACTTATGCCCTGTGCAGGTAGTTCAGCTCTGGTTGAATGCTGAGCTCAACACATCCACTTTAGCTCTGTTTTCTTACCAGGGCTCTGAGCCAGTGGGATGAAGCTCAGAATCATGCCCTTTTGTCTCAGTTTAGAAATGTGATGTAGAAACTACTAAATAATACTTATTTACATATATTTCTATATATAAATTATAAATATGTGCATATATAGAAAAACTATTTATACATATATTTACATTTACATATGTAACAGTGCTCAGAATGCCACAGAACTTTTTGACTTTTCTATATTGGCCCATTACATCCCCCCTTCACCGAAATGAAGTCTTAACTGCAGAGATACAGCAGCTTCATAACAGCTTCCCCCTGCACTATACTTGAGGATGGAAAACAAGCAAGACTTCACCCAGTCGAAGCTGCTAATGTCAGTTCCCAAACCTGACTCAGGCCAAATGCTAGGTAATGCCTCATCTTAAAAAAAAAAAAAAAAAAAAAAAGGAGGCAAAGAAACAGGGATAAGCTGAGAGGAACCTGAGTCTTACACCTGTGGCCTGTGGACTGCAGTCGTCTCAGCACAGCAGTGCTGGGCTGATGCAGGGATTCAGCTCTGAGTAAGGATCCAAACTTCACCTGCTGGGTCACCTACCAGCACGTTGCTACAGCACCCACGGTCCTCCTTAAACTGCTGATGTTCTCGTAACCAAGGCTGAGAAAAGATTATCTTGAGGGGAATCGGAGGACTCTTTGTAACTCAGACCTAGTCAGTCTTTACAGCTCTGCCACGGCTTCCCTCTGACATTTTGGAAAGCACTTGCTCATCTCTGCCCCTAGGTTTGTCTTCCACCCAACAGGGGAGGCTAGGATAATTTTGCCCTCCTTTGAGAACAAAGCACCAAGTACCTGCGTAGCACATTCTGGCTCCTCAAAAGGGAGGTGTGGTTGAGGTACAAGGAGTTGGGAGAGCATATTATATGCAGCTTTGCTAATTTGGAACTTCTTTTGGTGTCTGGGAAGATGGGTAGAAATAATTCCTCTCTCAGAGCTTGCTCACCAGTAGAGAGGATGGGTGACTGACTTACTTCTCAAGTTACTGACATCTGCTTTCATCTTCTCCTCTTTCTCCTTGTTGCAATCCAGAGAATTCAAGCCTTGCTCCAAGCTCTGCAACGCTTCCTCAGCTTCTCTCAGTCTCTTCTCCAGATCCATGCGCACCTTCACCTCAGCCTGAGGAGGAGCATAAGTGTTGCTGAAAAACAGCTTGCATCTCAGTTACCATCCTGCTAACTCGCAAGGTCTGTGAGGGACCCACCAAGCAGCTTAAAATGAAAAGACAACAGGAAGGAAAACCAATAGAAATATTGTAAGACAACATAAAAGTTGCTCCTCGTGTCTTCAGACAGAATCTGAATTCGAAGTCCATATTATTTTAGTAATTCTCCTTTACTCTGACTTTCATTTTCACAGCCTCCCTCTCATTGTATGAACCATGTGGAATCAAAAATGGTATTTCCACATATGAATTTGTGCTTATGCAAGTACTTGCAGCTGAGCAGGAACAGGAGGACATCTTTCCAGCTAAGAGGGACTTGAGATAAAGGCAGTCAGTTCCCACAGAGGGGTGTACAGTACTTAGTTTCAGAAACAAAACACAAGAAAAGTTAGAAATATATGATAATATCCATAGTAGCTTAGCAAATGAGAATAACTAATACAGCTTAGGTCAACTTAGCTTTAATTTGGCCAGGTGGAAGGTTACAGGATAAGAAAATCTTGGAGGTGCAGGAAAAAGAAGAATTGGGGGTTTTTTGGACAAAATATTTGTAGAAGGAGGTTAAGTGTCAAACAGCCAATAATAAGCATAACCTTTACATTGTTTACATTAAAATAAAATAGCATACTTTGTTCAATTACCTTTGCGTAGATTAAGGTATCTTCCATTCCTGGGATAACGAAGGAGGGCTGGTACCTCACCGGCATTCCTCTGCTTTTGAACCCAAGTTCATGCAGAGGTTCCTGAAGATTTACAAATCTTAAGATTGATTCTCTGAGCACAAGTGAGGAGGGAAGATTTCTGCTCAGTTCTGCAATGTCCATATTAGCATTTCTTTGAAATGATCTTTATTCTTGATTGTGTCTACTTTCCTCTTTTACTTTTTTTTCCTCCCTCCATCTTTAGATGATGCTTTCACAGTAGCAGACGAAAAGACTTTTACTGAATGGATTAATCAGGCCTCAGAATGAGAAAATAAATAGTAGTGCTACACAGATACAACATGGCAACTTCACGTGTTACCATGATATGAAACAGCAAAAGAAGATTTGCGACCACAAAATGAAAACAAAATAAAACCAAGTCTCCCACTTGATAGGGGATGAACTGAAAGGGAAAATGAGAGAACTGTGGGCCCAGGGACAGCAATATGCAACATACGCAGGGGATACCTTGAGGTCTCTCTCCGTCTGCTGCTTCTCTGCGGTCAGCTCCGAGAGCGAGTTCTGCAGCGCTTGCGACTGGGAAGAGTAAAACTCCCGCTCCTCCTCCAGTGCTCGGGACCGCTCCTCATTCTCCTTCATCCTGGTGCACGGCACAGCAAAGGAAGATGAGCGTTCCCAGCCCAGCACAACTCACAGGAAGGAAGGGGCTCAGCATGGTGACGGGGCACGCTTAGCTACCTGGCTGCCCTGAGCAAAGAGGTGCTAAAGGGAGCACAGTCTGTGTTTCACTTCAATAACACAGGCATTGCTGGAGAAAGCCAGGCGGACAGTTCTTGAATGGAACACTCTCAACACCCAGAGGAGGTCCAGGAGCACCAAACACTTCTTATGGACAAGTCCACGAACACCAAATGGATTCACGTGCCTAAGTCCTGATTTGAAAGCAGCAGGCCCAAGCGGCAGCGAGGAGTTCAGCTGCCCTGCCTCACTCTGTCCCCTCTGAAGCGTTTGTAACCTGAACTCCTGCCATGGGAGCCAGACAAGCTTCCAGACTTGCCTTGCGTTGGCAACCAAAAAGCAAGTCAGCAGATAGTCACGTCATCATTTGGCACCACTAAGCCTGAGCAGGGCAGAAGCGTCCTCTTCCCTTACCGCACCCAAGAATGGAAATTATAAAGGATCTTGCCTCTCTGCAGGTCTCAGGATAAACAGGGGAACAGTTCTGAAGTGATCCTAATTTTAAGCCTGGAAATATCTAGCCATACCCTTTCTGATTGCCTCCCACCTGCAAGGGGGAAAACTACCTCTTTTCCCACCACCCTCTTCACGTTGGACCACATCTCGTCCCACATCCCTGTCTCTGGCACCACCGTAAGAGCCCCTGCCCCCACTTCACCTCTTCTCTGCCAGGAGTTTCTCCTCCAGAAGTTGCTGCATCTTCTCTTCAATCTGTCGCAGGCTGCAGTGCAGTCCCCAGATGGGGCTTTGCTCCTTGCTGGGGCTGGTTGGAGGTGGAAGCTGGCTCTCATTTTCTTCCAGCATCTCCAGCATTTGCTGCTTTTCCAGGGAGAGCTCCTTGAAGAAGGGCAGAGATCGTGAGTATCAGCCAGGTCTAACATTCCTGCTTCTGTTCCTGCCTGGCTCCTCCCTATTGAGTCCCTCCATCCTTACATCCACATGCCTCATTCAGGTTAAAAAACAGGAATAACAAAATCTGGGTTTCATTTCATACCTGCCTCATGAGGAGCAAGCTTCCGCCATAGCCTTCGCTATGCAAGGGGGTGAGAACCTGCGGGCTGCTTTGACATGATATGCTAGTAAGGACCCAGCTCAGGGACTGGAGCCTTATGCTCCCCTAGTGCATCACCGATGCAGGCAGCTTCCCTGCCTTCCCTCCTCACCTTGCTCCTCCGTGTGAACGAGAGCCATCCCCCCCGGTACTTCTAACTGCGGGGCAATAGGACATATCATGCTGTTTTCCTGTGAAGTGTTCGGTCCGCTGTGCAACTAGGGCATGAACGGTCCTTCCCTAGCTTTCCAGTTCTTTTTTCATACCCATAACTGCGGGCAAGGAGAGCTCAAAGGAACATCAGCAACAGATTTGTGAACGAACTTGCAGGATCTGGCACGAACATTAAGGATGACATTGAGGCTTCAGAAGGCCAGCTGTGTGGAAATTTCACAAACAATATATGTTTAGAAAAGCTGCTTTCCACCAATCCACCAGAGTGATACCAAGCAAGAAAAGGGTTTAATACATCAACACTCCGGTTCCTAAATTCCCATGTGGTACATGATTCCCTGGGAACCATGCTCCCTTCTGTGAACAATGAATGCGCCTCTGCTGCTCCAATTTCTACCAGGACTTAGGGAGTTGCAGTTAAAAAAAAAAAAGAAAAAAAAATCAGAAAGCCATCACAGACTTCTAGCCATGTTGGCTGGAAGGGACCCTTTGGTAGGCTCTAGTCCAGCCTCCTGTTCAGAGCTAGTCTGTCAGCACAGCAAGATATGGTCAGCTGTGGCTTTCTACAGTTGGGTTGTGAAAACCTTCCAAGATGGAGGTTCCTCAGCCTCTCCCACCGCCTGCCTACCTGTCTGGTGAAAAGTCTCTCCCTAGTGTTCAACCTGAGCTTCCCAAACCGCAAGTTATGGTTATTGTCCTACATCACATCACCTAGCACTGCTGAGAAAAGTTTGGTTCGGCTGGGCTCCATGTCACTTCTAGTCCTTTTCTGCAGGGGATTTTGACCTTCATATCAGCTATTGAATGAACCTGGTCATCCACACAGGACTTAACTCCGGCGCTAGCGGATGTTAGATTCATTCCACAGGACAGCATTGCTTTCAGCCCTGGTCACTTCTCATGGATCGTTCCCAAAATGCTGTCTCTCGGAGGGGAGAAGTGGTCACTCACCTCTAGGGTTTTCTGTAAGGACTGTGTCAGGCTTCGCAACTCTTTCTTTTCTTCCTCCACTCCTTTAAGGGAGCGGGCTGTGAGTTCTAGCTCCCTAAAGAAGCAGAAAGGGTGATAGCTATTGCAGGGGAACACTAGCCCCACAGACCGCGCTCAGACTGCGCAAGCTGTGGATCTCTTAGCGCAGGACCTGCGACCAGTGGTTGGTATAGGCAGCCCTGAAGAGTCAGGAGCTTGCCAGGAAGCATCACGGCTTGAACACACTACGGGCGTCCAGGAACTTTACTGTGCCTCCTGATCGTCAATCCAAACCCAACTGTTCGTGTGCTTCTCTAGCAAGGGCAGGGCCACGGTTGCAACTGGAAGAGCTCAGACAGGGCAGTCATATCTAAGCAGATGTAGGTCTATGAAAACAAAAACGGTTTGCAAAATCACACTGGCTTTTCTGAGATGTTATTTAGGGAGAGAAAAGTTAAAAAAAACCCAGGGCAATGGCAAAACATGCCCTTTCAACACTCAGGGCAAAGCACTTGGATTCTTCCCTTTCTAAATACATTTGCTGTTCATGTTTTGCATAGTGTAACTCTTAAGATGACAAAATTATTCTTGGTGAGGCAACTTCATCATCTGCCCAGTGTCATTCAGCTGATGGTGGAAAACCAGATTCACATGTCTGGAGCCCACGTGGCTGGTCAGTCAAACTAACTGCCTCTCTGAAATCCTCTAGCACCTGTCCATTGCCATGCTACCCCAACAAATCTGGGGTTTGCTCATGTCCCAGCCCTTTGAAAATGAAGTTGCTGGAGCCCTGAACACAAAATGAGACTGAGCTGTATTCTAGTGGTCACACAAGTGATAGCAAATGCAGGTAAACAGATCTCAACCATTCCTGTTTTGGTCTGTATAGCATTTATCTCCTCCCTACGTGCACAAAATAGGTGGATTTTACGAACTGTTCTGATTCGCCACTGGAGCAGCCCTTCTGCCCAGTGTGGGAGTTCGTGTCCTTTTCCTGCCCTGCGGAGTTTGCTGCCTTACCGTCTGATCTGTTCCTGCTCCAGCCGCAGCTCCCGAACCACCTCTTCAAACTGGTGCTTCTCTGCTTCCAGGACCTGGTTCAGACGCTCGAGTTCCTGGACCGAAAGAGAAGACAAGAATGTACTCTGCTGACACACTTATAGTTAGGAAAAGCTTCCCTGTTAACAATGCCTGGGACTTTTAGCCTGAGCTATATAGAGCCACGGGGTGTCCGATTCCACCACACTGTTGTCCAGGGGCAATTAGAAGGAATTGAAGGTTGGTTGAGGATTTCCAGACATCCAGAAGTCCCAGGCAGGTTCCCAGGCACCTGGAAATCCCAGACATGCTCCCTGCACGGATCAGCTCTGCTGCACATATACACAAGGTCCCAAGCTCCCTGGGAAAGCTGGACTCGACATGCATGTACCATTTCCAGGCACCCACACGTGCAGTACAGAAAGCCCAGACGGGAACGTGACAGCCCCAGCACTGCTGCGCCTGAAGTGTGATATTTCTACTCCCTCAGCCTTGCTTCCCATCCCCACGGGGACAGGAAAACACGAACAGCACAGTTACGGCTTTGCACAGTTTAATCAGCCTGTCGCTATCTTCGTGCTAATAAAACCATATTTAAAGAACCCTGAATACCACAAGCTATCCTCAAGCAGCGAAACGGTCTCTTCCCCTAGTCTGGAGGAAGCAGCTGTACCGAGGCCCACTGCAGATGGAGGGAGACAGGGACAAAGTACAGCGAGGGTCCCGCTCCCGGTCAGGTCCCCTTGCAGCTTTAGCTGGTAGGCAGAACTCCTGCTGCAGGCCCAGGCAGGTCACAAAACAGCACCGGCGCCAGATAAATTCATAATAAGACTCTTGCTCCATGGTGCAGGTACATGGTTCAAGCTGCTTTCCCAACATATTGCTCTGAAGCCTTCAGACTCACAGCAGGTCAGACCGCCACAGCTCAGTGAGCTATATATTCATTCCTTCATCAGTAACAAAGTTCTTCAAACTAACCTGGCCCGATCTGCTCTTTGTGGGCAATGCAGATACTGTGCACGGCTTTGTAAGAGCAGAGATTTGTTCCAGGGTCTTTAGACAAGGGCATTTCCCTCCCTATGGCTGTGGGTTGTGCAGCAGGCTACCTCCCCAGAAAGGGATGTCTCCCTGCAACGGCAGAAGTAGCTTAGCCCTAAAGGAGTGTCCAAGCCACCTTTGGACTTTAGCTCTGCAGAAACGTACACAGGAAAAACATAGGCCTGCGAAGCCTAGGTCAGCATTGCCATCTTTTGCTAAAGAGGGGTGACAGTCGTTTTGGATTAACTGGAATAGAGAGCATGCGGCAGTTTGCAAGATTGCAATGTGGTGGCCTACATCCATGCAGGATTTCGTACCGTGTAATAGCACAACTCATTTGCAAAGCTATTTTGCAATAACTTTATGATGGTGCTATAAAAACCAGTATAGATTTGGTGTGCATAAGAGAATGAGCTACTTTTATTGTATTAAGCAAATATAAGTTAGGAATAGCTTGGAAAACAATAATAAACTTGATAAATTAAGGTATAATAATCACATCTAAGGAAGCGCTCTCTTGGGCTTTCGCTAGTGCAATGCTTATTGTTTTCCCCATCTCTGGCGTGTCAAAAAAATAAACCACATTGCTTTTTGCTGCTCCTTGTTTCTCACAACGGTATCTCTACACTAGAGCAATGTCAGCTCTGTTTATTTGCTTTCTAACTGGGGAGACAGACAAGTTGATTGCCAGAGTTCTCTTGAATCTAGCAAATAACAAGTGTTTAATTCAACCCAGTGAATATGAATTTAATCTGATCTTCCTCCCTAGTCCCCCTGGAGACATAATCACAAGCACGCTGCATGGAAAGTGCCTGGGAAGGGGAGCAGGGATACACCTCCAGGGCCTACCCCATGGCATGGCTCTTATCCTTCTCTTCGTCCCCAGGGCCCAGAGGTTGGCTGGAGACCCTTTTGGCTCCGCAGCCTCCCCTCCCCGAAACCTTATGTGCTCCCAAACCAACAACTGCCGACCTCCCAGTTCTGCCACATGGGAGATGAAGGGAATTGGCTTGTGATGAACACTCACCTCTTTTTGCTCCCTCTGCAGACACAGCTCTTCTGTTTCTTCCATTAGCTTATCTGCAAACACACACACACACAAAGGCCAAATGCAGAGAAAAAAAATTTATATCCTGGGGATATTTATGAGTACGAAACACTGTTTGGAGCTCGAAAATGCAGCATTCCCTATTGCTCTGTGTGTATCTGTCTGGGAGGCTCCAAAGGCTGAGATGACACTGATGGGAAGTTCTGTAATTTCCCTCCTGCCAAAAAATTTAATAAAACTAAACAACCATATTGCTGCGTACTCCTTCTAAGGTTTCCTCTCAACGTTCTTAAAGAGCATTAACGAACTAACCTTCGCCATCCTCTAGCTGAGTCAGGAAAATACCCTTATCTCTGCGTCTCACATGAGGAAGCGAAGGCACAGAAAGGTTAAGGGGTGCCCAGAGCCACACACACGTAGCAGCAGTCAGTTCTCCTCCTGCAGTTAATGCCTCATCCCTACCTGCCCGGCACATCCCCCTCGCCTTCAGCCCCTGGGCATCACTGCCAGCTCCCTATTGTCACCTTGGGGTGTCCCAGCCAAGCCCAGAAATCCACCCTCAAACTTAGCCATAAAACTTTTTGCTGTTAAGAATAGCTCCCCTCAACATCAGTTGCTCGTCTACTGAGAAGGACACATACCCGCCAGACACTCTGCTCTGATCCTTACGCCGTGACCTGATGCACCCACGTTGTGCTACGCTCTGACCTCAAACAGAGGCTCTGCCTTAGGCAGCTCTTAGTCCTGCTTACAGACAGAAGCACATTCCTCGTAGTTAAGCCTGGGGTTTAGCTCTCAGCTCTGCCACCCGGCTGCCGTGGGAGCAGGGGCAGATTCACTGTAGCACTTCATGCTTAAGCCTTCCCTGTATCAGGTGCGGAGGATGCTACCGGTTTCCTTTGTGCTGGGCACCTGAAGAGATTACTCCTGCTGGCAGGATTACTACTGCTGGGAGGAATGCAGATCTCTGCTACTCCTGCCCGCAGCAGGGCTCCTGTTATGTTACTAAAGCTCTGCTGACCACCACTGCTGCCTTTGCTTCCCTGGCTCACCCTCTTCCTCCTTGCCAGGACCCAGCACAGCTGCACTGTGATTACACAGAGGCTCTCCCACCTTCCCTCTTCTGCCTCTCCTGGGGGGGCAAGCCCAGGGCTTGATGGGCTTCTGCAAAGTCCCACCCTGAGAGAGAAACCTGGATCCCAGCTGGGTGGGGGGCAGGTGGAAGGTAACTCTGGGGAGATTCAGGGGATTCCCCAGAGCGGTGTTTGCTTCCTCCAAAAAGCCTTGACCTGCTGCCAGGAGCAGTGCCTGACCTCAAAACTTAACTACAGGATGGACACAGATCATTGAAGGTAAGCCTAATGAGGTAGAAGCCTCAGCAGTTATGTAGGAATAAATAGACAAAAGAACATAACGAACTGTGACAACTGACCAGCTCTGAATGTTCTTGTCATGGACTAAAGAACCCAGTGGAATGTATGTTTTGTATTCCAAATATCTCCTGTTTGCCACAGAACATGTATTTCTCTATGCCTCCATCACCTTGTCTTTTATCTTAACTGTGGCCCTCTTTAGTCTCTTAGGCTCTTTAGTCTGCTCTGAGGGTTGCAGAATAATGTTTTGACAAAAATTTCCTGTTTCTAACTTTGCTCCTGTCTCTCCACATCCTCCTCTCAGCACTCCGTTACCCTTTGTCAGGTGTGGAAGCACTGCTCCTTGCCTGCCCCACATATGAGCCCACCCATCAGCTCACGCGTGTGAATGGTGCTTAGATGGCTAGAATGAACATGCCTCGATACTTGAATTATGATCACTGTCACATGTGAGACCACATACTGAGATCACCCCTGATCAGCATGGATGCAGAAATGCAAAAGGCTCTTCAGGAGTCCTCCAGTGGCTTGATGATTAGGAGTAGAGAGCAGGAGCCCCTGCTCAAGGCATCACCAACCTGAAAGCACACAAAGGTGCCGCTAGCTTGTTTCGAGTAGATGACTGCCCAGGCAAACCACTGGGCTCACGCATGTGACCAGCAGCTCCCAGGCCAGAAGGGCTGTTACGCCTGTCTTGGGGAACGCTCCAACTTAGGAGGCATCTGGGTTAAAGAGGCTGCTCTCCCTTGGCTCCTGCTATAGGCAATGTGGGGAGAGACAGCTGGAGCTGCCGAGGCAGTCAGGAGGGTACTGCCATCCAGAGGCTGTTTTCTGAGTAGGGGATTGGACTAGATAACCTCCAGAAGTCTCCTCCAACCTTCTGTGTTCATCTGGAGCAACTGCTCGCTCTCTCCGTTGCCCACAGAGAGAGCAATGACAAATTAGCCACTGCCATTAGACACCTCAAACAACCCCTGCAAATGCTCCCACTTTCAACATGAACAGTGTGGGCAAACGCAGACAAAGACCAAGTAGAGTAAGACCAAAAAAAAAAAAACAACCCAGCTAGAGGAGGAAAACTCATGCATGAAAAGCTGTGATCAGCCTCAGAAATACCAGTCCTGTGTGATTCAGGGACACAAGGGTATTGGCTCTTTGCCTGGTGAGCGGCTGAAATCAGCACATCCAGACTTCTCAGGGGCAGCACACGTTTGTACAGTCCACCCATCTGGAGCCGCAGGACTGCAGCATGCTGGCCAAAGCACGTTCTTCCTTTCAGACTCCACACAGATGTCCAGATCCTACCTTAACACTTTCATATTTTGACTCCCTTCAAAACAGGAATTTCAGCTGCTGTCTACTCAAAAGCTTCATCCAGTAAAAGTCAACAGTAAAAACCTGTAGCTGCTTGGCTTGACCACAGTGACAACTCCAGAAAAGCAAAGTGGCTATTTTGGAGTTTATGGCTTTTGGAAGTAAGAGTTTCCTACCTAAATACTCCTGTTTCTCCTTGGCCAGCTGCAGTCCTTGGGCTTCCAGGCTCTCGATCATGGCTTCTCCCAGCTGGGCATTCTTCCAGGTCCTAGGGAGAGCAGACACAAAGCAGACAATGTAAGAGAGCTAAGGGTCCCACAGATCGAGGCAGGGGACTCAGCCTAGCAATCTACCAAGGAATTCAAACACACAGACTCTCATCAGCTGGGACAGTGATTCTCTAAATTCTTCTCCACAAATCAATTGGAGAAATTTCCCTGACATTCAGTAACTTTATTTTTTTTTTTTTTAATACAGGAGCTGTACATCAACACCGCACAGCTATTCAAATGTTTTTTCCAGTGTTTTGGAGATTTCTGCACTGAGCTTAGTCTTAAGGGCTCTCCAGACCAACCCAGCACATGCACAGCCTCCAACTGCAACAGGATGTACCTGGAACCTATTAAATGGATCCCGACAGAGTTTAGAACCAGATTTTAGCTTTTAACTCAACTAACTTCCCCTCTGCCAGTGACATTGTCTTCTGCAGCCTTTCCAATATTTTGCTGCTATAGCTACTCTTCCCCTTCAAACATGAACTGTTTATTGACTCCTTCCCACAGCCTTCTATCGTCAGCCTTTCTGGTATCCATCATCCATCCATCCTGGAACCAATCAATCCCTCCTCTGCTAAACGTGTAAGCTACTAGGATTTGGTGTCTGGCCCTACACTGCGAGTCAAGTGCCTCTCCCTGTCAAAACAATGAAGAACCAGAGATAAAAGCCAGACAAGATGCTGGCAAGTAGGGAGAGTTAAAGGAAGCAGGCGTATTCAAAGAGTACCTTGTGTTATTGTAGGACCATTGGCCAGAGGATCTCAAGTTCTCTTGAACACATTATGAAACTAAGCTGCAAAAAAGGCCTGTGGAGCAGATGCCCGTTACTGATTGAGCTGATGAACAGCATAGGCTTTAACACAGATATTAAATACCAAGGACGAGGACATACAAATCAAAAACAGAACCAGAAATGGAGTTTGCTGCTCACTTCTATTCATGTTCCATTAGAAAAAAATAGGTACACACACAAAATACATAAAATGCATACATAAAATTAATCCAAATCTACTTATATAGATTCACATACAGGAACAGCAATTGCTGCCCAGAAATTCTGCCACCTTTGTTAAATCCTAAGGGAGCTTATTAATATTAAATACCTGTAAGCCTTCCTGTACCAGGCCTCTTTGTGAGCCATTTGAAATTGTAGCTTTTTGGAAACTGTTAAGTCGGCAACCTCTTATAAAACAATTTCAAGGCAACCTGTACTTCGTCTCTTACAAAAGCCAGACAAATATATTAAACACACATCACCCCAGGGACCAGGCAGCTCACAGCTCCAGCAGCCCAAGCGCTGCCTTGTGCTCTTTGCAGACAGCTGGGTTTCTTTTCAGCTAATGAGCAGCTAGGATATTTCTAAAGTGCAGAGGAAATTAGAATGCTAATTAAAAAGGTGATGGTTTGCCCACAGGTAGACATCTCCAACTTGAGTGAGAACATGTAGGTGTGAATGTGTTTTTCCATTAACGTTCTCTGATACAGGATGAATCTGATCCCAGAGAAACCAACAGCAAACAGCTTGGGGGGGGGGGGGGGGGGGCATACAACACAGTTTATCATATGATTACTTGGAGGGTTTCAAAATGGCTGTAGCCTTTAAGGTGTCGGTTTATTAGATTCACATTTTCAGCGCTCCTTCCCTTCCCCAGCCTAACAAGATGTTTCCCTGACTGTAACTCAAAGGTTACTACACCCACTGCTGTATAACTCAGAAGATGCACCCATATCACCGTGTAGTATTTAAGCTTTTATTCCTTTTATCTGCTGGAATCAGTGCCGGTGCGTAACCGCAGCAGCGGGGAGGTACAGGCTATGACTTCAGCTGAGGGGTGAGCAAGTGCTTTTTTTTATTTTGTACTTCTTGCCAAGTGAGTTTTCATCAGAAAAAGCCACATTGCTTAAAGTGCTGAAAGCAGAGGGTCAGCAAGGCTCTTGGGACAAGCAGAAAACACCCGTATAATAATTTCTGAAAAGAAACCCCAAAGCTGCATAGTGTCTCCATTTGCTATACAGCTCAAACATAGTCTATTCCAGTCCTTTTGCAGCACCGGGAACATCTCTCAAGCTTTGCCTGCATTTTGCCTTTCTCAGGAGCATCCAGAACCAATTTTTGGAGACACTTAGCACTTCATGGCCCACAGGACATATGTACTACGTTACCTAGTTCTCCCTAGGTAACAGCCCAGGATGGATAATCATCTGTATATGTATGGAGGATGAGGAAAGAGGGGACACAAAGGTATGGCCACCCAAGGAGACAGGCTATATGAAGGCAGGGCTGCCTAAGTAGAGGGTGTGAGGACTGAGAAAGGAAGGAGCGTAGTTTTGCCAAGGGCCTAAAGGAGTAGAGATAGAGAATTGGTTCTTATCCAGCAGCAGCCACAAATATCTTCCAGAAAACAAGAGAGAACCAGGACAACCCAATTTTTTCTCCTTTCCCAAATGCCAGGTTATTTTTTTTATGCCAATCACAAAATGGCCCCATGTCATGGGTACGCAGGTGGTATGGCAACTGTTAGCACATTCCTCAGAACAAGCACGTAGTATTATTCTCAGCTGGGTTCAACCATGTCCTAGTTCATGCCTTTCTCCTGTCAAAAAGAGTTGGTGATCTGTTTCTTTTTCCCCATTACCCACCAAGTGTACTTTTAACCAGCGCAGGGAATGCCGCTATGGGCATAGAGAGCATATGTGTGCCCACTAGCAGCAGCAAAAGCCTCTCCGGGTGGGAAGAGAGCCTGGGCGGCTGGGAATCAGGGCTTTGTGCATTTCCAGAAAGCTTTCAAGATCTGGCAAGTGTGATGAGTGCAAGCCACAACACGTCAGAAATGCGGAGAGACCATCAGCTCCCCTCCACATTGAATAAAGCAGTTTCCCTGTCAAACCAGGAGGCTTGGAAAGGAGCGAAGAGCTGAAGGCATCACTGAGCACACTCTGATGGTGGAGGTAACAAGCAGTTGTGCAGGCACCCACACACCCCCCGGCCCCAGACGTAAAGAGGCAGCACTCAAAATTGAAACACAGGAGAGAGGATGCTTTCTATCCTGGGTTCATTTTTTCATCTTTCTCCTATTTAACAAAATCTCAGTCTATGAAGTTGGGGGTTTTTGAGGGTGGGGTTTTTTTTTTTCCTTTGGTTGTTTCTAAATAATGAGGGAAACTATAGGATGATCACAATAAACTAAGTGCTGCAGTGCCATCAGCAGTACAATCTCTGTCTAGGAACAACAGGGCGCTGAAACAGGTTGCCTAGAAGATTTCAGCTGTCTCCTTTTAGCTTTACCATTCATTGCAGATCAATTTACTGGCCCATGCTGTGCCTTTCTGGCTGCTGCTTGGCTCCCAACCTGACCCTGCTAACATAAATCACATAATCTGTGCTTTTCTTCCCATGCAGACTATCATCAGCACTGATGATCGCTCTCCTCCTCTGATGCAAGAACAGAAGCAGAGAGGGGAGGGAAGGGGGTGTCACAGGCGGATTTTTAGCTAGGTGCAGGTAGTCTGCTGTACGATAGCAGCCACCTCTCTAGCTCCTGTTTTAAACACTAGTGCTGGAATACTGGAGCAAGGACTAGAGAAAAGGCTGGCTCTGCGACATGAGCGGCCACACAGGGCTTGCTTGTGAGCACCCCTCCTGAGCTGTGCAGCCATACTCCTTCCCTCCCATACACACTTGAAAGATTAATTTGGCCCCCAAATTCTTGCCCTTGGCAATAGTTAAGTCTAACATTGGTGAAGGCAGACCTGTGCTACAGAAGGAAAACCTCCAAATTACTCCAGGACTGAATAGGGGTCCCTCCTCCTCTGCAGTGGCCAAGCCTGCTCGTGCCCAGTGGGTGACAGACCTCTGCCTTGGGTCTTGTGTCCCGTGGGGCTCCTGCTCCCGTGAAGCTTTAATGGGCAGCTTTTGTTGCCGTTCATACAGTACTATGGAGGCAACTGAGCTTGCTCTAGCACCAAAACCAGGCTCACTGCAGCAGCGCAGAGCTTGGCTTGGGCTGATCCACTGTAACACTGTGTTCCCCATTAACTACAGGTGAACATTTTCAGCCTCGTAGTGTTGGAATTAACTGAGATACCTGCTTTACCATGCATACCTGTATGCACACACTGGTGTTACAAGTTAAACTTGCCTGAAAGAGCAGCTTTTGTCCCTACAGTCACAAGAGATCACATACACACATTGTAATGCAGCCAAGTAGGGCAGAGCAAAGTGCTTGTTGCTTTAAGTCTCATAGCTGAATAGTAGGCTCTGCTCTACAGCTCTGGAAGTTTCTACCTGGCTTAGGAAAGTCAAATACCTTTTTAAGCGTTACATCTTCCTGCATCTGCTGAGATTTAGAAAGCCTACTCTAGCAGGCAAGTAAAGGTCTCACTAGTCTTGGGGAGCTTCTCTGCCTCCCTGTAGTCCTTCTGGTCAGGCTTTTTCCTCTTTATCCTTTACACATCTACAGAGCAGATCAAAGAGAATAAGGAATAGAAAGAAGCTTACACTTTTCCAGACTCCTGTAGCATCTCCAGCCACTGAGCCTGCTCAAACTCTGATTCAGCTGCTAGAACAATGTTACCCTAGAAGAGGGGAGGGGAGGGGGAAAAAACACCCGGATTAGAGAGGCTGGTGCCTTACGTGCCTCTGCACGAACTGGACACAACCAGCAGAGCTGTGGCCGGAGGAGAGCCCGCCGCAAGCTTCCACCTTCGCAGGAGACATCACGTGGGAGCAATTACGACCCAGGTCTACCACACATTCTTGCCTGGAGAGATGCACACAGCAAGCGGTCATGGTAGGAATAAAACGATAGGGCGACATGAGCTCTAGGGCTCCTGAATATCTGTCTACTGGTCTGCTAGTATCATAAGACCTGCCATCAGAAAGAGCAACTTTCCTTGTTGGTTGTCAAAGCAGGAGCAGCAGCAAAGCCTTGAGGGGCCTTAGGATGCTAACCCCTCCTCTTTCTCAGGATAGTCTGCCCAGAGAGGGGAGGCACGCATTGGTGGGGTGGGAAAGACTGCCAATGTAGCCCTGCTCATCGGCAACAAAATGTTTTGTGGTGTTTGGGTTTTTTTTGACAAGAAAAGAAGTCTACTTACATGGAAGTCTTCATGAGAGATCTTTATGGCATAAGGCATGCTGGGCTCTTCTTTGGGCTCCACGATGCAGCCTCCCAGGGGTATGACACCCTAGGGATGAAACAGGGCACTCCAATCAATCAAAATCAAATATAACTATTAACTAAGCAGAAGCTGAACATTCACCCTTGGTCACTTGTGGGCCCCTGCCCTGCCTTGGCTATCCCAGGAGGGGCAATACACACAGTTCCTGAAAAGCAGAGGGACTCCCGCCACCACCAGAAGACCTCCAAGTGGTAGCTGAAACGGGGTAAAGATGGCTCTCCAGCGTTTGGCTTGGAGGGAAGGCTGCTAGCGAGAACATGGAAGTGGGAGCTCTTTCATCAAGCAGGAGGTGATCTCCCGACAGGGGCAGATGTTGCAGAGCCACAGTGTGGTAGCACGAGAGAGGTTGCGCATCCATTACAGTCACCACCGGTACGTCAACACCCCACACGTGCTGGGGACAGATGGGTGGCCTGCTGCCCCTAACCAGGCTGGGTGAAATCAGCACCTTTGGAAGCACACGTGCTCCATCAGCCTCCAGTGACCACAGAGGCTAAAAGCAGAGTCAGAGCACGGAGTCCCCCCGTGAGAGCTGCAGGCAGCAGAGCGACAGAAGCTGCTTCTCGGGGCTGAGGGCACGTGGGTTAGCAGGGGCTGGCTGCGACCACTTACGAGTGCGAGTACAGGTTAGGAACAAGCAGCAACCAAAGCCGTTAGCCCCCCCACTGGCTTTGCCAACAGTATTCTCATACCCACAAGATTAGTTGATTGGGAGATCATGAAAACCGGGGGATACATCTCTTAGCAGGTAAACAAATATTAAAGTCATGTACCTGCTGAATCAATATGGAGCCTGAAGAGGTACTGACACGATTCTTGCTTTTTTTGAGGCTTCCCTGCATCTATGAGAAGTTTGTAACTTACCTTTTCTTCACTTGCTGGGCCCGGGGGGGGCTAGAAACAGAATAACCCCCTCTCCCATGCAAAGACTGCTCACCTTGGGGTGGATGTTGAAGTATTTATTGCTTTCAAAGCTCTTCTTCTCACTCTCAGCATAGTAGAGCAGGAAGCTTTCCTTAATGATGAAGAACCTTTAAGACAGAGAAAGGAAATAAATTCTGCTAGAACAGAGGTTGTGGTTTACAGCACAATAAAATCTCCACCTAACTAAAGCTGCTTTCTGAGCAGAAGAGTTTACTACTCCCATCCAAGCCTAGGGTGAGGTGCCTCCCTCCTGTTCATAGCCAAGTGCTAGTGCTTAACACTGAGGTTCAAGTGCTTTGGGCTTGCAGTTTACCACAGCGTGCACACATCAGCGTTGAAAGCAAACCGTAGCATCATTTATTCACAGGGGAATGGGATGGTGGTCTGCATCCAAGACAGGAGCACAGCCAAAGCCTTTTGGCATCTTGACCTGTGTGGGCTTTCTCTAGGCCACGTGTTGGATTCAACCTATTGGAAGAGAGCTGCTCCTCTTTTTCAGGGTCTCCCTTACATGGGCTAAGAGCAACTAAAAGGTTATTTTTGCAATTTACTCCCTGCCACCCTCTTTCCTCCCATCTCAGCATAAGCCAGAAGGGAATTGTTCCCACCATAACAGGGAGCCATATTGCAGGGAGTCACAGGCTAGCATCCCCAAGCAACTCTCAAGGCAAAAGACTGGCCACGAGAGCACTCAGGAGCAGAAATAAATTTTAGAGATATTTTTAAGCAGAGCTCCTGACAAAGTCTCCTGTCATTGACCTTTGTAAATACAAAGGAAATTGAATTTTTTTTCTCATATGCGTCACATTAAAATGTGTCTTGTTCTGCTCAGTTAGCCTTAGGTATGCTCTGATGAACACTGTACAGTAGCCACAAAATATCACAGCTTCTGTAAACCAAGCCTCTAATTTACTGGAGCATGTCCTCAAAATTGTGATTAAGGGAGTGCCACTTTTAGCTTATTTGGATGTTCAAAATGCCCCTGGGAGAGTCCCTCTTCTCTTTGAAAATCGAGGTTGCATTTACCCTGCAGGCAGTGGTACAGGGGAGACGTAGCTTAAATTCGGTCTAAATCTCTGCAGCACTCAAAAATGCTGAAGAGCAGCTGAAAAGATGGGGACTGCTTTAGTAGGAAGGTTTCAAAAGAGTAAATGACAAAGAAAATGTGTTGCACTGCTCTGTACATATTTTCTGATGCGAGAAGAGAGGGATTTGGAAAGAAAGTGAGAGGCAATAAGCTCAAAATTAATAAAGAATGCCTTTTTACACTGCACAAAACACTGCTGTGTAAATCACTTTCACGTGGTCCCGAGGACAAGAGCTTATGAGGAATCTGGAAAGGATAAGGCATTTCAGTGAATAATGAGCACATCCCCAGGAAAGCCTCCTGCTTCTGGGCAGAAAGCCTCCACTGAGAGGGATCAGGAAGAGACTTCTCCAGGCAGCACATCCCGGTGGTGCAGCCCAGGGAGTCCTGCACCTTCCTCTGAAGCCAGCGTTAGAGATGGGCTGCGGGACGAGAGGTCTGATCCACAAGAGCAATTCTAGTACCTCCATGTGCCTGTCCCCACCCCAGTCCTCTCCTGAAGCAGAGGGCCCGTCAGATGGAGCCAAGCGCTGCCTCTAGTACAGACAAGCACAGCAATTTGGTTGAGTTCCTAAAGCTAAAGAAACAAGTTGAAGCTGGCAGAGAATTATCATTATAAGATAATACATTATTATAATATAATATATTAATAATTATTATCATTATTATACTTGGGGGAAGACTTTAGCACTTCCACCAGCTCCCATCTCTTGATGTTTTGCTGTGGCTCTGGACACATAGATGAAGTTGCCACATGCCATGGAAACGTGAGCCATGGGCTCACAGAGGGACGGACAAACACAGAACAGAGCTAAACTTCTGAATGCCTGCAGCAAGCTCGAGCTCTGGACCTACTGTGCGCCTGCTCCGAAATGTTTAAAAGTGACAGTCACTGAACATGTGCGTATTTACATCCGGAAAGCTTCAGAACGTACAAACATCAGCAGCAATTATTGTGCCCCAAATTTTTTCTTCTCCTTGCCCACTCATCTATACCTGTTCATGTTGCCATCACAGGTGGAGAGAAGCAGCCAGCTTGCTTCCTCAGCAGGACACTGTCTTCTCGTTTGATACTCCGGGAACATCATGGTTGACTGCCTAACCTCACCTCTTGTTCCTGACCACAGCCTGGCAAAATCTCTCTAAGCAGAACAGCACGACTCAGTGCAAAAATCACTCTTCTGCACTGAGTTCATTTAGTTGGCAGAGGACCAAAATGGTGCTCATTCACAGGGCAGCCTGTCCAGCAAGTTATTTGAGTAGGAGCAGTTGCTATTCACCTTCCACCCAGGACCATCTCCCTTCCAGCCTGAGCTCGTGTCCCAGTGCACCTCCCCGAGGAGCTGCATCTGACGTCCCCTCAGCTGGGAAAGCAATGTGTGACCCCACCTGTGGTGGCTGTCCATACTCTTTCTGTGTGATTGTAAGAGGTGCCTAAGGTGGACAGGGAGATGGCCTGTCCATGGGGCACAACTTGCTTTCCCTGTGATGGGAATATCTCCATCCTAAATCTCTTGCCAGCATCACAGATCATGGACCGGAACGGTTTCCTCATGACAGTAGGCAGGGACGGGAAGGAGCATCCCAGAGAAGGTGGGAGGCTGAATTGCTCACAGAACTTTGAGACACCGGCCCATTTAGCAGATGCATTAGGCACATCTCTGTGGGACACATTACTGATAGAGTGGATTCATCAAGGTCTCACCTCCGTGTGAAACAAGCACTGGTATTTTCAGATATATTTGCAATAATGGCAAAGGCAGCCATGACCCCTGCAGCAGGCTCAGAGCTGACCCTGGCCAAGGCATATATCGGAGAGACCTCCACAGAGCAGACAGGGCTTGTTTCTGGTTCCTCCTGCCCACATCACTTCTGTGAGCAGCAGCCTCGTGCCTTCCTGTTCCATTTTTCCTCCCACCTCTTGTCATTAAGTCCATAAGAAAGTTTCTTTATGAGTAGCTGCATCTTCACTTTATGTCTCTAACGTTTAGTTCAACGAGGACTTGATGTTTTAGAGGGACACGTTGCCCCATCTGCACAATAAATGCAGAAATAGCGTCTTTAAAGAACAATCCTGCTTGGCCAATGGCCTGTGCTTGGTCCAGTGGGTCAGAGTGAACCAGATACTGTGGGCACAAATACAAAACTAAGGAATAAAAAACAGCACACCACATGAAACTGAGAAAGTCTATTCATCGCTTTCAACAGTCTGTTCAGTCTGAACGACCTCGAGAAACATTTGCAAGACAGGTAAAGATACTGATCTTTAACTACGTGTGATTTTTAATCTAAACGTTAACACCCAGTTAAAGCCAGGCTTTAGTTTGTAACATACTTTTTGTCTGCTCAGTGCTCCTGATAATCCCCATATTATAGATTATGTTCCAGTGGAAAACAGAATCAAAACAAAAACAAGAACAAAACATAGCACAGATCTCTGAGAACTGACGTGCCTCTGGTAGATTAATGAACTTTTAGATCCCTGACCTCACAGATGTGGAGAGAATCTGTGGGGATTTGGAATGAAAATGTACAAAATAGGAGTTTAAAAAACAATTACAACAAAACCCCACAGCAAATAATGAAGGAAAAACATTGAAAATCTGGTTAGCTGATGGAAATAATGTATTTATGCGCAGATCACATTCCCTCACCTATCCTTACCTGGTAGACAACACCTAAGCAACCAAGATCCCCACTTTAACTTTGACTTTCAGGACAAAGTCTCCATACAACAATACAAGGATAACTGATGCAGCATGATGGAAAGAGGGATGAAGTGAAAGAGTAGAGGAGAAAGAGTTACAAGACTCAAGAGCAAGTTGAAGACTGAAGCAGCAGCCAGGTGAGTGAAAGCAGAAAGGGAAAAGATGGCCAAGGGAGAACGGCGAGAGACACCCAGTTGGGGCTGGGGACACTGAACACATATCTGAATTAGGCACAGATGTGCCAGCAGAAGAAAAGGGAGTGCTGGAAAGACAGGGGAAGATTTTGAATACAAACAAGAAACCAAAAAAGAAGAGATTTAAAAACAGAGCAGCATTCAAAAAGCCTGGAGAGCAGCAGCAAAGGTGAGAGAGGTGAGAAGACCTGGTACAACCACGCACACTCCACATGCAGCACAAGTAATACAAGAGCCATTCAATGCATGGTCAACTCCTTTGGGTCACCCGTCCCCTGTCGCTAGATCCTGCCCTAAGAAACCACTGAAACCGCAGTGTAATTAAACTGGAATAGCGGAGGAACAGGAACAATCCGAGTGACTGGGATGTAAAGCCAGAGACATGGTCTGCCAGGATTAGACACAACAGCTCTATACTGGACAAGTAGAGATACCTGATCTCTGGGGATAAAGTGCTTTCTTTGTGTCACAGAGGGCTAACGAGATTAATTAGCTAATCTTCGTAAAAGTTTTTGAAGTGACAATGGCCCATGCTAGGTATTTAATTATAAAACTGCGGCAGTCTCACTGGTCCTTCCTTCCAATGGGGGTTTTCTGGGCACCAGTCCAGGAGCAGAGGCCGTGAATCCCGGTTTACTAGACCAGCCCACTTCTCTCTCCCTGGGGACAGCTCAGGAAAACGATGGGCCAGCGATCTTTATCAGCATGTCAGCTCAGGGACCGCAGTACCTGTCCCTCTCTCTTCCTCTCCTGACAGCTCCAGGCTTTCCTGCCTGGCAGCTGGAGCGGTGCCCAGCCGGGCAGGGAGCGGGAAGAGGTGGATGCTTCCTGACAGCAGCCAGCCGAGGGGGAAGTTTCCAAGGACGAGAGGGAAGCACATGGTCCTGCCTTGACTCACAGCCCCGCTGCCTCCGCAGCTCCTGCTGCAGCTGTGTGCTTTCTAGTTTCTTTGAGAGCAGAAAACAGTCCTAAACAATTACCCTTTCCATCTGTCCTGTGACCACATGCAGTGACTATTGGTAGCCACTCTGCTGGAAAACAAGGTTACGTGCATTCTTTGCAGAAGAACAGCCAGGACTGGTCCATGAGAAGATAAAATTCCTCTCTTAACTGTGCTGTGTTTCCCTCCTTCCAGCAGCAACTGGCATCTCTGATGGATTTACTCAGAGGTATAAGCATATTTTGTGTTTTGTTCTCTACTCTTTTCAATTCCTCATGTTCCACCTTGCTTTTCTGACTCTGATTGACCACTGAGCAGATGCCCTCCTGGAACCGTCCCCCTTAGCCCCAAAGTCTCACACCTGAACGGTGACAGTCAACTTAGAGCCTGACATTTCCCTACGGGATTATTCACAGTAGAGAAGGATGTCACTTCCCACCTGCAAAGCTACAGCGCCCTGTTCATGCCAGGTACGTACCTTGTGCATTTCATTCCAGATTCCATGCCAGGCTGATGCCGTTACCAGTACCACTTTTGTAGTAGGGAAGAGACCAAACTGCTTGTTGTTAATTGGAAGGAAGAACGGGGTGCAGTTTGGTGGGAAGAGGAGGACCATAAGGCAAGGGCTGAGAATACGACTTTCCAAAGCCACTCCAGCAGTGACCCAAGCTTAGTCTGGTCAAAGGCACCAGTAAACTCAGAAGATGGTTGTCTCTCTCTTGTAAAGTATTACTTTACAAGGAAAGAAAATTCTCATTAGGAATAGAACTTCTCTCGGAGAGATAGGAGGTAGGATGCTGCTAACGGCATTTCAAATTAAAGCTCTGAAGGGCAGCATGCTCAGACGTCAGCCCTGGCAGATTAACACAGCCACGCTGGTCCAGTGCCAGAAGCACCCAACCCGTTCTCGGTCAGTACCTGAGGCAGCACACAAATGCTTAGGCTGCAGGACAGGCCACTGTGTGGGCAAGGGAAAGGACCAAAAGTGCTCCAGACAGCTGCCTCATGTCAAGTCTTGCTGTCCTCAGAGGTGCCATCAGATGCCAGCCCTGACTAAAACAAGGCTCTGCTATCCCTGCCTGCTCCCTGCATAACCTCTACTGCTGTGAAATCCCCAAACATGGGATTTCAATCGCCAAAGCACTGGACACCATGCCTGGACTTTTTCCCTTGATCCATTATCCATTCAGCCTCCATCCTTCCCTTAAACACTTGCTTTCCTTCTCAGTGTCTGCAGCAGCACTGTCGCTGCAGGCAAATGGATGGGATCAAGCCAGTAAGCATCACGCGTCTCTTCACCGCCGCACAGAGCCATCCGCATGGCTGATGGCCTGATGTGATCAATCCTCCCGTTACATGCTGGTTTATCTCCCATTGCTTGGAAAGACCTTCCACGGGACAGGGAGTAGTACTATTGTCCAGTGCAAAATTACTTCACAGCAAAGGTACTACCTGTAAATACCAAATAAATAAAAAGTAGTAATCCAAGATTTCAGGACAAAATCTACATTGCTCAGAGATCAGATCCTCAACTTTATCTAGCAATAGTTGGTTTTTTCTCTTAATTTAACTGGAGTGGGAAACGCCTCTTCTTTTCATAAAATAATGCACTTGACCAGCTGTATCTTGCTGGGCATGGGGGGCAGGTGGGGGGAATGGATGACTTGCTCCTTATCCCCCCATAATGACTGACTTATAATAACATGCAAGATGTTTTACTTTAAAGCAAATCTCTCCTGTGATTAAAAAAAAATCTTATTGTTCCTCCTGTTCCAGTCTTTTTACTCTGGAAACCCCTTCCTTCCAAACCCTACAGATTCCCTGTGTTCATCTCCCACTGACCCGTCTCTGGTCCCGCCGGACCCTCAGCTGCCGTGCTTGCAGCTAACCTTCCAAATCGTCCCTGCCCCATGGTCCCCTCCCCATCTCTTCCCACCTGCTATCACTAAAATATTTACCACTTGCTGAAGATGGGGGTGACTTCCAGGAATAGAACAGCACTGAATAAATAATGACAGAGAGAGCAGAGATGGGCCATTTGCCTGCCAGAAATTTTGATTAGGAAGAAGAAAGTCTTTTAAGAATGTCTCCTCCATGGCAAATTACCTTCCCCTCCGTTATTCTGTCCACTTCTTTTCCGTAACACAGTCACATTAGTTTCCAGACATAACTCATTTAAATATCAATGTTTGGGAGCTGAGTAGGGAGCATTAGCACAAATTCTCTCCTGGATGTAAAAAGGCCACTGTTTTCAGAGGGGGTGTTGCGGGGGGTGTACAGAATAAAACCTGCATGCAGGTCAAAGATGGCTACAAACATAAAACTGCTTCCCAAGCAACATTTAACTGTTCGTTTAGACTGGACAGCACTGTGGTTACTACACAGAGCAAAACTGGGAGAGCTGGGTTTAGAAATGGATTTGATGCCTTGTGTCTACACTGCAGACTGCAGCACAAAGGTACCCACAAAAGGTAAGTACCAGAGGTAGCCGACAGACGTTGCTCATGTGCAGCTTAATTTATTCTTCCGAAAAGCCTTGAGACACACTGTGCTACAAAGGCTACAAAACTGCCTTTCAGCTCCAGAGGCAGCTCAGGCTTCCTGTGCTGCCTTTCATTAATGACTCATTTGTGCCTTTCCCCAGTGGAAAGCAGGGCAGGGGGGGAGAAAACAACATTACTTTACTTTTTTGGCAGACTTTTTAATCTGCAGATATCAAACTACTAAAGGCGGGTAAGTACTACTATCCTTTAATAGATCATAACAAATTCCTGCGTCACAAAACATATCTCTGGCAGTGATAGGGTGAAAATGCAAGTTTCTCGGCTGCTAGTCTTCTAACTGAATCATTTGGCAATGACGTCTATCAGCAGTGACATTAATCTGCCATCCAGGAATGCTGGAAGGCTTAATCCATTGGATCATGTACCCCCAGCGAGCAATGAGAGCGAGCTATACCATGTTTCTGTGCAAGTACCCATCCATAAACAGTCGCGCCTCATCATTTGACAGCCAGCGGGAAACTCTCCTGTGGGATTCAGCGATTCGCGTAAAGAAACTACACCAACTTTAAACCTCAAACTGACCCATCGCTTCAGTGTTATAGAACATACTTCCGTCCTTGGTAAAAGGTGATAGCAAATGCTTTCCAGCTCCAAACTTCCTGGCTGCTTACAACTCCCTGGCACCAGATGGGAGAGAATTCAGAGCCACCTTCCCCCCAGGGACGAGAGCCTGCATTTGCTGTTCCAAGGATGCCATCACCCTCGCGCAGCACAGCGGTACTGGTGCTGGCCCACGCACATGCACACGCAGTCAGTTCAGCCTAGCCATCTCACACCCGAAGGACTCAAAGAGCTTTAACGATGAACCAAGTCAAGCAGTTTGGGGGCCAAATACATGAGCTGACTCTTCCTCTCTCATGAAATGATCATAGGATCGTTATCCAGAGGAGGCAGCTGGTCCCTATTCCCACCCTGAAGTGCACGTAGCACAGGGTCTGGGCAGATAAAGAAGAAAGCACAATGGGGTGCCGTGTGTGTAAAGCAGACTCAGAACAGCAGGGAAGCTATGCCTAAAGTTTCACCCCTCGTCTCTGCCTGGCTAGCTGCCCTTGAAGAGCCAAGCACTCAGGCTCCAACTTACCCCAGCACCCTTAGGCTTTGTATTTTCACCTGAGCATCCCTCAGCAACCGTGGCTTACCTCCTGGACCATTTGGCCGACTGCCTCCCGAAGGGTCTCTTCCAGAGCACGCCGTACAGCTGCACTTTGGTGCTGATGTCCAGAGCATCTGAATCTGCCTGCTCCATGGACGGAGAAGGGGATACGGAGCTGGATTTTGAAGCGAACATTATAGATGGATCTGGTTCTAACTCTCACCCTCTGCGCAGCAGCTCAGGGAATCCGATTAAATGCAATGAACCAGAAGGACGTAACCAGCCGCTCCAAGCGGCAGACGGAGAGACTGGCCTATGGTTTGAATCAATAACTTGACTGCTCAGCACTCAGTCAATAACTGTCTCCCTGATGCACAGATGATGAGAGTTTCCTCATTGCGTATTACTTCCTGATGCAGTACAGACAGCACACATCCCAGCCCAAGGAAAAAAAAGAGTGAAGAGAGCCAGAGATCAGGAACACAGAGAGGCAGAAAGAGCTCATCAGAGAGAAAGCTCCCAGCGACAACATAAGCCAAAATACCTCTGCACCAGAGCCAGCTCGGAAGGTTATTTCACTCGACATTGCAGCACCCCAGGCAGAAATCAGGGCGAGACGGATGCTTTACTGTCAGGCATCTCTTACTCTGACACATACGCCCAAAATCTTGCACTTGGAGACAGGTTCTTCTCATTTGTCCCAAGGAAAAGGAGAGCAGAGTGGGTGGGAGCCAGCAAGTTCAATCAGATTCCCTCTGCCATCGGGAGGCTTTTGCTGTGCCAGCCTGGCACTGCCCACCCGGGTATAGTTCACGTGGCTGCCGGGTTTGGACTGGGCAGTGTCCATGCTGCACGTCTTGCTCAGCCTTAAAGGGCCATTGCTGATCAAAGCTAGAGGATCAAAATTCTGCCTGCCTCTGTGCCTTGCTGCGTCTTGATGCGGCAAGCACAGCCTCTGCCCTGCCTCTAGGTACCAGCTCCTTCTTGGCCACAGCACCGAGACATAGGAATGTGTCACACAGCTCGGGTGAGTCTCCGTTCATCTCCTGTTTAGTACTCCTGCAGCGAGCTTTTTATTCCGATTCCCTAAATCCTTGTTCTTCTCTTGAAACCCTCCCTCTCTGCGCAGATATGAACAGTCACCCAAAAGATCCCGTCTTTTGTAATGGCCACAGGAAAGCACGTTAGCATCATATTGTTCCTTCCTGCATCCTGCCTTCCTTCCAGGATTAGGGGAAAAACTGCCTGCATTGTGCCGGGTAAAGCATCTGGAGTTTTGGGGTATCCCATAACCAATACAGACACATACATGCTGTGAGGTATCTGCTCCTGTTTTGACCTATGCCATCCTATGTGTATCGGTGTTGATGCTGTAATTGCCAAATGTCAGCCCTTCCCAATGCAGTTATTCGGAAATGACGCACCGCAGACACACAGTCCTTTCTCGTTCCCGGAGATTAGGAGTTTGGGATGTGCCGTAGGCTAGAGCACAGCACTGGACACAGGCCCGCTTAGCTTTACGTGGTCACAGGCACTTGCAAAGCATCTTCAATGAGGAAATGCAGACCGCCTGCCTCAAGCTCACAGGCAAAGGAAATTATAGATGCAGGTCCCTGATAAGAGTCACTATCGATCGCTAAGGGAGTCAGCAAACTCAATGCTTTGTTACTTTCTCTCACCCTGGCTTTGACTAGCCTTTTGGTCCCAGACAGGACATGTCCCAAGCAGCAGCAAATCCTATCTCAGAGTGACATTGAGGGAGAGGGTGGGGAACAGGGGAGGGCAGCAGAGATGCCTCCGTCTCACCTGAGCCCCAACTCTTGAATACAACCCTGCATTGCAGAAGAGAAGCATTAATACTATAGCGACCGTTCCACACACTGCACTGAAAAAAAAATACTGCTCATAACAAGGGTTTCAGGAGAGGGAAAGTTTCCCTGGAATTATGTTGCACAAAGGGTAAAAAGGATTCCGAGCCCAACATCACCTTAATTTACAAATGCGCAATGAAAAGCCACAGAGCTCCCGTGTAAGGACGATCCAGCGCCCCTGCCATCGTACTGCACCAGCAATGCAAAGGTCAGACAGCAGCAACACGCAGTGAGGAAAAGCAGGTTTTCATCCTTTGCTTCTTTACTTAATTTTCTCTCACGGAGACCAAAGGACAAAAGAGGTCTCCAGCTGCAAACATCAAAAATGCAGATATTGTCTCCTCTGGAAACTTCTAGTACAAGCAAGGGACTGAGTAGTCACAGCAAATTCTTTGGAGTGGGCAGCTCCAGGGGAGGGAAAAAGCAACTTGCTTTTGTAAAGTCACCAAGAGTTAAACCTGGGCAGGAGCCAGCAATACTAGGGCAGTAAACAGCAGTGGGGTGAGCTCTGTAACTGCTGGTGTCTGGGCAAAGTAATTTATAATAACAGTGGTTATGTCCATGTTTCCTTTATGTGTGTACTAATCTACATAAACCGGGGGCCTGTCTGAAGGAAAGAGCAGGAGAGCAACACAACAGGTCTAAGCAACTTGCCTCTCACAAACAGAAGGCAACGGCATAAGGGCCAGCTTAAAGGTTCTTCAATGTTACTTCTGACAGATGCAAAACTTACTTCAACTGGCCAGGAACTTCCAGATCAAAAGAACAGGGTCATAAAACCCAGCCAAGAGGAAAGGGTCCACCACAGGGTGAGTAGGGAGAGTCGCGTCCTGCAGAAGTCCCTCCTCCAAACTCCAGGGGACAGAAATCCTTAGGGAAGCACAAGCAGACTTAGGTTTAACCAAGATCTTGCAGCAAAACCAACAGCCCAAAAGCACATAGACATTTCTACAGAGATAATCCGTTTGTGTTTAATCTGGGACCTCATCATTTAATATGAGCAGAGGAAGGAGACCTAAGTATACGATACCTTAGCAGGACAATCGTGACACCAGTGCAAAAAGAGAAATGCAGTCGTGGTCTGCATTACAAGTGAAGGCAGACATAAGCTCTTCTACCAGGCCCACATGAGATCCTTTCTGTACAGTTCTGGCCAAACAGATTCCCCAGCCCTGAAGAGATGCAGAAAAGGGCGTGAGGGATGACCACAGGTATAGTTAACCCATAGTATGACAGGAAACGAAAAGGACTTCACTTGTTTAAATGAGAACAAAGGGGAAAATTTGACTGCTGTCTAGTTTCAAGCATTCTTTCCCCTCTTAATGTATTGGTAAAGGTCAATGCTTGCAATAACAAGTCATAGAATGGTTTGGGTTGGAAGGGACCTTAAAGATCACCTAGTTCCAACCCCCCTGCCATGGGCAGAGACACCTTCCACTAGACCAGGTTGCTCAAAGCCCCATCCAACCTGGCCTTGAACACTTCCAGGGATGGGGCATCCACAGCTTCTCTGGGCAACCTGTTCCAGTGCCTCACCACCCTCATAGTGAAGAATTTCTTCCTTATACCTAGTCTAAATCTACCCTCTTTCAGTTTAAAGCCATTACCCCTTGTCCTACCACTACGTGCCCTTGTAAGAAGTCCCTCTCCAGCTTTCTGGTCGGCCCTTTTCAGGTACTGGAAGGCTGCTATAAGGTCTCCCCAGAGCCTTCTCTTCTCCAGGCTGACCAATGCCAACTCTCTCAGCCTGTCCTCATAGGAGAGGTGCTCCAGCCCTCGGATCATCTTGGTGGCCCTCCTCTGGACTTGCTCCAACAGGTCCATGTCCTCCTTATGTTGGGGACCCCAGAGCTGAACGCAGTACTCCAGGTGGGGTCTCACGAGAGCGGAGTAGAGGGGCAGAATCACCTCCCTCGACCTGCTGGCCACGCTTCTGTTGATGCAGCCCAGGATACGGTTGGCTTTCTGGGCTGCAAGTGCACATTGCCGGGCCGGGTGGTTGAGCTTCTCATCAACCACCACCCCCAAGTCCTTCTCCTCAGGGCTGCTCTCAGTCCGTTCTCTGCTCAGGCTGTATTTGTGCTTGGGATTGCCCTGACCCATGTGCAGGACCTTGCACTTGGCCTTGTTGACCTTCATGAGGTTTGCACAGGCCCACCTCTCAAGCCTGTCAAGGTCCCAAATGGGCCTAAATTGGCCATGAATAAATGAGAATGTGTGCAACCACGACAGCAAAGGAGTTGTGGAATTGCCTCGCAACGAGAGCAGCAGAGGCTAAAAGCCATTACTTGGTTGGATCCGTTACATGCACAGCAACCTGAGGTCGCTGTACCTTCCAGGAATACAGATTAGGCTCACCCTCTTTCTCTGAAACAGTTTTGTTCCATAATAATAATAATTTAAAGATTTTAGATGGATGTTTCATTCTTGATGGCTTGTAGAGGAAACACAGCTGTACCTCCTGGAGACAAAGCACTGGAGCTTTACTCAGAAAACCTTCCTGAAGAGAGACAGGTTGTACTGATACAAGAATTATTTTGCTAATACGTTCTCCCTATTTTTCCTACACATCAAGCCAATAAAATTTTGCTTAAAAACACCTTTGAAGCAGACAGCAGTGCAAGCTAGCACAGAAGTAACACTCCATCATCACAGGCCACCCTCCAGCTGGAAGATGCTCCCTTTCAGTTGAGGGATACACATACTGGCTAACTGCAGCCAATGAGGTGGCTTGTTTGGTTGGGTTTTTTTAAGTGAAAAGTTATACCTTTATGTTCTGGGCAGCCTTACAATAGTACTTTATGCAGAAAAGAACAAACTAATCCTTGGGCTGGGGCCAGGAAATCGAGATTTGGATCAGAGCTGCTGCAGAGTTGGAAAGATTCAGATTTTGCCTTCCAGCATGGATTCCCTTTCCTCTCACAGCTTCTGGTAGGCTCTGTAGCCGTTTTCAACCCAGAGAACCATTTACAATTATGGGAGGTATTAGCAGGTACCTGGAACAATGTGGAGAAATAAAAAGAAAGCCCAGCTCAAGCTTAATTTATGATATATCCTTCTTGCAAAGATAAAATGTCACATGTACCTATCAAAATGATGATCCATCTTCCCAGACGTACAGTTGTGCACAGAGGCTATTTTAAATAGAACAAAAGCAACCACCAGCAATCCATCTCTTTAGTGTGAGACATTGATAGATTATGTTTCTTTTGCACATGATTAAATTTTTAGTGTCACATGGGAAGTCAGAGCTGTCCTGCAGAGTTCAGACAAAAGAGTTATTCAGCAAATGGGCATCAAAGTGAAGAGCCTTCATAGATGTATAACCCCGTCTGACATCATCCTTGTAGGTGTATAACCCCATCTGACATCATCCTTTGGTAAGAATGACGTGGTCTCGGTGACCTGTTCCAGACAAAGCTCTCCACCAGTCCCAGCCCTTCAAACCCACCCAGATCCATGTTGGATGGCCCCTGAATCACATCAATCAATCTCTTAGCTGTGGACATGGCACCACTTCAGGAGACTTACAGGAAGACAGAAAAGAAGATGCCAGTTTACTGAAGCAAAGGGATTTGATAGCAAGCAGCCAGCCCAATAGCCTTGTGGACAGTAAGCACTCACAGCCTGGCTTTTAGGGGGTGGCTTGTTCAAGGGCTGACACCACAATGACCATTTCTCCGCATTTAAAGGAGATTTTTTTTTTTTTTTTCCCCAATCCTACTAAGAGATCTCTTCTGGAAGAAGACTCATTCACTCTGGTGAATGAGTGAAAAAAAAAAGTTTCTGGTGAATGAGTGAAAAAAAAAAGTTTCTGCTAAACAGGCATTTTTTTTTAGGGACTTTAGAATACATCAGAGTGGTCAGCTACATTTGAAAAAGCTTCCTCCAGAAGATAGCCTGTAGGCTTCCTGCAATACACCAGTTTTTCCCCCCGTCAAGCCTAAATACCACAAAGTGATCACATGGCTTACATAAACAGAAAACGCTTAGTAGTGGAATAGTTAAACAGGCTGCTTCCAACCAGCAGCTTGTTCAACAGCAGTAAATAAATATAGCTCTGCTTTCCTTCTTTTCTGAGACTATGAACCCACCAGCACACGCTTCCTCCCCTTCCTCCCTGGGGAAGGCAGTGCCTCACCAGCCGCACTGCTCGGGCAGCCCAATCCCAGTCCCATTTCTGAGGCCGTGGGCGGCTGCAGTGGGAGTGGGAGCGTTCCTCCTCGCGTGGGCGGCTGAACCTCCACGCACACGGAGAGGCAAGAACAAACCTTTCCCCAACAGGGTTTTATAACAGTGTTCAGAGCTGGTAAGCTTGCAGCTTAGCATGCACACCACCTGCATGTCTATTTACCTTTCCTAGAGCATTTCGCTTTATCCATGTCTTACCTGCTTGCAATCGACATTATTCAACCCGATCCCAAACATGACGGTACCAACAGTAGCGAGTTACCCAGCACGCGGTTTGACCAGGTGACACAGCTTAGTGAGCTCTGCAGGAAGCTTTCTGCACAGAAAACACCCAAGTGAAGTCACAGAATCACAGAATCATATAGGTTGGAAAAGACCTTTAAGATCATCGAGTCCAACCATAAACCTAACACTGCCAAGTCCACCACTACACCATGTCTCTAAGCACCTCATCCAAACGTCCTTTAAATACCTCCAGGGATGGCGACTCAACCACTTCCCTGGGCAGCCTGTTCCAATGCTTGATAACCCTCTCGGTGAAGAAAAATTTCCTAATATCCAGTCTAAACCTCCCCTGGCACAACTTGAGGCCATTTCCTCCCATCCTATCACTTGTTACCTGGGAGAAGAGACCAACCCCCACCTCTCTACAACCTCCTTTCAGGTAGTTGTAGAGAGCAATGAGGTCTCCCCTCAGCCTCCTTTTCTCCAGGCTAAACAGTCCCAGCTCCCTCAGCCACTCCTCATCAGACTTGTGCTCCAGACCCTTCACCAGCTTCGTTGCCCTTCTCTGGACACGCTCCAGCACCTCAATGTCTCTCTTGTACTGAGGGGCCCAAAACTGAACACAGTATTCGAGGTGCGGCCTCACCAGTGCCGAGTACAGGGGCACGATCACTTCCCTAGTCCTGCTGGCCACGCTATTTTTGATACAAAAGTCGAGGACTACCTATGACATGCATATACGTGCCACGTGAGTAGCACAGGCTACATAAAGGCCAGCTCAGCAATTTTAAGAGACTTTCTTGCCCTTTGTACCCTGTGGTGCCAGGGCACTCAGAGATGTAGCAAATAGATCAGAGGCAAGCTTTAGAGCAGTTATTCTGGGGGCCAGCACAGAGTTTCAAAGGTGCCACTGCTTACTCAGTCCTGCTTTTGAGCACAGAAAAAGCTTTGCCTTTGTAATGAGGGCACCAAAGCGGGGTTCGGTACACCGGGGCTTAGTTTCCAGCCCTGGCAATGTCCCTACCTGACTTGAGCATGTAACTTGATTTCTCTCAGCCACAGTTCCTCACCTATGACACTGGTACTAAATCCAGAACATCACAAGAATACATATACTTGTGCAGTAGTTTGGATACAACGGCCAGCCAAAAAAATTCTGCAGAAGAGAAGGATTGTTAGAGTTTCCTTGGAAGAATAACGAAGGGGAAAAAATGTAATACCTCTACATAGTAACACAGGCAAACAACTGGAGCACCATCAACATTTTTAAGATCTGACAAAACAGCCCAGTGAGAAGCAGGACAGTAAATGAGATCCGGGGCTGATGGCTGTCCACTCTGGAGGAGCACACTCCTTAGCTGTTTCAACACCAGTCAGTAGATCTGAACTCACCAAGTTTCTAAAATAGGGTTAGGTGCCTACATGTACTTTCTACAAGGTGTTTCTCAACTGCAGAAGTTTATATATCGATTGCAGTCCACTAATTTCTACCCACTTTGTTCCCTCTGGTCAAAAGAGGGAAAGAAGTCATAGGCTTAACTTTTAAACAATAAATACATGTACAGAAAACAGGATTGGCTAAACCATGTTTTTATTTAATCTAAAGTCCATAAAACACCCAGCACATGCACACAGAGACCATAATTGCTCTTGCATACCCATTCAGTGCTCCCTTTACCCCTACCATTATTATGACCATTGAAGGCAAGGCCTTAAAAAGCTAAGGACGCTGCAATTAGGACTTCATTCAGGAGTGGAAACTGCAGGGACCACAACACCAATGTTCTTCACACCCTTCACCTATACATTCTGCTATATGCCTGAGCTCTAATCTGCAGCAGCCTCCACTCCCAAGTTTCTCTCTCTTTCCTGGTCCTGCTCACAGCCAGTCACTGCAAGGTCAGGGCTCATGCTGTGCACGTACTCAGGACAGGAACAAGACATACTTCTTGCCTCCTTCCTATCCGCATGCTCAAGTGGTTATCTAAATACAGAGGCACAAAGATCTACTGGTGCCATCTATCACAGCAGGAGACCATGACAGCTCTACTGCAAACCCTGTATGTCGAGAAGAGCCATCAGCCAGATGAAAGATAAACTGCCTGGCAAGGAAGGACACCAAAAACATTGCTCTCCACAAAATACAGCAGGCTAAGAGGGCCATCGCCTCCCTTGCCCATCTCCATTTACCCTCCTGTGAGCCATGCTGCCACGCAGCTTTTGTAGATGAGGCCTCTTTCATACTGCTGAAGTCCATTGAAAGGGTTAAATCCCTGACAATCCCTGACTAAGACCTTACTGTGATACATGGATTTGCATTTTTTTTTAGTTTCACTCGCATCCTTGTTCTCTTTTGTTTTCTTCCCCTGCAAAGATAGTTTTAGTTACCTGCTGAGCAGAGTTGATGGTGGGACGTTTCCTGTGACTTCTTACCTGATAGGACTAAACAGGCCTTGAGCAAGCTCGTTAGGCTTCCTAATTAAATCACTGATGACAGGAACTCAGGACATTTGTGCCGAAGATAAGCACCAAAGAACTAGTTTAAATCAACCCCCTTATGATATTCCGAGGCCAAAGGACTGATGAGCTAATTCAATGACTATATATGGACAAAGGAAGCCCAAAGTTCAACTAGTGGACAACGTGAGGAAGACTATGGAAGACCACCGGGAGGGTGAAAAGACCCTAACCCTAATTTTACTGTGCATGCTTGGACTATGTAAATGAATTCTGGGAACTCATCACCATAAAACTGCCCTTTTCAGGAAATTTGATGAGTATGTATGGTTTTTCTGTATATGAACTGATGCGTTGTGCTAACCTGGCGGAGCACTTGTGGTGGAGCGATCCCCAGTGCTGCCCAGCGCTGCAATAAAGAATACCCGCTTAATAGTCATCCTGACTATTGAGTCCTGATTTCGGCTTTTCACGGCACCACCACGCTGCAGGGATAAGCACGGAAAAACTCCCAGACCGACCCATGGCTTAGCCCTCTGTGTACACCAAAGCATGTTCACATGAAGCACCTGCACAGAGCAGATACCAAGAGTACAAAGTTTTGTTCAAGATCAGCTGTCCCTCAGTTTCTCCATCAAAAAGAGAAAACAGAACATGGGAAATCCATTGCAGTCCTAAAACGCGACTCGCTCTACTTACAGTTTCATCCTCTGGAGGCAAGCAAGGAGAGCTTGACTAAGAGGTGTTAACAGCAAGTCATTCAGATTAGTACTAAGGCTCGTAAGCAGGGTTTTTAGCAGCCCTCTTCAGCCCAGTGCAACAACGAGTATCTCATTTAAAGTGTTTCTTCAGACAGCAGAAGCCCACTAACTTCCACAGACTCCAACATAACTGTGATCATGTATCATAAAGTAATTACCACTTCAGACACTGGATGGGCATACAGATACAGAACAGCCATTTTCCCCCTAATAATTTCACCTTGCCTTTTAGATTGTCTAAATATTATATAGGTTTGGTGTCAGTCATCACGATACAGCTTACTTTTCATTAGCTCTACAAGTTTTCTGAATGAGGTGTTTTTCTTAACCCCCCCATCCACCATAAGGGTTTGTTAATCTCTAGACATCTCAGACAAGAGGGAGAAATGTTGATAAGGAGGGTGGAATGTTGCGCAATTCCGCCTGCAGGGATATTTGGGTGAGGCTTGCACATATCAGTAGAAGAATGGCTTAATTTGTAAGCTGGAACAATAGATGACAGCTCATCTTATTGCTGCTGTGCTCATCCCTAATGAGGCTCTGATAAAAATGCTGACGAAAAACTTTTTTGCTTAACAAATGAAGGAACGCTCTACAGCCATCATCAGGAAGCCTGCAACACCACAGCTCCTCAATATTTAAATTTTTAGAGGTAACTCTTGTAACATAAATGCACCCAAAGCACTTCCCCACATGTCCCAAAGGATTTACAGCAGACTGCAGTGGTTAAGTCTCCAGTTACTGAGATGACATTTTTGTTAAACACACTAAAAGAATGCTAATATACTGCATAAAATTCAGGTTTAATGGTGAAGCATTACTTGCCAAAAAACTGAGAGCCTATCTGGCAAAGTACTGGCTTCCCATCCTCTTAATGCCTTGCATCTGCCTGTACTAGCTACAATAGCAACACTGTCATTTGTTTCAGTTCTCCTACTGACTTTATATTAATCATATTATCTTGTGATTAAGCCAGTATAAAGATTATCCTTCTTCCTAACCACACAAGTCCTATGAGCTACCAGAAAAATCAAAAGTGAGCAATTACCTGAGAAGATTGCTTATTGCTTGAGTGAAATAGCTAAAACACTAACTGTTAGTGACAAAACCCTAGATAAGTCTGTAGAGAGCAGCTGCAGGAGAAAAAAATAAATCCTTTTTTTAATGAATTGTTTATAAGCCATCTCCATCAAGGGTATCTCTTAAATGGATGCATGAAGATTTTGGGAATGCATACATCACCCATCCTACCCCAGCATCATTCTGCTTTCTCTTTTCTGAAAATGTAAAAACCAATCCTGCTGATGTAAGGCCCATAGAGACCTTATGAAACAAGACACTTTTTGTATAAACAACGCATGCCTTGCTAACGACCATGCCGTGGAAGAAAAACTAAGAGACTGATAAAAAGGGAATATGCAGGCCTCGTTAATCACTAACCTTCGAAGAAGAAACTCAGACAAGGAACTTCAAGGACTGATAGAAGAAGCATCTTGTTATAAGGGAGATTGCCAGGCTGGGAGGATACGGCACGACATGAAGTCGACAAGATTTACAGAAACTAGGGGAAAGGTAAAGACGACCGGGAGAGATCACGACCACTGACTCAATTAAGGACCCAAGACAGCTACCCCCCCACCTCCTGCAAGCATGCGCAGGATATTAAAGTAGCACTGTAGCTTTAAGTTGAAATAAGAGAAATGTAGACCAATAGAAGACTGCTTTGTGTAATTACTTATGTATATGTATAACTAGAGCATGTAAATATTGTACCTGCACGACTGAACTGTGTGCTAGCTTTGTGGGGTGACCACCTAGCACCCATCTCTGCGCAGACATGAAATAGAATACCTCTGCCCTGTGTGTGTATTGGCACCTCGCACACCGGGTAAACGACCTCACGCTTGTGGGTAACACTGCTTACAGGGCAGCTGGAGAGTATGGAGAGCAAGAGTATCTGTAAACTGTGTCAATTCAGCAGCTATAGGAGGGATCTCATCAATGTATACAAACACCTGAAGGGAGGGTGCAAAGAGGATGGAGCCAGGCTCTTCTCAGTGGTGCCCAGTGACAGGCCCGGAGGCAATGGGCACGCACTGAAACACAGGAGCTTTCCTCTGAACAGAAGGGAAAAAGCTTTTCACTCTTCAGGTGACTGAGCACCGGCACAGGTTGCCCAGAGAGGTTGTGGAGTCTCCCACCTTGGAGATGTTGAAAAGGCATCTGGACACAGTCCTGGGCAACCGGCTCTAGGCAGCCCTGCTTGAACAGGGGGTTGTTGAACCAGATGACCTCCAGAAGTCCCTTCCAGCCATGACCGCTCCGCAATCAGTGCTCTAGACTGCCTTCAGTTAGTGCCTTCCCACCCTGTGCTGAAGAACCTGACACACTGCCAGGTACCATCCCCCTATCAGGGAGGTGAAGGTGAGTCCTTAATTACCTATCTGCAAGCTGCTTAAGGGGTTGCCTCACTCTCTAAGATCACTTTAAGCCATTAACATTTCCTGAATTGCTCCAGCTGATAGTTTTATCACAGAAGGTCAAGTGACAGTTTCAGACCACTTCCTTGCAAGCCCCACAGATCTACGTACAGATCTGAAAAGCCTACGCAGGTGTTTCCTTGACAGGGACTCAACTTCCTAGTTGTTCCTTAGTTATTGCAAGGACCCCAACTCCGATTCTCATCCTTGCACTAAATCCTGGCAGTTAGCCATAGGATGCTGCAGCAGTTAATAACTTTCTTCTACAAACCCCTACAAGCATACACACATCAGGACAGAAACCATAACTTACATATGCTTTGGCAAGAGACAAGCACCCTTCTGGTTTTTACACAGCATTTACTCCTGCAATTTAATTTACTTGTTCCCTACATGTGTTTTAAGATGTTAAATCTAGTCCCGACCAAGTTTGGTAAAGTAACATTTTTAGTCAGAGGTGTCCAGCTGTGGCCATTCTTTTTAAAGTTGCATCTTCAAAAAAAAAAAAAGGAAATACAGTGTTTTATATGAAAAGTTTGCCCCTTCTACAATCATAGCACACAATGTGCAACTCACTGGATTTTTTGAGAATCTTTTAATAAAATCTGCAAACCCTAAAAATATGGTCTAAAATGTCCTATAGGAAAAAAAATTACTGTCCTGCAAGTTTTTGCTCAGATAACAAAACAGAATTAATTTTCAAAGCTCTCCTCATATATCCGCTGCCTGAGTACCTCTTAGAAACCAGTACTAAAATTTAATTTCCAACTATTCTTTGCAGTTCAAAATTATGTTAGAGGCAAATAAAACCCTTCCAGAGAAATTCAGGAGCCCAAGAAGCCAATTTTTCGTCACAGCAAGAACACAATCCACTCTCAGTTACAACCAGCACCACGACTAGCACTAGAGAGAAAACTTAGGTAGCTATGGCTTAACGCAGGCTTTCATTTCGTTGTACACTGCAGGAAGAAGGTAAGCTGCCTTCGAGAAAACCTGTGTCAGTAGTGAAGACTGCGAGCAATACTGAAAAGCTGTGAACAGGTAAGCAGGAGGATCACGGGGCAGTCACAAGGAAAGCGGAGCTGTGACTCAGTGCCTGAAAACAGCAAGAAGATGGGAGAAAAAAAAAAAAACAAACCCAAAAGCACAGAACAGGGGCAAGAAAGATTTCAGCAGCAGTTTTCCCCCATTACACAAGAACAAAAAGCAGGCTAGGGTTTTCTTCACATCTTTGCCTGCATATTCGAAGTTGATTTTTAATCCAAATCACACAGAGGCACGTATATACGGAAAAGGCTACTTTGTCACAAAGTCTCTGAAAAGAATGGAGGGACTTAGTGTTTGCATTTTGGGTTCGGGGCTGACAAGATTGTTTTCACTCCATCCTGTGCTCTCAATTTTCTTTAGTCCCAACGTGTCCTCCAGCCTTTTAACAGTGGTCTGGAGCAATCCTGAGACAGTGAACTCCTTATGGCCCTCCAAAGAGGTCTCTGCCTTTTAAGCATCAGAGATTTCCTTGGCAGTGGGGTGGGGGGAGAGCTTCAGGGCAACGCCAACTCCTAAACACTCTGTGGGAGACAGAAGTTGTCAAATGCCCCGCTCAAGCAGAGCTGTCAAATCCTTTCTGTATTTATACCTCTAAACCCATTCATACCCACGTCCAAATCAGTCTGCTAGACTGCCTCCCAACATGCAGCTTCACACTTCAGGTTTCCAAGAGGTGCTCAGACATTATGAAGAAAAGCAGCAAACACACTTACACAAAAATAAAATGTACTGTCTGCACCGCCTGCATCCCATTTAAGACTGTCATTTCTCTTTGTCGGAGCCATCACAAAACCCCATGCAGTAAATGACAAGCCAACTCTGAAGCACTGCACCTAGTAAAAATTTAATATAATAAAACAAATTGAAAACGGCAACATTATTTTAACCATTCACAATTAAAGTGGAAAAATTATAAGGCAGCCATTCATGGAATGATTTTGTGTACAAATGGTTTGGAAAAAAAAAAAGAGACATTAAAATTACAGTTCCATACATGGAGTCAGGTAAACAGCAATGACCACGCAATGTTTTTCCCTGGAAAGCCAAGGCTGCTAAGAGATGTAATAAAAGGACAGTAAGAAAAAAAAAAAGATTTTATTTTTAAAAGAAGTTTGAGGTGAACAGGAATCTGAAATTCGTCATAAAGAATCTTAAAGTCATCGTAAACTTTCCCACCATACCACAACCACTCCTCCTCCTTCCACCCCAAAGGAATACAAATACACTTCCCTCCTCTTCTTCCCAAGTCCCAGCACAGAGCAGGAAGGGAGCAGCAGCAACACCGATTCCACAGCATCTCTCGTATTCTGCATAGAGCTGATACCACACAGACATCTGCTACTGTCAAAAGCTCCTCAAAGGCTCTGAACTAGTTCCTGAATAAACAGGGTAGTTTTCCTGGGTCTCTTGGATAACATTAGCCTTTTACACAATCCACCTGGAAATGGTTCTTTCAAGTCAACAGTGGGTTTCTGTGTTTAACACTTGGCCATCTGACATGCCACAACTATCAAAAATTCCTATCTCGGTGTGACAGCTCAGCCATCCTCACTCAAGTTAATGTCAGTGCAGCTTCTGCATCTGTCATCAGGTGCTGAAAAAGAAATATTTCCCTTTTTTTAATACATGAATTAGAACAGTAGGGAAAGTACCTGAACACACTGGGATCAGCAAAAACAGCTTTAGTCCAATTCCTGTTGCCAATTAAGAAATCATTAACTGAAAAAACAGCTGAGAAGATTATAGATTTCCTGGAGGGATTTACAGAAGGAAAGGGGGACGTGCCTGGCACTTGGTTAAAGCATTACCTGCTAGACCTGCTGCCACCTACCTCACAGTAGAACATACAGGCAGGATGGCTATTACAGAGAGAGTAAGAGGAATTTGTTTGCACCAAGGTCCCCTGAGGAGTAGAAAATGATACCAGATGGCCCTTACTACATGCAGTGCTTGGATTTACCGTGACAGATGGGGAGATAGGTAAAAAAAGGGGATATAATAAAATGGACCGTTTTATTTAACTCACTAAAATACTCTGCCTCAAGAAAATAATCCTCCATGTGGAACTAACAATTTGGAAAGGTTTGATCATTTAAAAGTTTATATTCTCCTTACCACATAACCAAAAGCTTCCTTAGTCACTGCAGTTTCAGCTACAGAATTGAAAATAATAGTTTGACACAGAGAGAACAGACACAGCCAAAAGAAAATGCTGTTGCTATTTCTAAAGGGGGGGGGGGGAGGGGGGGGGAAATATCAACAGAAGTCTTCTATCACTTAACCGAGTGCCAAAATGAAAAGTACATGTTATTAGAATTTTTGTGCCAATTTTAAGTTGCCAATGTTTTCATTTAAAACCCCTCACCTGCTGCTAGAGCTTGGCCCCTGTAGTTCAGGAATCATTAAACTGAGTATTACCATTTCTGGTGGCTGCCCCAGAAATTGGAAACATGATCTGAGGGACAGAAGAAAAGAAAGATGACAAGACCTCTCAGCAGCAGCACCATGATTAACACACCAGAGGTTATGTCAGCAGTGAAAAGACTGGCTGTCATATCCTCATCAATACACACTCATCCATATAGGAAGGTACTATCCACATGCTCCAACACGGGAACAAAAGGTGTGAAATGGGACCTTACCTACATACCTCCCTAAACTGTTGCTATTGTTATACACAAAATGAGGCAGAATTGGAACACAGTCAGGATGCCAGCTTAACTAGTGGGGTGCAGTGCAAGTGACAGATGATAGCCTAAAGAAAAAACCCTACTGTTTTACAAAATGCGAGCACCTCATGCTGCACTAAGCTATCTCCTGCTTCTGCTGCAGATCTTGCAAACCCTCCAGCTTTTGGAAACAGTTATGTGGAAAGATTAAGCAAGGTAAAATAGTGAGATTATCAAGGAAGAGGGTAATTAGGGGGCAATCAGGAAGAACACTGGGAGCTCCGGTGTAAACACCCCTGTGTGTCATTCGCATGTGTCGGTAACCTGTATCACTGAACTTTTTAAACAGGTAACTTACTAGTTGCATATGTATGTTGTAAAAAAAAGTTTAAGAATGTGCAGGAGAGGATCTCATCCATGCCACTAATTTTGCAGTGGCTTTTCAGAGCAGAATTAACTTTTGAAGTTCTAAGGTCAAAAATGCTTGTTTAGGCTTGATATACTAATTCTATCTGAAAATACTGTCTTGTGGGAAAAGATGATTTTGAATAATTTTGCATTGATTTTATACAGTAAAACACACAAATGGACAAGCACTCCTGGGGATCAATACTAGGTTCAATCCTGGAATACACCTGTATTGCTACAAAGCCAACAGACAAAGCAACCACTAGTCCAAGAGCCAGGCCATACCCGTTATTGAACTAGCAGACAAACAGGACAATGACAAAAATGTAAAGACGTTAACAGGCACAATGGCCGGTGTAATGTAAGTAATAAATGGCATGAAAAAGACACACTCATGGAAACAAGAAGCACTTCAGTTAAGAAGATATGTCAAGCCCTGAAAATCCATTTCAAATAAAAAAAAATCAAAAGAAAAATATATTTGGTAATGTTATCTTTAAAAAGTGCAGAGTATAGCTTAAAAAGGGTACGGCATTAAAAAGTTTTCCCCTAAAGAAAGAATTTTCTGTTGAGTCTGTGCACGTCAAGCATTCCTGACTTTTCAATGCACTACAATTATTAGAGTATAATGTATTTTGCATAAGAGAAATGGTGCCTGACAAGAGAAGGCTATGCCTTGGAAAGGGAGGGATCTTTTATCACCTTCTGCAGTGAGAGGCATCAGCAGTTGGCAATAAGTCCTCCAGTAGATTCCCCAAAACTAATACTTATCAGTAAGAGGCAAATGCACAATTCCCAAAGGAAAAGCAAAATGCCTAACAGGTCCACTGGGAACCCAGCAGTTTGTTTTTTTGTTTGTTGGGTTTTTTTGTTTAGAAGTGCTTTAGAAACACTTTGTACTCTATCTGCAGCATAAATATTTAACTAAACATCTGTTTTGTTAGCCTTAATACCTTTTATTTAATGAAACCCCCACCCCCCCACTGATTTCAGCAGTTCACTTTTGCAAATGGGCTAGTAAAGTTCTCTGGTCCCTCAGCAGCTGTCTCCATCAGATTTCTACTCCTCAGAGCCCAGAACAGCTCGATTTCAAAGGATACTACAGATATCTCTCTCAGCAGTAGCAGTAGTGTAGCAGTAGTGTAATCACAGTACCCAATACCTAACTCCTGCTAACATTTTTGGTGTCCACGCTTTAGTGACTTGGCAGAAGACCATCTCCCAAGAAATACTGCCTTTTTAAAATTTATTAACAATTGCATAAACAATCACAACAATATTCCCCTTGCTTCTATCCTTTATCTTAAATAATGGAATACACTGCAAAATTAATTTGCACTTTCTTAACCAGCTGATTTCCTACTCTAATACTACACTTTGTCTACATCATTTCTTTCCTATCAGTGACACTTCTGTGACAATAGCAGTGTTGTCCAGAATTCCGAGTGTAGCCCATTTTTGCAATACAATTAGTGACAAACATTACAAAGACCAGTCGTGTTGTCAGGACAACATAGAACCGATGGGGGAGAGCCCCTTTCTTCATTAGTAAGACTTCAACCTCTCCCAAGGCAGCCATCCTTTGTTTTTGCTCTCAGCTGTGAAAGCTGAATTGCAGGATACTTTGGTGATTGCAATTTCATGATGAGTTGCTATGTTCTTCCCCGCTCACCTTTCTTAAACTCCAAATTCCATCTTCCCTGAGAATAGGGCCAGAAGTAACAATTAAAATAGCAAATGTCTTCAGAAAAGTTACATAGAATTTATGTCCGGCTGCCAAAGTACATTTTGCTACACTAAAAACTTTCCCAGTATTCCTCATTTTGCAATCAACGTTTCCTCTGAACTCAAAGTGGATGGGATGGATGATGGGTAAGAGACAGTGATAAAGGGAGCAGCCGACATTTACTGCTCATGTCAGATCGAGGAGGAGAATGGTGAAATTTGAGCGTTTAGTGATGGTGTCCAATGGACAAGACTAGAGGAATAAGGCATCCTAATACTAGGGCTGCCACCTCCAGACGACTGAGTCCTTTTCCTCCAGTTGATTCAGGTTTGTGGCTATGAGCAATTCCTCCTACTTCTGGGAGGACATGAACTGTGGCAACGTAAAGAAAAGTCCCAGCAGAAAACAGCATAGCAACTCCGGTGGCATTGACTTCTGAAAGGGCTTCTTTGCTGCTCTGAAACAGGAAAAAAAAAACCAACAAACAAACAGAGCAAAAAAATGAGGATAAGCAGAACTTCTTCAATCAATAATAAAAAAATTCTGTAAGTGTCAAGACAGTAGGATTTCTATCAACTCTCGTTCTCTCACAATGACAACGGTTTAATGTGTTGTTTTGTGTCTTGCACCTTATGTGTAGCAACTGGCATTCTAAAGTTGATGTGGAGGGCAGAAAGATACCTCTCATCCTAGTTAGTTCACTTCAGACTTCTAGGAACCCTTACAGAATAAAAAAAGTCTTTGCAGAAGCATCTTGCTTGACCATCTCACAGCAACATACAAAACGTCAAAATGACAAAATGTGCTTTGAAAAAAATAAAATTCAGATTGCAAAGCCACAAATTTTAGGAAGAATGCTCAAGACTGACTTCCCCCCCACTTTTCCTAAACAAAGAGTTCAAACAAGATGTTAGCCTTTAAATACCCAGTTCCCTGCTGGTCAGAGCAAGATTTGCTAGATTTAAGTCCCAAATCATCACTCTTTCAATATTTCATTTGGATGTACAAGTGAACACCCAAAACTTTTCCAAAATTTCCATGCAAACTTCATAAAGAAATGCATCTTCTGGATCAAAACTGAGCACCTCTTCACATTCATACTAGGATTAAGATCATGCTACACATCATTAAATGTAATGAAATGCAAACCCACTCATACCATTTTCGAAATATTTCTTGAACAATTTCCAACTCAAGTGTGATGTTAGTTCTCTGGTATACTCTCAGGTTATTTTTCCAAAGAGCAGAGATACATCTTCTGCTCTGGAAGTATATAAGCACTGTGACAGCGCTTATGCCTTACAATTCTCTGTTCTTTCTGAAGTGCAAAATGCAAAACCAACTCTTAGTGAGCCAGCATCAAAAGAATGCTCAAACAGCATTCTCATTTCTATTTACAAACCCAACCCTTCCTGCTGTCTCCTGTACTGCAGTATCAAAAATAACTCCTTTCCAGCAAGTAAAGGGATTAGCCCAGATGATTTACTTAATCTTTCCTCTCATGACTTGAGTTTCATGAGATCACATTAGATTCTTTATGACACAACACCACAGTGTGTCACCAGCACGGCCCACAGCAGTTAAACACAGGAGCATCATAGGAAATGCTGTGAGAAGCAGAAACATTTAATTTGGACAGAGATGATAAATTCATGCGCAGTGGCCCATTTCACAGGCCATTTGTTGTATAGAGCCAAGCCAGGACTATGCTTTCAGGAGTATGAAAGGCAAAAAGGCTGTTTGAGCTGAGGATTCAACTTCTGACACAGCGTGAAAAAGACTTTGAACATACAGGACCAATTCTGGGATGGTGGGAGAAACTAGCAAAGATTATTTTCTATCTGCATATTAAAATAAGAATGCATGCAGCAGCACTGAAAATTACTTATTTATATACTCATCAGATAAAATCTGGTATATGTGAGTAAACTGTTAAGTTCTCAGCAGGGAGCAGTAGAAAGGAGAAATGACAGAAATCAGCCTTCTAAAAAAAAAGCTATACAAAACTCTATAAAGGAGTTGTATCACTGGTTCTGATGGAAAGCATGGGTTATTTTGTGTCACACATTCATATTGCTAGCTTTTTATCCACTTTTTTTTTTTAAAAATCTCCATTCTGCTAAATTTTTCAAGCAGTTTGGAATTATGTTCTGTGAAACTCATATGATATTCCTTTCCCCAAACTCCACCACTAAGCTACATTTTGGGCAGAACAAAATCACAGACTTACCTTGCTTAGCCCTAAGTATGTCACCATCGACATAACAGGTGCTGCTAACGCAAAGACCAGCAAGTGTTTTCTAATTCGATTCCGTTCCAGCCCAGCGTGCATCAGGAAGGAAACCAGGCCAAAGGCAGCTGGTGCCTGCAAAAAACAATATTCACTGGTAATACAATACCTTCTAAAATCCCCTGAAATCTGAGATAAAGTTGAAATACAACTTACTACATTGAAATGCACTGAATTGGAAGAAATTCAGGGAGAGCACCAGTATGTTGCAGTTAACCCAAATCAATAGACTTCTGCAGACTGCCCTACCTTAATAACAGTACCTAGTGGAAACCCATGTTCTGGCTATCAGAGTAGACATTTGTGTAGTCTTTATAAATATTAAAATGTTCATTCTGACTTGAGTCATTGCTACAATCCCTAAGTCTCCATTAACTCATGTAATTTCTTTTTTCATCCTGATACTACTATGCATCCTTAGATGGACAGTTTCATCTACAGCAGAAAAATTCCACAATTAACATGGAGGGGGGGAAAATTCCCAAAGATAACTGTCAGCCTCCACATGAACAAAGACTTAAGAGCTCTCTTGATTAGTTCATCATTCAGTTTCATTTCTGTTCCCACCGGGAAGCAAACAAATACTTGATCTTCTCCCTCTGCTGGCATCCAGTTTCTTAACCACAGGGCATAGCTGTCCTACTCATGGAATTTACTACATTTTTGCTCGCATAAAGACAATAGCAGTCCACCCTGACATTTTTGAGATAAGATATAAACTAAAATGTATTGAGCATTTTTTATACACGGAATTTTTTCTTTTAAACTTAGAAGAAGGAAACCATGAGTGAAGGAAAAAAGATGAGAGAGACAAAAGCATCAATCAGGATCAGAAGACTAGAAAAATAGACACTAGAGAAGAAATAAATTTCTCTTTCAAAACCAAATATTTCTTGATAATCTTTCAGAGGAGAAATTTTTCTCTTCTAAAATTGTACAATTTCAGAAGTCAGTTAATTTGAACATTAAGAATAAAAGAAGTTTCACTTCACAATAGCCATAAACTAAGCTTCACAGCAAGATGCAACATTGACATTGCCACCTTTGAAGAGGGTTACGTAAACCACAATTTATTGTATGAACAGTGAAGAAAAGACATACTAGATCTGGATTTCCTAACATTTTGAACATGCAATTATGTAAGCAAGATTTTGGATGAATGCATGACTAATTTATGCATGTGCTACTGTAAGTCAAATATGCATCTGCATACATACGTATAGAACCTATATAGCTAACAGATAACTGCACAAACATTAAGGAAAAAAGATCTTCCCATCTTCAAGAGCCATTGTTTGCCTGTTACCATCAGAAAAACGTTTAAAATTTTTTCCTGCAGAAATGGCATATGACTGATGTTGAAGCTACTACAATAACAGAGGTAACCAGAAGTTGTAATTTAGTACTCTGATATTAAGTGGTTTCAAAAGACTAACCCTTTAAACACTAAAACCCTTTATAACAAATATCCTTCCTGTTTTCTTAAGAACATCACAGAACCAAAAAAACTGTTGTAACCAGCATAAAACTGCTTTTCCTCCTTGAATGCACTAGCATATACTTCTGTGCTTCACCCTCTAGAACTTCTCTGAATACATCTCTTACAGCAGTAAGAATCTTGGGGGGTTTTGTTTGTTTTGGGTTTTGGGTTTTTTTAAAGAAAAAACACACCACCACATTAGCTTCAGAAAAAGTCAGTGTGAAGCTGCCACATTTCTTTGTGAGCTGGTCTTCTCTCCCTACTTTTGGGAGACTTTTCCCAACCACTGCAATCAAGGTAGGCAGTCAATTCTCTCTCATTCGTACCCCATTCAGACTTAGCATCCATCATTTGCTATTCTGTCATACATCATACCAGTGCTTTTTGGTCCTTGAAGCTGTACTACTAACCTGTTCATTTCAATGGCATTACACATTTCCAGATTACATCACTAAGGAAACTTAAGATCTTTAGTAATTTCTGTATGCTTTAACAGTCTTTTAAAGAACAAAGAAGATTTTTGGATGATGACTTACCTTGTGCAACATAATCGCAACAAACACTATCAACTGGACACTAGTCTGAGAAGTAGAAGCTGCTGCACCCAATGCAACACCATCAGCTGAAACAGGAGTGCAAATTCATGGATTATTCCTCCACATCAGTTTCAGTTTTCCCACCCTCTCAATGGCTGACAGTACAAAACATGTTGATTTGAGAAGTCCTGTTACCCAAAATGCCATTAACAATACCAACCCAACACATGATTCACTCCCCTTTGTTTCTCAAGCCACAATAATTTCAGGATTTCAGACAACCCTCAACAGGAGTCATCTCATATTTCCCAAGACCATAAAAGCCATACTGAGAATCTATTCAGTATTGACACATTCTGACATATTAGAACCAGGTAACAAGCTTAATTATTTTAGTCTTCTGTAGTAGAAGTGGCTTCCTGTCTAAATTTTAAAAATCTGCTTTAGATTCTAATCATTAAAAGAATTTTAATTACCACCCTTTAAATGAATTTTCAAATATAAATACTATTGTAAATGCTATTTTTTACCATTTAACATAAATATATTGTCTAAATGAAATAGGAAATGGATACTATATTAATCCTTAATATATAGACACTTTGTTTAGTGAAGAAATATCTTTTTGATCAACATCTTATGACTTGTCTAGACAATAACTTGCAGTAGGAGAGATTAAAAAGCATCATATTTATACTACACATATATAGTGAATAACTACAACATGAACATGGGTTGACTGCAACACATGCATACTTTTTCAGTCCTTGCAAGTCGGCCCAAATGTTTCAGTCACATCTTTGCACTTCACCCTATAGCGTCCTTTTTACCACAAGATATTATCAAACTCCATGGAACATTCTGAGCACTGGAGTATGTTTTCCAAATAGGTTTTGGGGAAGATCCTTAGTTCTCCCCGCCCTGCCTCTTCTTTTTTTTTTAATAAAAAGCCACCTTCGAAAACAAAACCCAAGTGTTTCTATCGCATCTAAAGATGAGCCACGCAGCAACCAAAGTCCTTGCCAAGTGCTAACAATAGGCCCCACATTACCTGCAGCATGGACTACGAGTCCCAGTGTTGTGGTGATTTTGGAGTTGCCCGACCTTGCAGCTTCTGGATCTGAAATGGTCATGAGGAAAGTTAGGATAAAGAGAACAAATACATAAATTATGCTGGAAGAAAAATTCTAAGTATCACTGCATGTGTGTCTACCAGTTACTTAGGCAGTTATATTCAAAACTATCAGCTTTCATATTTCTGCATTAGCTTTACCGTAAAATAGTCTGATACTTAACACCTTCAAATCACCTGAAGTTCTGCCAACAAACAAGTGACAGAATCACAGACAATTCTTTGCAATTTACAGGATCATTGATATAGGCAGAAGCAGTCATTTTTCTTAACCTGAAACCAAATGTTAAAGTTCCATGCTACCAAGGGAAGGAACAGCTAGTTTTGCATCCCCAGAATCCAGAGCTGCTCCAAGAGTCAGGATGATTTTTCCTCACGTAGCCCAATGTTGGCATTTTCCTTCAGGTGACAGTCTGGGGCAGGCTCTGTTGCACTGATTCTCTGGCAATTCCTAGTAAGCAATAAATTCTACTTGTCACAGCAGCAGTTGCAAAGATTTCCCCCCAACATTATACACCACACAGGAGAAATGCAGCCAGTGCTGCCCGAGATCCAGTGTTTCGACTGGAATTGTTTGACAACTACTCTGAGGCCATTTGCAGGTTAGCTCATTATACAGCACAACAGGGCAACATCCACCTCTACACAAGTGGCAGTGAAACTGTTACGAAGAATCACTGCAATGAACAGGGCAGATAAGATGTTTCTATACTCGCATAGGACTTATTATTCAACTGTTTAATTCCAAACCACTAAACAGCCGTTCTTTAATTATACTAGTGGTCAGTAAACTGACTGCAAGCACACTTACACAGCTACTTTAATAAGTCTGCACTGCTGCCAAAATGGAAAGTCCAGTCCTGTTCCTTTCCTCCTGCTTGTCCTCCCCACCCTCCAGTCTCTCTCTTCATGCCTAGGCACCCACATAGTTGCCCAGTGAGTCAGATCAGGGAAGTGAGCTGGCTAAAAGCTAATGTATTCTCTTCGGTCAGATTGATCTTCTGAATCAAGGGGAGCCTATTTGAGCAATTATTTGCATAAGCTGCATTTGGATGACTGCGATGGTATACTCATGTCAAATAGGAGGAGATATTCACAAAGAACATTTCCTTTAAATTTGTTTTGGATTGACCAGAACTAAACACACTCAAAGAAAGAGTTCACATTTGATTTTTGTACCTCCATTCTGGCCTACAGAATTTTTCTAGTTTAGACCAAGTAAAATCTAGCCGCTTGGGAGATAACAAAACTACCAGACATTGGTTCAAATAAGAAAAATGTTTTTCTTCAGTAGCTTTAAAAACATTACAAAAACACTACTACATTTCCTGTGACAGAGGTACAGACTAGATAAAACTTTACTTAATAACCTGTTTTATTGTGTGTATCTCTAACACAGATCATAGTCAACTTTCTCCTGGTATTTGCTTTGATCAGAGACATAGGAAAGGGTCATAACCTGTACAAACCAAGGATTCTCCTGGCAGTTGCTCACCTGCATCCCCTTGTCATCCTCACTGCCACTGCTTCCTTTGAAAAGCCATGGCTATGGCTCCATTTACGCTTCTCCAGGAGCACAAAGGTGACACAGCCCCTGCACTGGCCTCCCATCTGTCCCATGCCACTAACCCCATACAAGCATTTGCGCAGCTGCACTGTCAACTGCCAAGGATCCAACCAAAACACATCTCCCCTCCTTTGTGTGTGTGTTTTACTTTTCCTTCAAGATCAATTCCTTAATTTTTGAGGGCCAAATTCCACCAGAGGAGATTATGTGGGAGAAAATGAGCAGCCAAAGGCAATAAAATACCTTTTCAGATGACAAAACAACTTCAGTGCATTTCAAGCTACAGTCTGAGCGTGAAGCCACAGGCAAGAAACAAAAGGCAACTGTAGGCATTTTGAGAGTCTTGCAATGAAGTTGAGAAATCTTTGAACTAAGCAGGACATATTTTGAAGTAAGTGAGGCTCTAGACTAGTGTGGGAGTCTAGCTGTGCAGTTACAGTAAAGGACCAGAGCTCACATCTAGCAATTTCTGCAGTCTTACTTAGGATAACTTCTTGTTCTTTGCAAATTTTACCTACATGTATGACAATTAAGTAGGAAAAACAAAGATAAGACTAACCTGAAGTTTTTTGGAAAGCCAAAAACCACCCCCCTATGGGTGATACTGTAAAACAGACAATAACTCAAGTGTCAAGTCACCCTCCACCCCCACCACCATACGTGCTTGTACAGTTATTTCATGTTAGCGAAGCAAGCTCTCAAATTATGCTGAATTCCAGGATAGATTTCCAGCACAAACATTTCACACAGACCTTGCTTTATGTTTGTAAAGCACCCACTGGAACTCTGGACGTGACCGGTCAAATTAAATCCCAGTAGCATTCAAAAAAATTGCAACTTGCTAATTAAGACTAATTAGCAAGTCTAATTGAAGTGAATCTTTACTTACCATCTGTAGAGTGCACATGAGAGCTGCCTATCTGGTCCACCAACAGCATGAAGACAAAGCCGAGGACAAGGGATACACCAATGTAGGCATGCAACCTGGAATGGTCATGGCCATACTCATGTACAACCGGGATTTCTGCTACCTTCTCAGACTCAATCACACGCTGCATCTCGCTTGCCGGGTGATGCTTTCCTGTGCCAGGCAAACAAACAGATTAGGAGACAGGGGACTAAACACGGCATCGTCACTTTTATCCTCCTTTGCCAAAAAACATTCCTCATGCTTTCTTGGACAATACACAAGAGTCCTCATTCAAGGTCAGTCTTAGACCATTTACTTAGGGAAACACTCATTTGTCTGGTTGGCCTCTCTCCATACATCTCCAGCATGGAAAAGCAAAGAAAGCATTAATACTTGATAAGCCAGGCTACTTTGTTTAAATGCTGCATTTTAAATACAAATTGATTGATAAAAATTGCTTAATAATTCCTTTTTTTAATTGAAGTTGCCAGTTTGTCAGTATTCAGAGATACTGTCAAGCAGTTAAGTCATAATCTTCATTTAAGTGAGAAAATACAGGATGAGGAGATAAAACCGGTTCCATCCACTAAGAGATCTAATGCAATCTTTAAGAAGATGAACTTTGTATCTCAAAGCATCAGTCTCTAGTTAAACAAGTTAGCCCTGATACACTCCACTGATACAGACTAGAACAACAGTTAAGTCAGCACAGTGTCCTAGAAATATCAGTACCATCCTAGAAACCCAAAGTCCAGGCCCTGGGGTTGAATGTTGTGTGATTGTTTCCTTTCCCTACACATTCCATGCCCACCCCAAGACATTTACTTTGTCTCACTGAGCTACCCTGAAATTAGGTGAGCTGGGAACAACTCTAAAATCTAAGAAGGGGAAAGACAACAGCTGAACAGGTTTTAAGTTAAGTTTCCATGGTATAAAAAGCTTTATTTGGTGCACAGTTCATAATTTAAGAACATTTTCAAATATTTCATAGGTTAGTAAGTGACCAATGTCTCTACCTACAATGAGTTTTAGAAAGCAGAGACACAATATAACTTTACCAACTTTTACAGGTTGCCGTTTGCTCAGCACGTGGTCTTTATCACAAGCAAATACTCACCACGCACAAAATTCCCACCAATTTCAAAAGAAATTACATCAGTCTCACTCTGAATTTACACAGGCTTAAAGAGAAAGAAGGTTTTTCCAGCATGTGCGTTTAACATTTTCAGTATTCTTTGGCCTAGTGGCTCTCAAGATAGATCCATGTGATCCTTCAACCTCACTCATGACCACAAGAAATTACTGCAATTCCATCTGACAGAGGGCAAACAATGTCCAGAAGTACATAGCTTTTTCAGTATTCACCACCAAACATTGGCAAGAGTTGCTTTAGTACATTCATGTGAAAAAGATTTAATAAAGCTATTTTTTAAGCAAAATTCTAGGTACTGTTTCCAGCTGATATAAGCAAAGAATCATGTCTAAGCCTTCTTCTGCCAACAGCATACAGAAATACACTGTTAGAAAGGTACAAACAAAGATCAGGAGCAGGGAATTTTGAATTAAGTTCCCAGCTACCATATAGAGCACAATAAACATTTGACCTCTTGATTTCAGACTCTGTGCTCACCTGAATCATACATTCTTTCTTTTTTTATATTTCCCCTTACAGCCCCTGGCAGAGACAAGACATCAGGCTAGAAAGCCCTTTGGGTGATGCAGAAGAGGCATTTAATGCTCCTTGGCATACTTATTATAAGTAGTTGTACTTCCACAGCAGGTAAGGCGCTTTACACACAATAAGTACTACTCAAATGTTTCCAATGGTAGAACAGATACAGTAAACCTACTTCCACATCTTATACCTCAAGCTAAGTCAGACGTTTGAGTTGCATGCTATGCTCCAAGGCCCTGAACTACCTACCATTCAGTACAAGTTGCCTCCATTCCAGAACAGGGCCAATGCTTACAACCACGTTTGGCAGGTTCAATTAATATTTGTAAATCTCTTTAATGTTTTACTAAGAAAATGTTTCTTCTTCTATGTTTCCCTGCTAGACCCAATGATGGTATCACAATCTCTAATTGTAATTATTTTCATAAAGTCTCCTGTCCTTTCCCTACGCTTAGAGAACATAGTTACTCACACAAGCAACCTTCCTGTATTTGCATGCGGAGTCAGGAGAAATTTGGTTTTTTGAATAAGAAATAAAAAACAGAGAACTCATTTGCAAAGCTCCAGTGCCCTAGAGAACATATGAAATACAGTCCAATATAAGGAAGCAGGTGACATTAATTTCTACTCCCTCACAAAGCAACAGTTAGCACTATAATATAAACCATGAACATGAAGAAAGCAATAGTTAGCACTGTAATATAATCTATGAACACAAAGAGGACTCTGTCATGTTCAAATGCTTCATCAGGAACTATGCTTTTTCTTAAGATCTGACTTGATCTTAAGATCTGCACCTGGGGAGGAATAACCCCAGGCACCAGTTACATGCTGGGAACCTACAATCAGAAAAGCAGCTTTGCAGAAAAGGACCCCAGGGTCCGTGTAGACACAAAGTTTACCATGACTCAGCAGTTTGTCCTGTGGCAAAAAAAGGCTAACCAAGTCCTGGGCTGCACCAGGAAGAGTGTTGCCAGCAGGTCAAGGGAGGCGATACTTGCTCTCTACTCAGCACCGGTGAGGCCACACCTGGAGCACTGGGTCCAGTTCTGGACTCCCCAGTACCAGAGACACACGGACATACTGGAGAGGCACAAAGATGATTATGGGACTGGAGCATCTCTACTATAAGAAAAGGCTGAGAGAGCTGGTGCTGTTCAGCATGGAGAAGAGAACGCTCAGAGGGATCTTATCAATGTATACAAATACCTGATGGGAGGGTGTAAAGATGACAGAGCCTTATGTATTAATCACTTGTTCCTACCTATCCCTTTTAATTCTTCCTGAAGTTTGGAATGACCTACTTGACCTTGTCCATCAGCTGAACTCTCTCTCTTTTCTGAAAAAGACTTTTTCCAAAGTGACTTGAAAGAATAACATGCACCAATCTCTTCTTGGTTTCACTTTGTATTTCTTGCTATTTCACAGGACAGCAATGCTTTGATGACAATGCTATATAGAACAACACTGATTAAGCAAAAAGTTTCCATCCGAAGTTCTAAAAAATCTTTACTCGAAACAATGTTACTGATTTTAGTTTATTTTTTATCACATTTAATGGTAAGAGGTCTAACAGGACTAGTGCACAGCACTTAGAAACTGGGCTATTAACTAGATTGTTTCATTGGTCTAACAGCAAGCAATGCTTTCTCAGTATGAGAATACACAAGGCTTTTGGAGAAATCATCATTCAGCACTGGAAAGCTTTTTGACTTTGCAGCTGCTGATTTGTTCTGCTTGAATCAAGGTAAGGATATACATGTCTGAATTGATTATAATAATTACAATTCAACACAGAATCTCTCTCTTGTTTCAACCTTGCATTTTTAAAGTTCACTCTAGATTTTTTTTTAAAGTGACAGTGCAACTTTCATGCACCTTTCTATAAAAAAAAGAATAGCAACAAACAAAATGGAACACAGCATACACTAGGGCTTTCCCAACATCTGTGGCTTAAGTGACAGAAGTAAAACTTTTGTCATTTTGGAGAGGTCTTTTGGTTGGCAACTACTCAGAAGTTTTAGACATTAACAGCAAAAACTTGACTTACTGTAGTAAGTCATCTTATTGCTGGACATCTGGACATTCATGCATCTTCTTGAATGAGACAATTGTACATCCATCCCACTGTACAAAATGTTGGCACAATGCCATTACTACAGATAAATCACATCAGAATAGGCTTGGTAGCCCTTGAAAGATTTCAAACATATCTTTGCTGAACAAGACTGATCAATAAAGTAATTTTAGACCACAAAATTGTTGCCATCTATATTAAAAAGTTAACTTTGCTTCAGATCATTTCAAGCCATAAAACATGGTGGGTAACTCAGGGCAATCTTTCTGACAGTGGTTACACAGTTTCACCAGGTAAAACAAAGGACTGAAGTCACCAAGGGAATTTTATTTGCTGGCAATACTCAAATAAAGGTTTTGCTACACACGTAGGTTTATGATCAAATAATAATCCAAATCACGATATGCTATTTGCTCTCAGCCTACAAGGTCAAAAATTCGAAGTTAGTTGTTCTGTGGCCTGTGGGAAAACAAAGTAATAGTAAATGACTTTTGTATCAATGACAAACACCTGTTTTGATAACAAGCAACCAGTCTCTGAGTTAAATTGCACTTGGAACTGGACAAACACAGACACCTCTCTCCCCCTCTTTTTTTTTCTCCACTTATATGAATATACCTCAATGTTCCCCTAGGCACCTTTCTAGGTTTAATTACATAAATGTGTAAAGTTGCAAAAAAAAAAAAGTACTGAAAGCTGTTAAGTTCTCAGAACCTTAAGCTTAACTTTGAATATCCTAAATATTAGAAATATTTTTTTAGTTAATTCTGTAATACCCATGAATTTTGCCTCTCTGCAAGACAAAAAAAATCTTTACAGTCTGTCTGTGTTATGGTAGATTTCATACATGAACAGTATACCCCATTTAGTGGAGAAAAAAAAAAGCAAACATACACAGCAATTGTATTTACTGCTAGCCATATCATTACAAGAAAAATTTAGGCTACTTGGAATTAAAATTGAATGGAGAGCAAACCCACAACTACAGCTCATTAGAGACAGCCTACATTAGAGTGCACAAATTACAGTGCACTCTAATGTAGTATAAAAGCATAATCAGAGGTTCTTTCACTTCTTGATAAAGGATAATTTTATATATTATATTCTGTTTACTTTAAATCTAAGCAGAACAACATAAATTTAGTGGAAACTAAACCAGGATAAATTAAAGCATATTACTAAAAAGAAATTTAAAACTGTAGAAACAAGAAAAAAACCAGTAGTACAAGAAAAGCAGAGTATTACAATTATCTCTCAATCCCAGATTAGCAACAATGGTACATCAGATGCTTGCGAAGTTTTCTACAGCCTCAACTTTATAGTCCTTTCTCCTGTGACCACTAAGTTGTTGCTGTTTACCTTAAGGCAAATTTCTGATTCTGAGCATACTGGAAAAATCTCATACATGCAATGGTAATGTAATAGCACAAGACTAAAGCAAGATTTAAAGTGCACTCCAAACAGAGGTAATGAGCTCTGTCTATTTAAAATAATGTCATAACCTCAAATCGAGGTTTACTAAGACTTTTGGGTATAAGATGTGCTCCACACTCAAGTCCCCACAAGACACATAATAACTGTTAGCTTTGAGCTATTCATTAGAGACTATGAGGTTTTGAAGACCAGCGACAGCAGACTAGAACTGGATGCTTGAACTCGGAACCATGCACAGATATCTACATGTAATGGACACCACCCCAAGAAAGAAATGTATCCTACTCTGTGAATTAGCCCTATATAACCATAATTTTCAGCCAAGTATATTAAGGTAACTTAATTCCAAGATGCTCTTCAGCTTCAAGGGAGGACATTCTTGAGGGCAAGCACATATAGATCTATAAAACACTTCCTGCAACTGCTGTAATAAGAAGTGATCTAATCTACAAAAAGCAACAGCAAATAGTCCACAATTTCATTCTCTGCCAAAGGCATCCTTACATCTCCTTTGAAGTTCCAGTGAAAGTTAAAGTTTAACTCTCCCCAGAATAAGGAGCGCTACACATAACCTGGCATAAAAGGCTGTGGTTCCATGAACAGTACAGTACCTGGAGCTGCCAATGACTGGATCACTCAACAAGAGTCATCTGATCCATGGCCTGACCACATTTCTCTGTCAAATCACCATAAACATACAATATCATATCTATGGCAGTTTTGTGATTCTATGCTGGCTTTGTGTCATGCTGCTGTGAAACCCTCCCACCAATCTCACGTTAAAAGCCCTAGAAACAAGCCCCGGTATATCACAGCACCATGACCCAAGTTATCTTGAACAAGGCCATCTACAGATATGGGTTTGGTTCTTACCCTCCAAAATGTCTTCATAAAGTGCATGTACTCCTTCTGGCACAATGACAGCCAAGGCAGTTCCACACAGCAGCCCAGCACCCAGAACAGTCACCAACTTTAATCTCTCCTGCAAGCAAGTACAAAACAAGTATCATCTTTAAGAATGAAAATGCTTTCTTTACTCTCCCTTATTAACAGAGGTTGGGGCAGGAGGAAGGGGGTGAATGATCCACAAAACCTCTTGCTGATTTTTATTCAAGAGCCCCAGTTGCATAGTCCTGTATTTCTAATGATCAACTTTCTGAAAAGTGAACATATCCAGTGTCCGACGCAATCAACTGAAGTAGGAAATGAAAGATGACCCATTTGACTGCTAACACCAGACAAGAAATGAAACATAGCATACTTGAAAATAGCAAGAATTGCTATATTTGGCACTAATGATTATTGGGGTCTAGCTCACCCTCTAAGGGCCTCAAACTGTAACGCCTGCAGAGACAAAGAAAGATTGAAAGTGCCTGAATTTTGAAGCATGTTTGCAACTCTACGTTTTATCTCTGTTCTGGGTTTGTTTTCAAATATATCCTTCCTACTAGAAATCATATCTTAAACATGCAAGTTCCCTAAAATCTCTGCTAGGTATGGCACAGCACAAGATAAATTGCCTGTTCCCCAAAAAAGCCAATCCAAATAACAAAGGAAGATACAAGAAAGAAAACTAAATTACCAAAGTAAAAAACAGAAAGACCAGAGAACCAATAATGTAAGTGTATCTACAGTCACAAATACATTGGTCAAGTATGAGTATAAACTGCTAAGTCAGCTATATTTATATAACACAGAAAAGGGCTAAGAAAAGTTTTAGGACTACAGAAAAAAAAAGGAAGATTTTAGAGAAAAAAGCAGCAGGAGCTCTACTTTCACCTACAAGTTTAGAGACACAAGGAATGAACTTAAGCTGTTATAAGACTTACGTGATAGACAAACTACATTTCAGTCTCTAAAACAAACAGCCACTCATGCAAAAGCTTGTCCTTAAAACTGCCATACTTTAATGGCCTTCTATTTAATAGGGTACCATTGAAGAACAGACTTTCTTTAAAAAACATAAAACTGTGGATAAAAAAGTAATTTAAGAGAAAGATAATTCTTTTGTACTTGAAAGATCTGATGAGGTATTCCATGTTTTTTTAAAAAAAATGGTGCCAGTGAAGTTTTAGAACGACACTATCACAGCACTTGCAGAATGTCAGGCAGCTACTAAAATATGGCAGAAGGGACTGAATCCAAAAAATAGGTCCAAAACCAGAACTATAAAAAAAAATTTTAAAAGGCTTACTCAAATTAGAGTTTGAATGACGGAACTGCACCAGTTGAACTGCTAATGGTGCCAATATATATTTTATATCAGTCTTTTTTTCTTTTTAATCTGATTAGGAGATGCACAAATGCAGAACAGTGCTTATTGTTTCTACAACCACTTCTAAGCCTTCCAGTAACATTTTAAAAGGCTTTAAAGACTGTAAAGGCATTTAGGGCAATATAAAATGATATTTCACTCTCCAGGTAATTACAGACCATGGCACTCCCGTTTCTCATCTGCAAAGATAGGGTTTAAAATAGATTCTTTGGGTAAGTATTGCAAATTTGCAATTAACCTAACAAAAAAAATACATAAATGTAACATTTTTATAGTACAGTAAAGAAAAAGAGTTTAGTTCATATTCCGGGAAGGTTTCTACAACACCACTAAAAACCACACAAAGAGTTTATAAGTACTTGCTACTATTAGTAAGGGTTATCTTCCTAGTTATATTCTAATTTGGGGCAAAAAGCTTAGAGAGATATCACCCCTTCCGAGCCAGCTAAATTCTGTTTTACCAATATAAGAACAGTTTACTATTATTTCTTGCTTCCTTGTGACTACAACATCAACAGCCTAAAGTTAAAGCCATGTACTGAAAATCCAGTCATATAAACATCTAATAGACTCTAAAATATGACAACTTGCAGAGGCTGTTTCTCATCATTTCTGTAATAGCCCTTATCACATTGCATGTAGCAACCCTGGGAGTGTAGATCCTCCTAACAACTGTGTAACATACATTTTGTGGCAGACCCATCATCATCTTCCATGCACAAAGAGATGTGTAGATGCTACCAAAATACTAATGTTAACTACTGAGGACCTGGAGACAGAGGTCGGTGTTTGACTAACGGGACAATGCTTGTCACATATCCTTATTATGCCATCCATTCTCCTTCGTGCACCATAGTGACACACATTGCTTAATCTCACCGAAATAGGCAACACTTGCATAGAAGAAATAGGAGGCTCCAGAGAGATGCACAACTAGCTTTCTGAAAGCAAGCCAAATGTGACCAGAAGGAAACAATCAGAGCATTACTGGGGAAAATTCAAACAGTAATATGCAAGAGGTGAAAATGCCTGTAAAGTTTCCATAAACATGCACTGCGCACTGGCATATATAACAATTATACTTGGTAAATTGTTATACAGTGGCAATCTACATGAAAAGATAATCTTCAACGCCCACTGTTCATAAAGTTGTTTTGCAAAAATATAGTCTCTTACAAGGAAAAACAAGATTATTTTTATACTGCAGCACTGTAATCTCTTTTACATAAACACAGGCAAAAAAGTGTCAGAAGTAATACTGTTTTATTACAACTGCAAATACCGCTTGCTTACATTTGGGCACCTGTGAATTTTGAAGATCCATGAAAATAATACACACTAGGAAGTTACTATTTCAAGAAGTTTCCATCTCCTTTTCACTACAAAATACTTAGACACAGTGAATACAGCAATCTAATAATTGCACTCTACCCAGACAGGCAAAAGTAATCTAGTTTGATCCAAGAAATCAAACAATTTCAGTTACAAACACACTTGTGTGTCTCTTGTTAAAAACAAGAGCAACACAGTAAATAGCGTTAAAAAAACACATGGGAAAAATCTTAAATTCCTCAAATTAGCAAGCTCAGTATTTGCTTTAAATCTGCATGGTATTGAAACTCTTACTTGGACCCAGCAAAAACTCACACCTACTTTCAGCAGCAAGCAGTCCCAGCCCAGTCAACTCTGCCTGCCTCTGTTATACCACACCAGCAAAAGATTCAAACTGCTAGAACTTGATTTTATTTTATTTTTTGCATTTAGGCTACAACTTAGGAGATAGCTTCAAGAACCGGTATAGTGTTGTTTCCAGCCCAAAGTTAGCCCAACAGAGTACTGTACATTAGGGTTAAGCTGAAAGGGTACATCTGCATACAGAAATAAGTGAAGCCCTGTGCAGTCTGTACCTTTTTACCACTAATGTTTAGTCATACCTGGTTTTGCTGGAGTTTTATACATTCAAGAATATGCAAATCTAATTAAAAGAATAGAAACCAGCATGAAATCAGAACACAACCAATAGGCTCCACAGCAAAAAACTCATCTGAGGAAATATATTAACACTAATGAATAACTCTGTTGTTGTCCAGCATCTGGGGTATGTTTTGTAAAGCATTCAATAAGCAGCCAGTGGGAAGAGGCATTTTTCCTCACTAAGGACATCTGCAAAGCTTTTTGCAAACCATAGAATATACAGTCCAAACAGTCATTTCAGTATCAAATTGTCCATGTTGCACAGGCCTAAGCAATCATTTTAAACAAAGCAATTCTAACTTCTAATTAGACACTTCCAGGATTAGTTAGCATTTGCAAATAATTTGCAGAGATTCAGCTCCTCTTTTAAACCAGCATAGCATGTGGATCCTTAAAATATCCTATTTAAGACAAGTGTAAAACTGAATCAAGAATTTCTGAGAGTTTAAGATACCACAATAAACTTGATTGCACATGTGCGTACCGTTGGTAAAATACTGCACACACAAAAGGCTAATAAATATGTGATTACTGCTTATGCAGAGCAGTATGGTTTTGGGTTCCACGATAGATCCGTGTTCCTGCAGCTGTTGGGAGCTACAAAAGATTTAGGAGCCCCCTGATCCAACTATATAAATAAGCCACATAAACAGAGATCAAGAACTCTACCTCCAAACAACACCAAATATAAAGTCACAGACAACAGGTAACTATCAAGCACATACATGAGAAAATGCAGAATTAAATAACAAAAGAGACAATATTAGCATGCTAGGTAGTGTTCTCAGCAAATTTGCAAGAACATCCTTTGTAGACTTCAGGGCAAAAGTGAGTTCTGAAGAGCGAGACAGTGGAAGCAACAGTCTTGGAGTCATATAAGGGAAGGTCCATCAAAGCATCAGACGAAGCACTGGCAAAAGAGAACTATGCTAATGTTTGTGTAAAGACTTCAGAGTATGTTTTCATGTTTCAATCCATTTAGCTGAATGGTACTGTTACCAAAACGAACAGCCTTTCCTTCCATACTACTCCCAAAGCCTCCTAGCAATAATGGGACCAAAGGACAGGTGCAACCAGCTCTGTGACTTGATGGAAGAACAAATCACTTCTCTCTTCCAGAACTTCACTTTCCAAAAGCAGCACTGCTCCCAGTAGAAACAGGAAACCTCTCCTAAGAGAGCTCTTACCACCTCAAACAACTAAACTCTCACTACACCACACCTGTATACAACAATCATCACTCAGAAAGCTAAAACCCTTGGGCATCAGAGAATATTAGGAGACTTTCAAAGGCTGTAACAATCATAATCCCCTCAACAATCATCTCTTAGAAGCACCCAAATACATTCACTTCCGAACTCCTGTACCACTTGGAAACTCATTCAATCCATAAAAGTCTCCCTTTCCTTTAACAACACCTTATGTATCCAAGATATTTTTCCAAAAGAATGCCTTAAGTTCCATGGGATAGAAGGACAACTTGAAGCTGAGTTGTAATCAAAGAGCTAAAGTTTAACTTTTCAGCAGCACAAGTTGTGAACAAAATTGTGAACCAAAACAAAGCTTTCTGAGAACATTCTCTGAATTGTTTCTAAAGCCCTAATTTGAGACATAATAAGTTTAGACACATAATAAAGGTTAACCTCTGACTTCAGAGGTTTCTGACACAAGCTTCTAAGAATAACTATGTCCAGCTGCTATCACGTCCCTCCACTACATGCTGATACTTTCCTTCATCTATAGCTGAGACACTTGGATCAAATTTGGCATGCTTAAATAGCTTTTATACACATTATAGAATAAGCATAATTTTACACTGCAATTTTGAATGAAAGTTAATGTCGCATTCACAACTTCCTTAAAAATCTTGTAAAGTTACAACATCACTCCTAACAGCACTGCCGCACTTGAGAGGGGACAGCACTCACTCCTCCTGGTAGATCTCTCCATCTAGATTCTGCTATTCTCCCTTAGCAACCAACGAGCAGTTTGGCAAAGCTGTCTTACCTCGGAAAAATTAACTGCCAAGGGGATAATTCCTGCCACATAGCAGGCGACCAGCATGGCCAGAGACAGCAGGCAGATGGAGCGGAAGTCATCCATTTCGCTGCTTTCTGTCCGGTCCCTTAAAGTGAAATTCAACAGCAACTTTTCCACCTCGCCCCGCACTCCTTAACCCGTGCAGACACCGAGCTCCCAGGAAAGGCTTTCAGCCATGTCTATCTTGCCCGGCGGCTCCGGCCGGCTCGGCCCCCAGCGGCAGCCCCTCCGGGCCCGGCGTGCGGCAGCCGCTATCCCGCCGGGGCCGCCCGACGCCGCTGGGGGAGGCGGGCAGGGAGCCCCGGCGCGCCGGGGGGGCGGGCGAGGAGACACCTGCGCGGCTGGGAGAGGGAGGGAGCAGCCCGGCCCTGGGGCAGGCAGGCCCGGCCCTCACCTGAGGCAGCGGGACCTTCCCCTGTACCCCACTGCCCCCAGGGGGAGGCGGGGGGAAGCAGCGGGCGCCGAGGCGGCTCCTCGCGGAGGGGCGGCCTGAGACGAGCCGCGTCCGTGGGGAGAAGGCGCGGGGAACCTGCGAGACCGGTGCGCGCCTGCCCGCGCCCACCCGCCTCCACCGCTGCCTCGGAGGCCAAGTGGCACCCCCGCGACCCAGCGCTTCCCCTTCCGGGACACGCCCCGCCCCGCCCCACCCTGCCCTGCCCTCGCTCGCCTTGCCCCCACGCGCTTCCCGACTTCAAGATGGCGGGCGAGGCCGCGGCCGCCCAGCGCCCCGCGCGGGCCGCGGCGGGAAGGAGCGGCTCCCTCATCAAAGATGGCCGCGCGGCGGCTCAGCTCCCCCCGCGCGCCCCGCCCCCTCCAGCCTGGCGCCGTCGGCCGCTCCCGGCATCCTCAGCGCCCCGCCGTGTGGCGCCGCGCGCTCCGGCGCCGGCCTGGGCCTGCGTGCGCGTGCGCGAGCGGCACTCTGGCGCCGCGAGCTCTATGGTCGGCCGTTAGCGCAGCGTTTCCGGCGGGCGCGGGGGGTTGTGGGGGATCGTCGCGCGCCTCTTATCCGCGGCGGTGCTGAGGAGCGGGAGCCGTGATGGTGAGCGGGCGGGCGGTGGGCCAGGCCCAGCGGCTCTTCGCAGCCCGCGCCTGCCTGGGGGGGCCGGCGCGGCTCGGGGGAGTGGTGCGGGCTGCTTTCCCTTCCCCCCAGGGCAGGGGGCGGTCGCCGGCGCCGCGGGCGGGAAGGCGCGGCGGGTAGTGGGGAAGGCCGCGGCCGCCGCTCCGGGCCCGGGTGGGCGGCAGCACGTGCTGGTGGGGCAGCGGCCTCGCGAAGCGCGGCCCCGCCGCCGTCGGAGCTCCCCCGGCACAAAGGCTGGTTGCCCTCGGCGAGGGAGAGAGGGAGGAGGCTTCCGGCCCTGGCGTGGAGCGGGCTTGCCCGGGAGCTTCAGCCCCTTTTCAGGGTGCTTCTGGAAGTGCAGCTCTTCCTCGTGAGCGCTAGCTTCGCGGATCCGTCGAGTGTGCCTACCTTAAATGGCTAGTTTGCGTTAATTGAAGCTGTTTCTGCCCGTGCTGCTTTCCCTGCCGCTCCCCAATACTTGGAGGAGGGAAAGACGGTAGTTTGCACGGGTGGGCTGTTTGAATGGCACGCTGAAGCACAAAGGCCTCCCAGTCACAATACTTTGTTGTATTCATCTAATAAATTTGAATATGCTGAAGCAAGTTGTTGCCCTGCGGTGGAAGGAAGCCTGCTTCTGGGTTTGCAGCAAAGTTCTACATCTGTCTGGCACTTGCTTAAAAGCAGTTAGCCTCTGCTAAGATGAGCAGCTACAAGCCCTGTCCCTCTTGTCTAAAGTGAAAGAAGACACTTAAACCACTCTTTCTGCCTAGCAGGAATAACTGAAAGGCATTTAAGTACCTTATTAATAAGTACCTTATTAATTACCTGTATTTGCATCACTGCACATCTTATTCTTACAATTCTTACTTTTTTCTCTTCCTTTTTAATTATTTTTTACTTTATTGTTGAATGGACTACAATTGGTAGAAGCCTTTTTGGGCAGATGCTACCTAGCTCCTAAGTTCCGCTGGTTTGGCTGTCAGCGCTGCCTTAACCATTTTTACAGGGTTGTGTTTTCAATAATTGGAGTACTTTCTAAAGTGCTCTCTAGAAGTTCATAATTGGTGTAGTATAAACCGTGTGGTGTCGTGTTCAGTGTCCTGCTTAACAGCAGCCAGTACAACTGTGCTTTAAAAGAAAATGCAAGAAAACCCAATGTATGCGTCTAAATTATAAGAGTCCGTTTTGGGCTTTTCCAGACAACCTGGTCCTAATGCATGAAGGTTTATGGATCTTCCCTTGTTTTGGTTTTCTTTTTCCTAACAATAAGATTTATACCTATAGGAAAACATTAATCACAATGATTTTTGCCCTGTCACCTAGGCATATATTCAGTAGGGCAGGTAATAGTTGGAGGAAACTTTTCTCAGGCTTCTGAACTTGTCACTTTTTTGCACTTCTGTGGTAGGAGAGAGGGAGCAATTTTATCGAATCAAGCTCTTTTTTTTTCCCTTAAGGTAAAATAATGGGAAGTTCCCAAGGAAATGCTTGAGTTGTAATGCATTAGTTCTACAATACAGATGGTCCCAATGGCATTAATTTTAATAAATTCCAGGCCAGTATCTGATATGGATATTGTAAAGTGTCTGAAGTGATAAACGGTTTAAAGTTAGAAGCCCAAATAATTTCTACATTAAAGTTATAAAAGAACTGGCTTACATGCCTGGCTCACTGATATTTTTTTCTATAATCTGATCGTTGGGATAATTTCAGAATATATATGATTCCCCAGCAAGATTCTGAGAGACCAGATACAGAATTCACTCAATTATAATACAGTTCTGTAACTCTTAGTCAGTTCCATTTTATCTATGCTCTCTTAGGTTTTGTCAAAGAAACCCGACTTTTTTTAAATACCGAGTTTAGTTGAAAGAGATAAAGATGTGTATGTAATCAGACACCACAAATGTAGTTTGCAAGACACTCTGATGCTAAAATAACACAGGTTTTTTTAGAACACACTGACTGAACTGTCTGATGCACCTCATCCATTGTTGTTAATGAGGGATCCTTAGTCAAATGCTCCCAGGAAATCAGAGTTGCAAGTCCTGGAACCAAGCCTTGTCATCAGTGACCAGCAAATAAAAATGGTAGGGCTGGAAAAAGTACTTTATAATAAAGTTTGGCAGAGTCTATTTGGACTCCCTTGTAAGACATGCCTGTTCAAGCACAATGCACTTAGGAACAGCCAGATACCAGCCCCCCTTGGGGAATTCCTTTCAAATCTAGTATCCCCTGGCATACATGAAAGTGGACTTAAATGGTCTGGTCTCCTTTGTATGAGTTTTGTTACAGTGTGTAGCTCTGAATTCCCCTCTTTTTCCATTTCTGATTGGGAAAAGTCTTGCTGCTTCTGTTTCTCTGTGTAACTTTTTTCTGGGCTTCTCCGGATCTCCTTCTACCATGTTATTTGAAACAGAATTTAAAGAACTGAAAACTGTATTCCAGGCATGGGAACACTATCAGTCATGGTATAAAAATTTGTACTGTTTTCTTACATGTTCCTTGTAAATCCTAGTATTTGCCATTTTTCTTTTCTGTCACTACATTGGAACACTGAACTGGTATCTGCACAAAGTGTGGGTCAGAATTTTTCTATCAGCAGCTGCTTAATTTAAGCCCAATAATATGCTTTGGTATCTGTTTCTGGTGTGTCTTACTCTGCAGTGGCCTCCATGAATATTACATGTTGTGTGCTCACCTCATATATTAGCATTGAAAATGTTGGATCCAATTAGCAGCACTGGAAATGGTGTTTTGAAGTGTGCTTGCAAACTTTCTGTGCTGTGTAACCTGTTAATTAGATCACAGATTGTGTACACTTCAAAAATCTTGCTTGTTGTTTGCTCAAATTACTTGCTGTAGCCAAGTGAATAATATTTCGGAAATAATGCAAACCACAGACTGTACAATCATCTAAGTCTTTCCTGCAGAAGAACAAGCTTACAGACTCTGACATTTGGAACAGTTATCTGTGCCATAATTAGTGTTTCAGTAGACTCACTGAAGTATGAAAAATCAGTGCATCTGTTTTGCAGGAAATAATCTTGAATACTAAGTGAGGATTTGTTGTATAATTTGTGTTCCCTTGAAGTTGAATGAATTAACTCAAAATAGCTACTTGTGTTAAAATCTTTAAGGTGAGACTGACAGTGAAGTTAAGTTGGACTCCCTCCTTGCTCTTTAATTGGAGTATTTAAAGTCATACTAACAGCTTGCGTTTGGAATAAAATAAGTAAATGCACTAAAGGCATAGCTTTTATACATTGACTTTATTGCTTTGCTTTTGTGTTTAAATAGAAACTACTATTTCCATGGTATTTTTTCAACATAATAGCTGCTTTACTGGTGATTTTAAAGTTACATAAGGATTGATAGGACTGATTGGAAACAAAAATTATTAACACGGCTTATACGAACAGTAAATGCTATGTGGAAAATGCCTGTGTCCTTGATTGCTAGTTCAGTGTTTTAATATTATGCTTCTTTTTAGTGCTTTGTTCAGATAAATAACATAATTCAAACAAAAAATCATTCAAATTTTGCAAGTAACCTGTTTTCTTGGTGTTTGTTTTTCAGTCTCACACAATTCTACTTGTCCAGCCTACCAAGAGGCCAGAAGGCAGAACATATGCTGATTATGAATCGGTGAATGAGTGCATGGAAGGTGGGTGCAGACATGGTAGTCAAAAACTGTTGTTAAAACCCCATTTTGACATATTCCCAAACTTACCCAGTAAGAATATAGGTTTCATGCTTTCCCAAGGTAATTCACAAAAAAAAAAAGCAAAAATCTCATGCTTTTAGTTTACTAAAGTTTTAGCAAACTGAAAAATAGTTATTATTTGTTTCTAAAACTTCCTTTTTATATTAAATGTCTCTTTTTTTATTTAACTAGATTGAACCACATTCAGTTTGTGAGAGCAGGCAATATTCTCAGTGGGGCCATGCAGCAGACTTGTCTGAATGCATTTCATTGGAGGATCAGAGCCTAACTCTCTCACTAATTTTTCTGCTTGCCATGTAAAAGGAAAGATTGCTACTGAAAATAATATATAAAATAAAAGTATGTGTGCAATTGATACATAATTTGCAGCCTCGTGGCATGTGTGCCAGAGAAAAAGTCCTGCATGACTTTGAGACACACATAGTGAGCTTGGACAGAAGACTGAAATACTACAGCTGTATGATTTAAATGTGGAAGTTCACTTAGCATTAAAAATTCTAATTCCAGGAAGTTTTGTGAGGAAAACAAAAGCATAATAAAGACCATGTAAAGACTCTGTGCTCACTTTAATATTATATTCTTCTCAAATGTATCTGAATTATTTATGGACTAGCTTAAATAATACTGATTTAAATTCATACACAGGCTTGTGCTGTCACTCTTACCTCAGTAGCCCTGTTCGACTCTCTCATCAAGAATGACGTCTCTCCTGAGATTTGAGTAGTTTTATTTGACATTAGTTCTTCTCTTTCTCAGGTACTTGTACCATAGGAACATATGTTGCAATTGCTGTCTTAAAATCATTAGAAGGAATTTCAGCTTTCCATTGGAGTTTACTGCATTGGAGTTTACTGCAAGTTCTGTCTTTGACAGAACTAAAACTTTTTCCTCTAGATGCTTCTGTCCATGCATCTCACCTGATTTTATAGTATTAGTATTATGTTTCAATGCAAATAGCTAGAACAAAAGCATTTCAGCTCTGCAAAGTCTGAGTAAGAAGTTTATGTCTCTGTTTTCATGGTAGTCACCTCTAAACTTTCCTGATGTCTGTGGTTCAATAGCTGAAGAATTTTCAGCAAATACAGTTGTTGGTTTTTTAATATTTCATTGTTAATCTTTTTTCTCTGTAGGAGTCTGTAAAATGTATGAAGAGCATCTGAAGAGAATGAATCCCAACAGTCCATCCATTACATATGATATCAGCCAATTGTTTGACTTCATTGATGACTTGGCAGACCTCAGCTGTCTTGTGTAAGTTCAGTTGTACAAGTCCATTTCAGTGACACAGAGAAGTCAGAAGTCTTCCATGTAAACTCTTACATGTTTTATGTTAAATCTGGTAAAATTCTGGGGTTTTTTTGCAATAACTGTGTTAGTAAGGCAGCAGTATTGCAGCTGGCATGCCATGTTGCCCACTCCACTTAACTGCATTGGAATAAAATATCTCTAAAGAAAGCATAGAAACTGATGGTTCCACTTGGATTTTAGTCACATTGAAGCTCCCAGCATTTCAAATACTGAAGTCCAACAGTTTAATACAGCTACATATTTTATTAATGCTAGAATCTATTTAAATTGGGGCCGTATCTGCCTTTGTGCAGTTGGTCCTATTCTTAAGGAGGCAGAATGATTACAGAATTTTATTCAGCTGAGGGCTGTACTAGTGGTACGGTAGAAGCGTATAGAAGCACATTGCAGCCAATTGTTTATTTTTATCAAGATACAGCAAGATGGAAGTTTCTGTAAATCCTAATGAAGTGACTGAGGAACAGATCAGTCCTCCAGAGAGCCCTAGCTAATTGTTTGAGTGTTCTTGTGAATACATTATCTCCAGTTCTCATATGTGTCTTAAAGTTGTGGGCAAGCAAAGGTTGGTCTTCTGTACTTTCCCTTCTGACTGTACTGTGAAATCAAATGTTAAATTTCACTATTCAGAATGTAACTTAACATTGTAACTAAATCACTTAGTCCAGATCATGAGTACGTTCCATGCCATAAATTTTAAGGTAATGGTTTGATATGACAGCGGTATCAACTTTGCAGAAATTCTGTAGGAATAAGGATACAAATCTCATATTCAAATAACAAAAGACATAGTATTTGGCTTTCTAAGCTCAAAATTCCAGAAACTCTTTTTAAGACGGTGAGTATCTGGTGTGAACATTCCTGCAGCTGTACTGCTAGTACAGGCTTGTGCCTTTCTTAGTTAGGCTTGTAAACAGCGTTGTGCCAAATTCTACTTCAGCTTATAGTTTTCCACCAGATGGCACACGTAGCACGTAGTGTACCAGACATGTCTTGTGTTCATAGAGATTCCTAAAGTACTTGCTGTCTGGTCTCAAATTGTAGCATTATGAATGGATTGGGGTGGGGGTGGAAATCAGTTAACTTTTCCCAAAACTAACATTTCTTATATTGCACCGGAACTACTACTATATCAGTATATACTGAAGCTTTCTATGGCCTTGAACCAGTCACGCTGGGTTTGAAATAACAAGGCTTTCTTAAAAACCGTATGCTTAGGGTTTTTTCCTTAGGTAAGAACTGCAAATTGTTCTGGATTGAGTTAACTCTGGATTTTTACTTAGCTTCTTACCAATGACCATCTCACCTTTCTTATCCGATTAGAAATACATGTACCAAGATTTAAAGACTGACTGGGACTTGAGTAGTTCTTGAAGCATTCACTGAAAGTACCATCTTCATCAAAAAACCATTCAACTTTAATGACTAAGGGGGAAAGGAGGGCATGAATGTACACAGATAACTTCATGCAATTTGCTTTCATTTTTCAGTCTAATTCTCCTTCAATTCAACACTGTCTTGAGTAACTGAGTTCTCTGGCCCTGGCAAAAAATCTTGCTAGTGGACTACTTTTATCAACTATCCCTGAGTAGCAGAGAAAATGAGCCTGTGGGTTCTTGTTTTCAGTTTGCTTTTTATGAAGTGTCCTTGTTTGTTAGATGTAAGCTTGCCATCACTGCCAACTGTCAAGAATCCTTTGTCAGCCATCTATGAGTCTACCTTTGCTCCTGGAAAGTTGTGCTTTTATTCATTTTCTAAGAATTCCAAACAGAAGTGGAACACTTGAAAACTCACATGAACACTTGCTTGAAGTAGTGTTGAAGAAGCATTTGGGTCATCAAGACAAATTAGATTGTTTTCTGGTGGAACTATTATTCATTCTGAGCTCCAGAATATTAAGGTGCTCCATTTGTTGTCTCCCATAAGTAATTATATTCATGAATTAAAGTGTGAACACACTGTGATCCAGTCACTCAGTAGTCCTTGGAGCATCTGGTTTTATTTCAGGTTCTTGTTGATCTGCTGAGTAACTGGTTTTTAGGGAACAGGCTAAATCTCTGATAAGTGGCAATTCTCATCTACTCTGATATTACTTGTGTTCTGTACACAACTTTCTGCCTCATACACTTGAGGACGCTTAATTGTTTGTGAAGTTCTTCTGGTAGATGTACTACAGGACAGACTGATAGTACATTAATTCTTTTTTTCTCTCTAGTTACCGTGCTGATACTCAGACATACCAACCGTACAATAAAGACTGGATAAAGGAGAAGATCTACGTCCTCCTCCGCAGGCAGGCCCAGCAAGCAAGCAAATAATGGGGGCACCATCATTACCTGGGTTTGGGGGAGGGCTTGGACAACAGGTGTGTACAGAGTGTAGTAGTGAACGTTTTGTATTATAGTCATCCTGTTGTCATCTTGTTAAACTCTTTAGCCAGGACTGAATGTATTGTTAGAGATGCAAGGGTTTTGTTGGATTTGACTTTTTTTTCAGTGTAAATGGAGAAGAAAGTGCAACATCTTCAGCAGAGTTTTAATTTGTTTTTCCCTCTGGTTAGCTAATGGTCCTACCTTATTTGAACCCCTGGGGCTGTTCACATTGTACTTCGCCACATTCACTGTATGTGCCCTTCTGTGGGGTTTCCAACATTTAGTTATGTCCTTGAGACAGTCTTAATGGGGAATAAAAAAATTACCCTTTAGTTAAACTTGAGTGCTGAATTTTGTGTTTTCTGCCAAACAACAAATTAAATCTTTCTTGCCTGTTTGCCAGAGAACAGGGCTTGAAAGGTTACGTGGACTTAACCAACAAGTTGTTTGCTGTATAGCAGAACGGCTCGAATTCTGGCCTACTGAGTTAACTTCTCTGGCCTAGTCTTGGCTACTGTCTTTCCTGGGGACCTTTGGGAAACACTGCAACCCTCTTGCACTCTAAACTTGATCTTCCTACAAGGCATTTATATTCAGGTAAGTGTGTCTGCTCTGGGTTAGGTGGCAGGTAAGAGCAGGGCAAAATGTATCACATCACAGACCCCATGAATTAGTCTACTTCTAAGCTTCCCCTGAAAAAGGAGTAGGCAAAGCAAATTGTTTCCATGGGAATCTTCCCCAAACTGCATTTTCTCTTTACAAAGGATAAGGACTTAACTGCTTGCACACACTGTAAAATTATATCTGCCCCTGGATATCTTGAACGCTGATGTCTTTGTAACTTTGCTGTACTGAAAAAGTTTAGATTGGAGGACACATTAGACAAAAAAATACAGCAGGTAGGAAAGCAAGGCTGGCTTGGTACTTTGCACCTTTGCGTTAGTCTGGAGTTTGTCTACTATAGGTACAGATTTGAGTCTTAGACTGTACAGTTATACTTAACCAGGAGCAGTTCCAGGATTAACAGAGGAATGCAGTTCTCTCCAATGCGCTTAACTTCCTAATACACGTCAATAGTTTCTGATGGATGTCACAGCAAATGGATTGGCTTAAAAGAATCTGTCAAATTGGCTGTCTATAGTAAAGCTTTAATGAAAATAGCTTCACTTAAGTGATAAGTAATAGCTGCTGAAGACTTGGAATCAAATTACTGAAGAGATAGAAATTCTTAGAAACATATCGGGAGGGGGTGTTAAACTTCTTTCCCCAACGCAAATACAAATTGGAGATTAGACCTACTAGCTCTACAGTTGTAGTGACCCAGAGTTGATTCAATGGCTAACATAAACATGTGCTTCCTTTTTAATAAATAGTGATTTTCAAAACATAGTAGGTCAGAAGTATATTAATCCACTTAAGGTTACTTAAATCTGTAAATACTTCTGTATGGAAATTTTATATTCAAATGCAGCTTGACACAGTAAGTAAAACTTAAAAAATTCACTATTTCCCCATATAACAACATTCAGGTTTAGTATAACCAATGTTATTTAAACAGCTTGTATACCTTATCCTCCTGTATAGCAAGTAGTAAAATAACATGTTCTTTCCTAACATGTTTGGGTTTTACTTCTGGTAAATGTTTACATTTTTTTTAAAAAAAAATCCAATATTCTTACAGTGGATCATTCAAGGTGCTAAGTTGCATACGATTGTGCAGTCTTTAAGTGAAGCCAAATAAACATCCCTTATCACTATTTTAATGCGACAGGAAGTGAGTTAATATTTTCCTCATTCTGTGAGCTTCTTTTCAGTTTAAGGAAAACCAGCAATGTGGGCTCTTCCCTTCTTGTGAAGAGTGCAAGAAGCATGCTGAATCTATAGTAATCAGGAATTTAGAACACAACACAGCTTTTCCTTCAAAGATAACCTAAAGTTTGGTCTGATAAAAAAAAAATTTCCTCTTTCTTGGTTTTAGCTCTAGTATAATAACTGTGCAAACTAAGACCAGTAGACAAGTACAAAAGATGAATTTCTCATGTTAGAGCAGAAAATGGGAAGAAGGTGCTTTAAAGCAGGTGGTAATAAACATTTCTCCTTTATGAAAGAGACTTTGTGAAGGTATGTTTTTTGGAAAGCAGAAGGTAAACAAGTTTTAATTTCAAGATTAATTCACTAATTTTTTTTTATTTAAAAACCACTTAAACTTGTGTGGTCATCTCAGTAATTGAAGTTTTCATGGAATTGGAAAATGCAAGTAAATGTTCCTTTTATACCTCTGGAGCCAGATTTGGCCTTCTGCTGATACACAGATATTGTCTGTAGACCACTTTAAGAGAAGGGACTTAGGCGTCATCTCTTTTCCCCCTTGTCACCCAGCTACAGGTCTTTTTTTTTTTCCTGAAATAAGCCATAGTTAAAACTCTAGTGCATAGTTCTTGAGCTGCTGTTCTCCATATTCCTTTAGAGTTGCCTTTTACTTCATTAACTATTCATGAAACAACAGATTTGTTGCTTAGCTGAGCAGCTGACTGAACACACTGGAAGGAAAAAACATGCTGCAGCATCTACCCGATGTGCAACTGGTTAGAAAGAAGAATCTGGAAAGCTGTCTCCAGAAGTTTCCAGAAATCTCTGGAAAGCCTTCAGAAATATAGCGAAGAGGGTTATGAGCATTTGGAAACACATAATGTGCTAGTAGACTGGCACTCTAGTAATGTAGTCTGCTTTAGCAGGCCAGGTGATTTGCTTCTTGGCTCCTTTCCAGGGAAGGATGACAGCAGTGCATTTAGGACTTTCTCCAGTTGCACCTGTCCTTAGAGGTGTAAGACAGCACTTCTACTAAGACATATCAAGCATTTGCCCGAGTTCACCTACTTTAAAAGTGAGGTTTGTCAGCAGCATTTTGCAAGTAAAGCCATAAACAAATTGCATGATTATAGAAATTATGTCAGAAAAGAATGTCATCCCATGCATGCTTTCTCTGTGGCAGACTGTCTGGTGCTTCCTGCATAAAGGATAGGTACAAGTAGCGGTGTTGGTCATACCTGCTACAGTGTGGGAGGAAATGATAAAGTAAATTATATTTGCTCTTTCTGCAGGAGAGTGGTACAGTATTGTAAGACAGGGATAAAGAATGGAATTCAGAGAACCTAGTATTTCCAAGGGTGGAAATACTTAATACTTTTTTTTTTTTTAAAGCAAGTCCATGAAGCAAGCCTAGCCTCAGTTCAATGAGATTTATGAGCCCTCATCCATCGCCAGGAGTACAGAGCAACTGAGGTGCCTGACTCCAGGTTGGCTTGGGGAGGCTTGGGATCTTTTCTAATCATGGAATAGACAAGTTCTCATGCAGCCTCTGGACTGCCTGCTACTAATTTCAGGTTGAGGCATAACGAGAATGGTACAACTCATTTCTTGGTATGGCCAAGCTGATCTAACAGTTCACTGCTGTTGAAAGGCATAACGCTACTCCACCCTACGTACAAAGGAGACATTGGGTGTGGTGGGAAAGGGGGGACTAGGACTGCCAGTCAGCACCAACAAGCAGAGTAGCCAGTCACTTAAAAAAAAAAAAATCTCATCTGAGGGTTCGAGAACAAGGTCAAGCATGGTAGATGCTGTTGCAGAAAACAGTAGATAAATTGTCACATATGTGTATATAAAGGACCGGTTTACCATTGCCCTGCCAGTCAGTAATGCACTGGGGCAGGGGAGGATGCCTGACACTATTCTATCACTTACTTTAATTAATCCTGTGGTACAGGCCAAAATCTTGCAGCCAGTTCAAGGGCCTAGGTCTGATGTAACCCCACTAGGATTAGAATTTGAGTTGTACTTGACACCACAATAACAACAGGATCACTCTTACAGGAATCTCACTCTGCAGCCTCCTTCAATAGGCTGAAGGGGATTGAGAAAAGCAAAATTGAGTTTATATTCCTGCTTTGAGGGTGAAATAAGCTAGGTAGTTAAAATACTTGTCTACAGTTTCTTCCATCATCACATTCTTTTAAAATAGACTGAAATCGTGACATCCATCACAACACATCATAAGCACAGCAGGAAAGTAGCATCCCTGTCATCACATCAGTCTGTTCTCCTGCCTAGCACCACTGTCATGTGCCACGGGGAAAAAGAGTAAGTAGTAGCCAAGACCACCTTGTTATCTTTGGTAGTAACTAATACATGTGCTTTAGAAAAACCTGCTTACAGCAAGAGGGGACTTCACCACTTGTCATATTTTTTAGGTTGGAAGAACCACCAGATTTTTCACTTGCATTAGAAAGAGGTAAGAAAGTCGCAAAGTTGCTGGTTGTGATCTCATTACCATATGCCAAGCAGTGAGATAGTTCGTGATGCACTGAAAGCAAGGATGCTCCTTATGATGACTTACTCTCAGAGGGAGGAGGGGAATGCCCCAGCTACTTTGCTTCAGAGTACATAAACAGTTATGTATATTTACAATTCCCACTGAGTAATGACCTGATTGTACTGGAACTCAGCTATGTTGGAAACTCAAACAATCCATCAAGAAAGCTAATAAACAGTGAAAAATCAAGGGTAGCTGGATTACAAGTACGAAGTAATTTCAAACTCCTGTTTTGAAACTGTAAGTGTCTGCTAGACCCTGGAGAGCATTCAAACAAATAAATTATAAATTCTCTGTCTTACCATTATCATAGGTTGGGGGGGAAGTATTTGCGGGGCCAGGGAGCATAATTTAGCAACTCTCCAGCAGCAGATGGGGTATGGCTGAGGCCAGTAACCGAGTCTGAGATTCTCAGCCTCGCTGAGCATCTGAACCACTTGCCTTAGGTACCCATTTTCCCTTGAAGTCTGGAGTGCTGACTTCAGTATTTGTCTCAAGATAAAATGATAAATAACTTGTACTAGCTATATATAAACTGCAAGAGTAAATCTATCGAAATAGAAAATTATTTTAAAGCTCTGCCATATTAGTCAATTCTCTGAGGTTTTCTACACCAAGTGTCTTCTCTGCTATAATGCTACTTAGTGTTGGCTGAATATAACGTACCATTCACTGAAATAGCAGGGGAATCACTGAAATACACTGAATGGAGATGTTTGGGTTTGTGTAGTACAAGGCAGCTCTCTATTCTGGCCCATTAATAAATGCTTCATCCTCACTCTGGCTGAAAAGGATTGAAGTTAAAGTAAGCCCCGTCTGGATTTGTTACAGGGAAGCAGCGTATTCTAGCAATTTGTTTTCTCAATACTGGAGTCTGAACTATACCTGTATGAACAGTTTATCTGATGAGGTTTGGGCACAGCTCCAATTTATAGGTTTTATTCCTACTATTTGTAGTGAGTTTGCGTATGACACACAAGTAAAACTTGCACGCTGCATATCCCAGCTCAGTGCCATCCCTGGTGGAGCAAGGGTTTTGTTATCAATTGTGTGCACACCCTAGTCAAGCTGCTGCTGCAGCCCCTGCAGTGTCTCCATAGTCCTTCCAACTAAGACTGTTCCTATGCACTGTCGGCTTAGCATCAGCTGTCAGTGACATACACACAGCTTCTGGAACTCTGGGTAGCTGCTGCATGCCTTCTGTTTGTGCCATGTAAGTCAACAAGACCTGGAAAAGAGAAAAAAATGGGGCTGCGTACCTAGAGGCTGTGTTTCTGGACTCTACCACTGGCTAAATATGACACTTATATGGCCCAGATCTCTAATGCACCAGTGCTTCCATCGAGTGTATTTAATTCCTGTCCAGACAGCTTCTGCATCACTCCACTGACTGTGCAGGAAACAGGCTCCTAAGTTTAGACTATTACCTTCTTAGTTACCATGGGGATGGGGTTTCACACACTCCCAACACAAACCTGTTGCCCTGAGACGTTAGGAAATATCCATCCTTGGAGATGTTCAAGACCTGACTGGACGCAGCACTGAGCAACCTGATCTGGTTAGACCTGCTCTGAGCAGGATTTGACTAGATGACTTCTGGAGCTTTCTTCCAACCTAAATTATCCATCATTCTCTTGGACTCACTACCAGAACATCACACATCATGAAAAATGGGAAACCTAAGCTTTGAACCCCTACTCTGACCAATTTCATGCAGGCATTTGAGCTCGGTGTTGCCCAGGCCACTTAGGACAGAGCTGCAAATGGCCGGCTATCAAGTACTCCTGGGTGGGTTTGCATGACACAATGGTATTATTCACTGGGCTACAGAAAGTGCAACTAATCCCCAGTGACAAAGACAGGGTGCAGAACAGCCAGATTCGATCTTGTTCCGATATCCTCTTTGAATGAATGAAGGTTCACATGGGACACTGAGAATAATGCTTTGTCGTAGAGGTTTAGTCCTGAGAGGTCATCAGACCTGCCACCCAGATGCAACCCCCCACACCCAACAAGCCTTTCCAGCCTTCAACAAATTAAAAAAAAAAACTGTATAAGAGATAAAAGGCCTCAGAAATCTGTGATGTGCTCATAGGGAAAGCTCAAGGACATTGCAAAATGCCAGGGGAAGGTAAGAAACAGGCTGTGCGTGACAATGGAGAGAAAAGCAATCACACCTGTGCCCCTGCCTCCACCCCAGCACCCCCTGCTAATCTCATTGGGAGGCAAAGGCATCCTAATGCCATATCCAGTAATGTACTTGCAGGGGTAAGAAGGAAGTGAACACTACTAGGACTAGAAATAAACCTTGCTCCACATTTCATCTTTAGCTATGCCTACTCTCAGGTTCTGAGCAGGAAGGAAATGGGAGGGGAGAAATCTCTTCTCCCTCAATACATTAACTTCATCTCTGAGGGAATTCTTAGCTTGTACATCTATTCCACTGTAACAGTGGAATATAGCAGAAGCATGGAGACATAACCAGAGCGTAGCAAGCAGAGTCAGCATTCAAGTCTTCTCTTCGAAGAAATGCATTTCTCAAAGCCAGAATTGTTTCTTCTCCATTCCCATCATCTCCAGAAGTTTAGCCAGTGCCAAACCAATGCAGCTTTCCTTGCCTAGCTTGTAATGCTGTTCCAGAACACACTTTTCAGCTCACTAGTATCCTTCTAGATTCTGGGCCAAGTGAGTTTAATTTCAATTTCTATCTGCTTTGTGCTAGTAGCATCTTTTTATTTTCTTTCCCCAAGTACTTTTCCTCTCATCTCCCAGGAAAAGCAATCATTGCCCATCTCAATTTCACTAAATTAGTAACGGTGATTGGTAGTTTCTTCTTGTACAAGTTTGTCTCCTGCTCATCCTTGCTTTTTTCTGTATCTTTTCCTGTCTAAGCTTGTCTTCGATTGAACATAGTTATCATCCTGGGGACCTGCAGCTCTAAATGAAGTTTACCAATCTTTCATACTGTGCTAAAGATATCTCCATAGTCTTAACCAAGAATGAATCATTTAATGCCTCCTAAAATTGCATGTGTTGTTTTTGTGTTTACAACACACTTAATTGTTCAGTGATCACTCAGTGCATCCTCTATGATCTCCAAGTAAAAGCACTCATTATTCATACAACATGAAACAACCTCAGCTAGAAAGCTTGAGAAAGAGACACATGAGAACACCCAAGCAGTTGATCTTAACGAAGACACTCACCTGAGATATTCCAGAGGACTCAAAGCCTGTCTGAAATGAGCAGAGCAGGAGCTATATTAACCACAAAACTGTGTTGCTCTGTTTCTTAGCAGAAAGGCACCTAAATCAGGTCAGCCACAGCTCCAGGAAGTACTTCCCTTCTGAAAATCCCAAGGAAAAATAGGCACCTCCCTCCATCTGATAATTAATGGACTAATCATCTTGTTAGCATATTCCATAACCTAGGCAGCTCTCTGCTCAGCATGCTGGCTTCTCTCTGTCTTACTCCTCAGCCCCAATCCTCCCTAATTATGGGAAGCCTAGGCATCTCATTTGGAGCCCCAGATTCCTCCTGTGGGGGAACAGCAGCCAGAAGAATTTTTATCAACCTGCCCCCCAAGGCACCTCAAATAAAACATTTTAAGCTCCATAAACCTGAGTTCTCCATTTAAACTGTTTCTGTAGAAAATTCATGACTACCTCCAGGCATGCTGTCATTAGAAGTTAGACACTACTTAAATCTAGTTGCAGGGAGAACAGCGATCCAGCCTCAAAGGTGTTTGACATGTAATTCAGATTGAAAAAACTACCTGTGTGACTTGCCCAGGCTCCCTTCTAGCTCCTGGAGTAATATAACAATAAAATGCAGGTCCCAGCCCAATACCAGCTGAGCCAGCTTCACGCTGAGCACCTTGGTCCAATTCCCCCTTTCCCTCCCTCACACATGCGTTGACCTAACTGATCTCTCTTGCCCTACTTTCCACCAAATGCTGACACTCACCCTAACTAGCAATAAGTAGTGCTAATTAGGTAATGCAGAAGGTCCTCTAAGAATTGAAACACACCCCTGTTCCTACTAACTTAGACAAGCCCCATAAAGAGAAATCCATCAATGGTTGTTAAATGCAAGGATACTATCCCTGGCTCAGAGTGTCAATGCATCAGAAATTACCGAGGGCCCCGAGAGTGTTTTGGGAGAGTAGCACCATGCAATCGCCCTGTTCGTACATTTTTCCCCTAGACGCTTGGTTTGGGTCACTGGCAGGAGCAGGTTAATGGACTAGGTGGCACTTTTATCTGATCAGATACAGATAAGCACTCTATGTTGGGGTTATTTTGTTGGTTTGTTTTTTTTTTTTTTCCTACTTGACTAATGTTTTCCACAGATGCTTTGCAGGGAAGTTCAAAGTGTCTATGCAGACCTAAGGTAGGTAAGGAGGTGCAATAGGCAGCATTTTCTCCATTGTGTATATTCCTCATTGTTGCCACTAGTTTGGTGTTTTGGGTACGGTGTTATGAGAATGAGAGAGCTGGAAATGATGTAAGTCTAGCTGATATAGTTACTGTTTAGGAGCTGTTTACTCCTGGGCTTCATGAAGACCCAGAAAATACTTGCCCCAGAATGCAAGTGGTACTACAAGTTAGTTGAAATATCGGCTTCATGGCACTGAGTGGGTTTTAAAGTGACTCTTAACATGGCAGATAACTTTTTTTGTAAACTTAAATGAAATTAATAATACTGACTTAGCTACATCCATGTTTCTTTGAAGTCTAATGCTTCAGCACTCTTGCAATTACTTCTCCAGATGAGTTCTAAGGGCCTTAGCAATTGCTTGCTGCTGCTATTTTGATCCTATGCCCTGGGAGTATAAACTCGGTTATAGAAACTCCATCTGAGTCCATTTAATGAACTACATGAATCAGAGCCCTGCAATAAAGCCCAATTAGAAATGAGAGCACAGAGAATATTGATCCCCTTAAAACCTTTTACAGCTTTCAGGATCTGCTTGGTCACTCATTGCTACAGCAGGCACCGAGCCTTTCCTGCCAGTTCCCTTTCATTAGCTTGCTGAGATTATGGTCAGATTAAGATGCGATTGAACAGATCAGCTGGTGGGGGCCCTGGGGTATGAGGGAGAGCCCCCAAATAACCCTTCTCACACACGCTCAGAGCCCTCTGGGTCAGGCTTTATTACTGTCTAATTCAGAGGAAATTTCTACAGCAGCACTTTCTTCTCCTCTGAGCAACACCAAAAAACCCCTTTGAGATTTTGTAATCTGTTTTACTAATGGACATGGTGTCTGGAGGCTCTGAGTTCACAGAGGTCACAGATGATAGCATTACCACGCACAGCACACCCATGAAAGGGTCCCACGAACTCCACTAACTCGAGACCTTCGGCTTTGTTTGCAGTATATCACAGGATAAAGAACCCCTGTGGTAATGAAGCACACATTATTCAAATGAGACATTTGAATAAGAACTTTGAGAACTGTGCATTAAGAGGGATGTATGGCATCCTAGCCAAAATATAGGGCTCAAAGTCAGATGATTTCAGACTCTTTTCCAGGCTGTACCCCAGATGATGTATGGTGTCCAGAAGCCCAGATCTAAAGGGTGTAGGTGGGATTTGAATTCTTAGATCTCACACTGGAATCCAAAAAGCCTCTATTCAGCTGTTGTCCAAAGCTGGATTCACCTCAAACACGTGCATCTCAGTCTTTGCAATTCAGGATCTGCTCCAACACCTACCCAGAAGTGCTTTAGTCTCAGCTCTGTTCAGACCATGTCTGTGAGTAAGTGCTAAGGGAACTCATAAACAAGGTGTTCCTCCATTTCCCTTGATTTGGTAAGCCTTCCCAGAGCACAGCCATTACAAATAAACACAAAAATAAAAGAACCGTCACTGCTTTCTCTGTTTCACCAAACTGCATAGGCTTGTGTGGGGCTGGCAGGAGGGATTAGAGGGCAAAACACTGAACTGTGTGAGGCTCTCTTGAAATCCTTGGTATGGAATAATCTGAGGGTGACCTGCACCAGAAGGAAAGTAATTACAGTTTTCTAGCAGCAGCTGGGGCATTTGCATGGCAGGAAGGTCCTGCATTCCAGGCACTGCTCCAAAGGCTGTTTATGAACTTGAAATTGAACAGTTACAGAATAAAAATTCACAGTAATTCCTGAAGCAACCTTGGGCTCCAGGCCTTGCTCCAGAGACGGAAAGCTCTTGAACCACTAGGCTAGAATCATACATCTTTTGTCCAAATTAAGCTTTCTTATCATGCGAGGCATAAAGTAGAGCAGCTTTGGCAGGCAGAGCTAAGAACGGCTCCAATTTGAGCAACCCCAGTTTCCCGGAGGGTCTGTTCCTTCATTCATGTATTGCATTGGTACCAGGGCGGGAGCGATTCCTGAGGGCCCCATGAGGTGCAGCGAGCAGACCCCTCCTGTGGATCTTCCCTAGCAGGAGGCTCCGCTTGCTGCGGGAGAGCCGCTGCAACAGCCCTGGGGCAGCCCCGTGGGCTTCGTGGTCCAGTGTGTGCTGAAGCTGTGCCTGGGCAAAGGGGCTGCGTCCGTGCTGGCAGCTGCTGGTCCTGACAAGGGCTCTTGGATGCTGCAAGCGGCCACCAGTGACCCAGCGGTGTCCTCTTCTGACCTGGGAAAGAGGAGCTGCAAAGAGAGGTTAAAGCCACCTTTTCTACCACCCTGCCCCTCACAAACTCAGTGCTAAGCTCATCTCTGTTTTGGGGACCTGGCTTAGGCTGGTGCCAGGTTGGTGTTGTTCACTGACACTATTTATTTTTAATAAGATCAAAATGAAACTGAGAGGGAAAGAGGGAAGAAATTTCTGGATTTCTGTGAAATCCAGACCCCTTCTCTCTCAGGAGAAAGGGTTTGTGCTCAGGAGGTTTCCCCAAGCTCCTTAGTATAGGCTCAGCACTTGCAGAAACCTGATAAACTCCTGCCAAAAAAGTTTAGAGTAAATAGAGGAGATGTGTGACACGTTAAATATTGCTAATGAGCATCAGGTGTTTGCAGGGGAAAATGGCTCCTCGTCTTAGATATGGTAATTATTTTAAAGATCTATTTAGCATTTAGATTGCTTAGGGGGAAAAGAGCTTGGAGCAGCTGATTGCCTTGAAAAATGCTCCGGTATTAAGTGGGTCTCTTTGAACATTGCTTTCATCTACTCAGATGGAAAGCAGAGGTGACACTTCAGCTTGGGATAATTGGAAGGACTTTGACATCATTTGGTTGTCCTTGTCAACAGTGTTATAACCCGTAACCTCTAGTTAAAAAAACGCACGCAACAATTCTCACACAATGGCGTTTAAGAGACTTAAAATACAAAAGATTAAAAGTGCTGCACTGAAGCCTTGAGAGCAGCGGTGAAAGAACCAGCTTGAACATTTGCACTCCGTAATTTAACCCCAAGCATAAGACCCTTTGGTATGCTTTTAGACTTAGCTACATCTGTCGCATTTTTAATGCCCGTTTTCATCAACAGATATTTACAGCTGCAGCATCATCGGCTCTCACAGGCTGAGTGATTTAGACTAAACAAAACTCTTGGAAGTGAAGGCTCCCATGAAAATCCCAGCTAGGGCAGGAGGTAAGAGCACCTCCTGAGAGAGGGACGGAACCCTCCGTGACAGCTGTCTCAGCCCACTGTGCTAGCCTGTGCCAGTAAGCCTGGTTTAGGGGATGGTTTAAAACTGTTCAGGGCTGGCCAAAAGGACAAAGCAGCCTGCAAGCCTAATACACCAGGCTGAGCAATTCCAGCAATTTGGAATGAAGTCTCTGCTACAATTTGCTACTTTTCCTCAAAAATCTGAGAAATTACCCAGAAAAAACGACTTCTGCCTCAGAGAGGTCCCTCCATGCCTGAGTTGCTGAAACACCATTTACATGGTTCCTGCCCTGCAGCATGTTCAGCAGCAGAGGCAGTCCAGGTGATGCTATAAAGCCCACATAGTCAAGCCTTCATCTACACAGCAGCTGTCATTAAGCTGATTTTAATGGGGAGAACTATCAGTGTATTGAGCAGTACTGCAGATGAACAACCCGAGATAGGTAGGGTGTTTCAAAGGGGAAGAGAGGTGATGCTGGACCCCGAGGGAGGATCTGTACAGAGCATCCCCTGAGCAGTGCCAGTACAGAAGGCAGACCAGCTGCAAGCATTATCTGTATTGCTCACCTTCCTTGTAGCCATTTCAAGATTTAAATGTTATATTACTGGTTTGCCTGTGTCTGTTGCTGAAGGAAAACCAAGCAGGCTAACCCCCGAGCTCGCCCCGGCCCTCGGTCTCACCTGCCTTGGGTCAGCTCCCTACTGCTGCTTCTGCCACAAAGCCAGCAACTGCTGACCGGCAGCATTCTCCCAGCCACTTGCATTTCTTAAAGCCAACAGTATTAAAATGCACAATCAGAAATTTAATCCAAGCAGGAACAATGATTTAGACTGAGTCTGTTTCCCAAATCTGACAAGTGTACGCACTAATGAATAACACCCCCCACAACCCTGCAAAAAGAGAAGAAAACATGCAGCAGTGAGGAGAAAGCCCACCATCAATTTCTGCTAAGGAAAGTGTTTCGTCTGTTCCGTCTCCTCACCCATAAAGTCCGTTTTAAGACCAGAAAGGAGAAAAGCAACTGTAAGTGAAGATGATGGCAAAACACACAGAGAGTAAATACATCAAGAATTTCACCCTTGTTTTCCTGCCTGGCTGGAAAGGCAAGGTAGGACGCGTAGGCGCGCGCACCAGCTGCAGGGTAGTCGCTGCTGTAGTCAGCAGAGCAAGGGGATCAGCACGGGCAAGCTGTCCCAGCACTGGGGCGGTGGCTCAGGCAGCTGGTGCAGCCCACCCTGAGCTCCCGGCCGCACCGGCCGATTGTGGCTGCTCGCTGAGCCCGGTGCCCGAGGGAGGGCTTGCTCTTCTCACGCTGCACTGCAAGCGCAGCAAACTCAGAGATTGATCGAGGAAAGAAAAAACTCAGCAAAGAATTAAACAAGTTGCAGGAGAAGATTGATTAGGAAATACCAACGACAAAAACGGTTCCCCTTTGCCATGGAGAAAGTGCTTTACTAAGGTGGCTGAACTAAATTTCGCTTCGTGTGGCAGCCAGATGGGACCATTCCCAGTTCGGAGAAGGGAAGGGAGTACTGGGAGGTGATGTGACTGGTCTGCAGTCACTGAGGATCACAGCATCCTTTTTGCTCTGTCTCTTGGTAAGATGAGGCAAAACTCAGAATCAGCTGTCCCCATTACGTGTTCTCCACTGAATTTCCAGCTGTAGCACTGGTGGCTCTTGTGTTTATTTTAAAAGGGAAGGAATCACTGGGATGAGGGGTGGAAAAGATCTTCTATTCAGGCCTGGCCAGCCTTGGACTGTCTGATCCTCACTGAGATCCTGCGAAACAGGAGACGTGTTTCAGAGAGAGCCAAGGCGAGACGCAGGTGGGGTGCAACTGGGTCCAACAGCTGGGCTGGGACAACAGCCTCAGCTCACCCTGGTGCCCCACTTTCTGCTGCAGCCTGAGATACAGACACCCTCATACCAGTGCAGCCCCACTGCCGGCTGCGTAACGTCCCTCCGGTGGGAGCCAGGCTTGAAAGTCACAGCCTGAGCACCGTTCTTCCAAGTCCCACCAGCTGCCTGGCACAGGCCAAGCCGTCCCCTGAAACAGAAGGGGGACAGCTCGCAGAAGGGCTGGGGGCAGCGGGGATTAGAAACGAGAGACAGGTCTATGTTGTCCTCAGAGCCTGACCCACAGTCTTCTTGTCCTAGAAACACCCCCAGCCGTCACAGGAAGACTCCTGCTCCTTTCACACCCCTTTCTTCTTCACCCTGTTGCTCTACTACTGCTTGGGCTCAAAGGCACTCATTAGCCATCTTCCCCTTTTTTTTCTACTCTGGAAACCACGGCCACATTTGAGTGCCCTCATACCTATTTCAGCACTTCCCCTTCCACTGCTCTTCTGCTTGCCAGAACACTGAGAACAACACTGCTTCTTTTTAGCAAGGGCAAAATTCAAACCATTGCCTTCAAAATACACCAGCATTGACATGATTTCTGGTTTGCCCTCATTATATGTTGGGAGGACTGGGGAACAAGGTGTTTTGGTGGGTAAAGAAATTCACACAAACTCTGGTGAAACATAAAAAGATGTCACCTCTTCAAATCAGCTGTTTTCTCTACTTCTGCAGCTGCCCCACTCCTTTGAAACCTTTGTGGTCACTTCCAAAATACAGCTATACTGCAGGGCCAGTGCTGGTCACCCAGCTGCTGAAGGGAAGCCAATAGCAGACAGCAGCATGCCTACAGGTTAATGCTAAATAACCATCGGGAGACCCCATGGCAGCCCCACGGGGCAGTGACGTGACATGCCAGGGTGCGAGGTGAAGAGGGACCTCGAGAGCTGGGGTGAAGCCTGTGAGAGCTCACGACCGCCCTAGGAGCCAGCAGTCACCACGCTTACAGGGAGCTCAGGCTGCTACAGAGAAGGCGATACTGAGATCCACACATCAATGGAGACCAAGACGAGGAGAAGGCAAAGCAGGCCTGAGCTCTGACCATAAAATTCAGGGAGAAGAGCCCTTGGGAAAAGAAAGTTGAGACAGATCAGGAGGTGCGGAGGGACCCATGGGTGGCTTTTTGGGTCAGTGACCCCATTTTGTTCAGTTCATGCTCATGAATGTGAGCATCCCCCGAGGCACTGGCCAGCTCATCGCTCGGCACAACGCTACTGTTGTTACTGCCAAGCTCAGCCCCGCTGCAGGCAGTGGTAAGCAGCGTTGCGGTACTAGTTTCCATGGAAATAAAAACCAGAGAAGCTGGTTTCCACTAAAATCGCATTAAAACATAATTTTGTCCCAAGCGGATTATTTTGTTATATTTTCTCTCATTCTTCTTTTTGCACCACGCAGTACAAATGAAGCTGGATTTATTTTAATGACTCAGATTCGTAAGGCACAAGTTTCATCGATATGTCAAGCAGAAGCTGCTATTTCCATTCAGATGGGATGTCCCTGACTCAAAGACAGACAGGTCTGAACACCTACCCAGTGTCATTTCCAGGACAGAAATACTACCCTGTTCTGGCCTGTTCTTAATCACCGGTCAGTCACAGGTGAGATTTAAGCAGCATTTCTCAAACAGATGCAGATCAGTCAGAGAAGCAAAAGGTTGTTCAGTCCCCTCCCGTACCCAGCCTCCATTGCCCAGCAGCACCTTTGCAACATGCCGCAGCACAGAAACACTTTTCACGCAGCTCTGGGCTGTGTCACAGGTGTTTGCAAAACAGCTCAGAGAAACGAAGAAACGTGGATGACAGCCCTGCTACCTTGCACCCAAGCTGGGAGAGTGGCGGAGGGGCAATGCCTCCTGTCCACACGTGGGCACAGAGTTCTCCACCGGAGAAGCAGAGCCAGAAGCCCAGCATGCTGCAAACACCCCGATTATTGTCACAGGGCAGCGCATTGCTGATCTTTTGCTACCATAGCAGCAAAACAAACACACTGAAAACAAGTTTTGTTTCAGGTAGATCTAAACATCTCATTTCAACATTTGCAGTTCTCTGGGGCTTCTTTGCTTCTGTTTAAAACGCTCACAAGTCACAACGAAGGAATGAATCTTAGGCCCCCTAAGAGGGAGGGATACAGGAGCTCTTTGGCGGCGTTGGCCAAGCAGTACAAGACCGAAAGAGAAAGGATGCAAGAAGTGTGTTAGGATGCTTGCCCGAGGGAAGAGCAGCAGTCAGGTTTCCAGGGTCTTCTGCAATTAGTATGTACTTCTAAAATGCTGAAGAGGTCCGATTAGAGGGACAGAGATATTCACCTCAACACACCCTACAGCCCAACAGCGGAGGGTTTTGAGAATGAAGAGACACTCACATAAGGTCTTTAGATCATGCAAGTCCCTTTTAACAGCCTGCAGAAAAAGATCTCCTAGCACCTAGGTTCTTACTGAACCCAGCTTGGAGAACATCTCTGTTTCTAAGAAAATAATCTGCTTTGTGAGTGCTAAAATGAACTATCTGAGTATTTAAAAAAAAACCAAAACAACCCACAACAAATCCAAACAACACTTGATTTGCCTTTTGAGACAAAGCATTTACCAAATTTCACCCAACTGTATGACCGCTGTGGATGGGGTGCTTCTATGTTTTTATCCTCCTGCAAAGAAAGTACTCCCCTGTAATTTTCCCTGCACTTGGTTCTAGTTCCCTTTGATGCACCTGTTTCTACTCCAGACTCTTCTCTGCCTCATTTATGTGCCAGATCACTGCATGTCTGACCCTATCCTCCTCAGAGGGAAACCCATCCCTCACTCATTTGTCATCCCCCCCCAGTTTGGGTCTTCAGAAGATCAATATTTCATTTTCCCAGACAGGACTAATTAAAGCCTTCCCAGCCATCATTACAGCCTGAGACGCTCCTGGTTTCTAGGGCACTTCAGCGGTCATCACTCAGGGTGTGCGTGGCAGGACGCCAGGGACACAGCCCTACTGCTGTCCTGCTAGAGAAGCAGCACTAAGAGAGAAAGCCCCAACTCTTCTCCTTTTTATTGAGTCCCCATAGCACTCGAACACCAGACACATTACCAGGCAGCACGGGGAAGCGCTGGTTCCCCCCACCCCAGCTAACTTCCAGAACACCTTCACCCTCCTTTCCGAGACGGAGGCTCTGGCACAGCCGCTTTCTGTAGAGGCAGACCCAGCTGATCCTAGTCTGAAAAAGCCTCTTCAGGTGAACTAGCAGGCAGTTAAGCCCTGATTTTAAACTTAAAGCCTCCAAATTGATGTTTCTGGCTGGGCTTTTTTTTTTTTTTTTTTTTTTTAAAGTAAGATTAGGAAAGCTTACCAGCCTCTTCGGGGAGCCACAGTATGTGAGGCTCAGCAACACGCAGGCTAGCAGGCATCTGTGGGTGGTGATGCTTCCCTGTCCTCAAGTTAGAGGCAGAAGAAAGGCCTTTGGGAGGCTTATTAAGGAATAGGCAGGCTGATAGCCTGAGGAAAAGATCAAGGAGGGAGTAACAGGAAGAATTAATTCCCCCCAACCCCAGCTATTTCTTTCAGCATGTAAAAGCCCGTCCATTAACTGCTCTTAACTTTTGCCAGAAAGGATACTTTCCTGCCTAGCCAGCTGAGGAGGGCTTCTTCAATCATTTTCAACCGATACGCTATTGTATCCTACAGATCCCTCTGCCAGCTCTTGCAGTATCCCTCTAGAAGCAACCCAGGAACCCATGCAAAGAACTGGGGTATGTCTGTTTGGGGACACAAACCCAGTGAGAGACAGAGGCAGGGACCAGACAAGAAAGGATGGAGGCTCTTTTCCGATGGGAAGTAAGGGGGAATAAGAACAGGCTGAAACACTTGTTTCAAAGTGGATTTTATTCCAGGCATTAAACAGATTCTGGCACATGCTTTCTTAAAGAAAAAGGAAAACAAATCTGGGCTCCACATAAATTACATCTGGCAAAGTGCAACTTACAACTGAGTGGGGAAAATAAACCTTTTGAAATTGATTTCTGTACAACAGTAGTTTCAGCTCCTCTTAAATAAACCCCCATTGGTTCACAGCACACAAAATTACATTGGATGATCTGATACAATAACAGCTTTCTTAAAGGATATTACCAATGCAAATGCTCTGTCTTGACAGTCTAGGGGGCTGTTTAAAGTAAACAGGAAAACAAGGGCGAGCAGCTGCTTTTTCTGACTGTTAAAAAAACAAATCACTGGGCCAAATTTGAGGGCTCAGTCAGTTTGCTTTCAAAAATCCCACCGGAGTCCTGTTCCAAAACATGGCACTGCGTGGACCTTGGGGAAAAAAGCACAGATAACATCGCTCCTCCTTCCCTTCAGTGCAAGGGAAATTGAAAGTATGCTAATCACGAGTTTGGACAAGACTTTGTTTATTCCGAGAAATTTTGTTTGCCCACACTTGGAAGCAGCCTTTTGTATGCACCTCCTTTTCAGCAATTGCGAAAATCCATTGGAAACCAATGGCTTCCAGAAGATGATGTGGGGGGAGGTCTGCACTGGGCCTACAGGAAGGTCCTGCGAGTAGTGCTTTAGGCTGACAGCGGAGTAAGCAGTGGGGAAGTGACTTGAGGAGAATATGTCCAAAACCAGGTAGGGTTAGGGCTCTGGTAGAATTGGCCCCTAACTTGAAGGCTAATTTAAGTTACTGACGTCTAGCATATGCCCACCTTTTCCCTTTTCTCCCCCAGGCCAGGGCACCTGAGGAAGGAGAGTGTCCAGTCCTCAGCTGCCCCAGCTCACAGCCCCAAATGGATGCCAGTTCACACTCTGCCAGGTGGTGAGCAGTAGGAAGAGAGGCACAAACCAACACAGCTAGTCCAGGTACCTCGGCTCCAGGAGCGGTCACTAACCTCCAACATCGGAGCCAAGCACAAAGTCAAGGGCAGTAGCCAGCGTGCTGACAAGAGCCCTTTGAACCAGGGCTGGCCCAAAGCTTGGAGACTGCATATAAGCAGGGCTCCTGTGGTCTGCAGCAGTCAGGAGAATTGTTTGTAGAGGAGCTGGGTCCTAGTCCCAGTACGGTTATGAAGAAGGAACTGCAAGAAAGCTGCACACACAGAGTGGGAGCTAGAAGGAAGGAAGCAGTACCTGGTGGAGGAGTGAACACGCTGTTAGCTGCAACCCTTAAGCTGCTGGAGAGTGGAATGGGGGAAGCTCAGATGGTCCACTTAGGATGCATTTTGATGAAAATATGTAATCCTTTAGCACTTCATTGTATACAGAGCTTATGTACAGTACCTGCTCAACGGCCTTTCGTCTGTCTTTGCATCAACTTTTTTCAAGCCAGGTATGCGATAACTTGACTGTTCCTGTCTCCTACTGCCTAATGATGCTGCTCTGGAAATAGCATCTCCTGCATATTCTTGTTTAAAAAAGCAATTGCTAGTAGCATGGCATCTCTCCCCCTGATGGGTCTGCCTGCCCTCTTTCTGTTCCTAGGCTATTTTCTTTCCTTCTGTGCTCTTTCCTGGCCTCAGTGGTTCAGGCCCAAAGCAATTCTATATAGGGAAAAAGAAATCTCTGCAGAGTCACTGCTCCCTTTCTTGCACAGAAGTGTGGCTGCACCATGCTGTAAGCTTGGGACCAAAGGGAACTGCCTCCTGAGTTTTCACAGTGCAGGCAGGTCATTAGTGTCAAGACGGTGAGCTGATGTCAAAGTGATGGGGGAAACAAGAAAAGAGCTCCTGCCACCTGGCTGATTTAATTTTTTAAATAAAAGAACCGAGAACAGAAAACAAATCGTCGAGTTCTCACACAAGCACTTTTGAGCACATGCAACATATGAAGAACAGTATCTGTTCTTTTGTCAACTGTTTGGGCTAATACCGAGGTAGGAGAAAGAATTGAAAAGGGACACAAGCATGATCAAAAGCAGCCAGCTGTTCAGAATCCAAATGAACATCCTGTTTCTTTTCCACCAGATTAGAAAGGATCCAGGCAAGCAATTGCCTGCTGAAGGTGGCCCCACCATCTGGTTCCCCTGCCAGGCTCTTGGAGAGGAGGGTTGGTTTACAAAACCTAGCTCCAAGAGGAAAATTTAACAGATCTAGTAGGAAAAGGTAATGTTGTGGGGATTTTTTTTTTTTTAATGTGAATAGGTAAGCTTCCCCTGGCAGGTCTGAAAACTCACTCAGCTACAGCTGACTGGTAACTGGGAATAGGACTGGGACGCTAGCTAGAGACACCAGTTGTCTTCAGTATTTCCAGAACACAAAGGAGAGATCTCTCAGGGCAGGCCTGTACTGTGGCAGCACTTGTGCAGGGGGCAGTTTCAGCTTCACCCACCAACCTCCCCAAGGTGCCCACTGGGAGGAGAGCTGGGCATCACAAGTGGAGCAGCCCCAGGCCTTTTCACCTCCTCTTTCTGAGAGAGAGGGGGAAAAGCAACTAGACAGAGGGACTGGGTGGCTTGTCATGCCAGGCTGTGTTCACAAGGGCCATGCAGAGCTGGAGAGCCAGTGAGAGGGCTGTGCTCCTGCCCAGCCAGCAACAGGAAGCCTGCAATGACCTAGGGGCTGTCCCCTTCTTGCAGCGGGGAACTGGGTGGGCTCCTGCCACAGGCCTGAGCCAAGTGCAGTGGCACTGTCAGTGTGCGCTGCCCACACAGCTCTGTGCATCACCTTCGGTGTGGGGTGCAGCAGGCAGTGTCTGGTAGCACCAGGAAGAGCAGCCAGAGAACGATCCCAGTTTCCCCGGCATCCCAACACTGTTGGCACTTGTCTCTGACCAGCTCCGCAGGAGTGTGGTACCCTGAACGCAGGTCCAGCTGGGCTGCCTGCGGGCTTGGATCACTCATAGAGGCAGGGCTGGCCTTCCACCCATAAAAAACTGGAAGCAAGAATTCAACCGGGAATAAGTCCCCCAAACAATCCCTGGTTATGCTGGGATTGTCCCTTTTCCAGCTCTCTTGTCAGCATTGTGCCCTATTTCCCAACCTCAGCCCATTTGGCTGTAGGGCAGCTACTGCGGGCAGAGGAAGGAACGGGCCCACCACAAAGAAGTTACAAACCTGGCCCCAGCATCTGCTAGTTCCTTCCCAGCCCCTCCGCTCATCATGAGGACTCTTCTTCTGGCCAGTCCTCACTGAGCGACACACATGCATAAATGATGCACGATGTTAGAGTGAAAAGCCAGGGAAGCCAAAGAGCTACCAATGTTTGTGTAAGCATTGTTTAAGCTGTCGGACTGAAGGTCGTGGACTCTGGATGCAGAGAAAGGAACGGATGGGGAGAGCTGCAGTTCTAGTCACTCCGAGTATTGGGCTGGGTCCTCTGCCCTCTCTGGGTGCAGCTGTGCACAGACATCAGCTACAAAGAACTTATGACAACAGATGGGAAGATTTCAACAAGTCTCCTCATCCCTCTCTCACCCCCAGCTTCTTCTCTGAAAAGCTCAGAAACACCAAGTGCTCAGCTGAAATGGTGGCTTGCAGACGGGCACAATGAAAACATTTAGGGTCAGACATACAAAACCATTCCTCCCTTCCCGATTCCCCTCTGTTCCCAAAGTCTCATGCACAAAGAAACAAGGAGATCTCTGTGCTACCATCATGTTGCTTGTAGCAGCTCCCACTGTTGGCCAGGTACATCTGCTTGGCAAGGGTTGGTCACCACTCTCCCAGTCTGGTTTTCCAGGCAGAGACCGCTGACAAAGTGTTGAATGAAACTGCCTTTCATCTTCCACTTCTGTGAGAAGATAGAGAAGAAACATGCCGTTACTTCCATTTCATGAGCGAACTGTGCCTCCAAGCTGGAGGAGAAAGGTTGAGCATAAACCTCAAGTAAACCCCAACAACTGGGGAGACTGAAAACCTGCGTATGGGCAGCATCTCCAAAGCACTGGTTTACTGTGTCATTAGATACCTGGAGTCTGAGCTTAGCTGAATTATAAGGCTAGATATTCAGAAGCATCTAGAAGGCAAACAACACAAAAATCAGCAACTAGTGGCATTTTCAAAAGCTTATTATATTCACAATTTCCCTGCCATTCTTTGTCTGGCATCTCTAGGCATCCACCTGTCAAAACCTGAAACCCTTCTATGGTTTCTTTCCAATCCATAGAAAGCAAAGCATTGAAAGCTCTCCCAACATGGAAAGCAACCCATCCACAGAAAGCAAAAATCACACTTCTTGCTGCTTAACTAGATTCTTGCTGCTCTTCCATGTCCCCTCATCTCTCCTCTCATCAAATTCAAGTTTTTTATCAGCGCTACACTGAAAGCTCTTCACAGCTCTGCACCCTTCTCAGATGGCTCTTCTTCGTGATCTTATCTGTCCTGCCAACATTTCAGTTTATAAGTGTCCATTTGACAGCTTCTCAGTACATATTGCTCTGCTTCCTGCAGTGCTGTCCTCTGGGTCTGCACCCCTCAGAGCATATCCACAAGGTCCCATATGCAACCCTTTCCTGAAGGTCTGCTTTGGTCGTGCTGCTTTCCTGGAAAGAAAACATATGTCCTAACCTTGAATTGCAAATTCTGATGGGAAAGGGCTGTACCTTCCATCCCTGCTGGAAAGAACTGGGACCACTGTGGCTGATAGTGAAGACAAAAAAAGTAGAAACGAGTCTGTGGACTTGGGATCTCCCAGGCGAGGCTGTGCCATTTCCCTCCGGTGGGGAACAGCTGAGATCAGCAGGTTATTGGATTGAGTGCTCCAAGCTCGGGGATTTTCCCATCACTCTTTTCAGTCACACAGATGACCCAGTTAGAATTAGGGTCTGGGTGCTCAGTCAGTAAACAGCTTAGGAATACTATGAGGATGTTTTGGCTAACCCATGAGACCGATGAAGAAAAAGAAACAGCTTGACAGCATTGATGGACCTCAAGGCTGCTGCAGAAATGATATGCAAAGGGAATAAAAAACATTCTGGCAATACCCAGACAATGTCAAAACCTACCAACATTTTAATTCTTAGGTAATACAGCAAACAGACTGCCACATGCTGTGTGGTTTAAGACATCCAGTTATGTTCACATATTGCTGGCAGCTCTCCTCCAAATCTGTGTACTGGTTATGTTTCTTGGAGGGCAGGGCAGTTGCAAAGCCCAGAGTAATCTGTTGCTCCTGTCTCACATATTCCTTCAAGACTAAATACCAGAGGCAGGATCACTTTGCCAGCACTGCTAGCCCTGACTGACAGGATACCAGTAAAGGAGAGCTGTTTGTGCAGGAGGAAGAAGCTGGTTTTAATAGGAAGGGGGCAGAGGAATGTAGTGATGATGGAGAGGAAGGTATAATGCAGTCTGTGCACTGCAATGCCCTCACCAGCTGCTGCAACCAAATGCCTACACAGGTCCCAGAGCCATATGGCTCTCATCAGGCAGAAGTCTCCCTGCAAACAGCTGAGGAAGAGTTAATACTATAAAGCAGCAGCTGTAATGCTGGAGTGGAAAGCAGAAGGTCTTCTCCCCTGGAAAGCAGCACACTGTGCCTAGCTGGTGCCATCTCTGCACAACAGCCTCCCCACCACTGTTTCCCAGGGTCACAGACACCTCAGCAAAGAACCTCTTGACCTTCTCCAAAGCACACCTACTGTACAAAAGGAAACTCTTCCTTGCCCTCCACCCTCCCCCTGCCTCTCTTTACTTGTGAATTCCCAGCCTCCTCCTTTGCCTTCCTCTGTGCATGTGCTAGAGAACGCCTGCCCAACGTCTCGCCCACACACCCCATAGCTCACTCCTGCTGTAAAGGAGTATGCTGTTACGAGATTTGAGATGGAGGACAAGGGCAATTACCAAGAGACACTGGTTTTCTTCTCTCCCCTAGCTGTTCAGGAGAAAACTAGCATCAGTAGGAGGCTCGCTCACATTATTCCTCCAGATCAGAGACCTGCTGCCATGTCATCTCTGCATGCTGAGCAGGTATCCACTGTGATGTCTGTAAGGAGAGTCTACAGCAACAGACACAGCAGGACACCAGCAAACACTCACCAGAGCACATTTCCTGCTGCTGACAAACTACACCAAATCAATCAGCTTCTCAGTGAATCACACCACTGGGAAGCCCAGTGTTTCAAGTCACCCTGGATCCCTATGTTCAACAGAAAGTGGGGCAAGGATGGGGAAGGGGGAGGAGAAAAGCTGAACAGGTGATGGAGTTGAATATAAGGCTCATCTGGGCTGCAGGGAGGTGCCATGCATGGAGATATTATAAAGCATACTGACAGTAAAAGCCAAAGTAGGGCTCCTCATCTCACATGGAAGTGGTAATTTCAGGATGATGGATTCTACCCTTTCTGGTCAGAAACTGTGCTTTGCTGCCCTCTGTGAGATACCAGAGCAACTCCCCTGACTTCACCTGAACCTTTCACAAGACCCCCCCTGCCTGACTGCCAGACCACAGGATTACCAAGGACAGCCCAACACCTAACCCTGCAGGGACACATCATATCTCAGACCCTTGAGGATGGTGGGCAGTAGGAATGGGTGGAAACAGGAGATAGGATGCTCGTCTCCCACCATCGGCAACCTCAGAGCTGGACAACTTAGTCTAAACTAGTCACCTGGTGACATACTTATGCAGGGGTCCAAGGTACAAGCACCTTCTGGGAGGGCCCAGCTTTCTCCACAGACCACAAGGGGAGCCTGGACAGCTAACTTTTAAATGACAGTGATGATGCTCATCTTTAGGAAAAACAAACAGAGCAGACACCTTCTGCATATGCAGCCAAACATTACAGGGAGTCCTCTCCTCTCCTACACCCAGACATTATGACTGGCCTGTACTTGGAAGGAAAGCTTTTGGAAGATATAAGCATTGCACAATCTGAAAAATTTTGGCTTGAAAAATCTTCCTTGGTCTCCCTTTCTTGTGCAGATGGAGATAATACAGCTTACTGGTCACAGCAGGTTTGGAGTGGACATGGAAGAATAAGAATCCATATTTTCTTTGAAATATTGTGTCTTGATCCTCTTCCCCAATGTGGACCAATGTGGACTCTTTTGTAAAGCTCTCTCTCCATCTTTATTATCTATCATTGTAAAGTACTTTGAGGTGACTGGATAGAAGCACTCCATGTGCAATTACTAAAAGAAAAGTCAGAAATAGCCAGTCCTCTTCTACCCAATATATACAAGAGCTGAACGTGTTTACACTAATGTAATTTTTCAGGGTAATCAAAAGTCAGGTGCTTCCAGAACAGACAGGTTTTCACTCCTTTTCTTTTCTGATAGTCTATGTAAAGTTGCATTTGTCTGCACTTCGGGTAATATGACACACTGAGAAGCAAGGTGGGAAAAATTTCCCAATCACATCCAAAGGCACACAGGACTTCAAATACTATTTGTCTCACAAGAAAACTCAGTGTCCTCATTTTCAGGCTGGGGTCACATTTCTTCAGTACATTTTAATGAAATATGGCTGTTTAATAGGATTTCTCAGCATGCTTCTTGTTCTGTTGGGAAATACTGTGCCAGTGTTTCTCATTTTCATGCTCTTGTTTTAGTGTCTGACTCTCACTTTGCCTTCTATTTGTCCTCACTATAATACAAATTAAAAGGCCACTCCCACTGTCAGTCAGAGCCAAAACCAAAGCTAAAGGCAATAATTTATTGTGTATTCAACTAAACAATGCTATTCTCCAAATAAAATTATGGCTAACATCCATCTGGTTTGAAATCTACTTCTGATTATGCAGAATAGCTCTTGGCTGGTCTTCTGCTAGCAGTGCCAGCTGTTGCTGTTGAATGATCAACGGGATCATGGTGCCAAATAGATTGTGTTCCTGGTTCCTTTCAACCCAAGGGAGCATAGTCTGACAGAACCAAAAATCATCTAAAATTTGTCTCATATCCTCCTACTTGCAAAGTTCTAGACTTATTTTGAAGTAATACTCTAGATACAGCTCATAACACTGTAAAGCCTCTGCTAGAGTATTACATGTATGTTAGATGGACTGTTGTTAGCACTCAAAAATAACAACAAAATTATCTGCCCTGTGGACACGCTTAATGCACAACAGCTGTGTAGCATGGGCCCAGATTCAGTATGTTTGAAAGCAGAAAGCAACTTGAGAAGCTGTATGGTGCTGTTGCAAGGATCTAACCCATCTGCTCTGGTGACACTAAAAAATGAAGCCATCACGTGCCTCATCTTTTGTCAGAAATCTTGCTTTTGCATCACTCAGACATAAACATGAAGTCTAGATCCAGAAAAGTACAAATATCTTCCACCACAGACCTCTGATGACAGTGACACCAGAGATGTTCAAAGCTGGGCTTTCACCATGCCACCGTCTCCTCTTAAGACGTTGTATGTGTGATGCACATTGCCCAGGCTCACCCCCTTCCACTCAGACCACCTATTCGGGGATCTTGCTTGCCACCTCCACCTCCCTGAAGTAACTCAACTTCCTCCACTCCCACTCAGCCCCTCTGACTTTCTGAGAAGCCCACTTGAACTGAGGAGTGGCTACACCCATATGTAGTTTGAAAACACTGCTCTCCCCCCAGCACTCACACTTTGGGCTGTGAGTACCCATGGGGAGACCGGCAAGTTGTAGGGCAACTGAGGGATTTTGTTCCCTCCAGCTTTGCTCTTTCATTTCACACTTTAAAGTTTCTACAGCAGTGGCCATCTCCTTGAAACTCAACCTCCCAAATATCAGGAGCTGGGCTTGAGTGACATCCTAGGCAGGGGGTTCTGCAAGCTGCCAACCCAGAAAGAACAAGACTCCCTCTCTGTCTTGGCTCTCTGTTGCCAGAAACATGCCTTGTCAGCCCAGACATACACTCTCAGATGACCCCCATAAAAGTTGTTAGCTTCACTTTCCACTCTACCTAGGACCCGGCCGAGAAAGACTCAGTTCCCAAAGTAAGCAGAAAACATTGCATTAGATGCAGGTGGCCCCTCTAGAAAAGAAATGGAGGAGAGAGAATGGGATAGTTTGCAAAGATGAATGACTTCCAGCTAATTAAAATCCAATGTCAGTATTAACAGCAATTACTGTTGTGTTTATGGAAGGAAAGAACCATAACAACATTCCCCAAGAACACAACAAACTTGAGCATTGCAAGTAGAACTGGCTTTATAAGTAGAAATTTGAAATGGGAGTTTGGGACTTCCAAAAAACCCCCAACATTTCAGACCATTTCAACCCAAATTAGATTAAAAATTCAAATGCACTTCTCCCACCTCATCCCCACCTCATCCCTTCAGCTGCAAGGTGGTTTGGAATGGCAGCTGTGATTCAAATCAGTCTCTAATTATTTGAAATGCTTAAACAAAATCCTTGCTTACAGTCAGTTGGCTAAATCATCTGCTAGGTTAAGTCCTTGATTTAAGTGCAGTTTGTTCACATAAGGTAATGGAATACAACAGCTCACATCCTTAAGTGTGTGTGCATGTCTTTATAACAAGCCTGTATATAATCAACACATCAAGGCTCAATAAATCCCTATGCCAGCAGCAGAATGAGCCTGCTTGTGTTAGTGTGGTTTAATCTCTCTTCTGGCTAATAGGGCTTGCACTCCACCCCCCTTCAGGGGACCCTTGTCCTTCCATGACAGGGGAGGTGGGGAAAGACAGCTGATTTTGGCAGCTGCTAGAGTCTCTGCTGCCAGGGAGGAAAAGGAGGCTGCAAGGCACCTAAGGGGAAGCTAAGTGACCTAATTACACAGCAAGGGGGTGAGTGATAACCAGCAAGAAAAAGGAGCAGGCAAGCACAGCCCACCTGGGATATTCTTGCAAGGCTAATCCAAACTCAGAGTTTTCCCAGCATATTCATGGAGCCAACTCTTCCAAGACATTTCTGCATTAACCAGCCCTCCAGAGGAAAGTCTACACAGGCTTTCCATAAATGGGCAAGACTGGATTTCAGTGCTTTCTTTCAGGAAGAATTAAATTCAGAGATTTGTATAGCATTAAAAAGTACTGACAAAAGAGGATGCTGCTGAGGACTGGTAGCAAGCTGAGCCGTCTCCTACCCTTGGGCTATCAAAACAATAGATCTGTCAGAAAACACAGAGCAAGCATAGCCTTAGATGACAGAAAATGTGTTCTGTCTTGGTGTAGAGGGAGGCACAGGAATTAGGGATGAAACAAACCCAGTCCGCTGTCTGCTAGTGCTGCATTGTCACCTGTTGTGTTTTGCCCAGTTCTGATAAAAAGGCACATCACATCTCTGTGAGGGCACCCTGGACGTTGCAGAGGCCATCTCTTACCTTGTGCTGCAAGGCAAAATGACTTATGTGTCCTGACAGATCAGGGATGCACATCTTGGAAACAACATAAGACTCACAGAGCTGCATTTTGTTGGGAACACTGCATTGTGCTGGGAACGCTGCTGCTGTATGTTTTTCCTCAGGGAGCAGTTTGGGTGGAACATACGGTGCTTTATGTCAGTTGGTATTTCTCAAATGAGTTGCACACATTCAGTTTTAAAGGTCTGTTCACATGTCCAAAGACAGCACAAAGAACACAGTTCTCTCACTTCTAAGTAAGTAAACAAATGGTAGCACACACTGCCCTTCCCTTGGGTATCTCAAAGCATTTGCTGGTTATCTACCCCTCTCTGATGCTGTGCTCCATCCATGCACTGATCTGGCTGAACGTAAATGTATCCAAGGATCGAGGTTGGGGTGCTACTGAGCTGCAGCTAACCACGCTGCCGAGGGCCCAGGCAGAGCAGACACCCACACACTAGTGTGGTCTGTGCTCCCTGCTTTGGTTGCAGGCAATCTCATACATCCAAGCTTATCAAACACAACAGAGAGGCAGATGCAGAAGACGAAAGGGACTTTTATACACTTTGATAGTAATAGGTTTGCCCCTGCAGGCTGCACTGATGTAGGTACACTGGTATGTGGCAATGGAGGGATTAAAAACAGGTGCACAGTTGCCTACCTGTCTGCCGTCTTTTTGATTGCAGGCTTCCAGTGTGATTTGAGAACCAGTAGAGAAGGAGGTAATGGAAAGACACTTATCCTGCTGTCTAATTAGAGGGTCACTGAATACCCACTCCTTTGGCATAAGAAAAAGAAAGGTTCTGTTAGGATCATAATGGTGATCAGATGAGGGAGAAAGAGCTTTTCCTATCAGGTATTTCAAAAACTTGTATCCGTTGTTCAACTCTTACCAAAGGTTCCCTGGGAAGACTATGGCAAGCAGTCTTCACCTGATCAGAAGTTTATGCTCAGGCTTGGTGCATCATGACTTCTAAAGCCTGCAGCTGGCTCCCCTGACCATCTGAGCTGTCTGATTAACCTTGGATCCCACGCAACTCCCTGCTCTGCAGCTTTACAGATTTAGGCCTACAAAGCAGGGAGGACCCCGACCCCTGATTTACATGACATGCAACTGCTTCTGCATATTTTACATAGCAGACATGTTCTGTAACAGGTATCTGGGACCTATAGATTGTCAACTGAAGCAAAACACATGCAAGCATATCCATGGGCTAACATATATCACCAGCACACATAAAACACAAGCCACTTCATTTTTCCCTCCTCTCACTAGATGGATACCCAATCAACTATTATTATTATACTTTCCCCAAGGAAGAAATACAAAATGCAATGAGTTTCAAAGATTTCAAATGGTAATGACATGGAACAATGAGTCAGATTAAATGGCATGTTGAATGCTGGCTGCAAACTGGTTTCCAACAGTTAACAGATGTGAATATGTATTTGCTGGCATAAAATATCCTACTGTGACCCTTAACTTTCTCAAGCTGCTTCCCTGCTGCTTTTGGTCACCAAAAAAAGAGGCTGAGTGCAGATCCTCAGCTGGTATAAACCAGCACAGCTCCACTGCAGTTAGGAGAGCTGCACCAAATTACTGCAGCTGGGGTCTTGGCTATTTAAATTCTATTTGGGCTTTATAGTGAAATGCATCTGTAAAACAGCACAATCCAAGCCATCTGCAGCTACAGTTGAACTGGCAGACCAAGGAACATTTCTGATCCTGGGAAAATCTCTTACCCACGTGTCAGGGTACTAGCCAAGCACACCCCAGGACCGGTTCTCATGGGTTGGACGATGAAGCAGAGCACACCCAAGCAACGGTCTGAGTGGGAACAGCTACATGACAAACCCTGGTTGCACGCCTACTGCACAGACTAGTCACACCCGTGAGCATTCAAGTGCTACCTGTTGCCTTTGAGTGATGAAAACCTTCCCACTCTATGCCTGACTGCTGGGTCTGTTGAGCCAACAGAGCTCTAAGAGATGAGCACAGCTTCTTTTTCTGCTTACTGTTAAAATCATGAATAGGGCCAAATTCTTCCTTCATTCACCTCTGTACAAACCCACCAAGGCCAGAGATGCCTTTTCATTCAACGGTAATAAAAAGGGCAGAAGCAGGAGCAAAGCACCAAGCTGAAGCCTGCCTTACCTGAGTGACAGGTGGATTGTTCACTGTTCCTTTACAGATTCCCATGCCAGCCAATGTATTCCCTGTGGTATCCTGTGCCCGAGACTCCAGGCAGTTTCCTCCTTGTTTAATTATTCCTGGAATCAGCTCCTTTTCAGGAACCCTTGAAGTAAAATGACAGTTGCATGGCACTTCATACACAGAAATGTCCAAAGCACACACACATTTAGAAGGGCATAACTGGCCCCTTATGGAAACATAGTCCGCTTTATTTGGCAGAAAATGAAAAATATCATGCTAGCTATCCACTGGAAATGCCTGGAGGAGGCAAAAGTCAATGGAGAACTTGGTCAGAGGGCTGGTACCCTTCCGTTTCAGAAGGCATAAGGTGCTTTAGGTGCGCTCCAAGCAGTTCAGTGTAATGTCTCTTCTGAAAGAGGCCATTGCCAGTAAAAAGCCATATCCCCACTGATTATCCTGCTTCTGCCTCCCCCTTTTCCAGAGTCTTCCCCCCAGTGCTAGCACATATTCACTGTCTCATTGGTAGCAATACAGGAAAGATCTGTCAAGGCCAGACTACAGCTGGATGTTTTAGCCTCGACCCATGTTAGCTACAGACCCTGCTTGACTGAGATGTAAAGATGTGTTGCCAGGGTGTGTTAGCTAGCAAGTGCTAACAACACAGCTCTACCCAGGCTACCTCCCAGCAGGGCAATGCCATAGCACTACTGAATCCTGGCCTGGGGCAGGGGAAGCCACAGGCACAGCTGGTTCTGGCATTCAACGGGGCTTTCTCTGAACTACCTGCACCTCTGCACTGAGGCTGTCCAGCTCTACTTGGCTCAATTACCTCCAGGCAGACCATCCAAGAGGCAGAGACCAAGCCTTAATGGGGAGAGATGTAGCAGTCTGGCACTTGTCTATACCCTGCACCTCCGAAAACACCACTGTTGCACATCTCTGAGGGACAGCTGTATGGGGCAGAGCAGAGGGCTCCCAGAGGCAGGGGCAACAAACATTTTGCAGAGTTGTTGTCATGATACAAGCCAGGAAATCACAGGAAGTTTCTCAGCAAAAAGAAGAACAGAGGAAAACCTTTCCCAAGGATAAGTCTCTCTTTTGCTGGCTGCCGCCAAGGCTCAGCTTCTCATTGTGACCCACCTCCCAGATCCTTCAGAGATTTCTACGAGCAGAGAACTGACTCACTTGAGCTCAGGGTAGACATTCTCCAGATACCACTGGAAGGATTTACAGTTCAGTTTGCGTCGCTGCTCCACTCGATCTGCAACACTGGAAACACAGGCAGGTTGTTGAGGATAAGGTAGTGAACAGGAGGGAGGGGAACAATGAAGATTGGCCAGGAGGTTTGAGGGAGACTATATGACTTTTCACCCTTACTCATTCTCCCACCTAGTTGTTGCTGGGTTCAGAGCACTAGCAGTGGCCTGAGATGAAAAGGAGGAGAGAGGCAAGTGGCAGGAAATAGAAAAGGAAGACATAAACACCTTCAGAGAGCAATTCTTGCACTTCCTTTGGCTCAGAACGATGGCAGGGTCCAGGCCCTACAGGGTTAAATAATACATTGCAGAAAAACTACTGTAGGACCATGAAAGTGTTTCTGCCTCTGGGTGCCCCTGTAGAGGCATACCATGAAACTTGCATGACCATCAGCTCCTGAAAAGACCTAGAAAGTGTTGGTGCTCAGGTATATAAAAATGGTTAATCTGTGTGTGCTAGAGGTGAGGGAACACGGCAGCAGCTCTAGGCTCAGGTTGGGTTTCAGACCTAAAGAACATAATTATTTATTCTTAGGCAGTTTTGGGAAAGGGCAGGAGTATAAGGGGAAATTAACTCAGCACCCCAGTAACTGTCTGGTGCAGCAGTCCTCCCACTGCTGATTTGCTTGGCTTTAGCTGGCTGAAGAAGAGGACTTCCCTCAAGCAGTCCTACTAAGCAGTGACACTAGGGACTCTCCTCTTCAAGCTATACCACTACATTTGTCTGTTGGGAAGGACTTTCAATTGTACCCATGCTCCTTGCCATCCTCATCCCACAGAGGCCACTGTACTGCCCATACCTCAGGAGGATGTACTTAGATGCTATATTCACATCAAAATTGTGGAGAAGGAGGGTCCATTTTAGGCCCAGTTGACAGTGATGGTGTCAGAGGCATTGGCATTCTAAAATCTAGATTTAATGCAGGTTCACAGGGCTGTTACTACAGGTCAAGAAATTGCCTGAAATCAAATCTTATAGCTCTGCTCCAGCTCTTATTCAGCCAATGCTGCCAGTAAAGCCACTAGGAAGTCTGTGTGAACAAGAACTGCAGGCTTTGGCCCTAAAACACATTAGCAATATATCCATGTCCAATATGCAACAGTCTGGTTTCCTTCACAAGCAGCAGGGTTACTTGCTATTTGGCCCCAGCCCAGCTGCTGCAGTCAGCTCAAAGACAGATAAATTAGGTAGGCAAAGCTATTTGTACAAAAATATGTAATGTATCATGATAATAAAGCACAATGTATAACAAAGAAGTGTGTGTGGGTCAGACCAAACCTGCTTGTCATCAAATAAGCAGAAGATGCATCAGTACCCAGTGCATTTAGCTACACATTTGAGATACCACCACATTTGCCAAGTCCTTAAGCTGATACAACAATAGTCACTTGTTCACAGGCAGATATAACCTGCATATATAACCCACAGATATACTCCACTCCTGGGATTTTTTACGTTTATTTGGGCGTTTATAGGGGTTTGTTAGCACAGAGAGCAAGCTCTCCCTTCATCCCAGGTTTTGGTGTCCATCACTGATTTCTGGCTCACAAAGAATGCTTAAGCCTATAACAGCGAATCCCATGTGGCCTGGAGACAGCTTTAGCAAAGGTGCTGTAAGGAGCACAATTCTGCACAGAAGGGGGCTCAGCAAGTGCTGGAGACGAGTCACAACCAGACTGTGTTTCTAAATGAGATGTCTCACCATTGGCCATGCTCTCTCCTGCCCTGCAAACCAGGCAAACCACCCATTCACTCATCAGGAAAGAAGGGAGTGCACCAAGTGCAACCTGCCCCATGTGCCAGCTAGCCGTGCTTGCCCCAGGACGCTGCATCCACACAGGAACTTTGGATCAAGCTCTAGTAACTGCATAGCTCACATTCCCAGAGCAGCTGGTTCTGTGTTAGAAAATATTCTTACCTATCCACTTAAAATGTCTGGCCTTTTAATTTCATTACAGATCCCTTCAGCCTTCTGCTAACAAATGATTTATGCAGGGTTACTGGGGGAAAAATAAAGTGAATTAGAAGCAAACCTTGTTAGCCAGACACTCAAGCTGCAACCTCCCTGGCAACCAGCCCTTCAGAGCATCTGTTTCCCACACTTGGCCCCAGAGAAGATCAAAAAACTATTTCTCGCTAGCAAGGGGCTTACCAGAGCCCTCCTACTGAGATTTGGGGGCAGCTTACCTTCCAAATGACTTCCCAATGGCAGATGGCCGGGCCTCATAGTAGTACTGCTTGTATTCATCCATCCACACCTCTGCTGTGCGCTTGGTGTTCCTGCATGAGGATGAGGAGATGCTTTGCTGAGTGCTGCTGGAGAACCTGCCCTCCCAGCGAGCAGGCACTGGGTGGGCAGACCCAAGGCCTGTCTGCCAGGAGGGAGTGGGAGACAGTCCCAAACATGAAACACCGTGGGCAGTATGGATGGATATAGATTGAATGTGTTAAGTCTACAAAGCCTTGCAAGGATGCTTCAGTTCAGAAGTTAAAATTTTACCAGTCATAGTGTACCGTGATTTTTTCACACATGCTCCCTCTGCAGAGACACCTGGGCTGACTGTCACCATCACCCTGCTTTACAGTATCCCATTCCCCAGATTAGAATAACGCCACGGAATAATTCAGCTTGGAAAGCACCTCTAGGTATCACCTGGTCCAACATCCTGCCCAAAGCAGACTAGCTTCAGGTTAGGTCATGTTGTTCAGGGTCTTGTCTGGTAGAGTCTTGAAATCTCCATGGATGGAGATTTCACCACCTCTCTGGGGCCCTGTGCCAGTGCTTAACCGCTCTCATTGTGAAGCACTTTGTCTCATCTTTTTTCTCTTCCCATCTGTCCTGCAGTGGAAGTTGTCCTTAGGGCTTGTCTCAGAGCACATACAGCTCAGTAGTATCTCTGGACTCAAAAGCAGCTCAGAGACAACAGAGATGACTAAGGACTGCTGATACACAGGCACATGTCATAGGGCAGTATCCACGAATGGCCAGGGTCTCTCTCTGGGGTACTGCTCCCCACCTCCATTGCAGGCTGAGGAAGAACAAGACGCACTAATACAAACAACAGAGAAGGGAACAGGTTTTGTTCACAGAAAACAGCAATTCATCCTTCCCTTGAGAACAGATGCTCAGCCACAAGCTGTTCTCCTCTGTCATCAGGCAGAAAGACAACAAAGAATTCAGGCTTATTTAGACATGCCCAACATCAAGGTGACCTGGCTGCTACCAGGAACTACCCAACACCTACTTGATGTAAGTCAGTGCATTGCCCTCAGGGAAGTCATAGGGGTGACGCTTCCTGAACACGTGTCCCACTCGGCTGCAGGGAACGATCTCCAAGCTGCCACCGCACATCCACACTCGGAAAGAGAGCTCTGGAAGAGACCCCAAGAGTCATACAGCTGTAGGCAGATCGGCAGCATTTCCAAGAAGGGCAACTTCAGCAGTGTGCCTGAAAACCTTGCCCCTCTGCTCTAGATGTATTGCCTGCAACAGCAAAACCAGGAAAAGCGATGCCATGGTAAAAGTGGAAAAACTGTCCTCGCTTTGTTAAAATGGAGGCAACCCTTGTGGGTCAGAGACTTCCTAGCCTTTTCCAGTCCCACTCCTCTCTTTGGGTCCCTGAGCATATCAGTGAGACACCTTTCCCTTTGACCAGGTCCTTGTGGTTGCTGTCAGGCCTCCAGGATGACATTTGGCAACAGACTGAGATCATCCCCACCTTGTTTTAGACTTTTTTAGACTTTTTAACTCTCCAGCCCTGCACACGGATGGAAGAAAAAAAGAAGAATTTACTGTGTAAAGCAAATCATGTGAGGAAGAAAGGGAGTTTAGGAGACAAGGAGAAAGAATAGAACAAGATGAGGGCATAGGAAGTGAGTCAATATCTAGAGCAGAGTCCTCTCCCTCATACCTCCTGTTATCCATCCTACAATATCTTGTTGTTCTTGTTCTGCTTGGCTCTGTTAATTAAAAAAAAAAAAAGTGGATGACTGGGTTACAGTTTGTCACCAGTTGCATCTGCTGGGGGAGCTACTGAGAGCAGAAATCAGTCTAATAGTATGAGTATAAAAATATGGAGAGAACCCTGCTACTTGAAGAAATCCAGCTGGTCCTGAAGCTAAATTCAACATTTTGTTAAAGGATTAGAAGAATGTGGAGCTTTGATGTACAGGCGCTTATTTGCATCACAGAAGAGATGTGACCTTGCTCAAGCTTATGGGTCTGTCCTCACAAGTTTAATCACTGCCACACCGGAGGGGTTTTCCACTTGCGTTTCATGTGGCGGTGAAAAGAGAAGAGGGAAGAAGGAAAATGAAAATTAGCTGGGTAGTTTGGTAGTCCTTACCAAAAGGGCTTCAGATTGTGTAGACTGATTACTTCAAAAACTTTACTCAGTTGGGATCTCCCTCCAGTAATGCCTGAATTATGGGGCTCTGATGTTTAGAAATTAAAAAGAAATTATGTATCCAGATCTAATGGCTGTTTCAAAGCATGTACACACACTAACATCTTCCCAACCTTCATCTTTCTCTATAGCTTTCCTCTCTAGCTCCTGGGAAAGGCTGTTTAAACAGTGTTGGGGGGGGGAGAGATGGTGTATTTAATCTAGCTTCTAAGTAAAAAACCATTTTATTAGACTGCATTTTGTGACATTTCTTACTAGCTCTTGTCTCTCCTTGACTCTGTCCTAGAGCTTATTATTTTCAGTCTCTTTTCAACAGGGAGTTCCAGCTTCGAAGAGAGGAAGGGCTTTAAAAACAAAAAAAAGTCCAAGACATAAGTTTCTGTCTGGTGGTGTGTCCAGCTGGCATTTGCTCTCCTGGAATGAGGTTCTGACTCTCTCCACCCTATAACAAAACCAAAACTCTCAACCTAGCATGTGTAACTTCAAGTGATGTCCATTTCCCAAGAGAGGATTCCTCATGTCATATTGAGATCTTAAGCACACAGACAGACTGCATGTCCAGGTTCGTAAATGACAGAATTCTTTAAAGAAGGGGTGAAAGAATGTACATTTTGGGCACAGAAGAGAAAATGGAGATCAAACATAGCTTATTATGGACTTTCATCCATCCTCTGAAGAAAAGCATAGGAGAACTTTTTGCTGTATATTTTCCAGGACGTGACCTTGTCCCTATGTGTTTTAAATGACTTAATCACTGTGGCTTTTCCCCATCACAGTGGAAAAAAAGGGGTTCACCAGCTCACATCCAGCTGGAAGGACATTTAGGCAGCTGGTAACTGCTGCCTGATCATTTCTGTGTACCTGCTGTGTGCATAGAGCTTGTCTGGCTCTGTGACCCTCCCATACATTCTCTTACCCTGTTTCCTCACAGGAAAAAAGTTTCAAAGTTTATTAAAAATGGCCTTCGTGGGCAAGGAATGGCCCATCTCACCCACCCAAATTAGTCAGAACCACTCTCCCACCTCACCTGCAAATGGTGATCTTATCCAAACAGTTCCTTTCCACTCAGAATTGTAATTTGTAGTAAAAATATTGTTTCAGAACATTATCAACATTTTCCCTTGATCACAAAATCTAATTTTCAATTAAGTATGGAAAACTTTTTTTTAAGAGCATAAATTAACCCTTCTGAACACTTCAAGGAAAATTAATACTTTTTGTTGTCATACAGGTTGGTTTCTACCCCTCTGCCATGCAACAGCAACAGGCCCAATGTAGAAGCCACTGGTTGATTTGTTGCCTCACATTATGCTGAAGAGCTGAACAAAAGTTACCTTTAAAAAAGAGAAGTAGTCTGTTTTGTTTTTAAAATACCTTCCCATTGCCACCATCACAGTGGTGGTGTGGCAATGCAGCCCAGGGACAGACCCCATTAAACCGAGCATTGTGCACTTAGCTTTGCCCTCTTAAATGAAGAGTGGAGGTGGAGGGTAAGAGACAAGTGATGGGAGACAACAAATTTACAGGGAAACCACACAAGGCAAAACTGGCAAGCCCTGTACACCTGGTCCAGTCTCACACAGCCCGGCCCAGCCACTGCCAGGCTTTACAAGAGCAATATGAAGGAGAATGAAGGAATTCTGTGGAGGTTTTGATCAGCTCTACATGCAAGAAAGGCTGTGGGTGTGCAGGTAATTTACTGCCACTTATGGCACAGAGCTCTGCTTAGCATCAAGCTACTGACGTACGCACCAAACAACAACACTGCGCTCCCAGGTGGGTGGAAGCAGACAACCAAAAGCCTAAAGAAATATTCTTTCTCCATCTTTGGGGTTTACAGCTTTTACACAGTTGCAGCTTAGAGGCTGGCAGGATGGCCAAGTGGCTGGCTCTGCAGCTGGAGCAGGGCTAGTGACAGCAAGGAGCTGAGTTTGGCTATGCAGAGGAGTCTGAGGGACAAAGGAGAGGGGATCTTCATGCCTGGGTAAAGGCTGCCTGTTATTTCTGCCTACAGGGCTCAGCCGATGCTACTAGCACTGCTGAGATCCCAATGCAAGCCCCATTTAACATCCCTTTTTAATATCATGAATATCATAAAACTGAAGCAAGACCTCAGAAAACAGAGAACACAAGAACTCATTATTAGACACTTTGTTTTAAAAAAGTGATACCTTGATATTCTGTTATCAGCCAAAAATATTATTTCCTGGTTTCAGAGATCATTTCAGAAAGAGGCAGCTCTCCCAGCTGTGTTCAGAGAAACAAGTTTCCTCTTCCTGACTATTTCTTTCTTTCTAATTGGTCCTCCAGGTGCTAGAAAACACCATATAAATTCTTCTTTAAAGGGATTTATTTACATTTATGGAAACTGTAGAAACAGAATAATTTTTTTGGCAGCGTTAGCTACAGAAAAGTCTATTTAAGTTGACTGCAAAACAGAGTAAGGCTTTTATCTCTTTGGCTCCACCTGCGTCATTTCTAAATGAATGCCCTGAATACTTGAGGTCTCTGTGAACAATACTTTCAATACTCTTCTTCCTTTTGTCACTAACTCCTGGTGACATTGCAGCATCCCTTCACACAGGGCAAAGAGAGATGCTTGGAATATCTGTGCCACCATTAAGTGCAAGGAGATGGGTTTCAGCACTATGCCCTGTAAGATAACAGCACTTGAGTGGACAGACTACCCTGGGCCTCTGAATTCCTCAGATGTTTGTGATGCCCTAATCTGCTTCTAAATATTTGCATTCTGAATCTATTTGTACCCAAATTCCACTTACCAAAAGAGGCTTGTTTTATTAGGAAAAACATCCTTCTGACCTATCAAACTGGGAGAGCAACTCAGACTTATCTGGGAAAGAGGAACAGGTATAAGAAGACAGCGTAGGAGTGACTGTCCACTTCAGAGCTGGGGCAACACGGACTGTCATGTGAAGGACTGGGGGAATATTCTCCAAAAACCAGCAACAATTTAAATATCAGGAGGTTCCTCTTTCTTACTTGTACTGTGGAAGCACTTGTATAATAGTGCATATGCCTGTAAGAGAGTGGTAGCCCTGATCGCAAAAAGCCTCCATTTACTTTGCACAAAGCTGACAGCGATACAATTCTGACCGACATGGGGATTACTAGACCATGTCCCTAGCCTTACATCAACATGCAGATAAGATCTCTCAAAAGGAGAGTTCTGGTGGGCAAGGAAGACTGCTAAGTGGTTCTGCATTAGTGTGTGTCCTGGTTTCAGTTGAGATAGAGTTCATTTTCTTTATAGTGGTATGGGGCTATGTTTTGGATTTGTGCTGAAGACAGTGTTGATAATACAGAGATGTTTTAGTTGTTGCTGTACTAGTCAAGGACTTTTCAGCTTCCCGTGCTCTGCCAGGTGCAGAAGAAGTTGGGAGGGGACACAGCCAGGATAGTTGATCCAAACTGACCAAAGGGCTATTCCATACCACATGACGTCATGCTCAGTATATAAAGCTGGGGAAGAAGAAGGAAGGGGGGCACATTTGGAGTGATGGCGTTTGTCTTCCCGAGTAACCATTATGCATGATGGAGCCCTGCTTTCCTGGAGATGGCTGAACACCTGCCTGCCCATGGGAAGTAGCGAAGGAATTCCTTGCTTTGCTTTGCTTGCGTGCGCGGCTTTTGCTTTCCCTATTAAACTGTTTTTATCTCAACCCTCAAGTTTTCTTACTTTTGCTCTTCCGATTCTCTCCCCCATGCCACCGAGGGGGAGTGAGCGAGCGGCTGCGTGGTGCTTAGTTGCCGGCTGGGGCTAAACCACGACAGTGTGTCATTCCCCTGAAACACCCTAAACTTACCAAAATTTTCTCCTCCCCAGATGTCCATTTGAGTATCATATTTTCCCAGGTGGTTAAACCAGGACTTGTTGATCACAAAGATGCCTCCTGCTATGACAGGGGTTCTGGAAAAGAAAACACAAGCCCACACAAAATCATCACGTGTATATGTAGCACCACCATCTTCATTTTAGAGGGGGGACAATTTGTCCAGGCCTGACAAATCATATCTCATTTAAAAGAGAAAAATAGTAGAGCTGGGACGTGAACCTGCAGCAGGCTTCTGAGATCCCCATCACTAGATCATCCTCCTGCCTTTGTTAGGTGATCCTGCAAGCACTACATGAGTTATTCTGTGTCTTTTGTATTTATACAAAAATGCATGGTGTGAAGGAATGACAGGGGCACTGCCTGATGACTGTATTCACCAAGTAGACACAATGTGAGAGACTTTGCTGAATGTACTGCTCTGCTGTTAGCAAGCTGATTACTTCTGGAGTACAAAACTGAGGCTCACAAATTACACAGAGGAATTGAATGATACTTTTATGTTACAAACAGGGAGCTGTCTGCCTATACAGACAAGCACTGTGACTTTTTATATCAGGATTTGTCACATTCTGCATTCCTCAGAGCCATGTACACAGCAGCAAGGCTGGCAATAACTGTTCCAGCCAACAGAGTCTGTTTTGTCCATGGACACGCATATTTAGGAGGGGAGGATAATTCTGTGCCCAAATTACTAGGCAAGATTTAGTTCCCAGGTCTGCTTTACACTTCCTGGGTGACTGTTTAGCTGCTTCATTCCTTAATTCTTCACCTGGAAGATGGAGGTAATTAAAAACCCCCAAAGGGATTTCTGAGGCATTCAGAGTGTTGAGTGAGACCACAAAAACAAATATATAGCAGAAGAGGTGACATGTAGAGGTGGCATGCCTACAAGCCTATGATAGTATATAATTGCTATTCTTACAATATTCAGGGAGTAATATTCTCAGAATTAGGGTATAGACCTCAATGCATTCAGAAAATAACATGAAGAGTTTGTCATCGTCAAGTGAACACTGTGGTATTTCAACCTCAGCAAGGCAGTCCCTGTGCGCTCCTTGACATACAGGTGAAGGCTTAGTAAAGGCATTTGGAGGACTGTACACGGTCCATCAGAGACACCTACCTTATAGACTGAGTTGGGTCTGTTCTGGACATCTTCTGCTCTATAGGAATCTGCTCCCACTTAAAGTGAAGGCTCCAGTCAAACCCTGAGAAGGAAAAAACCACGTCAAATGGGTTTTGTTATTGTTTTTCTACTAGCTTCAGTGATAGTCTCCACCTTTACATGACAGGCTATCCCTACTTTCCTTCCCTGACTTCCCTCATGGTCTACCCAAAATGGCAAGAGTCTATCCTAATGTAGCTAAGAAGTCACCAGCTTCTGTCTTGGCATCCTCAATCCCTTAGCGTTACAGATCTCTGCTCAAATCCACTCCCTATCTTCAGGACAGTGTTGTCAGTGTGAGATGTAATTGCATTTTGGCCAGTCTGTCTTACACTTCCCTGTCTGCCAAAGTTATAAGGCTTTAATCAAAGGACTTTGTGGGATGTGATGTATTCTGGGAACAAAGGCCTGCAGATCATTGTAACCATCACCTCTTTCAAGACTACCTTTATTTATAGTTGGCCTGTGGTGGATAGTTGAGCACAGCACAGTCACTAACATTATACCATCGTTAAGGGTAGCCACAGAACGAGTAGCCTTTGGCAGGCAAGCAGCGCGGCAGCAAACCGCAGCCATAGAAGAGGCAGAAGTGCACCAGGCACTGTGAGTGACCACAGGAACAGCTGCAAGGGGGTTCAGCTGCCAGGAGAGAGCTGAAAATGCTTTTCAGAAGATGCCATGAGATAGCCTGGCAGATAGGAGCAGCAACTGGAAGTGCCTGTCAGACTCCAGTGTACAAGTAGTGTAGGGAGGGCATGGTGATATGTTTCATCAGTTAACTGATGTTGCTGAAATTGCAAAATGTTGTGACAGTGATGCAAGCTCAAGAGGAAAACACTAGCTGGGTTTTGTTGTAATTCTGCAAAAGATCTGACTTTGCAAGTTGCAGGAAAAAGAGGACAGAGAACCCATCAGGAAAGATCATCACTCTGTTTTCTTAGAAAGCTGAAAAGAATAACAATTATTTTTCATGCACCATCCCTCAGGCTTAACTTACACAAGCCATTCATTATACCCACCTCCCCTCAGATCAGCTGATGCTGCCAGGTAGGCAAAATTATCCAGGCTGATAACATCAATGATTGGACTCACCACTCGGGTATAATCCTGAGGGAGAGAGAGAAAGGGGAAAAAAAAAAAAGTCAGGCTTTTCCTGAATGTCTGGCAAAGCTGCCAGAGATCAGAAAACACAAAGCTGCACATGTAAATCTTTGTCTGGCTTCTCCAGTACAGTTCTGGTAGTTGAGAAAGGGATCCATGGCCACTACATCCAAACATGGAGATGGTGGGTATTAGCCAGCTGCACACCACGGATGTGAGGAACAGAGCCTGGGACCCCAACACCCAGGAGTGCTGCTAAGAAACAGCTCTGTATTTCCTGCCGAAGTCACAGGGCATGAATCACTGTCCCAAAGGTTTTGTGCTTGTTTTTGATATCTACTGACAGCATACCTTCTGCTCAGCTATCCTTGAATTAACTCATTATCATCAGCCTAGAAATGATCAGCCCACTAATAAAGCATCTTCCTAACAAGTACAGTGAAATACAGGACATTAAAGACAGTCTTGTGATAGCTGAAATATATGATGAAACTGAGAGCTGGCAATGCCAGAAACAGCATCTTGTTATCGGACAGCTGCCACCCTCCACGCCTTTCCTATCAAACCTTCATTCTGTGTCTTGCAATAGTTCCTCCTGCTGTAGCGCACTTGGCCAGGATGGCACATCCTAGGTGAGAGCTATCATTCATGTTTATTCCCCTCCGTGCTGTGATGGCTGCACAGTAAGAGTATGTCCGCCCAGCCTGAATCCACCAGCACCCACCCAGCAGCTTGGTGCTCCAGCCACTGCTCCAAGCAGCCAATGCTAGGACTGGGTAGGGCAAGACTGAAATCTGAACTAGGATGCACATCAGAAACGTAGGAAGTAGGTCAGAAATAGGCTGACTTGAAATCTGCTCACTAATAATATTGGAGTCAGCACCCAAGCTTTTGCAACTTAGGTCCTTCCCGAAGAAACTAGTGAGGTCCTTTCTGCTTAGGGACCCCTATGCTGCTGCTGCTGCAGCTTGACTTAAAGAGCTGTAGTAAAGTAAACATTTATGGGCTTCTGAGATGGAGGATTTATTGAGCAGGAATAAAAAGCAGAAGCTTTTAAGTCATCAATCCTGAAGTTTCACCTTCTTCTGCTCCTTCATATTAAGCCAAGCAGACATGAATACAAGGCAGCATTAGAGCCTCCACCCTTTCTCCTGAGGCCCATTACTACATGGAATCCTCCTTTCAGAGGGGATCAATCCCTGCCACTTGCCAGCATGGCTGTGACTTCTCCCTCACCTCTCCCCAGTTCGCTCTTACAGCGGAGCCGTATGTCTCCCCCTCCAGCCCTACAGTGCAGTCAGGGTCACAGCTGCTAATATTCCCATCTCATTTTCACTCTTCCAGCCTCATGTCAATCCTTTCCCAAGTGAACCAGCAAAGGGGCATCCTTGCACTCACAGGAAGCTCCTCTGTGCTAGGAAGCTGCCTGCATGCAGGTGGTGTGTGTTGGCAGCTCGGCGGGACCATTAATAGAATGAAAGTTTTGGCAGTGACAAGGCAGAGGGGGGGGGGTCCAGCAACAAGAAGGGAAATGGCAACCATGGAAAAGTTGCACAGTGTGTGCTGCTGAAGTGGCTATCCTACGTACAGGTGGACAGGACTAAGAAGCACAGGACCTACCAGAGACCTAAGATATAAGTTAGTGGTTCAAGTGTTCACCATCTCATCCCATCACTGAGCACCTCCTACCCTGCCACATTAGCAGGAGAACATAGAAGCCCATCAGGGATCTCTTGTCCATCTAGCTCAGGCCATACCTTCCTCTGTGACAGCCTGCCTGAGGAGTACCTGGGAATGCTGTCCTCACTGGCACCGCTGATGGCATGTGAGGACAGAGGATCCACCAGCACAAGACAGGTCAACCCCATCCATTCCAGAGGGGCAGATGGTGCTCACCTCTTTCACTCTCTGAAGCATTGGCTGCAGCCACTCACTGTTGACTTCACAGTGACTGTCCAAGAAGGTGAGGATGTCAGCGGTAGCCACTTCAGCTCCTCGCACCCGAGAGCGAATCAGCCCTACAATGAGGAAAGGACAGCAGAGGAGCTGGAAGATTAGGAAGGGAAACAGCTGAGCCTCCTTCAGAAAATAAAATACTTTGTGTGGCCATTACAGGAGAAGAGCAAGTGGTTCTCCTGTATCACACCTCCATCAGGAGCAGAGAGCATCCCCTAAAGATGCTCTCTGCTAAAGAGCTAAAGAGCAGGGCATCCCCTGGGGGACACACTGCCAGCTGAGCCCTCCCAGCAGACAAAGAATGACCTCACCTCTCACTTCTGTCCATGCCACCGAGCTTTCATCTGGTTCCTGCCTTGATGACATCTCCCTTCAGTTCCAGCCTTCCCCACAGGTACCTTGCTGCTGCCTGCTGGGTGTTTCTCCCATCAGAGCACCCCGCTGCCTCTCTCACAACTTCCATGGGACAAAGCTCTACTCTCTGCTTGTTGCCTTTCTTACTGCTTATCTGCTTTACTCCCACTTGTCCTTTATTCTGCCCTGTGGTCAGAGATGTTAACCTGGCTCTCAGATGTCTCCATACTTTCTTACAGACCATCCCACTACCTGGGATGCCCTTTGTGAACTGAGTAGTGACTCCCGGCTCCCCTTCCTGATCCTCGCTCCAGGCCTGCTGTGCACTGACAGGTTTAGAAATAAGCCAGCACGTGTGAGTCAAACCGAAGAGCAGCTGGGAAAGTCAGCATTACCATTTATGCACATAGGAGATATACGAGAAATAACTTTCCTTAATTGTATCTATTTGTGATAGATATATGATTGTTTTTCCCTTTCCCACAGCTCCTAGATGGCTTGTTATCTTGCACTCTGAGTTTAAAAGGGTAAGACTTACACCTGCATCTATATTCATAACGATCTTAAACTGCAGTCCTTGTTCTAGCCAGGGCCTCTGGACACCACTTCTCATTATTTAAAGTACAAAATGAGAGCCCTGAAGCCTGAGAGTTGCTAAGCCAGGTTCTCCCTCCACAGAGCCTCCAAACTAGGACACCAAACCCTCATACTGAAAAAACAAACTATAACCACAAGAAACAACATGTAAGCAGCTGTCAAGCAAACAGGGCCACGTGGGAAAATCTGCAAACTCTTAGTACCTACAAAGCTTTCCACACTCACCTTCTCGCCGAGTGTTTCGTAGACACTTGACCTTTGGGATCTTGGTAAGGAGCTGGCAGTCCTCAGCTTAGGGAAGGAAAAAAAAACATTTGGCACACATGCATGAATTATTTGGCTTCAACAGAGTGCTCCAATTAAGTGTTCTCCTGCTTCTCCATGGGAGAGGAAATTCTGCTTTCACTTAACATCACATTAATCAGCCTGATGGCCTTAATCCTGTTGTCTAAAGAGTACACAGAAGAGCACTGCTTGCTTGCTGTCCTCCTCGGACAGCTGAGCCTGTGTTCCCTGATACTCTGAGCAGCCAGGCTTTTGCCCTCCCGCGCTCAGCGTTTCACAAGAACAACGGGGCATGCGCTGGCAACGTGGCACCAAGTACTGATGAAACGGAGGGACCGCAGGGAGCCAGGGCTGCAAATCACCGAAGTGCCAAGTAAAAGAGAGTCCTGTCATATAAAGTGATCTCATCCGCTCTCTTTGCCTTCAGTGGCTTGTCTGGGCATTTCCCACCATTTGTTCTCAGGGCAGTTTCTGCTTGATTTTATTTAATAAAAGGACACAGGGATGTGACCCGCTTCCTTGGAGACACCATTACATTAACACATGGATGCCTAACCAAGGGCTTGGCTGGCAGCTTGCCAGAAGCTCGTGCCATCCCTCATTTACATTGCCAAGGAAGATGACAGAGAGGAACAGCTACTGGCTCCAGCCCAGCTGTACCTATGAGCACTGGGTCTTTAGTTCTCTGTTATCCTCTCTCTATTCCTGCCCTAGCAGAGGTCATAGGAATAACAATTTCTAACTTGCTCTTTTCCCTTGCTCCACCAAGTTCACCCCAGTTTCCATGTTTATTGCTCGTTCCTTTTCATGTCTTACACCTCCCCTTTCCCGCTGTCATCCTCCCACAGACTGAGCACTCTGGGGAGAACGCAAAGGCCATTAGCCAAAGTGCATCTCTTGGCATGTTCCTGCAGGAGCATTTCCATTCTCAAGGATACATGCAATCTGAAATACTGCTCCTGTGTGGGCACTTTGGCAGCTGCTGCATCATCCAAGCGAAGTGGCAGGTGCTCTTAATTACAGAGTACCCAGATTTTGCTGGACATCTGCTACAAGAGAAGGCAACACTCAACTTGGCCAAGTCACAACTTCAGGTAAGTACAAGAATCCTTATCAAGTCATTCACTCTCCAGGAGTGGAGCACATCACTCTGACTGTAACTACTTGCCAGAGCTTACAAACTCTCTGTATCTTTGGAGAAACCAAGGCGGATATTAAAGCAATGTGTCAGACCTCAAACGTGCTGAAGTGCCTCCATGCAAGTGCCCTGGGGAGTAGCTGTACCACAAATACCCAGGTGCCAGTGAGAAAAATGAGAGCTGTCATAGGATGGGGCTTTTTAAAAATCTTTCCATTTACCTAGGAGCCTAAATGGGAGTTTCTGGCTGAGCCCTGTGCAGTACAGGTCCCAGAGATCCATCAGTGTCAATCTGGTACACTTCAGCCATTGAGAATTGCATTTTTAGATGCTGAATATGGGACATTTAGGACTGTTTGTTGGAGGTGCTCAGAAACACCCAACTCCAACAGCTTGGGACAGCTCAGTCCTTATCCAAATCACACTCTAAGGACCTCAGAGAGTTAAATCCCTAATCACAGCATCCACCTTTAAAAATGTTTTTGGCCAAAGCTACATAAGTATTTAGCTGCAGAATCAAAAGAGCAATGCTTCTTTACCTCAGCAGGCCAAGGTGAGCATTCTCAGCTATCTGTAAAGTGTCCTGAAGGAGTAATTATCAATTATTATAAGTGGCACACAATTAGATTGCCCTTGAATCTAGCGCACATCATGGGAGAAGCAAGAAGTCTTCTGTCCCCACCACCTCACCACTACTACACAACAGCCAGGAGCAAGAGCAACTGTACAGATGGAGAGTCCATAGCCTCCAGTCTGCAGGTCTGGTGGAACTCCTGCAGGAGACACTCCATTCCTGTGCCAAGCTGCAGGAGAAGGTATGGCGCTGCCCAAAGCAATAACCTTTCCACGGCCTGGGATCCCAGACACATGGAGGCAGGCAGACAGTCTCACCCCAGTCTGCCTGCAGGACCCGAGGCAGCAATTTTCTGTAGGCTCCATTGCATCCTCTGCTCTCTCTTGGTTTGTAATTACCCACTCTGCTCATGTACACCATTGCTATATACAAATCTGTGCTAAACAGCTCACAAAATGGTGCATAATGAAACCAGACAGAGATCGCTGGCAACCTGGCCAAAACCGCCAAGCTGACAGAAAGGGAAGACCCAATGGAAAGAAAAAAAGAGGAAGAAGCTCTGGCCTCTGCCATGCATGGACATAAACTAAACACAGAAAAACTTCCTTCCTCTTCTTTTTCTCTTGCATGCAGACAAGAGGGAATCTCTGTGAGGGAGGGGGAGCAAACAAAAGCAAACAGAGCAAACAAAAAGAGGGAAAACAGAAGGAAAGAAACAAATGCAAGGGAAATAGGTCCATACTTACGATCTGAGCTGAAGTCATCTACCAAAATAATCTCCTGGATGAGGCTGGGAGGGGTGCGGTTCAGGACACTGCAGGGACCCAGGCAGGAAAAAGACAATCTTTGTGAGCTGCCATAATAACGACAATGGTAGGACTGACACAAATCTGCTATGCTATGCATTACAGCAGGAATACCAAACTCCAGTAATGAGGAAGAGGTAACCTTGCCCTTGTACCAGGGTTCACTGGCAGGAGCCAAACTGCAAGCAGGAATATCCCAGAGAGCTATGGCATCTCACCTGGACCTTACCAAGGACCCACAGCCAGGAAGCTGACTGCGGGACTTGCCTGGGGGCAGCTAGCAAAGGACGCTGCTGCACACGCTCTGCCTCTAAACAGAGAGGGAAAGAGGAGAGCACCACCTGCCCTGAGGCAGCCAGGCGGCCATTCCCATCTGCCAGGCTCTGGGCAAAGCTCATCACTGCTGGGAGCGGAAAGAGAGCTCCTACTTTCCCCAGCAAGGAGCTCTGTCTCAATGCCACAGATGAGGCCTGCTAGGGCTTTCTCACCAATTCACTTCTTTGGGACGAAGGCAATTTTCTTTGGCAATATTCTGGATTTGGGTTTTTTTTTCCTCTTTTGCTTGTTACTTGTGTTTCTTTCAAACCAGCCCCCACACCTGCTGAGAGCAGCCCCCTTTCCTCGGGCTGGTCGCACCATACCCCACAATACCCTCGGGACTGCAGTGGGTCTGCATCCGCAGGACACAGGGGCTTTCACACACAAGGAGGGGGAATAAAAGCTTCTGCCCTCCTCAGAGGCTGATGCGCTGTGGTACCCTGGAGTCAGAGCAGTCTGATTCTGACTTGTTTGTCCCTCTCATTTGTTTAAGACGCTTGAACTAATTTTCCATGGCCTTCTTCAAGTTATTCCCCTGGCTCTACTAGAACCACACAGCATATTCCCCCTTCGAGCCTGCTTCTCCAATGCCTCTGTGCACAGGCAGGTCCTCGTTGCTTTCAACAAGATTGCTCAGTCGCATTTAGTCACCCCAGTGATGATGACAGCTATGCAAACTTTAATATTAAAAAACAGAGGTAGACACTGTCCTCTTGGTTCTAGCAACCCATCTCATTTCAGTGGCACCCACTCTTCTGATTTTGAGCAATTCTGCAGAAAGATTGTTGGATTTTTTTCTTTTTTTTTTTTTTGGCTTTTTTGTTTTATACAGGAAACAGAAAACAAGAGTAATCCCATACTCCCAGGAATGGAGCTGTAGAGAAATAAATTACCGTCTTGCTAAGTAGCATCACTGACGGCTTTCCATACAGATCAAAGTTTCCTCAGTTTGGGAGAGTTTTCTGCTGTTTTACACAGCAAAATCCTGACTGCTCTGCTGCTCAGTATCACATCCCGCTCTATTTCAGATTTATGCTGCTTCATATGTCTCTCAGAGTATTTGTATTTTGAGCTTATATGTCCCTAGATGACTGAGCTTGCATTTTTCAAAGCTGAATCTCATTTGCTTCTCTTGGCTCATACCTCTCTGGATCCTCTAGCATGGTGGGGTGGGAGGTGGGGGATGTTCCTCTTTGCATTTTTAAGTGCAGCTTCTCCCAGCATAGCTATCATCTGCATATTTTACAGACAAGGTTGCCCTGCACCGAAATTCTTGTCTGTGCAAACTCAATGCAAAACAACCAATCCAGACAGGCTGCATCCTGCAGTATAATGGCTGTAAAATGGTATCCTACACCTTCTCCCACTAGCCTGACTATTAGCAATGCTCACATTTTCTCCACAAGTTTCAGGTCTTCCAACTCAACATAACTGGGGAAAAAAAGCAAACACTTTTTTCCTTCTTCCTCACCTCTCCACTGATTCCCCAGTAGAGAGAAAACATTCCTCGAGGAGTTCACAGCTCATTGTTCAATGCCCAGTTCTGCTCTCAGCTCTAAAATAATTTTCTGTGGATCCTTGGGAATGGTACTTAATCTTCTTTGCACTTTGTCTTGTCTGTCTTTTTAACAAGGAACAGAGTAATCCTAGTATTTCTCTCCAAAGAGGTGCAGAGGTGGCACGACAATCGATTACTTTTAGGCACAAAATGTATTATTAGGATTCCAAAATCCAAATGATGATTGCCTTTTACAGCAGAAACACAGCCTGTTCTCCCCTCATCTTATGGATTCCTTACCTCCTTTGTCTTTTCTCACAGCCTCCTTCTTTCAGTATCAGTGTCCTTACTCTGTCACATGACACCACATCAGCGTTGCCAATGAGTTTCTCTCCTCTGCTGATCTGTCCATCCCTCATCAGCTCACAGATAATCTTGTTTATTCCAGATGTTAGCAGAGGAGCATCTCTTTTTTTCCCTTTGCTCTAAAATAATCTCCTCTTTTGCCATTATTTAAATTGTCATTGTAATGAGTTGCTGTACCAAATGCTCTAGCATTACAACAGCATCCTTTTAATCAGAATTTATACAAGCTCTCTGCATAGGCACCAAACCAGACAGTTGTTCAAGTTCATTTACTTAAAGCCTGACTATTCACCTTTACATTTGCACCAAAACCAAACAGTACCTGCCATACTGACTGAAATCAGAAATAAAGAGAAAGAAAGGCAGACAACCAAAGCAGTTGATTTTCCCTTCTGCAAGAATGGTCACCGCAGCAGAAGTGATGGTGTTGCTTAATGACTAATCAGGCACAGACATCAATCACACAAAATGCCTTTTGAGTGACAGTTATTTCTGAAGGAGAACAGGATGCCAAGCAAGTAACTGGTTTGAGAGTGACAGCTATGTCCTGCCGAGGAAGAGATATCATGCAGGGAAGCAGCTCTTGACTGACACACATCTCCTGGAGGACCGAGGATGCCAGCAATGAGCCATTTGAACTGGCATGTTCACAGGTTCTGGTGGATAGCCCATTTCCCTTTTTTTTTTCCCCTACTCCCCTTCTTAGTCTCTTGCTGGATATTTTTAATCAGTTGTCTCCTTCTACACTGAAAACAAAGGAACAAAATTTTTCTGAAGGACTCCCTGCATGGGACCAGTAGGATTTGGGGCAGCATGGCCTACTGGTGCGCTAGCCTGGTCCCTCTGGCAGCTTGCAGGCTGGGCAGCAGGTCCAGCTGCCTGTTGCCTTTACCTAGGGCAGAGGAGGAAAATGGCTGGAGCCCACAGCAGCAGGCAGGCATGCAGCCCATGGTGCCTCTGGGGACCAGGAGGCACAAGTGACAGGGTGCTGGAGGGAAGAAGTTATTCCTCCCCACAGTCATTCCTCTGTTTCCCCCTCTCCCTCATACACAAACATTTCTCCCATCCTCAAGTGGCAACAACAGCACATCACTCCCATTGCTTCCACCCAGCAGCAGAGATCCCAGGGGCAGCAGGGAGACCTTGGCAGCTGCTGAGCTGCCAGAGGTGCTTGTGCGAGTCCACGTGTGCACACATGCAGGTGTGGTTAGCCGGAAGGGTCTGCAGATCAGGCCCCTACAGCTGCCATGTTTAGATCACACTGAAATAAACCATAATGCAGGAGTCTCATCCCTGGGTCACTTCCCAAGACCTTTTGGTACCAGCATTGCCACTCAGCTGAGCTACCTTGCAGAGCTGTCAGAATAACCCAGTAAGATGGTATCTGGCTCAGGGGAGCGCATTTAGGCTCCCTCTAGTTTTAATTTAAGATTAGTTCAATCCCAGTACCCTTTTCATATTAGTTAATTAGTTCATTAGTTGAATTTCAGTTCATTAGTTCAATTTCAGTACCCTTCCTACAATTTCCCAAAGTTTTACAGCTGATTTTTGAGTGCCCAAATTCAGTCACTCACCAGCCAGGCTTGCAAAGACCTCAGGTATGAAAACTTCAACTGGTCGTACATATTCTACTCATCTATAAAGACTGGGCCTCTAAAAAAGTTTTCAGCCATAGAAAATTTTGCTCTTAGTGCTGCTTATTTCCATCAGTTGTTGTCTTCCACCCCCTCTTCTCTCATAGCATCCCCATAGTGTAATTATGATAACTAAATTTGGGAAAAGGCCCATAATAACAGTGGAATCATATTTAACATTCACCAGGTACATCTCAAATGGTTAATTCTAATTATCTAAATAATCCTGCTCTACCTGGCTTAAGAAAGCTCTTATGGATATAGAAATAATGACAGCCTGCAAGCCTGACTAGTAAGCAGCTAAGCAGGCAGTGCAATTTTATGCCTCCCGTTGCTTAATATCACTGTGGTCCTCTGCAGACTCACAGCCAGGCCATAAACCAAACAGAACAGAACAGTCCTGTCCCTTTGGTACTTGACATCCCGAAGTGCTGCAAAGTAATTACACAGTATTTGGTGCACTGACTGTGTATGCGAATTGGGCGACAATTATACTCACAGCAGTAACTCAGCCTGGCACAGTCAGATGCGTTTTGCTGAAAGACAGGACTCTTGGGTTACAGAAGAGGCCTTGAAGAGCACCGTGAAATCTTCAACTCCCTCTGTAACATCAATGTCAACCTGCAAGTGGGACTCAGCCCCATGCCTCTTCTAACAGCACAGCCGTGACCTGAGCCTTCATCTCTGTGTATGGTTGTCAAACCTCCCATGCCTCAAAGACAAGGCTACCAGCCAAAGCTTGGTGTGTGACACTGAAAATACTGTAGAGCCCAAGAATAATTCAGCCTTTGGGATCCCTCGTCAGACAGGGGTAAATCATGGACACTTCTGACATTTGATGTAAGCAAGGAGTAAATCAATCACATGCACTGGCTGTAAACCATCTGGCAATGAAGACTCCAGCTGTAGCCAGAGGTGTGAGAGGAAACGCCATCCACCCCACCATTCACAGCAGAGTGCAGCCAGTCCCTCACAACAGCACTCATCCAGTGGCAGCAGGACTGCAGGGACCAATTTGAACAGATGGGTCATCCATTTTTCAAGGTCTTTGCTGGGGGCTCTGGGTTTCAGGAGACCACATCTGAGAGACTGGTAATACCACATCTTGAGTGCTGTGACCAGTTCTGGGCTTCCCAGGACAAGAAAAAGAGGGGCATGCTGCAGCAGGTCCAGTGAAGGACCACTAAGATATTTAAGAGACTGGAGCATCAGATGTAAGAGATGAGGTTGAAGGAGCTAGGGTTGTTTAGCCTTGAGAAGAGAAGGCTCAGAGAGGTTGCAGAGTCTCCATGCTTGGAGATACTAAAAACTGGCCAGGCACAGCCCTGAGCAAGCTATTCTAGTTGACCTTGCTTTGAGGAAGCCTGGCCTGTTAATGCATCAGCAACACTCATCTGCTCATTAGTACACATCACCTCCATAGGATCTGGATATCAATTTCTCTCTCTATGCATTACTGCTGCTCTGAATGTCATCTTCTCTTCATTTTAACTATCATGGCATCTGGCTATTTGATTGGCTGCCTTGAGATTTTCTTAAGGATCCTACTACCATGGTTTCTGAGCACCTAACAGTTTATTGCCTGACCTATGATGTAATCGACAGCAATCTCCTCCTGTTGCCCTAGCAGCACCGTGGTTCCAAACAAATCTGCTCATTTTCTGAACAGTGGCTCTGTAGAACTCATTTTATGGTTCAAATGAAAAGGAAATGATAGAGGTAAAAAGGCAAAATGTGTTAATGCAATATATACACGTCTCTGGAAACACAGTAGCACCAAACCTGGCAGACAGAAACCCAGCCTTCTAGCCATGAGGCCAGCTTGAAAAAGCCTGTTATTTATTCACAAAGCACATTTCTCTAAGCCCACACAATCTGACAGGGGAAGAAGTGGTGGTGATGAATAATGCATTCCTGTTAGTGATACCATCAGCTCAACCTTCTACCCGGACAATTCACTCTTCCTTCAGCCTCCACAGGCTGCTCCTGGACCTGTTTGCAGGCTTCAGAGACCCTTTGAGAAATGACTTGATAAGTCAGAGAGGGCAGAGGGCATTTTTTGTGTAAAAACTAAAAGGAAAAGAGCCTCCCTGGGTTCTGTGAGGGTGATGGGGAAGGGAAGGAGCAGCTGGGACATAGCTTTGTGGTACAGATAATTGCTCCTGTCTACTTGGGGATGCCTGTCACAGGCCCTATGCCACCTATTTACTTGGTTAGATTTGGCCACTGCTGGTAATACTCAGATGTAAGGAGACACTGGTACAAGACAGCAAGTGTCCTGCAGGTTCAGCAGGGTCTGTGCACAAAGCCACGGGGAGTATCTGGTGGGCCATCAGGTTCAGCAACTGTTTACCAGCAAGTGACTCAGCACCTGCTCAGACCGCAAGGGCTCGGTCTCCACGAGACTTCGAGTTCATCACCTTCTGCTTGAAAGACTTGCGAGCTGTGCCCCCTGCCCTCACTGAGCCAGCCCCAGCTCCTGTAACACGTGCTCTAGCAGGGGGCTGGCTGCTTATTCCCGTTTATGAAACACAGTCCTCCCCAAGCCCCTTCGCTCAGTTGCATCTAGCAGCCCACAGTGTGCCCTTTGGTCCCCCCCTCACTCTTCCAAACCAAGCTCATACAGACTGTTCCGACCTGTAAACACAGGCCCAGCAGCCCCTTTGCTGCTGCTGCTGCCTCCCCCCATGGGGGCTATATAGCAGCTAACTGCAGATATGTTCTGTCTTTGAAGATATGCCCACACTGCCAATCCAAGCCCCTGACCTGTCCTAGTGGGCCAGCTCGAGGGCAGATCACAAGCACTTTGGGGACTGCAGCCACCCTGCTTGCCTAACTGCTGGAAAATGCCTAACCCTCCACCAGTGCTCTTCCAGGCACCATCGTTTGGGCCCAGTACCCCTTGCTGAACTCACCTCTTCACTGTGCGGAGCAGGGTGGAGCGTGCCTCGTTGTGGAAAGTGATGATAAGGCTGGTAGCTGGCAAGTCTGTGTCATAGCGTACAGAAGTGCACCTGCAACACAGGAGAGCAGAAGTGTAAGCCAAACATCACCCAGTAGCAGTCACTGCAGCAATGTACCTAGAATTTTTAAAGAAGAAGAGAGTAATATCCTAAAATCAGAAGCAGCACAGTTCAGCTGCAGCAAGGGAGGCCTCAGCAGTCCCTGCACCAAGGTTGGCAGAGCTTAAAAAGAACTGTGCCTGTTGAAAGGCAAAGTTTTGAGGCTGTGATAACTAAACTCACAATGCTGCGATACCTAAACTCACGATGCTACATGCTGAGGAGGGCACGTGGGTTTCACAGGGAACAAAGGTTCAGCATCGTGGACCCTGGATTTGGCTGTGATTCTTGTAAAATCTTGTTTATTCATGCATAGGACATGCACATGCTAAGGATGCATGGAGCTGGTACACCCAGGCATTGCTGTATAAAGCACTTCAAATTCTTTGGACATTGGACTTTACAGAAAGGAAAACACTAGCTAGTGCTGTCATCTGCATCAGGGAGTTGCTAAGGTTCAACACTAATACCTCAGCTGGCAATGGAAAGCAGTTCCTCCCATCTTCTCATCTGACTTTGTAATGTTAGGTACATATATTCATTCTCATACTCAGAACCAAGGATTAACTCAGGATCAGCTTGCACCAGGGCTGCTCATACCCTGTGGAGAACAAGGATTCTTGGAGGAGAACAACTCTCAGTTGTGAATCCTCGATCCGATTCTGGCAGATACTAGGAATGGCAGATGTGGGCTGATCTGCTCCTCCAGAGTGTCCGCCTTCTTAACTTTCAGCCAGTGCCAAACAGCAGTCAGTCTGCACTAATTCCCTGCCCGATGAAGAGCCCACATCTGAAATTGTGGCCTAGTGTTTTTAACAACTCAAGGCCATGCATAGACTGAATCCATCCTGGGAGGGAATACAATTCAGTTCTTACAGCCACTACTTGTACTTCCGCATTTACTTACTATTCTTTTATGGCTATTACTAACTGTTACTGTTTTTATCATCACATTCAATCCTACCGGTTCATGACTTTTTCATTGCAGTATTTTATTAAGGGGACACCAGCTTCTTACAGCAATTTTGAAACATATAAAGAGACCTTGATAAAGACTAAAGTGGAAAACCTGAGACCAGACAGGAGACATACCACATTTATTATTGTTTCAAAGTAACTCCATGATGTAATACATATAAAATGTATTAAGGCATCAGGAAGTGGAAAAGCAGCAGAGAATGGTGTATGTGTTATTTGGGGAAGCCTTCCCAAGATCTCAGAATTATTACAGGATCACAGAGGACAAGGACAAAGTTTGCGATTGAAAGTTGGCCCTCTCTTTGTTTTGGATCAAAAAACCAGCTCCATGCTGTAAGGGATGAGCCCCAAATGGCTGTACTGTGAGCCCCGAGAGACATAATGGACGATGCCTTGAGAGACAAAATGGAAGCCACAGAGAGTGGCCCAGTGTCACTTCTCTTGGCTTGACAGGCTGCCTCGAAATTAAATGAACTGTACTTGGACTCAAATAGAATGTATAGCCCATAGAGATTGTATTCAAGGGGAATTATTCTTGTATCATCTCACATTATTGGGAACAAAAGTATTACTTACATATCTGTATAGATATACTGATTTCTTTAAGTATCTTTGTATGTTTATATGTGTTATTCTTGTACAGGCTTAACTAACTTGCATACTTGCTAAGGGGAACATCAGTCAAAGGGGAACATGCAGGCCTTGTTAATCACCAACCTTCAAAGAAGAAACTGCAACAGGGACTGATAAAAGGGGAACATCCTGCCCTAGAAGGCACTGAAGACTGGGGGAGCACCGAAGAAATATGAAGTCAGAAAAAAACTGCAGTAACTAGGGGAAAGGTAAAGGCAGCAGGGGGAGATCACGACCACTGACTCAATTAAAGACCCAAGACAGTTACCCCCCCGCTTCCTCCAAGCATGCGCAGAATATTAAAGTAGCACTGTAGCTTTAAGTTGAAATGGGAGAGGTGTAGTCCAATGGAAAATGGCTTTGTGTGGTTACTTATGCATATGTATAACTAGACCGTATAAACATTGTACCGAACTTTGTGATAGTGGTGTGGAATGACCACCTAGCACCCATCTCTGCGCAGACATGAAATGAAATGCCTCTGCCCTGTGTGTATATTGGCATCTCGCACACCGGGTAAACAACCTCACACTTGTGGGAGAACAGTTTTGGCGACCCAGACAGGACTGCGCTGACAGCCTTGCCTGGTTCATCTTGCTGCATCTGATGAGGAGAAGACTCCTTCAGCTCCTGTCCTGCAGTCGGGCACTAATCGACACAAGGGTGCAATGCTACTAAAAAGAGGTGTCTCAACCACTCCTAAGGCTGGAAAGAGAGAAGAATAGAGGCATGCACAGGGGCTCGGGGGCTTCTTCTATACCAAACACCTCTGTTGGCAGGACCAACGCTGGATCCAGGACTGGTGATATTTCTACCTAAATCTCTTTCTCTCTTTCCCTCTTTATCTTTCTTTCCCCCTTTTCTCTCAGGGTTTGTTAACAAAAGGCCTACCTTATTTTCAGCAAAGCCGCACAGCTCAGGCTGATAGAATCGTGCAATAACCAACAGTTATGGTATATTGTTCATATAGGAGTTTCTCGTTCTTAGTAAAGTTGATGTTTGTTTATGGACCTTGAGTGTCATTTCACGTTAATCCACACCCAGGGGACCTGTGAATCTGAGTCACTCCTGAGTGGGGTTGAGAGGGATCCGGCAGGCAGACGCTGACTCTGCCGTATGGCTACCCTTATCGTCCTCATAACCCTTAGACACAAACTGTTGACCAAGTCTGAGACTAAGACTGGATCGAGCTGCACCTAGACTCCTCTCTGAGAAGGGGTTTAGAAAGCAAGGGGGTCCTTTCTGAACCTTGTGAGTCAGTGGGAGGGCCACCTCTTCTCCCTTAGCCAAACGCCAGACTCATGTCCTTAATGTGACATATTTGGCGTCACGATTTTACTTCCCCTTCCCCACAGGTGGGATGTGACACATGCTAGGTCAGAAGGAGTTTGTAGGATGGGGAGTCAAGTATGCCCAAGCTCTGCTTGGGTGCCTGAAGAAAAAGTGACATGTTAGTGACCTATTGACTCCCCACTCCTTAAACAGAGAGCCAGGTCCATTTGTGACACAAGGATGGGCTTTCCTCAAACTACATCTAACTTGCACCAGCTGAAATAAGTCCTCATCCTAAGTTGCCATCCCAGCAACCATTCTAATGCTACAAGACAAAGTACTCAAAAACAGCTCCCTCATTCCTAAACTGCCACCTTTGCAAAGAGAAGGAACATGGAAATAGGTTTATCTGCTCTGATTATACACTGCTTTGGACTCCCCATTGCTGAAGGGAATCCTTGCAAAGTTCAGGCTGAAATGGCCATATATTTCCAGGGAATCACATATATGTTGGTCTTCAGACTGAAGTGAATAGATGAGATTTTTCACAAAAAGCATGCTCTGCATGCTACCACAGATCAAAATAAACAATAATTCACCTTGAAGTGAGCAGTTTGTAGGCCAGAACATGACAGCAGATTAACAGAAAACAGCAATTCTGCATGGCAGGGAGACTTGTCAGTAATGCAGGACATGGCACCACTGCCTCAGAGTCACTAGGAAGCAATCCCAGGTACTGTGCCAGGGAACAGGAGCACAAGACTTTCATCTTACAACCAAAGTCCCAACTGGTTGCATTCACAAAGCACCCTGACGGCTGTCATTGCTGGCAGGCTCACAAAGCTCCATATCCCCTGACATCCCTTTCACAGTTTCAATCAAGTTAGATGCCTGTTTTCTCATTCCCAGCAGCGGTGAAGTGTTACTTTGCAACTCTAGGTAGGGTCTAGGTTCCAGCCCAGATAGACAAGCATTTCAGACATGGTTAGTTTGCTTCTATTTTTTCTCCATTGAAGTAGGCTCTTTTATGCTATCCTATCACTATCAAACCTACAGTTTTCAAGGTACAACTATCTTTTTGTACTCCAGAAACCACAAAATAGTTACCTCAGCACTATTAGCAATTTAAAGATGAGTTTAGTCAGCAGAATAAATTCACCCCCAGTGAAACAAGGACAGAATGATGAGCACTTTGCAAGCCATGAAATATTCACTGTATTCACACGTTAGTTTCATCCCCACCAGCAGCCTTCATCCACACCATAATGCTCAGGCTGGAAAGAAGGCACCAAACCAGCTCAGACAGCCAGGGCACAGCAGGTGAGGAACACCAAAGTAAAGCAAGGCTTTACAGCCTTGCAGCCAGGACAGAGGGTCACTGAGAGAAGCCATGAGTGTGAGGGGAGTTGTGCAAAAAACAACTGTCAGTTGAGCAATTTGAGCTGCAATGGAGGGGCTGTCCTGAAGCAACAAGATGACACTTGGACCTGGGAGAAGAGATGCTAGAAAAGCAACAAGCTGGGGCCGGATTAGTTAAGGGTCTCTGCGCATTTGAGACCTTTCCAGATTAACCATGAAATACAGTGAAGTAACGGACCGACGCCGGTGAAGAAAAACCCAAACCATCCTTTGTCAATATTGCAGAACAGCACAGGAGGGCAGTGGACTCCCCACACCAAGCAGCCGCCATGGCTTGGAGCAAGAGCTGCACAGTACCTGTAGTGCCTGGTGTCCCGAATGGGCCGATCGCTGCTGAGTTTGTCGCTCTCCAGCTGATTAAAAGCATGCTGGCGGTAGGGGTCTTCTCCAGCCTTCAGAAGTTTTGAGGACAAGTAAGCCTTTTCGTCAAAACTCCTCCGGCTGTTCTTCTCTCCTTGGGGAGCCCTTGTCATCTAGAGCAGAGACAAGCATCAGAACATCAGGGAGAGCAGCTGACTCATGTTTAGACACAGGTAGTAAGTTCAGACATGCGTACACTAAGGCAGGTTGTTCGCCACACATCTGGAAGCGGCTCAGGTATAGGGGAAAGCAGGACAGGCAAGAGCTTGGAAAGGAAAGCAGGAAATCCTCACAGATATGGTGTTATAATTGCCTTCTCCAAGGAAAACTGCAGGCCTCGCTATCCTTACCAACTGAGCTTGGGATGAAAGCTGCTGGTCCTGATAGCACAGGCAGAGCCAAATTCCCTTTAGCACTTGCTACGCAGAACATGCGAGACTGCAGACATTTGGAAACTCTTCCAGGCAACATGGGTTTGAGAGCAGCCTCCAGCCAATGTGGCTGAAACACAGTATTTTGAGGAAAAAGTTTCAGCTTTTCGGCAATTGCTATCACATATAAACACAGAGGCAGCTGATTTAACAGGTTTCCTGTTGTGCCTTGCCCAGCTTTGCCCAGTCCCACAGAAGTCCATGATAAAGTTGGAAGCTGCATGCGACTGTCCCCAGTCCCATACAAGAGCTAAAACACCTGGGCCATGCTCTTCTCTCCTAATTTTCCTCCAGCTTTCCTAGGCCACAGAGTCAGTGCGATGCCAGCACCTGAAGACCATTCACTAGGGCCACTGGGAGGGAGAACAGGCACAGTTCTAGCCCATGCTGAACTCTTACACACGAGATTTTAGTTGGAAACAACCTAGAAACTGTAAAATATCGGCTTATAAAGCAATCAGGATTGTTTATACAATAAAAGTAGTTTAACAAATTGTCTATGGTAGCCGTTTGATAGACCAAATCATGAAGAGGCCATAAAATGCTCCCAGCTTTGTACGAAGGAGTGCTGGAGCTCCCTAAAACTGCTGGAAAAGGCAGATTGTGGCACATCCACATCTCATGCAAAGCGCTGGACAGTCCCCAGATCTTGAGATCCTTCTGTGTAAAATAGTTTGGATACCCTCTAATACTATGCTTGATCACATTTCTCCCTCTGCTATAAGGCTCCTTTTAGGAGTTTTAGAGGGCAAGAGACCATGAACTGGTCCCCAATATCACACAGCATTTTGGTTAAGTCATCTAAATGGGTTGGGAAACAACTCAAGAGACACAGCACCACTGAAAATTCCTGAAGCAGGAGAGCGCTTAGAAGAACAAATGTCTCCGCACCCTTCTCCGAGAAGGGCTACCCTGCAGTGCAGACAGCCCTAGGAGAACCAGACAGTTGGGCAAGATGATGGCAAATGAAATTCAGCGTAGACAATGCAAGATAATGAACATTAGAAGAAACAAATTGAACTACTCATGCACATTGATGGATTTCAAATGAACTGTGACCACTCGAGTTACAGATCTGAGCGTCCCCGTGGACAGCTCAATGAAATCCCGCACTCGGTCTGCTGAGATGGGAAACATAGCAAATAGAGTGCACTGCAAATGGGACAGAGAAAACTGAAACTGTGGTGAATGTTGTTATATGAAATCAGTGACAGCTCAGCAGCCATGGCCAGACTGCAAGTTTTGTCAAACTGGTCTCTGGAAGGAAGCTACTGGAGGATGAAGAGAAATTAAAGGTTGGGACTATTTGATTTGGAGAGAAGATGAATGAAGCGAGAAAAAAACTGAAGGCGGCCCATAAAATTATGCCTAATACAGCCAAGGTCAGCCCAATGCTCAGATTTCCCTTTCTTACTGTACAAGAATGGGGGGGGGGGGGGAAGTGCCACTATTTTCAACACAAAGAAACTTATTCAACCACTGCACAACCAAGCTGCTGCATATGGGTTTACCCTACTGCAGGACTCGCATAGGCACACTTTGGGAGATAACTCTGCCTCCATTCCACCTCTCCAGGCAGCGAGTGCCCTGCCCTGCCCTGCTGCCCCTCCATGAGGGATGCCGTCCCCTTCCCCCCCTCCGCGAGGGATGCCGTCCCCTGCCACCCCTCCGTGAAGGATACCGTCCCCTGCCCCTCCTCTGCGAGGGATGCTGTCCCCTGCCACCCCTCCGCGAGGGATGCTGTCCCCTGCCCCCCCTCCACGAGGGATGCTGTCCCCTGCCACCCCTCCATGAGGGATGCCGTCCCCTGCCACCCCTCCGTGAGGGATGCTGTCCCCTGCCCCCCCTCCACGAGGGATGCTGTCCCCTGCCACCCCTCCGCGAGGGATACCGTCCCCTGCCGCCCCTCCATGAGGGATGCCGTCCCCTGCCACCCCTCACAGCGCCCGCCGCCGCAGCACCGGCTGGGCACGTCGCTGGGTTAGGGCAACGGCTCAGCTATCTGTACGGCTGGTTTCACGGCCTGCTGCCTAGACTCTCCCTTGAAATTATATTTTCAGCACGAGGAGGAAAACAATTACTTTAGTACCTCTAGAAATTGAAATTATTTTCCTCCTTTGATTCATACTAAGCGTTTTGTCAAACTTAGCTTCCATTTCTCTTTTTCCTCTTGCCCTAGAAAACAACACTGATTTGTAGCAAAAGCCCAGCTTATCATGCGCCTTCAAATATTTTGCAGTCACTCGCTTGCCCTTTACTACTTATCTCTGCCTCCCAAGCCCTACAAAAACAACAGCTGGTTTTGGTTTATATTGCCGTGAACGTTGTGCAAAAAGCTGGAAGCAGCAAGAAGTCTTCAGGAGCCATTTTGTGAGGGCACTGCAAGGCCGGGGCTCCCCATGGCGGGGCTCAGGGCAGGGCCTGGCAGCCAGGGCCTGTCCCACCCCCCAGCCAGGAGCGGGACAGCCGGGGACACCGGGGCAGCCCCAGCCCCAGGCATCGGGCACCTCTCTGGGGAGAGGCCAGGCCGTGGGCCCACCTTGGCAGGGCCCATGGCCGGGCAGGGCAGGGCTGTGGGGAGCTGGAGACCGGCCCTGCTGCAGCATCGCTGGGGCAGAGGCTGACAGCCCCTGGCCTTCTGGGTCATGGGCAGGGTGGAGGGAGCCCCAGGAGGCTGAAATGGGGTCCTTGGCCATGGGCAGGGTCAGGGGAGCCCCGGGGAGTGGGCAGGGACAGGAAGGCCCATTAGTGCCCTCAGGGCCATGACACATTTAAACTTGAACTATTGGGGGTAATTCCTCTAGATACTACGGTTCTCACATTACTTACCACATCACATTTAAAAAGTGGTAAAAGAGGACTGGGAATTAATTGTCAGTTAAGAACATTTCTCATCTTTATCTCAGCCAGTATCTCTTCATGCTCTCTTCAAACAGGGAAAAGGGAGGATTCGGGGGGCTGACAGCTGAGAGGGCCTAGCTTCAGCTTCCAGACAGACAGCTAATCAACAGGTAATCAACAAGTAATCAAACAACTGATCTGTGAGCACCAAGAAGATAACAAGGTAATAAATAGGAGCCAAATGAGATTTGTCAAGACCCACATCATGTCAGACCAATCTAATTTTCTCCTGTGATGGAGTAATCAGTCTTAGGGTGTGGAGAAGCAGTAGATAGATACGTCATGACTTTGGTAAGGTTTTTGATAGGGAATGGTAAGATGTTGTCATTAGCAAGCTAGAGAAATAATAGTCTAGATGAAACTAATGCAGAATGGGTGAAACTGGTTGGAAAGCCACCATCAGAGCAGAATTACCAGCTGTTCGCTGTCAGAGCAGAGGGGCTATGGTGAGAGCAGGTCTTAGGGGTTTGTTCTGGACCCAGCGCTATTCAGTATTTTCATAAGCACCTTGGATATTGAGACAGAGTACATTTATTAAATCCATACGAAATCCAGCAAAAGTGTCAGACATACTGGGGAACAGGATTAGAATTCAAAATTATCTCAACAAATGGGAAAAAAAAAGTCTGAAAACAATAAATACAATTCAATAAGGCCCCATAGACCTCTACAGTTCATCAGGTCTGCGCTAATACAAAACGTGGAAGAAACAGCAAGGTAGCAGCTCCTCAAAAAAGATCTAGGTATTACAGCTCATTACAAAGCACACAACAGCAAAGCCCAATAAAGAGAAGAGAGCACACACCATCCTGAGTGGAGCCCAGACAGCTACGAACAAGCCTGGCAAAGCAAATATAAAGCTTATCTTTAAGGACTGACTTGCTTTATCAGATTGTTTTCCTAGAATATAGATGTTTGACTACAGGATATTTTTCACTGTTAATTGAAAACATACTTGACAGGAGCAGCACACGTTCTCTATGAAATAGTAGTCAGTCCCCTGCCAAACCCTCTGAGGAGGGTGGACTCACGTCCACCCCCTCTTTCCTCTCCCTTCACATTAACACCTCTCACTTCAGGAAGAAGTCAATATAAGCACACATGAGCTTTGGGTTTATTAAAGGCACAGTATGTACAGCTGAGTGCAGAGTTAAGACTTTTACCACATCAACAGGACAGTTCATACCTGTAAGTTCTCTATGCAGCTACACACCCTGTATCCCCATGCTTGAGGCTGGAAAAACAAGTGGGTGTTATGGGAGCAGAAGAGCCCAGTTCCTTCTGATTGATGCTCTGTGATAGAGCAAAAAAATTTGCTAGATGAAAGCAGAAATAAAGATGAATAGGCACTGGAAATGTGAGTGTCTAGACTAGGGATTAGCAAAGTAGTTTGCACAAATTAAGGTTTGTCCCAAACATTGCTGAGACCTCCAACACAATTCATATACCAAAATTTCAGGAAATACTGTAAACCTCCTAATCTCATTTCACCATTTCTCATTTTCACATACACTTTTCCTTTTCAGTGACAGAATGGACTGAGTTGCTCTTCTGCTGTTGAAAGCACGTTCTTATTTGTGTTTTGACATGGTTCAAGAGACCAGAAACTATTTAAGTAGTGAAATTAACTTTGTAAGCAAGGGATTAAGGGAAAGGAATTAATGCCATGCATATCTATGAAAACTTGAGAGGCTCATTTCTTGACTAGCACAGTGATATTCCTCTAGGCCTGATCACTTGTAAAATAGCAAGACTATAATACAGACAGTGCCACTCACCTCTGTGCATTGTCACTGCCTGCCACTAGACACAGGCACACCAGCTCCAACACTGTGCAAACAGCCACTAAAATTAGGGCAGCTGGGGACTTCAGGGTCCCAAGATATTTTTTTGTTACAGTAGGCTTGGCCAAATTCAAAAAGGATAACCATATTCCAGGGGTCATGAGGAATCATTACTTAACTAGAGTAAGGTATGCAAAACTCTGAAAGGTAAGTGCAATTAATAATTTTACTGTTACTGTGAAGTTAGTCCAACAGCAGTTTTATATGACAGGACGTATACTTTGCAGATTTGCACATCCTTCTTACAAGTGTTTAGCACTAGTACAACAAATGGAGCAGAGGGCTGCCATGCTTCGCTTTTGTTGTAAGCTCATTTTCATGATTGTGTCAGCTCTGTCAAATCCCAGGACAGAAAAGCATCAATCACAAGCCATCCCCAGTAAGTGTCTTCCCCTGGAAGAACTACCTGACCAGGAAGGTCTAACTGATGAATATGGACACAAAGCAAGCCAGGGAGTAATAACCTCACCAAACCTTCCTCCCCTTCGAGGCCCCCTTGATTTATCCCACTGCTGCAGCCTCGCATACCGCCACTGCCATGATCCCCAGCCCTGCCAGCACCTCCCTCCCACCAGCCCTGCAGGTCCAACCCCTCTCAGCAGAGGTTTCCCCTCTGAACTGGTTTAATGCCAGCTTCGACCCACTGGGTGGAGATAGAACCTTGCTGGCTGAGCAAATCCTCTTCCCTCAGGGCAAAGGCCAGGGCCAAGTCACCTCTGCAAACCACAGTGGAGCTGCTGAGGCCCCACGGTGTGAATTTTTTCTCTGTGGGCTCACTCCACTTGCTCCATATGCTGTCCCAGTGACCTGAAGACAAGTCCCAGAGAGAACAGCACAGCAAGCACCACCACCAGCAATCAGATGCTGGGGAGCACAGCAGTGCTTGGGGATGCTACAGAGACAGGTGCTGCTCAGCTCTGTAACCCCTATGCTGGCATGTGGATGGACTATGAATGGCACGGAGCACAGACAGGGCAGAACTGAGAGCTGCAGCAACTCCCAAGAAATTCCCAGGAGATCCTGCTTGCCCAGGGAGCAAGCTACTCTTGATGGGCTGAACTTGCAAGAGATCGTCTCATGAATGCCTGTTGCCAAGAGCATTTGTTTCAGAGGGTGTGTTGCATTTCCAGTTGGGTTTAGGAATCCCAGTGTGCACGTGGCTCTTGTTATGTCTCATGAAATAGTCTGTATACTTCCCTGAAAAATTGCTCAAAATACTTTAAGAGAAAAGGCTGTGCCTGACAGCACAGGGCCTATTTTATTCATGCTTTGTTCAGCTGTGTAAAGCATTTTAAATGTGGTTTAGGAACCATGCTTTTATGGAACTTCTGTTATGAAATGTTAATAATTACTGCAGTTAAATAGAACCATCTCTGTTCTTTGAGAAGTGCAAGTGCTGACAGAGGAGCTCAGAGACTGATTTGAATGTTTTGTTTGTAGCTTGCACAAGCTGGAGTAACACAATGGAAGCAGTAAAGCAACTTGAATTGATCAGCTCCCGCACCAGCTAACTGGTCACAAGAGATTTTCTACTGCCATCAGCACTGGACAATCTTGAGGCCTCCTGCCAGCTCCAGATTGGGCTGGAGAGACCAGTCGTGGGCCCCCAGCAGAGGCTATTTTCAATGCCCTCTGAGAAGAGGCCATGGTTGCCAGCTCACGGGGTTTCTCCAGGCCCTGTGACAGACCTGTAGTCGCCAAGGGATGGTGGGAGTGAGAAGCAGGGAAAGTCTGCTGGGGCTTGCTTTCCAGCACTGCTGCTTGCCCAAGGTGCCTCTCCACCTCCCTATTCTTTTCCACTATCTCCTGGCATTTATTGCCTTCTGTGCATGCAGAGGCAATTCTCTGCCAGCTCTGCAAGACTGCATCTCTGCTCTCTTCTGTTTTAGCCCTGAGAAACCCTTTCTCTCCATCCCTGTCTCATGGCTAGGAAGTCATGGCATTCCACAAAACATTTTCTATTTTGTTCTTTTCTTCTTCCCTCATAGTTTTGCCAAACACTGAGCTGTTGACAAGGAAAGTGTCCTCAAGCATCTGGCCTGAAAAGGTGGAAATCCTGTATAAGGCAAGAAAGGAGAAGCAATTGTTTTTCTCTGTTTGGTTTCCACAGCAATGTTCTCCCCACAGCCATCAATTTTTGGATGCTACTTTCAGAGCCTCCTCCAAGAGACACAGAAGATGGCACAGTGTTTTCCATGTTATTGCCTACAGCCTGGATGAGGTGAACATCATGCTCTCCTGTGATGTCTGTCACAAGCAGACATGGGTTGTTAGTGTGAAGAGTTTAGAAACAGGACGTTGCTGACTTACAGGTCACAACAGTGTGTTGATAGACAAGGCTTGGCCACTACCTTTCAAGCAGACTTGCCATGGTTTGACAAGCTGGTCTTTTGGGCCGTTTTGGGGAAGAAAGTAGGCAACACAAGAGAGGAAAACAGTGCGGGGGAAGTTTACAGGGGGAGCAGCAAAAAAGCCCCAGGAGCAACTAAGTTACTACCTCTGTCTATCATGAGCTGTAGTTCTCTGATAGCTCCACACACCACTACCCTCATCCAACTTCTCAGCATAAGAAAAGGTGGTGGCTGTCCTACCATGGTCCCAACTCCTTGCTTTCATGTCTAAGAACTCACAATCTTGCTTCTGAGGCAGCCATGTGGCCTCTGCCTGATGATCCTATTAGCCACCTCTTTAGTGACTCTGTGGAGAAGCATCCTTCTTGTGATATTTCATCCTGATCCTGCATGTCCTTGTCTACAGAAGGGAGGGATGCTTCCAGGAAGCACATCTGGATCACTTTGCCCAGGTCCCAAAGGTATGCAAAGCAGCACGGGTTGACAACTGGAGGACAGCCAGCAGTAACACAGTGCACAAGCGCCAGCACTACAGCACACGTCGGTCTCATTCATTTTGCAGACAGCAGCCCTAAAGAGTGCGGGGTACTCGCTGCCATGGTGGTTATATGAGCTCAGCATCATACTGCATGCAAAAAAGTCACTTCCACATGCAGTGACTGGCTTCAGCATGAACTAACCCCTCTCCGCCCTCATGTCGATTAGCAGTCCATGCATAAATCATGCCTACTTGGATTCCCCTCTGAATGCAGTTCTGATGTATATTCATTGTAGAATGGTAACCTGAGAAGCTGGAATTTATTATACAACTTTACATGTGACAGGTGCACAAGACTATCAGTTATCATGCTCTATTGCTGGCCAAGACACATATAGCATATACAGATATATAGCAGGAGGTGAATTCTGTACATTCTGGGTCCATCTTTGACCCAGCTATGTAATCCCGAATAGACCTTGAGCAGTCAGCAAGGGCTGGATCCTGCAAAGTTTTCTGGCCCAGCTGCCCAGAGGCAGGAAGACCTTGCCCATAACTGGAGGGAGGGGACATGATGCCCTGGGGCATTCTTCTAGTCTTTTGTTTTTAGGAGTGTTGAATAAAGCAAGGCAGTGGAAGCCAAAAAGGCTTCAAAGATAGATGCCCGAGGGCACTCTCTTCCAAACAGCTTTGAGGAAATGAGCCTGCTCAGAACCATGGAAAACCAGACCCCAGATGAGATAAAGCAGTTGCCAAGGCCTATTTCTTTCCTCAGTTTGAAGTCTAATGCACACAGATGTCCATTATGCAAAACTGAAAAATTATATTACAATTTTTGTTTTTAAAATATTTATGACATTCACATACATCGATTTTGTATAAACACCCACATGTCCAGACACGCATACATCTGGCTTCTATGTTCATTTGATCTTCACCTCATTCCCTGGAGTAAAGCCATTTTTTCCCTATTTGGCAAATTTTGTTGTGACACGAACACTGCCATTTTTGCTGATAGAAACCTTTATGCTTTTATATTTCTCTCCAGGAGAAGAACAATGTGGAGAAAACCCTGAAAAATAGTGAGGGGATGGTCTTCAAAATTACTGAGTACCAGCGTGAGAGAGGAGTGTGAGGTCTGTAGGGTTGTTTTTCCCTGAAAAGGCACTTGTTTTCCAAGCATACCTCTCTCTATCCGTAAATATCCATGACAACATCTGGGGTCAGGGAGAAGACAGACATGACAGCACACTCTTTGAATACCTAAGGGACTAGGCAGCTCATGCTGGCACCCCCACCATAACAGCAGCATTGTCAGAAAGAGATCCCCATGGGTAGCTGGGGACACAGTGCCTCTGGGAATGAAGGTTTTGCATAGAGAAACGACAGTCACATGGACATGAAGCTGTCTGCATTCAGACATCTGTTTAGTATCACATCGCAAACCTCCTTAGCAAAAGCCATCTAGGTCACTCACTGTATATAGGAGTACTGCTCTGCTAAAGCTTATAGATACACAGTTTGTAAAAGTGTGTTTTGAGGTCCTTCAGAGCAAAAAAAAGGCACTATAGGAAGTTGCACTTTTTCTTCTGGAAAAATATCCCAATCTTTATAGACATTTACATATGTAAAGAATGTCCCTGGTTTCTAAGTGATTTTGAATTATTAAAACAAAGAAGAAAAAGGCACAATGTTTTGTTATCTGTCTTGTAAGTGTGAGATGCTCACTGGCTGTTTAGACATTACCTGAACCCTGATTTATAGCATCTGTATCAAGACAGATTGACATAGCATTCTGTATCAAGACAGATGATGCCCTCATGATTACCTGGTAGCACCTATGAAGCCAATAAGACAGTTCAAATGAGGGTGGTCTAGGTCTTCATGAAACATATCAATCACATAAATTGTGCCTCTCTATGCCCACTCCCCCACCCACGCTGTCTGCACAGACAAAACGCGTGTCTGTGCCTCCTGTGCTGATGTACTCATCTATTCCCTTTGAACTCCAGCGCCTTTTCCTCCCAGTGAATCACAACTGTCTAGAGTGAGAGATGCCGCCACAGATATTTTTGCAGAGGAGAAAGCAACTTTAGACCTCATAAGCTGCTAACGTAGTCAGCAGTGAACTAGCTACCTAAGAGATGAGCAGAGGTCAGCTAGCACTGAGGAGTGGGCACTGCTCACCCAAAGCATTAAAATATTTAATTATAGTAAGCTTGGGGATCATTTTCTTTGCCTTCAAGATCACGCTGTAAGGGCTTTTTGCTAAGGCTAGAGAAAGGAAGTTGAAGTACCTTTTTAATCATTCATCCTCAAGAGTTAGAGCTTTAAACGGAGATTAGAAGGTTAAGAATAAAATAGTGTGGTTTTGCAACTAGCCAACATGCACACTCCGCAGAAATACTGTGCACACGCACAGCTGAGCCAGGAAGACAAGGGGACATTTCACACCCCCACCAGGGACAAACCCAGCCCCACAGCAGGAGGTGGGAATTTCCCCCCGTCTTCCAGGAAGGAAAGATTTTTTCCCTAACACGTTTTTGTTAATGGGTCTTGCTCAAACAGTCATGATTTTGAGTATTATCCAATTCCACACTAACTCCCTCCTCTCTCCCCATGTTAATCACCGGACCGATCCTGTTGCAGCCCGAGCCGGGTGGCAGAGCGGCCTCAGGCAGCCACGCTCCTGCCTTTGGGCCAGCCGGGGTACCATGATGCTCCTGGAGGCTGGCCCACAGCCTCAGAGCCTGCACAGAGCTTGTCCTCCCAGGAAATAACACCTGGGTAGGACGTGACCTTGACGAGTCAGGTAATTTACCACGATGCTCTGCACAGCTCTTCCTCACATTAGCTTTTGAACACACAGAAAGGCTCTTGGCAGGACCCATTGGTTGGGAGTTAGCCAGGCCCAATACAAAAATGCAACTTGTCTATAAACCAACAACCAAACTGGTATTTAACAAGAGTGACTTAGTATCACTCCTCATGCCACCATTGAATCATGACCTGGTTTCTTAGAGAAGTTCAAGAATTACCTTCAGCTCACAATGCGGACTTGTATTTCAGAGGTTCGAAGCCATGAGATCTATCACCAGGGACTGTACTGATACTCTTTCTGTAGTGACAATAGTGATTGTGCTTCTGCATCCATGATTCATTACGAAAATGAGTCCTTCTGCACAAGACCTTGTTCACTCAGATATGTTCTCTGCCATGCATTCAGCCCTGCGGCACACAACATTGTCTTCTAATAGTGGAAAAACTCATTGTCTATTTGTCAGTGAAGGTTTGAGAATATCAGGCTGTTGGCATTTTGTTTAGGAGCCAAATGATATTCCATTTTAATTGATTAATTTTTCAGTTACTGCATTGCTCCAATTCCAGGACTCAGCAATCAGTTTGAACTGACAAGACCCTCAGAGCCACGTTCTGCTCCTGCCTGGGTCTCCATTTGCAAAGGCATTAAATTCACCTCCCCAAGAGCAAATTTAATCAAGGATGGTGCATACCAATGAAGAATCATGAAATGGGTTCATATATGCCTGTCAAATATGAAAAACCTCTGTGATACGCTATGCAGGCCTCTGTCATTCTAGACTTCAATCACATTATTAATAGAGGTCTCCTCCACAGCCTCTCTGCTCTGCCGTTTAATCACTATCAACCAAGAAAGAGCTGGGCATATAAGGAAGAGCAGAGCCATTGAAGCGGGCATCACAAAAACGCCCGCATCTGACAGTCTTGAAATACGCTCAGGACTGGTATGGCCAAAACCACTGCTCACAGAAACACAGTTCTCCCCACGCACAAAGCGGCACGGTCCCTCACACGGCCACTCGTCTCATTCTGCAGGTGCAAACTGCGGCAAAAAAAAAGTCAATGATTGCAATGACCAGCAAGGATCTTTAAAACCCATTACTCTGTCAATCCCCACCCAATACAAAGGGCAGCCATCATCTGACTCCGCACATACAGTGCTCACAGTTCTGTTGCGAGTCTCGTATTGTAAGATCATCTCGTAAAGATGCAACGCCTGGGTTATGTTGTTAGGAGAACTCACAGCTTTTCTTTCGAAAGGATAATTTTTTGCCTTCATAATTGCAGAAGAGAAAAAGGTGGATACCTAGAAATTCAAAACCCAGAAGATGAAGATAAAGGACACAAAACTTGATTTTGAAATCGAGTAACGTTTGAATGATTGTGGTCAGCAATAACACCGCTGCAGAAACCTTGGGCCTTAGCTGGTTTTTGGCCTGGCTAAACCATAAGTCTGATCAGGCAGATTTGGGGAGCTGCTGTTTTTGAGTTCATTTATTAAAAGATATGTCTGACTTTTTTCTCCACATATTCAACTAGTGAGTTTTTGCCCAAATTTCATTTTCAGAAAGCTCCCAGAGCCCTGTAGTCCGGTCCCACTTTCCTCACCCTACGCAAAGACTGCACTCCTGACAGCCTCCCCACCTCGGCTGGCTGGCCCACAACCCAGCCACCAGCTCAGCCGTTTCCACTCTGCGAGCAAGTTTTCAAACTAAAACTTCATGCATGTATCATAAGAAAAATACGGGTGTCTGTTTCCGATAGCTGGGGCTCTGCCCCTAACCTTTTGCTTCCCAGAGGAGTGTTGTGTAACTGCTGCTGTCAAGGAAGACAGTTTTCCCTTCTCAAGATCCACCGGATGCTTTTTTTTTTAAATTCTCTTCTTCCAAAGTATGACAGCTGAGTATAACCAGTAGGACTGAGTGACCTCCATTCACGTCTTTGGGCGGCGGAACAGCCCAGCTAGCTCCCATTGCCGAGGAGCACCGGGCAGGTGCATTTTTCACCACACAGATTTATTTCACCAAAGAAAGAGCACAGCTCCACAAAGCCGCCAGTGCTGTGATGGTCAAAGAATCTTGCCTGGGCCTTCAGCAGCCTTCCTAAATATGAATGAAAAATAAAACCTAGATACTTTCAGTCCTGTCGCAGCTCCACCAAAACCACAGGGTTGCTCATGAAGGATGAGCTCTGCTCGGTGAGGTCTGCTTGCTCCTCTCTGCAGACAGCAGCATGAAGCACAGAGGCGTTGTTTGTGTTCAGAAGAACACAATGTAAAAAACTAAGTGTGCTGTAAATTACTAGTGAAATCCAGTGGCAAAATTCCCAGTGACATCAGCGGGACAGGATTTCAGCCACAACAAAAATATAAACAGAGAGAAACAAACACACACAGAGTACTCATTGAGGCCCCAGTTTTCCACTATCTTTCAGTTGTTCACACTCATGATTTTATTATGACCTACTGGAAAAATCAAACTGTTTAATACACTGAACTTCCCCTTCTTCCAAATCTTTATTTGCCCTGGAAAATGGCTTGTGTTTGGAAACCATTCTAACTAATATGTTGTTAAATAGCCTTCATTACCCAGAAGACAAATAATGTATAAATTTCTAGCAGCTGGAGGTTGTGGTGACGAGGTAAAGGTTAAATGCAATACAGCTTGTTAGCAACATGGAGTCTGTAACGCAATTAATTTTGTCCCAAATAGAAAAAGATGTTGAGACATTCTTCACATTTCTGGCTTGCTCTTGTTGGGTTTTAGCATTTCTGGCTCCAGAAGGGAACATGGAGATGAACAAACATGAACAAAGGAAATGTGCTGACAGGTTTGTTCAAAGCAGGTTTAAAAAAATTCATAAAACCAAAAGCAGAGCTGTGGTTGCAAGCGTTGGGGACAGACAGCACCAACGATATCACAAAATAAAAATAAAAATAAAAAAAAACAACCAGAAAACCAACAACCAAAAAACTTGAAAGAACAAGATGTGGGAGGCCTACCCTTAAATGACAAAAGGTGAATGTGAAAGAGGAATTAACCTGTAACTCGGCATTACACAGTCTGGAAGAAGCATTTCTTACTGTAGCTGGCTGGATGTAATATATTCTGCATAATGAGTCCGAGCAAGGCAGGACGATGGAGCGACAGCAGCCAGGCGGTGTGTTCACCCGCATGTCCTGTATAGTGGCAGTCTATCCCTGCCGCTGCTGAAGGTGGTCTGGCCAGCAACACACCCAACGCCAATGAAGAACAAAACTCTTTAGCAGAGCAGCACCTCCTACTGAATAAAATGCATTTAATGGTTCAAATCTTGATCAGCACACAGGCAGCTCCCACTGAGAGCTCTGCAGCCTCAGGGTGTGAGCCAGAGCATGCACAGGAGCTCTCACGCCCATTGAGTAACATTCACTGCTCAGGATCCAGCCGGTTGCCAGAACAGCATTTTTCAGTCTTTCTCGGTGATTAACAGATGTTTAAGCAACATGAGTTGCTCTGGCTCTCTGAAACCAGTGATGAGAGATGTACCAAACTTTTACAGGGTCACATCCTTCAGGACTTTATCTACCTTCGTTGAAAGGCACTTGACTGCCTGTCAATATATATATTACTCCATCCAGCTCTCTCTCTTGCCCCCTCTACCCCAAACCAATATTAAAAGGCATATTTAAGGTTGTGGAGTCAAGCACTCAGCACAGAGGGCAATCCTGAATTACAAGTGTCAGCGCAAAGCTAGTTTTACCATGCATGTCCACTACCAGCATTAATTGGCATGACTGTGCATAATTACATGCCAACATGTGCCCTGACGCAGGAGACTGAGCTCCCTGGAGTTCCTCCCTTGCTTCCCTGCAATCGCATGCAAAGTGGAACAGAAACAAGTGGCATGCCAAAAGCGTCCAGATCAAGTCCCCAGTGATATCTCACACTCAGTAGCTTCAACTAATTTGAAGCCAGAAATGGTAGTTAGGAAGACTCAGCCTGTGACTTGGTCCCGAGGGGAGCCGGAGCAGCAGCAAGCCAGAGAAATCCTTGCATTATAAGAGGCAGCTTTCTTTTCACATGCCAGGATCCTTTCAGAATCATCCCTCAGGGAGGGCTGCAGGAAAACAAGACTTCTTTTAGGAGGCAGCATTTTGAGGTCTTTTCTCCTCTTCAAAGCCAGGCCTTCTCAGGACAGGTCGTCTTCTCTCCTACCATCAGACTCCATAATTATAGCAGGGTCCCCTACACCTCTGTAACTGTCCTGGTGGAAGTTCCTTCCCTTTTTCTCCTGCCCTGTTGCCCAGTCTTGCCATATTTTTCGGGAGATGCTTGTGGAGGGGAAGATGGCTGGCTGAGTTACCAAGACACCCCATGCTTTAGGGGTGCTTTGGAAGAACCTGCTCCATGTCAGCCAGAAACTCAAAGCTCTCTGCTGCTGGCACCTCCCCTCCTTCTTCGCTGATTTTAATGCTGCCCATAACAGAGTGAAATGGAAAACAAGAATGAAAACAAAGCAAAACCCAGGACGACTGCACACATAACTAAACACCGTACCAGGGAAGAAGCTGAGCTCCCTTTGCCTTCTCCCAGGCCTAGCGTTGAACGTGCCGCTGGAAGCTGCAAATGATAACACTATACGCAAAACGAATTAATCTTCTCCAACCAGACAAAGCCCCCCAAAAACCCGATGAGAGGCCACGGTGTTCTTAAACTCAAAATGCAGGATATTCTAACGCCAATCCCATAATCAGCCATTTCTGCTTAGCCATAAACAGTGCTGTGAGGTGCATTTGGCCCCTCATCTCTCATTGCCTGGGTGGGTAATGAACGAGCAATGACAGATGCATGCCACAGCCTACAACCGTTCCTAGCCTGCCTCAGAGGGAGCAGTAGGTCTCACATTTGGAAAGATCCCAAGGTATCATAAACCTGCTGCTGTTTTCCCTTTACAGCATCATTTCTGTCTCTGATTGCATATGCAACCACCAGGGCACAGGCTATAAAGCCCAAGCCTGCTGTTGATATAGAGATCTGTCTGCATTTCTAGATGTTTGTTACCATAGCAATACCATAGTAATTTTTAGTTTGTTTTGTTGCTTTTGGTTTTTTTTTAAAGCTAGGTTCTTATCCAGTGCAAACAGAGCCAGTTCCCAGTTATGTGAGAAGGAAATTAATACTCGCAGCATGCTGCGGGTGCAGCAGGGCCTGCTACCTGGGAGCAGGGTGCTAAAAGGAGATGCTCAGCTCCTGCCTCACACCCCACTGCAATTGCAGGGCTCTGCCCACTTCATTCACCAAAGCCATTTCTGATGCCTGCACACAGCATGGTGTTGCTACCTACCCACGCTGATGAGTACCACGCTACTGTGCGTCCTTACCTCCTCGGGGAGCTCTTGTGATTAACTTTTCTCAGAACAACCATCAGATTGTTATGAGCATCCACTTTCAGCTTCTCCCCTAAACAGCTTGGCCAAAAGCAGCTTACAAGACCAGCGCAAATAATGTAAAGCCAACTTTTCCTTCAATGCTAGAGACTACTTCCAGGGCCTGGTAGTGATCTACAGAAGCCTTAATACAATTATCATAAGGGTGTTTTCCAGAACTGCCATTATCAACATACACTGCTCAACAGCTTGGTTTTCAGCATGTCATTCATGGGCTACTCCAAGGAATCCAGAAAAGATGAAACGCGTTGATTGCCAGACATTTACCCCCCCAAATATAATTAACTGTGGTCATGTTCAGAGTCAAGGATACCCAAGGGAGAATCCTTCCAGAAGCAGAAAGGGATCCTTTTGCCAGAAGATTTTTTTTTTTTTTTTCCTAAAAAGAGCCAAACACTTGGTACATTCAGGTAATTTGGAAAGCTGACCTTTTAGCAACCAATGCCCCAACTAGGGGGAGCAGAAGGGCTTAGCAGCACACTCGTCATTAGAAACTAGCAGGTAAGTTAAACAATAGAAAACTGTCTCGCAGCATCAAATCTTTGTAAGGTATATCCATCATAAAACGGAGCAATTTTTGCAAACCTACCCTCCTGATTTGCTAGGACTGCACACTACCCATTTCTATATGCCGGTTCGCAGAGGATAACTGCCTGGTACTGTTCCTAAAAATGAATAATCAGTCCTTAAACGCAGGCAGTAGAGGTTTGTACTGTGATGCTAAAGGCCTGTGGTTGATATATATCTTGTCAGTCATGTGGAACAACAGAATGAATAATTTTGTTAAAGGAAAGTAGAAAGGTATCTTTCAAAAGTCCACTGATCTTTAATCATAGATTAGGGAAGAAATCATGTTTCTTTTTGCAGGAAGTAAGTGATCTTCCTCACCAAAAGCGTAATCGTAGCGTGTGATGGGCTGTTTCAAAAATGGCTGCCTTGGAGAGAGACAATTGACACGGACCACACACCGTGGCGAAGGTAATGCAATAGCAATTTATATCTCTGCATTAACCAGTGTCACGCAGTTCAAATCCTACTGTGCCAGGTCTGAGACGTGATGATAGGTGTCAAGAGAAAAAGAGTTACCTATCTCAAGGAGGCTCATTAACTTGGGAACACTGAAACATCTAACAAAATCTCACGGGCTGGGGTACTACAACTTCACTTAGCCATCACAAGCAAATGCTCATTTATTGCGGTTTTAATCAATGGAGTTGAAAGTGCTTCACTAGTTTTTGCTGGTGGAGCCTCTGCTGCAAGGCTCAGACATCACCTCCAATGAAAGAGGGCTCTACCTGCTGCAAGGCTCAGACATCACCTCCAACGAAAGAGGGCTCTACCTGCTGCAAGCCACTGCTGCCTTGGCGACTTCATCACAGGGTGCACGCACGAGTCCTCCAGTCTCAGGCAAGCCCACCCTCACACAGGAGGGGACTGTAACCTGGCTTGTCCCCAGCTCTTGGATGCCCCAAGTCCTGCTTAGGGATGCCCCGGACAAGAGAAACCCAAGAGGAAGGAACGCAGCTGGGTCCTGGAGCCACCTGCCACCAGCCCTTTCTGCAGGAAGGCTCTGGGGCTTTTAAACTAAAGGTGTCCAAGATGGACCTCCGTTTGGTGAGGACAGAAGTGCACCAGCCAACTGATCAGGTTTGGTCTCTCATTAGGTAGATATGTCAGTTCCCTTGGTAGATACAGGGAGGTGTCCCTCTGACTCCAGTGGTTGCTCAGGAGGTCAAATGGCTTGTCACTATTTCGTTTGTACCACTCAGAGCAGTAGGAGAAACACTAGATCTGAATTACTACTTTAAATAAAACAGGAAAACAAGTACAGAGATGATGAAAATCCTCTGTACTGAAAAAAAGTCTCCAGAAGTTATCACAATTAAAATATCATTACAGTATGCACTCATAGCTGGGCTGCTGCATGAACCTCAAGGACGTCAATGTACACCCACACAAATAACATATACACATCTCCCAGACAACTCAGTTCAGAAACTGTGTACATGGCCACACCTCAGGTTTCCTAAAAAGTTATGGTCCCTTTCTTTCCTCATCTGAAAGTGAGGAAAGTCTACAGGGATGTTTAAATAGATGCTGTTCTCTGTAGTCTAGAGTGCAGAGAAAAAAGCACAAGGAAACAAAGTTGGTCCTGTCTTGCCACATTGCGATATACTTCCCCTCCAAATTAACCTTCTTTATCCATCCTGCCTGGCCCCCTGCAAGGTCTCCTCATTCCATGTCACTTGCCATGTCCAGCACTGAGTCAGAGGCTGTGAGACTTTTCTGTCTCCAGGTTGGTATTCACCCTCTGGGTTATGGAGCCAGCGTTTAGGCCAGTGGCTCGAACGGCAAGGATATTTCCAGCAAGGCTGCTCCAGCAGCCCTTGGAGCTGAACTGAGGGCTGCGAGTCCAAATGGCACCTTTCCTCCCAGTCCCTCCACTCACTGCTGAACTGGAGCTGGGGGTGCAGCAACCACCCTAGCAAACGACCATCTTTAACCTGATAACATCTTAACAGATGACAGCTCATACAAGTACTCCAGCACCCATCAGATAGGCCTTTAACAGACTCTTTCTATTATAACATAAAGAGCAATATGCCAGAACCAATTCCGAAGTTACTGATAAACTTTGGAGGGAAGCAGCAAGTGGGAAAAGCATATATAGGGAACCCATCCCCATCCTCTGTTTTCCCACGCAGTCACCCCTTCGATCTCTTCCCAGAGCACCGTGTTAGCCTGTATGAAGCAACAAGTTTTAACCCAAGAGGGAAAGGAACTCCCTCAACTTCTTTTAATTGATAATGACTTAATGTCACCCTTCACTGCACACTTCCATGATACCAGGGAAGTGACAGAATCGTCATCCCTCTCGTAGCCCCTGGTTAATACCAGGCTAACAACAAGAATTCCCTTTGCAGTCAACCCATCCGAAGCAAAACATGCCCAGAATGGTGTCTTCACCTCTGCCCAAGTGCGGTAACCTTGAGTACAAGCATCAGTGGCAACACAGCAAAAATGCTTTTTCCCAGGGACCACAGCCAGCATCTGCTGGAGACCAAATTGGCTTTCATTCCTCCTGTTTTCCCCCCGACTCCTTCCAGATACACCTCTCGCATCCCTCAGTGTCTTCTCAGTCCAGTTACTGGGAGATGACCCCTCTGCCCCCAGGCCTCTCATGACCTAGCAGAGCCCCCATCTCCTGCTGGCACGGGACTGTACTGGCTCAGCCTCTGCCTCCTTCACAGCCCAAAAGGGAGGCAGTACCCAGGGACAAGCAAATACAAGCATCGTTTGCAGACAGATGGAGGAATGTCTTGGTAAGACTAGTTCCTCCTGTGTTTCTTGACCTCCCAAGCACTGTCCCTACTGGCAACTGGCAAAATCTGGAGGAATGGAACAGTTGTTCATGGTAACCTACAGAGCAAACTATAAGATCGGCGTCTTAACAGAGCAAGAGGAACAGTAATAAGAGCCTGCAGGCTCTTAAATCAAATATTCTTGCTTCTTTCAGCAAGCTACCACAGCTGTCCATCCCTTCTTCCATCTGCATGGCCCCAGCGGGATCTTTTGGAGGACACAATCAATGATGTTCACAAGACCGCAGCAATGTCTTGCAGAGGCCTTGAGAAGTGATTAACACCTCCTTTCCATCTCAGCTCAAAGGGAGAACTGCAAAGCAGAAACAGTTTCCTAAAACACTTACTTCCAGGTCTACCTAAGTCCTTCATCTGAAAGACCTTGCAAATCTCAAACCCCAAGTGTTTATTTTAATTAACTGCTTCCATTCACCATAAGGATACAAAAGACTTGGATTCACCTTTTTTTTTTAAGGAAAATATCGCCCTTTAATTAAAAGCAGATAACAGTATTCTCCGCCTGGCAACAGCCACTTTAAACTCCCATTGTTATGTTTGTTTTAGCCAGTAAGGCAATTTTACATTACTTAAAGAATCCTTAAAGTATTCTTAAAGAATAAAATTTTCTAGAGAAGAGTTTAATCAATTAATCCTCAGTGCTGTACATGAGATTTTACATGGAGGAATCCAATAAGCTATGGATTGTCAGTAAATTCTTATCTGTTTTAACTAAATTCTTATCTGTTCTAAGGGTTTGTAACTCTTGTCTTCAGACATGTGACAGATCTTAAAATCCTTCATGTCTGGGCCCCAAACTGCAAGCTAGACATTTAAAAAACTGCACAGAAACTATTCTGGGGAGTTTTCTGGACAGAGAATTCACTACAGCCCCCAGGTCAGTGACTCTTCCAGCATCTTCACTCCACAACAGTCTGTTCCTCTTCCCGGAGTGATAAGCACTGCACGCTTGAGAACAAGGACAGGCAGAAATGCTTGTTCTACCCTCCTTCATTTTGAGATATTTCTTTAAATTCCAACTTAATCTCCACTTAAACTTGAAAAACCTCATACTCAAATAAATAAATCTTCCAGGCAAGACCTTCCATCAGATCATATCTGGCAGAGGAGGCACTTTCATCCCTAACTCATGACATGAGAGTACGGAACACAAGGGGATGAAGAAAATTTCTTAACACTTTAATCCCAAGAAGTGTGTAGAGAGCATCTGCAATAATGCACTCACTGAAGAGCAGGTCTTAATTAAACACACGGACAAACGCTCATCTCCTCTCTAGTAATGCCACGGATCTCCTCGTTTTTGTGCTTAGAGGACAGAAGCAGCTGAAAATCACAACTTTTACCTACTGTGAGAGCCAGAGTGGGATTTGGCCCAGTACACTACAGGCGTGTACCCAGCTGCTACAAGACTGATCTCCTCAAAACATACTTTGTCCGTGCTTCCTCTAAGCCCTCTATGTGGGCTTCCCTTTCTGCCTCTGCCTGACACACTGGCCTTGCTCCTCAAGGCTCCTGGGGTAAGAGCAAAGTCTTTGCCAAGTTAAAAGAGGACTCAAAACTTGTCTCTGTGAGACAGTTTCCATACGTTCACTTCCTTTTTAGGCAGGGGAAGGAAATGGTTCTCCTTAGCAATCTGTTTATACCGTGATAATCCATCTGAGGAGGAAGAAAGGAGACAAACCAACAAAAAGAAAATTTCCCTGAGGTGATAGATGGGGATTATTGGCCAAAAAAACCCACCAAAACCAACTCTCCAGTGGTCTAATTGTTCCCACTAGCTTCAGAGGAGAGCCCTGCTGCACCCCACTGGCAAGCATTTCAAATGATGCTTACGTGCTTCAGAGCCAGCAAGCCGTTCTTGCATTATTCTCTGCGAGAGACACAGGCCCTTCAAAACCTGAATGTATGTAACTAATCCCTGGTGCTGGAAGCTAGGTTTCACACAGAAGAACCCAATAAGCAATTTTAATCTCCAGTTCTTGAGCCCTGCACAGCCAATGGATTTTCTCTTCTTCGGACGCTTTCAAAATGGCATCCCTTGGCCAGCTGAACTGGAGGGGGTGGGAGGACAGAGGGGAGAGAAGCAGGATGCAAGATCTACTTATGCCCCAAACTAAGCTGTTAATTTTGAAATTATCATAGTAAATTATCTCCTTGCACTCTATCCCTTCCTTTGCTAGTGGCAGTATGGGAGAGTGGAACACAGATATTTTAGGAGAGGGCTGCTATTAAAAATTTAAACATGCCATGATATTCCCCCTTTATCACTGCAGATCTAGAAATTTTTGAATATGCAAGTATTAAGCATCTCCTGATCAGCAGACAGCAAGCCTTGTGGAGCTACCTCAACTCAAAAGTCAGTAACTGATTAAATAATTGCAAGCATAATAGTGGCAGCACAGCAATATCATATGGAACCTCATCGCCGTCTGCAGACACCAAGGACTGCCACATTTCACAGAAATAGTAAACAACAACAGACACATTTCTGCTGATATAATTAATCTCTATCCCCTGCCATATTAACAAGAGAAAGATGCCCATATTTATGATGAATTCTTCTAATTAAGAACCGTGTGCAAATGGCATGCATCTCACCCAAGGGATTTTATCTTCACCAGGAACCCAGTTCAAGGATAAAATTCAGCTGCATAGCTAGGTAAGCACAAATCACAGTGACACTTTTCCTTCTGCTAGGCAGGAGCCAATGAACCATCCCTGGACAACTCATTACTGTTTGCCTCGTTCCAGCCACTCATTACAAGGGCCTTCACCTTGCAGCAATGCAAGATGTCACACTTGCAAGCAGGCACCTAAGCACTCTTGATGCTTCATCCCAAAGACACCCCAAGAGGAGAAGCACCATCCTCGGGGGGCAAAGCATGCTGGCACTGTGCATCAGTGGGGTATATGCACCTCGCTTTTCCTTGATCCACCTCCCCTCCCTGCAAAATAGCCGTGACTATTTGCACATGCACTGAAGCTCTAGGGAAAGGGATGTCAGTCAAAATGCCCGGTGGGAAAGACATTCAAAGAGAAAGTCAACAGAGCCTGAGCAATCAGTGTAAATCAAGACTTTAACCTTTCTGAGCCTCCCTCAGACTCTTGATCTGTAAAAGAAGATGCTTAAGCACATCCTTAAGCACAGAAATCTTACCACATTTCTGAAGAGTCAAGTGCACAAGACATGTCAACGCAAAAAAAATGTTTATTACCAAAAGTACCAACTGAAGTGTCTCAATCTTACTGTCTCTGGACCGTTTCCCCTGTAAAAATCACTGGGCAGAACAGACACTGCTACAAATCTGTTTAATGTAGAAATACGGATTCACTTTCAGCCTGTACATCTGTAGTAGATAGATCCTTGGCTTCGTGCAATAGCTAAGTCCTAACTAACCTGACACTAGAAACTCATACCTGACACTAGAAAGTCAGAACTATAGCAGCCGGTACCCCAGTTTCTGGTACATAAAACAGCAGTTTCTGTTTATTGACCAGCAGAGAGAAATCTGGCTGCCTAGCAGCTGAATCAGATGGGAGCAGCCCCTTTCCCACACAGCAAAGAAAACATTCAAGGAAAATTATCCTCTATCCGCAGCTCTCTGCGGTAACACCATTAGGCCAGGTCACTTAATATACTAGGAAAAATTCCACTGATAGCATTTCCCTTGTCTGAATGGGAGGCAGGCTCTTAAATTAGCTCTGGAGGAGCAGATAGGCCTCTCTAACAGTAGTCCTCTCCTCCCAAATCACACATCTTCAAAGGAGGGGATGTGGCCAAACTCCTTCTACAGCCAGGAGCAGCCAGCTCCAGCCCAGGGGCATTGACTGCTACTCTATAATCCCAGCATCCTTAGGTAATCTTTCCTCCTGGTTTCGGACCCTGAGCATTCCATCTGGCTCAATACAGACTAAAACCACAGCGTTGTGCATCCTGCATGTTATATTGTCAACCTATTTAACAAGATGGAGGGAAGGAAGAGCTATCGGAGGGTTTCTGTACCTCCCCAAACAAGCAAGAGGCTCCAAGAGATAGCGTGGGCCATTACTACAGGAAGCAGTCAGCATCTGCAGGGAGGCTGCCTGGATGATACAGTTATTTTAGCATCTCCACTTTCTGTGACTGACGCAAACAACACCATATGTGTAAAGAGGAAATACAAAAAAGCCCCTCTTTTTTCCTAATAAACTCAAATAGCTGAAACAACGAGGTAAGACAGACAATATTAAGATTCCTCATTTCAGCAGACATTCAAATGTTTTAAATGTATTTGAATACTTCCACACCCACCCTACACTAGGAGCATATACTAAAGACAAAAGTTGTGCACCCCAGGCTTCTTCATACGTCTTTCTCATCCGCAGGGAACATGAAGGAAGCTCCTCCAAGTTCATGGTAAGCTAGTTGAGCAAACCAAGGAGCATATTGCTGTTCACCTTCACACTCTCAGAAATGCACCAAATCAATTTAATTAAAAGCTAAGAGAGATGTTTTTTTGATTTAACAGGGTTTTGAGAAATGCACAGCGACAAGTTCTTTTAGGTCAACACCTACCAAAGCACAGTATAAACACCTTTCTCCTTGCCAGATTTGGTGTCTATCTGGAGGACAGATAGCTGAGCTGCCCTCTAAATGACATTGAAGACATTCCCACGCAGTTGTCTTTCACACGTGCTTTGGTACTGCTGGAGGTACTGAACTTGCAAGGAGAATTGCAAAGAGTTCTTCTGGAAGCACAGCCTACAGGGAGCCTGAGCAGCCCTACCAAACAGGTGGGGATTCTCCACTCACCCTTCTCAGGAGCAAAGGTATTTCCTTTACATCATCAGGGTTTTCAGTCTATTTTGGCCATTCTTTCCCCCTCAAGTAACTCCAAATAGCCTGTTTCTGCTTACAGTGCAGATCCGCTCTGAAGAACCAATACTGTCCCAATCCCCTAGTGCTGTATGGAGACGTTCAAGAAGCAATAGCAGGTATATGTCAAACAGGACGGACTTCCCTAGAGACTTAGAGTTGCTTGTGGCTGTTAGGAGCCATCTTGAGGTGGCATATTGCTGCTGCCCCAGAAACATTGTTCCTCACCTCTCTGGTCAGGAGAGATGGTCTCCAGCATGCCTCGCAGAGTGGGTTATCCAGCTCAGGTACAGGCTATACCCCAGGGCCCCTCACGCCTTAGACTGCTAAGTTTCCCCTGCCTGCATTACAGAATTACTAGCAACAAATATTACCCGCCATCACTTGCCAAAACAACGGGGGTAAAGGCTTAGTCATCCATTTGTAACTTTTCATCATCCAACTGATGTTGTCCAGACTGCTAGAGTCTGAACTAGTCACCTACCCCTTCTCGACATCCGCAGCAGTGGATGTCCTACATTCAGACCCCTATTTTGGGGGGAAATGAGTACAACTAGCTGAATTCATCCTTGTAAAATTCTGCTCCTACAAAAGTAGATGCTGCTGCTTGTGTTTGCATTTGACTATTAATAACTTGAGGCAAAAAGGCCATATGCCCAGTCAGATGGTATTGCCCGATACAACTTGTGCCACGTGCCACCGGACAGCAATATAAGCGTCTCAGCATGCAGGAACTCGCATTGCTGTTATCTATCTGCTTTAAGAACTTGGTAGCAAGACAAAAAACGAATACATACTACAAATGCCAGGAGCATATTCCCAGATGCAGACACTCTTTTTTCTGCAGAGAGAATGATTAAAGTGTGTATGGTGTATTTTTTCCCCCAAGAAGAGCAAATCACACAGCCTACTGGTCTGAGCACAGAACTAGAATCCAGACACTGGTCACAGATGTCAGTCGGCATTAAAAACAACATAACATGGGGAACCTCACTTTACCCTGATTAAGTTGAGAATTTAACTCTCCAAAGACAGAGTTAAGACCGAAGAAGCAGCAACAGCCCCAAGCAGCCCCCCTGCCACGCAGGTTGCCACCACAGCCTGCTAAGGAGCGTTTGAACAGCATGCAGTATTAGGGCTGAGGTGGGAGAGCCTGAAGTCCAGCTCCCAGAGCTCAGCAAACACCCCGAGATTTATTCCTGTTCAGCCTGGGGGGGCAGTTTATCATGACAAGAAGTCATGCTGTTAAGCGGTAACAGGTTTAATGATTAACATTTGCACACACAGGAATCCTTTAGAAGCTTTTTCTAACCTGTGTCCCCGCTCCCGTTCCCCGTGGCTTATCCTCAAATGCTGCTTCTTCCCCCAAATGAACATGCAGAAAAAAAAGCACATCAAAACCTGAGCTGGCACTCAGAGTAATTGAAGGCGTTTCCTGACCTCCCCAGACACTAGCCAAATTTATTCCCCTCAAGCTATCGTAGCCCTCTCAGGTTATGCGAAGTGCCAAAGCAGTTTTTAAGTGGCCAACCCGTCACTGACCACATAGAAATTACAGAGGCTGGGGAGGTGATCCAAATTACCAAGGCGAGTGAAACCCTAACAAGAATGAGGTATGGGCAGTTACAACAGCAGCTACCACAGGACAAACTGAGTTTTAATTGTCTCTGGGTGGTAGCTTGAATCCAGTACCAAGTTCTCTGAATTCATGTTGGAACACAGTTAATATCCAAGCTGTCTTGGCTTCACTGGTGTTTTAATCAGAGTTAATAACCAGAGGTTAGCAGATCTGAATAACGAACATACCTTTTTTTTTCCTTTTTTTCTTTTCTTGCTTTCAGCAGAGAGTGAGGCTTAATCTCAGCTCTACATCAGGGACATGGGGGGAAGAACGTTTTCTCTCCCCAACCCTTTATCTTACTCATCTATGGAGGTTATTAACTCCCCGGGCCAGAGGCTGTCTTTTCCGTTCACATTTCACCTTGCACAGAAGAGCCCCCGGTCTGGATACCCAAGCACCCCTACGAGGAGGGATGCGTAGACCATCAGGAGGGACTCAGCAGCACAGGCTGTACGTGAGGTCTGGGCTAGGAGCCAGACGTACGGGAGATCTCAGGCTGCGTAACTTTGATGCGCAAATCACTCCGAAAAGGATGGCATGAAAAGGTAACTCCAGGCAGGCTTGTGGCAGCCCCTAACAGTTTATTATTCAACAAGTCGCCCTGCCTCGCTCTCCCATCCCAGTAGAGCCTCAAAACAAGTCCCTCATGTACAGAGTCTGCTAGGGAGAGACACATCCAGCTGTGAGCCGGTCTGTGTGCTCCCCCGGCGTACCGAGTTACAGCCAGGGCAGGGGAAAGGCTGGCAGCTGCCAGAGCCGGCTGAGTTTTCATAGAGCACAGCTTCTCCCCCTGTCTCTCCTTTTGCACCTGAACCCTAAGCACACTGCCAACACTCACCCAGCTCTTGCCAAGCAGACCCCGGTCACGGCTGGAGCCACCCCGATCGCGACCCAGCGCAGATCTGAACCCTGCGTTGCAGAGGTGCTGAGGCCACCCCAGGCTAAGCAGCATCTGACTCCCAAAGGGCCACCAACTGATAGGCAATGACCAAAATTAATCTAAATTTACCCACATCAGATATGGGACAATGATATGGGAATTTACCTTGGGCAGAAAAATATTAAATTGATAACTTAAAGCAAATTCTGATCTAGATAGATAGAAATATTTTCCATTCAGATTCAACTGACCTACTCAAGACTGGAAAGACATGAATTGCCTTTAATGATTCAAAGTAACCTTCTGGCAACATACTTCGTGGCTGTCCTTGCCACAGAGAATGGCATGGACCACAATTAAAGCCTCACACAGGGCCAGCAAGTTAAATATAGCAGTGGGAGGTGTATTTCTAGTGGAATTATAAAAGCATTAATAGAAAATTAGACAAAATTGATAATGTAACGTGGATCTTCAAAATTTATTTAGTCTTTATGAATCTGTCACAAGACTCAGTTTAGCAAATTCCTGGACATTTAATAAATGCTGTGCACTGCATTATTTCCTGATTTCTTAGATTCATTGCTATATAAACGAGGGAGTTCAAATGGCCACCGTGCATTTCTGCTTTCTAACACTTTGAAGGATTCTTCCATGGTGAATAGCACCACTCACCCATCCCGCCAAAAAAAGGCGAGACATTTCATTTAAACTTTAGATGTTACAGTTTTGGATTCTGCTGAAGCCCAGCTGAAGGAACCAAGTGCATCTGCATTCTGGGTTTTCTGAACATGCAACCCACGGGCAGCAACCAGTTCCTTTTGCGCATTCGTGAGCTGGGGAACTAGAATAACACCTTACAGGGCTCCTGAGGTACAGGAGGCACAGAAGAATAACAAGGGGAACCCTGCATACACCCAGCTCCCGTCAGCACTCTCCTCTCCTGCAGCTGTGGCTCCTGCCCAGCTGACTGCCAGGAGTCCCTGCTCCTGCATACCAGGCGATCTGGGGACACGGACTAACGCCAGCGTGTCAGGGAGCTGCCACAGCTCAGAAGGTCACAGAGCATCCCGTGCAGACCCTGCAAGAAGGCAGGCGCAAAAGGTTAGGGAGAATTTTTTCATGCCTTCTTCAGTGCTTGCAGTGATGCTCATAACTGTTTATCCATTCCTGCTCCTTCTTTATGACGCCTCTTAAGAGGTACTGGGGAAAGGCAGAAGAAAGATACAGAGTATTCCAATCTCCTTTAAGCTCAATGCGACAATTATAATCCTCTAACTAAAAAGGAAGAGGAGGAAAAATGAGATGGGCTGTGACAGGTTGGGAGGACTAAATCCCCATTAACTAGGGCACCAAGATTTAAAGGGCTCAGCTTTGCACATATCATACGCCTCTAACAAGGTCCCCGCAGTACACTGTCCCTGCCAATTCCTCTGTGAGAAAGTGCGCGTTGGTGAGACCCAGTGCCCCAAGGATGCTGGCAGTGGGCGAGAGGACTCTACTGCCAGGGCATTGCCATGCTGAGACCAGCGTGTCCAAAACCATGGGGTGGCAGGAGCACCCAGGTAGCCCCCCTGATTCACAGGTGCAAGGGGCAGCAAAGGTCAGCGTGGTACCCAGCACACAGGGCTGAGCTGCACAATTAATGCCTGAACAGCAGCAGAAAGGAGAACACACCAAATAACCTATTTCTCATATTAGCCCACCAAGCACAGTCATTTATATCACCCCACGTTTCCCTTCAACTCCAGCACATCTTTCATGAAGGTGCGGCTTTGCGCCTAAGAAAATTAATGAGTAAATAATTTACAATTAATATTTTTTTTTAATAATGTTGTAAGCAAAGTGATGCAAGCAGATCAGCAGATTTCCCCTACTACCCGATGTGACTCAATCTGTATCCTGCGCTGTAAGGACTGCGTTGTTTACTTTCACTGTAAACCACCTCCTCCTGGCTCGCCTAACATGTAGCATGAGATTTGTGTCTGTTCGAGAACCTGACCCGAGCCAGCAGTCCATCTGCTGACTTAAAACCCTTCTGCGCTTGGCCAAAGGGAGCTTTGATAGGTGCTTGGGCAACCTCTCCGAGGCCAGACCTCACTTGACCACATCTCATCACTGCCTGACCTGACAGACCCTCTGTGATGACCACAGCTAGTTCTGAAGGAACACTGATTTCCCAGCCCTTCCCAAAATTTCTTTGGGATTGCCCAGCCAGTGTGGTCCAGTCTTCCCAGCACAGACTGGAAACGCCCCACAGGGCTGCTCAGCTAGCGGACACGGCCCAGCAATGGGGCATCCCAGGGCACGGCACAACCAGACTTAGACCACCCAAACGCAGAGGATGCAAACAGACCCAAGTTTTCTCAGATTTGCTCCAACAGATTTTTTGAAAGTGTTACCTCATTGCAGAGCATCCATCCTTCTGCTGCCAACCCCAGCTCAGCATAAACACCGCATTGCACTCCGAGCGAGGGGAGAAACATGACTGTGCTCACCCCAACCTGCATCTGGTACTGCCAGGGGAGCCGGCTCTGCTGTTCCCGAACACAAAACCAGGAGTCTTAGCATCACAGAAGCAAGTGTAGCACCAGCGGGGATGTGGCAACGCAGCGTCCCTATGCCAGGGACAGGATTATGCCCTACCTGTTTGTCACTGCCCCTGTCAACCTGCCCAGAGATCCCTTTGGGAGGCTGTGCCCTACTTTTAGGTGTAAAACAGGTACTTCAGCCAAATTGAGACATCCCAGAAAGTCAGGAAACACATACAGCTTATTCCAGCAGCAGCCTGGTGTAGCTGGTAATTCCTACCATGCAACTAGATCCAAAATGTCTCCCAGAAAGGTACAAAGAAAAAAAACAACCCAAAACAACAATACATACATAGTATAGCACTTGGGAATTACAGCATGATCACATCACTGAGCAACAGGAGTCTGTAGTGAGCACTTGCAACATTCACATTTCCTAACTCCAATAACTTTACTATTAATTTGTACAATTTAAAATTAGTTTGGAAAACTACATAGGGAGCACAGAATTTTTTTAACTTCATTGTGTGGATGTGATGGCTCCCATTTGCACTGCTACTGTATCCCTGTTCCCATGCTCGGAGACTAACTCGCCAGTTACCCGAGGAGCTGCACTGCTTTTTGCAGCTCTTACATGCTCTTCCTCATTTATTAGGTTTTTTACTGCGTACTTAATACCAAAAGGCACAAAGGTACAGCATGGCATTACTGAGCATGACACTCTGGCACCAAATACTTTGTTCGGGGCACTCGGCATGTGAGCAGATGGAAAGCATCAGTGTTTTCCAATTTTGTCCTGCAGGAAGACTTTTTCAGAGAACCTCTGAAGACACCTTCATTGGGTAAGAGCACTTTTCCAGCCAAGAGCCGGCTGTTTCGGGGTTCAGCCTGTCCAAAATAAAAAAGTCAAGAAAAATATTCCTATTTTCTTTCCTCCTGGGCCCACAAAATGGCTGATGCAGGTTTCAGCACAGTTGCTTTTTCTCTCTCTGCTACTTTAAAACAAAGCCTCCTCACAAGGACCACATTTCAGCTTAAAAGATGAAACATTTGGAAAGTGGGAGAAAGACAACAAGAGGTTAAAGTAGATAATTTTCTGCAGCTTTCGCCAAGCGTCATCAGTGCCCGTGCTATAACAGGGTCAGAAGTTGGAGCATTAACCCAGCCTGACCATGGCAGCCTTGAAGCCTGGACTGCAAAGTCAACCCTGTACCTCCGTCATGACAGGACGACCAACCAAGCATCATCAGACTGGCTAAGACAGCCTCCCTGCCCAGGGCGGCCCCACGCAGCAGCCTCGTTCACGTCCCGGGGCAGCACGGAGCTGAGACGCCGACAGTGCTGCTGGACCTCCACTGCCACCGCAGAAGGAGCTGGGGCAGGTCTCTGCAAGGGCGATGCCCCTGAAGTGGCTCCAAAGAGAGCACGCAGCTGCCTGTCAAAAACTCAGGCTCTACCGACACTGAGAAATTACCCATACGCTCAAAGCACATCACAACATGGGCAATTTCTCTGCAAAGATGGGGCCCAAGAGACCACTTTTTTTGTTTTTTTTTTTTAATGTACTCCTATATATCTCACTGTCTCCACAGCCACAAGCACAATTTGGACCTGGAAATCTGATGAGGACAGTCCAGCTCCTCTCCTTTATCACTTTTATTAGTTGCAGGAATATGCGCTTATAAAAATACAGTGAAAGACAGCAGCAAGTAGGACACGGCCTTCCCTCATAAATCCTGTTGTTCAGCACACAGAGCTCACCGTGCTGCACCTTTAACGCCTTCCTCTTGCAGCAGATCGTCCCTGACCTGCTGCATTTCTGCTAATACCCTTCTTGGTTCAAATGTGAACCAAGTAGGAGCCTTGGTACAAAGGCTGAACTCAACCAAATGTTTTGCTAAGGTTATCTCATCTCCAGCCCTTTACAAAACTTGCAAGCTAAGCCTCCAAAAAGCCCTGTGAAGCAGATAAAAATCTCAATTTTAGACTTTGGGGAAACTGAGGCACGGAAGACTGTAAGGAGGATGAGCTTGCAGCTCAGTCAGTAAGCCAGCTCGGCTCTTAGTCCATGGGTCTCGCTTTAGTTATGTCTTTACCTTAATGCGATAGTAAGGGATGTGTTGTGGATCACGGCCTCTGCACTGGGCACCGTACAGGCAAAACAGCAGCGACAACCGACACGACGAGCCCCAAAGAGCTACAACCCTAACTACAGGAGCTGGCAGACAGGGCTGGAGGAGCACAGGGGAGCAGCCTTCACCACCGACACAGGAAAAAGAGAACGAGGTCCTGGGACTGTCACTGAGATGCCGTGGGATGGGAATAACCAGCTGGCACCCTAGGGAGAGCCAAGGAAGAGCAGGAGATCCCACCCAGCCATGCTCTGCGCCGGGGCTTTCCCTGCAGAGGGGGGCGATGCACGGCACAGGGGAGCCAGGGTCCCCCGCTGACCCACGTGCTTCATCCCCAGCACGTTCGCCTCTATTTCATTGCCTTTGTGCTACGCTCCAGGTTTTTCTGCAGGAATAATTATGTCATTTTCCAGTGCTCCAACACGAGCAGCCCCAGTTCGCTGCCACTGAAACAAAACCGGATCCTCTCCTCTTGCCTTTCAAGTGACTCCCGACCTGCCCGCCTCGGGATGAAGCGCCTGGGCCAAGTTTCACTCACGGCAAACAGCGACCTGAGATGTCTCTCAAAGCCTTCTGTTTCCAGCAAACACTGCTAAATTTTTAGTAAATCTTGAGGTTTGCTAGGGCATTTTTGTAAATACAAAGACAAACCTTAACTGGGGAAGCAGCTGCATACTGAAAGAACGCTTCAGCTCGCTAAAACTTGCAGCTGCTTCACCCACGTATTTAATGGAAAGGCTCTGGTAAAAGATGATCTTCAGGAGGTCTGCGTTTCACTCCCCCCACACCTCTACACACCGTCCCAGGCTGCCCAGATGGCCGCGCTCCCCGAGCCCCAGACCACGCTAGAGCTGCCTCGTCGCTTTGATTAATAATTAAGGCCAGTGCTTCCAACTGGATTTTGTTAATATTATTATTGTGAACCATTTCTTTTATTTTTATTTTTTAATGTGCCACATGGGCCACTGGGATAAATTAAATATAAAATCATTTTCTGCCATTTAGGCAAATGGCATTCATTCCCACATTTTTAAAACATAAACACCGTAAATAAAATATTAAGCTGTCGAACTGTCACTGAATCTTCCTCCTGCGGTAATACCCCTGGAGAAATAGTTACCAAGTCATCCTTTCCCAGGGAGCTGGCACAAGCCCCTCATCTGGCATTATAAGAGAGATCCCACAGAGATCCAAAAAAATCAAGAGTGTTGCAGGGGTCTGGCCACAGTAGGAACAGCTGCCACAAAACCCCAAGCGTTAAGGGCCACCCCCCCCCCCACCTTAAAATTAACTGGGAAGAGCAGAGGCCATATAGGTGCCGGGCAGAGCCGGGCGGGTGCTGGATTTTGGCAGGGGAACGGGCCAGGCTGAACGGCACAGTCAAACCCAGCACTTGGAGGGGCACCCTCCCCCTGCAAAAGCATCGGCACTACGGCCTGCAGCTTCTTTCCCCCTGCAAAAGCATCGGCACTACGGCCTGCAGCTTCCTTTCCATTGCGTTTCCAGCACCCCAGATGTTTGCAGAGCCACAGGGAGCAGAGCTGCTCTGCAGGCTGGCACGATGGAGAGCACAAGTCCCCTTCGCTTTTCGCTTAACTTGAAGGGAAGATATTTTACAAAAATAGGAGCATTTCATAAGCTGTTGAATGTGGTGACTTTGCCGGCTTGCTCACCATGCCTCCCCGGGCTCGGGTTCCTGCTGCCTGCAGCTGAGGTGCTCTGGCTTACAGGCAGCGCAGCAGCCTTGGGGAGACCATCCCACCTCACGGAGACCATCCCGCCTTGGGGAGACCATCCCGCCTCGCGGAGACCATCCCGCCTTGGGGAGACCGTCCCTCCTTGGGGAGACCGTCCCGCCTTGGGGAGACCGTCCCGCCTCCTGTGCTGTGTTCACGTGTGTGCAAACTGACACGTGGTCGCCTAGCATAAGAGCAGAAAGAAACCTATATAGCCATATTCCTGATCTTTGCCCCCAAAGGCAGGAGACTCAAGAGTGAGCAACCTGGTAAGAGTCAAACAGTAAGGGAATCACCGCTTTCCACCGCTGCAAGAGGCTGCTGAAATGAGCTGTGGCACCTCATTAAATATTAGGCCTTCTCTCTCCACGGCACAGCAGGACATGAAATCAAACCTGTACTTCATGAGCCTGATAATATGCCAATGCAAGGAATTAGTGCTCTTCCCCCTCTTGTTGTTTTATTTTATTTTTTTATTTAGGATCCACCTCAGTTCCCAGAGTTACATTCCTGCGGCTACAAGACCTGCCTCCAGGCAGGCACACATGTGGGAGCCCTGTGGGATACAACTCCCTGAAAAATGGTATCACTTATCGATCCACGAAAGCTTCAGCTTATCCCAGTTGTGAGGGAAACAGCATCCCCTGCAAGCTGCGCACAGAGGCAACGTGATGAATGGACGGGAATAAAATCATTCACGAACGAATGGTGAACATCAGCCGGCACCTGCTCTGCGGGATTCAGATACCCACAGCCAAAGTGCAACAACCCCGTTACAGGTTGCTCCAGGTGCAGGAGAAGACAAATGCAGCAGAGTGCACTGTTTGGCCAAGTTAAGTCTACCAAGGTCTGAAGAACATAACATCAGGGTAGTCTTACATGCTGGCAAATACGAGTGTGGCTGAAGTCGCCAGTCCAGATACTCAGAGAACCAGGTAAACCGCAGCCACTGCCTATTTTCTGGCTACACAAGAGGGGAAAAGTCAAACAATTGACATCTTTCCTTGCCAACTTGCTCGATGCTGCAGACACCTCCTGTTCTCAGCAGTGCGTCCCAGAGAAGTCTCCCGCTCGCTGTCTCTCAACAGGCAGGTGACTTTCAGTTCAGCAATGTTTCAGAGAATTCGGAAATCCTTTGCTACAAGGGAAAAGGATGCCTTGATCGTCATCTCCCCAGTGCTCATTTTACGCGTCTGAGCACAGAGGTGGGGAGCAGCCAGGAGAGCTGAGCCCAGGCAACCCGAGCCAGTATGCCAATACACGGTCTCTCCACTGCCAAACAGGCTCTAGTGGGGTCACAGAGAAGCTACGCAGCTCACAAAAGTTGGCAGGACAAAGATAAGGGACGACATACCTGCTCCAAAGAGAAACTGCGCACCAGTCTAACATGACCCAGAGCATTTAACTAACGATATTCTTCTGTCTCCACCTTTCAGGCACATTGCTGCTCTTCTACCACCCCAGAGAAGTCAGCAAGCTGGAGAAGCCCAAGGGCAGCCTCACATCCAGCTTTTGACTGGGAAATCACCAGTCTCCCAGTCTGGGACTGGGACTCCCCATCCTCAGCATACACAGACAGCCAACAGCAAAATTCCTCTTTCAGAGCTACCTACCAGCCACCCCCCTGGCTACCGAGCTTTGCCCACGCGACAGCGATGGCCTTGCTCTCTTCAGTGGGACACGGGTATGCCGGGTGAGCTTCCCACACTGCAATCTTTAGAGGCGGGAGGACAGAGTCCTGGGGTCTGTCCATCAGCGCCATGCTAAAGCAGACGAGCAGCACATGGTGAATGATTAACCGCCCGAACGTAGTGTGTAAATGATGCCAAAGTCCCTCCAAAAGACACATTGCACAGCTTCTGCCTCTGGGAAATTTCCAAGGAGCAGGAGGCAACCTCCTGCCTGGGAAGGACAGAAAAGAGCCCAGGGAAGAAGTCCACCCTCCAGAAACACCCAACACACAAACCAGCTGCCAGAGGTCTCAGGGCTCCTCCTAATTGATATGAAACTATGCCGTGCTCCAGAGAAAAAAATGCATTCGTAGGTCTGTGGCACTCACTCATGTTTCTGCCCTCCGTGGCGGGTGGAAGGGGCAGCGTGCAGGGGCTCGCCATGCCACTGAGTCAGCCCTGCCCTTCACCAATTTCTGCATTTTTATTTCAAGCATCTGTAGGACCTGTTTGGGGAGAGGCTATTGCAGAGAGCCCACATGTCAAGATTTCTGGATATAAAGCAGGGATCTGGAGGATCATTATTCATGCACAAGCTATTTCTGGGACACTGATCTCTGACAGCCCTCCCTCTCCCCCCCCTCCCCAGCTTTAATATTCAAAGATTTCCCTTGCTGACTCCAGGAGTCAGACATCTAGATTTTAAGTTTAAAGTTGTGCTAATAAACATGAGGTCAACAAATAACAAGCCAGTTTCAAGCTGAGACTTGCAATTGACTATAGTTTTTACCTGAGGTGATTTTTATTCTTCACATTAGGAGAGAATAAGGAAGAAAACCACAAGCTCAGAAAGCACGTCCATTTTTAAAACCCATGCAATTCACATTCATTTGCCCAGGATTTGAAATGTCACCGCATAGATGCAAGAGCAGAACTCTTGGACTCGCTCACCCAAAAGACAAGATTTTTTCTTTTTCCCAGACAGAAAAGCAGCCAATTTTAAAAAATATTTTCCAGAGACCCATAAGTCACATGAGTCACCCTTACGTGCAGATGAGCCCAAACCTGAACTCCAACACCATCACTCATGCAGAGCAGAGGAAACCAAAAGCTGGATGAAAACGGGCAGCTTGTCTCAGTGGCTCTGCAGAAGGCCAAGGGACTCGAGAAGCATGTGGAGTATAGGCACACCTCTGCTTACACAAGACTGCCATTATTTTTTAAGTCAAGTAATTTAACTTCACAGGGAATTAACTCAGGGTTGAGGGCTCTGCACTGCAGAAGGACAGCCACTTCTCTCCATTCATCATTTCTCCAGCGGGGTGGTTGAAATGGCACGTTTTCCGTGCTGGCTGGGAGAGGGTAGCGGGCAGTGCCGCAGCCTGCACGCCATGCACCCAGCAGCCGGGGTAAGGATGCGTGCTGAGGACCACTTGCACAGCTATACCCCCTGCGTAACCAGCCCCGCAGGCTCACATCGTCGACTCAGCCCACGAGACCAACTGCTCAGACCCCCGGCTAGATGCCACCCCCTGCAAGGGGGTGCTGTCCCCAGGCCCCCGCTGACCTTCCTGCCCTGTGCTCGCCTGCAGTCGCTTCCCTGCTTCCACCCCAGGAGCGCAGGCAGAGGCCGTGACCAGGACGGCTCGTTATTCGCCTCCCATCGAAGCAAAGCCCGTCAGGGTCTCCGATAGCCCTGCCGCTGCATAGTTACAGCAGCACATATATTGCATTTTACCAGCCCGCCTCCCATGGCAGCCCACGAAACCCTTGGGAAACTGCTCTGCACGCACGAGGGGAAGCCCAGACACCACAAAATCCTCCTGTTTCCCTTCTCTATGCAAATGGATCACGGCAAGATGTGATATTTCCACCACACCTCGCTGTCAGGTGCATCAGGAGAGGGTCCTCCTTCATCCCAGCCGCTGCCTGCCAGGGGGACCAGGACTTACTTGGGGGGGCTGGCCCATCGTGGGACCCCAGTTACAGAGGGACAGGAGAGGCAAGGATGATTATTTTTCCCTGCTAGGGGATTTCAGGTGTGGAGCAGAGCTGGGATGCTTCACGTCATTCTGCGAGCAGGACCAGGTTTGGAGCGGCTCTATATGCCAGCGCTATAGCTTGTAACGACAGGCTTTGTGGTTAGCCATGAGCGCATACCGCCTCCCCCCAAACAGCAGCAATATAACAACGTGCGGCACTGCCACAGCATCCTCCTCCCGAGGATTTTAAGGTGCTTGGCAGACGATATGGATTCATGTAACCTCACAAGCCCTCTGAGAGGGAGTAAAGTAAATGCAATAAAAAAATGGAAGGGATAAGCGGGGGAACAGAGAAATAAAACTGCCAGAGCAGTATGTTCAAGCACACACAAGAAATCAGGGGCTCAGGGGCAGCTTCCCCCCGGCCACTACGGTGGAATCCGACAGGCAGCAGCACTCCAAATCCTCCGTTTGTGCAAGTCGGCCCTGGCCAGCCTGAGAGCGCTTCCCAGCACGCCCCGAAAGGCTACAGCAATAGCAGCACTCACACAGAGCTCCTCGCCTGGGAAGCACCGTATTCATCTCCACAGTCCTGCTCCATACAGGGTCTCACGGCAGAGCAGCCTGAACTGCTGGCAGCCCCCGACCCTAATGAACGGCAAAGAACGTCCTTGCTCTGCCCGAGAGCCTCAGTTTTGACTGTTGAGTTTTGGCAGCTGCCAGTGATGGCTGAGAGTCTCAGCTGAAGGGTTTCCACCCTGCTGCCCAAGGGCTGGGGCTGCTCTGACAGCGTTTTCCAAACATTCACAAGGCTTCCCAAGCACCCCCACACACACCTGCCACCCTCACTTTACAGGTGGAGAAAAGAGAGACACAGGCCACAAATCCCAGTGCTAGTCGAGGAGGGAAGCAGAGAGCCCCGGCACCCGGCCCCTGCTCTGACTCCGACCAGGCTGCTGCTTTTGTTCGCTTCCATGTGTGCGTAACCGGCTGATAAATGGATTTGCAGCCAAAGAGTGACACACAGTGCAGTTCCCGAACTGCTTCAGCTGGATCACTCCTGGGAACGGTCTTGCTGGGCCACTTTTGCTCCAGGGGCTGGTTTATTTTTTATGAAGCTATTGCCTAGAGTTGGGAGAGCTTTACTGATGCTGCTAGACAGGCTGAAGGAGGACAAACCTCCTCCATGGACAGAGCAGAAAGGTCCTCATCACCCTTAAGCGAGGAGCTTGATTGTATCACCCTACCGAGCCCACAAATACCCCGGGAGGGCAGAGTGTGGGGCTTTGAAAGCAAGTTTGAAGTGGCACATCAGAGCACCACTACCACCCCTCGGGTCAGCAAGGAGCCCCGAGGGCTCCCCAACTCCCACCCTGCCCACACCCGAGCCTGAGCCTGGCTTGCAGAGCCTGAGCCTGACTTGCAGACTGCCGTCTCTGGCTTAAACCAGGCAAAACTCGGGAGCTGCGCCCAGGTCCCCCGTTTGGCAGCGAAGCGGAGGGAGCCGAGGCAGCGGCTGGTGCCAGCTCCGCAGCCCCCCGCTGCCAGTGCCGCTCGCACCCCCCGGCCCGACGCCCAGCAGCCGGCTGGCCAGAGGAAGGGCGGGCTTGCGAGAGGTCGTGGCTCTTATCTGGTCCTGATGGGAAAAAACTGCGATCACATACCTACACGTGTCTGTACATATGTATATACACGTATGTATGCGCCTCCTGAACGCGAACCAAAAACCTTCCAGCTGTTTCACCCGCCCTTCTCCTCAGCCAAGGGCAGCCGCGCTCAGCCGGAGGAGCAGAGCCCGGCGAGCCGGCGGACACAACTCGCCAATACTTTACCCACGGCATGACTCTATTCCCCGGAGGTTTGCCCACCCTGCTCCCCGGCTGTAGCCATGGTGACAAGCACGAATGCTAAAATAAATACGAAGCAACCCGAAGGCAACGCGCAGCCCTCCTCGCCCCGCTCCCCCCGGCCCGAGGCGGCGGCTCCCCGAGCATCCTCCCCGCCGCGGCAGGGCGGGATGCGGGGCGGCGGCGCCTCACTCACGGTGAGGGGGATGGTCCTCTCCTCCCGGCGGAGCTCCCGCCGGCCGGCCGCCCTCTGCCCGCTCCGGGCGCTGCCGCTACCGCCGCCGCTGCCGGCGGACCTGCCGGCGGCCGCCGAGCGGGGCTTGTTGTCCTGCCATAAGTAGTAGAAAGTGCCCAGGATCCAGGCGACGGTCAGGATGGCGATGGCATTGGCCCTGATCCTCCTCATGCCGAGCGCCCCGGGGGAGCCTGGGAGGGAGCGCTGCCTCGACGGGCAGCGGCGGCTGCGGGAAGAAGGAGGGGAGAGGCGGCGGCGGAGCGGCGGCGCGGCGGCTCCCCCCGCACCGCTCCGGCTCCGGCTCCGGCTCCGGCTCCGGCTCCGGCCCCGGCCCCGGCTCCGGCTCCGGCCCCGGCCCCGGCCCCGCGCCGCCCAGCCGCCGCCGCCGGGTCCTAACGCCTCGCCCCCCCGCTCCGCCGCAGGGGGCGGAGGGCGCCGCGCCTCCTCCTCCTCCTCCCCCCGGCCTGGCCGGCGGGAGGAGCAGCCGGCCGGGGCTGGGCGCCGGCGCTGGCCGCTGGCCCGCGGGGCTGCCGCTGCGGGGATGCGCCCGGCGCTCCGGCTGGAGCGGGGAGGGGGTGGCGGCCCCGGGAAGGCGGGTGCTGCGGTGTGGCGGCAGGGCCTCCGTGGCGAGGCGGGGGTGACATGGGCTCAGCCCCACGAGGCAGCTGCTGGGGCGCGGTGCCACAGCAGCCCGCCCTCCTGCACCACTAGCCCGGCTCCCCGCCCTTGGTGGCCCCAGCACCGCGCGGTACTCTGCCATATAGCAGGTGGCCAGCGAGGGTGCGCCGTGGCACCCTGTGGCACACAGGGTCTAGGCACCCGCTCCGTGGAGACGGGTGCGTGCCCAGAGGCCTCTCGCGTTGAAGCCACGGGGCTGCACAGAAGCAGGTCTCTTGGGCCGACGCGACGGAGCTGCCCGAGCCCGCTCCCACGACCACCCAGCAGCCACGCACGGTGGCCCAAGGGCCGGCCGCCTGCAGAGTGCTACAGCCGTGAGGCCTTTTGGGCCCTGCAGGAGTGGAGGGCAACAGTGATACAATTCCACGTTACAGGGCATTGCCAAAGCTGTAGCGGTAAAAAGCTCACCGAATCCAGCCCCGTGGGCAGCTTAGGCAACAGACCGTCCAGCTTGTGAAACCAAGCTACACTTAGGCACAGTGCAGCTGCTGTGCAACTAGGGCTTAAGGGCGCGAGAGAGCAGGAGGAGGTACTGAGAAAACTCTACCAGTGAAGACGCGTGCTTAGAGAATGTGGGTGCCTCCGAGGCACCTGAGGAGGGGATTAGAGGATTTGAATTACAGTATGGAAAATGGCAGCAGGGCTTCTAAATGACTTTTTGCCTACCTTCCTCCTGGCCAAATCCCTCTAAATGTAATTACAACCTGCCCTGCTAAATTGTCCTTTCAGGTTTGCCTGCGCACCACTTGTTTCCTGAAGCACAGCACAGTACAAAATTAATCCGTCAGACTTGTACTGTGCTAGCACTTGGGGCAGAAAGCTATTGCTAGGACCACCGCCTCCCAGGGCTGCCGTATGGCTCCACACCAGCCTCCCTGCAAAGCACACTGCATTTCTGATGCGGAAAGGTGTTACAAAGCATCTCACATCCTCCTAGGTACCCTTCCCAATAACCCATCAACCACCCGCAGCTTCCCAGGCCGGCTGATCGCAGCCAGCGGCAAGGGGAAGTTTGAGACATTCAAGGCAAAAGCAAAGTCCTCCAAGGGGTCAACAAAAACATAATTAGTCCAAGCTGCCCAGTCCACGTCTGTCCCAGTGGTACGAGTAACCTGTGGAAGCTGGGCTCCCACTGTTTTCAGTCTCTTTATCTTTCACAGTCCTACAAAAAAAAGGGCGGCTTCTCTCCTATGTGGGTTTGGATCCAGCAGCTGCCTGGGTTGCAGAGGGACACGAAGAGAGGCAGAGGAGCTGTATCCAGGATTCAGAAAAGGGAAAGACACGGGAGAAAGATGTGTTCATGTCCCTGTGACAGCAGAGCCAGCCCCATACACTGTCTCCTCTTTCACCACTGTGCAGATCATACCAGACTTTGCTTGATTCTTTCTTAGTCTTTCCTCACCATCCTGTGAGATTGGCTACAGAAAAGCAAATCACTCAGACAGTGATGGAGAGAGGTGTGCGCGAAACAGAAAACCCTCTGCCCCAACACTTGAACTAAACAGACTCCTTCTCCTGTCTTTCCAAGCATGCTGCTTCCCCCTTGCACCGCAGCCATTCACTTCCTTCCTCCGTTGCCCTCCCTGTTAGCGCACCCTATAAGCCGCCGTGCTGTCACCATTGCCTCCCCACACCACATTTCACCACTTTCAAGCATCCTGATGGCGATCCCCACCCCACCAGCATCTCGGCCTCAGCCAAGCCTCTAATGGTTGGGAAGTCCTCTGCAAGGTCAGCCCAGCATCTCCTCTTTTCTGCTCAGAAGAAACCCAGCTCCCTGACTCTTCAGATTCAGATTCTCCAGGGACAACATCATTCTGAGCACTCTTCCCTTTCCAGCGCAGATACCACCTTCTGGGCAAAGACGCCTCGCATTTTATTCCCTGTGCAGGACAAGGGCTGGAGAAGCCCTCTATTTTCACAGCATTAACACTTCATTTCTGCAAGTGCAGTCTAACATTTGCCATCTTCTAATAAATCCCAGCACCTTGTCCATACTACAGTACAGGCTCACACTCTTAGGGCTGGCCCCAAGCCTTCTCCTGCCTGGAGTAGCCATCAACCCCTATGCTAAGCAAGTGCAAAGCACTGCCAGGTGAGCAAGGCAGCAGAGTAATCCAGTCCCGCTGTGTTTCGGAGCTGCAGTCACTGCCCAGGGGAACGTCTCAGCAGAGAGCTCGGGCTGTGTTGGCACTTGACCTCCGTGCACGCGTGCAGGGAGCCGTGCGGGGCAGGACGGCACTGCCCACGGCAGGGTTCAGCCCGCAGCTGCCCGCGCCCAGCTGGCCCTCATCGCTGGAAGCACCTTACACACAAGCCGTGAAAGCTGACCACGTGCCGCTGGTGCTCCCAGTCATTAATGAGCTCGTGCTCCTGGAGAGGAGGCTCTTGAGCTCTCAGCAGCACTTTCTTATGCCTGCAAAACATGCCGCTGAGCCCTCTTTGCTATTCGGCCCCCATCACATCCTGTTATTCCCAGAGCATTGCCAGCAGTTCAGAAAACAGCACAGGAAAACCAAAAACTCAGAGTTTACTTGTACTGGGTAATGTGGCCTGCTGACAACATACACAAGTGGCAGGAATCCTCCTGTGCAGAATGACTACTTTCCTTCATTAAATCAACTCATTAATTACAAGAAAAACACAACCCAGATAATTTAACCCTTTCATTTGAAGACCCCAAATCCTTTTCACCGGGTGGCCTGTAGGTAAGTGTGAGAAACAAGCAGAGAGCTCCGTAGGCAAGCTTCAGCAAAGCCCCAAACAGAAGTCAGCTCTGACGCAGGAAGGACAACCTGAAGTTCAAGAGGTCTTTCTCATAGGAGGAAATGTCTCTTACTCCCCTGTCCCTTCAGGAGTCAGCCCAGGAGCGCACGGGTTGTTCCTGCAGAAATGCAGCCAGAGCGTGGGGTAGCGAAGCTCTGCCTACGACCCCGGCAAAAGCATGGAGTCACCCACCCCCAGAGCTGTTGGCCGAGCAGCTCACACTTGCCTGCAGGTACCCAGTTCAGCACAGATAAGCCAGATTTGCAGACACCCATTGTGGTGGGTTGACCCTGGCTGGACACCAGGTGCCCACCAAGCCACTCTATCACTCACCCGCCTCAGCTGGACAGGGGAGAGAAAATATAACGAAAGGCTCGTGGGTCGAGATAAGGGCAGGGAGAGATCACTCACCGATTGCCATCACAGGCAAAACAGACTCGACTTGGGGAAATTAGTTTACTTTATTACCAATCAAATCAGAGTAGGATAATGAGAAATAAAACCAAATCTTAATAACACCTTCCCCCACCCCTCCCTTCTTCCCCGGCTCAACTTCACTCCCCATTTCTCTCCCTCCTCCCCCCAGCAGCGCAGGGGGACGGGGAATGGGGGTTGCGGTCAGTTCATCGCACCTTGTCTCTGCCGCTCCTTCCTCCCCAGGGGGAGGACTCCTCACACTCTTCCCCGGCTCCGGCGTGGGGTCCCTCCCACGGGAGACAGTCCTCCATGAAATTCTCCAGCGTGAGTCCTTCCATGGGGTGCAGTCCTTCGGGAACAGGCTGCTCCAGCGTGGGTCCACCATGGGGTCACAAGTCCTGCCAGCAAACCTGCTCCAGCGTGGGCTCCTCTCTCCACGGGTCCACAGGTCCTGCCAGGACCCTGCTCCAGCACGGGCTTCCCACGGGGTCACAGCCTCCTTTGGGCATCCACCTGCTCTGGTATGGGTTCCTCCACGAGCTGCAGGTGGATATCTGCTCCACCATGAACCTCCATGGGCTGCAGGGGGACAACCTGCCTCACCATGGTCTTCACCACGGGCTGCAGGGGAATCTCTCCAGCACCTGGAGCACCTCCTCCCCTCCTTCACTGACCTTGGTGTCTGCAGGGTTGTTTCTCTCGCATATTCTCACTCCTCTCTTCCGGCTGCTGTTGTGCAGGGTGGGTTTTTTTCCCCTTCTTAAATATGTTATCACAGGCGCTACCCGTGTCACTGATGGGCTCGGCCTTGGCCAGCGGCGGGTCCGTCTGGGAGCCGGCTGGCATTGGCTCTGTCGGACATAGGGGAAGCTTCTGGCTCCTTCTCACAGAAGCCACCCCTGTAGCCCCCCCGCTACCAAAACCTTGCCACGCAAACCCAATATACACCCATTATTTGCATTGCTTAAGCTTTGCGACCTGTTTGAGCTGGAAAGGGTTAGGGACTAGAGCTGGCTGACCTGAGGGAGACAGAACCTTCAGCACAGCTCCAGCAGAAAAGACATGTACTTTTGCAGCACCAGGCTTCCACACGCTTTGAAAGTGTCTCCACAGCAATGTTTCATCTTCAGGGCACAAATACCTCGCTGCAGGATGACTAGCTCCCAGGTCCAAGATATTGGTACCCGAGGTGTTCTGCAGCCAGAATTTGCAATGATTTCACCTCTGACTGCAGAGCTTTGCTCCAGAATCTAATCTTTCTTTTGAAAGACAGTACAACTTCTAACCTTATGTTTCTACAGGGATCTCTGACAATATAAATTGTTCAAGTATAGCTATACTGTAAGCTGCAATGTTGCATACAGGTATTAAAGCCAGCTTCATCAGAGATAATGAGTACCAGAAGCAGTCTGGCACGGAGATCTCTACTCAACACAACCTGCAATGTAGACATACAATGAATATTAACAGTGATAATACTTCACTGCTGATCTTTGCAAAAGCATCAGCTAATTCAATAAATGCCCTAAGAGAAGTGACCTGAGAAACATAATATAATAAACTAAACAAATCAAGATAATACGAACCTCACAGCAGAATGATGGGGTCTTGCCACCACATTCGTTCTTTTTCAGTTTCCTCCAGAGCTGTTACTTCCATGTTAGAGATGTTAAGTCCTTTCTTATTTTGTGACAAACTTTGGACAGTAGAATAGCATAAGGGACCCCTTGGCAATGCAGGTGGCTGATTCTTTAACATGAGCATAGGCTAAGTATTTGGTGAGTAACCTAGACACAGAAAGGGGAGAGAGGAATACGACCTGGAGGAAATTTATGTAGGGGATTAAGAACTTTTATTTTATTTATAATCACCAAGGCCCTAATCAGCATCATCTTCAATGGAAAGAGATCTCCTAGGACCGTGAATACTAAAAAGTGCTCTCAGGAAGCCAGTTTTGTGTCTTTGGCTTACAGCCTTAGCAATAACATCTAGGAGAGCAGATCTGGTGTCCCACATTGCCCCCATAAAATTGAGAAGATCTTTATTGCAGGGGAAGAAAAGACAAGCATCATCCAGATTAGTCTTTAGAAAAAGCGAAGTGTGCCTGCTTTATAGTTATGGTGAGACAAAGTGCATGTTTTTGCAGTCATCTGACATAAAATGTAGCTGAGCTTTCAACTATGAAACATCTGGAGAACACCAAAAGGTTTTTCTTAGCACTACTCTGATCTGAGAAATCAAGTCCCCTGTATTTCTGGCTTCTAGGCATGGAAGTGCCACCTGAAACATGAACATAAGGTTTGTCTAGTCTCTGGAAACAGTTTGAACAGTCATCCAGAGTTTAGCTAAGAACATTTAAAGAAAATTAGCATTCGGGTTCAGGGGCTGGAGCCGGTCACGCAATGATGGGATGTGCAGCTGTGCCCTTGCCAGAGAGGCTTCATTTTTTTTAGGCTGGCAGGAGACACTTCCCTGCCTGGGAGCTTCCATCAGCAGCCACCGTGGCAGAGAGGAGAGCAGTCAACTGGGAGAAACGAGAGTGGCATGTTGTCCCGCTGGGACAAGAGGACTTGCTCAGGGAGAGGCAGCTCCGCTTGCCCAGAGCTGGCCGGGAGCTGAGCTCCACCTTGCATGAAAGTACTGTGCACCCAGCTGGCTCCTGCCTGCTCGCTGCATGCGCTATGGACCGAAGAGCCAGAAAGCTGTGTCTTCTAGAGCCGCGAGGGACAAGGACATAAATATGGCTTAGCTCCCTATAGCCCTCCAGCCGCAGGAGTTCCTTCTTTTAATTCTCACCTCAAATCCCATCCATACACACAGCTGAGACAGCTCTGATCCTTTTCTTAGCTAAGCCTCTGTCATGGCTCCTAGCTACATTATGCAAGGGAGGACCAGCCACAGTTCAGGGATTTTTCACAAGAGACCACTCCTCGGAGAGCTCCTTCTGCACGGGCAGAGCAGGGTGCCTGGGAGAAAGCGAGACATCTCAGGATGGTTTTCTCTGAACTTGCTGGCACCAAGTGGCTCCTTCCTCCTCCTCTGGCCCATCCCTGGGCTGGACACTCGCCCTCCCTGATGAAGCTCCCCGTCTTTTCCCAAGCAGGGTCAATGATCTGCTTCCAGGTGAGGAACAGGTGGGTAGGAGTGGGTGAAAGCAATTTACCTGTTGAAGGGAGAGGACTCAGAGCTCGTCCCTGATTTCAATTCAGGAAAACTCCAGGAAAAGGAGGGAGAAGGGGAAATGTTTGTCCCAATGGGCAGAAAGAGCTGAAGGCCTTCCCCCGTAATGGATGAAAGGTCCCTCTGATGACCACAGCATCTCACCATGCTCTTCATCCAGATCCAAATCATACCCCTGTAAACCTCCGAGACATGTTTACCCGTACCGTAAAGCCAAAATGGCAGTGTGTGCCACCGTCCTCCACCGCGTGGCTGTCGAAAAGAAAAAGAAAAATGTTATCTATCTGCATTACTCATCTACATTGGCCAAATTCCTAAACTGCCTGAAATACTCTCCTTGTCTGAAAAAGCTTTCTCATGCTGGTCAGAGGGTGTGGGTATGTGTGTGGGTTTCTGAAAATCCATATTGCTGTGCCTCAGGTCATATATCACCCTGCACATCCTTGGCCTCAGTCACCACTGGGAAACTACAAGGTGCGCCAGGAGCCCAACAGCTTGTCTTGATCATGCCCTGCCTAGAGCTGGGTACTGCTCAGGCCGTCTCCAGCCCTTCAGCACCAACGCCACGGCCACAGGCACGAAAGAAAGCCCGGACAGACGTATCACTCCCCCTCGAGCGGCTCCGTCCTTAATTTATCCTGATAAAGCCCAATCGGAATAGGCACAGAGGGCAGATGCCAATTATTTCTGCATTTAACAGAAGATGAGCTGCCTAGGGTGGCATATCTGTTGACCGGGACAGAAATACCTTCTGGCTCATTGTTTCTGGCCAGCGTGCAAACAGCAAGGTGGTGGAGGGGAGTGACTCAGGGCCAAGTTAAGGCAAATAGCATATGGTTAACTGGGAACTAGGATTTCAGGTGCTTTAAATCGTACAGTTAAACATTGTCGTAAGTGCTATTTAAGGTCACTGTAACCTTAACGTTATTTTCATGAGCATGTTTCTTAATGAAACTGAGAGCATAGAGAAGAATTCCCGATAAGCTGTAATTAACAGTTCCACGTTGCACTTGTGCTCTTCAAGTACAAAGAGAAAAACGCCCGCTGAAAGGCAGACAGCAGCAAGATGAATCTCTGACAGCACGGAGGAGCCAGGAAAGTCTTCAGAGCTGGTTAGCCAGGATGCGGGACGCCCCTTCTCCCGCTTGGGACACAGCCCCACTAACCCCCTCTGAGCCAGGTATCTCGCCTGTCTGCCACCGCAAGAGCAGGTGCAGCCTTCGTGAGGAGCGGAGTTACGGCAGAAGCAGGCAGGAGCTATCAACAGCACCGAAAAATGCTCTAAATTCGTGCCGCCGTCGTGCAATCTTTTAAAAGTGTAGAAACAGAATAAATATTTAAGTAGTAATAATTACATATTAATACATCTTATTAACTAGAAGATCCACTTATAATCAAGCTGATTCACTTTATGAGCCTGACATAAATTTTTGCTCTCCCTCCTACCACTGTTCTTATCTCCTTTTCTCACCCCAAATAATTCGCTTCTCTTCCTTGCTGCATCTTTTCTAGGACATGGATTTATTTCCCACCTTTATGGTAAAGCACGTAGCACTTTTTTCTGGTGCTCAGAATTAATTAACAATAAAATCTTTTTATTACGATCTGACGACAATTTGCTCTCCTTTATTGGCAGCTCACCACAGTGCCGACTGCGACCTGAACTGCAATTTAATCCTCATAGAAATTCAAAGCTTTTACAGCTCAGTGTAGCTACCAGGTTAGTGCTCATAACAGTCCTCTTGGCTGCAAAGCAGAAGCAGCTTGAAACGCTCATCTGGCAAAATGATGAAACTCCCGTCTTCCACTACAAAGGAATTCCATGTGAAAACACAACAATCTGGGAAATAACCTGTGAAAAATATCCTACCCAGTTTCTCACACATCCCATAAAAGGGGCTTGCACCCTGCACAGCAGACGGGGTTTGAGTCGAATGCAATAAAAAGTGCTTAACTTTCCTAAAAGTCACAGCAATGTATTTATTTTTGAAGCTGTATCACTCAAAATAGCCTAGACAATTAATGGAAAACTTTCCAAAACATTCCAGCCCTGGCACTAAGCGTGAGAAACTCCAGGCTGAGGGGAGCCCAGAAATAGGAGCCACAGATCTGTCAACTCCAGAGGCCCTGCAGTGCCCCGCAGCGAGGCTGATCCCATACCTCTGCCTGCTGGGACTGAGATCTCTCTCCAGGTGGCAACTGAGGAGTATAAGAAAGTCACGGAAGATGTTGGAGCCCAGAGGACATCACGCATCCCTGTAATGTCCGGGGCGCGATCCAGGCAGATCAACACGATGCTAAAGATTTTTTAGTTTCTACCCTTTCCATCTGTGTTATACTGGAACATCTTTACTCCCAGGGCGGTGGGAGAAGGGGACTTCAAGGATGGCAAGAATATTTATTGAAAGGATAGCCCCAGCGGAACTGCAACCGATAAAAACTGCTGACCCGCAGCAGGCCAGCGAGCGGTTACATCACCATTTCTGATTGAAGAATCAGGTACGCGCTCTGAGCCTGGCAGTGTCCCTTGCCATTGTGATCGCTTTAAACAACGATCCAGGTATTGCTAAGCGTCCACAAACCCGCCGCTAACTTATTTTGAAGCTCTTGCAGAAACGGAGCTGCTGTCCTGTCACGACTTTATAAAGTCATCCAGCGTGGGAACCCCTTGCACTGGGATCGTGCAGGTCCGGTTGTTTTGGATGAGAAACCCTCAGCAGTGACAGCTCTGCCTGGCAAGACTTGGTGATTAAATGCCTGCACAACTCCAGCCTCTGCCGGCGGTGGGACAGGTCAGCAGCCTGTGTGTGACGTACCCACCCTCCTCGCTCAGCCCTTCTCATTCATTTTGTCGGGGTTTCAGTGTCAGCATTCAGCGTTTCTCTCCCACGTTGGGCTTAAGCACCGAGGCAGCACAGGAGGATGAGAAAGCCAGGCTGGCCCGCGCCGTGTTGCAGCCCAGAATTAATGAAGCGCAAAAAGTACACCGACGGTCGGGGTGGTGAGAGAAGCACTGGCAGGAACCCCCTCCCTGAAGGCAGCTGGGATCTGGTGCAGGTGCACGTAACCTCCTTGGCGGCAGGCCTGACTTTGCTGCGGCTAGGTGCTGGGAGCACTTGGCTCCAGCTGGAGGTGGTGAGGGTTTGAGGGCATTGGCTTTGGGGAACTGAGTTCTCATCATCCCTGTTTGGTATCTCCGCACTTGCGGGCCCTTTCCAGCCCCGAGTCCGGTAGCAGGCACATGGGCAGCCCGATTTGCTGATCAGAATGAAAGGAGATTTGGAGGTGCAAGCCTGAGGGCAGGTTTTTCCTCCAAAGCTTGCCAGTGCTGGTGCCCGAGCTGACAGCCTCACCATGAACATACCTGACACCAGGGGCTGTCTATTACAAAACATCCCAAAGGACTGCTAGAAAATGTAGCATTTGGGACATAGTTAGCAAGAACGTAAGTTATGCTTTACTGAGTGAAACCAATGGTTCATTTTGCCCTCTCACCCCGTCTCTGGCAGTGGTCAGAAGAGATGCTGTCTAGGGAGAGCTCATAAACCTGGCCCCTTCCTGCAGTCCGTGCCTCTCATATTCCCCTGGGATACCTGCCCCTCTTGTATGGGATGCTGGAGGGTACAGTCCTGCTATTCCACATAGGATCCGGTTATGGCAACAGAGCCGATAAGTGTAGCTAATCGCTGCCTTAACCCATTAACAGCATCTGTTTCCACCACCTCCTGTGACAGCAAGGTCCAATACTTCACTACTCACTGTGCAACAACGCTTTATCTTTTACCTGTTGGAAAAGAACCTCCTACACGCTCCACCAAGTGCCGCCTGGCCCCAGAGCAGTGGGACTTGGTGCATGGGAGTTCTTCATCCACCCTATCCACTACCTCCATGATTTGTCCTCTCAGCCAGCCTTCCCCTTCCCCAAATAGAGGAGCCCCAGACTTTCTGTCTCTCCTTGAAAGGCAAGGTGCTTCATCATTAGGAAGCCATTTTTATAATATGCACTGTATAATAAAGAAATGTAATAGCGATTACATTTGTAATAGTAATAGGGAAGGTCAGATTAATATTCTTTAAATATTCACATTTTAGGACAAACATTTTTTCCCCCCTAAAGGTGAATGCTTTAGAAGTGCTGAACAAAATGACCTCCACCACTTTTGCACAGGAGAAGGGATGGGAATTATGAAGTAAGAAATGTCACTATTTAAAAAATGACCCCTCATTTTTGCTCATAATTGTCTCCAATACCTGAATGCAAGGCTTGGCAATGAAGAGCTGCCACTGCGGGAGCACAGCAGCCAGAAAAACAGAGTGAGAAATGGGAGAAACTGCTTAAGGCGCTGTGAGTCTAAGCGGTACTCTTTGAACGCTTCCATGTCTGCAGAGATGCTCAGCACATTACTGCGGCATTGCAGATGCAGAGCTACATCCTTGCATGCATGTACACGTGTGCACATGTGTTTCACGTGCTTAGATTAGTTTCGAGTCTAACTCGAGTTTGCAGCAGGCACTACTTTATCTGATGCTAGCTGCAGACAAGGAAAGTATCTCCCACAGGAGCTAAGAGCCATCACAAGCCTGACCATTTCTGTCTGAAGGTCACAGCAAGATCAAAGAAATGTGCCATCTCTAGCAAATAGATAACTACTTGCGCGTGTAATTACTCTACAACTGTGTCTGCTGCAACATACCTCTCTCTGCAGAGAGACGATGAAAAAGCCTATGTGCAACAATTATAATCATATTGCTTAATGGCATGCTGAAGAACACTTACAGGTTATTTTAGCGCAGTAAAATCCATGTAGACAAAAATAACCATATCAATAGGCCCAGGTTTTAAAGCCCCATGGACAGCTGGGTGCGATCTCAGCCCGCAGACAGTTACGCTACGGTGTGTCAGCGCAATACCAGCCTTTCATCCTCCGTAGCCTGGCTCTTTCCTGCTCCAAGCAGCCGTCTCAGCCTGGCAGGCTCTGTCCAAGCTCCAGCACAGGGCAAGCTCAGGCCCCACCATCGCAGCACCTCGAACACGCACTGGGCTCTCATGTGCCACGCTCCTGCCCCGACTGGGCAGCAGCAGCCCCTGTACCCGTGTCTCCAGGGATGGGAGGCAGCTCTTCCCTACCTGGCAGCCCTAGGCGCAGCTGAGGGCAGCAGGCACAGAGCAAGGGGGGAAGGAGATACCAGGTTCCCTCTATCATCAGGTCCAGGGAGGAGCTCGCTGGGAGGACAGCTGTGGCAGGAGAGGACGTCTCATAGGGCCATTTGGTCCCTGCCAAGCTCTGAAGGACGGGTTTGCTCTGAAAGGTTTCCAGCTCTGAAAGGTTTCCAGCCCTCAGGGACTTCTGCAACCCTCCCAAGATAATCCAGGATAACATAGATTTTAGATAGATTTTATCTATTCTATTTTTTCTTTATTTATCTCTTCTGCTCTCCAAACATCACATCCTCATTAAACTCTGAAGGCTGTCGTACAAGCAGCCTCATTGTGTTTGGGATTTGGTCTGTCCAAAGATGGGTGGCTGCTCCGACCTCAGTGGTCGTGGCTGCGCCCTCCAAGCTCTGGCCCACCCGAGGCCGCTCTCACCACCCCCATGAAATTCAGCTTTGAAGCCTAACTTAAAAACTCAGTTCCCACATCTAGGCTTTACAGCATCTCCCAGAGCATTTCTTTCTCTTCCAGTGTTTGCAGTGAGACCAAGACGCAGACTTAAGATGGCTTGTTTTTCAAGAGCAAAGATCCAATGTCATTAGACTCTTCTCTGAGCAGTGGTGCCAAGGAGAAGAGCCACATTTCATACCTCTCAGCTGGGGCAGAGCGTGCTGCAGCTAATAATTTTCAAGGAATGGCCTGAGATAAGCCCTTCTTGTATTTGGAAGGAAAAACCTGCTTCTTATTCTTACAGCTTATAAATAACGTTTGTCAAAAAGGAAAAATGGGAAGAGATGGAGAAAAAATGAAACATGGACATTTCCAGTGGATGGGAAAGGAGGCTCGTTCTGTTTCTCAGAAACTACCCTTGTAAATTGTCATTTTTGAGGTGCTTTACAACAAAAGCATCTTCAAATCAGAAAGCCAGCTGCTCTCCCCTCCTTTGCCAGCTCTTTTTCTTGCAGAGGAGCTAATACACTAAAGCTGGGCCTGCCAGGTGTAGACATATCAAGGCATTGCAGGGGTTTGGATTTGGGACTGAAGAGGGTACGGTTTCACTCAGTACAGAGGCAAGGGTCAGATGTGAAGACAGAACTGAGATTTCAAAGAGACGAAGCTTTCCTTCATGTGAGGGATGTGGATTGATGGTCAAACCTGAGGTGTCGGCACCCATGAGTCCCTCTGGTTTGGGAGCGACCTGTACCTTTCCCATGGACTTCAACTTGCTGGAGAGGAGAAGCTCAGTCAGCTATACCCATGGGGGGTTACCCGTTTCATCCATAGGCAGACCTATCCCTGTGTTAGTCCACTCATCACATCCCATACACAAGTTTATTGTGAACCCTCTCAGGCCTGGCTCTTTACGTATCCAAAAGGATGGAAAATGCTTGCACAATGACGAATCGGAGAAGGACTGTGCATTACTGCAATACAACACGCAGGAGCCACCTTGAAATACTAGGCTTCATCCCTGGCCAGCCTCAGTCTCCCTTTTCACTGAGAGAGATCAGCCCTCAAATAGGCAAACGTTGCCTTTAATAACATATAAATAAATAAAACGGATTTCTTTAAAAGGATGCTGCCAGCCACGTACAGGTGAAAGCTATCCCATCGACACAGGCAGGCCCTGAGAGCAGCCCAGGGGGCTCTGCCACCGTCACCGGGTGCTCCCCCTCCGGCGGGGGAAGCCCACATCCCCAGGGTGGAGCAGGGTGCGCCCATGGCACAGAGCAGAGGATGGCTTTGAAGGGCAGGGGCAGCAGTTCGCAGCCTGGCCTGGGCCAGGGTCCCTTCTCAGCAGCTCTCAGCCAGATCCTCTGCCAGGAGCATCCCAAAATTTTTGTCTGTTCCAGTGGCACTTCAGAAGATGGACCCTGCATGGTGCACCAAGAATTGCTCTGGCTTTAGCTGCCTGTCTCTGAGGACACATCACTGCAAATGGCCCACCAAGTGGAAAAGCGGAGCTGGAGGGAGAGCGTGGGCAGGCTGGGGACGGCTGCCAGCCGCCCCTTACGCACGGCCGGCAACCTGCTCCAGCGTAGCCAAGTCAGCTTCTGTGCGGCTGACTTTAGTCCCCCAGACCTGGGCTGAATGCCATTTTCCCCATAGCGGCGTAAAGGACAATTTAAGTGAGTTTAAGCCTCTTGCTTTGAGCTATGTCTTAAATTGATTTGAAAGCATCAAATGAAACCAGCTGAAAGGCTGCCCTGTGACTGAAATGAGTACAGATTTGTGTGGCCACGATCCCACCACTGTCCTTGCAGCCTTAGCGTTCACCTGAACCTGGAGGTGGCCTTTGCTGATCTGTGACCAGCTCACACAGTGATGAAGCGCAAAATTAAATGGGACAAATCCATCTTGTGCGTTCCCCTGCAGAGCAGAGGTGAGATGCTGTCAGAAACACATGGGTTTTCTTCAGTAGGTTGTACGTGCACCAGACATGGGAGACCAGTGAGGAAGGAGTGCAACACAAGGGAAGACGGACCAAGTTAAAAACAAACAGATGGAGAACGATGGAGGTTTGCAGAACAAGGTGGAGGACGACAACCACACTCAGGAAAGGAAAAACCCCAATCCTTAATGGGCAAGGAGAAGCAAATGCTCCACTTCTTCCCATCTCCCTCCTCCTGCCTTCTCCTCCTTCAGGTTCTTCGTAGCACCTGGATCAAAAAAAAGAGCTAAGAATAAGCAATGTGAGAGTGTAATCAGCAGCGAAGGAAGTGAAGCATTTTCTGCTTGCTAGCAGAAAACTAGCCCTGTCATTAAATAACACAGGTTGACAGCCTTCTATGATGTGGGGAAGTGGGAAATGAAAGGTCTGAGCCAGTAAAGTTGAGAATGACAAATGGGAATCACAATGAAAAACGTCCAACGGATCTAGAAATTAAAGTCCAGCCTCCCGGAGTCTCAGAGGGAGCCGCAACGAGAGACCCCTCGCTAGAGGAGCAATTTTGGGGAATGCCAGGAATTCCTCAGCCATGCGTCCCATGCATGACAAGGAAAAGCCAGGAGGCTGTTCCTCTCATGGGCACACTCAGCACTGCCCTGGCTGCATCGGGACATGCCTGCTGGAAAAAGAAAAGAGCACAGTTACCAGAGCAAGTGAAAGGAGGTGTATGGTAAGGAAGAAGAGGGAGAACAGAAGGTGGATTGATCATACCGCAGATGAGGCAGGACAAAACTGAGGGCTGGTAAATCTGGGGTACTGTGGGAGAGGAATAAGGATGACGGAAGATCTGGCTGTTATCTGGGGTGCCATTAGCACCATATCCATCTAAAAATGAAGTTGTTTTAAATCATCTGCAGCAGAAATGATTTGTGATGGCATCAGACCGTTAGGTCATTGCCCATTCATCATGAACTGGGGCTCATCCAAATTTCCATGCATAGTTAGGCCACCAGCCACTACAGTATAAATAAGAAAACTTGCAGATCATTTTTGGCTCAGATGCTTTTTTTTCACTAATAAAACACTGGAACCAGCGACCTGGCACTGCCTTCCCTGGACTGAACTGAGGCAGACTCTGCACATTGATCCAGGTGCCCATTTTTTGCCCCTGGACTTGGCAGAAATCAATAAATGTGCTACAGCCAGTCCCCTGAGATTTAGAAGGGTTTGCAGGTACTTCTGATTTTGCACCTCCACTGATTTTGTCATTTCTTGACCTCAGCCCATGTGTCATGCTTTGCTGTGGATTTGTTGAAGTCAGGAGTTCACAGCTTCGACCACGAGATTCAGAAGATAGTTTATGGATACCAGGGAGGTCAGAAATTAAGTGGGACAGACAGACACACCTTAAGAAAAGCGCTTTCCTCCCCTCTCTGAAGAGCAATCAGCTGCAACACTGAAAATCTTGTTCAGCAGCTTGGTCTCCTTAAAATGCCCCAGTCTCACTCTATTTTTGTGTTGGGTTTTTTCTCCCCAAAACTATTTTGCTGCATTTGGGAACCATTTTTCCAATGCTGTTAGACACTTTCCAGCTATGCTGCGCTTGAGGTGCAATGCCCTACCACCACCCCACCTGCTGAATATGAGCTCAGCTACTGGGGCACCACCAGCCCTTTCTAGGGATTTGAGATTTTAGAAATGACAAGAACAGACTTCCCCAGGGGAGCTGTCTGAAGGAGCAGTGACGCATTTCCTACATTTGTCCTGTATGCTTTGGGTCTCCTTGATGTGAAATTAACAGGGAACAGGAGCAAAAGGCGAAATCTGAATGACTGAAGCGAGAAGCAGAGGAGCTGCGTTCCCCAGGACTGCCTCTTGCTCCTTTGCTCGCGAGGCGGGCTGGCCCCCGGTGCTGTGACAACCTCCCCCCTCAGTTCAGCAGCACTCCAGTGCCCAGTTCCTCAGCAGGCTCCTTTGTACAAGTCTGCTGGGTCGCAGCAGGAGCCCAGGCTGCCAGCAGTGCACAAACACACCTAGCCAGGAGCCTGAGGCGGGGACATACACATTGAACGCCTTTTATTCTCTGTTGATGGAAAAAATGTCATTTACTCGCTACATGTTTTCACTGTTAAAAGAAAGAGGAGCTTGTTGATACACAAGCAATACTGCTTTCATACACTGACAGCATTAAACCAGTGCAGCTCCCTCAGGATGGACACAGCTGCCGGATTCAAGGTGTTTATAGCACTGCATTGGCAGGGGAATGAACTATAACCATGTAACAGACTTTTGCACCCCCCTTTGACAGCATCCGATCAAATGTCAGTTAGATAAACAAAAAGACCATCCAAAAATCCACCCCCAATCAAAATAATAATTAACAGCATGTAAGCAAGGTCTAAAGTTCTGGCTATCATTACAGAGAATGATGCATCCAGAGGAACCTCTTCAGGCAGTCTGTAGTAGCTTAGAGAATGAGTCACTTGATGCATCGCAGTGGGCATTAATAGGCATAGCTAGTAAGGACCATTGACATTTAAGTACTTTACCACTGAAGACACAGCCAAGGTGTTCCTCAAGCTCAAACAGTTGATATCTGCTCATGTCTCCTTGCCACTATGGTCCATCTCCTCAACTCGCTCATCATCAAGTTACCTTACAAGGGTTTTGTTTGCACAGTGCAGCTCTAGATGGGCAAGCAGTTTCAGCAGAGGCAATAAGGACCACAAAACCAACTTGAACTCCTTCATTGTCCCCTCCGTGTCAAAGCTGCAAGGGCAGCAAGGCTAGCACACCTGTAGAGGAAGTTTCTCTTCCTCTGCCACACATTGTAATTGGGAAACTGGACTACCTATCTCTGACACTGTTGCCCTACATCTTTTTATGTCACTACCACCACAATCCACTGGCAAATGTAGGAAGAAGGGTGGAGAAGCCTTTTTTTTGCCTATCAAACTAGCACACCTAGAGTATTGAAGTCTCTGGGGTTAAAATGTGCAAAATAGCTTGTGTAGCTTACCACAGGATCTGCCTGAACACCAGCACTTCATTCCACAGATGCCCGTACTACATTTACCATTACTCCCTGCATCTCCCATCCTTAAAAGAAACAAAGAGCCAGCTAGAGAATAGAGTACTTCAAAGATCAATCCATGTGAAGACTTTGAAGTTCTTCCTTGTAAAAACAGTTAACTGACCGACAGTACCTCCGCGCAGGAGCCTTCCAGCCAAGCAAACTGAAGCAGCGTTGTATCAATCAGGGTCTTTCTCCCCCCTCTTCAAACCCTAAATGCAGTTTGGGAATTCGCGTTGGTAGAAACACGTGCAGCCACTTTAGCTGACGTTTTTCAGACAGCTGACTCATTGAGAGTCTACTCACTGCCTGGTGTTTAGAAAGGGGAAGGTGAAATTAAATCCTGCTGACCATACAGCTCATCCCCAGCAAGGCAGGCACTGCCACATGTCTCGGTGATCAGAGACTTGCTAGAAAAATTCTGCCTAGCTCTCCTCAAACTACCACAAGAAATATCGATCAGTTTTCACCCTGAAAATATGAAGTGTGAAAAACGAACTATCTAGGGAGAACCAAGCTCTCATTACTGACCACTAAGTTCAGAGAAATTATCCTGAACTAGCTAGACTTTGGCTTCAGTCCAGCACAGCAACTCCTACATCCTCGTCCTTGCCCTCATGGATCATTTGGGGTATTTTATTTTTTTTTTTTTTACAGTGTGCCTAAAACACAGCACCTCATGGCTTTTGGAATCCCCTTCAAGTTGATTGTGTTTTCCAGGCTTCCCCCTTCATCTTTGTTCGGGATATAAGTATAGCCCTGTAAAGACAGAAGTGAGAAAATCATATTGGTTTTACTGGCATGAATTTCCCATCTTGATTCCAGCACAATTTGTTTCCTTGCCCAGCAGCTCCATTTAACTTCCCAGGAGGGAAGGAAAAAAAAGAAAACAAACAAAAACTCCCCCCCAAAACCTCACAGGTAATTATAGAAAAATAAGGCTGGTGAGGTTACCGACTTCATCGTCTTCCCTAAGTGAAGTTCTGAGATTTAAAAAATGAGTGCTTATTTGGCAAGAGACAGTTTGTTTAGGTCTGGAGGTCTGTTTTCATATTTCTTCTCAAGGGAGCAGGGGTTTTTGGAAAGCTACTAAGTTGCATTTAAAAAAAAAACAACAAAAAACCAAACCAACAAAAACCCTAAGAAACCTCATTTGGCTCGTGTCCTTTTTTGAAGTATTTGACTGGAAGAGCAAAGTGTGATGCTAACACATGGTGTGTGGAGCGAAGGGGAAGGAACACGTGCCAAGGTCACCTCCTCAGCAGTAGCAATGGCAAGCTTCACAGCAGTGATATAAAACCTCCCTCTGATACAAGATACCACTCACAGCTACTTTTTAAGAGCTATAAAAATCCAGAGCAGGCACACATTAATTAAAGTAGTTCAGAGAGAAGCACTGCATGTCAGTCTTGGCAGCGGGTGACTGAAGGGCACGTAGCGTGTATGGGAGCAGAATGCCCATGGACAGTTAGCTAAAATATTTCAGTTTTTATCACCTCCAGGTTTGTCAGTGGGCAGCACAGATGGTTTGCAGCTGGGGAGCCAGTCAGCATGCCTGCAAGGAAGCAATGTGACCTGTGTCATGAAGCAAAGCATACCATAAGGAAGCTTTTCTCTGACTAGCCCAAATCGCCTTCGTTGACATTTAAGTCCATAACCTCCTGTCCTAGCTAGACTAGAAAGCAGACCACGACGATCCCCCTCCTCTACACGACAATATTTTTCTTATTTATCTCCTTGTCCCTCAGTTCTTTGTTTCCCCTAAGCTAGACAAACTCAGTTCTTCTGGGCTTTGCTCATAGGCCACTTTTCCATGCTGGTGTCCCCTGCAGATCACAGGACTCACCTTCCAGAGGGGCAGGGCCTGAGCAAAAGAGGCAGTGAGGAAGACAAGGACCCATCTGGGCTTCCCTCAGCTCCTTTCCCTCCAAGGTTAGGGCAAGGCAGGCTGAGACAGTTGGGGTTATTGCCCAAGTGCAAACCTGCTAGCTACAGCAATTTCTCTTTCTTGTCCCCTACTGCAGCCCATCATGAGAAATAAGCTTTTGCTATGAACCCACTGACAAGCCACAGCTGGTGGTGAAACACATCCAACTAAAGGATGATGCCTAGCAGGAAGACTTTCTGTTTTTAACTGGTGATTATTCCAATCGAGTGAAATAAAGATAATCCACTTTTTTAGCTCTTATGTCTATCTACCTGTACTTACCCCACCTCCTGGTTTCTTTGTCCAGAGTTGCAGCAGGGCTTCCCCACTGCTGGTAGCAAGGGCACCCTCTGAGATTTCACTACACACTGGAAGCCTTGAAAGCAGTGGAGAAGAACTGGGGGCATGGAGCTAATGGGGCCAGAGCCCAGCGGCATTAAGAGTCCTAACGCCCATTTACAAAGTAGAGAAAAAAAAAGAAAAAAGATACTTGGGTATTCTTGAGGGTCTAATACTCAGCACCATCTAGTGGTTGTCACCTATGGCTATCCTGCACAGAACATGCACTTGGCAGTTTTCTGTCCCGTAATCAATTTGTCAAGAGACAGGCAGTCTAGTCTGATATCTTCCGGGGCTCTGTAAGGATTTCTTAAGTTCTAATCTTACAGCTTAGACTGACTTTTTTTCTAGTGTGGGGAAAATATCTGTAAAATGGAGCTGGTCTTTCAGACATCAGCACAGCGCTTTGAGATGTGCAGCTGAACAACATCTAGTATTGCTACCCATATATCACAGGAGAAGCAGAGGGGGGAAGAAGAGGGTGTAACGCTTTTAAAGCATATGGAAAGCATCACCCGAATAGCAAAAATCTGACATAAATCTATATACACATACTTAGAGCTCTGATTTGGGCTCTCCATAGCCCTTGCTAGACAAGTAGGGATAACGATTTTTTATTCACAGTGCGTTGATAGGAGGTCCCACTCTGATTTTCACAAATTGCCACCAGCAGTCAGTCTCTCTGCTTTTATTTACGGGTAAAAGTCCTGGACAGAGTCAGGGCACAGAGGAAAAAGGGGAGAGCAATTGGCAGATCTCAGCTGATGCAAAGTACTGTTTGGTGTTTTTCAAAGGACAATCAATTGGAAAGGACTTGCTGTTAATCAGTGTGAAACAGATACATGTCAGATCCCCACAGAGCACACTACAATATGAAACAGCTTCTCAGAGCAGCAGTTCTTTGTGGAGGGAGTTTGGACAGGCAGTTTTTCTCTTAAGCCTGCATTTCTGACAGCTGCCTAGTACCTTTTTCCCAGACTTGTCACATTTGTGCTGAGATATATAAATTCTTCTGTTCTTTTTTTTGCTCCTTAACCACTGCACAATCTTTCCATTTTTTTAAGCAAGGAAAGATAGAAGCTGTATTTTATATAATCTATAGCTGAAGCTGTAGTTTGTCCTGTACAAGGAAATGGTTTCTTGTTATCTGAAGAAGATATCTCTATTTTACAGTGAAAGCCTCCATCCTCTTTTTTTTCCAGTTCTCGTTACTCCCCCATCTCAGAAACTGAACTTATCCAATAGCTTGCAAAGAAAAATAATAAAAGATGTTTTTGCTCTGTTTCCTGGCGACCAACACCACTGAGACCCCAGGTAGTATCACATTGGCTAATTCAAGACAAACAAGCACCATGATAGTTAAGTGGGAAGAGAGGATGCAGCACTAACCTTGGTGCAGAAAATCCTTGACACAGCTGTCTGCTGTTCATGACGGAATTCACAGTGATAATCTGTTCTGAATATGGGAAATTATGTTCCATGCATGTTTATTTGGCTTTTTTTTTTTTTTCCTTACCAAGCTTAACCATCTTGGCTCTCTTGCATTACCCTCTCTACCTGTAAAAGCATTTAACAGAACTCCCTTGATGTGGGGGCTAATACAAGAGGGCACACTGTGGCTCCCTTAATAACTCACAGAGAAAGCTGGATATGTCTTCTTTGCACTTAACTCAAACTGCCTCTCCCTTTCTCCAGAACAATGTACCCCTGAGGCTGGGGAAAAGCCGTTATGCCAATAACACAGCACTACGTAGAAATGAGAGAAAGGGCTTTAAAATGGCCCTTATTCCCAAAGAACATCAAGGGGATGACACATTTGTGTCAGACTGTGGGAATGAAGGCGGCAGTATAGGTCTGGACTACTGTGGAGGCCTGAAGGAAGGAGGAGACCGAGGAGCAGCAATGGGAACTGACATACTGGTTCAGACTGGAGGTGCCTCTAAAT